>NC_141672.1:127512384-128727384 GCF_028749965.1 Puma concolor | reverse complement strand
TGGAGCTGTTCTGTAAAATAGCAAAGACTTTTTTCAATGCAAATATTTGACTTTAATGGGATTAATTCATGGAGAAAATGGAAACCAAAGACCCCACCCACTGACTTCTGTCCCTCTATCTGTCTGCTCTGTGAGGCACCTAGGAGAGAAAGACAACTGGCTTAGGCAGCAGAGCCCAGTCTGGACTTTGGCTCCACGCACCTTCCTAATCCCTCACGGGGCCCAGCAGTTGACGTTCTGAGACCCTCTCACTTGGAGTGTCTCATCAGGAATTGGTGACCATTCTCTGTCTTCTGCCAATTTCTTTCCTGGTCTTTGGACTGGTTTTGTTTTCCGCTTTGGGCTTCTTCCCTCCCTTTGCTGGCTGTTCTTTTCCCTCTCGATTTCTATGTGCCTGGGTCCCCCAAAGCTCTCCTCTTGGTATTCCTCATGTGGGATAGCTTCTGCTAAAGAACACAAACCCTGGAGCTTACCTGTCCAAATTCGATCCTAGGCTTGGCTGCTTATGAGCTGGGTAACCATGGAAACTGAGTTACTTTCTCTGTGCCTCCATTTCCCCATTTGAGAATTAAAATGGTTAATAAGGTGCTTGGATCAATGTCTGGCAAGTAATCAGTGTCAATTATCACCGTTAATTTGCCTTACTAGGGAATGTGTTTTATAGGCCATGGTCTCAACTGAAGGATTTGGACAGGAGGTGGACATACTAACCACGCATGCCTGGGCATAGGTGTGACTGAGGCCTCAAGTCCTTGGTATCTTCTTGGATCGCAAAGAACTCTCCACGCTGGAGTTGTTTTTAGGTTACCCTAAAGCAGAGCCCAAGCAAGGAAGCAGGCCTGAGGAGCTGGGAGAGTGAGTGGATGGGAGGAAGGATCTCTATCAGGATGCAGCAGCAAGGTTGTCACTGTGGGCAGTTGGGACTGGATTGCCCAGGATGACCCCAGAACTGACACCACTGAGTGTTATGCCTGGGAGCGTTGACTCTCCTGTATTTGAGGAGGACACATGTGCTTCCATGGTTGAGGGGGGTCCTGTTGCAGAAAGCAGAGACACACTGTGGTGACCTGAGATGGGCTGCTGTCACTCTGGGCAACCCTGTCTACCCTACCCCAAATGCAGTTCTTTCCCAACCTCATGTTCTTCTCTCAGATTCTAGAATATTATATATTTTTAAATACAATATATAGTATTACGTTAAAAAATTATATCTTGGTGCTTTTAAAAAGTGCCTTCTTCCTCAGGAATACATCTTCTGAATAAAACCGGATAATTCCCTTTTTTGTGTCTTAAATGAAAACAAAGCAAATAACATGTATCCCTTCATTTATATGGCATTTGTTTTAGTTTGTATCTAAAAGTTGATTTTGTCCTAAACTTCACTTTCTATTTTGAATAGGTAATATATTTATATAGTTTAGAATTTCTTAACATAACAAAGTCTAAGTTGAGCATTCCTACTTCCATCCTATTCTAGCCACCTTTCTCTTATCTCTCCTATGCCCAGTTATTTCATTCCTTGTGGAAACCTGCCTGTGTTCCTGTATGAGTCAGGGTTCTCTGGAAAAACAATCCAGTGTGTGTGTGTGTGTGTGTGTGTGTGTGTGTGTGTGTGTGTGCACATATACATATGTGTGTGTGTATGTGTGTGTGTGTGTGTGCGCGCGCGTGTGTGTGTGTAGAAAGAGGGAGGGAGAGAGATTTATTTTAAGAAGTTGGCTTATGCAGGAGCGTCTGGGTGGCTCAGAAGGTTGAGCATCCAACTTTGGCTCAGTTCGTGATCTCATGGTTCATGGGTTCAAGCCCTGCATCAGGTTCTGCACTGACAGTTTGGAGCCTGGAGCCTGTTTCAGATTCTGTGCCTCCCTCTTTCTCTCCCCTCCCCTGCTTACACTCTGTGTCTGTCTTTCTCTCAAAGATGAATAAACATTAAGAAAAAATAAAAAGAAAAAAGAAGTTGGTTTATGCAATTATAGGGGCTGGCAAGTCTGAAATCTGTAAGACAAGCCAGCAGTCTAGAGATTCAGCTAAATGATGATGTTGCAGTCTTGAGACCAAATCAGTTAGGGCAACAGGCTGGAAACTGAGTCAGGGTTTCCATGTTACAGTCTTAAGAAGATTTCTTTCTACTTCAACAAACCTCTGTCTTTGTGTGGAAGGCCTTCAACTGATTGGATGGGGCCCAACCACATTAGCTTTACTCAAAGACTGCTGATTTAAATGTTAACCACATCAGGGCTCCTGGGTGGCTCAGTCTGTTAAGTGTCCAACTTTGGCTCAGGTCATGATCTCGTGGTTAGTGAGTTCAAGCTCCATGTTGGGTTTTGTGCTGACAGCTCCAAGCCTGGAGCCTGTTTCGGATTCTGTGTCTCCCCCACCCGCCCCTTCCCCCGGCTTGTGCTCTGTCTCTGTCTCTCTCTGTCACTCCCTGTCTCTCTCAAAAATGAACAAACATTAAAAAAATTTTTTAAATGTTAATCACATCTAAATAATACCTTCACAGCACCAGTTAGACTGGTGTTTGGCCAAACAATGGGGCACCATAGCCTAACCAAGCTGACACATAAAATTAATCATCACAATTCCCTTGATGAAAATATAAGCAAGTAGAAACATAGATTCCCACTTTCTCTTCTTTCTGACACAAAAAGAAGCATACTCTATACTCATTTGCTGTTCCCATTTAGCATTACATTTAGATTAACGTTACATTTAGATCTTTCTAAATCTGGGCCAAATAGCTTCCCCATTCCTTTTTTACCAGCTCCAAATAGTGTTCTTTGCAGCTATAAAATTTTGTAAATGTGACTGTTGTAAATTTAAAATGTAAATGTGACTACATAAAAGCACAAAGCTTTTGCATGGCAAAATAATTAATGAGTTAAAAAAGCAATTGGAAAAATGTCTCTTCAGGTCCTCTGCCCATTTTTAAAACAGATTGTTTGCTTTTGGTGTTGAGTTGTATAAATCTTATATATTTTGGATATTAACCTGTTATCAGGTATGTCATTTGCAAATGACTTCTGCCATTGGGTAGGTTGTCCTTTTGTTTTGTTGATGGTTTCCTTTGCTGAGCAGAAACTTTTTTTTTTTTTTTTGATGTAGTCTCAATAGTTTGTTTTTGAGTTTGTTTTTCTTGCCTCAGGAGAAATATCTAGAAAAATGTTCTTATGGTCAACATCAGAGAAGTTACTGACTATGCTCACTTCGATGGATATTTATGGTTTCAAGTCTCCCAGTTAGGTCTGTAATCCATTTTGAGTTTATTTTTGTGTGTGGTGTGAGAAAGCAGTCTGGTTTCATTCTTTTGCATGTAGCTGTCTAGTTTTCCCTACACCATTTATTTAAAAAACTATGTTTTTCCCATTTGCAAATTTTGCCTCCTTTGTCAAAGATTCATTGACTATATAATCATGCATTTATTTCTGGGCTCTCTATTCTCTATTCTCTGTTGATTTGTGTGTCTCTTTTTGTGCCAGCACCATACTGTTTTGATTACTACAGCTTTGCAATATAACTTGAAGTTCAGAATTGTCATACCTCGAGCTCTGTTCTTCTTTCTCAGGAATCCTTTGGCTAGAGGGGTCTTTTGTGGTTCAATACAAATTTTAGGATTATTTGTTCTAGTTCTGTGACAAATACTGTTGGTATTTTGATAGGGATTGCATAAATCTGTAGATTGCTTTGGGCACTATTGATATTTTAACAATATTTGTTCTTCCAATCCAAGAACATGGAATAAATTTCCGTTTTTTGTGTCATCTCCCATTTCTTTCAATAATGTTTTATAGTTTTCAGAGTATAGGTCTTTCACTTATTTAATCAAGTTTATTCTTAGATACATAGTTGGCCAACAGACACATGAAAAGATGCTCAACATCACTAACCATCAGGAAAATCCAAATCAAAACCACAATGAATATCACCTCACACCTCTTAGAATGGCTGAAATCAAGAAGACAAGAAATAACAAATGTTGGTGAGGATGTAGAGAAAAAGGAATGCTCATGTACTGTTGGTGGGAATGTAAACTCGTACAGCCACTGTGTAAAACAGTATGGAGATTTCTCAAAAAATTAAAAATATAAATACCACATGATTCAACAGTTTCACTCTTGGGTATTTACCCAAAGTGAACAAAGCATAGTGTATCAACTTGTCAAATCACTAAGTTGTACACATGAAACTAATATAATATTGCATTGTCAACTATATCAAAAATAAATAAATTAAAATTAAAAAGCAACTACATTCAAAAGCAAAATATCAAGCTGGGAGAAAAATATTTCCAACTTTAATCACAAACAGTTCCCACTTTGTGGAAGTTGATAAGATAAAGACCAGACATATCCAAGAGAAAAATGGACATGGAGAGAGAGTTCATAGAAAAAGAGAATCAAATGGACTTAACCTTATGAAAATACTGTGACTGTCACTGGTGGTCACTGGTGGTAACAGAAAATCTAATTAAAACAACATGTTTCACCTTTCAGATTGGACAGAAACCCACAATTTGGATGACAGAATCTTCTGATGAGGCTGTGGGGAAATTGGTCCTCTCCTCTTTTGCCAAGAGGAGTGTACAATGGTATGGCCCCCAGAAGGATTACTTGGCTGTATTAAACCAACTAGAGGTGAATTAACTGTGTCAGGAATCCCAGCAAATCCCAGGGATTTGATCCTGTGGGTAGACTTGCACATCCCTGAAGTGATGCCTCAGGGCAACATTGTCTGTGATGCAAAAGACTGAAAACAACCAGGAGTCCATCCACAGGGGAGCAGGTTGATAAACTATGGCATGTGCACAATGAAAAACCTGCAGCGTGGAGCATTTCTACAGAACTGAAAGCTTGCACTGGGGCCTTAAAAATAGTATATAAAAGATACGAGGCATACTTAACAATCTGTTTCTCTCACTGTCCTACACAAATGCATATTCAGTCCTGCCAGGTTTTCCTTCAAAAGCTATCTGCCATCCATTCTCTAATCTTGGTCTTTATAGCCACCTCTTTTGTTCCAGTTACCATCTCCTGTCACCAATCCCCTAATTTATGCAGCAGCCAGAATCAAGGAACCTTCTGCTCTACACAAGGGCCCTGGCCAAGAGGTGAAGGCTGGAATCTGC
Organism: Puma concolor; assembly: GCF_028749965.1. NCBI lineage: Eukaryota > Metazoa > Chordata > Mammalia > Carnivora > Felidae > Puma > Puma concolor. The sequence continues at coordinate 128,722,259 of NC_141672.1, read as the reverse complement.
TACATCACCTAGAGGGAGTGGGGCAGCTTTTCCTACTTAGAAAACACCCCTATGGGCTCGGGGGTCTGATCAGTATGCTTCTTTAAAGATACACATAGGAACCAGTCAGTGGCTCTTCTAAAACTCTCCAGTGGCCTCTTATCACATGTAGGGAAAAAAAATCAAACTTTTCCCCTTGGCCTGAAGTGCTCTGCCCAAGCTGCTGACTGTATCCAATGATGCCCTGTGCACCAGCCCCTCTGGCCTCCTGACAGTTTCTAGAACACCCCAGCTTTTTCTTTATGTTTGGAATATTCTTCTCCTGGCTCCTTTCGTGTAGGCTCTGGGCCAACACGTCACCACCTACTCCACAGAAAGCCCCCAGGACTCCCAGCATGTCACCTGCTTAATTTCTTCCCGAACACTCATCACAAGATGCAGTGTCTTTGCTTCCTGCCTCTCTGCCTCCTGACCGTGACCTCTAAGAGGGCAGGCGTAGGGTCTGTGTAGTGCCTGGTGCATGTCAGCTTGCATTGCATATTGTGGAAGTGAGAACTCCTGCTCATTCTCTGGTTCTTTCGGGGTCACTTCTGAGAAGCCTTCACTGAGCCCTCCAGCCTCATTCAGCCTTCCTTCACCAGCAGATGCACCCATGTTCGACTCAGTGCAGCACCCATAAGCCTGGTATGATTCCTCATACCCCAGTACCTCTCAGCTGGACAGGAGGCCCACATCTTCAGTGCCTGCTCTGTGTATATTTGATGGATGAATAACTGGCTGAACGTTGAAAAGATGAATGGACAAGGGAACAAACGTACAAATGAATGAACAAAGGAATACACAAAAAAATGAATGAGCACGGTGAATGTGGTAGAAAAAGTGCTAGGCTGGAAATGAGGAATTCTATATTTTAGTTGCAGCCCCACAGCTAGGGAGGTGTGCTTGAGCAAGATTTGTCTACCACCTAGGCCTCGAAAGGCACCTTGACCTCTCCTTGGGAGTGTTTCTCACAACTGTACTTGAAAACCAGATGTGCGGGCGCTTGACTGTCTGCTTCACGGGAACGGCAGCCCCAGGTGCAGAAGCTGGTTCTGGCTAGTTCATTGCTGTGTATCTGCACCACACCAGCACGGTGCCTGGCATGTTTGAGTAATGAATAAATGAAGCATTAAATTGGAAAGGAAAAAATAGAGTGGAAACAAAACTCAGGGGCATGTAGAGAAATAGGAGTAGACAGTCCATGGCTCTGACACCGTGGAAATCTTGGAATGGGGCTGATGATTCTTGCAGGGGTTTTAGACTTTTCTATCACCCGATCCCTCACACATGTGATTTCCTCAGCCATATTGCCAGATCGTCATTGTTACTTTTATATTTCCATTTTTTAAATCAAATTAGCAACATTCTAGTCAACAAACGTGGGGTGGGAAACAGTAGAAGCTTCCCAGGGTAATAACTAGTTTTCTGTTAAAAAGAAAAATTTTAGAACTGTCAGAAATTGTAAAGATGTCTGTGTGTGGTGTTGCCTTCACAGTCCCAGTTATGCTTAACTTTATTGGAATGACTCTTGTCCCAGTTGGTTTTGGGTGAACTGATCTGACTCCGCTTTCCCAGTGAGGATGCAAACACATTTAACCAGAAAACATAGTGTTCTTCTAAGTATCTCTCCCCATCACTGGCCTTCTGACCACCCCTGCCTGGCTCCAGATCCATCCTGCTCACTATCGAAGATCTAGTTATTTGCTACCCTGCTCAGTGGCCTCCTGTGCCCCACTCCACACCCTGTCTGTAGAGGAAAATGCCAAATTTATTAGCAAACAGACACCTGACCAGACACCTGACAGTCTCCTGTGATGTTTTTGTCTCAAGGTTCCATGCATTGTACATGCTAACGTCCTCCTGAAATGCTTTCTTAGAGCCAGTGCAGCTGGAAAACTCCTGTTTATCCCACAGAACCCACCTGAAGCCTCGTTCCTGACCCTCCAGGCTGATTTCATGGAGTATTTCTTCATGCTACCACAAAATCTGGTGTATGAACTGAATTGGATGCAGCATGAGTCTACCTTAATTTGGGGCAAGGTTGAAGAATTATGGATATTTTACTGTCTTTTTCTGGCCACCATGATTGCATCTGACTGACAGACTTCATAATAATTTCATCTTGCAATAACTTTGAAACAACCCTTAAGAAAAACTGTTAAACACCAGTGCTTAAAGAGAATCTTAAATCTCCTACCCTAATACAAATTCTAATTCAGACCTAGACCAAGCTAGAAAACCAGGATATAATAACATGAAATAAAAAAGAATCTCTTATGGCAAAAATACTCATCGTCTGGCTATATCTAAAGGTAAGGGATGTCCATGGTCAATGACATTGGGGAGCACTGAGCAGACATTGTGCATCACCTTTTCTGTCACGTCCCACTTTGGGGGGAATACCAGGACCATGTTTTACATAGCCACTTTATTAAACGGTAACATTTTCGTATGTTAATGAATGACTTTGTAGTGATGAGATTACATGCCTTACAGTGACAGTTCTTTATATTTGAAAATCTTCCTAATTAGGCATCTTTCTCTGCAAGTCAAAAGATGTAATTTATCTTGAAGTTATGCATAAATTGGAGCACTGCTGGGTGCTGCTGCTGTTGTCATTAAAACATTATTTGGTAAATTAAATCTGTATTTAGTTCAGATCTAATGATTGAAATATTATTATGACATATGGTAGAGGAAGGGCCAAGCATGTTACAGTGTGCAAATCCCCTTTATGCCTTCACTTCAGAGATTGCCCCACATCACAAAGCCACAGGCAGACCTGTCCCAGCACAGCACCTATCCTTGGAGGGGCTCCTGTCACTCCCAGTCTGTCCCCATTAAGTCCTGTTTACTTTTTTCATCTCCACTTCCTTAGGCATTAGAAACCATTCTTATTTTTCCTTCTGGTTTTCCCTTTACTTTTCCCCTTTGCCCTCACCAGGCTCAGAATATCAATGGAATAATTCGGAAATGCAGCACTGGTCACAGATTTATGCAGGTGCTGGACTCACGTTAGAGCCGGTGAATCAGGAATTGGCCCAGTCCTGCTGAGATTGGCAGTATTCTTGAGGACACAGAAGGCTGTGTTCCTGCAGTCCCAAATGTGGAGGACAGGGTCAGACATGGGGTCTGAGGCGCAGTGAGAGCTAAAAATTTGAAACTGAGTGGGAGAGCATTGTTTGCTGGGAATCAGTAATTCATTTTATGATGTATGTTTTAAGCATTTATGATGCCTCACACAGTTATTTGGGAAGGGGCATTTAAAAAAACTTATTTGACAATTATAGACAAGGGCATAACATTTTTTCTTAAAAGTAGTTTACTCCTGTTGCTCTGCATAAGTGTTGAACAGGTATTAAAGGATGTCATCAGTTGGAGCATTTGGGACAAATGCTCAATAGGGAGCTGGGCTATGAGTCAGCCAGGTCTCATGGATGGCTAATGAGACAGAGGAATATCTTCCTGCCGAAGCTACACGAAGAAACAGTCCCTATTTGTGCTCTTTGTCCTGACTAGGAGCCAGGTGGCCATGTCCCTGGTCAATTTCTGCCAGCCAAGTTTCTTGGCCTTGTTTCTCGTTCTAAGCACCATCCCACCTCATAACCCCCTCCTCTGCACTCTTTAGATCCACAGGGGCTGTGACAGTCAGGCTTCTGTCTCTCTGAACAGTTCCATGCCATTGGCTTTGGTGTCTCTTTGTCACAGCCAGCAGTGCTGGCCCCATCCCTGTGGGATTCAAGCTGCACTGAGGGTAGTAAGGGCCACAAACATGGCAGCAACAGTGTCACCGGTTCTGCAATACCTCTCCTGTTCAAGCACCTGGCAAGATGCTTTACTTTTGTATATATAACACGTTAGTGTGTCCTTCAGAGAGGTGGGTATTAACATCCTCACTTGACAGATAAGGAAAACGACCCTCAAAGGCATTGAATGATTTACTACAAGTCAACACAACCATTAAGTACCACAACATATTATTGGAAGTGCAGGGTGGGCTGCCTGGGTCAGAATCTCAGCTCTACCATTGACTTAGGATCTAAGGACAATTACTCTCTGTGCCTCAGTTTCTCATCTATAACATGGGATAGCATTAGGGTTTACTCATGGGGTATTTGCGAAAATTGAATGACAACTCACAACAAACAGTTCTGGGAAAACTGCATATCCATATGCAACAGAATGAATTTATACCAAATACAGAACTTAATTTAAAATCGTTGAAGGACCTAAATGTAAGACCTAAAACAATGTAAAACTCTTAGAAGAAAGCATAAGACAAAGGCTTTACCACATTGGATGTAACAATGATTTCTTAGATATAACACATGTAACAAAAGAAAAATAGACAAATTGGACTCCAAGAAAATTTTAAAATTTTGTACGTCAAAGATACTACCCACACAGTGAAAAGGCAACAGGATGGAAGAAAATATTTGCAAATAATATATCTGAGAATGGATTAATAGAAAGAATATATAGAGAACTCTTACAACTCAACAACAACAACAAAACAAGCAATCTGATTCAAAAATAGGCAAAATAGTTGAATAGATATTTCTTCAAAGAAGATATGCAAATGGCCAATAAGCACATGAAAAGATGCTGAATATCATTAATCATTTGGGAAAGCAAATAAAAACTGCAGTGAGATACTACCTCAGACCCATTAGGATGGCTACTATATAAAAAACAAAAAAACAAAAAAACAAAAAAACACCAGAAAACAGTAAGTGTTTGTTCAGGACGTGGAGACATTGGAACCCTTGTACACTGTTGGTGGGAATGTAAAATGGTGCAACTCTTACAGAAAACAGTACAGAGGCTCTGCAACAAAATTAAACATAGAATTACCACAGGACCTGACAATCTCACTTCTGGGTATATACACAAAAGAATTGAAAGTGGTGTCTGAAAGAGGTATTTATACACCTGTGTTCACAACAGCATTATTCACAAAAGCTAAAACATGGAAGCAATCCAAACGTCTGTCTATGGATGAATGGGGAAGCAAAATCTGGTCTATACATACAATGGAATACTATTCAGCCCTAAAAAGGAAGGAAATTCTGACACTTGCTACAACATGGATGAACCTGAAGAACCTTATGCTGAGTAAAATAAACCGGTCACAAAATGTCAAATACCATATGATTCCACTTATGTAAGGTACCTAGAGTAGTCAAAAACATAAAGATAGAAAGCAAAATGATGGTTTCTAAGGACTGGGGAGGCAAAATGGAGAGTTCGTGTTAACAGGTACAGAATTCAGTTTTAGAAGATTTGAAAAGAGTTATGGGGATGGATGGTAGAGATGGTTGCACAACAATGTGAATGTATTTACACCACTTAACTGTACACTTAAAAATGGCCAAGGCAGTAAATTTTAGAAGAAAAACACAGAATGGCAGTGCATGTAAAGAGTGCAACCAAGGCCCTCAATGATATAAACTATTACTGGCCTCTGATTTTAAATTACTCTCCCCTTGGGTCGATCTCAAAATCTGCATGTTCAGCCACAGGTAATGTAATGCTATCTGTCCTCTTTAGCTGCATGCTGTACATAGATATTTATTTCTCTTCAATTTCTGCCTTACGCCCCAGAATTACAAGCACAATACAGTCTCATTGTGACCAGCCAAACAGTAGAGGAATGTCTATAGAAGGAGGGAGGCACACCCCCTTGCTCTGACCCACTCTCACTTGCTAACCTAAGTTGGATGTTTATGAGTCTCCACCCACACCATTCTGCTCCTTCCTACACACAGATATACACAGAGGGTTTTCTGTTCCTTGATTTTATTTGAATAGGAAATGGACTTACATGATACACAGTCTCCATCAGCTTTATACTTTTCACTTAGCATTTGCACATTCCTTCAGGTCAATAAATCAGACCTAGCCAATTTGCTTCCACCAGCTACTCAATACCCTCTTGGAAGGCTGCAGGAAATTTGTAATCTAAAATTAATTTTGCTTGCCTCACATAATTTAAAACACCTAACAACAGGGTAACTGAAAGCTAACAGCCCTTTAAACAAAACACCTCAGACCTGAGAATTCTGGCCATTTTGCCCTGGGATCTGTGGAGGAGATCTCTAGGATGCCCAACCAGATGCTGGGGGCGGAGTTGGGATGAGAAATGTTTAGATGTGTGTAGCGCATAGACGGGAGGACCTGAGCATTGCTGGAGGGGGTGGCATTAGGTTGGCATGACCCAGACCTTTTCCTTGAAGTCTCTGGCATCTGGTAGACCTGGATTTGAATAATGCTCCACTCGGGACTGGCTGTGGAACCTGGGAGAGCTGCATATAACATCTCTGTGAAAACGGGGCTGGCACAGGCTTGACCTGAGGCCTGAGGAGATGGTGTAGCTGTGTCTATGAGAACAGTACTCCTCAAAGTGCAGGCAGATTCCGGTTGCTATTAACATTGGATTGTTTGATTTTCATTTTATTTTTAATATTTTAATGTTTTTATTATTTATTTTTATTTTAAAGAGGAGAGAGAGAGAGAGAGAGCGTGCGCACAAGCATGAGTAGGGGAGGCACAGAGGGCGAGAGAATCCTAAGCAAGTTCTGCACTGACAATGCAGAGCCTGACACAGGACTTGATCTCACGAACCTTGAGATCATGACCTGGGCCAAAATCAAGAGTTGGGTGTTTAACTGACTGAACCACTCAGCTGCCCCTTACTTTTCATTTCAAAACAATGTTTTCGTTGTCCACTTGAAAATCATTTGGTGCAGGTTGTCTATAAAGCAGATACTACACATCCAATTATCATTGGTTGTAAAGTCAAGTTTAGAAAAATGTGGCAATAGGATTTACATTGTACCAGCAAGGAATATTTTTATGAGACCTGAGGAAGTTGTTTTGCCTCTAAAGCCAGGGCCACCAGCAAAGGTTGGGGTTATATCTCTGAAGAGACACAATGGGAAGACATCTCTCCAGTCATGTGGGGCTATCTTTATGGAGGTGATGCCTGGGTGTGTGACCTCTGGCCAGATGCATGACCTGTGGCCCTGTCGAGTAAGAGGAACCCATGTTTCTATAATCGTCCGCCACATTATCTTTGGAATGTCTGATGCCTTCTTGAAATGAGAGCTGTGAAGCCATAAATGGCCAGTTAAGTTCACTTTTACTGAGTTGAATCACACTTTGCTTCTAAGCAGTGTGGTAACACTCTTCTAATATCCTGTCTTGGTCTCCATTTTAGTTGGGCAGCTATTAGAGAGTATAAACCTGTGATACATATTTTACTGGGTAAGTTCACTGTGTAAGCTATGGTTTGACAAAGACAGTGCACTCCTTTATAATGGGAAGATGAATTTGTCTCGCTAGTTTGTTAAAGAGCATCTTTAATGGAATTTCAATTACGCTGTAGCCTCCAGACAAACCCACCTAACTCAGAACTAGAAAGAAAAAAAATACTTCATAGAAAGGCTGTTCCAGTTATCCATATTGCTGCGTGAGAAACCACCTTGAAACTTAGCAGCATTAAACAACCATCCTTTTATTATGTTCATGATTTGGGGAGTGAGGAATTTAGGCAGGGCACAGTGGAACTGTCTTACCAATGACTAGAACCTTACTGTGGCTGGGATGTCTGTACTGGGGCCATATGTCTGGGGCTAGGTTCTGGCTATCAGCCAGCTTGCCTGATTCTTTTTCATGCCCTGTCTGCTGGAACTGGAATATCTAAAAGGCTCCTTCACTCACATGAATGTGCGGTGCCTGGGCTGGGATGGCTGGAGCATCAGGGGCTAGCCTGACACCCTGTCTTTTCATGATGTCTCCATGTGGCTTTTTGGGCTTTTTTAGAGCACGGTGATCTTATGGTAGTTGTACTGATTACACGGTGGCTGGCTTTTCCCAGAGTAAGCATTCTAGGAGACTCAGTTGGAAACTGCCAGGCTTCTTATGACTCAGGCTTCTGTGTCCCAGAGTGTTGCTTTTGTCACATTTCTTGATCAAGGAAGTCACCAAGTCTGGCCCATATGCAAGCAGACCAGAATTACACTCTACTTTTCAGTGGAAGAAGAAGCCATCTGAATTTCAACATTGAAGCACTTTATTATTTTTTAAAATTTTAGTTATTTACTTTTGAGAGACAGAGAGAGAGAGCATGATCAGGGGAGGAGCAGAGAGAGGAGAGAAAGAAAGAGAGAGAGAGAATCCCAAGCAGGCTCCACACTGTCAGCACAGAGCCTGATGCAGGGCTCGAAGTCATGAACCATGAGACCATGACCTGAGCTGAAATCAGGAGTTGGGTTCTTAACCGACTAAGCCACCCAGGTGCTGAAACACTGAAGCATTTTAACAAATTAAGTTGAGATTCAACTTAAAGTCCTATTTTAATATCTAATATTTTATTCAAACGCTTAACCATAATAGCAGAAACTATATGATCAGAGGATTCCTCTGATGGTGAAAACATGCCTCTTAGAATTGATTGATGTGAGAAAGGAAACTGCTGTAAAATTCTTATCTTCTTGAAAAACTCAGCTGTGCATTCAAGATCAAGCATTGTGTCTGCAGTGGGCAGTGCACATCTCTGAGCTTGTTAGTAGGGTCATTAAGCTTCCGGTTGAAGGCCTGAGGGCCTCCCATGAGTCATGTGCAAGCCCCTTGAAGTGTGACAATGACAGCATCTCCCCAGGGCCTTCTTCCCTTGTTTTCTGGGTTATCATATCCCAGGGAAGTTGTGGGAACATCTGTGTAAGCTTATGTGACGGGCTGTTTTGGTTTGCTGGGTAGGGCTCCTATAGCAAAGTCCCACAAGGCTTAGCAGAAATTTAGTGTCTCATAGCTCCAGAGGCCAGAAGCCCACATCAGGATGTCAGCAGGGTTGATGTCTTCTGAGGGCCCTGAGGAAAAATGTGTTCCAGGCCTCTCTCCTAACTGCTGGTGGTTTCCTGACCGTCTTTGGCATTCCTCAGTTTGCAGACACATCACCGCAATGTCTGCTTGCGTGTTCACATGACATTGTCCCTGTGTCTCCGTGTTTCCAAATCGTCCCTTTTCATAAGAACAGCATTTCTACTGGGTTAGGGCCCACCCTACTTTAGTGTCCCTCATCTTAGTTCACAACATATGCCAAGACCCTACTTCCAAACAAGGTCACATTCTGAGGGACTGAGGGTTAGGATGTCAACAAGAATTTCAGGGGGATGCAATTCAACCTGTAACATAAGACAACCTCGAAAACTAATAATTTTGATTATATGTCCTTGGGAATAAGAGAAAACAGTTGAAGCTTTGGGGAAAATGTTATCACTAAAAAGTAATAGAAATCAGTAATAGACATCACTGCTAGGAGTGGGGCATATGTGCCTGTTGGCTGCACCTGTGCCTTGGCCCTGCCCCCACCCCCCCCCCAACACTGGTGCCCTGAATGTCCACGCGGTGTCAGCACAGAAAGTGAGGTGTTCTTTCTTTTCTTTCAATTTATTACCGCAGTATAATTGACATACAATGTTAGTTTCAGGTATACAACATACTGATTTGATAATTATATATGTTAGTGCTCTGGACCACAGTGAGTGTGGTCACCATATGTCACCATACAACATTATTACAATATTATTGACTATGTTCCATGGGCTGTACTTTTCATCCCTATCACTTACTTATTTTATAATTGGAAGGTTGTACCTCTTAGTGCCCTTCACCTATTTCACACATTCCCCATCCCCCTGTGTTCTGGAAAACATAGATTATTCTCTGTGTCTTGGAGTGTATTTCTGTTTTTCTTTCTTTGTTTGTTTTGAAATTTTTAATGTTTATTTTTGAGAGAGAGAGAGAGAGAGAGAGAGAGAGCGTGAATAGGGGAGGGGCAGAGAAAGAAGGAGGCACAGAATCCAAAGCAGGCTCCAGGCTCTGAGCTGTCAGCACAGAGCCCGACGTGGGGCTCAAACTCACAAACTGTGAGATCATGACCTGAGCCAAAGTCGGACACTTAACCAACTAAGCCACCCAGGCGCCCCTGGTTTTGTTGTTGTTGTTGTTGTTGTTGTTAGATTCCACGTAGGACCTAAAGGGTATTATGCTGAGTGAAATAAGTCAGACAGAGAAAGGCAAATACCATAGGACTTCTCTCATATGTGGAGTGAGATGTCCTTTAAGGAGGCAGTTCACCCTGACAGGCCCCCTGCATATCTCATCAGGCTGACTGCTTATTGGGGTCATTTTCTGAGAGGGGCATTTTTGGAACTTCTTCCCCATTTCCAGCAGTGAAACCTACCTCCCCGTGTGCACTATTAGAATGCATTTTGCGAAGACTCATGCTTAAAATCCAAGTATTAAGTGTTTAGAAAAATGTGGCACACTTAGTTTCCTGAAGATGGAAGGTGAGGGCAGTATTATCGTGTGCATTTCGGCTGCTGGCAGTCTCGCTTCTTGTCACCGCTATTTATTTATCACAACATTCATAGGCGGAAAGGGAATGTGAGAGACCACCTAACACTGTCCTCCCTTAAGGAAAAACTCTCTCAAAGCTCTTCAGCCAAATGAGAATTTATTCCTTGTTTTTTTTTCCTACTTAAAAATATTCAATATTGACTTCCATTAGATGCTACCCATAAATAACCAGTATAAATAATTGAGTGTCAGTGATCTAGAGGTTACCACAGATTTTGCACTTTAAATTCAGCATTTACATGTAAAATTATGGCTATAGAATTACATCAGAGTCCTGATTTCATGTTTCATTCTCTGAATTTTTATGCCACCTTCCTTTTACCATTTCCTGTTAACTTTCAGTAATTTCTTCAAGGATGGTGTGAGAAATCTGAAAGCTTTCTATGACCTCTTACATTTGCCGGTAGTAGTACAAATTTTATTAGGCACTTTTTTTTTTTTTTTTCAGTCAGAAGTTTTGCCCTCATGAGAAGTGCACTTCATCTCATTGTATATCTAAGTTATTGACATATATGATTGATGCTTTCATGATCAGATATGAATGGTATATATTTATGTTTATAGTAGATAGTTCCAAAATGCAATTTAGGTTTTTATATTAACTTAATCATTACAGAAGAACAGAGATGACAGTGTTGGAGAAGTTCTTCAAGAACATTTGATTGTGGTTTTGGGGGTTGAACAGAGCCTCTAGTCTTAGACTTTCCCCAGGGAAAAGACCTCAGTGGCACAGGTAAATGAATGCCACTGGTGTGATGCCTGGGGAAGCCAGATTCTTGGGTGGGCCCCTACCTATCTCCTGAGGATCCTGAACTGTCAGCCATGGGGGCCTCAAAGTTTTAGTGCTTTTGTTTTCTTTGCTTGTGTAGAGTTGCTTGTGAGGGAGGGTGGAGCTTATAAAGCTTGTCTGGCTTGTCTGGTGGATCAGCTTACATTCTTGCCACATTAGCAGTCATGCAATTGCTCAATGTAGGTACCCCAGGGTTTCTATTAAGTGTGCTTGCTTCATGGGACATCCTGAAATGTCACAAGGCAACCCTCTGACTATGGCAGTTGTATGCAAGGAGATGAGACTCTCCCTTTTTAAAAAAAATTTTTTTTAAGTTTATTTATTTTGAGAGAGAGAGACAGAGAGCACAAGCAGGCTCCACACTGTCAGTGCGGAGCCCAATGTGGGGCTCGAACTCACAAACTGTGAGATCATGACCTGAGCCGAAATCAAGAGTCAGCGGCTTAATTGACAGAGCCACCCAGAAGCCCCGAGACTCTCCCTTGTTAAGCTGCATTTGGAGAGTCTGCTTCCAGAAATGTGAATGAAATGGCGTAGAAGACCCTCATCTTGAGCCCTGGCACCAGTGACACCTGTGCTTCCTAGTGACTCTTGACAGGAACCCAGGCAGCTTTCCTGACTCAAATCCCAGGCTCCTGCTACATTGTGCTGTGGCCTTCATGACAAGGCAGCACGAGGGACAATGCCAGCCCATCTGGCTGTCTTCAGACATCTCTCTCCTGTGTATCCATGTGATTTTCTCGGCTCCCGGAGTCCCTGTTTTCTGGCACATAGGGGGGGCTGCTACCTGCTGCTAATTGAAAAGCCCTCTCTGGCCCTTCTGAAAATCATGCTCTAACATTGTTTGTGTCTACATCAAACAAGCAAGAGTTAAACCCCCCCTTTCAACAGTCTAAAACAGTCTAAACCACATGTAAATTAATTTGATTCGGGGATGGACTCCAGGGCCAATAGCTCACTGGAGGGCCCTGTGTGTTGTGAGGACACAGTCCCTGAGCCCAGCCCTTGGGGATTCTGCAGCAACCAGCCTCTGTTTGTTTGCAAAAGCAACCTGCAGTGAAGTGGATGTGGCTGACTGATATCTCAGATCTTTGCGCTGCATGATTGCTGTTTGGATTTTTTAGAATAAACTTCATCTTTTAGAACAGGCTTAGATTTACAGAAAAATTGCAAAGGTTGTATAAAGAATTCCCATAGTTTTCCATTAGTAACATCTGACATTAGTAGCACACATTTTTTTATGATTAATGAGCCAATATTACCGTATTATTATGAAAGCCCACAGTTTATTCAGATTTCCTTCCTTTTTATATAATGTCTTTTTTCTTCTCCAGGATCCCATTCAGGACACCATATAACATTGTCATTGTGTCTCCTTAGATGCCTCTTGGCTCTGGCAGCTTCTCAGTCTTGCCTGGTTTTTAATGGTCTTGACAGTTTTGAGGTATACAGGTCAGGTATTTTGTAGGATGACCTTCCATTGGGATTTGTCTGATGTTTTTTCTCATGATTAGACTGGGGTTATGGGTTTTGGAGAGGAAGCCCGCAGAGGGAGAGAACCATGCTCAGTGCATCCTCTCAAGGGCACATTCTGTCAACGTGACTCATCATTGTTGGTGTTGACCTTGATCACCTGGCTGAGGGAATGATTGTCAGGTTTCTCCACCATAAAGTGATCCATTTTTGTTCTGTCTTTTTGGAAGGACATCAGAATGCATAGCCCACACTGGAGGAGGGGGTAGTTTTATTCCTCTTCTTTGAGGGCAGGCTGTCTACATACATTATTTGGAATTCTTCCACAGAGATTTGTCTTTTTTCTCCCATGTATTTATTTATTTGATTTTTTACTTGTATCAGTGTGAACTCAGAGATTTTATTTTATACTTTGAGATATAGACCAACGGTAGTTTATTCTGTTCCTAAAACTGTTCCATTGGTACACACACTATATGTATATGTGTGTGTGTATGTATGTGTACATATTCTGTGTGTATGTATATTCTTACTTCCTGGCACTACAAAAATGCTCCAGGCTTATCTTACATATTTCTTGCCCAAGTCCTAGAATCAACTATTTCTCCAAGAAGACCTGGTTCCTTTTATTGGAGGATGGTCTTAGAAACCAAAATTAGGGTGTAAAGTGTGCTCACTGCTCCTGAGAGTCTTTGTGTCTAGGTCCTCTCAGCCAACAAAACCCAAAATATACATACATATACTAACACCTGTGTATATTCATACTATAAATATTTCTGTATGTGAAGGAATACTCTTCTGTTTCTCTCCACTCCACTCTCAATATTTCACTTCTGGTCACTAAATGTGTGTGGGGTTTTCCCATACCAACCAATTCTCTGGCAGTCCAGGCACCACTGGGTATCCTATACTTCAGTTCAATTCTAACATTATCGAGGTTAGTGCAGACCTTACAGGGTAAGGACTCAGTCCCACAAGACTGCCCCACCCACAGCTCACCCCACTTCAGATGCCAATTGCAAGTAATGAGTCTTAAGGTTACCCACAACTTATGCCTGATTGGGCTACACACCAGGGCTTCGGTGACCCCCTCCTCAGGTTTGGTAATTTGCTAGAATGCCCTACAAAACTCTGGAAAATAGTTTTACCTATTAGTTTACTAGTTTAATATAAAAAGATATAACTCAGGAACTCTCTTCCATCTGATGCATAGGGCAAGATGATGCATGGGGCAAGGTGATAAGGGCACTCTGTTTCCTCTCCAGGCACACCACCCTCCCAGCGCTTCTGTATATCCATCAACCTGGAAGCCCTCTAAACCCTTTTGGTTAAGAATTTTTATGAAGGCTTCATTACTTAAATATGACTGATTAAATCATTGGCTGTTGGTGATTAATTAGACCTCCAGGCCCCTCTCCATTCCCTAGAGGTCATGGGGTGGGGCTGAAAGTTCCAACCCTTTAATCACAAGGTCTCTTGCCCTGGCAGCCAGCCCCTATACTTAGGGGCTTTCCAAAAATTACCTCATTGACAACAACTCAGGTGTGTTGCAAGAGGATTGGTATGAATAGTAAAAAATGCCACATTCACCCTTATGTTGTACAGCTATTTCAGGAACTGGGGACAGAAACCAAATGTTACATCAAAAGATGCTCCTGTCACTCTAATCACTTAGGAAATTACAAGGGTCCTAGGCGCTCTGTGCCAGGAACTGGATGTAGACATAATATATATTACTATATTATAATATGTAACCATTGGTGTCTATATTAAACTAAATGTGAGGGCATAGTGATGTCTCCAACTTTAATCCAGTACCAGTGGATCCTTCTGTTGCTGGGTAAGTGTCCATTGCCCAGTGTGCAGTGAACTTAACACAGACACAGGCTTTTGCAGAGAAAATGGTTTTTATTGCAGGGTGCCAAGCAAGGAGACAGAAGGGCATTTCTCGTATCCTCCTCCCAGAGGAAGGGAGCTGAATATTTATGGGACTTTACTGGAAAGGGTGGTTCTTAAGGTGGTTGTAGTGATTGGAAGTTGGAAATAAGTGAGGCAAGGGGTAAGGGATCACTGCTTCTCTGCAGGCGCCATCCAGTGACATACTTGTACATATGTCATATGTACACAAAAATTGGCAGCATTGGCATGATGAATATGGGGGAGGGAGGTAGATGTTAGGGGTGTCATCACAGAACTTACTTTCTTTCACTTTTGGTCCCTTTTGCACGAGTGCAAGAATTCTTCCCAGTTTGCTCCTGTCTTAGCTGGTCTTATTGGTGGTTGGTCCGCTTTTGCAAAACAGATTTGTAAGTAAGTCAGGTTAGCAGAGTTTTCTTAGGGTACACCAGTCATACATTTGTTAACTTAATATGATGGTTTCACTTTTAGTCTCCCCTTTGCCCCCACTCCAGCAGTGAGAAGCTTGCCACTCGCTATCTACCATTTATTTACTTATTTGTTTACTTCCACTATACTTGCCTAGTGGTATCAGAACTGTTAACCAGTACCCCCATGAAAAACAGTTCTGTCAGCTAGAGTTCAATGCTGACATACAGTTTCTTTTGCCTTTAGTTTTACAGACTCTACTCATTTCCAGAGTTAATTGGGCTAGTCCCCTTCCCCCCACCCCTTTCAGTGAGATTGTTTCATGTTTTTGTAAAACAGATTGTTTTGCTACATTCTGCGTTCAGTCTTTGAATCTTCCAGCTTCCTAAAGACTACTTTTTAAATTGCAAACATAACTTAAAAAAAAAAAAGAAGAAGAAGAAGAAAAACTTAAGCCTGACTGGCTCAGTTGATAGAGTGTGCAGCTCTTGATCTCAGGGTTGTGGGTTTGAGCCCCACAGAGGGTGTAGAGATTACTTAAAAAAAATCTAAAATTGCATACATTGTACTGTACGATTCCATGGACTCTGACAAGTGTGTATAATTGTATCTGTAATTATAGTATCATAAGAATAGTTTCACTACCCTAAAAAACTCCCTATGCTTCACGTATTCAATCCTCTCTGCTCCTTCTAACTCCTGACAATTGCTCATTTTTTCACTGTTGCTATAGCTTTGCCTTTTCCAGAATGTCATGTAATTTGAACCATACAGTGTCTTAGTATTTTCAAGCCGCTATAACAAAATATCACAGACCGGGTAGTTTAATTTATTTCTCACAGGCCAGAAGTCTGAGATCTTGGTGTGGGGATAGTCTGGTGGAGGCTCTCTAGGTCACAGACTTCTTATATTCTCACCTGGCCAAAATGCCAGGGATCTGTCTAGAGCCTCTTTCATGAGATACCAATCCCATTCATGAGGGCTCCACTTTCATGATGTAAGCGCCTCCCAGAGGCCCCACCTACTGATACCATCACTTTTAGGGGTTAGGATTTCAACATAGGAATTTGCAGGGAAACAAACATTCAGACCTTAGTGTATATAGTAAGTAACTTTTTCACACTGGCTTCTCTCACTTAGCAATATGCATCTAAGATTCACTCATATTCTTTTTTGTGGTTCGAGTGTTCATTTATTTTGTTGCCAAATAATATTCCATTGTGTAGAGGTACCATAGATTCTTTATCCATTCACCTATTGGAAGATATCTTGGTTGCTGCCAGTTTGGGGCAATTATGAATAAAGCTGCTATCAACATTCATGTGAAGATATTTTCAAATAAGTGGGGTATGTATCTAGGAGTGTGATTGCTGATCATATGGTAAGACTATGTCTAGGCTTGTGAGAAGCTTCAAAACTGCCCTCCCAAGTGGCCATACCATTTTGCATTCCCACCAGTAATGGATGAGAGGAAGCTTCTGTTGGTCTGCATCTTCAGTAGAAATTCATATTGTCAGTTTTTGGATTTTAACCATTGTTATAGGTGGGTGGTGCTATCTTATTGTTATTTTAATTTGCAATTCCCTAATGACAAACGATGTTAAGCATTATTTCAAATGATTATCTGCTGTCTCTGCATCTTCTTTGGTGATGTATTTGTTCAGATATTTGCCCATTTTAAAACTTGGGGTAGTTTTTTGTTTTCTCATTGTTACATTGTAAATTTCTTTATACATTTTGGACAGAGCCTTTTGTGAGACATGTGTTTTGTAAATATTTTTCTTTCAGTCTGTGGCTTGTCTTTTCCTTCTCTTAACAGTGTCTTTTGCAGAGCAGAATCTTTTAATTTTACTAAAGTTCAACTTAGCATTTTTTTATGAAGATCATGCTTTTGGATGTTCTATCTAAAAACTCATCCTCAAAACCAGGATTTCCTTGATATTGTCCTATGTATTCTTTTTTTTTTATTTATATATGAAATTTATTGTCAAATTGGTTTCCATACAACACCCAGTGCTCATCCCAAAAGGTGCCCTCCTCAATACCCATCACCCACCCTCTCCTCCCTCCCACCCCCCATCAACCCTTAGTTTGTTCTCAGTTCTCAACAGTCTCTTATGCTTTGGCTCTCTCCCACTCTAACCTCTTTTTTTTTTTTTTTTCCTTCCCCTCCCCCATGGGTTCCTGTTAAGTTTCTCAGGATCCACATAAGAGTGAAACCATATGGTATCTGTCTTTCTCTGTATGGCTTATTTCACTTAGCATCACACTCTCCAGTTCCATCCACGTTGCTACAAAAGGCCATATTTCACTTTTTCTCATTGCCACGTAGTATTCCATTGTGTATATAAACCACAATTTCTTTATCCATTCATCAGTTGATGGACATTTAGGCTCTGTCCTATGTATTCTTAAAGGAGTCTTGTAGTTTTGCATTTCTCATTTAGGTCTATAATCCATTTTGATTTAATTTTTGTGTAAGGTGTAAGTTCTGTGTCTAGGTTCTTTGTTCTGCATATGGATGTCCAGCTTTTCCAACACCATTTGCTAAAAAAAAACTGTTCTTTTTCTATTGAATTGATTTTGCTTGTTTTAAAAAATCAGTTGACCATATTTGTGTGGGTCTATTTCTGGGTTCTCAGTTACATTAAATTCATTTATTTGTCTGTTCTCTTGCCAATGCCAATGCCATGTGACTTGATTATAGTATCTTTACTGTAAGTCTGTAACTTGGGCAATGTGAGTCCTCCAACTTCTTTCTTTTATCCTCCTCAGTATTATGTTGGCTATTCTAGGTCTTTTGCCTCAAAATAAACTTTAGTATCAGTTTGTCAATATCTAAAAAAATAGTTTTCTGGGATTTTAATCAAGATTGCATTGAATTTATATATATATAGTTGGAAAGAATTGACATCTTAATATTGTCTTCAAGTCTGTGAACACAAAATATCTTTGTAGAGCATCTTTGAACTTCCTTCATCAGAGTTTTCTAGTTTTCTGCTTTTAGTTCATATACATCTTTTGTTAGATTTATACTGAAGTGTTTCATTTTTGGTGCTATAGTAAATGATAGTTTTTAAATTTTCAAATTCTAGTTGTTCGTTGTTGGTACATAGGAAAGCAGATGATTTGTATATTAACATTGCATCCTGCAACCTTGCTATATTCACTTATTAGTTCAGGAACTTTTTTGTTAATTCTTTGGGATTTTCTGCAGAGATAATCACATTGTCTATGAATAAAGACCTTCCTTCCTAATCTTTGTTTTGCATTATTGCACTAGCCTGTGTATAATGTTGAATAGGAGTGGTGAAAGAAGACATCCTAGCTGTGTTTATTCTTAGGAGGAGAGTGTCTAGTCTCCTCACTAGACTCATCACTCTCATGATGTTAGCTGTAGATTTTTTGTAGGTGCTATTTATCAAGTTCAGGAAGTTTATCTCTATTCCTAGTTTGTACAGAATTTTTTTTAATGAGTAGGTGTTAAATTTTGTCAAATGCATTTTCTGCATCAATTGATATGATGATATGACTTTTCATCATTAGTCTATTGATGTGACACATTACATTGATGTTCAAATATTGTACCAGCATCCTATACCTGAAATAAATACCCCTAGTTAAAATATAAAATTCTTTTTATACATTGTTGAATTCAATTTGCTAATATTGTGTTGAGAATTTTTGCACTGAGGTTCATAAGAGATGGGAGAGTGACCTTTTTCTTTCTTTACTGTTTATATGATGTTGTCATTAGGATAATAGTGGTCTCTAGAATTCTCAGAGAATCTGAAAGGAAGTGTTTTCTCTGCTTCTGTTTTGTAGAAGTGATTATGGAAAATTAATATAATTTCTTTCTTAAATGTTTGGTGGGATTCACCAGTGCAGTCATCTGAGTCTGGTGCTTTTTTTTTTTTTTTTTTTTTTTTGATAAGATTATTGATTCAATTTCTTTAGTAGATACAGGCCTACTCAGATTGGTGTATATGTTCTTGTGTCAGTTTTGGTAATTTGTGTTTTTAAAGTAATTGGTCAATTTCATCTATGTTGTCAAATTTGTAAGTATACACTTATTCATAGTGTTCCTTTAATTATTGTTTTAATGTTCTTGGGATCAATAATGATGACCCTAATTTTCTGATATTAGTAATTTTTGTCTTCCCTCTTTTTTTCAGTCAGCCTATTTTCTCTATTGTTTTTCCTGTTTCAATTCTATTGATTTATACCCTAATTTTTATTATTTCTTTTCTTCTGTGTGCTTTAGGCTTAAATTGCTCTTTTCTACAGTTTCTTTTTTAAATTTTTTTTAACATTTATTTATTATTGAGAGACAGAGAGACACAGAGCATGAGCAGGGGAGGAGCCAAGAGATGGAGAGACACAGAATCTGAAGCAGGCTTCAGGCTCTGAGCTGTCAGCACAGAGCCCAACATGGGGCTTGAACTCACAAACCGTCAGATCATGACCTGAGCCGGAGTCAGACACTCAACCAACTAAGCCACCCAGGCACCCCTCTTTTCTCCAGTTTCTTAAGGTGCAAGCTTAGAGTATTGATTTTAGATCTTACTTCTTTTCTGATGTAGTCACTTAATACTATAAATTACCCTTAAACACTGCTTTAACTGCACATGACAAATTTTGGTATGTTGTATTTTCATTTTTGTTTGTTTCAAAATACACTTTCATTTCAATTGAGACTTTTTATTGTAGATGACATAGAATGTCTTCTTAGTTTCAGGTATACACCATACTTATTCAATAGTTCTGAACATTACAAAATGCTCACCATGGAAAGTGTAGTTACCATCTGTCACCATATAATGTTATTACAATATTATTGACTATGTTCCCTATGCTGTTCATCCCTCTGACTTGTTTATTTTATACTTGGAAGTTTGTAGCTCTTAATCCCCTTCACTTGTTTCACTTATCCCTCCATCCCCCTCTCTTCTGGCAACTACCAGTCTGTTCTTTGTATTTATGAGTTGGTTTCTATTGTTTTATTTGTTCATTTTTTTTAGGTTCTACATGTAAGTGAAACCATGTGGTATTTGTCTTTTTCTGTCTGATGTATTTCACTAAGCATAATACCCTCTAGATTCTTCCATGTTGTTACAAATGACAGGATTTGAGACTTCTTTAAACCATATAATATTTAGAATTATGTTTTTAAATATCTGTATATTTGATACATTTTCAGATTTTTATTGTTATTGATTTCTAGTTCAATTCCATTGTGATCTGGGAACAGACTTTATATGATTTCTATACTTAATTAAATATGTCAAGGTGTGTCCTTTTTAAAAATTTTTTTTTTTAAGTTTTTATTTATTCTTGACAGAGAGAGAGAGAGAGAGCTAGCGTGAGCTGGGGAGGGGCAGAGAGAGAGGGAGACACAGAATCTGAAGCAGGCTCCAGGCTCCGAGCTGTCAGCACAGAGCCCAATGTGGGCCTCGAACTCACGAATCATGAGATCATGACCTGGGCTGAAGTCGGATGCTTAACACACTGAGCCACCCAGGCGCCTCATCAAGGTGTGTTCTTTGGCCAAGAGTGTGGTTTTCTTGATGAATATTCCATGTGAGCTTAAAAAGAATGTGTATTTTGCTGTCATTGGGTGAAGTAGTCTGTAGAGGTCAATTAGATCAATTGATTGTTAGTGCTGTTCAGTAGCACCCTTACTGATTTTCTGCTGGCTTGATTTATCAATTACTAAAAGAAAGTGTTGATGTCTTCAACTACAGTAGTGGGTTTGTCTATTTTTCCTCTCAGTTCTATTAGTTTTGCCTCATATATTGTGACAACAGTGTCACAGGTTGTTAGGTGAAGACACATTAAAGATGGCAAAGTCTTCTTAGAGAATCCACCTTTAGTTCATTATGTAATGCCCCTCCTCTTCCCTGATAATCTTCCTTGTTCCAAAGTCTTTTTTGTTAGAAATTGTTATTGACACTCTAGCTTCCTTTTTAATTACCATAGCATGATATAACTTTCTCCATCCTTTTTCTTTTAACCTTTCTTGTAACCTAAGTCTTTACATTTAAAGTGAGTTTCTTCTAAGGGTGGATGGGAGGGCGGGGGAGAGGGAAAATGGGTGATGGGAATTGAGGAGGGCACTTGTTGGGATGAACACTGGGTGTTGTATGTAAGCCAATTTGACAATAAATTATATTAATAAAAAAATAAAGTGAGTTTCTTGTAGACAACATATAGCTGACTCTTTTTTATTCACTCATGGTTTTTGTCTTTTAATTGGGGCATTTGAGTCATTCACATTTAAAGTGATTACTGATATAATTGGATTAATATAGTTAAATACATATCTGACATGAGACATATCTAGCACATTGGTAGATTTTTCTAGTTTTGTTTGCTCTTTGTTTTTTTTTCTTATCTTTTCATGCATTCTGTGGTTTCAGTTGAGTATGTTTTTATGGTTCTATTTTATCTCCTCTTTTAGCACATCGTTTATACTTCTTTTACAGTTTTGTTGTGATGATTGTCCTAGGGTTTTCAATATATATTTTTAACTAATCTATACCTACCTCCAAATAACACTGTACTGATTCACATGTAGTACAAGTATCTTGTAAGAGTGTTCCCAATTTCTCCCTCCTGTCCTTTAGGACATTGCTGTCAGCCATTGCATTTATGCATGTACTATAATCACCCAACAGATTGTTACTATTACTTAAGCATTTACCTTTTTGATCAATGAAAAATAAAAGAATTTATTTTACCTCCTTTATTCCTCCTTTAGTGTTCGTCTGTTCTTTATGTAAATTTGAGTTTCTGACCTATTTCATTTTCATTCTCCCCAAAGAACTTCTTTAAACGTTTTTTAGGGCAGGTCTGCAGGTTAAATTTTCTCCATTTTTGTTTCTCAGAGAAAGTCTTTATTTCTTCTTCAATTTTGAAGGATAATTTTGTTGGTTGTAGAATTCTAGGATGGTGTTTTGGTTTTGGCTTTTTGGGTTTTTTTTTTTTTTTACCACTTAATTCTTTTTAATGTTTGTTTGTTTTAATGTTTGCGTTATTTTTGGGAGAGAGACAGAATGCGAGTGGGGGAGGGGAAGAGAGAGAGGGAGACACAGAATCCGAAGCAGGCTGCAGGCTATGAGCTATCAGCACAGAACCTGATGTGGGGCTCAAACTCACGAACTCAACTGATGCTCGACTGAGCCACCCAGGTGCCCCCCCCTTCTTTTTTAAACCACTGTAAATATTCATTCTGTTTATGCTTGATGTCTTGATGGGAAAGCGCTGAAATTCTTCTTTGTTCCTCATTAAGTATAGTGTTATTTTTTTCTCTGACTGCTTTCAAATTTTTCTCTTAGTTTGTGGTTTTCTGAAGTTTCACTATGATATGCCTAAGTATAGATTTTTTTTCATACTTACCCTGCTTTAGTGTTCTCTGAGCTTTATTTGTGGTTTGGGGTCTGTCATTAAATTTGAAAGTTCTCAGTCATTATTACTTTAGGCAATTTTGATGTTTCTTTCTCTCTTCTCCTTTTGGTATTCTGCATTTATTATACCCTTTGAAATTGTCCCATGGTTCTTGGATTTTCTGTTTTCTGTTTTGTTGTTGTTGTTTGTTGTTTGGGGTGGGGGGCAGGGGTTGTTTTGTTTTTTCACTTCAGCTTGGGTCATTTCTATTGACCTGTCTTCAAGCTCACTAATTTTTTCCTCAGCTGGGTCCAGACTACTAACAAGTCCATCAAAGGCCTTCTCCATTCCTGTTGCAGTGTTCTTGGTTTCTAGTACTTTCTTTGATTCCTTCTCAGAGTTTCCATCTCTCTGCTTACATTACCCATCCGTTCTTGCATGTTGTCCAATTTTTCCACCAGAGCCCCTTAGTATATTAATCATAGTTATTTTAAATAGCTCATGTAATAATTCCAAAATATCTTCCATTTCTGGGTCTAGTTCTGTTATTTTCTCTGTCTCTTCAGACTGTGTTTTTCCTTACCTTTTAAACATGCTGTGTAATTTTTTGTTGGAAGCTCAGCATATCATATTGGATAATAAAAACTGAAGAAGTTAGGGGCGCCTGGGTGGCTCAGTTGGTTAAGCGGCTGACTTCGGCTCAGGTCATGATCTCACGGTCCGTGAGTTTGAGCCCCGCGTCGGGCTCTGTGCTGACAGCTCAGAGCCTGGAACCTGTTTCAGATTCTGTCTCCCTCTCTCTGACCCTCCCCTGTTCATGCTCTGTCTCTCTCTGTCTCAAAAATAAATAAACGTTAAAAAAAATTTTTTTTTAAATAAAAAAAATAAAAAATAAAAACTGAAGTGAATTGCCCTTAAGTGTGAAGTTTTATCTTTCTATGGCTGGGACTTGGGCCCTGTTAACGTTTGCTCCTCCTGGAGGTCTCAGAGGCCTCAGATTCACTTATTTTCCTTTGTTTGTGTCATCTGCTTTCTTTAGACTTTCCTAAAAGCTGCTCTTCGTGTCTTGCAGCTCTTTTAGCTGTAATCTGCTGCCATTATACTGGGGCCCTGTTCATATGGTGGGAAGTTTTATGTGTGAGGAAACCATTCAATAATTGCAGTGTCCTAGGAGGCCAGTGTCCCTGTATTGTGTCCTTCCTAAGTGTTTCTTAGACTTTTAATCATTCTTTAGGTGAAAGCTAGAGGGACACAGAGTCAGGAAATGCCCTTTCCACAAGTGGAACAAGACTTGGTAAGGGATTTTTACCCGCAAAAGTAGGCCTTTCTTGTAGAGAAGCTTTTGTTCACATCCCACTATGATTACTCTTCCTCCCCCTGCCACTGCCATCAAGCAATCTTTCTAGGCTCTTTACCATGAGAATCTGGTGGTGTTCTTAAAGGTAAAACACACTATAATATGAGGATCTCCCAGAGACTGTGGCCCCATGCTCAGGCTAGCTCATACTCAGTTTCCAGCAGTTTGTCATACTTGACATGGTAAGTGTTCCTACCCCTTTGTGGCTCCAGCAGCTTCTCCAGGTGAGCAGACCTCCTCTGTGACTCTCTAGTTCCAACTTTACCTTCAGATTTCTAGGTTGCAGTTTGTTCTGAAATCTTTGTTCCCCAAGGAACCTGAGAAAAGTTGTTGATCTTCATTTTGTTATGTGTTTTTCTGGTTGTGAGGATGGGAGTGATGACTTTCAGGCTTTTTCCATGTCAGAGCTGAAATTGGATATCTCTGTTTAGATAATTAAAGAGAACTTTGTTACTCCTTATGAATTCCTTGTTTGTAGATACACGTGAATTAGTGCAGGAATATTCATGTTTGGCTGTCAAATGGATGGCAGTAATTAGTTTGGATAGTTGGGGATTCAGAGAGTTTTTCCATAATTGGCAGTCTTAATAGTTCATCTGATCTAAATGTCCTCATGTTACCACAGAGGCTCAGAAACTCAGGCTGTCTGAGCTTCTTGTTCAAAATAACTAGTTAGTCTTTAAATTACTGGTCTGGCTCAGGCTTTCTCTGACTCTCTTTTACTAGTCTGTAATGAAAAAAACCTGCAACTTAATGGAACTTATAAGACCTGTGTAATATAATAAATACATGCATTTGTTCTTTGTTTCTGATTCCTGGCACTAAGTGCCTAAGACCTTTTCAATCTCCTGAGTGACAAGAGTAGCTGTATCCTGCTGGGATGACTCTTGGCCCAGAGCCTATAGATAGTTTCAGGAGTGGAAGGTCTCCAGAAAGACCAACTTTTTATTAGAGGATTGAAACTTTCAGCAACCCCGCCATCCTCCTGGGGCAGCAGAAGGGTTAGGGAGGTTAGGTTTGATCACCAGCGACCAATGATTGAATCAAGTGTGACTTCATTAGAAACCCCTAAATAATGAGGTTTGGAAAGCTTCTAGGTTGGTGGACACATTGAAGTTCTGGGAAGGTGGTATGCCTGGAGAAGGCATGGACACTCCTGCTGGCACTCTCCCCAAACTTTGCCCTATGTATTTCTTCCATTTAGCTGTTCTGAGTTTCATCCTTTATAATAAAGCGGTAAACATATCTAAAGTGTCTTCCTGGTTCTGTGAGCCATCCTAAAAAATTATTGAATCTGTAGAGGGGATTTGGGGAACCTCTGATTTGTAGCCAGCTGGCCAGAAGTGCAGGTGGTCCCAGGACTTGTGACTAGCTTCTGAAGTGGGGGCAGTGGTGTGGGACTGAGTCCTTAATCTGTAGGGCCTGTATTGTGGCTAGTTAGTGTCAGAATTGACTTGAACACCCTGTTGGTGTCTGAGAATTGCAGAAAACCTCACACCACCTCATGGTTCCATTCATATTGAAATGAAAGAACAGGTAGGCTGCTCTTACTGTATTCTAATGCCTCCGGTATCCATGGAAGCAATGCCATGCTTTCTGGCACCTCCTCGCAGAACTACCGCTTGGCTTGAGAATATAACACAGATGTGGAAAGGAGGTAGTCTTACTTTCCATAGCTTTTTTTTTAATTGAATAGGTACGTTAGGTGGCATACAGTTAAATTTTAGGATTTAGCTTTATGTGTGGTTTTTAGCAAGTTGGCTTCTCTTTGGTAACAGCTTTATAGAGGAAAAGGCTGTGTGACGGTAGATGTTCCTGGCAAACAAGAGCATTCCACATGCAGACAGTGGTTTCCACCAACTCTTTACCACTTTGCCTCCATTTTACTAAGCCAATTGATAGGAAAACAAGCTTGTGTGTGGTTGAGAATTTGCCATCAACGTACGAACAACTGTCTGGAAACAAGAAACACTTATACCTCAAATCAGGAGTTGTTTGTTAACTTTGAGGGCCAAGTTTGGGTGGGCCTTCAGTAAACCCAGCCAGCACTCTTTTTCAAAGGAAGCCAGCTGCGAAGTGAATTCACACGGTTTCAGTATGGCTTTGCACCTACCAGTGAAGAAGCCACACCCAAGGCATCATCATTAGAGTCTGTCTGGTTTGGTCACTGGTTTATTCCTTTGACCTCAGCCCCACTTATTTTCTGTGGATCTGTGCTGAAAATTCTCTCCATCCCACGTATGTCTTTTCTGGGCTCCTGTGTAGCTTTTCTGGACTTTCCTTCAGTAACACTTTCTGTCTTTTTTGAGTGGGTTGGCCTCTAAAGCAGTAAGACAAATATTGTCGGAGTCTGTAGCATTTCTCATTGCTTTATGGTCAAACCCCATGTTTTCTGGGTTAGTACAGAGGCATTACTGGAATTACACAATACTGAATTTTCCTCTGGCATATCTAATACGCTTGAGTGTTTTAACAAACCAGCGGTTATGATCATTTTAATGGGAGATTCGTGTTCCATTTTGCATACATGATGAATTTAAATTTGATTGAGTCTTTGAATGTAAGTCCCTAGAGTACACAGATCTAGTTCCTTAATGCTTTGAGGTCTGTCCCTGCCTATTTTTATTAAAATATTTCCTCATTTTAAATTATTGTATTTACCAGAGTATTTTAAAAGGAGCAGTATTTTGCCTGTGGCTTTATAATTAACCTAATCTGATTACTGTGTGTGTGTGTGTGTGTGTGTGTGTGTATGTGTATGTGTTTTAATGGGACAGTAGGCATACTATGTCAGCGAGGTTTTAGGAACAGTAGGCTTAGCATAGCATCTGTGGTCCCACACATTATATATTATTTATGGCAATAGCCTGTGTAGTTTTATGGACTAGTTACTTAGAATAACTTCATTGCACATACCTGGGATTTGAGTTTTGCAATATTGAGCTATACATTCAGGCACCAGTTTGGTTCTATTCTAAAAAACAAGGCTTTTTTTTTGCATAATTATCAAACTGAAACAGCTTAATTCTTTATTTCTTTTTCAAAGGTTCTTTTGCAAAACCAATTTGATTTTGTGTTTAACAAAATACTTTATTTTTTTATTTTTTTTTTCAATATATGAAATTTATTGTCAATTGGTTTCTATTTGGTTCCCAGTGCTCATCCCAAAAGGTGCCCTCCTCAATACCCATTACCCACCCTCCCCTCCCTCCCACCCCCCCATCAACCCTCAGTTTGTTCTCAGTTTTTAAGAGTCTCTCATGCTTTGGCTCTCTCCCACTCTAACCTCTTTTTTTTTTTTTTCAAAATACTTTAAAAATTTGGCAGAGTTACATATTTATTTGTTTTATATTTAGGTAAATATAAAAAAACAACTAGACTTTGTCCAGTTTTGCTACACAACTGACCCTTTATTATATCATTAATTTGCCTTATGACTTAGGTTTATGTGTCCTCTTTTCAAAATGTAGGAACTGAGATTTCCCAAACATAGGGAGATTTTAAAATCTGGCTACATGACAAGGAGCTAAGGTCTGAACCGATATCTTTCCATCTCTCATCTTTATTTTTCTTTTAACTGTGGGTAATTTCAAATATATACAAAGGTAAAGAATGCAGTATATTGGGCTTCAAGCACCTGTCAATCAGCTGTAACACCCCTTGGCCATTCTTGTTTCACTGATATCATTTGTCCCACTTAGTTTTTTTTTTTTTAATGTTTGTTTTTTTGTTTTAATGTTTATATTATTTTTGAGAGAGAGACAGAATGCGAGTGGGGAGGGGCAGAGAGAGAGGGAGACACAGAATCTGAAGCAGGCTCCAGGCTCTGAGCTGTCAGCACAGAGCCTGATGCAGGGCTCAAACCCACAAACTCTGAGATCATGACCTGAGCCAAAGTCGGTCGCTTAACCCACTGAGCCACCCAGGCGCTCCTCCCCTGGATTATAAAAGCAAGTCTGAGACATCTTATCACTTCATTTCAAAATCCTGAGTATGCTATCTGTAAAGGAAAAGGATTCCTTTTACAAAATGATAAAGTCACAAAGCCATTACCACACCTAATGAATACCAGTAAATTTGTTTTATCATAAAATATCTCATGTTCAGATTTCTCAAACTATATCTATCTGTGTCTCTTAAGTCTCTTTCTCTTTTGTTTGTTTTGTTTTGTTTTTCCTGGACCTGATGAGGGGCTGCTAGAGCCCACACAGCCCTTGTTACCCTTTGGACATATACCACTAGAGAGATAGAGTGAAATTACTTATTTTAAGGTTACCTTAAAACTACTCTCTGTGGTTGAGCCACCAACCTAGATACTAATATGTCATTTTGCTTTTGATTTTAGGGATTTATTTTTCAAGTTTTGATTTAATTTTGTGTCATGATCATATAGAACATTTACTGTTACAAAGTCAGATCTATACAAGAAAGGATTTTTGGAGGCTTCTGGTTGTCATCCTGTCCCCTTTATCCTGTTTCTATTTCTGTCTTCCTCCTGTCCCCACCACCTCACCTCCACCCCCATAGCAACCAGTCTTATGGGTTTTTGCTTTATACTTTCATCTAAAAATTATAAATCTATGTGTGTACTCTATACATACTGCATGCACATTTGCATACTAGACACACCGTCTTTGCTCTTGGTTTGTAATTTAATGATCTATCCTGGGGACGAGTCTATAGCATTATATAGAGATGTTTCTCCTGCGTTTTACAGCTGCACATGTGAGGAGTATTAATCCTTGTCTCTGATACAAGTCACACACTCTGCCCTAATTTATCATTGCCTTTTTTATTTACTTCCGGTGGGTTTTTTTAATATGTAAAGATTCTAATTTTTACATACATAAGTTTCCTATTCTTTTTCCTTATTGCTTTGGATTTTGAGTAATTGGAAGTATTTCTCAAATTATAGGTTATAGAGGAACTCCCTATTTTCTTCTAATACTTAAATGGAATCTCTCTCCATCTTCTCTCTCTCTTTACTTTTCCACTTACATTTCTGATCAATTTAGAATAATCCTGATATAATTTGCATGAAACGAATCTATCTTTTCCCTTTTCCACATGACTATCTGGTTCTATCAATACCACTTATTTGAAAGTCCATTCTCCCCCCAGTGGTTTTAAACAACACTGTTTTCATATTCTAGAGTCCCATAGACAAATATGTCTATTTCTGGATATTTCAGTTCTATTCCACTGGTCAATTTGTACACCAATACTATGCTGTTTTGATAATAAAGGCTTTATAATATACTTTAATATCTGGTAGGTTAGCCTTCTTTGTTGTTACTCGTTTCTAAGATTTCTTAGTGATTCTTGCTTCGGTTTTCTTCCAAATGAACTGCATAATCAATTTACCTGGCTTTTAGGAAACAGTGATGGGATGTTTTTATTGATATGGTATTAAATTTATAGATTACCTTTGGGAAGAATGGTATCTCTAATGTTGACTCATGTCTAAGAACATGGTGCATCATTTCATTTATTTAAACCACTTTTTTCTTTTTTGAGTGTTTTGCAGTTTTCTTTATGTAGGCTTCAGATTTCTTGTCACGTTGAAAGTAATGGTACTTATCTGTTTCATTATTGTAAATGTGGTCTTTTTCTCTATTACATTTTCTATTTGCTGTGAATGAACACTGTTTTGTATACTAAGTTTTCTTTTTGTGTTTGGGTGTACTAGTTTTGCATGGATTCTTTTGTTTTACAAATATATAATCACATGCTCTGCAAATAAAGATATTTTTACCTCTTCTTTCACAAACTTTATGGGTCCAGTTTATTTTTCTTGTCCAACTGATGGGTGAATCACTTAAACTCAGTGTTTAAAAGTAGTTCACATTGTGGGTACCCTTTTCTTGTTACACACTTTAGCAGAAAAGCCTTTAATTATCTGTTGGCTTTTGCGGTGATATATAAGTTGTATATGTATATATTTTCTATTATGTTGTGTTGTGACTTTATTATTTCCCTTTAATTCCTGTTTTTTTGAGTGCTTTTCATATGAACGGATGCTGAGTTGTTTACATATCTTTGCTGTATCCTAGAGATGATCATATGATTTTTCTCCTTAGCTCTATTAATATGAGGAATGTATTTCCTAATGTTAAATCACTCTTGCATTTCTGGAATGAAATGCATTTGGATTAATCTTTGTCTTCCTGAATCTGCAGCCTTCCTTGATTGTATCTGCAGCTGGACAAGATCTTAGTCTGGTTTGTATCTTCAATGTCTAAAAATGCTGTGTGTGTGTGTGTGTGTGTGTGTGTGTGTGTGTGTTTATCTAAGGAATGTTGAATGGATTTTTTCCTTTTATAATAATGATTATATGTGTGTGTAAATAAATATATATATATATATATATATATATTTTAGAGAGAGAGAGAGTGGCATAGAGGGGCAGAGGGAGAGGAAGAGGGAATTTTAAGAATTTTAAGCCTCTACGCTTAGCTTAGCCCTAATGCGGGGCTCGATCCCATGACCCTGGAATCATGACCAAACTCAAGAGTCAGATGCTTAACTGACTAAGTCACCTAGGCACTCCAGTAATGATTATATTTTTAAAAACAAAAGCAATGCATATTTCTACTAAAATAAGCAACATAGAAAAGTAACAACAGCAGAAGCAATAAATTAACGGAATTACACCATCCAGAAATGATCTATTTTTTTATTTTTTTTAATGTTTGTTTATTTTCAAGACAGAGAGAGACAGAGTGTGAGCAGGGGAGGGGCAGAGAGAGAGGGAGGCACAGAATCTGAAGCAGGCTCCAGGCTCTGAACTGTCAGCACAGAGCCTGACGTGGGGCTTGCAACTCACAAACCCACGAGATCATGACCTGAGCCAGAGTCAGACACTTAACCAACTGAGCCACTCAGTTGCCCCAATCTATTTTTTCATATAGGTGGCCATAAATTCAGAAGTCTCTAAATGGGTATAGTGATAAAAGAAGAGAGTACAAGGGAATAACACTGTGTGTGTTTTAAACAATCATTTTTATTTGAAATTAACAGAAGAAGCACTGAGGTGAAATTAAAGTTAATTCTAAACTTCAGATTGGTGTTCCTTTATGGTAAGACACATTCGTTTCTAGAGTTAATGGAAAAAAAATACCTCCCAGCTGCCATTCAGATCCCCTTCATTGTAATTAATCACATATCACTTTCCACCTCCACGAAATTACTGTGGCGATCTCACGCTTTCCCCCATGCCGGTACTGTGATTTTCACTCTTGTCTACTATGTTCTTCACTGTTTTCAAATTATTTATTAGATGTGCAATGGTGAGGGTTTAATTCTCACTTTGTAATTGGTTTCCTGAGTTCTGTCCCTAGTGTCCTGTAAGAGCACTGTCTCCGTTTATCACCTTGAGTGCTTCTGGTGTTGGATTTAAATTCTTATTAGGATCTTAGGTTCCATGAAGCACTTGTGGGGAGCTTCTGTTTCTTGGTTTATGTTTTCTTCCTCGTTGTCAAGCTCTGTTTTCACAGCCCTTCTGCCTCTGTTTGTTTACTTGCTTGCTGTAGCAGTGGATGTTTGTACACGCACCTGCCAACACTCTGTCTCACTCATGTGCAGTGCCACTGGCTCTGTCCTTGTGTTCCTTGGCTCCCATCTGTGTGACTCCTCTCCTATA
Organism: Puma concolor; assembly: GCF_028749965.1. Taxonomy (NCBI): domain Eukaryota; kingdom Metazoa; phylum Chordata; class Mammalia; order Carnivora; family Felidae; genus Puma; species Puma concolor. The sequence continues at coordinate 128,690,846 of NC_141672.1, read as the reverse complement.
GCCCTTACCTGGCTTATTATCCCCTGTCAGGGACAGATGTTACCTGTCAGCCTTTTTTTCTAGCCTCCGGGAGAGGATGGGGATAGCCATGCAGGCTGAGCACTGCCCTTGCAAAGGCCCTGGGGTCTTGCTTTTCCTTTGGAAACCCCACAAAATGATCCCTTGGTGGAGCCCTGGTGGGTCTCACTCCTGTGAGTACTGGCTCATCCCTTCAATCTTGGCCCTTTCTTCCTCTGTTGAGCCATGAGATACACTGTATGGGCTTCTATTCCAAAGGGATTTTAAAACAAAATTTCCTAGAGCCAGCTACCCCCAACTCTGCTCACATTGTTACCAGACAGAGAACTGATTCTGAACTCAGGTTCGACCGCTCCCTCTGAGAGACAAGGATGTTGGGAAAGGAAAGGTTGCTTTATTCAGGGAGGCCGGCAACCTGGGAAGATGGTGGATTAACGTCTCAAAGACCATCTTCCTCATATGGGGGAAGCTGCAGGTTTTTAAAGGTGAAGGCATGGGAGAACAGAGGGTTGGGGAGCTGTAGGCAGGAGAAACAGGTGCCCTGGCAGTTAGTCTTCTGTCGACACAACCCTGAGCAGATTTGCTGGCATCGGTGGCAGCTGTTTTCAAATGTAGTCAGGGCCTTATCTTCTGGAAAGTGTGGTCCTTCGCTCCTCAAGGCCAGTGGTCTGCAAATCTCCAGGAAAGCAACTTAGTTCTGCTACAGATCGAGGGACTTAGGTCAGCCAGAAAGAGTGCATAATATTGAAGCAAGTTCACCCTTCAGACCAGCTGGAGTGCTGTTACAAGGTCACTTCAGACTTGCAGGTATTACTGGGAACTCTCAGGACTCTATTTACCTTCTGTGCTCACAGTGACTTTCGAAGGGGAGGGTGGGTAAGGAATCATATGCTGTTGGAACCTCCTCTTTCTTCACTTATTTCTGTACCCAGTGTCCCTCTCCAGTACAGATATTGTGCCTTTCTCTTCCTTTTTCTTTTTTTTTTTATTGTGCTGGTGAATTTCTTAAAATGTTTGTCCTGTGTTTTTCATGAAGAGCCGGAAGAGGGCCCTGTGGTCTTGCCTCATACGGGTATTTAGGTGAGCTCCCAGGCCCTGTGTTTCCTTCCCACGTTCCGTTACATACTGAGGCCAGTGTGGACACTTTTTGAGGGACACTGAGTGCTGGGAGTTCTGATGGGCTCAGCATGTATCACTGTCTTAATCTTTCCAATTGTGTTTTGGGATAGGCATTACTATTAAAAGTGTTTATAGACAAGGAAACTGAAGCACAGAGAAGTCAAGCAACATTGACTTGATTTGAACCCAGAGAACCCTGATGTAGAACCTGAAGTGTTTTGTGCGATGTTGCCTCTGGGTGAAAACACATGAAGGAATCTCGTGGAAGCCAGTTACTGACACAGTGATGGCAGTCCCCCAACGTGCGAGCAGGCGTTGGTATCATAAGAACTGAAAATGTTTTTTAAGGAAACTACCCTGGGAGCTGTCAGTATTACCACTCTCAGATTAATGACTTCTGAGTGTATTTCTTCTGTCATAATTCAGTCATTCTACAAATAGCTTTCTCTTAGGTGCCAGGAACTGCCTAGGGTGCTTTATGAATATGAATCTTTCACCCTTCCCCCTTCCCACTGACCTGCAGGAGGCTCTGATTTTTGTGTTACTGACGGAGAAAGTGGAGGTCAGAGTGAAATGAGGGGATTCCCCAGGTCACCTGGCTAGTGAGGGGTGTAGTAGCTGGATTCAAGTCCAGGTTCACGTGGTCGCTGAAGTGAAGCTCTTTGAATGATGCTCCCCTGCCGGGGGTTAGGTCATCAAACTTTTGTCAGTGAGTTTTGAAGAGCTCTCTGCTTTGCCTGTGACCAATCTTTACCATCCTTTTTTTTTAAGAGAGTGAGAGAGAGAGCATGCACATGCACAAATGGGAGTGGGGGACAGAGGGGAAGAGAGAGAGAATCTCAAGCAGGCTCTGTGCTCAGCATGGAGCCCAATGTGGGGTTCGATCCCACAATCCTGGCATCATGACTTGAGCTGAAATCAATAGTTGGATGCCCAGTGAACTGCGCCACCTAGGGGCCCCTAATTTTTTACCATGTTTAACGAAAGTGTCAAAGAGAGTCCTCACCCTTTTAAACAAGCATCAGAAGGGAAATTGTTGGGGCAGCAGTGTATGAAAGAAGTGATCTGTAGGCAGGAATCTTGGGGGAAGATATTGACTTAATTTTCAACTGTCTCCCAGAAAAAAATAATAAAAGTATATGAAAACATTATTACTTATTAGTTAACATTTAATCCAACATATTGTTTTCTCTTCTAAAGTAAAAAATAGAAGTAAAATCTTCTTCATAGGTATCTTAGCTTGGACTACCATAACAAAATACCATAGACTGGGTAGCTTAAAACCTGAAATCTATTATCTCTAAGCCCTGATTGGGTTCTGATGAGATTCTGCATCCTGACTTGTAGATGGCTGCCTTCTTGCTGTGTCCCTACATGCCTATTCCTTGGTGTACACATGGGGGAAAAGAGTGATCTGTCTTTTTTCCTATAAAGGCTACCAGTCGTATCAGATTAGAACCCTGCCTTTGTGGCTCATCAAACCTTAATGATCTCCTTAAAAGCCTCCCTCCAGAAGCAGTCACATTAGGGGTTAGAACTTCAGCATATGAGTTTTGGGAGGACATGATTCAGTCTATAGCAATAGACACAATAGAGAAGATGTTTTCATTTCTCTCTTTTATTTTTTTTTTGCTGTATTTATATTTTATCCAATTTTTCAGCTGGATTATAAACACCAGTGGGAAGGATGTGTCTCTAAATGTCTGATTTACAAACCACCCAGCATATTGTTCTTTTTTAAAATTTTTCGTTAAGTTTATTTATATACTTTGAGACAGAGAGAGAGAGAGAGAGAGCATGTGCACTAGTGGGGGAGGGGCAGAGAGAAGGAGAGACAGAATCCCAAGAGGCTCCATACCATCAGCACAGAGCTGGATGAGGGGCTCGAACTCACAAACCATGAGATCATGACCTGAGCTGAGATCAAGAGTCAGATACTTAACCAACTGCACCACCCAGGCGCCTCTGTTCTTAATTTCTTCCCGTCAGGTGATAATTATCATAGAAGGTAATGAGGGTGATCAGTGTTTGAGTAAAACTTTGAATATTTTATATGGTAGTTGAAAAATAACATTCAATCAACTTTTAAAAGGTGTGTCCATCCAGAAGAGGCTGTAAAGCAACTAAAGTATTTATTTGTGATTACGGTCCCAGAGACACAAAGTCTAGTGACATGGAAAGTTTGCTCCAAATTTGCTAGCAGGAAGGGTAGATTTGCAAAGGCAAAACCCAGGTTACATAACTTGTTTTGAAAGAGTTAAGATTGGTGTTGGCAGAGTTTAAACTAACAGGTGGTACATTATCTCCAGTTCGGTCCAAAGTAGAAGGATGTGTTCCAAGAAGTGGTGGAGTTGCAACTGATTCAAGGGAAAAGTTCATGGTGTTCCGGAAACTGAAACAGGAGAGGTGCATGGGGTCTACTTCCCCAATCTCTTTTTAACTCTATTTTGAGTGACTCTCTTCACAATGCTTATTTTATCTTGAAACTCCTTCCACAGGTGGCTGTGCATATTTTCATTCTACCGGATCAGGTAGACATCCTGTATGTTTTATATAAGAGAAAGGATAGGGTGCTCTGTATGGTTTTAGTGGAGAGATACATTTGGAATTTAATGCTCTCATTTAGTTACAGAAAACTAGAGAGAACCGCTGCTTTAAACAGTTGGGTTCTTGGCAGATGAACTTACAAAAGAATATTGCCAGTTTTTTTTTCCCTGTGGGTCGTAGGTGCCTTGATATAACTAGCTCTTAGGGGAAAAAAAAATATATGAGGCAAGTATAAAATGTGGCTCAGTGTGATTAGAAAGGAAAGTCTGTCTTTTTAAAAATGTGTTGAACTCTGAAAGTTTTAATTAAAACTCAGACATTGTCACATGATATTCTAAACTTGTACTTAGCTTTTCCCTTGAAAAGAGATACCTCTTTCTTCTCTGTAAATGTAACTATCCTGGTGTCTTAAATCTTCCAGCTATATAGGATCACCATGTCCCTTAAGATTCAAGTGAACCTGTTCACACCCCAGTGTCCTGCATTTGGGAAACCCAGCATGCTCTGTCCCTCTTCTCCTTCCCCAAGGATGGCTGTACCTGGCCCTGGAGATTTTCCTGGTCACCCTGACTACAGTTTCCTGCCTCTGCTGAATGTTCAGGCTCCCCTGAGCACTGGGTCTCCCACGACCAGCCTGTACCTATTCCACATGCTTCAGGCTGGGCACTGCTCCCCATCTCAAAGGACCTAACACAGATGACAGCAACCCATGGGGTACGAGCCATACTGCCTGGCAGTTCTGGAACACTTCCTGCATTCGTGTTGTGAGTCCAGTGGTCATCTTTGGCTCATCTATTTTTCCATGTGCTTTCTAGAGCAGTAGAGTCTCACCAGTCTCCCCTATATCATGGGCTGCCCCCTCTCAGCCTCTCTGGTGCCTCTTTCTCCTGAAAGGAGAAAAGGGAGAGCCAAGTCCATGCTCTCTTGCTATGGTGGCTTCAGCTAGACCCGTGGCCTGAAATACTAGCTCTAGTTCAACTTCTTTCTTGGACTCCTGCAGACTCATGTGTCCCACTGCCCAGTCACCATCTTTATATGGATGTCTGGTAGGCATCCCAAATGGAATACATCCAAAGCAGAAGTCTTCATTTCCCGCTCAAGTCTGTTCCTCTTAGCCCTTTTCCACACAAGTAACTGATACTTCCATTTACCCTGTTGCCCAGACCAAGCATTTAGCAGTCTTCCTTGACTGCTTTCTCTTTCTCTGCAGGTCCATCAGCAAGACCCATTAGCTCTCCCTCCGTGATATACCCAGAATCTGACTCCTTCTCACTCTAGTCGAAGCCACTATAACCCCTTGCTGCACTAATGCAGCCTCAGTACTATCTACCTAATTCCATTCTGGCCTCTAAGTCTGTGAGCCACACAGGTGCCTTGGCGGTCATTTAAAAACTTAAGTCACATGACGTCACTCCCTAGTTCAAAATCCTCATGGATGCTAGTCTCACCCAGAATATTAATCTGAACTCCTCATCATTCCCTGCAAGGCCCTGTATGATTTGCCCCTTGCCCACCTCCTGGACCCTCCCCTTCTGCACTAGCCACCTTCACCTTCCTGCTTTTCCTTGGGCACCCACATGCCTGCCTTTCTTAGGGTCCATGTGCATGCTGTTCTTTCCCCTGCCATGCTCTTCCATGAGATCTTACTCTGGCTTTCTCCTTCGCTTCTGTCAGGCTACTACCCAAGTGACAGCTCTACACAAAGGCCATCCCTGACCACATTACCTAAAATACTGTCCTTGCCCCATATAATTTTTATGCAACAAATTCTGGTTCTCACTCTCCTTTGCTTCCTTCTTCCAAAATGAGTACAGTTGATGAGTGGAAATGGAGAGGAGAATTAGGAATGGAGGGACTCTGTTTTCTAGTGTTGAACACTAGATAAAACCATTGGTTTTCTTAAACAAGGAACCAATTCCTTGAGATTAGCTTCCCTAATACCTGAGGACAGCTGAAATTATAAAGCTAAATTTTAAAAGCTAAAATATTAAATATTTAGATTTTTTTTCCTTCTGGCTACATAACAAATGGAAAGAAATATTGTTATATTGGTATTCCTACTGTGCTATCCAGATAATACACAGTTCTAGAATGCTTGTCAGATATTGTGGGTCCTGTATCTCAGGGTTAGCAGGGATTTTCATATTTATGGCAGAGTGAATTTTAAATATTTAAAAAATTTACATACAGTAAAATTCACTTCTTTTTGACATGCAGTTCCATGAGTTTTAACATATATACAGATCAGTATAACCACCTTCATCACAACCCCCCCCCAATATTCTCTTATATTGCCCCTTCGTAGTCAAACTTTGACCCTACTATTAATCCTTGGAAACAAATGATGTGTTCTCCATCCATCCCTAAGGTTTTTCTGCTTCCAGGATATCATCTAAGTGCACTCATGCAATATGTGCCCTAAGAGACTGGCTTCATTTACATTTGAGGCTCATCCGTGCCTTTGTATATATAAATAATTTTGTTTCTTTTTATTATTAGGCACTATTCATTCATATCGATGTAATACAGCTTCTTTATCCCTTAACCCATTAGAACACCACATTATTTCTACTTTTTGGTGATAGTGAACAAAGCTTCCATAAACATTTGTTTATAGGTTTCTATATGGACATACATTTTTGTTTTCAATAAAAATAGGTGGAGTCAGGATGGCTGGGTCATATGCAGAGGGACCCTCAACTTTGTAAGACATAGCCACACTGTTTTATCAGGGTGGCGGTACCATTTTCATTTCCTCGAGCTTGTATGACAGTCTGGTTGCTGTGCGTTGTCACCAACCTAGTTTGTTTCCTTTGCTCTGCCATTTAATAGGTGTGCACATAGTAGTATGTTACTATGGTTTTCATTTGCATTTCCCAACAACCAGTGATGTCCGGTGTCTTTCCATATGCTTATTTGCCCTCCGTGTATCTTTTCACATAGGAATATCTGTCAGCTCTTTTTCCATTTTTATAGGAGGTGATTGTTTGGAGATTCTTTACATATTCTAGATGTTGTTTGTCAGCCATATGATTTGAAAGTGTTTCCTCCAAATCTGCGGCTTCTCTTTCATTTTCTTAACAGTGTCTTCCTCCAAGTAAAAGCTTTTCATCAATTATTTCTCTTCCAGTTAATCAATATATTTTTTTCTTTTAGGGATCATGTATTTGGTGTTATAGCTAAGGATCTCTGCCTAAGCCAAGGTTCTGATGATTTCCTTCTATGTTTTCTTCTAAGACTTTTTTTTTAGTTTGATACATTACCTTTAAGTCTACCATACATTTTGAGTTAGTTTTTGTATATGATGTGAGGTGTACCTTGAAGTTTATATCTTTTGGCATCCAGGTACCAAATTGTCCCAGCACCGCTTTTGGAAAAGACTACTGCTTCTCCACTAAATTGCCATTGCACCTTTTTCAGAGTACATTTGGCCACATTTGTGTGAAAAGATGTTCTGGGCTCTCTGTTCTGCTCCGGTGATCTGTGTATCTACCCTTCGCCAGTCCCATACTATATCAATTACTGTAGCTTTATGGTAAGACTTTAGATCATGTACTGTGAGCTCTACAACACTGTTCTTTTTCAAAAGCTGTTTGAGTTTTCTCCTGCTTCCAAGAGGCACCTTTTATCAGTGATCTGACTATAAAATGTAGGGTTTTGCATTCCTCCACTCTCATGTACTTCCCATTACTGCATTTGCCTCAGAGCAGAGTGTGAGAGGAAAGAACCTGGTTGGGGGGTCAGTGTGGCCACCCTCCTCCCACCCCAGCCCACCTCCCACCACCCCAGCACCAGCTCCTGTCACTGTAGCTTCCACTGCAGGCTCTCCTCAGGAGGGCCAGGAGAATCCAAATAACTCGGTCTAACAGTTGCCCTTCCTTGTCCCTTTCCAGAGGACTCTGAACAAATAGAATGAGTTTTTTCTTGGAACTTTTATGTCTGTATGAACGTCTAAGAATCTAAGCCAGAGGATACTGGTGGGAGAAAACAAAACTAAAAACACAAAAAGTAGGGAATCCATCATCATATGATTCTTTTAGGTTCAGTTTTCTTACTCAGTCTACCTACTCTTATTAACTTTTCAGACTCTTAAGATCATTGTTTTGTACACTCTGCCCAGGGTTTTGAGTTGTAAACAGTTGGCGAGAGAGGGTGGAATGTGCTTGTCCCATCTTAACTGGAACCAAAACTCTGACCAAGAAATCTAGTAAGAAATGTATCTTTGTATTTTATAAGTCATTCGTTCATTCATTCATTCATTCATTCATTCATTATTCATTATTCATTCATTCAACAGCTATTATCACCTTCTAACTACTCGCACAATTCTGAGCATGTAAGATATATCAGTGAACAGATCAGAGAGCTGATATCTTAATGATGGTGTTGAGTAATAAAATTAAAAGAAGAATGTTGTATGTTTGAAAGTGATATGTGCTAGGGAAAAAGGAACAGGTGGAATATAGTACAGATATACTATACTCTCTGAGAGATATACTATACTCTGAGAGAGAGAGTGATTAGGGGAGAGGTTGCTATTTTAAATATGGTGGTGACAGCAGGACTCATTGAGCAGGCTATACTTGGACCAAGTGAAGGAATGAGGAAGTAAAAGAATTAGCCATGTGGCTATCTGAGACAGAAGGAATAGTCAGTGCAAAGGCCTTGAGTGGGAGTGACGGGTTCTAATAACATCCAGGAGGCCATTGTGGTGAGAGGCAAGTGAGCATGGGAGGAAGTAGAAGATGAGGCCTAGGGGAAAGGAGCAGAAAAGAAAATGTAGCTCCTTTTAGGTAACCTGAAGGACTTTGACTTTGTGTAAAACAGGGAGCCACTGGAGAATGTTAAGCAGGTAGTGACATGGTCTGATTTAACTTTTCAAAGGATCATCTGACTGCTGAGTAGAGATGAAATGCAGGGGAGCCATGCAAGGAAGAAAACCAGTGAGGAGGCCATAACGGTGTGATGGCTAATTTATGTGTCAACTTGGCTGGGCCAAAGGTATCCAGATGTTTGGTCAAACATTTTTCTGAATGTTTCTGTGAAAGATTTTTGGATGAGAGTAACATTTAAATTGGTGGACTTTGACTAAAGCAAATTCCCCTCCATAATGTGGTGGGACTCATCCAATCAGTTGATGGCCTTAATAGAACAAAGATTGACCTCCCTTGAGCAGTAAAGAGTTCTGTCAGCAGACTGCCTTTGGACTTGAACTGCAACTCTTTCTCAGGTCTCCAGCCTGCTGGCCTGTCCAATTTTGGACTTGCCAAGACTCAATGATCATGTGATCCTGTTCTTCAAGACAGTATCCCCCTGCTCCCCTCCTCTCTCTCTCCTCCCTACCCCCACCCTGTGTGTTTGTGTGTGTGTGTGTGTGTGTGTGTGTGTGTGTGTACACACAAATGTCTCCCTCTGTGTACACACACACACACACACCCACATCCTGTTGGTTCAGTTTCTCTGGATAACTGATTAATACAAATAGTAACCCAGATAAGAGATGGTGGTAGCTTGAATCACATGGGGGGTAGCAGTGGGGCTAATGAGAAATGATTTCATTTAGGGTAATCTGCATAACTTCCTGAAAGTTTGGACATGGGATTCAGAAAAAAAGAAAGGTTAAAGATGATTCAGAGGTTTTGTACAATTTCAACAGAATGACAAATGTGAGAATGCTAGAAATCAGGGTGATACTTAATTTAAAAAGCAAACTCCTTTAGGTACCTGGGTGGCTCAGTTGGTTAAGCGTCCAACTTCAGCTCAGGTCATGATCTCACAGTTTGTGGGTTCGAGCCCCACATGGGGGGGGGGTGATCTACCTTAGCCCCCACTATGAGTGCAGAGCCTGCTTGGGATTCTGTCTCTGTCTGCCCCTCCCCTACTTGTGCTCTCCCTCTCTCTCTCTCTGTCTCTCTCTCAAAATAAATAAATAAACTTAAAAAAGAAAACAAAACTCCTTAGAACATATACTGGAAAAGGAGATCCTTTTTTTAAGTTTTATTTATTTATTTTGAGAAAGAGAGAGAGAGAGAATGAGCAGGAGAGGGTCAGAGAGAGGAAGAGAGAAGAATCCGAAATAGGCTCCACACCATCAGCACGGAACTTGACACAGGGCTCAGTCTCATAAACTGTGAGATCACGACCTGAGCTGAAATCAAGAGTTGGAAGCTTAACTTACTGAGCCACCAGGTGCCCTGAAAAGGAGATCCTTTTAAAAAAATTTGCAAAACTGTAAAATACGTAGTCCTAAAATTAACAAGAAATATTAATAACCTATAGGAAAATAAAAACTCTGGAACTCTACAGAAAATCATGAAACGTATTTTTTAAAACATAAATAATAGATAAATACTCAATGTATTCAATACTATGAAGATGTCAGTGTTCACTGAGATGACATATAGATGTAATGAATCCCATTTAAAGTAACAACTGCATTGGAATAGGTATTGGTTTCCTAGGGCTGCTGTAACAAAGTACCGCAAATTGGGTGGCTTAACACTACAGCATTCATTAGTAGAGAATTGGCCAAATAAGAATTTACCAGCTGGTATGCTTTGGAACACTGATGTCCCATAAATGAACCTGTTATAGGTGTTTTCGGGTGGCTTGGTGGATTCCCATATCTCAGATTCCTTGAAGGGTGCCCCAAAAGAAGCTGGTTCTGAAAGGACATGTCATGGTCTCTGCAGGGAACAACATCGAGCACTCCCTCTACCATCACGATACTCTGAAACTGTGCTGCTCATGGAGGGCTCAGGGCCCATGGAGCTGATGAAGGAGTTTGTATTCCAGCTGTCCCAAGGTTGTGGGTGGTTGGGGTTTCAGAAAGGCCAAGTTCCTGGAGGGTGTAGCTATAGTTGGTGGCATCAAAATTCTGTCTTCATCTGTATCAGATACTTCTGGTTGTCTGAGCTAATGTGTCCTTTCAGTGCTGTCTTTACTAACCACAAGGCAAATAATCCCACAGGGCAAGCAGATTCTGCAAATTACAGTACCATGATCCTGTGGAAATATGAATAATTCTGAACAGATTTGAAATCCATTTGCATTATTAAAAGACATTTCACTATTACATTTATCAAGAAAAGCAAAAACAGAAGCAGCTTTCTATTCTGTAAGTATAATTTCATTTGTAAAGGTGTGTGGCTGGAAACACTGTTTTTAAAATTTTATCATCTACCTGTATATATCTCATAAATAAGACTATCAAGGGGCGCCTGGGTGGCTCAGTTGGTTAAGCGCCCGACTTCGGCTCAGGTCATAATCTCACAGTTTGTGAATTCGAGCCCTGTGTCAGACTCTGTGCTGACAGCTCGGAGCCTGGAACCTGCTTCTGATTCTGTGTCTCCTTCTCTCTCTGCCCCTCCCCCACTTGTGCTCTGTCTCTCTGTATCAAAAATAAATAAATGTAAAAAAAAATTTATAAAAACAAACAAATAAGACTATCAAAAATTTAAAGAACTCGTTATTTTAAAAGCCTTCTCAGAGACTTCTGCTGCCCACCATGGTGAGGTAACTGGAATTGAATTCATCCTCCCACTATGAACAGTTATAACACTGGACAAAATAAATGAGGCGATTGTTTTCTGATATTAGATAATAAGTGGTGCAAAACTACAATCCTTCAGAAAGGAGAAATTCATAAGTGAGTTCTATAGTCATCCTAGTTTTCTGCCTTAAGGCACTTTCCACGCTACAATGGAAGGAAATGGAGCCTAAGCAGAGAACAGTTGTCTCACTGAGGTTGGGGGACTGAGACCAGAGTATTGAGCTGCTAAAGTAAAAGGAGTTTGTAGGGAAGCATATTGGAGAGAAGAGAGCTGTACATAGAAGGAGCTCCCGAAGTCTTCATAAGAGTCCCCAGTTATTTAGCCAAATAATTTAGCTGTACATATGCAGGGTGAGATTCTGCAGGGCCTGACAGAGAAGAACTGCTAGAGGGCAATGAGCCGAACAGATTCCAGAAGTTGCACAATAAGGCAAGGAGTTCCAACCATGAGCAGACATCACTGAACAGCCTGAGCACTGAGCTCACAGCCCAGAAAGATCATGGCTTCAGAGTAGATCTACCTTAGCTCTAGAGTAAGGATTACTCTAGACCGTAGTTTGGCAATCTGTGGTTCATGGGCCAAATATAGTATGTTTGCCTGTTGTTCAACCCATGAGCTAAGAATTATTTTTACATTTTTAAAGTGTTATATTTTTAAAAATAATAATGAAAAAAATATTCAACAGAGAAAATACATGACCCACAACATGTAAAATATTTACTGTAGAGGAAAAGTTTGCCAATCCCTGCTCTAGACCCATCATAATAAATCTTAAAAAGACGCTCAAAAGGATTGAGCTTATCCACCACTAAATCAACTACTTGCTAGAATTAAATTCACTCTCTGAAGGAAGAAACTAAAATCCAGATTCTAACAGTATCATATCCACAATTTCCAGCATACAATCAAAACTTACTAGATGAATTCATTAGAGAACAAATTTCAAACAACCAAAATGACCTGAGACATTGACAAAAGACAATTGGAAAGCTTTTACTGGCCAAAATTGGGACAATATGTTCATCAAGAGGAATAAAATTGCAGAGGAGTGAAACATATTAAATGTATTTTGATCTATGAGTTCATAATGATCTTTACAAAAAGTGGATTTCTACTCCTAGATGATGCTAGAGAACCAATTTATTCTCTTGAAGACTAAATAAAGAGAAAGATTTAATCACAGTAGATAAATAGTTCCATCTCCATATGAAAGAATTCAGACTAATAAATGAGGAAGAAATAATATAATTAGAGTATCATTACTTTGCAACCTCCAGTATATTAATGAATCTGGGCATTGGCAGCCAAATTTGACAAGATTTCTTGTGATTGAATACAGTATGACCTGTCATCTTACCAAAGAGAAAGAACCTGAGTCCAATCAGGCCTCTAAATCCTGTCGCTTATTTTTTGTTGTTGTTATTGCTTATTTATAAGAAATTCATCTGAGAAATACACATTTTGAACTGCACCAGAAGTAGACAATCAGTGAATCCATACAGGAGACTACAGATGAAATTCCTGAGGTCCTTCAACAGATAAAGTATAAGGAAGAGGGAAGGATTGAGAGTAAAAGAGACAAAAAGTCATAACAATTTTTAAAATGAACAGATGAAACTTCAGTGTCTTGGGATGCACATTTAGTGTTGAAACAATAAAAGAATGCAGCAGCAGAATGCACATGGTTCCTAGAACATTTATAAAAATTGGCCATATGCAGGGCGATAAAGCAAGCTTCACCAAATGTCAAAGGTTTGAAACAGAAGAGAGTGTGGTCTCTGAGAACAGTATAATTGAGCTAGAACTACATAACCAAAAGCTAACTAGGAAAGCTGTGTATATGGGGCACCTGGGTGACTCAGTTGGGTGTCCGACTTTGGCTTAGGTCATGATCTTGCAGTTCGTGGGTTCGAGCCCTGTGTTGGGCTCTGTGCTGACAGCTTGGAGCCTGGAATCTGCTTCAGATTCTGTGTCTCCCTGTCTGTCTGTCCCTCCCCATCATACTCTATCTCTCTCTTTCTCAAAAATAAATAAACATTAAAAAAAGGAAAGCTGTGTATGCTTGGAAATTAAGTACTATACTTCTAAATAGCCTATGGATCAAAGAAGAAATAATAATCAATATTAGAAAATATTTTGAACTGAATGATCATATCAAAACTAATGAGATACAAGTAATGCTGTGTTTAGAGGGAATTTATAGCCTTGGAAGTATATATGAGAGAAGAAACAAAGCTGAAAATTAATGACCTATTCCTCTCAAGAATTTAGGAAAAGAACTTAAAATTACATGGAAATTTTGGGGCGCCTGGGTGGCGCAGTCGGTTGGGCGTCTGACTTCAGCCAGGTCACGATCTCGCGGTCCATGAGTTCGAGCCCCGCGTCGGGCTCTGGGCTGATGGCTCAGAGCCTGGAGCCTGTTTCCGATTCTGTGTCTCCCTCTCTCTCTGCCCCTCCCCCGTTCACGCTCTGTCTCTCTCTGTCCCAAAAATAAATAAACGTTGAAAAAAAAATGGAAATTTAATAAGGAAGAAATAATAAAGAGTAAAGATAAGTACAGAAAGTAACCAAATAAAATTTCAACATACAATAATAAGGATGAATAAAGGCCAAAGAAGGTTTGTTGCTAACTCGTAAAATTGATAAATCCATGGCAAGACTGTTGAAGAAACCAAACCAAAGGGATAAATTACTAATATCAGAAATGAAAAGGAAATATCACTTAAGATCCTGCAGACATTACAAAGACAATGAAAGATATTGTCAACAAATTCATGACAATTCATTTGAAAATTTACATAAGATGAGGAATGCATAGAAAAACACAAGCTACCAAAACTGACACAAGAAGAAATAAAAAACTTGAATTAACAGTTAAAGAAATTGAATTCATAATTAAATTCCTTCCCCATAATTAAATACCTCAGGCCTAGAGGACTTCACTGGCAAATTCTACTAAACACTTAAGGATGAAATTGTGTACATTGTACATGAATTCTTCCAGAGAATAGAAAAAGAGGGATTATTTTCCATTGTTTTTATTTTATTTTATTTTATTTTATTTTATTTTATGTCTTATTATTTACTTTTTTTGAGAGAGAAAGAGAGGGGAGGCAAAGGAAGGGGTGGAGAGAGAGGAAGTGAGAGAACATAAGCAGGGTCAGCATGGAGCCCAACATGGGATTCGAACTCACAAACCACGAGATCATGACTTGAGCTGAAATCAAGAGTCTGATGCTTAACCAGCTGAGCCACCCACATGCCCCTCCCATTGCATTTATGACGGCAGCATAACTTTAGTACCAAAGCTAACAAGGGCCTTATGACAAAGGGAAATTATAGGGCCATATCTATCTTGAATGTAGATCCAAAATTCCTTTAAAATTTTTAATAAACGTGACTCTAAAATGAAGGGGAAAAATCAAAGGAAATATGTATAGACATAAAATTGGCGGTGTTTTCTGGAAGGAGTCAAAAGATACCAATGGAAGTATGAAGACTGGAATTCAGGTGATACTGGAGATCTTACCTTCTCATTTAGTCTTTCTCTTCACAGTTTGAATTTTCTAACCATGCTATTCATATTTTTGCTTCAAAACATCAGAAGGGGTTTTCTTGGTGGCAAAGGAGTTTTTCTTTGCAGTGCTCATTGCTAAAATAATAATTGCTATAAAATAAAAAAATAAAGGTAATTTCATTTAACAAAATTCATGAAAAGCATTGCTAATCTTTAGGGACTTCCTTGAAGTACGGAGAGGTCTTGATGCATCAAATAAACATTAGTTGGCACTCAGTATTTTCTATTTGCTAAGGCTGAAAACTTTTACTTGTGTCCTTAAGGTATTCTTCAACAAAAATTTCAGGTCATCAGAGTGCTCTGTTCCCTATACTGTCTGCTCTTCTGTAATTTTATTCTAATTCATAGTAGATTGACAGGCTATTAGCATATGGGCAAAGTTTTAAAATTTTTATACTAAGTTTTATGTCTGAGTCTGTGGCTCCGGATGTTGCCCTTGACTCCATGGTTATCAATTAAATTATAGCTCCCTGGAGTTCTCCAGGAAAGCAGGACTTTTGAAGCCCTGGGATCTTTGTCCAACTTTGTGTAGTTAAGCTATAAACCGATGTCCGTTTTCTCTGTGCTTTTTCACTTTTGATGTTTGCTCAGTTTGTAGCATGTTTTCATTGTTCATCCTCACTACAAATATCTGATGTAATACAGCATTTTCTGGAGGCTCCTTTTCTAGTAAAATCCCATGAGGAGAATGAAAGACAAATATGTTTTTTGGAAAATTAAAGAAAGTCATTTTAAGAAATGTATATGATTACCAAGACCCACAAAAACGATTTCATTTATCATGATTACCTTTTCATCTATCTTTTCATCATAGGATGTGAAATGTAAGGTCCCCATTTACTGACTTTTTTTTTAAGTAGGGTGATGCTGGCTCAGAGAAGTGCAGACTCCAGTGTTTTAACGGGCCTATGCAGCTCACTTACACTGACGGCAGATAAGAATTAATTCTACTGGAACTTGATAAAGTTTAAGTCCATCAGCAGCCACACTACTTTATATTAGATTTTCAAATGAATGAAAAATTAATGAAGAGCTCTCACAATAGCTTAATAATGGGCATATTTATAACCTTATCCTGCTTGCCAAAAATAATTATATCCCATTTTTTTCCTGCCAACCACTTTAACGCCTTTCACAGAAAATGGGAAAAGGGAGTTGCTGCAAGTAGGGTGTTTCCTACAAGAAAGAAGAAAGGTTTTGGAATCTTTGAGCAACTTGTAAGTCTTTTCAATTCTGGAACACTCTGTTTTGGAATGTTTCCTATATTTATGTTTATTTGTTTACATATCATTTATCCTTCAAGTCAATTACACATCATTTGTTTCCAAATTCCATAATTATGAAAGTCTGGCACCACGATAGAAGTTGCTTCTTGTGGTGCATCAATTGTCTGCTGAGGATCCTGGATGTGTTTTAGGAGCTGAGGCTGAGCTCAGTGACCCCAGCTGACCTGATTCTGGGTCACCCCAGGGAGGAGCACACCAGTCTGACCAGACTTGGTGGGGAGAGAGGGAGAAGGGGGGACTTGCTTCTGCCTAGACCCATCTTGTCCCCACTCCACCCTAAGCCTCTGAGGGATTTCCTAACCCACCCAGCCCTCTTCCCAGGGGCTGCACAGTCTTGTCCACCCCTTGGAATATGAGCCTTTGGCACCTGATATTTCCTTCTCAGTCCTGGGGGGGAAGCCACTGAAAAGGAGACAAAAGGATCCATTTTTTAACATTATATGTTTTAGTATTATCGCTGCACCTTTAGTTCATAGCTGGGTGCATTTATTTCCCTTTTTAGATTTGTATTATACACTCTGAACAAGTTATGCTTGTTTCTTTTTTTTTTTTTTTTTTTGTCAGTGCCATCAAATTTACAGAAATGTGTAATGTATGATCAAAACAGTTTTTATTTTGACTCTAGAGTCTTAGAGAGTTTTTTCAGGTGGATCTTGGGCATTCTTAAATTAAGAAAATATGTCTAAGTGAACATAGCTTTAAAATGAGAGTTGAATTAATAAAGTTAGAATTAATTTAAAAAATGAACTACCCTTTTTAGAAAAAAAATGTTAAGTAATCATAAAAGTAAAAAGTGAGAATGGGCAGAACAGAGGCAGGGATCACTGGACAGAGCACAGAGAAGAGATGAATTTTATGCTTTGTATGTAAATTCCTTTTAAGAAAGTTATGATTTCTTAGCATGGTGATCGAGTCAGGGAAATTAGAGAATATGAATCATGATATCACTTAGAAAAATGATTATATACAACCTGGAACAAACAATATATATCTGCATTTTGTTTTCTAAGTATAATTACATACATTAGCGACACAAATTTTGAAGTATAATTTTAATAAAACCAGATTACTGTTGCAAAAAACCAGAAGGAGCTCTAGCTTTAGACCCATTCATTGGCTCATTTGTTGCTATAGAAGAAACAGTGTATCCTTCATATTTGAGAGATATATATTCTTCTCATGATATTTCCTTATTCAAAACCTCTTGCATTGAGTACAGATTACACCATTACAGTCATCAAAGAAATAATGCAGTTGTTAATTAAAAAACAACTTCCTCCAATTTTATTGAGATATAATTGACCTATAACATTGTGTTATTCCCAGGTGTACAGCATAATGATTTGATGTATGTATATATCACAAGACGATTACCACAGTTTAGTTAACATCCATCACCTCACACCATTAAAAATATTTTTTTCTTATGATGAGAACTTTTAAGATTTACTCTCTTAGCAAATTGCAAATATACATCACCGTATTGTTAACTAGAGTCACCATGCTGTATGTTACATCCCTGGGACTTCTCTTATAATTGGAAGTTTGTACCTTTTGACCACCTTTACCCATTTTGCCCACCTCTGATAACCATCAATATGTTCTCCATATGTATGAATTTGTACTTTTTAGATTCCACATATATTTGTGGGTTTTTTTTTTAGATTCTACAAAGAGTTGTCTTTTTCTGACTTACTTAGCATAATACTCTAGGGGTCTGTCCATGTTGTTCCAAATGGCAGTTTCCTCCTTTTTTACACCTGAATAATATTCCACTATATATACGTATGTATATTACATATACATTCATACATATGCAATTTCTTTATCCATTCATTCCTCAGTGGGCACTTAGGTTCACTTATCTTGGCTATTTAGAATATGTAAATATTCTATATTTATTTAGATATTAAGAAAATATATTTAGAAAATATAAATATATAAACTGCAGTGAGTGCAGGAGGGCAGATATCTTTTCAAGATAGTGGCTTTGTTTCCTTTGGATATATGTCTCTTCTTAACATTTTTTAAACTCAGGTGATTTCTGGTTCTGTACCTCTTCCTGCACAGTGGACCTCCCCATCAGCCTTTGTTTCTCCCACCTGGAGATGCCGTGGCTGCTAGCTGTTTCACTGCTGCCTAAGTGGCTCTGGGTGGGCTGCAGGGAGCCCCTCTCCTCTCTCAGGGCTATGGCCCTTGGTGGTCCAATTCTTTACCCTTGTACTCAGCACCTTCCAAGGACACCGGGTGAGAGAGGGTTGCAGGCTTCTGCCACTTCAGGGGGACCTTACCCCCCTGACCTCTTCCCAGTCTTGGGGAATGTAGCTCTCCATGGGGCCATGCAACTTTTCCCTGTGCCGTCCCAGCAGTCCCTGCTCCCTATTGTCCTTGTGAGACTCCAGTTCAGCACTCTGAAGATCTGACATTTCAGGCAAGGTAGAGGCTGGACTGTTCTTGGTTTTCCAGTGCTTTGGGAATGAGATCTAAATCTGAGGATCTTCATGTACTGGCCTTGTCATCTTGTCCCTCTTCTTTCCCTTCTGGTAGTTTGGTTCTCAGTGCCTGGGGGGCCAGTGCACCACCCCCTCCAACATGGCGGGGATCACACATTCCTCCACTTTTAGTGGAGGAGCTTCTAGGTTCCAGAGCTGCAGGAAGGCTGGCTGCAGCATTGCTAAGGACTTCCTCTCCCACAGATGAGAAATCATCCCTCAGCCAACTGTGACCTGTGCCCCAAGAACAGGAAGGTCCTGCCACTTCTGTTGTTTTCTGAGTAATTGTAAATAAGACACATTCAGTCTCCTTGGGGGAAAAAAAGCATGATGTTTTACATCAATCACTTCATTGGAACTCTTCAAAAACTCACATTATATAATTATATATAAAAAGTATATATATATATTATATATTAAAAAGTCACATATAATTATAATTAAAATAAATATATTATTTTAATATAATTTTGTACTTATGGAACTTTTATTACTGAGATCTGGCCCTTATCTTTTATATGTGCTTGTTCAGTTTCCCGGGTAATAAATAACAGTGACTGGATCTGCGTCTAGGAAATGTTCTGTGAAAGTCTCCGTATTTGTCAACCAAACCTTTAAGGTACTGCAAACTTGGTCTACATATCAGAAGAGGCACATGTTCTTCTCATTTCCTCACCAAGGGTGCTGAGGGCAGATTCCTTCCCCACCACTGACCTGTATAGCTGCAGCAGGACAGGTGCAGTTAGTGCCTGGGCTTCCGTCCCACCCCCCACCCCACCCCCACCCCCACCCCCACCCCCACCCCCGCCACCTCAGTGTACTTGTAGTTTACTAGCAGGGTGGGGGTGTGGCTGAAGGCAGACTTGGTTCATTCTTGGCGCTAGCCTCTAAATGTTAGGCTCTGCTCCTACATTCCACATGCGTTGAACTTCCAGAACCCTGGCGATAACGTGTTTCCAGGATTTGCCAGTCCTGCTTTGCCCTTCCTGATTCCACCTGTTTCTTCATTCCTGGTCTTCCATCCTCGCTGGATGGAAGGCTCTGAGCTCTGGTTTCCTTGGGTGGACTGTCCCACCAGAGGGCTCTCATTCTGATGTGATTCAGTATGTCCTTTTTGGCTCTGGGCACCTGGCCTATAGGTTAGAGGCTTTTGTGCCGGCCTTAGGCTGCAGGACTCCCTGGTGACCACATGAGGGGGGTGAGGAGTGGAGGTCAGGCTACAAGGAACAGTAGGATCATAGGCCCAGCATCTCTTTGCTGTTTTGCAGTTGCTGCAAGGCCCCCTGTGAGGACAAGATGAGTGTATTGATTTGGATATAGCAACTAGCGCACAGTAGGCTAAAGAGTTCTGCTCCTCAGGATATCTGGACTTAAATCAGGGTGTCCCACAGTCAGTGTGTCTCCATTGGCAGAGTTTGAAATGTGCTGCTCAGTGCCACCTACTTTTGTGCTCCCTGTGTGTGACAAAAGCCGTGCTCCAGGGAGAGAGCAACGCCAAGGACAGAGAGATGGATTTCTATCACAACCCAAACCTACGTACCTAGTACATATGCCCACCTCCGTGTTCTGTCCTCTGCAATAATGTTTGCCCCCCAGGAGGATTTTAATCCAGACAGGATGTCATGATAAGCAATGGCTGTCATGCTGTGAATCATACAGATCCATCCTGCTGGTGTGTTTCTGTGACAGCATCATTGACACAGGGTCTGTCAAACAGATTCTGTGTGCATTGCGGCAGAAGAGAGAGGGTCATCACTGTATTTTAATACTAAGTAGTATTGAGAAGCAGGAAGCTTTGCTTTTTATCTTGTTTTCCATGGCAAATTTATTTGACCTGCATCGGCATTTTTTAGAATCACATATTCTAGAAAATACGTAAGACTAGAAAAGAAGTGAGAAATGAAAGAAGCATTATCCTCCCCTGCTCTGTTCCTTTTTAAACCAAGATATGCAGTGGTGAACCTCTGTATTTTCCAATCCCAAAATATATCTCCCCATTATATTATTGTACATTTTTGTGTTTTGTGACCTAATCCTATTAAAATTCATATATGAAATTATGGAACCAAAGCCTGTGATGGTTGGTATTCATATATTGGTGAAATAACTTGTTAAGGTCCTGAAAGTATTGGCAAAAATTACAATCAGGCCTCAGCTAGGTATCCTTTGAGTGATACAGGTGAATTTTATTGAAGGTGGGAAAAAGGGATATAAAATATAGCACTCAAGGCAGTGTCTGGTAGTAGAAAATCAGAAAAACATGAGATGGGAGCTTAGATTGTGTCCCACTGTTTAGGTGGTAGACAGTTTCTAAGCTCTCACGGGGCTTCACTCTGTGTAGTTTTAAAAAGATAGCAATAATATTTCCTTTTGTTCTTTTAGCTTGACATTTTAAATGGACATTGAACTACTTGGTATTAAGTGAGGGTCTGGAGAAGGGTGAGGCTGCATCTCCATCTGCCATCTCAGCCTCCCTCTTTGCAACTCCCAGAGTGCTGACTGCTGGTCTGAACCATCCTCAGGCTGAAGCACAAGACTTCCCTTCCATAGAAATCCACTGTCCAAGGGGAGAAAAAGTCACAGGTTCAGAGAGGTAGGGGACCCCCCAGTGAGGCCTGCACTGGTAGATAAGCTCCTCCTAAGGATAGAGAGCATCAGTCATTTTAGGACCTTTTATGTGGTCGCTCTTAAACAGGATTTTATTGAGCACCTTCTGTGTGCCAGGAAATTTTCTGGATGCTGACGATATAGTGATGAAAAAAATAGACAAAATTCCCATTCTCATGAAGCTTTATTTTAGGTAGGGGAGATGGAAAAACATAGATAAATCCTATGTCACATGCAGGTGTTAGAGTGAAAAAGGAAAACCAGGAAGCAGATAGGGAGTGTGAGGACTGGGGAGCTATTTAATAGAGTGATGAGAGGTGCTCTCCTGTTGCTGGAGACCTAAGGAAGTGAGGGGGGGGGTGGTGGGGAGAACTTTCCAGGCAGAGGGACTAGCCAGTGTAGAGGCCTCCACATGTGGGCATGCTTGGCACACTCCAGGAACAGCAAGGAGAGGTGTGGCTGGAGGGGAGTGTGTGAAGGGAAAGTTAGAGGCACACCAAGGGCTACCTTGTGTGGAGACTGGTAGATGATTTAAAGGACTTTGCCTTTTTACTCCAAGTAAGGCTAGGACCACTGTAATGGTGAGGAGAGGAGGGGCTTTTAAGAGGGTCCCTCTGGTATCTTTGTCTTGGCAGGGCAGGGCAGAATCCACAAAAGCAATGAAGAAGGAATGAGATTAATTCATGTTGCATTTAGATGTGGTGCCTTAATTCTCCCTGCTGTGTTGTATTCCATTGTGTGTATGTCCCATATTTTATTTATGTATTTTATTGTGGATGGACAGTTGGATTATTTCAATTTGGTGACTATTGCAAATAATGCTGCTATGAACACTGACTTACATATCATTTTGTGCACCACTTAGGAGTGAAATTCTGGGTGCATGGATTCAATTTTAGTAGATAATGCCAAATAATTTTCTAAAGTAGTTGTTCCATTTACATTTTCTCCATTATCACCAATACTTGGTATTGCCACTTATTTTCCTTTGAGCCATATGGTGGGTGAGTCATGGTAACTCACTATAGTTTTATTCTGCATCTCCTTGATTATTAATTACACTGAATGCCTTTTCACATGTTTATTTGACATTTGGATCCCCTCGTTTGTGAAGTACCTATAAAAGGTCTTGCCCATTTTCCATTGTGTTGTATGTGCTTATTTGTTTTAAAGAGCTCTTTATATATGCTGGAGATAAGCCCTTTGTTCAGTTATTTGTAATTTGTCAGCTGTGTCTATATACACACATATATAGATTATCTTCTTGCATTCAGGAGCTTGCCTTTTCATCTCACAATGATCTTTTTGGTGTCTTGATTGAAATAAAGATTTCCTACCTCAAGGTTAAAAAGATTTTTGTCTTGTGTTATCTTTAAATAGTTTTATTACTTTTCCTTTTGCATTGGAAACTATAATTTACTGAGAGTTGATTTGATTTTTTTTATAATCAAAAAATATAGTTTCATTTTTCCGTATGAATATCCAGTTGACCTAGGTCCATTTATTCAAAAGACAGCCCTTTTCCTCACTGCTATGAAATATCATCTTTGTGATGTGGAAGTGTTCTTATATCCATGGGTCACCTCCTGGATTCTCTGATCTTTTGGTCTATTTGTCCATACCATACATTGTCTTAAGTAACTGAAACTTTATAAGTAAATCTTGGTATCCAATAAAGTAAGCACTTTTTTTGTTCAGTGTTGTTTGGTTATTCATGTCCTTTGCATTCTTGTATAAATTTTGTAGTCAGCTTGTCAAATTCTACAAAGAAACTCTGCTAGAATTTTTGATGGGTTATAGTGGATCTGTAAATCAATATAAAGACAGTGACATCTTTACCATAGTGTGTTTTCCATCCTATGAGCATTTATTTAGATCATCTTTAATTTGTCTCAATATTTTGTTTTATAATTTTCTGAGTAGAGACATTGCATAGCTTTCAAGAGCTATAAATCCTTGGCACAAAAACAAACACATAGATCAATAGAATAGAAAACCCAGAAATGGACCCACAGCTATATGGTCAATTAATCTTTGACAAAGCAGGAAAGAATATCTAATTGGAAAAAGACAGTCTTTTCGATGAACGGTGTTGGAAAACTGGACAGCAACCCGCAAAAGAATTTAACTGGACCACTTTCTTATATCACGTGGCCTTTCATTTTTAGGAAGAGTGACATAGGCTTCTGTACAGCATGGTCTTTTCAGATGCCTAAGGTCATAAAGAACTAGTTTCAGTGATCTTCAGTGAAGCTTGGGAATTCCAGAAAGGTGGTTCCGCCACATTCTATTAATTAAAGCAGTCCCAAAGACAGCCAAACTTCAAGGGAATGGAGAAATAATATGCAACTTTTGAATATAGGGGTAACAATGCCACATTGCAAAGAAGCATTCATATAGAGAAGATGGAAATTTGTAGTATAAAACACTCTGTTGCATTGATTCTTCTAATGAAATCATAAAACCAGACCAGATGCAAAGGTAGGGGAAATGGACTCTACCTTTATGGGAATCACTTCAAAGAAATGTGGCCATTTTTTTCGACAAACTGAAGTTAAATTCAGCTTATTCTTGATTTCTTCTAAAATATTACTTAGATTACTGGGGCGCCTGGGTGGCGCAGTCGGTTAAGTGTCCGACTTCAGCCAGGTCACGATCTCGCGGTCCGTGAGTTCGAGCCCCGCGTCAGGCTCTGGGCTGATGGCTCGGAGCCTGGAGCCTGTTTCCGATTCTGTGTCTCTCCCTCTCTCTCTGCCCCTCCCCCGTTCATGCTCTGTCTCTCTCTGTCCCAAAAATAAATAAACGTTGAAAAAAAAAATTTTTTTTTAAAAATAAAAAAATAAAAAAAATAAAATAAAATATTACTTAGATTACTTACCAAGTTATTCCACTTTAAATAATTCATCTGAAGTATTTTCATTTGAGTGACACTTTCCCCAGATATGAATTTTTTGGGTTGTTTTCTTATCTAATGGATTTTTTTGATGTTGCCCCACTGCCACTTCCACTTGTTTAATAGTTGGTGGTTTATTTCTGGAACAGTGCATGAGTGACCACTTAGGTTGGTACCCAGTGGGAACAGTATAGGTGACACCTGTCCACATTCTAGTAATGAAAACCCTTTCTCTAGGAAAGTGTTATTTTCTTATTTATCTTTTTCACATTTTCAACTTGAGTAAAATGAGCTAGTTTAGTTTGAAACAAAAAAAAAAAACAGCATCTTGGTTTTGAAAAGTAAACTATTTTTACAAGATGTAATAGCAAAGAATAGATCTTTTATATTCAAGTTAGCAAAGAAGGAATGACTAGGTAACAACAAGACTTAATATTTTAGGCAAGTCATAGAGTTATTGATATTATAACACAATCTGTAACTTAAAATATTTTTTATTTAATCATAAATTTCTGATATTGAAAGCAAGAGAAATCATTAGCTTGGAAAAAAGAGAGAGAAAGCAAGAGGGAGAGAGAAAACCCAAAAAGATTTAAGGACATGACAAAGGAGACAGTCAAGTTGGTTGGTAAGTTTATGTTTCAACTGGCAGGTTTAGTGGCTGGGATGGAGGCAGTAGAACAAATTAATAGCTGTGAATAGCTGTGGTTGTTGTCAGATACCTATTTTCCCTATGCAACCCTGCCTTATCAAAGCTTCTACTCCAGCCATGTCCTCCATGATTAAGTTTACTCACTGCTTTCTGGCATGCCAGAAGTTTTCTTTTGTTTCTTCTATTTTAGTTTCTGACTCCATATGCTATTTTGAACTTAGTAATGTTTCATTACTCGCAATTATGTTTGCTCTTGTTTAGTACATGGTGAAAAATTTTAAGAAAATATGTCTGTAATAACAGTGCACTGGTTTTGAAGATCATATCAGGCAATGATCTCTTTCTAGTAACTAACTTTACTCGTTATATGAAACATAGGATGACAAAATAAATAGAAGTCAAGCTTGCTTAGATACAGAGATTTGATGTTAATGTAACAGGACAAAAATAGATACTCTCAGTTTATTATTTCTCCCCTTCCCTTCCCTTCCCTTTTTATTGAATGGATGTTTGATCCTATAGAAAAGTCAATTGTTTTATCATTTCTAGGCAAAGAGGAGTCAATTCAAAATTCAGAAATTATAATGCAAAATCAGCCTTCAAGTTCTTAAAACAAAAGTCACATTATTTTTGAGGAAGGAAGCAGATCATCATAGGAGATAATTCAGTATATAAAAAAAGAACCCTATCTACATCATTCCATATTGCATCTTGAGATGCAAACTAAGTTCTCTATTAAAAATTGGAATATTTTTAGATGAACAGAACCTCTGGGATTCTTCTTATTAGTCATTTGTTTTTATTTTTAATGAAATCATGACAGAAATTTATTTCCCTCAATGGCTTGACAAATTACCTTGTCAAATAAGACTAAAACTCTGTTGAGTTGTATGAAATGACCTATGACTTCGATGACTGTGTTCCTCTGTTTGAACTGAGAAGATGTGTACACTTACAGAAACATGTAAATTAAAAGTCATATGTTGTAAAGTACATTTTAATTTGTACAACATGGCTCTCCATTCAGGTCTTAGTGCCAGGGAAAGATATATTGGGCAATAATAATTTACTATAAATCAGAATATTTTGCTGCAAAGAACATGCAAATTGGAAGATACTATTAATTATAGTGCACTGCTAGTTTAATTTTAACATAAGAGGTAGAGTTAGAGACAAATAAGGTCACAAAAATTCAAAAGACAAACAAATTTAAAAAAATCAAATAGCAAGTTATCTGTTAAGCCCAGCCAATCTAGAATTCTTTTCCCCCAGGCATAATTTTACCTTGGAGAATGTAATTAGACATTGGCTGTAAGAACTTACAGCTGGCTAGAGACTCCACAAGGAAGGGAAAAAAAAGTGGTTTCTGGTAAGAAACAAAGCAGTATATTGCTCTATGGTGATTAACATCACTTTCACAATCTACCACAATGTTTTTTTTTTTTTTTTTTTTATTGCCAGTATTGTTGAAAGGATACCATCCCAAATCCTACTTTGAACCACTTTCTTTATTGTTTTGTTGCTCTTTTTTTTTTTACTTCTATGTTTTAATTCCCTTTATGATATTAGAAATAAGTGTGTTTAGATGAACAAATATTAAATGTATAGATTGTAATTTTTTCCTATGCATTCATCTATGAAACTCTCACACTAATCAAATTATAAAACACTTATCAAACAAAATTTTCCCTTATACCACTTTGCAGTAAATATTCGCCATCAGAGCTAAGGACTATTCTCATTTCTGTCACTAAATATCAGTTTTGTCTATTTTTTAATCATTCAAATAAAACCTCATAATATGTATTCTTTTGACTGTCTTCTGGCTAGGGATGTTTTAGATCTATATTTTTGTTGTTTCATATATTTAAAAATGTTTTTTTAATTTTATTACTGAGTCATATTTCACTATGGATATACTCTGATCCCACTGGCATCTACTTTTCAGGTGACCTAAACTGGCATAATTGGTATTGGGAGTGGTCTGAGAAAACAGGTGATAAATGGGCTTTGTGGTTGTGCAAATAAGACTTATGTGCAAATAAGACTCTGTTACAAGTGGTAGATAAGACACAGGCAAGTCCTGGCATAATATAAATGCTTGATCGCTCAAGATTTCAGTGGTGGTGACCTGGGGAAACATCTTGTGGAAAGGAATGCTATTTGAGGTAAGTGATCCAGTCATTTGGAAGTCAAAGGGATCAAAATAACTACAAATAGTGGAGTTATTTGCTTATTGCTAAGTTGTATTGATGCCTTGGAATAATTAGAAACAGAAGACCATAACAAGCAGCTATCAGTTAAGTGTAGGGACCTTAGGAGCTCTTTGGTCATTTACAAAGAAGTCCTTATGTCCTGTAGTAGAAATACCTTAGACAAGGACTAGATTGAAGATCTAACAGACTTACACAGCTCCAACACAATATAAACACTCAGGCAAGGCATGTGTATTATGGTAAGGTCAAGGCACTAGAAGGAAAAAATTAGGACCCTGACATTGGGCATGAGTATATCTGGATAAATGCTCCTGAAGGCTTTGGCTCTGCAGACCCCTTCATTTTAGTAAGAGCTAGAACTTCCTCCTGTTCAAGGAAGTTTCAGAGCCTTTTCTCCTGTAAGGCAACAGGTGATCCTTTAGGCCTGGCCTAAGTTCCTCTCCAGTGAGATAACTACAGTCCCAGGATGACTCTTGGGACACACTGGGCCTCATAAAAAAAGGAAACAAACTGACACAAAACCAATTTCAAGAATGAGCTTTCATGTATAAGCAGGAATCATGGGACTATTATTGAAAGGGAATATTGAGTCTCCTTTACACATTGTTCTCTTGACCTCGATGAGCATCTTTATGATGGTTGTTTTTAATTCTTTGTCAGGTAAATCATGTAAGTCCATTTTATTAGGGTTAGTTTCTGAAGATTTATCTTTTACCTTTCTTTGGGACATTTGGTCTGGTTCTCCATTTTCAATTCTTTGTGTTGGTGTATGCATATTGGACAATGTAGGCACCTCTCCCAATCTCCACAGATTGGTCTTATATAGGAAGAGATCCCCACCAGTAAGCCTAGCCAGGGTATCTGGGGAGCTGTACAATATTTTCTGTCCCCAAGAAGAAACAGGCAGCTTCTTGGTAGTGATTTTTGTTTTCTCACTCTGTGCTGAGCTTGGGGTAGGGTGTGGGGAAAGTGCTGGCATCTATCAGCCCAAGCTGCATCTCTGTTCTCCCCCAGCTGGTTAGACTATGCTAGAACCATCAGAGCTTCGGGATTGGTGAGACAGATGCTAATTCTTGGGGAAGCCCCAGAAAAGTTAGGGTGCTGGATGCATGAATTAAGTCTGACTCTCCTGGCAGAAGCTGACAGCTGGGATTTTTTAATATACTCACTCTGTGCTGAGCAGTGGGCAAGATCAACAGCATGTACTGCCCCAAGCTACTGCCTCTGTTCTCCCCCAGGCAGCTAAACTGTGCCAGGCCTGTCAGAGCTCCAACACTGGCAAAACAGAATCTTGTCTTCAGGAAGCTGCCTCTGAAAATCTGGGATAGTATAAATGCAAACCCACTCCTTCCCTCCAATTGATGAAGTTGGGACATTGGGGGTATCTTCCTGATCCTGTGACATTGTGACAGGGGCAAGATTTCTGGTAAAAGGGTATCCTGAATCTCCTTAAAAGCTTCAGTGAGCCTGGTTTTGCATTTTCCTGGGGTGCAAGAGACCTTGAATTAGTTTTTGATTTTTCTCAAAAAGAATTTTTCCATGAATTGTCGATGATTGGTGTATTTGTGGATTTCCTACTCTGCCATGTTTCTGATGTGACCCCTAGCATTAAGTATTGGTGCATGCTGCCATGTGGATGAATCTTGAAAAAATTAGGCTAAACAAGAGAAAGCAGTCACAAAAGACCCCATCCTTTGCCCCTCCCCACACACCTAGATAACCAGTCTACTTTGTACCCATAAAAATTTGCTTATTGTGGACACTTCATTCAAATGGACTTGTGCTATATGTGGTCTTTTGTGACTCATTTCTTTCACATTGCCTTATGTTTTCAAGATTTGTGCATGTTGTAGCTTGTGTAAGTACTGGATTCTTTTATTGCCAGATAATATTCCATAGTGTAGATATACCACATTTGTTCATCCATTCATCAGTGATGAACATTTGGGTTTTTAAATATCTTTACTATTATGAATAAAGAAGGTGCTATAACCATTCATATTCAGGCTTTCATAGGGGCATGTGTTTTCATTTCTTTTGTATATTCATATTTGGCATGAAATTGATAGGTCACACAGTAACTCTGTGTTTAAAATTTTGAGGAACTGCTAAATTTTCTCCAAAATGGTTGTCCATTGTACATTGTATAAGGCCATGTATAAGGATTCTGACTGTTCTGTGTTATTGTCTGTCTTTTTGACTACAGCCATCCTAGTGGGAGTACAGTGGTATCTTACTGTGATTTTCATTTGTGTGTCTCTAGTGACTAATGATATTGAGCATCTTTTCATATACTTATTGGCCATTTGTGTATCTTCTTTGAAGACTTTTTTTTAGTTATACCCATGTCCCTTATCAAATCCATGATTTGTAAATATTTTTTTCTCCCATACCATGCATTGTCTTTCATTTTCTCCTCCCATTTGTGTTGAGATTTGTTTGTCTTGTGATTTTTGATTGTGAGTTTTTATCTGCAAAACCTTTCTGTGAGAGTTCACTGTAGCCCATTTTCAAGGAACATTTCTTTTCAGTGAATATTTGTGTTTACTTTTGCCAAACACCTAAACCTGTATCCTTAAATAGCAAGTTAAAATAAAATTCTCATTTTGAGGTGTGGGAAAATACAAAGAATTAAGTGACAAGTGAATCCTTGTTAAGGAAGCATTTAATTTCATCTATACCAAGAATCAAGTTTTGGTAACATTTTTTTCTTGCTGTCTGCTCTGCTAGGCAGGCTTTCTTCTAATACTCTCTTTTTTTCTTTTCAAAATCTGAGCACTCAGCATGGCCTCCAGTTGGTCTCTATCCCTGTTCAGGCCCAATTCCCAATCCATAGTACTCTCCTAAATTTGTAGGATCTCTGGGCAATAGCATTCTGTAGATGTTTTCAGAGTAGTAAATGGTTCAGTGCAGGTTTATCCTCCTGGAACGGAGCTCAAGCTTCATATTGGGCCTCAAATGTAATTTGTTTACTTTCTTTTAACATTTTGAATGGATTTTAATGGTTATTTTAGATGTTTCTAGCAGTCTTAGATGTTTTGTAAACAGAGGGGCTCAGGATTTTGAGTGTGCTATACTATAGACACAAAACTCTCATGTAATATTTTATCAGTTGGAGAATAATCCCATCTACCACTGGATGTATATTTTACCTTATAAATGGTTATGGTTTGTTTAATATAGGGTGTGCTACAATGTAAGACTGAGATTTTATGTTTACCATGTATGAAGAGTTGAATGTAATTGCATATAGCAAATATTCTGAACTTGCTTTATTTCTCCTCTTCCATTTAACTGAAATTTTTCATGTATTCCATTCTCCTTTGCTTTAATTACAAGGCTCTAATGCTTGTAATTTATTAAAATACATGAACACCATAAGCCCTTGTGTACTCTTAGTGTTTTTAACAGTTTCTGTCTTAGAAGAAGATAGAAGAAGTCTATGTATTGCTTAAGTGAAGGTGAAATTGAATAATATTCTACTATAATAAAATAATTCATATTTTCTTTAAAAAAAAAAAAAAAAAAGAGCTATAAATCCTACCTTTATTTATTTATTTATTTATTTAATTTATTAATGTTCAGTTATCAATTGCTATGCCACAAGCCACCTCAAAATATCACGGCTTAGGTATCTATAGTTTATCATCCCTGATGGTTCTATGGGTATTATGTCTGCTTGTCTTGCCTGGAGTCCCTCCTGTGATGGTGTTCAAATTATGGCTGGAAGATGCCTGATGGTCCCAATGGCCTCACTTACATGTATTTGGAACTTTGATGCCACTGAAGTTGGGCCTCTCCTGTCATCATTCAGTAATCTAGGTGGGGCATCTGTCCATGACAAAGAGAGCTCTGTGAACGGGAGTGTCCCAAGAGGTCAAAAGCAGAAGATACAGGCCTCTTCAGTCCTGGGCTCCAAAATCCACATGATATAACTTCTGCCACACTCTGTTGTTCAGGGCAAGCCATGAAGTCAGTCCACACATGAAGGGGTGAAACGATTTTCCCCACCTCTTGATGGGAGAAGCAGCCACTCACATTACCGTACAAAAGCACATATGGGATCCATCTCTGGGAAAATGTATCACATATGGCATATATTTTTTATTCCATTTTCTGTTTGCCATTGAAAAATGGAAATGAAACTGATTGATGCTTATTGACCTATACCCAACTACTTTGATAACTTACTAGTTCTAATGGCTGATCTGTACATTCTTTTCAATTTTCTACATATAGAATCATGTCATTGGAAAAAGAAAAGACAATTTTGTTTCTTTCCAATCTTCATAATTAAAAAAAAATTTTTTAGCATTTATTCATTTTTGAAAGGCAGAGAGAGACAGAGAGTGAATGGGGAAGGGGCAGAGAGAGAGGGAGACACAGAAACAGAAGCAGGCTCCAGGCTTCAAGCTGTCAGCACGGAGCTGGACGCAGGACTTGAACTCACAGACTGCCAGATCATGACCTGAGCCGAAGTCGGCTGCTTAACGAACTGAGCCACCCAGGCACCCCAGTCTTCATAATTTTTATTCCTTATCTCAGAGGGAACATTTTCAACATTTCACAATAAAGAGCGATGTTTACTGCATATTGTTTGTAGTGATCAGTTAAGTTCCCTTCTATTTCAAGATTGTTAAGTTTCTTATTTTGTTAGTATTTAAAAAAAATTTTTTTAATGTTTATTTATTTTTGAGACAGAGAAACAGCATGAGCAGGGGAGAGTGAGGGGTAAAGAGAGGGAGACACAGAATCTGAAGCAGGCTCTGGGCTCTGAGTTGTCAGGACAGAGCCCCATGCAGGGCTCGAACTCACAAACTATGAGATCATGACCTGAGCTGAAGTCATTCACTTAACCAACTGAGCCACCAAGGTACCCCTGTTTTTTTTAAGATCATGAGTGGATACTGAATTTTCTCCTATGACTTTTCTTTCTGTTTTGAGATGACCATAGGAAAGTTCTTTATTCTGTAATATAGTGAATCACGAATCACCTTGATTTTTGAATGTTCGCTTTCCTAGATTGAACTCTGCTTTCTCATGCTGAATCTCTTGATTTTGTCAATGTTTTGTTCAGGGCTTTTGATTATGTGTTTGTGAGGGAGACTGGCCTTTTATCCACACTTTTCAAAATGTCCTTGTCAGGGTCTTGTATACGTTTTATTTGGTTATGTTTTTCTAGGAATTTGCCCATTTCATCTGTTTTCAAATGTATTGGCAAACATTGTAATTAATATTCTGTTATCCTTCTAATATATATAGGGATGTCCCTTGCTGTTGTTCATACCTGTGTGAGAGCACAAGAAAGCTGTTTCTGGGAGTGTTAAAAGAAGTTGGAACCAATTGCTGCTGTCAGGGCAGAGGTATTGCTAAGACCTTACTGGCAGGAAGAACAAGCAAACAGGAAGAAGAAGTCCTACACCTTACCCCACTTTTCAGGCTACTCCATTGCCCCCTGTTAGAAGACTGCAAGATGAAACCACCTAACAGAAGAAAAACATAGCTTACAGAGATCCAACCCGAGTATTAGAGAGCAGTGGAGGGGCGCCTGGGTGGCTCAGTTGGTTGAGCGTCCAACTTCAGCTTAGGTTATGATCCCACGGTTCGTGAGTTCTGGCCCCGCATCGGGCTCTGTGCTGACAGCTCAGAGCCTGGAGCCTGCTTCAGATTCTGTGTCTCTCTCTCTCTCTCTCTGCCCCTCCCCAACATGCGCTCTGTCTCTCTCTGCCTCTCAAAAATAAAGAAAACTAATAAAAAATTTAAAAAAAATAGCAGTGGATTTGGACTGAGAGATCATAGCTTAATAAACAGCACACTCTCACACTAAAATATTTTCAGTACCCTCTTGACCTCACCCCACCTGGAGAAGACTCTTAGAGTCATTTTTCTTTCTGTTCCATCTCCCCACTCTTCTCCTTTTTCCTGGGGTATTCAGAGATCGTTTGGGTCCGGGTTCTTACCAAAATCTTCCTTCTTCTATTTCAAGAATCCTTATGAGCAACTGTAGTACAATTTACATTCACATTATCATTGTCCATTAAGATTTTAAAATAAGTATTACAAGATTTGTTCTCACTATTGCTTACTAAACTCTGTCTTCACCTCCCATGGGTGCTTGTTTGATTTGGTTCTTTGGCAAGACTGTACTGGAGTGTTCTCAGAGAGGACACCTGAGACCGCTGCTTCCCACTGTGCACCTCCCATAATCTGCTCCTTGGTACTCATATAATAACATGTTGCCTGGGTTGAGAATTTTTGGATTACAAGTGAAAAATGTGATGTTAAACTGATTGTTTCTAGAAACAACTTACTCGTTTTCTCTGGAAGCTGATAGGATTGTTCTTGAAATTTTAGCAGGATGGATCTAAATTCTGCCTTTTCAGAACCCTATCAAATCCAAAGCCTTGAGTTGTTTTTCCTTTGATATAGTTTCTTTGCTCATTCTCTGTCATATGTTTTGTTTTCTCCCCCAACTTCTGTGATTTACGTATTATGCCTTCTGTTTCTGCCCTTCATATCTTGATATTTAACTTATTATTTTTATTTCATTAACTTTTGTCGTGTATCTTTCATTAGAGCCTTCTAAAATAGTAATTTGGCTTTCAGCAGGGACCATTCTCTTTTACAGTACCTCTACTAGAATTTTACATTTAAAAATCAAGAATTACTCTGTTCCAGAAGTATCTTATTGTGCTCTAATAATATCTCCTTGTGTGTCCTCATTATGTTTTGATAGTCTTATTCTGTTTCTTCTATTGGTTGCACTCCATAGTAGCCATCTGTTCTGGAATTTGGCTGTCTCCTTCCTTAAAACCACCGTACTTAGGTGTATGTATGAGTTTACTTTGCCTGATCATTTTGCTTGGAGTTTCCCCAATGCTGGTTTGGGCTCAGCAGGTGGCCATGACAGGATCCCCTTAAGGCCATGGTAAATAGGAAGAGATGGAAGCAGATAGCGGAAGTATTTTCCCTCTGTGGGGAAGGGGTAACTGGGTCTGGCAAACTACATTGTCTTGCTTTAGATATGGCAGGGGGAGGGGGGAGGAAAGGGATAGTGTCTGTTTTCAGAATCAAATAGGGTTAGCTTATCTTCAGGCCCAACTTGCAACCTTTTTTTTTTTTTTTTGTAAACATTTATTGTTGAGAGACAGAGAAAGAGCGTGAGCAGGGGAGAGACAGAGAGAGAGGGAGACACAGAATCTGAAGCAGGCTCCAGGCTCTGAGCTGCCAGCACAGAGCCTGATGGGGGGCCCAAACCCATGAACAACGAGATCATGACCTGAGCCAAAGTCGTATCCTTAACCCACTGAGCCACCCAGGTACCCTGCAACTTGTCTTTCAACAGGACAGTGGAGTGACACCTCAGGCAAGCCTTACAGGCTCCCTCTCTGCTCAGAAGACCCCCTGGATCATTCCACTGTGGCTTGGAATGGCAGTTTCTCACTCTGAGCTCTTCCAGAAGATGCAGCCTTTCTCCATACTACCTGACCTTTGGCCTATAGAGTTTTACTGATTTGGGCTTCCTGTGCTGAGCATGCACCTCTACCATAGGCCAGCCATGGGGTGCAACTGTGAGTCAGCCTGTGGGCACATGTTATGCATCATCAGTAGCCACAGGATATAGGAGAACATGTGGCTAGCTGGCCAGCCTGGGGCTGTCAGAGCTCAACTGTACCCTGGTCATCATATTAGGAACACTTCTAGGCAGGAAACAGGGCTAGACTTGGGGGTGCTGCATGAGTCACTTGGGGGTGCTGCAAGGACACACTGGAACTCCTGAAAACCTCCAGAACCTCAGGTTATAACTTCCTGTCTTCTCTTTCCAAGAAAACTGGGGACCAAGTTTGTAGCATAGAGTAAGGTCTTAGGGGTCAGGGACCAGCTATAGGCCAAGTGGCAGTGAACGAAAGACTCAGTCCCCTCCAGGATGGCCTGGAGAAGCTAAAATTCCAAGTCCATCAGGTGGACAGAGAAATGATGACTTTGCTGGAAAGTAAGAGCTGTGGGGAGTTTGCAGTATCCCCTTGTTCTAGTGTATGGCCGGAGTAAACTCCTCAGTAGGTACTCACAGGGAACCACTGGCTGAGGATGGGAATCACTGAGGCTAGGGTGAAGTTCCTGAAAATGAGGATGCATCTTCAGTACTTCCAAGCAAATTCTGCCTTTCCAACTTACAGACTGTAAATATCTGGGCAAACCATAGATCCTCCCTGTTCCCAGATAACATCTAAATGTCTTTTTGCTCAGAGAGGGAGGCCGACAGCCAACTTGTGGGCTTGTACCACTACCTTCAGCAGTGCTTCAAGCTGATGTTCAAATGTCTATAGATCTCAGAGCTAGGTGGAGGGGTTGGCACATGGCTAGTGACTGGGAGCCTTGGCTTCACTAGGCAAAATCTGAACAACCAACTGATATATTCCCTTTGTTGGGATTCTCTCATCCACAGAAATCAGTTGGGATGTTTTGGGCTACAAGTGATATAAAGCCCAACTCACAAAAGCTTCAATGCCAAAGGAAGTAAATTATCTCAAATAACAAGTTCAGAGGTGGGCTGCTCCAGAGTTAGTTGGTTCAGCAGCCTAGAGAAGTCATCCGGGATTCAGATTGTTTCCAGCTCTTCATTCTGCCAATTTCAATATTTTGATGTGTTGGCTTAGCTCTACTCATGGTCACAAGATGATTGCCACTGCTTGAGGCATTACACACAGATGTAAAATGTGTAGAAGAGGATTTTTTTTCCTGTGAACCTCTTTTTGAGAGCAAGTAGACATTTCTCAGACTCCCCCCCACCCCCCCAACCCACACACACACTACCAAAATATTCCTCACATCTCACTGGCCAGAACTGGGCCACATGTCAACTCTTAAACCAGTCACTTGTTATTTTGGTTGTATAATTTATTTATAAATTTAAAAAATACTGCCCTTGAATAAGATTAATCAAGTGAACATGTGAATGGATGTTGATATTAAGTGGCAATAAGTTGGGCTAAATTTCTGTAATTTGCACCTAATAATCACACCTGGACACAAAGGATTAGCCATAAGCATAACAGATATATCCACATTAATCATTGTGTGAAATTTCTCAATATACAGTTTTTAAAGGCCCAAAGGAATAACCACACTGAATTAGGTAATTTGCTTAGAGGTGCATGTGAAAGGAAAAGAAAACATGCATGAGTAGTATGAACCACTTGGATAATTACAAACAACTGAACAGCTCAAGAAAATTTCATAAGCACATTTTTAATGACTGATTGGATCCTAGGAAGCAGTTAATTAGCTAACATTTGCTTTTCCCATGCCACCTCTCTCAAACCTGTGGGATTAATAAAATCTGAATTAAAAAAAAAAACAAACACCTCTTGTTTCTCGTGAAAGAAAGATACCCTGCTTTATCCAGCCAGATGAAGGGATGTTGTTGCCAGCTTCAGGAGGCAGGGATCCTTCAGGAAACCGAGCTCCTTGGCCTCTTGTGCATTTAGGGCTGGCTTTCCGACGGTGGCTTCCTGGTTGCTGGATGCAGCACTGAGGCCAAGCCAGCTGGGCGGGCACATAAGTAGGCAGCAGGTTCCCCTCTGCGCGTTCTTCCTTCCCTGATGCATGTGATTCTCACCCGATTTGCAGGGCTTTCTCTCTTCCTTGAATCACTTTCTCACGCACAGCACTGGTACGTTTGCTGTCCAACATGTTTGTATTTTTAAGGTTGCTACTTTCCCCTGGTGTTACAAGGTGTGTTCTGTTTTACCTATTCTGTTTCTTCCTTCTCCAGGCTTTGTGCCTCCTTTTGTCCAATTGAGGTCAAACTTGTTTATTCCCTGGAATGCCATTCTTTCTTATTTTCTCTGTTCACGGCTTCTGAAAGCTCCACAGAGCTGCCAAAACATCTCATGCACATGCAAGGAAAGCACTTAGAGGATCCGGGACTGAAGTTTCCTTTAGTATTGAGCTTCTGAGGGTATCTTCTGAGAGAACTAGGGACGAGTTGGTCAAATTCTCTTCTTAGCAGGGTCGTCACATATGCCCTATATGATTTACAAGTTTTCATGGAATTAGAGTAGCAATTGGTCTTTTAATGTTCTAAGACAAGTGGATAGAAGTGAGAGTTCTGGTTGAGCATAGGTTTTACTTATTTGAATGGTTTTCATACTAAGAAAGGCAATGATCATCATACCTTTTTGTCCAGGTGAGAGAGAGAAAGTCCAGGTAAGAGAAAGCGTTGCCCATGTACAAAGGACAGAGTATCTGACTTTCTTATTCCCTCCAGGGAGAAAGATACTTTACATCAATTCTTAATTTCTGAAAATATTTTTTGGGGGAAATATCACACTGCACTATATGAACTGAAAAAAACTATTGTTGCTGTTCTTCTCCTTCTTCTTCTTTTACAGTTAAGATTTTCTTTTTTCTACCAGATGGGCAGCTTCCAGAAGGTACACATGGAAATCTGGTCAGCCAAATTAGTGAGTGGACTGAACCCCATGGTCAATGAGGTGACATGTCTCACCTGAATCACTCTCACATTTCTAGATTTTTTTTCTCTAAATTTTATTAAGTTTCACGATCCTTGTATAGTTCTTGTATATAATCTCATTGTTCCCAGTTGTCGTATTTAAGAAACTGTAGGAGCTAAATTCAATTCAGTATAGTGTAGTAAAGATATGACATCAGGGTAAGGGAGACTATGTCAAAGTTTGGGCTAGATCAATAAGCAAGTTATGTATGTCTTCCTTATTAATTCATTGCATGTGTCTGAAAGGATACTTTGGGGGTGGGGGTGAGTGTTGCCTTATTTTTTATTGTAGATCTTGTCTTCAGTGTTGTATATGGAAATGAAAAATGAGCCTGTGAAGCAAGGGAGAAGAACTTAAAATCACATACCATAAAATACTTATACTTTTGTAGATGTTAACTTATTTTGCATTTTTTTGTGAATATCCTGCATTGAGTTATACATACTGCACTATGATTAACTCAGAGGCAATTTTCACAGTATAGGTTGATATGTTTTGATATGGTAGATCTCTTTGAGAGAACAGGTACTTGTTCTTGCTTGTGAGTGGGAAGATACAGTTTTGAAACCACTGGATCACAATGCATGCACAATTGACTTTATTACCTATTTTTGATTTTGCCCTTCTCTCAAAAATATTTGAGGGCCAAGGCTATTTATGCAGCCCCCAAAGCCTACCTTTGTCTGATGTCTCTGGTACAGGAAGCCAGGAAGCAGCAGGAACAACCAAAGCCCCCATTTCCTCAAGATATTTTGCTGCTGTTAAAGATTCATTCAACATTAGAGTGGTTTTTATTTTTTTTAATTTTTTTTAATTTATTTTTGGGACAGAGAGAAACAGAGCATGAACGGGGGAGGGGCAGAGAGAGAGGGAGACACAGCATCGGAAACAGGCTCCAGGCTCCGAGCCATCAGCCCAGAGCCTGACGCGGGGCTCGAACTCACGGACCGCGAGATCGTGACCTGGCTGAAGTCGGACGCTTAACCGACTGCGCCACCCAGGCGCCCCCTAGAGTGGTTTTTAAATGGAGACCTCCACTTGTCCTAGAAGTCACAGAATTGTGTCACTTAAAGAAAAAGAGAGCCAAGTTAGGAAATTTGTTGTCTTATGAGCAGATGCTCTGGGAAACTCAGGATGCTCCAGTATATGGACATCTAATAAATGAAGAACCAGGTATTTCTTTACATGTTACTTTCAGGATGGGCTATTTTCCTTCCAATATGTGTGTATGATTTATGATTTAGAATTCTTTCATATATTAATCATATTTTATAGCTGAAAGTTTGCCTAACTCAGCCCTGCCTTTCTGCAGGTGAAGAGGCTGAGGCCTAACCAGTGAGAAGTCTTCCAGGACCCAGAGGAAAGAAATTGGTGGCAGAGGAAGGATGAAATTGTGTTCCATAAACCATATAGCATAAGGATGTTCATTAATCACCTAAAATATAAACAAAAATCTTTGTGACAGTGGAGAAATCATTATTTCAACAGTAGACTCTCCTCCACTTTAGTTTAACTTTTTAATTAAAAAAAATCTTTCTGTTGGGGCGCCTGGGTGGCTCAGTCGGTTAAGTGTCCAACTTTGGCTCAGGTCATGATCTCACAGTTTGTGTGTAAGCCCCATGTCAGGCACTGTGCTGACAGCTCAGAGCTTGGAACCTGCTTTGGTTTCTGTGTCTCCCTCTCTCTCTCTCTCTTTCAAAAATAAACATGAAACAATTTTTTTTTAATTCTTTCTGATGCTATTGATCCAGAAAGTCTGGGTGCCCTAACTGCATCTACTTGATGGTTCTCATTACTGTTTTCTTAGTCTTCTTTTCTGATTTCATCTCATTACACTTCAGAAGGAACATCTTATTAAAGATTCTTCAGCTTGACCTTCTTCAGGTTCTTTTTTAAACAGGTTTATAAAGACATAATTAACATATCATAAAATTCACTTGTTTAAAGTATACAATGTCTTCTTAGCATACTTCAGAGTTATGCAGCCATCATTATCTAATTTTATCACATTTAATCACCCCCAAAAAAAATCATATACCCTTTAGCAGTCACTCCCCATACCCCACCTTCCCCACAACAAAACCGTGTTCCACAGAAGCTGTAGCGTGTTGCGGTCCCACCAGCAACATATGAGGTTTCTCTGCATCCTTGCCAAACTTGATATTATCTGCCTTTTTGTTTAAAGCTATTCTGGTGAATGTGAAGTAGTATATATGGTTTTGATTTTGCATTTCCCTAATGACCAATTGTGATGAACATCTTTTCATGTGATTAACCATTCTTACATCCTTGGAGACATGTCTACTTAAATCCCTTGCCCAGTTTTACAATTGGATTTGTGTCTTCTTATTGAGTTGCAAGAGTTGTTTATATGTTCTGTATATATGTCCCTTATCAGATACATGATTATTTGCAAATAATTTCCCCCAGACTGCATAGATTGCCTTTTCACTTTCTTGAGTCTCCTTGAACACACACAAATTTTTAATTTTTATGAAATCCAACTTCTCAACCTTCTTGTTTATCACCTGGGATTTTAGTGTCTTATCTAAGAAATCATTGACAAATGGAAGGTAATGAAAATTTGCTCCAATGTTTCATTCTAAGAGTTTTTGAATTTTAATTCTTACATTTGGGTCTATGATCCCCTTTGAGTTAATTTTGTATGTGGTGTAAGGTCAGGGTCCAGTTCATTCGTTTGAATGAGGATATCCATTATCCCAACACCATTTGTTGTTATTCTGCTGAATTATCTTGGTCCCTTTTTTGAAAATCTGTTAACCATAGATGCATGGATTTGCTTTTGCACTCTCACTTCTACTGTACTGCTCTGTATGTGTATCAGTTTACTAGAGTTGCCATAACAAAATACACAGACTGGGTGGCTTAAACAACAGAAATTTCCTCACAATCTGGAGGCTAGAAATCCAAGACCAAAGTATTAGCAATAGTGTAGTTTCCCCTGAGCCTCTCTTCTTGACTTGCAGACAGCTGCCTTTCCACTGTGCCCTCAAATGGCCTTCTTTCTGTGTGCACATATCCCTGGTGTTTCCTCCAAGGATG
This sequence comes from Puma concolor, assembly GCF_028749965.1. Classification (NCBI taxonomy): domain Eukaryota; kingdom Metazoa; phylum Chordata; class Mammalia; order Carnivora; family Felidae; genus Puma; species Puma concolor. The sequence continues at coordinate 128,650,306 of NC_141672.1, read as the reverse complement.
AAGAAGGATGATGTCCTTATGAGGGCATTAGTCTTATTGGATTAGCAACCCACCCTAATGGCCTCATTTTAACTTAATCCATTTAAAGACCTTATTTCCAAAATCAGTCACATTCTGAAGTAGAAGGAATTGGGACTTAAACTTATGAATTTGAGGAGGAGGAAGACACAATTCAGCCCATAACAATATGTCTTATGTTTGTGCCAGTACCTCACAGCTTTGATTACAATAGTGTTGTTCTGACATTATTGTGGAAGTATGAGGAAGTGGGACTCCTTCAACTTTGTAATTTTTAAAGAGTGTTTTGGCTATTCTGGGTCCCTGGAATATCCTTATGAATTTTAGGATCAGCATGTCAATTTCTATTTAAAAAAATGCAGCTGCGATTTTGATAAGTAGGGTCTTCAATCTTTATATATATATATATATATATATATATATATATACATATTACATATATATTATATATACATATATTATATATATTATGTATTATATATACATATTATATATATAATATATATTATATATGTATACACATTTGGTTTGCTACTATTTTGATAAGGATTTTTGCATCTGTATTTGTAAGAAATGTTGGTTTGTAGTTTTCTAATAATGTCTTTGGCTGGTTTTGGTATCAAGACAGTACTGGACTCAGAATGAGCTGGGAATCAGTTCTTCATTTTCTGGAAAAGTTTGTAAAGAGTCTTAATTCTTTTGTAAAGAATTTTGGTAGAATTCACCAATGAAACCATCTGGACCTGGATTTTCTTTATGGGAAGTTTTTAAACTAAGTCAATCTTTGTTTCTTTATATTTTCTATTTCTTCTTGAAATGTGTTTCTAGGAACTTTTCCATTTCACCAAATTTACCTCATTTGTTGGTATACCGTTGTTTATTGCTCATAGCATCCCCTTATAAACTTTTTTTTTCCTTTTTAAGGTTGGTAGTGATATACCCCCTTCATTCCTGATTTTTTTGAATTTTATTTATTTTGAGAGAGAGAGCATGCAAGTGGGGCAGAGAGAGAGAGAGAGAGAGAGAGAGAGAGAGAGAGAGAGAGAGAATCCCAAGCAGGCTCCACACTTTCAGCACAGAGCCCGACATGGGGCTCAATCTCACAAACTGTGAGTTCATGACCTGAACCAAAATAAAGAGTCAGATGCTTAACCTACTGAGACACCCAGGTGCCCACATTCCTCATTTTTTTTAATCAATGTGGGTGTTCTTTCTTGGTCAGTGTAGCTGTCAATTTTATTACTTCTTCAAATTCTTGGATCATCGTTGATGAGTTTTCTTATTTCACCTGTGCCAGGTTTGCACTTATTTCTTTCCTCTGCAGATCATGCTTTTGGGAGTTGCTGGTAAGGTATTAGGCTGGAACAAGTGGTGAGAGGCCCAGAAGTTTCTGGCACAGCTGACTTTGCTTTTATAAGCCATTGTGAATCAAAGAATACACTGTTTACGTGTCTCCTGAGGCACCATGAAGCAGCCTCTAGGAGCCCAGGCTTAAAAGGGAGCAAAACTGCTCAAGGCCTCGTAGCATTTGACCTGCCTGTAAGGCGTCTACTGTGGGCAATTAGTCAGCAGCCTGGGGCAGGATTTTGGAGAACTAGCCTCAGAAAGAAGACAGCTGTAGGCTCTCAGAAGGGAGACATGGGTTTCTGACGGCTGAATATCCACAAGTAAATGATCCTGGGTCTTCCCAGGCCTTGGAAAGGGGCAAGCCTTCTCCTTATCAGGTACCTAAGTTCTCATTTTCATCTCAGGGAGGAAGCAGCCCTGTACTAACTCTCTTCTCTGCAGACTTTGAAGAACCCATGGTCTTTGTGTACTCTCCAGCCTTGAAAGCATGCCTGCTTCAGTTAATTTAACTCAAAGGAGGGAACCAGGAAGAAGAGGGAATGAGAAACAGAGAACCTGTGCAAAATTATCATTTCTCCAGGATTCCTACAGCCACCTCTAAAGTACCTCGGAATATTATTTCTGGTTTTCTGTTTATAATTGTTGTCTCCTTCAGGACCACCAGTTATGCATAGGTGGGATCTTTCTTGTCTGCCTTCATTATTTCTGTATTTCGTTCCAATTCCCTTCTTTTATTCTTAACCCATTTCAATTTGCTCAGTTTTCTCAAAACTTACCTGTCTTATCCCTCTCTGGGTATTAGTTTTGTCCATTCTCCTTCTTGGTTCCCTTGCCCTGTGAGTTACCTCTGTTACAGGCTAAAGTGAAATCTAGAAGAAAAGAATGAGGCTTCTGTCATCTTGAACGGTGTGGCCTGTAGGGAAATGCTTTGGGTTAAATAGAACACAGCTACTCTAGAATAGCAAATGTTTTCAAATATGTTCTAAGTCATCTGAAACTTCTTTCTGCAGAGGTAAATCACCAGATTAGCTCACATGTACATTCTATATGGAAAAACAGTCTTTCCTGATTTTTACTTTGGCCTTATTGCCAGCAATTAAAATCATAAGTGCATCCCTCAACCACAGAATATGCCAAGAAACAATAAAAATATCAAATTATATTCAGATAACATCTGATTACATTCAGTAACCTTACAGGTAATATTAACTTTGTCTAGCCCCCTCCTTTTGAAACAAAGTCTCATTCCCTAATACCCTCTTTTCTCCTGCTTCATTGGGTTTGGATATTGCTTGGCCAGAATTTTTTCAGTTCCAAGTGAGGAGAACCAACTGGAAGCAGATAAAGCGAAAGGACATCTAACTTGCTTTAGTAAGTAGTTACCCCTAGTTTGACCTTGAACTCAGGATCCAGGAGTTGGCAGCATTAGGATTTCTCCATCTCTTAGATCTCCTTTGAGCTGGCTTCACCATGAAGCAGGTTATGCCCAAGCAAAGGCAAAGGAGGCTAGGCTTCCATCACTGTTTAGCTTGTTAGCTCAGGGAAAGAGAACCTATGTGAGCCTCTGAAAGGATGCTGAATAGACTTCCGAACCAGTCTCTGTGGCTGCCCTGAATCATGTGCACTCAGGAAAAAAAGGTAGAGCCTTACTAAGGTCTCCTAGAGATGGGAAGCAGTTCCTAAAGGGAAAAGATGCAGAACAAGTGGCAAAAACAAGCAAACAAAAAATTTTTGGCCACCACTGAGAGACCTTGTGTATTTGCAATTTTATAACTTAACAGACCTTAATGATTTTCATAAGTAAAAGGCTCCAGGTAACTGGAAGGTTTATATTTCTTGAAAAGAGTCTGAGAAGGTGCTTCTGGGCCAAATGGCTGCAATGCTTGGAAAGAGCTATCTCATCAAACTGCACCTCTCCACCACCACCCCCCACCCCCGCCTCTTCCACCAGTCAAGGAAAGCTCTCTTGCCACTTAAAAGTATCCTTTCAAGAGAGATAAAGTGTTTTCATGTAGTCCTGCTGTGTGATTTAACCCGTATGGATCTTTGTTATGAATGGACACAAGGGATTTTATTACAACCATTAAAATATCTGGAATCGTTTTCCTCCTGTCTACTCACCAAAATAGTATCTGCCTCCCCCGCTCCAACTCCTTTGCTCACATACTGCATACGGTCCCACTTTCTTTCACTGGAAAAGGCAGTGAAGCTGCTCATATATGATGGCTGCATGCTTTTATCATTGCTTTTCTCCCCCAAAAGCCCTTACCTGCTTTTTGCAGTAGGATGCTGGCAGAAAATTTTAAATCTTTGTCTGTTTCTGCAAGAAATACCAGGGAGTGAAGAGGAGAACCTAGTAAATAAAGATGATTAGAGATTGCTGGCAGTCATTTTGCTACCAAGGAGATGAAATAAAGCAATTAATTACTCAGACATCTAAAGAGCAAGTGATAGTAGGCATTTCTTTGTTCAATGCATTTGAAATCTCAGCTAGCTTAATTTTTGCCTCAAAGAATTTTTACTTTTTTGTCTAGTAATAAAAATATTAAGATAATTACCATAAACCATTTGAAAATGCTCTTCTTTTTAAACCACTTGTCTTTATTACTTCACTGGCTGAACAAAAAGTCATAAATGTCGTATTCAAGTCACACTGAATTTGCTGAAAATTTGAATGTGTATAACTGCTACGGCATGGTGTCACCATGAAGTCAAAATCATTGAGAATGTATTTCTCATTTATCTCCCAAGCAACACAATCAACATTAATTTCATTTTTAAAATAATTTTAATAGCACCTTAATATGTTTTTTCCATACTTTTTTCTGATTTTTGTATGTACTTGTGTTTCACTGCAGTAAACATCTTTCTATATACAGCTTTGTAAAGTCCTCAGACACTTTCCTTAACATACACCCTCTGGAAAGAAGCAATCTATTATCAACTACCCTGTCCCACCTTATGCGAGGTACTTGGCAAACCTCTCATCAGTTCCCTAATGCCTGGATTATTATAGTAGTCCCCCCCCGCTTATCTGTGGTTTCACTTCCCACTGTTTCAATTACTCTTGGTCAACTGTGGTCTGCAAGCAGATGATCCTCTTTCTGACATAATCTCAGAAGGTCAATAGCCTAATGCTACATCACGATGCCCGCGCTATCCCCCTCACTTCATCTTATCACGTAGGCATTTTATCATCCCATATCAGAAGGGTGGCATTTTGAGGGAGACTACATTTACATAACTTTAATTACAGTATATTGTTGTAATTGTGCTATTTTATTATTATTATTTTCCATCTCCTACTGTGACTAATTTATCAACTTTGTCATAGGTATATATATATGTATGTATAGGAGAAAACATAGTATATATAAGATTCAGTACTATCTGCAGTTTTAGGCATCCTTTGAGGGTCTTGGAATGTGTTCTACGTGGATCAGGGGAGACTACAGTAATCTCATTTCATTGATTTGGAAACAGAAAGGAGTGCCGGTAGCTGCCTTGATATCACAGAGGTTCCTAATCTAGGTCCATATGGCTCCATAACTTTGCTTTTTTAAGGACACTATGTTTATGTTCTGTCTGCTTTAACATATGGTTAAGGGGAGTCTCTGAAGGTGCACTGTCTTAATTCAGAACCGCCACTTACTTTCTATAGGGCAGTTAATATTTTCTCTGTGCCTGTTTCTTCCTTTGTGAGAAGAGAAACATAATAAACACACAGGCCTCACAGGGTTGTTGTAGTGACTGAAGTAATATATGTACACCACTTAGAATAGTCTGACCCTTTGCAATAATCATTAGCTGTTGTTTGTATTATTATTAATGTTTGTGTCATTATCATCACAAGTTTTTCTTCAAACATCCATGGCTTCCCATGTCAATCTAAAATGGAGTGTGGGTCTGGGTGACTTCTCCATGTGACACCTAAACTTCATTCTAGTATTATTATATGTCTGTCTTTTCTCATGTGCATTCTCCTGGACACAGTGTAGGGAGGTGTTTTAACTGAAATCTTTTCTGACTTTGAGTATGACAATCTGCTGAGTACAGATGCTGCTGAAGGACACTGCAGATTTACAATGAAAATGCAGCCTAATTGTTGACAGTGGCTTTCATCTCATTTTGCACTTCTCTGTTATCTGTTGGTTGCTGATTCTTCCTCCCTTCTTTCTCTCTTTCATCTTTTTTTTTTTTTTTAATTCACGTTACAGCTGATTCTATTGGAGGGAACTTTTGCAGAATTTTTTATTGTAGGAGGTTTAACATGAATCCCAAATTTGTAAGGAAAATGGAGATGAATTTTCTCATTGTAAAAAAAAAAAAAAAAATGAGTGCCTTGATGATATATTTGTTTTTCTTAGTAGGCTTCTGTCATTAAGACAGATGCTTGAGGATATATTGTTAGATCTTGCGTGGAACAGAGTTATTACTCATAGCTCACTAGATTTTAGCATACTTGCATCACAACATGGAGTATCATTTTACATTTAGTATTGCAGTTCCAATGCCATTATCAGATTGCATTTTCATATTGAATTACAAACAAAAATTTTATGTTACTAACACTTAATGAAATTTTAATAAGGTTGTGTTTTGATGCTATTATTCAAATAATGTGTTTTGAATTGCTTTCCATTGAATATATTTGCATTAAAGAGGAACTCAGTTTGATTTGGTTCTTTGAAGAGTTTTCCCACTTTCTAGGCGCTGCTTTCAATAAGATAAAGCAGGAAATTCAGTTTCTTCTCTGCAAGTCAGTAAATAGAAAAGGAACACATTTGCTAAGATCTGTAGAAGTAATGGCAGCAGACTGCAGATGGTTTGAGCTAATGAAATGACTCATGTTGGCTATTAGGGTTGCACATGATACCCCTGGGTTCTCTTTTCTTTGAGCCCTAAGGCTAATATATTAAAAATTAAGAAATTTAAGAGATTCGCATTATTGCAGTTCTTGATCAGTGATGCCCAAAATTAACTGAGAATCTCTTGAGAGAGCACGTTTCTGTTTGTAGCATTCTTACTCATTTCTGCTAAAATTGTGGTTGTGGGCCCAACGCAATTTACGTGAGCAAGTGCTTTCCAAGAGAAATAAGCAAGAACACTTGATTGTAACGTGCTTTATGTGCTGGTTTGTCCTGGTTGTCTAGCAGGGGGAGTTTAATGCATAATTATAAATACTGCAATAGCAAAAACATGGTTAAGAGTCCTGTTTACAAGGTAAGCCTGTCTTTATCAAACATTCGTTTTTAATAAACTCTTCAGGGCATTAGAGAAAAGTAACTGGTGGTAAATGTTTAGGCCGGTTTGAACCTGCACCGAGGGGTGGGGGTGGCAAAGGCAAAGCAAATTGAGTCATCTGGGTCTTTTATTTTTTCAACGTCGCTGTATGTAGAGAGAAATGCTTTTACTTCACTTTCACACTCTTACCTTCCTCCTCCCCTTACTTTTCTCCCACATTCGTTGAGTTCCCTCCATCTGAAAATACTCGCGATTTTAAAACTCGTAATACTTCTGCAGTATTTGCCGGAGTCCGTGTGGTCCTAAAACGAGCCGCACACTTGCTTAGGAGTTTTGGTTCCTGTCCTCTATTTGGGGGGCTTGGTAAGGACAACACTTTTAATTACAACAAAAGCCACTGCTGTGACTCGAGGTGAATCACAGACACCACCCGCTTCCTTCGGCCGACGCGCAGCGGCAAGGCAAACGCCCCTGACGCAACGCGCAGCCCTTGTGACGCAAGACGCAGTCTCCGCCGACGCAAGCGCAGTCTCCGTGATGCAACGCGCCCCGCCCCCCCCGGCCCCGCCCAAGGTCGCCCAGACGTGCCGTACGCCGACCCACAATTCCCTCTGCGTGCTGCTGTCCCGCCGCCGCCTCTGCCGCCGCCCGTTACGGGTTCCGCCGCTGGGGACATGTTGCAGAAACCGAGGAATCGGGGCCGCCCTAACACCCAGGCCGAGAGGGAGAGGGACTGGGCCCGCGGCGCCGCGGAGGAGGCCCCGAGCACCTCCCGCGGGGCGGGAGGCTCCCAGGAGGCCCGGGGCACGTCGTCGCAGGGCGGCCGCCGGGCCGAGGCCTCCCCCGAGGTGGGGCCCAGGTCCCAGCAGCAGCTGGAGCTGAAGGTGGCCGAGCTAGTGCAGTTCTTGCTGATTAAGGACCAGAAGAAGATCCCGATCAAGCGCACTGACATAGTGAAGCACGTTATCGGGGACTACAAGGACATCTTCCCTGATCTCCTTAAACTGGCTGCCGAGCGCCTCGAGTATGTCTTCGGGTACAAGCTGGTGGAACTGGAACCCAAAAGCAATACGTACATCCTGATCAACACTCTGGAACCGGTGGAGGAGGATGCTGAGGTGAGAGGCGATCAGGGCACGCCCACCACCGGCCTCCTGATGATTGTTTTAGGTCTCATCTTTATGAAGGGCAATACCATCAAGGAAACGGAGGTCTGGGACTTCCTGCGTCGCTTGGGGGTGTACCCCACAAAGAAGCATTTAGTTTTTGGGGACCCAAAGAAACTTATTACCGAAGAATTTGTGCGACAGCGTTACCTGGAGTACCGGCGGATACCCCACACTGATCCTGTAGACTATGAATTCCAGTGGGGTCCCCGAACCAACCTGGAAACCAGCAAGATGAAAGTTCTTAAGTTTGTGGCCAAAGTCCATAATCAAGATCCCAAGGACTGGCCAGCACAGTACTGTGAGGCTTTGGCAGATGAGGAGGCCAGGGCCAGACCTGAGACAGGTGGCCCCACTCCCTCCTCTTGAAGTCTGAGAGAGATTTGAGCTCCAGAGGAGGTGTCAAAGGCACTGGGTGATGGGGCATATTTCTGTAACACTCAAATGTGTGTGGCTTTAGGATGTGTTTGCAAACTTCTGTTCTCTTTTAATATTGTAAGTTATTTGGTTCCAGCTTTTCACTTATAAAAATATTAGGAGAGGATTTTTTGTTTTAACTTGTGTTATTGTCTGTGTATTTTGGCATAAAAATTTTGCTAGCTTTATGCAAGTAATTGGAAAACATTGCACCATGATCTGGAACAGGTGTTTAAGAAAGAACACATTGGTCAATTGCTTTGGCGCCAAGAAAGTAAAAGCAAAGTACTATCTGGTGTCTTAACTACCCAGTTTGTAAGTTAAAATAAAAGCCTTTATAAATTAAAAATAAAAATGTAATTGCTTATACTTTTTTTTACCTTAAGACAGCTATTATATATTTATATATTTTCTATGTATATAAGCATTACGCATCATCTAAGCAATGTGCATATTGTATTTTCTCCGAATAACAATTTTTTATATTCATAATTCTTACCTCTGTGGCCAACCATTTAGTTCCATTTAGGTTTTTTTTCCTGCTATAGTTGTAATAAATACAGTATCTTTGAAGCAGTTAAGCACTGTGCATTTTTCAATCGTGATTCATGAGATTAATTTCTTGACTCAAAACCAGCATCTTAAAAACAGGTTTTTTTCTTGCTACAGATTATTAAGGTAAAAGCGTTTTGTAGAAGTTGCTTTACTTTTGTGTGTGTATGTGCATATTGCATCACAATCTAAAATACATTTCCTACTGGATATAAAAAAGTTGATAAAACTGTTAGTGATTAACCATACTTGGGAATCTGACTACCTGGGTTTAGATACTGGTTTCACATAACTAGCTATATGAGCATGTTACTTATATACAGATGTTTTCTCACCTGTAAAACAAGCTCACGATGCCCATGTTATGTGTGGTAATGTGGTAATTTGATATTGGAAGTGTATGTCAAGTTCTTGGCACAATGCCCGGTGTGGAGGATTTTAGTTGTTAACTTTGTTCCTTAATTTTTTAAATTTGTTTTTTGTTGCTTATTTATTTATTTTGAGAGAGAGCAGGGGTGAGGCAGAGAGAGAGAGAGAGAGAATATCCCAATTAGTCTCTGCACTGTCAGCGCAGAGCCTGACCAGGGCAGGGCTCGAACTCATGAACCTTGAGATCATGACCTGACCCGAAACCAAGAGTCAGAGGCTTAACCTGACTGAGCCACCCAGGCACCCTAATATTTTAATCTTCTTGGTTTGGAGCAGTTAAATTTTTTTTTCAGGTTTTCTTTCATTATCTTCTAAATCATAGAATAGGAGTTACTGGTTCAAAAGTTACGACAATATTCTTCTAGCCTGATTCTATTGTGTGGTTTCGTGGGAAAACATAACTCATGGTATATTGTGAGTATAGCCCACATAAAGTAAAACAGGACAGTTAGACCTAAGATCTCCCCTGGGCTTGAGAGCTAATTTTTTAGTGGAAAGGATATGGGTTTTGAGGTTGTCTGACAAATGGAATTTGAATTCTGGCTCATACTATGTCAGCATGGTGACTTGGGGTCGATTTTAAGTTTTCTGAATTTCAATTTATCTGTAAGATCAGAAAAACAGTAACTATATTATAGTTATATGTATTAAATGAATATGAAGAAAAGAGCTCAGTCTCCTCTCATTCCTCCATAGCTTCTGGCAAAATGTTGTTTATATTCAGAGATTCAACAAATAATTATTCAGTGAGTGAGTAAATTTAATTGTTTGGGGGGAAGGTACTACAAATTAACCCCAAAATGAGATAAGTACTTCAGTTCAAAAAAATGTGGATTTGATCAACACTGGACTGCCATCTAGAAGCGTCTATGGTGGGTTTGTAGTGGTATGACAGAATGTGATAGGCTAATTGTTTTTTTGGTTTTTTTTTCATTCTGTTAAATTGGAATTTGCATTTATTTCATCAGTTAGAATATAATTGGTGCTTGAAGGCATTTCTCCTTGGTTTGCATTTTATTTCAGTGTATAAATTACCTCGCAACTAAGCATCCTGCTTACTGGTCCCTCACCTCACTGACTGCTTTCCCCTCTGGAGTGTTTTAACACTGGCATTTTCCTCCGTATGTGAAAATTATCATTACCCAGCACCCACTGTCGGTTATGTCTGAGGCAGATATCTTCTCCCAACACTTTTCTATAGAGATGTTAGCCATTTACCTTTAATGAGTTACCGTTTTTTTTCAGATTTTATTTTTTAAAGTTTTTGTTTATTTATTTATTTTAAGCAATCTCTACAGCCAACATGGGGCTCAAACTCTCTATCATGGGATCAAGAGTTGAATGCTTCCAACTGAGTCAGCCAGACACCCCCATTGTAAAATATAAAACATTACAGACCGGATCAAGCCCTTAGAGGTTCTACCCTTCCCAGAGGTGTCTAAAGTTTGTGGGTATCATTCCATTGTATGATTTAACACTTTTACCATGTATGTGTATATACATGAACAATATATAGTAGTATTTTGTAAGCTTCGATGACTTATATATGGGGTATCATACTGTACCCTTTTGCAACTTGGTGTTACAACTTACCCTGTTTTTGACATTTAGCTACAAAGATCTGATTTATTCATTTTAGTTGTTCTTTCATGTGGAAAAAAAGTAACTGTTTACTCATTTCCTAATGGTTAGACCAGTTCTTTCCAATTTTTTGCTATTTGCCTGCAGTATATAGTGCTTCCTTATACATGTGAGTTTCTCTAGCCAGAAATAAATTGAGCAATCATGGGGCATTGCCAAATTGCTCTTGAACTTGTATTAAGTTACAATCCACTAACATTTTATAGTTCTTTTTCACTGACCCACCCTCCTACTTCATATGAAAATTTGTCCCTTCCAGCTGTATAGTGGGTATGTAGTGATAGTTTATTGTACTATTAACTTGCACCTCTTGTTTACTAGTGACGTTAAGTATCTTTTGTTTGGGGTTTTTTTGCCATATTATTTTGCTTTTTATCTGTTAGACGTGTTTTTTAATGATTTGTAAGATTTCTTTATATGTTCTGTGTATATTACTCCATTGTCATATCGTGCAAATGGCATGTCACGTTTCATTTTTTCTTTTGTCATGCAGATGATTTCATTTTAATGTGTCGAAATCATCAATGTAGTGCTTTAAAAAAAAGTCTCCCTAATCCTGATAAGTGTTAAAATTAATAAGTTAAAATTAATAAGTGTTAAAATTTTTGACTTACATACACATTTTTTTTTAAGTTTATTTATTTTGAGCAAGAGATAGAGTGCACGCACTGAGTCAGGAAGGGGCAGAGAGGAGAGAGAATCGTAAGCAGGCTCTGTGGTGTCAGTGCAGAGCCCTTTGTGGGGCTTGATTTCATGAACTGTGAGATCCTGACCTGGGCTGAAATCAGGAGTCAGAGGCTCAACAGAGTCACCCAGTCACCTCACATTTATGTTTTTAATCTTTTTTTGTATCATGATTTGAGGTATGGATATAGTTTTCATATTTTTTCCTATACAGATTGCCTAGCATCAATTTCTCATAGTTTATCCTTTCCACACTGATTGATAACATGTTCTCTTATTATAAAGCCATAACTCATATAAATAAATTTATGTCTAGGACCAAATTGATTTATTTGCTATCTCTTTGCCAATGCCATGCTATTATAATTCTATAGCATCATAACAAGGGTTTTTTTTCTCCTTTTCCACTTCTTATGCCTTTTATTTTAGTCTTTTTTGCAGTGGCTGGAACTGCAATATGTTTTTAAAAAATTTTTTTAATGTTTTTATTTTATTTTAGAGAGACAGGGCAAGTCGGGGGAGGGGCAGAGAGAGGGAGACACAGAATCTGAAGCAGGCCCCAGGCTCTGAGCTGTAAGCACAAAGCCTGAAGCAGGGCTTGAACTTCAGGTCAGTGATCAACCTGAGCGGAAGGAAGTTGGATGTTTAACCAATTGAGCCACCCAGATGCCCCATGGAACTGCAATATGTTTTTGAAAAGAAGTGGCAACGTAGACTTTAAGAATGTTCCTGATTCCTTGTTCCTGATTTTAAAGGGAATCATATTTAAAGTTGTACATTAACTAGGTTTGCTTTTAATTTTTTTCCCCAACAAATATCTTTAATTGTGTTTTTATATTCCCCCTTTCTAGCTTGCCTAAAGATGTTTAAAAAACTTATGCATAGCTTTTTAAATTTGTATCATGCTCTTTATTAATCTGCTAATGTGATTAAATTTTTATTTTTACTCTCTAAGTTCAGTATACTTTTTGATACAGTTTAGTGTAACAACACTGATAGGTTTTTCTGATATCTGACCATCCTGCAAATCTTGTGAGTGATACATATAAAAGATAGTTTTTTTATGTGCTAAAAATTTCTAAATTTTATGTCTTTGGTCGTAAGGGGAATTAGCCTGTAATTTTCCTGTATTTTATTGTCATTATTGGCTTTGAGATTACACTTATTTATTTTAATTTTTTAATGCCCATACTTACAGAAAAGTTGCAAGTACAGAGCAAGGAATTCCACCCCCCCCCCAACTATTTGAATGCGTTAGTTATCATGTTTCTTTAGTCTCTTTCAATTTGCAAACAGTTCCTTAATCCTTCCTTGACTTCCATGATCTTGACATTTGAGGACTACAGGCCGTTATTTTGTGGAACATCTGCAATTAGGGTTTGTCTGCTATGCTTTGTGATCAGATTCAAGTTATGTATCTTTGGCAGGAATACCACAGAAGTGATGGCAGTGTTTTCGGATCCTATCAGTGGCACAAAATATTAATTTGTCCTATTATAATCTTGATCACTTTGGTTGAAGAGATTTTGTTTTTTGGGGTTTTTGTTTCTGTTTTGTTTGTTGTTTTTTCATCATTCCTCTCTACTGTGAAATTGTTTTGTTTCTCTCTATAATAAATCAGTAAGTTGTGTGGAGATACTTTGAGACTTTGTAAAATTGTATTCCTCACCAAATTTTCAGTTTATTCGTTGTCTATGTTTATCTGTATCTGTGTAGACTCATGGGTGATAATCTTGTACTATCATTATTTGATACACAAATCATCCCTGATTTGGCCAGTAATAACCTTTTTCAGCTGGCTTATGTGTCTTCAGCCCACCCCCATCATTCTGAGACTTCCTAACTTTCTGGATCTGTCCACTATCTACTGAAAACTGTGGGATTACATTAATAATATCATTTCCACTCTAACACCACAGTGTTTATTCTAGCTTTTCCCCTCTCTGTCTTTGTATTTATCTTCTCCAACAATGAGCAACTTAGATCCTGTTATTCTTATAATGCTTATTTGATCAATCCCCCTATAAATAACAAGTCTCCTGTTGTGGCTGCCATACCCTCCCACATGGGGATGCCCTTTGCCCCCCAGTGCTGAGCTGACATCCTGCAGGAACTACCCTTCTGGGCATGCACCCTCCTCACAATGTTTGAGCTCTGGCTCCCTCCTGGGGCTTTTGCCTTTCTTCTCCCATATATGTATCTTGCACTGTTACGCTTCATGGCTTTAGCACTGAATTGCCCAGGAAATAGGAAATATTATTCTGTTCTCATAAATGAGTTGGGCTGCTTTTCTTTTGCCATATTATATAAGGATTACATGTTTTTTAAGGTTTTGAAGAAATCCACCTGTAAAATTCTCTGGGCCTGGTGTTTTTGCTGGGTAGATTTTTACTGCTTTTATTTCATTAATAGGATGTTCAAGTTTTCTCTTCAGATTACTTCTGGTCACTTGTATTTTCTAGAAAGTGTTTTCATCAGTTTTCTGATGTATTAATATAGAGTTGTTCTTAGTATTTTCCTTTCATTTAAAAATAATTTTATTACATCTTCACTTAATATCCACTTTTGCATTCTCAGAATTATTTTTGCTTTCACTCTTCTTTTCTCCACCCCCCCCCCCACCCCAGCCAAAGCCAGTTTTGCCAGGAGTTTTGGTTATCTGGGGTCCATTGAGATTTCATATGAATTCTAGTAAGGGTTTTTTATGTTGATTTATTTTTGAGAGAGAGAGAGAGAGAATGGGTGTGTGAGCATGAGTGTAGGAGAGGCAGAGAGAGAGGTAGAGAATCCCAAGCAGGCTCCACACTGTGAGTGCAGAGCCCGACATGGGGGCTTGAACTCACAAACCGTGAGATCATGACCTGAGCCGAAACCAAGGGTCAGATGCTTAACCAACTGAGCCATGCAGGTGCCCCAATTTTAGTGTTTTTGAAAGAACATAAATTCTTGGTTTATGTCAGCACATGGCTTTACTTTTAGCATGTAAATAAAACATTTTCATTTATTCCATAACTATATAGAGAATTGTCAAGTATTCTAAGGATCCTATTATTATGAATATGTGATGAGAAAACTAGGATTTTTAATTATTTCCTTTCCATTTAGTGAACAGAACATGTATTGAATTGGCCATCTTGTGGCTCCATTGTAGTTTATCCAGCCTCGGGATACTCCAGAGTTCCTGAATGTCAAAATCATGTTCTCTGGTTATAAATTGACAAGTCCTAAGGGTAGTCAGGGGGAATACAGTGGGCTTCCATACACATTTGTTTTCTTTGTTCTGATTTATATGGGAGGAAGCAGATTTGAAAAAGTTTAAGTGTTATACCATATGAATAAATGACATAGAAACTTCTATAGAGTTACTGTAATGACACAGCTGATATCTAAAGATGAATTGGAAGTGAAATTTAAAGGAAAAAGATGGTCTTTTAGGGTAACAGAACAGCACAGTGACTTCATTGGCAAATCATTTTTCATGGTAGTTACTTCATTTTGTACATTTGTGAGCTTTTCTTGTTTTCTCACTGGGAAATAGCAAGCTTACACAAGTACCCTATAAAACTTAAAAATGCATTTTCCTTATTTGGCAAATTAGATTCTCATTTTAGCCATTTTTTTTAAAGTAACAAATGTGTCATTGTTTCTTGCCCTTATATAGGAGATGTTACAGTTAAAGTAATCAGCCATGTTATGGGCTTTGTGGAGGTAGCACTAATTCCTAATTACTGGGCTGTAATTCTTAAGAGAAATTACTGAGTTTATGACAACTGTAGTCATCATTTGTTGGGTTTTTCCCCATGTGCTGCCCTGCATTTGCATTTAGCCCATTACATACTCAGACCCACTTACCTATCTCGTTTACTAATACGTGATGCATTTTGTTTCATAAGTTATGCTTTAAAGGACTAATTAGCTCTTATAGTTTCAAAAAAATGTCATTGTTAGATCAATAATCTGCCTGAATACTCAGATCCCTGTTAACAACTTAATTTTTCTGTCTTGGTCTCAGATACTCAAAATTGTTTTCCTATTCTAGGGCCAAAGTTCATGGAATCAAAGTGGAATTTTAAATTATTCTGCCACAAAGTATCCATAGCTCTGTGGTCACGAAAATGTGTGTTCATTGCTTGCTTGAGATTGGACTGAAAGTTTTGAAAATCTAAGTAGAAGAGTTTTATATGGACTAGAATTATATCTTGATATCCATGTTTAAAAACTAATTTGGTTCTGTACTAAAGCTTGGAATTGGGTCTAGGAGAGCCACTGCAGCAGTACTGATCTTTGAACATGTAAAGGTAAAGACAAAGAACCTTTCCCAGGTCAAAGACATTCCCTAAAAAATTCCAGATTGTGGGCAGAGTCTGGGTGATTTAATTGGATCTTGACTAGAGAGGAGAATGTGCATCTATCCATTTTGGCATCCACACCACTTTTTACAGCTTCTGGCCCCTGGTGGAGGCTCAAAATATGCTGAATCAGTTAATGGATGAATGGTCCATTAGTCCTTACTTGCGTAGTCATATTAATAACAGCTGACATTTAGTAATCTTGTTCTCTGGCACTTATGCAATAAGTGTTTGATGAACTGTCAAGCTGATCCTCAGTGACATTGTTTTCTCCTCCTTACTTCTTGCAGATACTTGTTTTCATTTTGATCATTGTGCAGGAGCTGCTTATGTACTTCCTCACCATAACCTTTCTTGTACTTATTCGGTAAATATTTTTCAATACCTCCTGTGTATCAGTCACTGAGAATGCAGTTGTGGGCAGGATACACACAATCTCTGCTTCTGTAAATCCAGCCTCATCTACAGGGATCAATGAAGGCTTCTCAGAAGAGGTCAATATCATATGATGGCTGAGGGATGAGTAAGAATCAAGTGAAGGAACCAAAAGGGTAAAGCAGCATGTTTTGGGAAAAGAAAATAACATGAACAGAAACTTAAAGAATTCCTGGAATTAAAAGACCCTCACTATGGCTAGATGGTAGAGAATGTGGCAGGGACAGCTGGAGACAGGGTGAGGAAATAGGCAAAGGCCAGGTCAGCCATTTATAAGGTTTGTCAAGTTTTGGAAATCCAAGCCAAGGAGTTTTATTAAGGCAAGGAGATGCTACTGAAGAGTTTCAAGCAGAGGAGTGATGTCATTCATTCATTCATTCATTCACTTATCCAACAAATATATATTAAATGCCTAGCTGGGCTCTTGGGCTAACCAGTAAATAAAAGACATCCCTGCTCTTGATAATCCATTTATATTTTAGTAAGATAATGCCAGTCCCAGACTCAAGGAAGTCAAGACTGGAGGCAGGAAGAACAAAGAAAAGTCATCCATGGAGAAGATGGTGATCATTGAAATTATAGAGTGGCACCAGTAGGGGTGGAGAGAAATTTCTTACGTAGATTTAGTAGGACTTGCTGATTTATTAGATGTGGTCAGAGTAAGGGAGGGTGAGTGGAAAATGTCTCATGGCTCTAATGTGGGAAATTAAGGAGGATGGTGATGCTAGCAGTTGAACAGCATTTCAGGAAGATCTTCCTGGGTTTGATTTTCTATGCTAAGTGAGTATGAGGAGCCTCTGAGGTACACAGGTAGAATGTTGAACAGACAATTGTGTATATAATTGTACAATAGGTCTGGGAGGGAGACAAAAATAAGAACCATACATCATGTTCTTAGATAAAGTAACAGAGGGGATGTACAGTATAAGAACAATATATGGATGTTGTGGTTATTGGGGATGTTCACAAATAAGTTATTTCCTTTCAGGGCATTTGGTAGGACTGTATTTCTCCATCCCATTGGATGTTGAGTGTGGCCATGTGGCTTTTTTGGCCACTGAAATGTGAACAGATCTTGCATGTGACACCTCCAGGCAAGAACTTTAAGTTCTATAGCTGAAATGATTGTAGGAACATCACTGAACTGAAGCCTTCACTGACTTGAGTGCCTGGGTGAATTTGGGGCAAAACCCACTTGACCTGTTTTGGCCATATAATGCGAGCAAAAAACACACTTCTGTTGTGTTAGGCCACTGAGATTTTAGAGTTATTTTAAACCTATCCTATCCTGATTGATCCAGAAATCGATCCAGAAATCCCACCCTGATACAGAGGAGATTGGAAAATGACCATACACGTTATATAATGGAAAAACATTTGATAAAAGTGACTTTTGTGGCAACTTGAAGAAGCAGGCCATGCACCTAATGAACATATAACTCTAAAATTAAAGAAGAGAACCCTGGAATGAACATATACCTCTAAAATTAGAGAACAGAAACCTGGAAGTGTGAACGTTGGTGCCTGTGACTGCATCTAGAAAACTGTCAGGAAAGAGATGAAATTGGAAAACACTTGGTTGGTATGTATTCAGTGATAAATAGAATAGAGAGAATCCAGAAGTATATAGATATGCAAGTGCTTCTGAATCCCCAACCAATAAAAAATAAAAATGAGAGACAACGGCGAATTAAACCACATTCTTGAGGCAAAGATCAAATACATGGTATAGTTGTCCTTCCCATTGTCAAAATATGGGAATGTATTAAAGTGGTTTAGGATAAAGGCTTAACTATGAGTTGGATGTCCAATATTTTAAAAAGAACAAGATGAGAGAAAATAATTTAAATGTGGTCTGTCCACCAAAAGCATGAAGACCGGAAGTACACAATCAAGTAGAGAGAGAAAGAGGAACATGATGGGAGTGTATATATATACATACACATACATACATACATATATATATATATATATATATACACACACACATATATATGTGTGTGTGTGTGTGTATCAAATAATATTTCATATATTTTGATATATATCAAAAATATATATAGCAATACATTATACACACACACACACATACACACACACACATATGCATGCAAATCTAAAATGTATGCCTAATGCCTAGAAAAGAAGTATACAGGTATGGCTATTGGCACATGGCACCAAATAAAATCAAATTGTATTTAGAGATTTGACCTGTCAAAGAAACCCTAGCCTGAATTTGCAAAAGTTGATGACTGTTGGAGGCTTAAAATAACCCTTAGATCCCCACCTTTTGTGAGCCAACGCCTACAGTCCATGTGGCCCAGAAGGATACTGGAAAAGATAGAACCCCAGAGTGGAGTCAAGGTATACAGTTTCAAAATAAATGTCATTACTTTATTTACATAAAAATGATTAAAATCTTATTTTTTTCATCATGGCCAAGTGGGATTTATTCCTAAAATGCAAGGATGATTAAACACATGAAAAGCAGTGTAATATGCCACATTAACAGAATGATTTGAAGAAAACCAAAGCTTGGGGACGCCTGGGTAGCTCAGTCAGTTAAGCGTCCAACTTTGGCTCAGGTTATGATCTCGCATTTTGTGAATTTGAATCCTGCGTCGGGCTCTGTGCTCACAGCTCAGAGCCTGGAGCCTGCTTCAGATTCTGTGTCTCCCTTTCTCTCTCTGGCCCTCCCTCACTCACACTCTGTCTCTCTCTGTCTCAAAAATAAACATTAAAAAAATGTGAAAAAAGTTAAACAAAAAACAAAGATTGATCATCTTAGTTGATAGAGAAAAAGCATTTGAAAATTCAACAACCTTTCACTATAAAAACACTTTAAAAACTAGAAATAGAAGAAAACCTTTTTAGCATAATAAAGCCAGTATAAAAAAAAAAAAACCACCCACAGGTGACCTCACACTTAATGGTGAAACACTGAAAGCTTGCCAAGATCAGTAATAAGACAAGGATAACCACATTCACCACTATGATTGAGCACAGTATTGGAAATTCTAGCCAGTTAGGCAAGAAAATGAAATAAAATATATTCACACTGAGAAGGAATAAGTAAAATCATCTCTGTTACAGACGTAGATGTATCTTATATGTAGAATTGTAAAGGTTCCACTAAAAAACTCTTTGAATAAATGAATTCAGCACAGTTGCAGGATGCAAAATCAAAGTGCAACAATTGGTTGCAATTTTATACAACAGTTAACAATCTAAAAGGGGAGTTAGAATAACAATTTCATTTACAATAACACACAAAAAAGTACTTTAACCAAGTGCATGGAAGACTGCAGACTAAAGATGATAAATTTATTGTTGAAAGAAATTAAGGGATACATAAATACATGGAAAGACATCCCATGTTCATGGATTAGAAGACTAAATATTTTGAGATGTCAGTGGTGCCAGAAGTAATCTGTGGATCCTATGTCACCCATATCAAAATCCCAACATGTTTTTCAGAAATAGAATAACTCATCCTAATATTCATATGGAATCTTAAGCAATCCCCCCAATAACCAAAACATCCTTAAAAAGAGCAAAGGTGGAGGATTCACCCTTCTTGATTTCAAAGCTTTTGAAGCAATGTTAATCAAAACTGCATGGTACTGGCATTAATGACAGACATGTAGACCGATGGAATAGAATACAAAGCCAAGAAATAAACCCTCACATATATGGTCAAATGATTTTGGACAAGGGTGCCAACCATTCAATGGGAAAAAGACAGCCTTTGCAACAAATGGTGCCAGAAAACTGTATATCCACATGGAAAAGAATGAAGTTGGATCCTTACCTTACACTGTATATAAAAAATAGCTTACAGTGGATTAGAGACCCAAACATAAGCACTAATAATATATAACTCTTAGAATAAAACATAGAAATCTTTATGACTTTGGATTTGGCAATGATTTTTTGGATATGGCAAGCAACAAAGCAAAAATAAATAAATGGGACTTTATCAAAATTTAAAACTTTTGTGCATCAAAGGAAAATCAACAGAGTGAAAAAGCCCTCAGAATGAGAGAAAATTTTTGAAAATCACATATATGATAGAGGATTAATATCTAAAATGTATAAAATTAGTATTCAGAATATATAAAGAACTCTCACAACTCAATAACCCCACATAAATCACCCCAAGTAACCCAGTTGCAACAATGGACAAAGGACCTGAATGTATACCTCCAAAGACTTCCAAAGAAGATATGCAAATGACAAGCACCTGAAAAGATGCTCAATATCACTAATCAATTAGGAAGATGTAAACCAAACCACATAAGATACCATTTCACATCTATTTGAATGACTTTTATTAAAAAAAAACAGAAAATACAAGTGTTGATGAGAATGTGGGGGAAAAGCGGAACCTTTGCACATTGTGCATTGGAATGTAAAATGGTTGTAGCCATTCTGGAAAACAGTATGGTGTTCTCTCAAAAAATTAAACATATAATTACCATATATGATCTAGCACTTCCACATCTGGGTATATATCCAAAAGAACTGAAAGCAGTCACTTGAACAGATATTTGTACACCTATATTTATAGTAGCATCATTTACAATAGCCAAAAGTGGAAGTAACCCAATTGTCCTATGGCAGATGAAAAGGTAAAGGAAATGTGGTATATGCATAGAATACAATGTTGCTCAGCCTTAAAAATAGAAGGAGGGGTGCCTGGGTGGCTCAGTTGGTTGAGTGACCGATTGCAGCTCATCATGATCTCACCATTTGTGAGCTCGAGCCCTGCATCAGGCTCTCTGCTGTCAGCGTGAAACCTGCTTCAGATCTTGTCTCCCTCTCTCTCTGCCCCTCCCCTACTCATGGGCAGGTGCTCTGCTCTCTCTCTTTCAAAAATAAATGAACATTAAAAGCAAAAAAGGAAATTCTGACATGTGCTACCATGTGGATGAAACTTGAAGACGTTATGCTAAGTGAAATAAGCAAACACAAAAGAAAAAATTCTGTATGATCCCACTTATATGAGATCCCTAGAGTGGTCACATTCATAAAGATAGAATGCAAAACAATGGTTGCCATGTTCTGAGAGGAAGAGTGAATGAGGAGTTATTGTTTAACGAGTATGGAGTTTCAGTCTGGGAAGATGAAAAAGATCTGGAGATGGACGGTGGTGATGGCTGCACAACGATATGAACTTAATGCCACTGAACTGTATGCCAAAAAATCATTACAATGGTACATTTCATGTTACGTACACTTAATCACAATAAAATAAATAAAGCATGGTAAATTTTTTTGGTATGTGTTTTACTGCCATTTTTTAAAAGAGTAAACATGAAAAAAAATCTGTTTTTTTTTTGTTTTTTTTTTTTTTACTTCCTAGCATCATCTATATAGTTGAGCACTTCCTGTGTCTCAAAATAGCCTCTTTTCTTGGCTTCTGTGTAGATTGCTGTCCCAATGTTTTCAATAATAATTTTTGAGCTCAATTTTGAAACTTTTCAGGCCAGTTTATCTACAAATGATTTGAATGATATTATGGTACTGTTGTGACATCTAATATAGAAAATTAATGCTGACCTATTCTGTGAAGTTAAACCTTCCCAGGGGATGCTGTAAGAATCCATAGCTACTAGAATCATTGCAGAAATATTATTAACATGAACTTGAAATATTTCCTAAATTAACAAAACATCCTCTTTTTTTTCTATCCTGTATGTGTATTTTAAAGGAAAAATAGGGGTGCCTGGATGGCTCAGTCGGTTCGGCGACCGACTTCAGCTCAGGTCATGATCTCATGACTTGTGAGTTCAAGCCCCGTGTCGGGCTCTGTGCTGACAGGTCAGAGCCTGGAGCCTGCTTCAGATTCTGTGTCTTCCTCTTTCGTCTCCTCCTCCCACCTTGTGTTCTATCAAAAATAAATAAACATTAAAAAAATTTTTTTAAGGAAAAATAAATTTTGCTACATTTGGTGGAAATACACTACATTTATGGGTAATGAATGGCAATAATGATTTTTTTCTATATTTAATTTAGCCAAAACTTTTTAGGTACTAATAAAATATTAAGACTTTTTCACTTTTATATATTGCTGGTAGGGATGAAAAATGGTACCACTTCTGTGTTGGAGAATTTGGCAGTGTCTAGCAAAATTAAATATTTATCTTTTGATGCAACAATCCTACTTCTAAGAATATATCCCAAAGTCATACTGCAATCATTTAAAAGACGTATGAATATGGCTGTTTATTGCAACACCATAGTAAAAAATAAAAGACCAAAACAACTCAAATGTCCATCAGTAGGAACCTGGTTGAATAAACTGTGGTATATCTGAGCAATGAAGTACTGAACAACTATAAGAAGGAATAAGTATTTCTATGTATGCCTATTAAGTGTTCTTCACTGTACTGGGTCAAAAAAAAAGTAGATAGAGAAAATATTTATAGTATGCTATTATTTATTTACCTTTACTAAAAACCAAATAATGGAAGGATTAAATTTAAAAATAAATGGTTACCTATAGAAGAAAGGAGGGGGAACATAATGGAGATGATAGAATAAAAACTAGACTTTTTTGAGACTTCTTTTATGGATATGACTTCGGAATCCTTTTATACAATTCCAAACAAAGCTAAACTTAAAAAAAATCCCTAACAATAAAAAATGAAACCAATGAATCTGGGTTCCCAGTCAGTAGCATAACCACACATAAAAGAACCATGGTGACCCTATCACACCATAATTTGACTATTTTTTCTTGGTACAACCTACTCTAAGGATAGAAAGAAAAATCTTAAAGTGTTTTCAATAATCATGTTTTTGGTGCTAGTATTAGCATTGTTATTTTTAGACTGTTGTGTGGATATCACGAGATTAAATCAGATGGATAATTGTAATGAGAAATAAGGTTTTTGTCATGGCTGAAAGGAAATAGAGATATCAGGTTGATAGAATTAAGAGAAAACCCCGTAGTTTTGAATTTGAATCAGAGGCATTAGTATGATCTTATAATATATTGTATCTAACAACTGAAAATGTTTAAAACTATGACCAAGTGGCAAGGACACTTCTGGCATGAACTTCTGGCATGAAGAGTGTGGTATCTAAATACCATTCTCAATGAAAGGAACCAAGACCTACTGTAGAAATTGCTGATTCCAGATCTGGGGCAGGGGATATGTATGATGATTCTGGAACATCTTGTCATAGCTTTCTTGAAAGCAGGAAAACTTTCAAAGTCTACTAGAATTGTGTCAACTTGAATTGACTCTATCTTGTTAATGACTCCAGTGAATGAAATGTATCAAATTTGTTTGTTTTGGGCTCATAACAAATCAAACACACACAACCCCTAAACAAACAGTACCTTTGGAGGATGCCAAGGACCGAACTAATTTTTTTTAATAAACATATATCAAAGATTATATTTGACTCGTTATTTAATGAGGGAACCAGTAAAACTAACAACCAGTTCCAAGGAGAATTCAAGCCATGTGCACACATAGGCCATCAGCAATGCTGAAATAAATTTACAAATAGATGTGAAAGTGGTCAGCACCCATGGGATGGCGATCATTGCATTCTACCAGACGAAATTCATTTATATTTATATTATCAAAAATAATTTACATTACTAGTCTTATTCTGTAATTTAGAGTTGTAAAATAGCTTAAAGACAATGAAAGGCACAAATAACTCAAAAGAGTGTACTAGACGGGATATCCAGTATTTTTTTTCCCATTTCAAAGTCTTTAACAAGTTTTCGTGACACTCTCTCCCCTCTTGATCATATTAATATTAAAGATTATTCTTGATTACAAGAAAATTTTTGTTTAAAGTTTTGTTTCATTAGAGTTAGCCTGATTATTTACATAGGTGCAGCAAGAATATTAACTAACCATTATAGGCCCAAGTTTATTTAGTAAATATAGCACCATATCAACTAATTATTTTGAAATCTGGAAAATAAAGAATTGAACATGCATCCTGGTTTTCCTATGTGAACTGTACTCTAGAGTGACAAAACAATTGATGAGGAAAAGTATTCTATATACTGATCTCTGGGAATAAAGAAAGAAGAAATGATGGCATTATAGATAGCGTTTTGGAAACACTAACAATTTAATGATCTAAGCAATCATTAAGAATGGCTGCCAACATCATAGAGAGACACATTATTTGCCTTCTATTAGTCTGAATGTTATCAAATCTCTGTGTGTAACCACCAAATTACAAGATATCCAGAGGATATGGAAATTTTAACTAATAGGAGGAGACAATCAGCAAAGTTAGGCTGTAGAAAACTCTATGGGACAAATAAACTGGTCTCTTCAATAACTTTCTTGGAAGAAAAAAAATACAATGGAGGGGAAAACCCATAAATTAAAAAAAATATCTTAAGATTTAGAACAATTAGTTTCACTATATGGAATTCCTTGTATCCTGTGTAAACTGATTCAAAATAAGATAATTAAGGAAACTTGAACTGTGAACATTTGATATTAATGAATGATTAATTTTTCTAGAGGTGATGACATTATTTTGGTTATGTTTTCAAAACCAATCTTATTTTAGAAATATTCGCTGCCATATTTAAGGATGAAATCATACAGTGTCTGATATTTACTGCAAAGTAATCTAGAGTGGAGAGAGTATAAATGAAATGCAACAGACCATTTGGTTAGTTGTTGAGTCTGGGTGATAGGTATGTGGGACTTGATTAAACTGTCTTCTCTGGTTTTGCATCAGTGGGAAGTTTTCCACAAAGAAGTTAAAAGAAATAAATTTAAAGGCCTTCTAATAAACAAACTCCTTCCATTGGTTTTCTTTAGTAATTTGTAACTTGTTATTTTCAAGACTGTATAAAACTATTTTGTAGTTTTATAGTATTTTCAAGTTTAGCCTCTAAGATATTTTACAATGTAATTCAAATTAAAAAATAATACTGCCCTTTAAAAAATATAACTGTTATTCATACAGTTTTTTGATCAACTGAAAGCTTTTTTAAAGCCAAATCACTTTTCCTTCAAACTTCTCCAAGTGAATAATCAATTTTTTGTTTGGTTTGTTTCCAGATAACCTTTTTCATGCTGCTCTCTGCAGTGTGCGTAATGCTGAATTTGGCTGGTTCAATTCTCTCCTGTCAGAATGCTCAGCTAGTCAACTCCCTAGAAGGCTGTCAGTTGGTGAGTAATGAAATGCAAACCTTTTGATAAAGGTCATAGGCTTTGATTTTACCTGAAAGTAATTTTAAAGATAAATTTTGTTATATCCTTGGATTTATTGTGATATTTTATAATTGTGTAAGGAATTTAAGTTGACTCATTTCTAAAAACTACCTTAAATTAAAAGCTGTCCTCCTTGTAAATCAGTTACGAATAGGATATTTTTAAGGATCACAGTGTAATGCTGTTTTAGAACAAGTGTCTTTAGTAATGATTATATTTTGGCATTTGTTGCATTGATTTTTATCTCCACTGAATTTTTAAAAAATCAATTTTACAAGTCAATCTTAAGTGCTAAGATACATGTAAGCTTGATAATGGGTGCTAGTTCACAGTTTTTTCAATTAAGAAAGTGGATTATCTTTTAGGAATAGATCTAGGAAACTTGTAGACAGTGTGCTGTGTACATTGTAGGGGATCAGTAGATGGTTTGTTAGCTAAAACCTTCATTCCGTATCACGAGTTAGCTCCTGGTACGGTAATATGTGCTTCTGGGTGGGGCAGAAATCGAAGTGTATCCAGTCACATTCAGTAAGGGTATAGTTTGACTCCCAATGTGACCATGGCTGCTGGATGCGAACCATTGGTATTTGTTTATTTACCTTGGAGACAACACAGGGCTACCTTTTAGAGCCATTCTCCTCCACAGCTGCCTGTGTACGTACTGGGCCCATGGTGATTATTTCTGGGAGGTCAGGAGCTATACTGAATTACCTAAAGCTTTTCTGTAGCAAGGCCGTGCTTACTTTTCCTGTGGCCATGCTGTTTGTGTTCAAAGGAACAGCTGTTGCGAAGTGCTGCTCTCTACAGTTCTTAGCAGCAAAGCTAGAAGGACTAGTGTAAGTTGGCACAGTTTCGATACAGAGGCACCTACTGAGTTCCCAAAACTAACTGTGAGAGCTTCATCTTGCTATTTTCTGTTCGGTATGGCCTAGACCACCTTGATCAGATTTCACCCCAATATGATGTACAGAGTATCCCTTGGTATGATGCAGTATTGCTTGTGACTAAGAAATGATAAAACCTGGAGTGCCTCCATCATCAGAAAGGGTCTCTTGTCAGCTTGCATCCATAACTGGGTCAGCCTCTTTATTCCTAAATACAGGGTGCTGTGAATATGATAACATCTGGCAACTGACAAGAGACTGCCCATTTTTCCTCTGATCCCCATTTTTCAATGCAAGGCCTTGTGTTTGGGAGACAGTGTTTGGGGTGATGAGACATGCATGGAAGTCTATATCAAGCAGAAGGCCCACACCTAGTGTCCCATCTCAAAAGGCTGACTCCTGTGGGTCTTAATCCCAGACCCCATTTTCCTACATCACAAGCAGCATGAAAGGATAGAACAGTAGATTTGGTTTCCTTTATTCCTTTCTGTCTTCAGTACCCCCCTGAATAAATTTAATGGACATCATGTACACTCATGCACTTTCACATACATCTTGGTTATAGAGCACTGTGGAATCATCAATATTTATCTGACTTTAGAGCTTAATCCTAAGCATCGCTCTGCCCTGGCTCATACATGGCAGGTAATTCCTGAATGAGATCAGTGTACCTGCTTACTGAAATGCAGTGTGTATAGTGGAGAGAGTAGTGGATTTGGAATCAGCAAACCAGGATCAAAGTCATGGCTTCATAACTGACTACTTATATGACTTAGGACAAATCACTTTCCCTGTATCAGCTTTACTTCTCTTTCCTGTTATGTGTGGGTATTACCTGCCTTGAGCTTTTCATGAGATATTTAATAAAATAGAATGTATAAAACACATAAAAAGTATACTTCTTATTAAAAATGTATAATTATAATATATAATTACTATATATAAAATATATAATTATAATGTATAATTACTATAGAAAATTAATAATAACTATAGAAAACTTAGAAAAACAAAATACACTTGTCACCCTACAATCCAGTCTTTCCAGTCTTTTCTGTTCATATGTGTGTATGTGTATGTATTGTGCATATGTACTTGTATACATATGTGTGTGTATTTAATGTACATTTAAATGTGCTGTACTCTTCATGGAGCTTCGTGATTTGGTTTTTTATTGATTGTGAACATTATTTCATGCTTTAAATTTTTCCTACAACTTTACTTGTAGTGGCTGCTCAGTATGAATGAATATAGCATTATTTATTTAACCAGTCTCTCTCTGCTTTTCTCATGTATGAAGGTTGCCATTATCTTTAAAGCTTTTGTTACATATTGACCTACTGCCTTCTAAAAGAGTTTACCAATTTATAATCCCAATTTATGAGAATGCTTTTCTTCCCACACCCTTCCCAGCCCTGAAAATTGTTACTTTTTAAAATTTATGCTAATTTGAAATGACATCATTGCTTTAATTTGAATTCCTTTAATAAGATTGACCTTTATTTATAATTGTATATATGTAAGTTTATGTATGTACATGCATATATGCAATTATATATGTGTGTATACACACCATTTATATTTCTTGTTCAGTGAGTCGACTGTAACCTTTACCCATTTTTAGAATGGGTATTCTAAAATACTAAAATGGGTATTAGTATTTATATTAGTGATTTGTAAGAACTCTTTATATATGTAATTGTATAATTCATTTATTTTATAACCGTACATACATATATATATGTGTGCATGTACATATATGTAATTTTATATGTATACAATTTATATTTCCTCTATGAATTGACTGGGGCCTTTACCCATTTTTAGATTTAACTATCTTATTGATTTTTTTTTTTTCAACGTTTATTTATTTTTGGGACAGAGAGAGACAGAGCATGAACGGGGGAGGGGCAGAGAGAGAGGGAGACACAGAATCGGAAACAGGCTCCAGGCTCTGAGCCATCAGCCCAGAGCCCGACGCGGGGCTCGAACTCACGGACCGTGAGATCGTGACCTGGCTGAAGTCGGACGCTTAACCGACTGCGCCACCCAGGCGCCCCTCTTATTGATTTTTTTTTTTTTTTTTTTTTTTAAATTTTTTTTTTTCAACGTTTTTTTTTTTTATTTATTTTTGGGACAGAGAGAGACAGAGCATGAACGGGGGAGGGGCAGAGAGAGAGGGAGACACAGAATCGGAAACAGGCTCCAGGCTCCGAGCCATCAGCCCAGAGCCCGACGCGGGGCTCGAACTCACGGACCGCGAGATCGTGACCTGGCTGAAGTCGGCCGCTTAACCGACTGCGCCACCCAGGCGCCCCCCCTCTTATTGATTTTTAAGAGAGTCTTACATTTTGAGTCCTACAGCTTGTATTGGTCAAATGTATTTCCTGGATTGTTAGTTGCCTTTTATGTTTAGTGTTTTTAAATCTATGAATGTTTTCCTTTGTGATCTTATCTTGGAACCAATAAAAAGACATTCTTCCCAATATCATGTAGCACCTCCCCCCTTTTTAAATATAGTTAACTCTTTTATATTCTGGAATTTTTTTAATGAATTTAGCTATTTTCCCCAAATGAGTAGCTAACTTTCCTAAAATGATTCCCTGAGTAATCTAATAATTTCCTGATTAGTTGAAATGCCACCTAAATTCTAAGAGTCCTTTGGTGGCAAGCTACAAAAACTGACAAAGCCATAGGCTACTTATTGCAAAGACGATAGAGCCTATAACCAAGAGAATTAAAGATTAGGCTTGGGAACTGGCTGGTTCCAGGGAAGCTTCTGTGGATGCAGAAGCCTGTCCCAGACCGGCTACAGACACCCTGAACTCACCGGGGTTTTGTTCTGCACAAGTGAACAATTCCAGTGCTTTATAATCTCTGTCCCATTTACTCTAGAGTCAGAACCCAGAGAGAGAAAGCATTTGATAGGCATTTCTGTCAAGACAGAAATCTGTGAAACTGTTCCACTAAACTGAATCCAAGGCAATTTAAGAGGTAATTCCCAAAAATGAATTTAGGTGCTATTAGGAAGGGTAGGGAGTAGGAGGAGGCAAGAAATGTATGGTAGGTGGTCAAAAAACAGCCAATATCTATTCTACCAGCATTATCATATATATGTACACATACACGTAGATACTAGTGTCTATTTGCGTATGATTGAATTTTTCATTCTCATCTCCTCCTATGTCCATTTATTTATATTCCAAACAATATTACTTTAATTACACACACACACACACACACACACACACACACACACACACACACACACACACAACAAGAACTTGTAGGGCAAGCCCTACCCCCACTGGCCTTCCAGACTTTAACCTGCTTCTTAAAAAATATTCTTACCTATTCTTAAAAGTTCAGTCTTCCAGATGAGTTTAAATTTTTTTTGGTCAAGACTCAAAAGGAATATATTTAAGAGTTGAATTGGAATCACATTAAAATCATAGATTGTCTTGGGGTAGAATTGACATGTTAACATACCATGTTTTCCCATTCAGGAACATTGTGTGTGTTATGGTTTATCCAAATTGTTTCAAAAATCCTCTACTGCAGTTTTTGTTTTCCTTTAGGATATCTAGTATATTTCCATATCTGTATGTGTGTTTGTCTTTTTCCTCTGCATAATTAAAAATTAACTCATTTTCTCTGCATATATATAATAAAATAAAATATAAATATAGAATATAAATATATATATTTATATATTCTAAATTTCTTTTCTATTCCAAACTCCCACCTCCTTCCAGAAAGTTTTTGGTAGCCAGACATTTTGTATGCTTATTTTGTATATTATCATTTTTACACACATGCAAAGTCTATTCTATAAATCATTATTCACACTGCTTTTGTCAGCCAGCCATGTAACTTGGCAACACATTGTATAACAGCACTTGGAGATCTTCCCAGCTGTTAAATAGAGAGCAGCAGAGAATTCCACTGGATAGATGGATGCAGGATGACTTATTCAACCGCCACTTAATGGACAGGTTAGGGGTGTTTCTAATGTTTTGCTAAAACAAACATGGCAGAGATCACCCTTTGTGCACATTCCTTACTCAACAAATAGAAAGTGGTTATTATCGCTGCTGTGGGGACCAGACTAGAGTAAAGGGTACCGTGGCCAACCAGAGAGGGATATGCAAGTAGATCTCGAGAAGAAATTACTAAGAGCGTCCTTTCAGACAAAGTATAAGAACTCACTTTAAATTTAGAATGTTATTCCTACTTTAACCTCCAAAGATGGGACACTGGACTCTTGCCAACAGTATATGACTGTGCCCGATTATCCAGATGCATGCAAACTTCTGTGTGTCATCAGAGATTTTTTTAGTCTTTGCCAATCTGACAAAAATGTAAGATCTTAATCTGCAATTTGGATCTCTTTAATTAAAAGCAAAGTTGAGCATCTTTTACGTTTGTTTAGAAGTTATTTCTTTAGGGGCACCTGGGTGGCTCAGTTAAGTGTCCACTCTTGATTTTGACTCAGGTCATGATCTCACAGTTGGTGAGATCAAGCCCCATATTGGGCTCTGTGCTGACAGTGTGGAGCCTGCTTGGGATTCTCTCCCTCTCTCTCTGCTCCTCTCCTGCTCTCTCTCTCTCAAATAAATAGACTTTTTTAAAAAGTTATTTCTTTATTTGCTAACTGCAGTTCATTTTTATTGTCTATTCTACTGTCATGTTGTTGCTGTTCACAATTGATTTGTAAGTGCACTTTCTATATTAAGGAAACTGCCCATTTTTTCTGTGTTGCAGGTATATATTTTTCATAGATTTTTTATTCATTTCTTGACTTTTTTTGGTATTCTTGTGTGGAAATTTCATACACTCAAATTTCTTTTATTCGTTTATATATTTTTACCCTTAATGACTTCTGGTTTATATGTTTTCCCTAGAAAAGCTCCAAAATTATAAAATTATAAACAGTTTTTCCATTTTCCTTCCAGAATTTTAGGGTTTCATTTTTAAAATATTTATATGTTTCATTAATCTTAGATTTATTTTGCTATAAATATCATTATAAAATATTATTTAAAAATAATATCATTAAAAAAACACATGTGGACGTTCCATATTTCCTTAAAATTTTAGTGCTAGATATTTTAAATACCTTGTTGCTCTGGTGGGTGCATTTTTAAAATTTATTGTTTCATATTAAAAGAAGACCCTAGTGGTGTATAAGACTTTCAGTGATTTTTTTTATTATTTACATTTAATGGTATGTGACACTGAATGTACAATTCAGTCTTTGATCCATAGTTTGTCAGAAGAAATAATTATAATATTGTCTCTGCTTTCCAGCGTTTTACTTGTTTTTTTGTCCTGTCTACTTATTTTGTTTAAAATTATCAAAATAACATTAGATATTAATGGTGATTCATCATTTACTTTTTGTTCCTGAATATAATGATTCACTGTCAAACATGGTACTGAGCTATAGTTTCAGATAGCTTTTTTGTAATGTTAAGGTGATAAAATTCTATTCATATTTTACTGAGAGTCTTTTAAAAATAAAATGGAGGTTAAATTTTATAAAGTTCTTTTGACATCTGTTAAGATTATATATTTTTTATTTTGATCCATTGGCGTGGTAGATTACATTAATACTCTCAAGATTAAGCTACATGGAACATAATTGGAATGAAATCCCCATAGTCTTTTAAAATATTATTGGATTCTGTCTGCTGATATTTTATTATGATTTTTCATTTGTATTCATAAATGTAATTAATTTGTAGTTTTCATTTGTCTCCTACCCTTCCATATTTTGTTTCCTGATTATAAGTAATTTTTTATAAAAATTAGTTGAATAAATGAAATCTAAGGAATTTTCTGTTCCTTGATGAATATTGATACTCAAATGTATAATTCTCTGGGTCCAGCACTGTTTCATAAAATAATTATTTAAATGTAATTTTCTATTCCACCTTTTTTTCTATTTCTTTCTAAGCTTTTGACAGTGTCTGTATTATTAACATTTTTTCATTATGTTGGCCTTTCCACATTTATTAATATGAAGTAATGCAGCGAATTGTCTCAAAAATATCTCTTGTAACATTATGTTCTTATTCCTTTTATGTGTATTCATTCTGCTTTAAATTTTCTATTTCTCTTCCTTTCATGTTATATTTTTCCAGAAATGTATCTATTTTATTTATTTGATGATTCAAACTACCAAAGAAATGAAATTTTGAAAAATTTCAAAACTACAGAAGTATAAAAAGTCCTCTTTAATACCTCTTTAATGCCCTCCATAACAGCATGTACCCTTATGGAAGTTTCTATATGTAAAATCGAGAAATAGCCTCCGATCCAGTCCTTCTTTTTGACTCCTGCATTAGGTTCAATGGTTGCAAGTTGTACCAGGCCCTAACCTACAAGGCACTTAAATGGTCTCTAACTTCTAATGTCATAAATAATCCTGGAGTTCATTGTCTTATAAATAACTCTGTGGACAAGTCTGTATGTATTTATGTAGGACATTTCCTAAAAGTTGGATTGATGGCCTAAAAGGTAAATGTATTAAAATTTTTGACTGGTAATGCCTTCCAGAAAGGGTTACATTCATACACACTTCCATCTGCAGTCTGTGGGAATGAGTGTGCCCCACTCCTGTGCCAAAGTTACATACTACCAATGTTGAAAACGTTTACCAGTCTGAAGGATGAAGAAAGAGATCTCCTTATTTTAATTTTGCATACCCTGGTCATTAGGGAGGTTGAGCTTTTTTTTTTTTTTTTTTTTTTCAGAAGCAGAATTGAATGTACATTGGGAAAGATTCTCTCTTGTTTTCAGGTCTTTCATGCCTTGAGGAAAGTCTTACACCTTTGTCAAGTGCTTAAACATTTTGTATTAACTTTATTCCTAGTTTGTTTGCAGTTTTTGATGCTAATGTCAAGGGTATTTTTCATCATTTTTTAAATAAATGATTATTGCTGTAATATAGGAAAGCTATTGATTTTTTTAAATTAAAACTTTCATTTTGAGATAATAATGGATTTGTGAAAAGTTGCAAGAAATTATGCAGACAAATCTTGTAGATTTTCCCAGTTTCCTGCATTGGTAACATCTTACAGGGTTACTGACATTGATATAGTCAAGATGCAGAACATTTCTACCACTATGAAGTTCCCTCATGTTGCTTTTTTATAGATATACTCACTTCCCTTCTACCCCTTCTCCCTCCTTAACCCTTGGCAGCCACTAGTCCACTAGAATACTCCATTTCTTTCTTTCTTTATTTTAGAGAGAGAGTGCATGAGTGAGGTAGAGGGTGGGAGAGAGAGAGAGAGAGAGAGAGAGAGGGAGAGAGAGAGAGAGAGAGAGAGAGAAAGAGGGAATCTCAAGTAAGCTCCATTCTCAGCACAGAGCCCAACTTGGGGCTTGATCCCACGACCCTGGGATCATGATCTGAGCCGAAATCAAGAGTCAGTCACTTAAATGACTGAGCCACCCAGGTGCCCCTCTGTTTTTGTTTTTTTTTTTTAATTTTCAAAACGTTATGTAAGTGGAATCATACAATATTTAACCTTTAGAATTGGGTCTTTTTATTCAGCATAATCCTCTGGAGATTCACTCAGGTTCCTGCACAGCCTAATAGTTTTTTCCAGTTTACTCCATAGAGCAGTATTCCACTACATGCATATGCCATCGTTTGTTTGACCATTTACCTGTGGAAGGACATCTGGACTAATTCCACTCTATTACAAATAAAGCTGCTATGAACATTCATGTAAAGTTTTTTGCATGAACATAATTTTTCATTTCTCTGAGATAGATACCCAGGAATTGCTGGGTTGTGTATGGCAGGAGCATGCTTCTTCTTCTTCTTCTTCTTTTTTTTTTTTTTTTTGAGACACTGCCAAGCTGTTTTCCAGATTGCCAATATCATTTTACATTCCCACCAGCAGCGTACAAGCAGAGATCTAGTTTCTCTGCATCCTTGCTAGCATTGGTGTTGTCATTTTTTTTTTAACTTGAGCCATTCTCATGGTATGGAGTGATGTCTCATGGTGCTTTTCATTTGTATTTCCCTGATGAATAATGATGATAAACAGCTCTTCCTGTGTTTCACTACCATCTGTATATCCTCTTTGGTGTAGCATCTGGTCATATTTCATATCTTCCCCAATTTTTTTAATACTATTGAGTTTTGAGAATTCTTTGTATTCTAGATCTAGTCATTTGTCAAAGATGTGCTTTGTGAGTTGTTTATCCCTATTTCATCCTCTTAATAGGGTCTTTGACAGAGCGAAAGTTTTTGATTTTGATGAAGTCTGAGTTATCTATTTTTGCTTTTATGGAGCATGCTTTGGGTGTCAAGTGTAAGAATTCTTGACTTACCCCTAGATCTTACTAATTTTCTTATAAGCAGGGGCAGAAACTGCATTTCCCCGGTAGGCCTCTAATTATACCTGCCTGGCTGGGAAGAGTGGGGGTGCCTCACGACTGCTCCCCAGATGGCTTATACTGACAGGGGGTGGGAGAGGGCCTCATTATTACTGTGGGGTAGAAGCCCAAGCTCTCTGTGTCGTTTCCCTCAACACTGTGGGTGGAGGGGAGCTTAGCCTTCATCTCCAAATATGGGATATATGAGGCAAAAAGAAAACCCAGGAAACTCATCGCTGTTCCCTTCCCTGGGTCCTGAGGTCCCTAACCAGTCTATGCTTTTCAGAGTGTTTTAATATACATTTTATATATAACATAGGGGTTTTGGGTTGTGTTTACAGAAATAAGAAAAGGTATATCTCTTATTTTCCAGAAGTAGAAATGCTATTGATTTTTCTTTTATAGAACTTTTTTATTCACTCTAATAGTTTTTCCAATATATCTTTTTCATTTCCAGGTGGACTACCATATTTCTGTGAAAATAAGGGAAGGGTGTTGTCCATTTATTATGAATATTTATGTCCATATATTTTTTCTTGGCTTTTCACATTGATTGACATGGGTTTAAGTTGGCATTCAGTACCCTGCAACATAATATGCTTTTAATCTAACCACTGAGCATCATAGACACAGGGTAGGAGACATGGCAGAAAGAAGGGAGAGAGCATCTTCACACCATTAGGAGGTGCAACAGCTTAACTTGTTCATTAGCTACAAAGCTGTTTACTGCTCTCACAGAAGAGGTTCAAGTATGCACAGGCTACTTGACTCAGAGAAGCCACAGCCTCTTTCCAGCAATTGATTTTTTGTTTGTTTGTTTTGTCTAACATTTATTCATTTTTGACAGCCAGAGACAGAGCATAAGAGCAGGAGGGACAGAGAGAGGGAGACACAGAATCCAAAGCAGGCTCCAGGCTCTGAGCTGTCAACGCAGAACCCAATGCGGGACTTGAACCCACAAACCATGAGATCCTGACCTAAGCCAAAGTCAGAAGCTTAACTGACTGAGCCACCCAGGTGCCCCTCCAGCAGTTGTTTTTAATCACACGTTTGTAGTCACAGAGCCTTAAGGCCTGCCTGCCAGAGTTCTCCTGATCAGGTGTCTCCCGGAGGGCAAATGAAGCAGACAGAGCATTTCCACATTGGTCTGTGGTGTCCAAGAAAGCAGTGACACCGGAAGTCAGAACTTTCAGGTCACTTTTCCCTAAGTTAGTCTGGATCAGCCCAAACCCTATGTCACCTCCTACTCATGATGAGGATTTACAAGGGAAAAAGTTTGACTAATAAGAGACCTTTTTTTTTTTTTTTTTTTAATTTTTTTTTCAACGTTTTTTTTTATTTTTATTTTTGGGACAGAGAGAGACAGAGTATGAACGGGCAAGGGGCAGAGAGAGGGAGACACAGAACTGGAAACAGGCTCCAGGCTCTGAGCCATCAGCCCAGAGCCTGACGCGGGGCTCGAACTCACAGACCGCAAGATCATGACCTGGCTGAAGTCAGACGCTCAACCGACTGCGCCACCCAGGCGCCCCGAGACCTTTTTTATACCATGTTTTATTCCTGACTTTCACAGGTTTGAAAGTGAAAAGGGTTGACCTGAGAGGTCACCCTTTAGTGTAATGTTTGCTGTCAGCTTACGAGAAAGGTGCCCTTGATAACTTAACGGCACTTCTGTCTAGCCTGGCTGGCTAAGATTTTTATTTTAATCAAGAATGCATGTAAATTTTATCACCATCTTTCAACATCTGTGAAGCTGATCATACGACTTTCCTCTTTTAGCTTATTAATGTAGTGATTTGAATTAATAGGTTTTCTAATGCTGAACCAGCTTCCCATTATGGAAATAGGCCCTCCTTGATCCGGGTGCTTTTAAGGCATACATATTATTCTGCATTCAAATTGCTAATATTTTATTTAAGAGCTGTATGCCTAAATTCATACATGGGATTGACTTACGGTTTACCTTCGGTCATAGACTTGTCCAGTTTTTGTATTGGAATTAAGTATTGGATTGGAATGCTATACTTGGAGGCATTTGGTTCGATCTGTGTTCTGAAATGGTTTAAATAACCAAGGAATTATTCAAGTTTGTTACATCTTGGGGAGTTGATTTGGCTGCTTTTAAATTTTTTAATAGGGTCATTGTGTTATTTACATTTTCTTGGTAATTTTTGTTAATACATATCTTTCTAAAATTGTGTATTTCATCTGTTTTCTGATGTATTCTTATAAAACTATGGGTAATGTTCTTTTATAATTAAAACAGAACTGTTTAGCAAATCTATAGACATAGAAACTAGAATGATAGTTGCCTAGGGCTGGGGCCTTAAAGGAAAGTAGGGAGTTTGGGCAGAGCTTAAGGTTTATTTTTGAAGAGATAAAAATGTCCTAGAATGGATTGTGGCTGCACAACTCTGTCAAGATATTAAACACCAATGAATTGTAAACTTTTCTTGAATTGTATGTGATTTGTCCCTCAATAAGGCTGTTATAATTCTAAAAGTCTTTTGGTTGATATGTTTTCTCTGATTTCTTTTTTTTATAATGTTTATTTATTGAGAGAGAGAGAGAGAGAGAGAGAGAGAGAGAGAGAGAGAATGAGCAGGGGAGGAGCAGAGAGAGAGAGACAGATTCCTAAGCAGGCTCCATGTTCAGTGCGGAGCCCAATGTGGGGCTCGATCTCACCACCTTGAGATTATGACCTGAGCCAAAATCAAGAGTCAGACACTTAACTGACTGAGCCACCCAGGGACTCCTATTTTCTCTGATTTCTAATGCCAAATTATATTTCCTCTCCCTTGATTTAAAGCTTTTTTTTTTAATGCTTATTTATCTATTTTGAGAGCATGCATGTGCACACCCCAGCATGGGACAGAGAGACAATTCCAAGCAGGCTCCAGTCCACACTTCCAGCACAGAGCCTGAAATGGGGATCAAACCCACAAACTGTAAGATCATGACCTGAGACAAAACCAATAGTCAAAGCTTAACCAACTGAGCCATCCAGTTGCCCCAAGTTTATCTTTTTTTTTTTTTAGTTGTTTTTCCTCAAAGACCCAGCTGCTAGTTTTGTTAATCAAGATGGGTTGTTTTGTTGACTGTGCTTTTTTTTAAGTATTAGCATTTTTTTTTTTTTTGAGTGAGAGAGAGAGAGAGAGAGAGAGAGAGAGCAAGATGGAGGGAGAAAGAGAATCCCAGGCACACTCCACACTCAGCACAGAGCCTGATGTGGGCTCTATCCCACGATGCTGGGATCATGACATTAGCCAAAATCATGACTTGGACTCTCAGTTGACTGAGCCACCAGGTGCCCCTACCATCTTTATTTTGTTAACCCCCTTCTGCTTTCCCAAGGAATATTATGTTTATTTTCTACCTTTTATACTTAAGTGCCAGGGGTACTACTGATAACCCAGTGCTCTCACTGAGTTTCACTGAATTACACTGAAATTGTAATTTCATTTTTGCTTTGCTATTTAAGCATTACTTAAATTTATGTTCTTAAGTTCTAGGTAGCTAGAGTTTCTTTCTTTCTTTTTTCTTTTTTTTTTTTTTTTGCTGTTTTTTTTTTACTGTTGATTTCCAATACTATTGCATGCGAACATGTGTTTTCTGAACATATATATGTATGTATGTATTTTCTCAGTGTGTAGGATTCAAAATTCATTCACACATTTTTGTGTGGAGAGCCTCTTAAGATATAAATTCAATCACATGCTTTCCATCACACATAGGATGCTGTGCAGAGAGCCCTCCTTGTGGCCTGTGAGCTCTTTGATGTGACCCCTCCTGCTTCCTATTCCTTTGGAGCCCTCCTGCCCCACTCCTCCTCCATGGAGCCTCTAGTGATGCCAACCCCCCAGCTTCCCACTCTTCCCCTAGGCCTCCCGCATGTCCTACAGCCTCCTGTGGTGGTCCTTAACATCCCCTCACCCTCCCTTACAGCTTACCCTGGTACAACCCCCCCCTCACTATATTTCCCCCCAAACTTCCCATGCTGTCCCTGGGCTTCCCCCACTCCTCACCCCAGCTTTCCCAGGGTGCCCTTCTGTCCCCCCACTGCACCCCGGGCCCAGCAGAGGGAGTCCTGGGCTCTTGCTCACCTGGGCTGCTCTTAGTGCTGCACTCTCTGCATGGGCTGTTCTTCCTCCAAAGTGGCCAGTGGGAGGTTCCTTTTTATGCTCTAGATTCCAGAATAAGCAGTATATCCCCTGAAGGGCCTTCCTGGACCACCCAGAGGTTCCCCACCTGTGTTATTCTTTCCCTAGGGCATTCTGTTTTCCTCTAGAGACTGGCCTTCCCCCCCCCCCCCCACCCCATCATTTCCTACTTCGCAAAGCAACAGAGGGGAAACAGCCACAGCTGTGTTGTGCCTTGTCCTACATCCAGGGCCTGGTGCCGTGCCTGGCCCAGAGCGCCTGTGAGGGAGTCAATCAGTGAATGTCTCCCGGCTGCTATTTTCCTAAGAGCCCGGGGGGAAGATAAAAAATCATTTTGGGATTTTAAGTAAACATGCTGTTTTAGGTTAATTACAAGAAAAAGCATTGTTGGTTTCAAAAGCCTTTTAAAATGCCTCATCACGTTTTGTTTCATTGGAGGCTGTTCATACAATGAAATATTACAGAATCAAACATTTGCTTAAAGATCTTTTTCTAGGCCTTTTTTTTTTTTTTTTTTTTTTTTGGTTCATTCTGCAAAAGTTTTGGATTTAGTTTCACACTTTTCTTGCTCTTTTTTTTTTTTAATTTTTTTTTTCAACGTTTATTTATTTTTGGAACAGAGAGAGAGACAGAGCATGAACGGGGGAGGGGCAGAGAGAGAGGGAGACACAGAATCGGAAACAGGCTCCAGGCCCCGAGCCATCAGCCCAGAGCCTGACGCGGGGCTCGAACTCACGGACGGCGAGATCGTGACTTGGCTGAAGTCGGATGCTTAACCGACTGCGCCACCCAGGCGCCCCCCTTGCTCTTTTTTAAAATGTATTTTTGGGGCCTCTGGGTGGCTCAGTCAGTTAAGCATTCAACTTCGGCTCAGGCCATGATCTCACAGTTCACGAGTTCAAGCCCCGTGTCTGTCTCCGTGCTGTCAGCTCAGAGCCTGGAGCCTCCTTCACACTCTGTGTCTCCTTCTCTCTCTGCCCATCCCCCTCTCCCGCTCTGTCTCTCTCTTTCTCTCAAAAATAAATAAACATTTAAAAAAATAAATAAAAATGTATTTTTCATTGAAGTATAGTTGACATACAATGTTGCATTAGTTTCAAGTGTAAAACAGTGATTGACAGCCCTGTGTGTTAGTTCTTACATTGCTTTTAAATGAAAGCATAACAGAATGCTCTTCAAATGCAGATCAGTACAACATAATGCATTATGTGTGTTGGTAAGTATTTCGTCTTAAATGAGAAGACACTGTTTGCCTTTTTTAATATGAAATAAAACATTAATAGATTCTTGTTATAAAAGATGCAAGCAATACATAAATTAGAATAAAAATGAAAGTTCCTCCCTCACTCTCTGCCTCCCACTCCCTGCCACACTGGGTAATTACTTTATGAGGCATCTAACTCTCTTTTTGTGCATTCATATTTATGTGCATCTGTGTGTACATGTACGTGCACAAACATACAGTTTTTTTCACATAGTTTTTTTTTTTTAACGTTTATTTATTTTTGAGACAGAGAGAGACAGAGAGAGACAGAGCATGAACGGGGGAGGGTCAGAGAGAGAGGGAGACACAGAATCGGAAACAGGCTCCAGGCTCTGAGCGGTCAGCACAGAGCCTGACGCGGGGCTCGAACTCACGGACCGTGAGATCATGACCTGAGCCGAAGTCGGATGCTTAACCGACTGAGCCACCCAGATACCCCAGTTTTTTCACAGAGTTTTAAAAAATAAACTTACATACTTAAAAATTTTTTTAATGTTTATTTATTTTTGAGAGAGGGAGACAGAGTGTGAGCAAGGGAGGGGCAGAGAGAGAGGGAGACACAGAATCCAAAGCAGGCTCAAGGCTCTGAGCTGTCAGCACAGAGCCTGAAACGGGACTCAAACTCAGGAACCGTGAGATCATGACCTGAGCCAAAGTCGGACACTTAACTGACTGAACCACCTGAGAGCCCCTAAACTTACATACTTTTGCCTCATTTCCCTCCTTGGTAATATTTAGACATTTTCCCTGCTCAATGATATTATTTCAGACATTTGGGTGGAAGTACATAATTGACCCTTGAACATCATGGGTTCATTTATACAAGGGTTTTATTCAATAGATACAGTACAGTACTGTAAATGTACTCTTCCTCTTCCTCATGATTTTCTTAATAACATTTTCTTTTCTCTAGCTTACTTTAGTATAAGAATACAATATATAATTCATATAACATACAAAATATGTGTTAATCAATGGTTTCTATTATTGGTAAGGCTTCTGGTCAGCAGCAGGCTACTGGTAAAGTTTTGGCAAACTTAAAATTTTCATGTGAATTTTGGACCATGAAGGGTGGGTGTTGGCACCCCAACCTCCCTGTTGGTCAAGGGCCAACAGTATAAAGGGAGTTCCTCATTCTTTTAAAGGCAGCTGTGTGCACTTCCCATAATGCACCATATTTACCTGTGCTGAGAGGCAGTTAATTCATGCCCACTGTTTTGCTATCACAGACATGACCAGAGTAAACATGCATTTTTCTCCCTGTTTTTGATAAATTTAAATATAGTCAGGTACTAACTTTATTAAGAAGAAAATAGGAGTGTTAGTTGGCTCAGTCGGTTAAATGTCGGACTTCAGCTCAGCTCATGAATTCAAGCCCTGTGTTGGGCTCTGTGCTGACAGCTCAGAGCCCAGAGCCTACTTTGAATCCTGTATCTCTGGCTTCTCTGCCTCTCCCCTGCTTGTGCTCTCTCTCTCTCTCTCTCTCTCTCTCTCTCTCTCTCAAAAATAAACATTAAAAATTGTTTTAAAAAAGAAAACAAACGTAATCTCCATCACTGTAGTACAGAGTGGATTAAAATATTTTTCCTACTTAGAATTGCCACAGGAACTAGACATTTAAGTGGAAAATTTCATAAAAGATCTATATTTAACTCATTTTAATAGATGTTTAGATATAATCTTAAAATGTGCTCTTTGTTATTTTTATACAAAACAAGTACTGATTGCTATGTGATGATAGCAATGGAGGTGATCACTGAGTTTCTTGAGCACTTGTTATGTTGAAGGCACTGCTCTGAGCACATTATATATGTTTCATTCACTTATTCCTGACAACTAGGAATAGGGGACAGGTACTATTTTATCTCCACTTTACAGGTAGGGATATTGAGACCTTGGGAGTTAGATCATAGAGGTAGCTGGTGCTGGCTTCAGTCATCCAATGCCCATAACCACTGGCAAATCATTACATTTCTGTTTTACATAACATTTTTGCTTTAGACTGATACTAACAGCTAAAAAAGGAGGAGAGGATGAGAAGCACCAGAAAGTGGAGGTAAAGCTTATGTCTTATTTATTTTTGGTCAAGTAAATCATTGACTACATGGGAAATACTTTCCTATATAGACAAGAATTTCAAGGAACCTAAAGCATAGTTTATATGTCACAAGAAAGAGAAGTGAAAACTGCACACTTTTATAAGAACTGTGAGCTCTCCTCCAGCCACATCAAGCATGTAACTGGGAGAAGTATCTTTCCCTGTAAGTACACAGTAACATGAGTTGTGTTGTGCTTATCCATGATCACACCACTGTTTTTCTGACCCTAGGTCCTTTTTAATTAGATCCATCACACTGCAGGGACAGTGGGATATATTCTTGTCAGCTGGAAAGCCTGGCTATCCCTGATCCTGCTGTGCGTGTTATCTGCACACTAATTGGACATCTCTCATCTCTGCCCTGTTATGTACCTGTAACGCCAAGAACAAAATAAAAGGTGGCCTCAGGAGATATGACACCTGGGCAAGTGTTTTGATAGGAAGCAGATCTCTACCTTCTTATTTCTTGTTTGTTTGCATTTCTGTTTGGAGAGCTTGATTTCAGCCTCTCCCCTGTGAATGCCTCCCAGGTATGATGAATGATTTCTGGTAGGTGAAGCCAGAGTACATCCTCTGTTCCTAAAAGTAATGAGCAAAGAATATTTCATAGAACCCAGGAGAACAGGTGATAAAAGAAAAAGCATTTGATAATGAAGGAAGAAGTCATGATATACTTGGGAATTATAATTTCCATCTTATCCTTATTTCCAAGTCTACCTAAGAGATGTGGAAGGGATTATGATTTTGTTAAGAGACTGTTTCCTGCATTTGTGTGCAGAAAGGATGTGCTGGAGTAGGCTTGTATTGACTTGGGAGAATGGTTTATTAAATTACCAGATTTTGTGATCTGGTTATAGCCATTATTAAAAATTATATTACATAAATTACAATTAATTGCTTTCTATTAGAAACAAAGATAATATATAGGTATATTCAAAATTCACCATTTTTTTAATAAATACACTTTTCTGCATTCATGATCATAAGGTTATTTACATCTATTATATCCTTATGCTAGAAATACTGTAGAATGTATTATATTAATAAGGTTCTCCAGAGAAACAGAACCAGTAGGAGATAT
Source organism: Puma concolor (assembly GCF_028749965.1). Classification (NCBI taxonomy): domain Eukaryota; kingdom Metazoa; phylum Chordata; class Mammalia; order Carnivora; family Felidae; genus Puma; species Puma concolor. Next base: position 128,606,931 of record NC_141672.1, on the reverse strand, counting down.
GCAGCTGACTCTCAAACAATACAGGTTTGAACTGCTTGGGTCTACTTATATGTAGATTTTTTTTTCATACAGTACAGTACTGTAAATGTATTTTCTCTTCCTTAAAACTTTCATAGTAACATTTTCTTTTTTCTGTCTTACTTTATTACAAGAAATAATAAAATTAGCAAGAACTGAGGGGCTCGTGGGTGGCTCAGTCAGTTAAGCATCCAACTCCAGCTCAGGTCATGATCTCACAGTTTGTGAGTTTGAGCCCTGCATTGGGCTTTGTGCTGACAGCCCAGAGCCTGGAGCCTGCTTCAGATTCTGTGTCTCCCTCTCTCTCTGCCCCTCGCGCTCTCTCTCTCTCTCTCTTTCTCAAAGATAAACATTAAAAAAATTAACAAGAACTTAGACTGATATTCTTTCTGTATCTGATAAACTATAATAGAAAAAGTTAAAACACATGGGTGTTTAATATTCAAAATAAGAGTTCTAAGAAAGAGAATTCAGTGTCTTGAATATAATACATATGACATACAAAATATGTGTTAATTGACTACTCATGTCATTGGTAAGGCTTTTACTCAACAGTAGGCTATTAGTAGTAAAGCTTTTGGGGAGTCAGAAGTTACAGGCAGATTTCCAACTGTGCAAGGGGCTGGCACCTGTAACCCCTGCATTGTTCAAGGGTCAACACATATATACCTGCATATGTAAACATAGATTCATTCAGTCATATGTGAAATTTATTATATACGAAGAGGTCTGTTATGAAGAATTGGCTCACATGATTGTGGAGGCTGAGAGGTCCCATGATCTGCTGTCTGTAAGCCGGAGACGAAGGAAAGCCAATGGCATAATTCAGTCTGAGTCCAAAATCCTGAGAAGCAGGGGAGCCTACAATGTAAATCCCAGGTGAAGGGCCAGAGAAGGTGAGGTGAGATGTACCAGCTCAAAAATGAGGTAGGAAAACAGGGAGTGAATTCCTCCTTATTCCACCTTCTGTTCCATTCAGGCCTTCAGTGGATTGGATCATGCCTATACACTTTGGGGAGAGCAGTCTGCTGAGTCACCGATTCAAATGCTACTCTTATCCAGAAATACCCTACAGACACACCCAGAAACAATGTTTAATCTGGGCACCTGGAGTTGACGTGTGAAATTCATCATCACATGTGGGCTTCTCCTGCTTCTCCTCACAACACTTTCACCAATGTCCTGCTGGTAGCTTAAAACTGGCGATGGTGGGAGTAGATATATTTTTTCATCATGTTGCTTTTACTAAGACATTGGATTCTCTTTCTTAGAACTCTTATTTAGAATGTTAAACATCCATGTGTTTAAACTTTTTCTATTATAGTTTTTTTTTTAATTTTTTTTTAACATTTATTTATTTTTGAGACAGAGAGAGACAGAGCATGAACGAGGGAGGGGCAGAGAGAGAGGGAGACACAGAATCAGAAGCAGGCTCCAGGCTCTGAGCCATCAGCCCAGAGCCTGACGCGGGGCTCGAACTCACGGACCGCGAGATCGTGACCTGAGCTGAAGTCGGACGCTCAACCGACTGAGCCACCCAGGCGCCCCTCTATTATAGTTTTAAAGTCATAATTATTTATAGTTTATCAGATACAGAAAGAATATCAGTCTATCTCAGTTCTTGCTAACTTTTTAGCACTTCAGTGTTAATTTGACTAAGATGCATCTTGGAAATCAGCAAAGACCAAAAATCAGGGGTTTATTTATTATCTTGCTCATTGTCCATGTCAGGTATAGATTTTCTTCTCCCCCTCCCCCTCCTCCCCCTCCTCCTCCTTCCTCTCCTTCTTTTTTTGGAAAGGCCAAGTAGTAAATATTTCAGACTGCAGGACAGGTGGTGTCTACTGCGACTATTCAACTCTAACATTGTAGCACAAAATCAGTCACAGACTATAATTCAATGAATGGGCATGGCTGTGTTTTGATAAAACTTTATTAAACCAGGCAATGGACTGGATTTGGCCCATGGATGACAGTTTGCCAACTCTGGGTATAGATTTAAGAAAGTAGTGGAAAAAATATTAATAATGCAGGTTAAACATTTAGGTGTGTTGTGTCTATAGGCATTACACTGAATATAGCACAAAAAGTTGAGGGCATACTCTTCCATTATCCAAAAGTGATATGATTCAGCAAAGAAGTTTCTCATTTCAGGTAGATTTCCAAAAGTCTTTTTTATTTCATTTTTACCATTTTGGTTAACGTATACAAAAAAAATTACCCATCAAGCATTTATTCATAAACTGATTTATTTGAATAATAAAAATGGATAATGAATTTTATAAGAAACAGCAAGTCAAAAAGTTGCTCCAGATAAGAGGGCCAAATCATAATGATTAAAATGTCTAGACAACAGGAAGATATGGCAATTGTAAACATATATGTTCCAAATAAGAGAACACTAAAATATATGAAGCAAAAACTGACAGAGTCACCTGGGTGGCTCAGTTGAGGGGTGGCTCAGTTGAGTGAGCATCCGACTCTGGAGTTCAGCTCAGGTCATGATCCCAGGGTCATAGGATTGAGCACCGAGCACCGTGTCAGGCTTCGTGCTGAGCATGGAGCCTACTTGGGATTCTCTCTTTCTCCTTTTCTTTCTCTCTCTCCCTTCCCCGCCTCTCTCCCCTGCTTGTGCTCTGTCTCTAAAACAAACAAACAAATGAAATATCTGACACAATGAAGGGAGAAACAGTTGATTCCACAGTAATAGTTGGAAGCTTCAATACTACCATTTCAGTGATCGATAGGACAACTGGACAGAAGATCAAAAAGAAAGTAGAAGATTTGAACCACACTATAGACCTGACAAACATTTATAGTACACTCCACCTAACAACAATGTACTCTATATTCTGTTCATTTGCACATGGAATATTTTCCAGGATAGACCATATGTTAGACCATAGAGTTCACTGACTACAGTGAAATAGTCAAGAAATAGCAAGTCAAATTGAAGTTATGGTTGTATAAATCATAGTTATGTATGTAGAATATACTTATGTATGGTATATAGATTTTTGTATTTTTATTATTATAAATTGCTTGTTACAAATCCTTTGTGCTATTAAAATTTATAATTAGTTCATATATGTATACAGTTTTGTTCAGAAGAATCTATTGTTAAACATTTATTAGCACATCTCTGTACTGGAGTTTTCTCCTTTGATTCATTTTCTTCTTGCTCCTTTCATTAATACATAATTTCTTCTTTACCTGAACAACTTTTTTTTTCTTTTCCCCACCTTGCTTACTACATTCCATTCCAACCTGGATGTTTTATTTACCCTTTTGTTCATGTTTCCTTTGTTCCAAATTCTGGCACTGAAAAGAGAAAGAAAAGAAAGAGGAAAGAAGGGAGGGAAGGAGGAAAAAAAATAATGAATTAATGATGAAAATAAAGCACATTTTGTCTTCCATGTATAAATACCAAAGTGTACTACACCTTACTCAGACATTATCTCTGGAGTCAGGACAAAAGTATTAGGCAAGAGCTTCATCATCCACTATTCCTAGGATGTTATATCATAGACTTGTTTTGTATTTGATGCTACTTGACAATGAGTGTTATCACAGTGGTTCTGCCTTTCTTTGTATATGCATCTGCCTCTATTTTGTTATTGCTCATGTATTTTAGGGCACTTGGTAAAATCATCTAGACCCTTTATTTAAGCTCTTTAGTTATTCTCTCAGCTCTTAACTGTTAGTGGCTAACTTAAGGAAGCAGCGATGTAGTTAATTCAATACAATATGTCAGTCCCAAATTTACTTACTTTGGACAACAAATCAGTTTTACAGTTTATAATTGAGTGTGGCATCCACTGTTTTTGTAGGAATTTTTAATTCAAAAAGGATCATGCATTTATTCATATTTTCATTCCATTCCTGACCCCAATCATCTCATAAGTTGTTACAAAGCAGTTTTTCAGGGATAAGAAAAGAAATGAAATGTTTTGTTTTAAAGTGTGGCTAAATCTGGTTGTTAAGGACTTTAAAATGCATCCATACATTTAAAGAAGAGTTAGTACCTATTCTTCTCAAACTGTTCCAAAAAATAGAAATAGAAGGAATGCTTCCCAACTTATTCTGTGAAGCCAGAATTACCTTGATTCTAAAACCAGACAAAGACCACTTTGGTGTTCTACACAACAAAGGAGAGTTACAGGAAAATATCCCTGATGAACCTGGAAGCAAAAATTCTCATCAAGATACTAGCAAATTGAATCCAACAGGACATTAAAAGAATTATTAACCATGGTCAAGTGGGATTTATTCCTGGGCTGCAGGGCTGGCTCAGTATTCACAAATCAGTCAATGGGATACACCACATTAATAAAAGAAAGGATAAGAACCATATGATCATTTCAATAGATACAGAAAAAGCATTTGACAAAATACAGCATCCTTTCGTGATAAAAATGCTCAAAAAAGTAAGAATAGAAGGAACATACCTGAACATCATAAAGGCCATATATGAAAGGCCCCCAGCTAATATCACCCTCAATGGGGAAAAACTGAGAGCTTTCCTCCTAAGGTCAACAATACCACAGGGATGTCCACTCTCATCACTGTTATTCAACATAGTACTGGAAGTCCCAGCCTCAGCAATCAGACAAAAAGAAAGAAAGAAAAAGAAAGAAAGAAAGAAAGAAAAGAAAGAAAGAAAGAAGAAGAAGAAGGAAGGAAGGAAGGAAGGAAGGAAGGAAGGAAGGAAGGAAGAAAGAAAAGGCATACAGATTGGCAAAGAAGTCAAACTTTTACTCTTCACAGATGACACGATAACTCTATATTGAAAACCTGAAGATTCCACCAAAGAAAAAAAACCTGCTAGAACTGATACATGAATTCAGCAAAGTCTCGGGATATAATATCAATGTACAGAAACAGTTATATTTCTATACACCAATAATGAAGCAGCAGAAAGAGAAATCAAGAATTTTATTCCATTTATAATTGCATCAAAAACCATAAGATACCTAGGAATAAACCCAACCAAAAAGGTAAAAGATCTGTATACTGAAAACTATAGAAAGCTTATGAAAGAAATTGAAGAAAACATAAATAAGTGGAAAAACATTCCATGCTCATGGATTGGAAGAAGAAGTATTGTTAAAATGTGTATACTATCCAAAGCAATCTACATATTCAATACAATCCCTATCAAAATAATACCAGCATTCTTCACAGAGCTAGAACAAACAATCCTAGAATTTTCTTGGAACCAGAAAAGACCCTGAATAACCAAAGTATTGTTTAAAAAGAAAACCAAAGCTGGAGGCATCACAATCCTGGATTTCAAGATGTATTACAAAGGTGTATTCATCAAGACAGTATGGTACTGGTACAAAAACAGACATATAGATCAATGGAACAGATTAGAGAATCCAGAAATGGACCCACAAATATATGGCCAACTAATCTTTGAAAAAGTAGGAAAGAATATCCAATGGAAAAAAGAGTCTCTTCAGCAAATGGTGCTGGGAAAACTGGATAGTGACATGCAGAAGAATGAACCTGGACCACTTTCTTACACCATATGCAAAAATAAACTCAAAATAGTTGAAAGACCTAAATGTGAGACAGGAAACCAGGAGAAAACAGGCAGCAACCTCTTTGACCTGGGCTGCAGAAACTTCTTACTAGACATGTCTCCAGAGGCAAGGGAAATAAAAACAAAAAATACAATTGGGATCTCATCAATATAAAAAGCTTCTGCACAGAGAAGGAAACAATCAGCAAAACTAAAAGGCAACTGATGGAATGGGAAAAGATATTTGCAAATGACAGATAAAGGGTTGTATCTAAAATCTATAAAGAACTCATCAAACTCAACACCCAAAAAACAAATAATCCAGTGAAGAAATGGGCAAAAGACATGAATAGACACTTCTCCAAAGAAGACATCCAGATGGCCAACTGACACATGAAAAAATGCTCAACATCACTCATCATCAGGGAAATACAAATCAAAACCACAATGAGATACCACCTCACACCTGTCAGAATGGCTAACATTAACACCTCAGGCAACAACAGATGTTGGCAAGGATGTAGAGAAAGAGGATCTCTTTTGCATTGTTGGTGGGAATGCAAGCTGGTGCAGCCACTCTGGAAAACAGTATGGAGGTTCCTCAAAAACTAAAAACAGAACTACCCTATGACCCAGCAATTGCACTACTAGGCATTTATCCACGGGATACAGGTGTGGTGATTCGAAGGGACACATGCACCCCAATGTTTATAGCAGCACTATCAACAATAGCCAAAGTATGGAAAGAGCCCAATGTCCATCAGTGCATGAATGGATAAAGAAGATGTGGCATATATATATATATATATATATATATATATATATATATATATATATGATACTCGGTGATCAAAAACAATGAAATCTTGCCATTGGCAACAACATAGATGGAACTAGAGAATATTATGCTAAGTAAAACAAGTCAGAGAAAGACAAATGTAATATGATTTCATTCATATGTGGAATTTAAGAAACACAACAGGTGAGCATAGGGGAAGGAAAGGAAAAATAAAATAAAAACAGAGGTAAACCATAAGTGACTCTTAAATACAGATAACAAACTGAGAGTTGCTGGAGGGGAGGTAGGTGGGGGGATGGGCTAAATCAGTGATGGGCATTAAGGAAGGCACTTGTTGGCATGAGCACTGGGTGTTTTATGCTGGTGATGAATCACTGGGTTCTATTTCTGAAACCAATAGTACACTGTATGTGAACTAACTTAAATTTAAATAAATAAATTTTAAAAAATGCATTCAGACTTAGAGCAAAATAATACATGCTAGTGTGGAGAAAGAAGGAAATTACAAATCAACTTCCTCTTTTTTCTTTTTCTAAATTAATACTTTTCATATAAACAAGTAAATTGGAAATTGGAGGAGAATGAACACAGATATAGAGCAAGAGTGAAATTTAGAAATTATTTATGGTTAATCCTCTCATTTTAGAAATGAGCAAGGTGAATAGTTCTATATATATTGATCAGATAACTTATGTAAAATTAGAATAACTATAAATCCCCCTGTTTTTACTCCCTATAGATACTGGATCTGAAAAATCTCAAGAACCCTGTGAAAATAGGTACAAAGACTTGTTTTGTATTTAATGCTACTCTACAATGAGCATCTATAGAATTGTCACCTACAAATGCTTTGTTTCTAGAATGGAAACAGAGGAGGGTTAGGATTGTTAATATATAATTTAAACTTTTTCCATTGAAATTTTTACTAAGAAATTTGTAGATTCACATGAAATTGTTAAAAATAACAGAGATCAACTGTATTCCTTTTCCAGTTTCCCCCAATGGCAACAATATCACAACCACAGTATTGACATTGATACAGTCAATTCATCTTATTCACATTTCCCCATTTTTGCTTGTATTCATTTTTCTGTCTGTATGGGTGTTATAGAGTATGTGTATGAAGTTTCATGCAATTTTGTCACCTGTGGACGTTCATATATCCACACCACGGTCGAGATACTGAACCACATATTTCAATACCACAATACAAGTATTCCTCATACTAGTCTTTTTATAATGATACCCACATCCTTTCCACCTCATCCTAGGAACCACTAATCTGTCCACCATTTTGAAAATAATGTCACTTCCAAAATGTTACATAAATGAAATAATACAGTATGTAACTATGTGGAATTGGCTTTTTTCATTCAGCACAATTCCATGGAGATTCATCTAAGTTGTTGTGTATATCAGTAGTCTGTTTCTTTTAATTGTTGTGTAGTATTCCATAGTACATATATATGACTATTGAACCATTTATCTGTTGAAGGACATCTGGGCCAACTCCAGTTTTTGGCAATTATGAATAGGATGCAATGAACTTTCATGTACTGGTTTTTGTGTTATCATAAGTTTTCATTTCTCGGGCATGAATATCTGAGAATGCAATTGCTGTATCATATAATAATTATCTGTTCAGTTTTATAAGAAACTACCAAACTGTTTTCAGTATGGCTGTATCATTTTACATTTCTATCAAAAATGTATGAGTGATCCAGTTTCTCCATATCTTCATCAGCACTTAGTGTTGTCAATATTTTTTTTTTGTTTTTAAGCATGTAGTGATATGATTGTGGTCTTATTTTTCATTTCCTTGGTGGCTAATAATGTTGAACATCTTTTTATGTGCTTCACTGACATCTCTGTATATGGTTTAGTGAAATAAATGTTCACATGTCTTGTCCATTTTCTAATTTACTTATTATTTTTATTAAAATTTGTATTTTACCATTGAATTTTGAGAGTTCCTCACATAATCTAGAAATGTCTTGTGTCAAATGTATGGCTTGCAAATATTTTCTCCAAGTCCATAATTTGACTCTTCAAACTCTTCTGAGAACAAAAGGTTTTGATTTTAATAAGGCCCAATTTGTTAATTTTTTTCCTTTCCTAAATGATGATTTTGGTGTCAAGACTAAGAACTAGTCTGACAATTTTTCTCTGATGTCTTTCCTAAAGGATTTTTAGTGTTGCATTTTAAATTTAAGTCCCAATTGAATCAGTTTTTGTGTAGGGTATGATGTTTAGGTCAAGGTTCATTATTTTGCCTGTGATTACCTGATTGCTCCAGACCATTTATTGAAAAGGCTATCCTTCCTCCACCAAATTGCTTTTGCACCTATGTGAAAATACCAGTTGACAATATTTGTCTGGGTCTATTTCTCTGTTTTCTGTTCTGTTTCATTGATCTATGTGAAACTGGGAGCACTGTCTGCCAATATTACATTGTCTTGGTAGAGTGATTCTTCCTCCTTTATTCTTTTTTTCAAGATTGTTTTAGCTATTGTACAGGCTGTGACTTACATGTAAATTTTAGAATGTGCTATCTCTGTCTTCAGAAAGTATTGCTGAGATTTTAATAGGAATTATATTAATTTTATATAGCAGTTTGGAGAGAATTGACATCTTCCTGTGTTGAATCTTCCAATCCATGAATATGGTATATCTCTCCGTTTATTTACATCTTTTTAATTTTTTCAACAGCATTTCATAATTTTTACCATAGAGATCCTCTACATATTTCTTAAATGTATATTTAAATATTTTGTTCTCTTTGGATTGATGGTAAATGACATTTTTTTTTAATTTTAGTTCTCTGTGTTTATTGTTACTATATGGAAATGTGAATGATTTTTATGTGTTGATTTTGTATTCTGTGACCTTGCTGAATTCATTTTTTAGTTCTAGGAATTTTTTTGATAGATTTCCTGGGATTTGCTTCCAATATGTGTGCATTTTATTTTTCTTTCTTTCCTGTTTGTAATGACTAGAATTTCTAGTATTATGTTGTATAAATGTGGTGAGAATGGACATGTTTGCTTTGTTTGTAATCTTAAAGGGAAAGCATCCAACATTCCACCATTAATGTAATGTTAGCTACAGGATTTTTTTATACACTGTGTGTGTGTATGTGTGTGTGTGTGTGTGTACGTGTTTCAGAATGAGATCATTTCCTTCTACTCCTAACTTGCTGAGAGATTTTTAAATGAATAAATTTTGTCAAGTGTCTTTTGTTATTAATATGATCACATTATTTTTTCTTATTTGGTTTACCAATGTGGTGGATTATATGCATTGATTTCTAATGGTAACAAGTTATATATATCTAGAATAAATATTTCTTGGGCATGGTGTACAATCATTCTCATACATTTTTTGGACTTAGTCTGCTAGGGTTTTGTTGAGGATATTTTGCATCTAAGTTCATGAAAGATGTTGTGTTTTGTTTTGTTTTGTTTTTTTAATTGTCTTTATCTGGTTTTGGTATCAGGGTAATAATGGCTTCATAAAATGAATTACAAAGTTTTCCCTTCTCTTTTCTGGAAGAGATTGTGTAGAATTGGTGTTAATTTTTCTTGAAGTGTTTGATAGAATTTTTTAATGAGTCCATCTAGACCTAGAGGTTCCTTTTTGGAAGGTTTAAAATTATGAATTTAACTCCCTTGATAGTTATAAAACTATTAAAATTATCTATTTCATATTGGTTGAGTTGTGGTAGTTTGTGTTTTTCAAAGGAGTTGATTCATTTCATTTAAATAGTGAAATTTATATATGTAGAGTTCATATTACTCTATTATCATTATTGTAATGTCTTCAGAGTATAGCGATATCTCCATTTTCATTTCTGATATTGTCATATGTATGTGCCTTTTATTTTTTTCCTTGTTAGAGATTTTTCAGTTTTCTTGCTCTTGTCAAAGAACTAGTTCATCAAACTAAAAATGGTGGTATTGAAGATAATTATTTGTCAATTTTTGTATTTTTTCATATTTGTGATTAATTTCGGCTTTGAGTCATTTTTTAAGTCATGAATATAAAGTTTATAATATTCTTTTATAAATATTTTATAATTTTTTGTATTTTTTATATCTCGTGTTCCTCTGTATGCAAGATTTTATCATATCATTGCTAATTTCTGCATCTTTCTTTTTTTCTTCTTCATTGTGTTTAGGTGTTAATAATTAAATGGTATATTAATCTGCTTATAAAGGCAAGAGTCTTTTTTCTCCTTTTTTTTTCATTATGGTAAAATACACATAACATAAAATTTACCATTTTAACCATTTTTAATTATATAATTCAGTGGCATTAAGTGCATTCACATTGCTGTGTAACCATCACCACTAGCCATTTCCAGAACTTTTTCATCCTCCTGAACTGAAACTGTGCCCATTAAATAGTAACTTCCCGCAGCCTCTGGCAGCCACAATTTTTTCTGTCTCTGTAATTTTGTCTACTCTAGGTACCTCATATTAAATCATACAATATTTCTCTTTTTGTTTCTGGCTTATTTCACTTAGCATAATATTTTCAAGGTTGCTTTTTTTTTCTTTTAACTGGTAAGTTTAGCCTATTTATGAGAGTTTGGGTGTAATTCCTATTGACTTATATGTGATGTGTTTAAATTTTCACAATATGCCTCAGAACTGCAGAAATGCAATCCTCGTTTTCTGTAATGCACCTTGACTTGGCATGTGTCCCCTGATTTGGGAAAAATAAATTTGATTCTTATCACTTCCCGGTGATTTAGTCTCTATCAGTTTAAAACAGTCTCTCCTCCAAAATTAACTCTATCTTTTTTCAGAAGGTATTCAGCCCTTCAGCACTTCTTCCCTCTTCATCTTCTTCTTTTCTGTCCCTGGTGTTAATCTGGGTTTGGGAGACGCAGATTTAGCATCACAGCAGTGGGGGTGGGCAACATGTCACCTGTTCTGTCTGTCCTCCGAGCCCTTTCTGGCCTGCGCGGATGATGACCTATGGCCCACCCAGCTGGATGGTCTGTCCTGGCATCTTCTAGGGATGTTTGAGGCCCTTAGCACGGTCTCCATGCAAGACCTACCTGCTTGGGATTCTCCTGTCTCTCCTTAGGACCGCCTAGGGCACAAAGGAATTCTGGGACCCCCTCACGTCCTACATGTCCCTTATGAATGTAGATATGAGGGCAACATCTCAGATCCTCTCACCCTAAATATGTGACTTCTTTACTTTTACTTCCTTGCAGCTGTCCCAGGTTAGCTCCAAACAAAGGACACTGACCCACAGATGCACACCAACATGTTTAGGGTTTCTGCAGGCTCGTAACCCTTCTCCCTTATTCTCAGCCTGATGTCAGAGGCATGAGCGTTCTGGGCCTCTAAAAAGGGACCCTGGGTGAATTCTGACCTTCCAGTTCTTTTCCTGGCTGGTCAAGGCATTGCTGTCTTTCTTTTTGGAAACTCTACCCTTAGGCCATATCCTTGGTCATCTTTCCTCTAGCCAGTCCTCCACACTGCTGCTCCCCGAAACTCCTCCTTCTCTTGGGATCCAGCACAAGGCTGTGACAGGAGCTCAGGAAACATTTGCTGAGTGCTGGTCTGAGCAGGATCTTCACAGGAAACCTCACATCCTGTGTGTGACAATCCAATTCACTTAGCCAAAATAATCAAATTAATAGTTTCTTGATTCAGTCTGTTACTGTTTTTAAAAAGTCGTCTATAATTTTTATGAACCAGTTTTCTTCTATCACTGGGGTTTCTCAGGACCCTAGGTTGAGACCCTCAATGGCCCTTAATTTTGTGACAATCTCATTCTTTCCAAAGCCTGTTAGAATTTTTTCTTGAGGCTCCTAGCTGCATTTATTACCACCACTCCAATCTCAGAATTGAAAGCATCCAGTAACCAAGCCAACACCAATTATGTAGCCACAGCCCTCAGAAGATCCCCACAGTAACCAGGGCAACCCTGATTTAGCTTCATCGTGATGAATAATAAATTACGAGAGGACAGGGCCATAGGCTGGGGCTGTTGGAAATGCCTGGCTTTAAAGATGAAGGGAAAGTTGGCAGAAAGTACACAGTGCCTCACGAGGTCTTATGGGCCTGAGCTCCTTCATAATTTACCCTATTGCCAAGGGGCGTAGCTTTTATTCTACTAATCAGGGGTCAAGAAGAGTCATGGTGTTGTGGCCTCTCTTGGCTTCACAAGAAATTTAGCATTTGACTGCTCTTTGTGGTTTGTCGTGATGACACAGAATCTTTCCCCATGTAGCAATGTAATTCTGTTTTAACTCATCTTCATGTGAGTGTGCCATTATCCTGGCTAAAGCTGCAATTTGAAAGTTGATTCCAAACCCCAAAGTTTTCTAGCAAAGAACACATTCTCGGCAAAATAAAAACTGATATGTTTAAAGGAGGCCAACAGTGCAGTTCCATACAAATATTTATCTGCCCTGTGTACATTCCTTTACTCTTTAATTCATTGGGTCAGTACAGTTTTACAGAGGCAGAGCCGTGTATCTGGACAGACAGGTCCTGGCTCTGTGCCCTCCATGCGTGCAGCTCTCCTTCTAAGATGAGGAGTGAATGACAAACAAAGGAGACCATTTCCAACAACTGGAAGCACTACAAGGAAAGAGGCAGGGAAGGGGCACCTGAGTGGCTCAGTCAGTTAAGCATCAGACTTCGGCTCAGGTCATGATCTCACAGTTTGTGAGTTTGAGCCCTGCATTGACTCTGTGCTGACAGCTCAGAGCCTGGCACCTGCTTCAGAGTCTGTGTCTTCCTTTCTCTCTGCCTATCCCCTGTTTGTGCTCTTTCTCTCTCTCTCTCAAAAAGTAATAAACATCAAAAAAAAAATTTTTTTAAGAGAAAGAGGCAGGGAAGTGTTAGAAGGAAGCCCTGTGCTTCTCTGAGCATGTTACTTGTGACCTGGGGCCTGAGCAACTGAGGAGCAGAGAGGAGGATTTCAGGAGTGGGCGCAGCATGGAGGAGGCCTTGAGGCTAACTGGATGAGTTTGAAGAACAGGAAGGAGGCCATGCAACTGGAGCCCTGTAGGTGGAGAGAGGCACAGGGACTGAGGCTCCCAGAACTTACACCTTAGCCCTTGCTCTATGTCCTTCTGTGTGTCCCATGTACTCAGGCCCTAAGACTTCTATCCACTGAGATCACTGGTGGTTTGTGACTTCTTGGCTGGGGCACTTTGTGACCTTTTCACTCTGTCTTTCCAGTGTCCTGCCACCTGCTAGGTGATGCTTCCTCATCCCTGTATGGAGATATGTGTAAGCTGTGGGTGGGACTGTTTCATTGCCCTGACTCCTACAGTTCATGGAAATGTGAGAAGAACTTGAAGGTGAACCATTGTCTGTCCCAACAATGTGGACTCCAATAGAACATCTAGCACTCTTTAGGAGACCCCCAAATGTCAACATGTGTACGTGTTTCCTCTTGGGCATGGCCCCCTCTGGTTCTCTGAGCATACAGTGGGGCTACCTGTGTTTGAGGACAAAGCAGGAAGGGAGCTCGGAATGGGCAGCTTCAGACTTGACTTAATCCTTTTTGGGACTTTTCCAGCCTCCCAGCTCTCTGTCAGCTGTGGCTTCTCTGGAGGAGGGTCTTCATTCTCCTGAGATGTCCAGGGTATGGAGGGATGAGGCCACCTTGCAGGGGCTGGAGATGGAGCTGGAGGTCTGGGTGCTCCAGGACCAGCTTCTCAGGTGATTTTTCTGTCCCCTCCGCCTCCTGGCCCATGGGTCTAGCGTTGTATTTATCAGGCCTTTAATATCTGCTTGAAGCATGGTCTCTACAGGGAAAAAATAGTAATTAAAACCAGCTCATTCTCAAGGTAGCTGACTCACGGACTGCTGAGGGAGAAGCCAGGTACAGACTCAATCCAGCCTGCAGCCTTGCCTTGAGGAAGCAGCTCCCACCAAAGACCTAGTGAGCCTGAAAATGGAAACTTTTCAAGAAAAGCTAGAAATTTTATGTGAAGTTCCTCAGTTTTACTCTCAAAATTTTTTATGTGAAGTTCCCCAGTTTCACTCTCAAATGCTAGGTGAGTTCCCCCAAGAATAAAAGAAAGTTTAAAAAATCACCGTCCAGTGCCCTGAGGGTGACTAGTCCACAGCCTTGCCTACATTCTTCCTCTCTTGGTTCTTCCACAATACTGTCATCAATACCCAGGATTCCATCTCACTGCTTCAAAGACTGAAGAGGTGGACACAGAATAAAATAAGCAGCAGGCAAAAGTTTATTAGAGTATAAGATCATAAAGGAAGAATAGTTTGAAAAGTCTCTTTACAGAGAGGGGACATTCGAAAATGAATGCCCATGACTATAGGCAAGGAACTTTATTTTATAGGGTTTTGGTTGGCCCCTTCCCTCCCCCGCCTTGTTCCTTCTCAGGTCCTACCCTTATTTTTGTGTAGGTAACTCTAAATGCCTGGTCATGCCTTTTTGATTCCCTCCTTTCCATTGGATAAGGGGTGGTCTAAGGCCATACAGTTCCTTGTGGGTCATAAGTTTTATGGTCTAACTATTTTTAGTCAGGTTTTTGTCAATTTCCTAAGGGACACCTGAGGAGGAATAGGTGGTGTCTGTTATATTTCTTAAGAGGAACTTTATGCCTGAGGGAGTTTGCTAATGGTTGGATGCTCCCAGCATTGTTTTAAAATATGTTTTCCCCACTCAGGGACCTCAGGTCCTAACCTTTCCCTCTCTGCCTATTTTATCCTATATTTCCCTATCATAATGCCCTCTCCCCTTGCTGGATATGCTCACACCACTGAAATTGATGAGCAGATCGTCATTTGTTAAGGGCCAATTAGAGGTCTAGTTCTGTAGTAGTAGCAGTTTTGGTTTTACCTAGAAACATACCACAACACTGTGAGCAGTGCATTTTTGTGTATGACTCTAAAAGTTGTGAGAATATCACATTCTATTAGGTGAGAGACCAGAAGGAATTTAAAACTAATAAAAATGCTCTTCTTTACTGGTTAATATTTATGTTATGTTCTAGGAATGAACAGATACTAGCTGACAGGCATTTGCGTCCTCTAAATCCTGATTCCAAGTGGGAAGAGCAGGAAGGAGTTGTCAGCCCTGAACTTGCCCCGCTAAAGCAAGGGGTATGGAGGGTAAAGGAGGCCCCCAGCTGCCCCTGAGCATGAGTTGCTGAGATGTGAATGGATGTTCTTTCTTCTTATTTATGTTTAGTTATTTATTTTGAGAGAGAGAGAGCATGCCAGCATGGGGAAAGGCAGAGAGAGAGAATCCCAAGCAGGCTCCATGCTGTTAGTGCAGAGCCCATCCCGAGCCTCTATCCCACCAACCGTGAGATCATGACCTGAGCCGAAATCCAGAGTCAGATGCTTAACCAACTGAGCCACCCAGCCACCCCTGAATGGATGCTCTTTTAAAAAGAACGACCAATGGGGCGCCTGGGTGGCGCAGTCGGTTAAGCGTCCGACTTCAGCCAGGTCACGATCTCGCACTCCGTGAGTTCGAGCCCCGCGTCAGGCTCTGGGCTGATGGCTCAGAGCCTGGAGCCTGTTTCCGATTCTGTGTCTCCCTCTCTCTCTGCCCCTTCCCCGTTCATGCTCTGTCTCTCTCTATCCCAAAAAAAATAAATAAAAACGTTGAAAAAAAAAATTTAAAAAAAAAAGAACGACCAAGAGGGACTACACGCCCTAGATTAGTAAAACTCTGAGAAGCCATGCATAGAGGGAGCCCCCTTTAATTCTTTAACACACTATTCTGCAAGTTAATTTGACCACAGAACCTCATTTAGCTTCTTTCCAATTTTTCTGTTATTCCAAACACGGCTGCTGCAAATACTTGTTTGGGCCTTTCTGGAAGAAAAGCATTAAATGCTTCTCATTTTCCTGTTAACCAGCACCATTGTTCCAGCCTTTTCTCCCTTTCTGCCAGCCACGTGGAGCTCTGCTTTGATTACAGTGCTAACTAATGAAATTTCAGTCTGGACTGAAAATGCAAGTCTATGTATGTAATTAACCAAACGCGTCTCAGAAGGAGATGAAGGCATGGCCCCTCCCCTGCGGGTCCAGAAGAGAAATCTCTGTGTTCAACTAGTTCCACGCTTCTCCAGTGATGAGAACATCTCAGGAAGAGCGGTCTCGTTTTTATGTGCATAGGGAGGCTGGTGTGAAATATTCATAGCTTTCCAACTTATGCTGTCCTTGAAAGTATCATTTGAACAAACAGGTCTTGTAAAAATTCCCAAGACTGTGGAAATCATTGCCATGTCCTGTGAAGATAACCTTCAAAGAGGGCTGGGAGTCTGGGTTAGTGTTCTCATTTGACCACTGCTGTCTGGCAGGAATGTTGCAAATGGCACCTTCAAATTTCCACACTCCCAAGATTCTCTCTCTTATCAGGATGGCAAACACATGATGAAAATTTTGAATAGGCAGAGTATAACTACACAAAGACAAATAAAAATAAAATAGCTGATGACAAGGAGGTATTTTTTTTCTCCTAAAAGATCAGGGAAAGTTATAAGTCTTAATTCCATGATTTTATATATATATATAGATATATATATATATATATACACACACACACACACACACACACATATAGTTATACATATATATGGCATATATATAGTATATAGTTATATATATATATATATATATATATAGTTTTTTAACAAAGAAAGCAGAAACTTTCTTTTTAAAATTTTTTTAATTCTTATTTTGAGAGAGAGAGAGAGAGAGAGAAAGAGCACAAGTGGGGGAGGGGCAGAGAGCGAGGGAGACGCAGAATTGGAAGCAGTCTCCAGGCTCTGAGCTGTTTGCACAGAGCCCGACACAGGGTTCAAACTCACAGACCGTGGGCTCATGACCTGAGATGAAGTCCGATGCTTAATCCACTGAGCCACCTGGGCACCCCTGGTTTATATTGTTAAAAAACAAAGTCTACTGAGTGCATATGAAGATCTAATTGGTGTTATTACATGATTCTTGAATCAGGCCGCACCCCTTCTGGCAAGTAGAGGGAGCCCTGAGTTGTTGTGCAAAACTTGGGAAGTTTTCCAAAGGAAGGAGGGTGAGGCAAAGAGTCAATAGGAAAAGAAGAGAAAGGACTGTTCCAGGTGTGGTCACTTTCTCCTTCTCAGGGGGAACAGCAGGGGGTCCTCTCCTGCAGATGACCTCATCTTCCTTTGGGGGATGGAGAGGGCCCCGTGACAGATGAGCTCCTTGGTACTGACCAGAAAATTGCTGACTGACTGGGTAAAACTACATTTCTTCAACTGCAGTTAGGTTAGATAGTAAGCCCTGGTTTACTGACTTGGGGCTTTAACCTAAGTAATGCCATTTGGGGCTTGTGGTTTTCTTTTTTAACAACATAAGCTGCAATAAAAGTCCTATCTTGTGGAATTAGATAACTTTGTCCTTAATTGTTTTGTATTCACATACACATGTGCACACACATATGGAAACAAGAAAACAAAAACTAGGGGCACCTGAGTGGCTCAGTCAGTTGAGCGACCGACTTTGGCTCAGGTCATGATCTCAGGGTTCATGAGTTCAAGCCCGGCATCAGGCTCTGTGCTGACCGCTCAGAGCCTGGAGTTTCGGATTCTGTGTCTCCCTCTCTTTCTGCTCCTCCCCCCTCACACTCTGTCTCTGTCAAAAATAAATACAATGTTAAAAAACAAACCACCTAGATTCTCATCAGCTTTGGGGTTTTAAAAGAATACTTTCTATACTGTCCCTTTGATGCTTGTTCCAAAGCACAATTAAAGAATGTTACAGCTCTTTGCTTTCATCAGCATCATGAGTGCACTTCCTGTACCACCTGTCTGTGTTGTAATGTACTTTCATTATACGAAAAGTGGAATTTGAGAACAGTGACCCGTGGTAACTGCCAAGCTTCTTTGATGGTGTAAAATGTCATAACGAAAGGTGTAGGGACTAAAAAAACTCTGTCAGTGTAAAGATGGAGATTTAAATTCTAATGAGTTTGGAGAGATAAACCTAATGGAACGTTCATGGTGCTAGATTAACCTGGTCAAGCCCCAGCTATGGGGCTCACCAGCAGGCCCAAGCGCCCTGGGGGTGATCTCTGGGGGTAGTTTAGGGCAGGAGGAATATTGCCCTGGAGTGTGAGATATAGATGCTGGATGGTTGGGGGTGTGCTCCACTGTGGCTGGTTTGCATATGAAAGGCAGATTAGATTCACAGACAAGTTGTTTACTATTTTGGTATTAACTAGCCCTGGGAACAGCAGTCCCTCCAGGATCTACAAGGCCCCAGGATGTCAGAGCATCAGATAGTGCAAAACATAAACAAACATAATTAATACAGAACCTCTTTGAAGCTTCTAAAATCTGACTTAATTAACCCAATGGACACTTTGCGTCCATCTTTTTTGTATACTAACTCTTCATGCATGCATTTATGTCAGTCGGTCCTGCCAGACCCCAGCACTGGGGTGGAGAAGGCAGTGCTTATCCTAGTATGATAGGGAAAGGATGGGATCAAATAGGTGGAGAGGGAAAGGCCTAGGACCTGAGGTCCCTAGGTGGGGGGAAAACATATTTTGGAACAATGCTGAGAGTGTCTGACCACAGCAAAACCCCCTCAGGTGTAAGGTTCCTCTTAAGATTGTAACAGACACCACCTACTCCCCCTCAGGTTCCCCTCAGGAATTTGACCAAAGACCTGACTAAAAATAAGTAGACCATAAAACAGATGACCCACAAGGAACAGTATGGCCATAGACCACCCTTCATACAACGGAAAGGAGGCAATCAGGAACGGACAACCCAGCACCTAGAGTTATCAAGCCAATAAGGGTTAGAGAAGGGACAAGGGGGAAGAGTCTAATAAACTTTTACCTGCTGCTTGTTTTGTGTCCAACTCCTCATTCTTCAAAGCAGCAAGACAATGAACCCCAGGTATTGAGGTTAAAAAATCCTGCAACACTGGGGCAGTTTACACTCTGATGGGGTGTCAGTGGGCAGTGTGCACAGTGCCCTGAGAGACACTCGCACATGGGGTGCAGGGGAACTCGAGCCTTAGGGTACTGGGTCCCACTGGGGCAAGCAGAGGCGGCTTCCAGAGTGGGGGATGCTTTTGCCAAGTCTTAGAAAATACAATCCTGTCTTTGTATTCTTCGCCTTGGGTGACGGCAACAGTGTGAGGTGGGAAACAGAATGTGTGGGAGGAACCAGAATCAAAATGCAACTTTCTAACTGGTTCCCATCATCACTTGAAGGTGTCCCCCTGACATATTGCAAGTGTCCAGCTCCGTGACTTTGCATAAACCCCTGGAAGCAGCACCAGGTGCAGAGATAGCATGGCCAAAATCCCCAGGAGGCCCCATCTTACCTTCTCCTAGGGGCTCACCCTCCGCAAGAGCAGCCCTATCTTAACCTCTGTCAGCTTTCCTAACTTTCAACGTTTTATAAATAGTATCCTGCGTCAGAATATTGTTTCCTGCGTTTTTCATTCTATGTATCCGTTGAAGTCCATCATCTCATTGCAAGTAGCTCTGGTTTCTCACTGTATGGACATACCACAGTTCATTTTCCCATCCTTCTCTTGATAGACATCAGGGTATTTCCAGAGACGCTGTGGAGGAGGGTGCTGCTGTGAATATTCCAACATGCATCTTATGATGAACATCCCATCCCCATGCCTTTCTGCTGGTCATGCCTACAAGTGCGGTCTCTGGGTCCTGGGGTACACATGTGTTTGACTTTGGCAGATGGTGACGAACAAGTTTTCCAGAGTGGTTTGCGCTGTCTTCACTTCCACCAGGAGTGTACATGCATCCATTTGCTGAGGAATCTCACGTCTATTGTGTGCTGGTGCCTCCCCCAAACCTGGGCTGTAACTTGGGGCGGAAACACCGGGGGCAGAATCACTTCTCCCAGCTGCCAGGCAGAGAGGCAAGGAGAGCACTTGGGAGCCTCGTTATGTGCCAACATTCCTTAGCCATTTCAGAGTAGACTATCCATGTTTAAGGAATAGGCTAATTCTCCCTTAGCTGAGCACCAATGTTTTATCCTTATGTACTTCAGTTGGAAACAGGTTTTTATTTTTTGTAGCCACTATCTACTATGGCATGTGGGTTTCACCCATGTGCTAGTTTTCATCATCTGGCACTAAGTGCCAAGAGCAGTGTGTTAAGTAGGAATCTGAGGCTGTGTCTGGGCTCCATGGGGAGCAAGCATGAAAGCTGTTTTTACCACCAGCCAAAGGGGGAAAGGATGGGATGTGTGTCTTGTGTTCACCATCCCTTCTGAGGAGGACGCACCAAGTAAGTCCCAGCTCTCAAGAATTCTAACAACAGTGTTTTAGGAAGAAAAAAAACAGGTAGAGTTAAAAAATCATCATAAAGCAAATTAAAGTGAGTGCTATCATTAAGAAATGAGCTGCCATGGGGTGCCTAGGTGGCTCAGTCGGTTGGGTGTCCGACTTTGGCTCAGGTCATGATCTCATGGTTCATGAATTCAAGCTCCTCATTGGACTCTGTGCTGACAGGTCAGAGCCTGGAGCCTGCTTCAGGTTCTGTGTCTCCCTCTCTCTCTGCCTGTCCCCTGCTCTCAGTCTGTCTCTCTCTCTCTCAAAAATAAATAATCATTAAAAAAAAAATGAGCTGCCAAATCTGGGAGAAGAGAAGACAAAGGTTTTAGACATACTGTGGAGATCAGGAAAGTTTACACAAAGGAGGGCAGCTGAGCTGGGCCTTGAGGGATGTGTTTCCTGGAGGGAGTTGGTTCAAGGGGGCAGTCCAGGGAAGAAACACTAGTAATAAGGGGCAGAATGAGAATGAAAATGTCTCAGCTATGGGGTGCCTGGGTGGCTCAGTCAGTTAACTGTCTGACTTGGGCTCAGGTCACGATCTCGCAGTCAGTGAGTTCAAGCCCCGTGTCGGGCTCTGTGCTGACAGCTCAGAGCTTAGAGCCTTCTTTGGATTCTGTCTCCCTCTCTCTCTGTCTCTCCCCTGCTCATGCTCTGTTTTGTCTCTCAAAAATTAATAAACGTTAAAAGTTTTTTTTAATAATAAAAAAAAAAGAAAATGTCTCAGCTTGTCCTGGGAACGTAAGCAATTTGGTGTGTCTGAAACACAGGAAAAGTGGAGAAAGGATGATGTGTACTTAGAGCACAAGTTCTGGATTCAGTCCTCCTCCGTTGCTGACCAGTTCTGTAACCTCAGGGAAGCCACTCTCTGAGCCCCATTTTCCTCATTTGTAAAGATAGTAGAGATACAAAGTTCTTAACACAGTTCCTGGCTCACACAGATTTCAGTAACTGTCACATCATAGACACCAATTATTCATCACAACACAGTGGTTTTGTGTCCATGTATAGTTAAATGTAAATATTAATGTGTATATATCAACATATATGACAGCTGGAAAATTTCACTTCAAAATATTTATGTTTATTTTAGTGCTGAACAAAAGTCATTTTTTTCAATCCTTTTTGTCTTATTTTACCTATTATTATTATTATTTTGGAGACAGAGCACAAGCAGGGGAGGGGGGCAGAGGGAGAGAAAGAGAGAATCTTAAGTAGGCTCCATGCTCAACACAGAGCCCAGTGTGGGGCATGATCCCACAACCCTAGGATCCCCCAACCCTGAGCCAAAATCAAGAAGAGTCAGACACTCAACCGACTAAGCCACCATGTGCCCCTGTATTCTCCCTTTTGTTTTTTTTTCTTTTTATTTATTTTAAATTTTTTTAATGTCTATTTATCTTTGAGAGAGACAGAGTGCAAGTGAGGGAGGGGCAGAGAGAGAGGGAGACACAACCCGAAACAGGCTCCAGGCTCGGAGCTGTCAGCATAGAGCCCCGACGCAGGGCTCGAATCCATGAACTGTGAGATCATGACCTGAGCTGATGTCAGATGCTTAACCGACTGAGCCACCCAGGTGCCCCTCCCTTTTCTTTTTAATACTTTTTTTTAATGTTTATTTTTTAGAGAGAGAGAGCATGAACCGGGAGGGACAGGGAGAGGGAGACAGAATCTGAAGCAGGCTCCAGGCTCTGAGCTGTCAGCACAGAGCCCAACACAGGGCTCGAGCTCACGAACTACAAGATCATGACCTGAGGTGAAGTTGGACACTTAACTGACTGAGCACCCAGGTGCCCCTATATTTACCCTTTTAAACCCTGTAGGAACATAGGAAATTTCACTTTATATTTCTTAAGAATGTAGAAATTTCTAACTTTGTCATATTTTTAGATTATTTGAAAAATGTATTTGAAAAGGTTTTCTAAGGGTAAATCCATCTTTATAATGTATCACGGTAACTGAGTTGGTTTAAGAATTAACTTTGCAGGGTGCCTGGTGGCTCAGTCAGTTAAGCATCTGACTTTGGCTCAGGTCATGATCTCACGATTCATGGGTTCAAGCCCTGCATCAGGCTCTCTGCTGACAGTTCGGAGCCTGGAGCCTGCTTCGGATTCTGTGTCTCCCTCTCTCTCTGCTCCTCCCTTGCTCATGCTCTGTCTCTCTCTCAAAAATAAATAAACTTTAAAAAAATCAACTTCGCTAATGAAAAAGGTGTTCCCATTTCAAAGTCTTAAGGTGAGGTAGAATCAGTGTATCCTATATGTATATACCTATTTACTTGACATTCTTTGCATTTTTCTTTCAAAATATTCAAGATTCAGGCTGTGAGTTTTTTAAAATCCCAAACATTTCCCAAGAAATAAAAAGTGGTAGGAAATCTATAACTAATTATTAATAGTTTTTGTCATTACTTATTGCTCTCTTGGCAAAAATGTTCTAAAATAAATTGTTTGATTACATGGTTACATTTTAAAAGGATCGTTTTCTCTTTAAGAAAAAAATATCAGCCAAGGCCCACCTATGTGAAACCCAAATCACAAGAAAGCAGAAGCCATCCACATCTGGAATGTGGTCAGCGGGCTGTAGAGGGGGACACAGTTCTATATGCTGTGGCATCTCTTCTAGGCCATTAGATGTTGACTTGGCTTATGGTCTCAGAAAGTTAGTTAGTTAGTTATTATGGTCTCAGAGAGTTATTTATTTATTTATTTATTATTTTTTTGTCTGAGACCTTATAAGCTGATGGGAATTGAAGATACTGGCTTTTTAAACTCCCACACAAGCCATGGTCTGCAGGTTGGACTTGGGTTCCTTCCTGGCTTCTCTGCGTGGGTCAGTTGTGTAGTAACTTTCTCATGAAGCTGTTGTCCTTGCTCCTGCTTGGCCAGCAGGCTGGTTCTGCAGAAGCTATTACATCTCTCTTCCCCAGGGTGGGTGACCAACGGAGGCAGAGTCATGGATATACCAGAACTACTGCTGAGATGTGGTACACCTTAAATTTACACAATGTTAGATGTTGGAGGTATTTCAATTTTAAGAAATACAGCTGAGACTTAGGTGTTTCTGTATTTTCTTTTAATGTTTATATTGGGAGGTGGGGGCAGAAAGAGAGGGAGACAGAGAATCCGAAGCAGGCTGTGCCATGACAGTGCTGAGCCCGATGCGGGGCTTGAACCCATGATTGGTGAGATCATGACCTGAGCTGAAGTAGGATGCTTAACTGACTGAGCCACCCCGGTGCCCCTATTTCTGTATTTTCAAAGTCAGAATAACAGGTTACAAGCCATGATTGTAAGGACAGTCTACCCTAACTCATCTCAATCCCATCCCTGCCTAGGAACAACTTACTAAGCCCCTGAAGGAGAACCAGGTCAGGAGGGGTAGCATGTGGGGCTGTTTCACTGGCTTGGCAGGGAAGCTGGAGTGATCGTGATGGGCTGGCTGGATCCCCAAGGCTGGCAGGAACCCTCTGCCTCTCACGGGAGCAGACGCTCCAGTCCCTACTGCCTCCGGAGCAAGGAAGAGCCTAAAAGGCCAGGAAGGGGTGCCAGCTGCAGGGGCTCCTGTGGCAAATAGATTCAGATGCTTGGGAAGGAAGGGGGTAGTCCTGCTGTCACCAGCCCAGAGAGTCCCGCTAATGCTGAACTCCCAGCAATGTCACATTCGGGAGGGAGACAGTGATGGAGAAGGTAGAGTTCGTTGGTCTTAAACTTTCTGTGTTCATGGCACTCTTGTGAATATTAAACATTTTGGCAGAACATTGAAGCTAAGTCAGTAATTATCACAATGTGATGGTTATTGTTTCTCTTTTTCAAACACCTTTATTGTGATATAATTCATATATCACACTAGTTACTCATTTAAAGTGTACAATTCAGTAGTTTCTAGTGTATCCACCAATATGTGTAACCATTACAATTTTAGAACATTTTCATTACCTCGAAAAGAAACCCCATATCCTAAGCATCATCCCCCTATGTCCTTATTCCCACCTCCACCCCCAGCCCCAAACAACCACTAATCTACTTTCTGTCTATTGATTTTACTGTGCTGGACATTTCATATGAATGGAATCCTATACTGTGTGGCCTTTTGTGTCTGACTTCTTTCACTCAGCATAATGTTCTCAGGATTTGTCAGGTTGTAGCATCATTACTGGAGTTTCTAGGGTCTTGTCAGTGTCATTCAGTGTCCTGAGTGTCCACCAGTATGAGAGTTAGCTAGTCCTACATCAATAGGGCCTGTGTTTTAGGAGCCCTCCACTGTCAACATCAGGGTGGCCACAGGACAACAGAGGGGTCACTCAGAATAAGCAGGACTGGGATTGGCTGAGCCGAGTTATTGAGTTTGGCAGATTTGACAGATTAATGAGAATGTCTGCAAAACTGATGTAATGCTAAAAGTATTCAAAAGTAGTGGTGAATTTTTGCAAACCTATTCTCCAATTAAAGTAATAAAATGAAGGGGCGCCTGGGTGGCGCAGTCGGTTAAGCGTCCGACTTCAGCCAGGTCACGATCTCGCGGTCCGTGAGTTCGAGCCCCGCATCAGGCTCTGGGCTGATGGCTCAGAGCCTGGAGCCTGTTTCTGATTCTGTGTCTCCCTCTCTCTCTGCCCCTCCCCCGTTCATGCTCTGTCTCTCTCTGTCCCAAAAATAAAATAAACGTTAAAAAAAAAATAAAAAAAAAAAATAAAGTAATAAAATGAAAACAATAACAACTAACAATATTTGCACTTTGCACTTTTACCCCAAGAGCGCGAAGCTCAGAGAACTTCTGTGACTTGTCCTGGGTCATTCTTTAGCAGACAGGACCCTGAATGGATCTGACTCTGTCCCTCATGCTTTGCTTTTCTCTGTGGCTCAGCAGGCTCGTCACCCTCAAGGACGGTCTGCCCAGTGAGCGTCCCCAGGGTCCGTGGGCTGCCCCCAAGGTTCAGCCTTCCCCACTGCGTTCCTTTTAGGAGTGTCTGAAGGTCACATATCTGTCTCGTTTGTGCTTCTTAAAAGAATCCAGGGGCATCCTTCTCTGTTGTCTAAGCCCTTTGTACTCCCAGACAGGCTGATGGACCATAAATAAGGGGTGGGGGGGGGGGGCAGGCTGGCTGTTAAATGCTCCAAAGAGATTCATGAAAAATTACTGCAGCTTCATTTGCAAAGCTCTGCTGTGTTGTTCCCAGTGACCCGAACACTGTGGGGGCACTCCTGAAATAAATCTGTCAGCCTTCCGCACACCCAAGATGTTGAGGTCAGAGAACTGATCGGGAGGTTTCCAGAATTTTTCTTACAATTAATCACAAACTCAGTGAAACAACTGAGGGAAAAGATTTATTTTGATGTCTATTCCCCGGGGTCACTGAAGGGTTATTTGACGTGATAATCTCTGCTTCCCAGCCAAGCCAGGCCTCTCCCTTCCTTTTTCCCCACCGAGGAAGCAGTCTTGCCATTTACATGAGCTCCTTCAGTCTTCGTACCAAGGTAGAGGCATGATCATGTGAAATAATTCCTTGCATGTTTTTGAGATGTGAGAAAGCAGACTATATCAGAACTCTGGACACTTTGTCCAGTTGATCAAAGTGGAAGGACACATCAGAGCCAAAGGCCATGCTCCCAGATCCCAAGGTTGTGAATCCCCAGTGGTGCCTGTTAGCCAGTGGTCATGGCATGATGTGAACTTGCCAGACTGTAATTTGACTCTCGTGTATTAATATAGTTACATGGGTAGAAGAAAAGGAAAACAAGCATTTGATTCATTTCTTATAGTTTCTTTTTATGAGTTGATTAGACTCTAAACCAGATGCGACTTTCTGGAGGACCATTTGGCCCACTTGCTTTTGGGCAACATGTCTCCCTGTTATGTGCATTTCTGGTGCCCAGCACCTACTCAGCCATGAGGCAGGCCTGTGAACCAAGCTGCTCCAACTGGAGTTCTTCTCCAGAACTTGGGATCTTTAGGAAAGTCACCAATAAGTGAGGGAAATGAGGGACCTTATCCCAGCTGTGCATCCAAAGAAGATGGCACATGTTTTAGGCCACTTAGATGTCCTTAGCTGCCGCCTTGTAAGATTCCTTCTATGGTTCATAGTCTGTTCATGTTTTTGCAAACCTGGCTGTTCCAGTCAGTTTTGTTTTTCACATTGCCAATTTTATCAATTGATGTTTGCATAGAAAATCATCTATTTTTTCTAGATTTTCAAATTTGTTGGCGCAAAGTTATTCCTAGCGTTTTCTTCTCCTTTTTAATCCTCTCTGCATTTGTATTTATGTTCCCTTTCTCATTCCTAAAGCTATTAGGGATATTAAGTCTTTGTTCATCTCCCGAAAACATATCTAGGAGCTCTAGACCCATAACCTAGAAGGTTAGCAGCTTTGGTGGACATTGTGTGTATTGTGATTGCTTTGTACTCCAGGCCTGGCTGGCCAGAGCCTTTGTTCTTATCTTTTATTTTGAGACTTTTCTAGCTTTCTGAGATTCTTGGTTTGCCGTTAAAAGGACTCTGCACCCCATGTTTGTGCAACCATCCTTTTACATTTTCCTGAGTTTTTATTGTTTTAATTTAGATTCTTAGTCAAATATATTTTATTTTTATGTTGAGACAATTATAGATGAATAGCTTACTATGCCAGCACTATTATTAAGCAAACTGTCTTTTTCCTACTGAATTGAAATGCCATGTTTTTCATTTACTAATTTCCTATAGATTATCAGTCTGATTTCTGAAATTTTTCTATCCCATTGAACTCTTTATTTATTTTTAAGCCATGACTTTAGTGTTTTGATTACAACATTAATATCTGTTAAGACATCCACTGCTCTCCCATTATCTCTTTTGGTTTCCAAAAATTTTTTGGATAATTCTTACATGTTTGTTATTTTCTAAATCTTTAAAATGATTTTGTCTGGGTGCCTGGGTCTGACTCTTGACTTTGCCTCAGGTCATGATCTCATGGCTGTGAGATGGAGCCCCACTCTGAGCTCCATGCTGAGTGTGGAGCCTGATTGGGATTTTCTCTCCCTCTCTCTCTGCCTCTTCCCCACTCATGCTTGCTCTCTCTCTCTCTCTCTCAAAATAAATGAATAAACATCAAAAAATTATTTTGTCCAGTTCTATCCACTCCATTGGGATTCTGATTGGAATGCCAGCACAAGTGTGCATTCCTTGGGAAGGATCGGCAGTTTGTAGGATATTACATCTTTCCATTTAGGAATAGGCTGTGCACCTTCATTGATTCAGTCAGTCAGGACACATAGTGGAGAAGCCAACTCAAGCTAGTTTTCACCTAGAAGGGACCCAAAGAGTTCACAGAGTCTCCAGGACAGCCAGAAACCAAGTTTGGAGGCTATAAGGCCAGGAAAGGAAAGATGCTTCAAATTATACTCAGGAACTGCTTTGAGGAAGACCCCATCGTCACGGGGCCAGTAGTGTGACCCTGCTGACCCTAGGCTTTGGATACTGTCTCCAGAACCTCACTTCCTGCCTCCTCTGGAAACTGGCTGTGTCTGCTGCCCCCTATTTCAGAATGGAGTCCGTGCAGTACATACCTGTGTCCCAAGCTCCCACCTAAGTCCTGTGCAGGAGTGTCTCATAGTGGAGCCCTCCTTTAAGGGCTCCCTCCCAATTAGGCAGGCCTGGAAAGCATTTCTGGAGAAGGTAGACCGACTTATAAGGTGAGTATTCCCCAAACTGAGGAGGAAGGCTTAATGGCATTGGGCGGCCAGGTAGAATGACCCATATCTGTTATACCTGAGTTATTGCTACATAATAAGATTTTATATATAGCTTCCCATTGGTCATTTTATTTTCATATTTAATTTATTTTATGTTAATGTATTTTTAGGTATTTTGTATTTGTTACTATTAACTGAGTACAATACATTTGTCATTTTTATTTTTTAATTTTTTTTAAGTTTTCTTTATTTTTTTTTAGTAATCTCTTCACCCAGCATGGGGCTCAAACTCATGACTCCAAGATCAAGAGTCACATGCTCCTCTGACTGAGCCAGCCAGGCCCCCTGCCATTTTTATTTTTATTTGGTTGTTACTAGTATCATATTTTTAATAATCAGTATAACAAATAATCTTAATTCCAGTTTTTTTAGTATATTCTCTTAGGTTATTTTAGATAATCAATCATATAATTTGGAAAGAAAGACAATTCTGTCTTTTCCAATATTTACACAACATACAATATTTTCTTATTGCATTAGCTAAAACATAGGAATTATCTTTCCATTAAAGGTCACAAGCAGGGGTGCCTGGGTGGCGCAGTCGGTTAAGCATCCGGCTTCAGCCAGGTCACGATCTCGCGGTCCGTGAGTTCGAGCCCCGCGTCAGGCTCTGGGCTGATGGCTCGGAGCCTGGAGCCTGTTTCCGATTCTGTGTCTCCCTCTCTCTCTGCCCCTCCCCCGTTCATGCTCTGTCTCTCTCTGTCCCAAAAATAAATTAAAGAAACGTTGAAAAAAAAAAATTAAAAAAAAAAAAAAAAAAAAGGTCACAAGCAACTCAGCTTGAAATACCATTTTGGACTTCCCAGTATCTTTTATGGTTATTGGACTTTGGGTTTACTGCATCTTTTGGATTCAGTACAGTAGTTTATATTTTGCTATGAAATTATCCAGGTTCTCTAGATTTTTGGATTTATGGCCTTAGACCTGCCTCCATTCTCTAAATCTCCAACATTCTATATTTAAAGCTCCTTTCTCATTTCTAATCATGTTTACTTTGGCTTTTGTTTTGTTTTCTTTTGTTTAGTCCTACCTGGGGTTTGTCTATTCAAGAATTATCTTTAGGCTTTATTATCCTAATATCTTTATTCCTATCCTCTATTCCATTACTCTCACTTTTTATGGTAAATTCTTTTTTGCTATTTTCTGTAAACTTGGTTTTGTTCTTTTCCTGATTTAAGTTTTACATTTTATTTTCAAGCAGGCCATTCATTTTTAACCTTTTTCCTTGAGAATATAAAACATATTTAAGAAAGTCTGCAAAACAAAAATATAAAGCTCAGCAGTTTATCATGAGGCAAATATGCACGTGACCTCCACTAAAATCTACAAATAAAGCATCTCCAGAAACCCAAGGCCCTCCTTATGCACTCCCAATTCACTGCCTCTCTGTTCCCAGTGAGGATAGTCACTAGGATATTACAATTAGGATATTGCATTAGATTGGGTAGAAATCTTTAATATAAATGGATAATGCCAAACTGTACTCCAAAGTTGTTGTCCCAGTTCACAACCCTATCAGCAATGTATATGAGTTCCTGTTGCTTCACATCCTTATCATCATTTGGTATTGTCTATTGTAATTATTTTTCAATTTTAGCCATTCTGGTAAGAGTGTAACCAACATCATATTGTAATTTTGATTTCTATTTTTCAGATTACTGTTGTGGTGGGGCTCCTTATCACGTTTCACATTGGGTTGTCTTTTCCTTAATGTTTAAGTGAGGGGTTTTTTGTTTGTTTTGGATATAAGTTTTCTGTACTTGCATGTAATGCAAAATCTTCTATTTTACTCTCATTTGGGTATTATTTTATGAAAAGTTTTTCATTTCAAATACATTAGTCATTTGTTTATGATTAATACATTTTGAGTCATGCTTAAGAAGTGTTTTCCTACTCCAAGGACATGAAGGTATTCTTATCATCCTCTCACAGTTTTATTGCTTTGACTTTCATATGTTCATCTATAGTCCATGATAAAAATGCCTCCATGAGCAATTATGAACATTCCTGAAATAAATGAATTAATAAAAAGTCTCAGTAAAAAAATAGAAGATCTAAAGAGCCAAATGAAAATTTTAGAACTCAAAAATGAATGAAATAAAAAGCTCCATAGCTGGGCTCAATGTCAGAATGAAGGGGAATGAGAAAAGAATCAGTGAACAGAAAATGGAACAGTAGGTAGAAATTACCCAAACTGAACACCAGAGAGAAAATTGACTAGAAACAAAAATGAAGAGAGCCTCAGTGGTTTATGGTCTAACATTCATGTCACTGGAGTTACTGAAAGAAAGGATTAAAAAAGCAAGGCTGGGGCACCTGGGTGGCTCAGTTAAGCGTGGGCTCTTGATTTCAGGTCAGGTCATGATCTCACAGTTCATGAGTTTGAGTCCTGCATTAGACTTCACGCTGCCAGCTTGAGTCTCTCTCTCCCTCTTTCTCTGCCCCTCCCCCACCCATGCTTGCGCGTGCTCTCTCTCTCTCTTCCCCCTCCCTCTCTCTAAAAAATAAATTCATAAACTTTTTTTAAAAAGTAAGGCTGAAAAATACTTGAAGAAATAATGGCTGACAATGCCCCAAATTTGGCAAAAGACATTAACCTAAAAATTAAAGAAGCTGAGCAAATCCAAACAGGATGCTCCCAAAGAAATCTGCACCAAGACACACCATAGTCAAACTTAAGAAAACTAAAGACAAAGAAAAATCTTGAAGTAAGCCATTAAAATAATGATAATTTACCCATGGGGAAAAAAAAACAATTAGGAAGAAAAGATTCTCTGTTTTCTAAAACCATTATAATAGTTGGGGCGCCTGGGTGGCGCAGTTGGTTAAGCGTCCGACTTCAGCCAGGTCACGATCTCGCGGTCCGTGAGTTCGAGCCCCGCCTCAGGCTCTGGGCTGATGGCTCAGAGCCTGGAGCCTGTTTCCGATTCTGTGTCTCCCTCTCTCTCTGCCCCTCCCCCGTTCATGCTCTGTCTCTCTCTGTCCCAAAAATAAAATAAACGTTGAAAAAAAAATTAAAAAAAAATAATAAAACCATTATAATAGTAAGTGTCCTGTTTATAGTTTATAATTCCTTATTTCCTCCTTAGAATTCTTTATTTATATAAATGCTTTATTTCCTGTCTCTATTCTTGCCCTAGGGTATTTACATGGTTGCCATAATTTACTGTTTCATCTTACTCATCTTACTCATAGTGTAAGTTTCCTTTGCTATTATGGGGAATATTTCTAAACATGTGGAAGTTAAAGAGCACACTTCTAAATAATCCATGAATCAAAAAGAAGCCTCAAAGGAAATCCAAATATATTTAGAAAGGAATGAAAATAAAGCATGACATATCAAAATATGTGGGATGCAGCTAAAGTAATACTAGGGAAATTTGTAGCACTAGTTGCTTTCATAAGAAACCAGGAAAGGTCTCAAATCAATAACCTAACTTCCTACCTCAAGATACTAGAGAAGAAAGAAAATCAACCCAGAGCAAGAAGGAAACAAAGAAGATAAGAGCACAAATCAGTGAAATCACAAACAAGAAAATAATTGAGAAAACCAATGAAACAAGGAGCTGATACTTTGACAAGATCAACACAATTGACAAAGCTCCCCTAAGAAAAAAAAGATAAAGGACACAAATTACTATGTCTGGAATGAATTGGGAATGTAACTTCAGACTCTGCAGACATCAAAAGATAATAAGGGAATAATATGAACATTTTTACACAAATAAATTTAACAACATAGATTAAATGGATCAACTTCTTAAAGAACACAAAACTACCATAACTCACACAATATTAAACAGTTTCAATGACACTATAACTATTAAGGAAATTAAGCTTTTAATTTAAAAACTCCCCAAAACAAAATCTCTAGGCCCAGATAGTTTTCACTGGATAAGTCTACCAAATATTTAAAGGAATTAACACCATTTCACATACTCTTTCCCAGAAAATAGAATAGGAGTGAATACTTCCAAGTTGATTTTATGAATCCAGTATTATGATCTACCACAACCAGAGAGAGAATACAGTAAAAGAACACTAGAGACCAATATCCCTAATTAACATAGATGCAAAGATCCTTAACAAAATATTAGGAAGTAGAATTCAGCATATATAAATAAAATTACATATCATCTCCAAGAGGGGTTTATTCCAGGGATGCAAGGCTGGTTCAATATTCCAAAGTCAATCAATGTAATCTATGATATTAATAGATGAAAGAAGAAAATCACATGGTCAGATCAACTGATACAGAAAAAGCACTAACAAAATTGAATATCCTTCCATGATAAATAAATCCTTAGAAAAATGGACTTAAAGGAGAACTTCCTGAACCTGAAAAAGAGCATCTACAAAAACCCTACAGTGAACACGATACTTAATGGGAAAAGACTGAAAACTTTCCCAATTTCAGAAACAAAGCAAGCATGCCTGTCCTCACCACTATCGTTCAATGTAGTATATATAGTGCTAAAAGTTCTAGTTAATGCAACAAGGTAAGAAAAGCAAATTAAAGCATACAAATCAGAAAGGAAGAAATAAACCTAACCTTATTTGTAGATGACATGAGTGTATACATAGAAAATCCCAAGGAATCTCCAGAAATAATCCCTTAGAACTAATCAGTGAGTTCAGCAAGCTCACAGGATACAAGATAAACATACAGAATTCAATTGTATTTCTCTATATTAGCAATAAGTGTATGGGCACCGAAATTGAAAACACAGTCCTATTTATAATCACTCAGAAAGTGTGCAGGGGTAAATCTAACAAAATATGTACAGGACATGTACACTGAAAAACTACATAATGATGATGAAGTAAATCAAAGAATTCTAAGTAAGTGGAGAGACATACTGTCCTCGTGAATTGGAAGAATCAGCATAGCAATGTTATAAATTCTCCTCAAATTGATATGCAAACATAATGCAATTCCTATCAAAACCCCAGCAAGTTTTTTTTTTGTAGACGTAGACAATTTTATACTAAAATGTATACAGAAAGGCAAAGAAACAATTTTGAAAAAGAACGAAAGGGGAGGAATCAATTTTATTTCAAGACTTATAGCCACAGTAGTCAAGGAAGAGAGATAAGTAGATAAATGGAACACAACAGAGAACCCAGAAATATGCCCAACTGATTTTTGACAAAGATCAAAAGCAATGGAGAAAAGATAGCCTTTTCAACAGATGGTGTTGGAACAATTAGATATCTATGGGTAAAAATAACAACTTCATCCTAAGTGCCATAGTAAAAAGTAGACAAGGTCTAACCATTCTTCGAAGTGGCTGTGCCAATTTACACACCCACTAGACCTGCCTGAGGGTCCCCAGTGCTCCACATCCTGGCATATTCTTGGGAGTTTCAGTCTTTGTAATTTTAGACAGGAAAGTACTAAAGGAACTTACTTCCCCCAAAATGAGATCATAAGCCAAGACACAAGAGAAGAGGGGATCTAACAAAGGAAAGAGAATTCGAGGTGATAAAAGAAAAATGTCCCAGCATGTACATGACTAGTGTAGACAGACCACTTATAGATTGACGAGTCCAGATTAAAGCAGGACAGAGAGGCTCCATGGAACTGTCTCTAAGAAGAAAATAAAGCTGACAGAACATCTGATGAGTAGGATTACACTCAGGGTATATTTTCAGTTCTCTTGGGGACATTGGGGGTGAATTAGAGACAAGCACATAGGACACTAAACAAGCAATAAAACAAAAACAGTTAAGACTTTAGAATAAAAGACAAAGATCATACATAGTACATGGTTTATTTGACTATGTGGTTTGCACATATTTTCTCACGGTCGATAGTTTGTCTTTCATTCTTGTAACGGGTCATTTGTAGCACAAAAGTCAATTTTTGCTCATTATATTTTTGGTGTTACTCCAAGAACTCTTTGCCTAGCCTTAGATCCTAAAGATTTTCTCCAGTGTTTTTTTTCTAAAGATCGTATAAGTGGGTTTTTTTTATATTTAAATTAAATTAAAATTAAAATACATTAAAATTAAATTAAACCCCAGCCACAGCACAACAGAGTTGGTCACAGTAAATTGCTGGGATGTGCATTTACTCATGTGGGTGATGATTGGTCTTGGGCATTACCTGAGGCACTAGGTACTTACTGTAGCTTAAATAGATTTTCCCTGATTATAGAATCTTAATTCTTCAGTTGGAAAAAATCGTTGTGTGCTCTGTAGCAAGTACTGGGCTGTGGCTTTGAATTCAGAGCAGGCATACTTTAACAAGTATCTAGCGTGAGACACCATTTCAAATTTATTATGCAGACTTGGCGGTGGGTGCCTTGAGAATCTTGTTTCAGGCCTTTCTGTTCCATTCAAGGAGACTTACCTAGACCTGTCTGCTCCCCGCAAATTATCTCCTCCTTCCTCTTCCAGCGTTAGGTTGTTTTATCCCCACAGAGTGTGATGTGATAAGCTATTTACATGAGTGTAGCTAGTGGACTATTCGATGTGCTGCCTCTTTCCAGGGATCTGTTCATGCCAAACAGGCTGCACCTCATGTTGTTCAGCCAGGGCGGCAGGCAGCAATGGAGAGATTGGGAGAGAGAGCCATTCCCAGCCAGCACTGTTGTAAGTTCTGCGTGCATCTGTGAATAAGACAGACCCAGATCCTTCGCTTACACTCTGATGGGCGGAACAGAAGATAAACAGAATGAGTCCATCTCAGGGCATGTGAGAAGGTGGTAAATGCTATGGTCAGGGGAGAGAGCAGAGGAGAGTGAGGGGGATCCAGGGTGGGGCGGAGGGAGGGAGGGAATAGAGAAAGGCAAAAGTGGGACATCAGGGGGAATAGAGTGGATCTCTGGGGAAAGAGTTTCTACAGTTTAAGCGCCTGACATTAAGCTTTTGATTGTCAAGGTATTCATTTCAAAGACCTCCATCTCAAATAAACACATTGCCCAGAGTTACAAGCCACACAACAAATAAGGAGCCAGGCTGCCCCAGCCATGAAGTTTCCCTCCCTGCTGGGCGACCCAGATAACTGACCTCTTGAGTTATCCTGCTTTTCCCTTCCCATGCCCTAATTCCTGCTCTTAGGGTTTAAACTCACCAATAAAGAACAAACCCGTGAAGCCCTAAACACCCCACCCTGGACCCAGTAAAGGCAGAGCCCCAGGCCCCCTCTACCTTCACCCCCTATCATGACATCACTACATGGCCCTGGGTATGCTGTGTCCCCTCCAGGAACTGCAGCCAATAAGCTTTGTTTTGTCAAAGTTCCCTGACAGTTGTTGCTGAGGAGTGTTTTGCAATCATTTCAAGAACCACGGGGCTGGTCTAGCCACAAGTGTCTGTGGGGAGCTCATCACAGGTAGCGTGGGCCCAGGTGAGTGCCTCCAGGCATTCCTGATCAATAGCATCACTATCAATAGGCTGAGACCATCACAAAACAGTTCCCATTGCAAGAGCAATGACTGACTTCTCAGTCCTTCTTCATTTCATGGCATCTCTAGTTGGAGGAGAACCTGTCTGAGGGGTCTGTTAGGGAACAAAGTCCCCACAGCCTCAGCCCAGCCCTGGCCAGCCAGCAGGAAGGGGCCTTGCCCAAAGCACACATCTGGTGTGTGGGATTGAGGGGCCCAATCCCAGCTGTCCCTGAGTTCTGTGTGTTCTGTGGGTTAGCAGCACAGGCTGCCTCATACAAAGGGGGGACTTGTACTGAATGACCTGGCCCTGCACACCTCCTGTGCACCTCCACTGTGGAATGTTGTTATGGGTGATAGTGTTGTTAGGGCTCCCTCAGCTGGACTCCATGCTCAGGGTGGACTTCAACTCCGGAGACTGGAGACATCACTAAAAGCATTAAAAGCAAAAGCAACCTTCCCGACCTCCGGCCCATAGGTGAGGTGGCGGAGGCTCTTGGCAGTGGTTGGTGCGGGTATGGCTCTCCTCCTGCTGGCCTCCGCCCTCAGTTCTCCTCCTCCAGTCTGTCAGTCATCATTTTAGATCAAATTAAAAGAGCAGAAATTGAAGCATAAAGTAGGTAAAGGATAAATTAACTTGAGGTTTAAAAGATGAAAATTTGGCCCTGGACAATACCCTTGACCTATGGCTATCCCTTTTTATTTCACTTCCCTGGAAGTCTGTGTTAGTGAGCAGTTGGGTGTGTAGGTGACAGCAGCTAGGCGTGGAGGACTCAGCCAGCAATGGGAACAAGTCAGTGAGGGTGGGTGCCTAGGGCTGTGAGTTGCAGAAGGCAGTGACTTCTCATTTCTGCAGGCTGGCGATACCCGGTCCACTTCAGGCTGCAGGGGGGTGGGGGGGCAGGCGTGCTCTGAGGGTTTCCTCCTGGGCTCCAAGCTTTCAAAACACTTGAATTGCATTTTTTCCTTCCCTGGTTTTTAATTTTCCAAGACATGTTTATTTACACAGCATTTATTGAAATGCCACACCTTACACATTGTGAATCCTGTGCCTGTAACATGTGGTGGTTGCCCTCGGGGAGCACACAGGACATAAATAACTACAGCTAGATAAAATAAGTCTCCAGCAGATCTGGGGGTGGAGTGCGCTGCCCAGAGAAGAAGCAAGCAGCTCCGGAGAGGGAAAACCAGACAAGGCCTCAAGGATGACATGGGAGTTGGGTCTTGACAGATGAGTAGGAGTTTGATAGGCCATGACATTATAGTCAGGAAATTGCTGACCCTGGGAGCAGAACATGCCAAGACACAGAGCTATGATAACATGTCTCCATACATAACTCAATAGGAGTAGCATTCTGTTCATTTCCTTTTGTTTTTAGTGTTTATTTTTAATTTATTTTTGAGAGAGAGAGAGCAGGAGAGAGGCAGAGAGAGAAAGAGTGACAGAATCCCAAGCAGGCTCTGCAATGTCAGCACACAGCCCGATGCAGGGCTCGAACTCACAAACCATGAGATCATAACCTGAGCCAAAATTAAGAGGAGTCGGACACTCAACTGACTGAGCCACCCAGGAGCCCTTCTGTTCATTTACTTTAATCTCTTTCTGTGACTCCTCTGTAACTGTCTGTTACTATCGCTTAGGTTTCTTCAAGCTTATTTTTTTTCTTTTTCATTAATTGCTTTGAAAATCGGAATTTGAAGTTATTCCTCCTGGTGTGTGTGTGTGTGTGTGTGTGTGTGTGTGTGTGTGTGTTTCCATGGCTTTTGTCAAGATAAATCATTTGGCTTTATTACTTAAAGAAAACTGAACCAGGGTGCTCTGAACTGAGGCATTTTCACGTGATCTTAATTGTGTAGCTCAAGTGTACCTGCCAGGGCAGAATGCCGTTTTAATTGTGAGATCTGTCTGTGTTCCTCTGTCTAGATTAAGTTTGACAGTGTCGGGGTGTGTGTCTGCTGTGAAATGCAGCACCAGTCATCCGGCTGCAGCAACCTTGGGGAGACGCTGAAGCTGAATCCGCTGCAGGAGGACTGCAACGCCGTGAGGCTGACGTTGAAGGTGATGGCCAAGGGCACTGCTTATTCATGCATTCCATCCCATGCATTTACAGACATTTTAGGAGGGCTTTACTCATGTATCTATTCCTTCCACTTCTTAATTCATCTCTGTAGCTGAAATGCAAGAGGGAATATCTTTCCGGAGAACATTTTATAGGATTATAGATTTTCACTTTAAAGGTGTTGCTTTCTGGATCTCGTTTTCCATTTTTACCATTTCACTTTCCTGCCTCTGACATATGTGGAGTAGGATATGAATGGTTGAAACAGGTCTTTACAAATGTGGATGTGATGCATTCTACTGCTTTTCTAACATTTTTGCTGGTACACCATCGGGGAACAGATGGGCATTTATTTTGCCTTTTTAAAAGATATTTGGAGAAAGACATTTTACAATTTCCCACAGCAATCTATTCTTGTGTACAGCATCTGATTTTTTTAAATGACATGGAAAATTGTTTATATTATTCCTTTCTTTTTCTTCCTGCAAGTTTTTTTTTTTTCTCCTGAAAACCAGAATTGGCTGCTTAAAAATGCATATGAACAATGAACCCAGTTCTTCTCTTTTCCCTGGGTGAAAATGTGCTAAGACTTTTCTAAAAGGATGCAGCAAGGTCAAAGGAATGCTTTATGGTGATAAAATTGTATTTACAGTATGTAGGGAGCTCTAGAGTATGTCCATAGGGAACACAGTATGTGGGGAACTGGAGACTCGAAGAGTCACCCTGGAATCGGGGGAGAAAGGAGCAAAGTGTTGCCCTCTGGAATTGAGTACCTGGGTGTCATTTCAAATGCTGGCAACAATGACCTGTTGGTCTGGGCAAGCTCCCTATTAGTCCAGGGCACTGTGAAAACATGTGGCAAATGGGCAGTGACATAAGAGAGATAGGAAATGTGCCTAAAGTACAGGGTGGGACTGACTTCCTCTCGCAGAGTGGTTCCAGCAGCCCTCCAGAGTAACAGATCCAGGAGGCTCAGAGGAACCCAGACTGCAGCACTCAAGGGCCTGTCCTCTTACGTGCAAGGTGGTTCTTGCCACCTCACGTTGCATACAACCATGGTTTCTCTTACTATGGGCTTGCACAGGGTCAGTGTCTGAGACCCACCGTGGCCTTTCACAGCCCTCCTGGAATGGGGACATGGGCAGCTAGTGCTCACTCTGAGATCTCATTCTGACAACTCCTAAGTCACCTCCTGACTTTGTCTTTCCGTATTTAAAAAAAAAAACAAAAACAAAAACAGGGGCGCCTGGGTGGCTCAGTCGGTTGAGCATCCGACTCTTGATTTCAGCTCAGATCACGATCTCACAGTTCATGGGATGGAGCCCTGCTTCAGGCTGTGTGCTGGCCATGCAGGGCCTCCTTGGGATTCTGTCTCCCTCTCTCTCTCTGCCCTTCCCTGGCTGGCACTCTCTGTCCCTCAAACTAAATAAACATTTTTTTTTAACTTAAAAAAATTTTTTTTTAATTAAAAAATTTTTAAAGGGTATTTCTTGCTGCCTATAACAAGACAATAGGTAATTATAATTAAATTACAGTGCAGTCACTGCCCCCTGGAACAGTGGACAAATCCCCCAGGGAATCTCGCAGTCTGGAGGCCACATGGGTGCGTGCATGCAGTTAAATAGCTATGTCATGTCCCACTCAGTTGATGGGCTAGAGGTATTTGGTCTGAAGTCCCAAGACCTTGGAGTCCTTTATGACACCTGTACTCAGTGGGACCCTCCCAGGACCTGTCTTCTTGACTCTCTATCCCCTGAGGAGTGGCTGTGGCCTGAAAGATGGTGCTGGAACAACAGTGCTCCCTCTAAGAAGGCCCAGGCTGGGCTGACAAGCCTGCAGTCCCACCCACCCTTTCCCAGTGCCCCTGGCTCTGGTGCCCTGATGAGGAAACCACTTGGGGGGGGGGGAGGGGATAACTACAATGAAACAAAGTGAAGGAGAGCTAAACAGTTCAAGTCAGTGCAGGGGAGTCTTCTCAAACGGCTCATCCCCATGGGTGTTCAAATTGCCCAAGACAATGGTGAGAGCTGAAGGCCTGAGAAAGACTACACCAAACTTCTGAATAAATTTGTTTTAAAAAAACTTCTCCGGGGGCGCCTGGGTGGCACAGTCGGTTATGCGTCCGACTTCAGCCAGGTCACGATCTCGCGGTCTGTGAGTTCGAGCCCCGCGTCGGGCTCTGGGCTGATGGCTCAGAGCCTGGAGCCTGTTTCTGATTCTGTGTCTCCCTCTCTCTCTGCCCCTCGCCCGTTCATGCTCTGTCTCTCTCTGTCCCAAAAATAAATAAACGTTGAAAAAAAAAAAAAAAACAAACTTCTCTGGATGTAGGAACTGTCAGAGCTGGTGGCATGAGGCTCAGAATAAGGAGGATTTATGATTGAAAAAGAGGGAGCAGTGAGCAGCCTGCCCCCCAGCTGAGGGCCGGTAATGAGATCAATGGCCTTGAGTGTATAGGGTGGGGAGCTGAGTTTCATCTGGAATCTGGTAGATGAAAGACACTTGGAAGGGAGGGTCTGTTTACTGCTGTCCTCTAGCTTTGTTATTTTCCCAAATCATTTTGGCTATCCTAGTTCCTCTGCATTTCTCTGTAAATTTTGGAATCAGCTTATCAGTTTCTCCAGAAATCCTGCTGGGGTTTTGATTGGGGTGGCATTCGCTCTGTATCTCAGTTTGGAGAGAATCGACATATTCGTGATATAGCTCTCCATTTACTTAGGTCTTTAAACATTTTTTTTAATGTTTATTTTTTATTTTTTGAGAGACAAAGAGAGACAGAGTGTGAACCAGGGAGAGGCAGAGAGAGAGGGACACACAGAATCCAAAGCAGACTCCAGGTTCTGAGCTGTCAGCACAGATCCCAACATGGGGCTCAAACCCTCAAACCATGAGCTCATGACCTGAGCTGAAGTCGGACGCTTAACCAACTGAGCCACCCAGGCACCCCAGTTCTTTTTATATTCTACTAGTGTTATACAGTGTTTGAGATATCGATCTTAACATATTTTCTTTAATATTTTTGCTTATGGTATTTCATGTTTGTTAGTGCTATTTTAATGGTACTTAAAAGATTTTTAACCATCTCTTCTTCATTGCTAGTATATAGAAATTTGATTTTTGTTACTGATCTTGTATCCTGTAATCTTGTTAAACTCACTTAATAGTTCTGGTAGCTCCATTATAGATTCTTTTGGATCTTCTCTGTAGGCAGTCATGTGAAATGCAATGAGAGGCAATTTTACATCTTCCTTTCCAGTCTGAATACCTCTTCCTTCCTTCCTTCCTTCCTTCCTTCCTTCCTTCCTTCCTTCCTTCCTTCCTTCCTTCCTTCCTTCCTTCCTTCTTCCTTTCTTCCCCCCTCCTTTCTTTCTTTCTTTCTTTCTTTCTTTCTTTCTTTCTTTCTTTCTTTCTTTCTTTCTTTCTTTCACCTCACTGCAGTATCGGATAGACATGGTGAGAGCATACATCCTTGCTTTCCTGATTTTAGGAACTAAATATAGTGTTAGCTCTAAGTTTTTCTATAGATGCCCATTATCAGGTTGTAGAAGTTATCCCTGGTTTTCCTAGTTTCCTGAGAGTTCTTTTTATCATGGATGAACGTTGGATTTATCCGTCTTTTTCTGCATTGACTTAATGTTCATGTACTTTTTCTTTTTTGGTCTGCTAACATGGTGAATAACACTGATTGACTTTTGACAGTGAACCAGCCTTGCATCCCCAACATAAACCACACTGGGCCATTTTCCCTTCAGCTCTGCTGAGTCTGTTGATGCCTCAGAGACATCCTTCATGTCTGTGATTGTGCCTTTCCATTTGATTCTTCCATATAGCCTCTGTCTCTATGCTGAATTACCTACATGACCCTGCACACTGCTCACCTTTTCACTAAAGCATCTGTCCCAAGTGAACACATGCTCATGTTTCTCAACATGGAGATTCCCATGTCCTTAGAATTTGGGTTGGTTGGTTGCCGTG
The DNA here is from genome assembly GCF_028749965.1 of Puma concolor. NCBI lineage: Eukaryota > Metazoa > Chordata > Mammalia > Carnivora > Felidae > Puma > Puma concolor. Next base: position 128,565,124 of record NC_141672.1, on the reverse strand, counting down.
TGACCTCAGCTGTCTGATGGATTCCAATTAAGTTGTGAATTTGCAGAGTGTCCAGCATTTGGTCATTTAAATGGTAGGGGCAATGCTCTTTTTAGCTTTCTGCATCATTATCCATAATTGAATATTGAATATTGCTACAGAGAAAGACCTTAAAGTCAGCCTAATGCTTTCTCCCTTTTGGTCATGTGGTGGTCATTAATTCTGTTTAAAAATACTTCTAGCTCTCCAGCTTCCCTCAATGTGGTAAGATCGTACTTCCTAGTCTCCTTGTGGTTGTTCAGTGCCATGTGAGCAAAACTTCTATGTATCACTTCCAAGCCTGAGTATCCAGCGCTCTCTTTCCCTCTGGCATGGTAATAGGCGAGTTATAGATGGGGGCTGCACCATTAGTCTAGGTACTACAATGGGTAGAGCCCCCATAACTCACCCACATTTACTCACATTGGACATTTTAGCATGAGTGAGAACTAAACTTGTTGTTTTAACCCACTGAGATTTGGGGGATACTTGTTACCACAGCATAACCTAGCCCATCCTAGCTGATATAAGGCATCATTTTTTGTTTTTTGTTTTTGTCTTTGTTTTTTCTTGGTTTTCTTTTTCATTTCTTTTTTGGTATAGGTGTCAGTAATACTTTTAAATTATCAAGTCCATTTGCTTCACTGTGATACATCTTGATATTGATCAACCTTTCTCAAATTTCTTATGGTACCATGTACCCTTTGCACAGTGAGTTTTCATCTTGCTTTATTTCAGCAAAGGTTTCTTAAAGTATAAATCTGAATTTTTCTCTGTTGTCTTTGTTTTAGGATAGCTGAATCTCTTGGACTGCTTTTATCCATCCTTCCTATCATTCCCTCCCCCCCCCCAATTGTTTTCATTCTTCCTTTTCCATCTCGTTTTGCTCAATTTCTCTTAAAGCTCTCTTCCCACCTTGTTTTCTGCAGTGAATATTATCTTTGTGCTCTGCTTTTGATGCGATCTTGAGCTCTGGGCAGGCCACTTCTCAAGTCTTTGCTTCTCTATCACTTTTTCCTTACTTATTCCATGAGCACTTGTGTCTTTGCTTTTAGCCCTTGGATTACAGCAACCTTCTCTGTTTGTTCCCAGTTGTCACCACAGATGTCTCTAGCTGGTTAATTACAGTGGAATTTTCAATGTGTTTCATATCTTTCTTAGATCTTTTCTGATGTGTATGGATACTTCAAAGCACAAAAGCCTATTCCTAACCTATATCAAGCATTGTGCTCTATTTAAATTGGCTTTAGCATAATGAAGATTTTATACTTCCTTCTCATAAATATAGGTACTCCTTCCTCTGAGATTCTTATAGATCTAAGTGCCCCGTTCTCTAGTTTTCTTATAATTGCTGGTGCAGTCATTTTTAATGTGATCATTACTCTTAAAGTCATTCAAGCCACGCTGTGTTGGATGACACCCCTGCAGTAAAAGGCTTTGCAGCAGGCACCTGGTGTTTCTTCTCCGCATTAAAACTCTCAGAACACACAAGGGTGGTAGGAAAGAAAGGCACTCTTGTAACAAGGAACAAATTTCTGTGGGAGCCCCTTCCTGTAGCCTACAGATGTTCTTAACCCTTAGCCAAAGGAAATGCAAAAGGGGGATATTATTTTCATTAGTTTCTCTTGCTCATATTTTTTTGGCCAGCAATTAGAGCAGGTTCACTGGTCTCTTAATAGTCTGATTTGAGGTTCTAGCTATCTGATTAGTAATACTTCATGCCTAAATTTCCATATTAAATTATGGATTATCCATACTTTGTATCTAATGAATTCAGTTTGTGCTGGGGAAATCTCATGTAATTGGTTTAGGAATCAAAGCGCCTTTGATTTTAGTTGTGTTTGAGTTAGCTGATAGGGACTTAATGAGATTGGTCTAACTACTCACTTACCATTATGCCACCCTCCTTCCCCCTCCCCCGCTACTACCCACCAATACCAGAAAGTTGTACAGGCACAATCTGTCATCAGGGAAAATGAACAGAAACCAGTCTTCTTCCTGGCTAATGAAGAATATATTTGGAATCCAGAAAATGACGCAGACACTGCTTCACTCACCCCTAAGATTGTTTTCTATGGCTTGGAGGCCTGGAAGCCCTCTGTCCCTTGGTCTCTTTCCTGCCCTTCCTGACCACTCCTACTCCTGGATTCTCTTGTTCTTCAGCAGAGAACCCCCGGGGGCACACAAGCCTCTCGGTTAGGGTATTGATTGCCTCTTAACAGGTAATATCTCATGTCCTACCAAAGTTTACTGCTCCACCCTGATAGGAGTGAGGGCAGGGCAAAGGACAGAGGCACAGAGGAGACCTAGAACTCCATTGTGCCATGCAGGGATCCCAGGATTGCAGAACCAGAGTCATGGACCGTCCTGTTGTCCAGCAGCTATTGTGTGGGTAGAGTGAGGTCAGATGGCTCTGCAGGGGTCCCTGAACAAGTCCAGTGTTGGGCAGCACTCCTCAGAGGGTCTAGTTCTCCAAGACTCAAGTTTCGGCTCCCTGATGACAGGACCTGGCTGTGGACGTCACATTATGAATAATCTGTAAAAAGGGCCTGAAATTTAGGATTTCATAAGCTATTTTTCCAAACCATTAGACAATGGTGGGCAATTTTACCTAAAGATGAAGTCTACACAGATCCCCTCTACTGATAAAATAATATCAAGGCTTTTGTAAGATAAGATGATAAAATAAATGATAAAGGATGTTTTAGTAGTGTAATGTTTGCCTTTGCCAAGCCAAACCCAGCACAAGATTGTGACATATTTCCTGATCAGTATTAACAGAATTTTTAAAAGGTTACAAAAATCAGAATTGTTAACTGGTAGAATATGCTTCATCATATGCTGATATGATATCCATCCCAGCTTTAATTCTTTCCTAGATCCCAGAATGTCATTATGGTTTTATTATAATGATATAATTCTAATTCAGAACAGAGTTAAAAATCTATTTCTTGCTTCATCTATCTGGATTTAATTTATTGAGCCATAGGAAACCAAATTACCCAAAGAAACATTATCAATGGACAAGGAGATAAAAGTTTCCCAAGAAATCAGTTATTGAATTTATGTGCTTTCTTGTCTTATCTTACAGATGGTTTACCTTTCTCTCTAAAAACGTAAAAAAAATGGGGGGTGGAGAGGGTGACAAGATAATTTAAAAAAAAAAAAACTAGGGACTTGGAAAATGGACTCATCATTTAGTATCTAATCTTCAGTAAGTTCTTAACCATGCTAAAGAAATAAAGATTATTCTGAGGATAAGTGAATGGTCAACATTTTGTGACAAAAGTCACAGCATGGACTGGCATTGTGCAACACCACACACACACACACACACACACACACACACACACCTGCTAAATGTGATGTTTCCATTTTGGAACTGGGCAGCTACATAGAGTAAGGCAGATGTATCATATCTCTGTATAGCTTTCTTCTCACCTCTGGACTTTTTTAAAGTTTGTTTACTTATTTATTTTGAGAGCAGAGAGAGCGAGAGAGTACAAGCTGGGGAGGGACAGAGAAAGGAGACAGAATCCCAAGCAGGCTCCATGCCATCAGGGCAGAGCCCATTGTGGGGCTCAAACTCATGAACCATGAAATCCTGACCTGAGCCAAGATGAAGAGTCAGACGCTTAACTGACTGAGGCACCCAGGTGCTCCTCTCACCTCTGGATTCTTAAGGGAAACACTAATGAGTCCTTCTGGCCAGGTGGGATCCTCTCAGAGATGAGGTACTATCACACTTAAACTAGCAACCATGGGACCCATTCAAGGGAATGTCTAGAAATAGTGAGTTCTCCTGGCCACTGAACACAACTCATGTCATGATGTCCCTTGAGTGGCATGTTCTGTCCCCTCCAACACCACTGGAAGCCTGCCTTGCCACCCTCCGATCTGGTGGCATCACTTTCTGTGCACGGCTGTAATACTGAGTCTGGTGGGACATCTGCAGTTACAGATCCATTTAGCATCAGTACAATTAAACGCCCTTTGGAATAATCCTATGGATCAGAGGTTCCACCCAGGAGGGCTGTGACTGATCTGTACCTGCTGAGTTAAAACAAGGTCCAGGATACTCAGCATTTGAGGTAGAAGTATTTTGAGTGATATTCACAGAAGTCCCCTCCCAGGCAGGCGGCCTTGCTGGACTGGTTCCCTCCCAGTGTCTCTTGGCACTTGTAGCCCCACTCAGGACTGGTGGATGGGCTTGCAGGTGCACCCATACCTCCTCATGCAGTCAGTTAAATGAAGGCCCAGGCATGGAGAATGCAGGCCCCAGAGGGGCTCGCTCACTGCTGGGGAGCAGGACACTTTCAGTGGTGCCAGTCCCTTGCCTTTGTCCCTCCCTTCAGTGGTTTTCCCCCAAAGTCTCCTCTTTCTTGGGAAAGTACATGGCATTTCAGGGAGATGCCTCATGCAGAGCCCTGGCATCTCATGCTCTTAACCTCCCTGCTCCAGAACCCACCTTCTGCACAAGCCCAACAGCCCTCTCCAAGGTCACTACACAACCTGATATTTTCCCTGAACCCAGCCACCCCTCAGGGAGGCTTGGCAGGGCACCCCAGTTCTCCAGCCCAGGCATTGTCACCTTGGGCTTACTTGTCCAGCTTCTACTCCCACCAAGCCTGCTGTCTGGCCTCAGTTGGACTCCACTGTGCAACACCACCCTTCTCCCTGTCCTTGAGACATATTCACCATCTCAAGGAAACAGGGACCAGTGCTCAGGCCTCCTGCACTCACTTTTCCTAGCTCCTCTCTGGCTGGTTGGCCCATACTCCCTGCACGGTGTGTGCTCTCTCCCTGACTGCACCCTGACCAGCAAGACCCGCAGACCTTGCCACGAACCCTGTGCCTTATGCCTTAAACTCATGGTCACCAGCCTCATCCAGCAGTCTGTGCTGCTCAGCACTTCTCCTGCCTTCCTCCTCTGGCCATCCCATTGCTCAGCTCTGAAATCTCCTCAGTATTAGTCAGGGTTCGCCAAAGTAACAGAACCAGTGAGATGTGTGAAGCAGTACACACACATGCACGCACGCATGCACACGTATACTATACACACAGACACACATATACACACTATATGTATATTTATATATGTATATGTAGACACACATATATAAACACAGAGACAGAGAGATACCTTAAGGAATTGGCTCATGTGATTATGGAGGCTGACAAGTCCAAAATTGCAGGGTGAGCCAGCAGCCTGGAGACCCAGGGAAGGGCCATCACTGAGTTCAGGTCTGTAGGCCATCTGTCTGTGGAATTTCTTCTTGCTCTGGAGAGGTCAGTCTTTCATTCTCTTTATGCCTTCAACCGATTAGATGAGGCCCACCAACATATTGGAAGGCAGTCTGCTCTACTCTGAGTCTGCTGATGTAAATGTTAGTCTCCTCTAAGAACACCCTCGTAAAAAAATCCAGAATGTTTGATCTCGTATCCAAAGACCACTCCAACCAAGTTCACACATAAAATTAACTATCACATCCTCCTCCACCCTGGTCCAAGTACATTTTCTGTCCCCTGCATCACACCATCATACATCGATGTTAAAATTGCACAACTGATTGCGTCACCACTTGCTTTTAGGGCAAAGCTCTAAATCTTGAGCGTGTCTTACAGAGTCATTATCTCCTCTCTGGCTTCATTTTTTGTGACATTCTTGCCTCTCCCCTTCCCTGCAGTCACACTGGCTGCCTTTAGCCTCCAGGACACCCCTCAGGGGTCTCTCTGCACCATAGTCTTGGCACACAATGCTCTCTGGTCCAGAACATTCCTTCTCCTCATTTTGGTGAGCTTATTCCTCCCCACCCTTCATCTTTCACCTTCCCCCTCAGACTAGCCCTGGCCATCCTTGTGCTAAATTCTCATAATTCCTTGTACTTTATTTTCCCATGAAGCTATCACAGATTGTAGCTATGCATTTGTGTAATTTCTTTATTAATACCTGCCCCCTCTCCAGACTATAAGCTCAGTGAAGGCAGAATGGTATCTTTGCCTTACTGTGGCTTCCAGAGAACGACATGGCATGACCAGCACTCTGTAAATGTTTCTGAAATCAATGAGTTTTTCATTCATTCATTCAGGAAGGTTTGTTTAAATATTTTATTTTTTTAATGTTTTTTTTTTTTGAGAGAGAGAGAGAGAGAGAGAGAGAGGTGGGGGAGGGGCAGAAAGAGAGGGAGACAGAGAATCTGAAGCAGCCTTCAGGCTCCAAGCTGTGAGCACAGAGCCCAACATGGGGCTCGAACTCAGGAACAGCGAGATCATGACCTGAGCCAAAGTCAGACACCCAACCAACTGAGCCACCCAGGTGCCCCGAAGTGGTTTTTTTTTTGACGTTTATTTATTTTGGAGGGAGAGGGGAACAGAGGGTCCAAAGTGGGCTCTGTGCTGACAGCAGAGAGCCTGACTGATACAGGGCTCAAACCCACGAACCGTGAGATCATGCCCTGAGCTGAACCAACTGCCCTGAGATCATGCCATGGCTTAACCAACTGAGCCACCCAGGCACCCCCTCATTCAGGGAGTTTTTTAAGCATCTTTTTTTTCATGCCTGAGTTGGACATCAGATGTGCAGAAATAAATAAAAGGCAGACTCTTCCCACCAGGTCTAATGGGGAAAAAGTCACAAGCACAATAGCAATTTCAGTGCACTATCTTATTTCCACTGTGAGAGGAAATAAAAAATATTAAATTATAAAAGAATTTTCAATCCTCCACTCTGTCCTAAGGGAGGGCCATTATTTTGCTGAGTGGCCTGATGGATAAAGTGTTAGGTATACACAGGAGATGGAGGTGGTTTAGCTATAAGGACAGAATTGGTGGCACCTGGGAAACTGAGGGAGTAGGAAGATAGGAAAAATATTTTGGATTCTGTCACTGAATGATACCAAGCACACCCAGCTCTAGGTGCAGTGATAATGTGACCACAGGCCCCACCTAACCCTAACTGAAATAACTGAATGTCTATAAAAATAGATGTGTTCGTTCTCCAGAAAGAACCAGCAGGATAGCTACAGTTATAGGTATAGACATAAATACAGATATATGGAGATTTATTATAAGAAATGGAGACCAAGATGTCCCATGGTCTGTCATCTGCCAGCTGAAGTACCAGGAAAGCCCCTGGTAAAATTCAGTCCAACGGCCTAAGAATCAGTGGGGAGGGGGGATGGCGATGGTGTAAGCTGTGGGCTGAGTTTGAAAGTTCAAGAAGCAGGTGCACCAGAATCCAAGAGCAGGAGGAGTGGAGAGAGAGAATTCCTCCTTTCTCCCCATATTTGTTCTATGCGGGCCATCAGTGGATTCGATGATGCCCATCCACATAGGTAAGGATTATCTTCTCTACTGAGTCTACTGATTCAAATGCTTCTGTCTTCTGGAGACACCCTCACAGACACTAGAAATAATGTTTTACCAGCTTTCTGGGCATCCCTTAACCCAGTCAAGTGTGCACATAAAATTAACCATCACGATAGGGAAAAGCCTGCATCACAGTGGACATTAAGGGTATCAACCCATCCTTTTTAGAAAGTTCCAGAATTTTTTGCCAGGTATATTGCGTGCAAGACCAAAACAAAGACAGATAGGGGGGCACAGCTCACAACTGAGCTTACAAACTCATCTCTGTGTGATCTTCCTGGAGGTCACTGGAAGCCATCTTCCACACTTTAGGAATGTATCCTAATTTTTTTTAATATTTATTTATTTATTTATTTTGAGAGAGAGAGAGAGAGAGAGAGAGCAGGGGAGGGGCAGAGAGAGAGAGAGGGAGAGAATCCCAAGCAGGCTTTGCACTTTCAGCATGGAGCCAAATGTGGGGCTCAAACTCACGAACCATGAGATCATAACCTAAGCCAAAACCAAGAGTCAGATGCTTAACCAACTGAACACCCAGGAGCCCCAGAATGTGCCCTAATTTTGAAGAGCCAGGACTGATAGGCGAGGTGGTTGGTGGGGCAGATGTGGAAGCAACAGTGGTGACAAGGGGTATTTTAGACCCTCACCATCTCCATAGGCTGCACTCCCATTGTTTGAAATGGACAACAGACATTTTTAAGGTCTGATGCAATGTGCTTTGTAAACACAGCTTCAGGATTCCACCACCACCCAATTCCACCTAGATTACTGCCCTTGAGCCTTCATCATGTAGATGTTCTGGAGTCACCACCAAGGGATGTGCTTGCTGCCTTTGGAGTCCTTTGGCTGTTGTGGTGAAAGCAGGATTACAGGCAGCTTCTTAGGGAGACACCAAGACTGGGGTCCTATGCCACACAGGTGGATACCTCTCCACCCCCCACACTGGGACCCAGAGTCCTTGGCACATTCAGATAAGGAACCACAAAGAGTTATTGGCCCAGTTCCTTCCTCTGTCTGCTATAGGATTGCTTCAGTGCTAGCACAGACTGGATTTAAAGATCTGAGGGGAGCATTCTGACAAGGGCGAGCAACACACTGTCTGGGACAGTCGCAGCACAAGTAATAATAGACAACCTTTTCACTCGCAAGAGTGTCCCAGTCACTCTGGTGTCCAAACAAAATCAAGGACTACAGGAGGAGCACTATTGCTTTGTCTGGGGGCAAACAGACTGGTGGAAATGCTAAGGATTGATATAAATGAACGGGAGGAGACAGCGTGGGGACCACTGTTGGAGATGAGAGGCTATTTCTAACGCCTTTAGTTATTTCCAGGGCTCTAAATTAATATAGGGATGCTCGGAGGAGGAGGGTGTGAAGAGGAAAATAAGCAGTATGGGAAATTTTTCAATATAATTCAATGATGAGGCCATTTGAAGGAATGCACAAAAATGGCAAAAGGGAACATGAATGCACAAAACTACTTATAACGAAGGAAGGAGCCAGATGCAACTTTTGAGTTCAGGACGTAAGTTCACTGTCTCAATTGTGGTTCTGGCTACACAGGTGTATGTGTGTGTCGAAACTCATCACATTGTCCATTTAAAAATATGTGCACTTTATCGTATGTCAGTTACACCTTAATGCATCTGTTAAATGTCTTTGTGACAGGTTAAGCGAGTAGGGGAAGACGAAAAGGATTAAAGCAAAGACAGGGAAGGTAGAGACGGGATGATGCAGGAATTCAAAGATGAGTTCAGGGCATTTGACTTGATCCAGAAATCAATAAGCAACTGGTTGCCGAAACTTGGGGAAGAAATGACATAATCCTGGCAGGGCTGAACAAAAATGTGTTTGAGCCACAGTAGAAATGGGCGAGTTGACAGGGTCACAGGACAGAGTGCATTTGACTTAGGAGCAGAAGGGAGGAGAAGGAAACCGCTCAGCAGAGGAATAATGTATAATAGTTTACATTGGGCTCCAGTAGGGCTTTTCTGGGTGGTCATCCTCTGTGAACTAGTTTGCAGTCTGTTTAGATCTACCTCACTGTTGTTTTTTTTCCACACATTGTCCCAGCTCCAGTGAGGTCTTAAAAGGCAGACTTTATCATTTACATTTCAGAGACGAGAAAATGGCTCCAGAGTATGCAGGGACTGAGCTGTGGTCTCCTAACTGGTGGTGGATCCAGATTTCTGTCTTTCATGCCCAGTCTGGTGCTTCCTCCCCCACCACAACCATGATCTGCTCAGGAGGAGGCGGACACAGAGCAGCAACAGGCACAGGGTCATTTCTGTTCAAACAGAGATGCCCTAGGCAGACCCTGCACTGTTCTTCTGCAGGCACAGGAACTGACCCCTCTGCCATGCAAACATTAGGAGCAAGTTCAACATATTGGAACATCTGAGAATAATGTAGCGAATACCATTCAGACGGGCCCAATCTTATTAGATTTACAAAATTTGCTTCTAATATTTCTAAAAATAAGACATATGTTATTATATATTATTACAAACCCAGCTGAGTGACCCCGCCCCAGCTATGGCTCCCCACTCTCTCTGTCTGAAATTAGAAGGTGCCCAGGGTTAGTTTTGCCATTCCCATACACGTTCCATACTTCACAAACATTGTAGCCAAAATGTGACATAATCAGTACCATAAGCAGTTTTCTGTCTTCACCCACCATCATGATGTTTATCCATATGGATATATGTAGCTTTAATTCTGTCTTGTCAACTTCTGCATAGGTTTGTAAAACCCTAATATTCTGCAACTCACTTATCCGGTTCATGTTAACGGACATTAATATGTTTTCAGGTTTTCGCTGTCACAACAGTAATAGAATGAAAGTCACGCACTCATCAACGTGCGCTCATGGGCTAGATTTCCTCTAGCATGCATACTGTAAGGGTGCAGTGATGTGCACCTGCGCTTTTACAGGACATTTCCTATTTCCTTGCAAAGAAATTGCACCTGCCTGCTCTTACGTCCGACGGAGGAGATGTCTTTGCTCGGTCCATGTCCTTGCCAAGAATTCTTGACATTCAGACTTTTTATATGATCATTTCCTATTTGTATTTTTCACCAGTGAACTGCCTGTTTTGTCTGTTTGCCTGTTGGGTTATTTGTCTTTTGTTCCAAATGATACCCTTAGTCATAAAAACCTTGCATGCAGTCTGTGACTTGTCATTTCGTTATGTTTTGGATGGCATTTGTCAGAAGTTTTCAGTTTGAATGCAGTCAAATTCTTTTCTAAATGATGTGTCCTTTTTGTGTTGCATTTAAGAATTATTTTCCCCTCTGGCACAGAAAAACTCTGATTCTCCCAGGATAAAATATAATACAGTTCAGGGATGCCTGGGTGACTGAGTCGGTTGAGCGTCTGACTTCGGCTCCGGTCATGATCTTGCGGTTCATGAATTTGGGCCCCACATTGGCATTTGCTTCTCTCACTGCAGAGCCTGCTTTGGATCATCTGTCCCTCTCTCTCTCCATTCCTCCCTGTTTGCACTGAGTCTTTCTCTCAAAACTAAATAAATATTAAAAATTTTTTAAAATGTATAATACAACTGTATTATATATTGTATATATTGTGTCATTGTAAGTATTTATTTGAACATTTAAAGTATCAGTTTAAAATCAGTGAAATTTGGGGGTGCCTGGGTGGCTCAGTGGGTTAAGCATCTGACTTCGGCTCAGGTCATGATCTCACGGTTTGTGAGTTCAAGCCCTATGTTGCACTCTGTGCTGACAGCCTAGAGCCTGCTTCAGATTCTGTGTCTCCCTCCCTCTCTACCCCTCCCTTACTTGTGCTCTCTCTGTCTCTCAAAAACAAACATTATAAATAAATAAATAAATAAATAAATAAATAAATAAATAAATAAATAAAATCAATGAAATTTGGGTGCCCAGGTGGCTTAGTTGGCTAAGCATCCAACTCCTGATCTTGGCTCAGGTTATGATTTCATGATTAGGGTGTTCGAGCCCTGCTTTAGGCTCCTGTCAGATGGTGCGAAACCTCCTTGGGATTCTCTCTCTCATCCTCTCTCTCTGCCCCTCCCCCATTCGCACTGTCTCTCCTCTTTCTCTCTCTCTCTCAAAATAAATAAACTTGGGGTGCCTGGGTGGCTCAGTTGGTTAAGCGTGCAACTTTGGCTCAGGTCATGATCTCATGGTTTGTGGGTTTGAGGCCCGTGTCGGGCTCTGTGTTGATGGCTCAGAGCCTGGGGCCTGCTTCGGATTCTGTCTCATTCTCTCTCTGCCCCCACCCCCACCCCACCTTGCTCCCTGTCTCTCTCTGTGTCTCTCAAAAATAAATAAATGCAATAAATAAATAATAAACAAACTTTAAAAAATAGAATTATTTTCCCCTCTGGAGGTCATATAAATATCCTATTTTTTTTTCCTGTAAGTTTTGAAACTTGGCTTTTCATATTTATTTAATCCATTAATCCACTGGGGTTTAATGATGCATTTGTTATGAGATATGGATCTAATTTTATTTTTTACATATAATCATCAGTTACTACAGCACCAGCCTGTGCCATTTATTTGTATGGTCATATCAAAGACATCTATTTCTGAGGTTTCTTTTCTTTTTCATTGGTGTATGGCTTGCCTCTTTGTCAATACCACATCGTATTAAGTGCTCTTTATTAGTCTTATATCTAGTAGAATAAGCCCCCACTTTGTTCTTCAAAATTGTCTGGGCTATTTTTGGTCCTTTGTCTGCCTTCCCTTTCCTCTCACCACCCCCCGATACAAAAAAAAACAAAAAAAGGTTCATAACTGCATTGCATTTTTAGGTTAATTAAGTCAGAATGGTCATTTTTACATATATCTCCATTTATTTAGCTTTCTGTTATGTTTTTCAATAAAAATTATATAAATTTCAGTATACAGTCTTGATCATCTATTGTTACATATGTTCCTAGATGTCATATAGTTTTGTTGCTGTTGGAAAAGGAGAAAATTTTTAAATTACATTTTCTGATTTTTAGATTTAAAAATGTAATGCTTATTTATATTTGAGAGAGAGAGAGACATATGCAAGCAGGGGTGGGGCAGAGAGAAACGAAGACAGAATCTGAAACATATCCAGGCTCTGAGCTGTCAGCAAAGAGCCACACTCAAGGCTCCAACTCACCAGCTGCAAGATCATGACCCGAGCCAAAGTTGTTCGCTTAACTGACTGAGCCACCCATGGGCCCCTCTGATTTTTAGATTTTTATATAGAGAAATCCATGTGCTTTTGTTCATTGATCTCACATCCAGTTACTTCCCACTCCATTTGCTCCAGAAGTTTGCCTGTTTGGTATTGTTTGGTATTTTCTATTTAGAAGGTTATATTGTTTGGGAATAACTTTGCTTCTTTCTTTCCAATCTTTACATTTATTACTGATTTTTCTTATTTTTTCTTGTCTTCCAGAACTGGCAAGGACTTCTGGTACATTGTTTTAAAGTTTTTATTTTAATCACCTGGTGCTCATCCTGACATGTGCACTCCTTAATCCCCATCCCTTGTTTCACTCATACCTCCTCTGGTAATTATCAGTTTGGTCTCTAGAATTGAGTCTGTTCCTTGGTTTGCCTCTCTCTCTTTTTTCCCCTTTGCTAATTTGTTTTGTTTCTTAAATTCCACATGTGGGTGAAATCAAATGGTATTTGTCTTTCTCTCACTGACTTATTTCACTTAGCATTATACGCTGTAGCTCCATCCACGTCATTGCAAATGGCAATATTTCATTTTTTATGGCTGAATAATATTCCATTGTATGTATATACTATGTCTTCTATATCCATTCATCAGCTGATGGACATGTGGGCTGCTTCCATATTTTGGCTATTGTAAATAATGCTTCTGTAAATGAGGTGTATTTATATCCTTTTGAATTAGTGTTTTTGTATTCTTTGGGCAAATAGTCAGTGGTGCAATAGCTGGTTTATAGGGTAGTTAGTTCTATTTTTCACTTTTTGAGGAACCTCTATACTGTTTTCCAGAGTGACTGCACCACATGGCATTCCTACCAACAGTGCAAGAGGGTTTCCCTTTCTCCACACCCTCACCAACACCTGTTGTTTCCTGTGTTGTTGATTTTAGCTATTCTGACAGGTGTAAGATGATATATCATTGTAGTTTTGATTTGCATTTCCCTGATGGTGAGTGATGTAGAGCATCTTTTCATGTGTCTGTTGGCCATCTGTGTGTCTTCTTTGGAAAAATGTCTATTCGTGTCTTCTGCCCGTTTCTTAATTGGATTATTTGTTTATTGGGTATTGAGTTTTGTAAGTTCTTTATTTATTTTGGATAATAACCCTTTATCAGCTATGTCATTTGCAAAATTTTTCTCCTATCCTATAGGTTGTCTTTTAGTTTTGTTGACTGTTTCCTTCATTGTGCAGAAGCTTTTTATTTTGATGTAGTCCCAGTAGTTTATTTTTGCTTTTGTTTCCCTTGCCTCTGGAAAAATGTCTAGTAAGAAGTTACTATGGCCCATGTCAAATAGGTTGCTGCCTGTGTTCTCCTCTAGGATTTTGATGGTTTTCTGTGTCACATTTAGGTCTTTACTTCATTTTGAATTTATTTTTGTGTATGGTGTAAGCAAGCGGTCCAGTTTCATTCTTTTGCGTGTTGCTGTCCAGTTTTCCCAACACTGTGTGTTGAAGAGACTGTCTCTTTCCAATTAGATATCCTTTCCTGCTTTGTTGAAGATTAATTGACCATTTAATTATGGGTTTATTTCTGGGTTTTCTATTTTATTCTCTTTATCTATGTGTCTATTTTTGTGCCAGTACCATACTGTTTTGATTACTACAGCTTTGTAATATAACTTGAAGAAGTCTGAAATTGTGATGCCTCCATCTTTGCTTTTTAAAGATTGCTTTAGCTATTTGCAGTCTTATGCTTCCATACAAATTTTATAATTTTGTTCTAGTTCTGTGAAAAATGCTTTTGGTATTTTGATAAGGATTCCATGAAATGTATAGATTGCTTTGGGTAGTATAGACATTTTAACAATATTTGTTCTTTCAGTCCATGAGCATGGTATGTCTTTCCATTTCTTTATGTTGTCTTTAATTTCTTTCATCAGTGTTTTATAGTTTTCAGAGTACACACCTCTTTGATTAGGTTTATTCCTAGGTATCTTATTATTTTTGGTGCAATGGTAAATGGGATTGTTTTCTTAATTTCTTTTTCTGATGCTTCATTATTGGTGTATAGAAATGCAATAGATTTCTGTACAGTGATTTTGTATCCTGTGACTTTACTGAATTTATTTATCAGTTCTAGCAGTTTTTTCGTGGAATCTGTCAGGTTTTCTATTTATAATATCATGTAATCTGCAAATAGTGAAAATTTAACTTCTTCCTTACCAATTTGGATGCCTATTCTTTCTTTTTGTTGTCTGCTTGTTGAGACTAAGACTTCCAGTACTGTGCTGAATAAAAGTGGTAAGAGTGGACATCCTTGCCTTGTTCCTGACCTTAGGGGAAAGGCTCTTAGTTTTTCCCCATTGAGTATGATGTTAGCTGTGAGTTTTTCATATATGGGCTTAATTATGTTGAAGTATGTTCTCTCTTGACCTGCTTTGTTGAGGGCTTTTTATCATGAATGGATGTTGTACTTTGTCAGATGTTTTTTCTGCATCTGTTGAAATGATTGTGTGGTTCTTAAACTTCCTCTTATTAATGTGATGTATTCTTGCATGTTGTTGAGTGGAGATTGAGGCAGCAGGCATCCTTGTCTTCTTCCTGATTTTAAAGGAAATGAACCCAATAATTAAGAATAATATATTCAATAACATTTGTTGAAAATTTCTGGTACTAAATAGTATTTGCCAGGTTAAGTTTATTACCAGTTTGCTAAGAGTTTACCACTATAGAGTTTCAGGGCGCCTGGGTGTTTCAGTTGGTTAAGTATCTGACTCTTCGTTTTGGCTCAGGTCATGATTCTACAGTTCATGAGTTTGAGCTTGGGATTCTCTCTCTCTCCCTCTTTCTTTGCCTCTCTTTCTCTCAGAATAAATTTTAAAAGATTTATTAAAAAAAGAGTTTTAAAAAATTTAGCAAATGCTACATCTCTTGAGATGAGTATGTATGCATGTGTTTTCATATACATACATATACATATACATTTGAATATACAAGCACACACACATATATATATATACACTGATCTCAATAAGATACAATGCTCAGACACAGCATTTGCTAAGACTTAAAACTCTAATGTGTATTTAATATATTACATAAATAAATGTGAATGTATATCACTCATATATATATAACTTGATTCTGTTGATATAGTTAATTACATTAATGAATTTCTAAAGTGGAACCATTCTTGCATTTCTGGGGTAAAACTCAGTCACACTGTTTTCATATGATTATGAAAATCCACTTTGCTTACATTTTATTAAGGATTTTTCATTATTACTCATGTCATATTCCTCCTTCTTGAGATAATCTTAGTATATTTTATTTTTCTGGAAGAATTGTCCATTTTGATTAGATTTTGAATTCACTGATATGTGAGTACTGTGCTTATAATTATGTCTCTATTAATTTCTCATCTTTGTAATTTATTCATTCTCTTTCTTTTGTTATTCAGCCTTGCCAGAGACTAACCCATTTTATTAGTTTTTTTTTCCTCAGAGAACAAACTTTAGGTTTATTGATCCTGTCTACTGTTACTTTCTTCAAATTTCCATAATTTCTGCTTCCATCTCCATTGATTCCTTCCTTCTTAATTCCTTTTCCTTTTTTTCCCTTCTTGTATTGTGTGTTTTGTTAATAAATTTCAATCCTTCTTCATTTCTCATATAAGTATGTAAGATTTTAGTGTCCTACCTGCATACTCCAAAATTTGCTGTCTTGTCATTTTTTTTCAGTTCCAAGGATTCTCTAATTTTCATTATGATTTATTTTTCAATCCTTGAGTTTCTTAGCAATATATTCTGAATCGTGCAGATATGTGGAGGGTTTTCTTGCTTCTCTTATTAATAGCAAATGTAATTGCTCTGCAGTCAGGTAACTAATGTGCCTATGTTTTTGATGTTAGTTTGCTGAACTTCACTTTGTGCCCAAGTTTGTGTCAAGTCTTTGTAAAAGCCCCACATATCATGTTGGGTACAGGTTCTGGTATGTGTGTATTAGATCTGGCATGTTCAGCTCTTCGTCCTTACTAATTGTCTGTTGGACATGTTGACACAGGTGGTGTTAAAACCTCCACAGCAGTGGTAGATTTGTCCACGTCTACTCCCAGCTGCTCTTGGTTTCTGTCTTCTCTCTGCTTGTTCGCATCTTGAGAGGCTCCTCTTCTCCCTCCAGAATCATGACCTGATTCTGGGTTCTAATACAAATGTGCTTCTGGCATTTAAGAAGTGTCTCCTCTGGCCAGATAGGAAAAGAGACATGCCTATACCTTTAAAGAAATGCTAGAAGATAGTGAAGTACAGATCAGAAATGTTACTTCTGGTTATAAATAGTTCCAAGTACACAAGAGGCAAAGGTTAATGAGATCATTTCAATTACTTTTGCATATGATTTGTATTTCCCACGAGTCCCTCCATTCCTTTTAACTTCATCTTGATCTCCCTGGGCCTCTAATCAAACTACATTCTCTCACCCTTAACCTTGAAGTTGAGGGTTAGGGGAAAGGGCGGCAAAGAAGCAGCCATGGGGCAGAGCTTTAGGGACACAGAAAACTTTCAGAACAATGAAAAGTGGACAGACATAAAAAATTTTTTCCCATCAGTCGAACAAAAAGTGCAACAATATAGGAGCAGTTTAGAATACCGAAGTGTAGTATTGGGTCGGCACCCAATAATTTTTGGTGCTATTTTTTCCTGAAGCTTTCATGGATGAGGCTTAAAGGTCCTCTGCTGAAATTATGTCTCGGACCTGTGTTTTCAGTCGGATGGAGGCACTCACATGGCCAGCCATGTATAATAATCACAACCAGAGTTGATTGAACCTTGCCGTGTGGCAGGCATTGCTCCAAGCACTTCACATTTATGAGCTAATTTAACCTTCACAACAGCCCTGTGAGGTGTAGATATTGTTATTCCCATTTTACAGATGAGGACACTGAGGCACAGTGAAATGAAACAACTTCCCAAGGTCATGCAGATCATAAAGGTGGAGCCAGGATGCCTGGCCAGGCAGTCAGCTCTGGACACCCAGCTCTCACTGCCATCTGCAGGGGACAAGTAGACCTGCTACCCAGGACCATGGCCATGGGACAGTGAGCACACATGCTCAGAACAAGCTGAGGCCCAGTGGGGGGAAAAAAAAATTGCTTTGTAAATTACCAAAAAATTAAATTATGCTCACTCTGCTTTATGGTCAGTGCCTTAAAAAAAATCCTTTGAAAATTGATAAACCACAAATTCATGTACTACGTGAGTGATAATACTCTTGGAACAGAATTTTTTGTGATGCATAAGTTCCCTCTCCCAAGCAGGCCAGGTGAAAGGCCTTAGCATGTTGTATATTCTGCCTCTGAACTACTCTGTGAAGAGAAGTTCTTGCTTTACAAAGCAAAGCATTAGGGCTCCCAGCATAAGGTGTCTCTAGTTCTGACAGACTCCTGGTGAAGTCAGTGTATCCCTTCCTTGCCAGCTGAGTAACATGTCAGTGAAGTTACCCTGCAGTTCCATTCTCCTGAGATGCAAGGAATAAACTGTCATTTTGGTACACAGGGAAAAAATGATCCTCCACGAAATCAACAGTGACACGCAAGTGATGAATGACTCATGGGGATCTCCTAGGGAGTGAGGACACATCCCAGATCTCAGGGCCAGTGCCTATAACCAAGTCGTATCTGCAGATGTCTTCATTCAGGAAATCGCAATCTTAACAAGTTCTCATTTGCAGATTTTTCTTGAAGGGTTATGACTGTCTTATTTTTCCATTGAAAATAATGCCTGAAATAAGGTCTGCTACATTTTCTGAATCCTGAATATTTCCCCATTCATCTAAATGAGTGGCATTTTCTTCCTTTCTTTTCTTTTCTTTCTTTCTTTCTTTCTTTCCTTCTTTTCCTTCCTTCCTTCCTTCCTTCCTTCCTTCTGGCTGTCAAGAGATTAAAATATTTTTTTATAGTTTCTGTATTTATTTTGAGAGAGACAGTGAGCATGAGTGGGGGAGGGGCAGAGAGAGAGAATCCCAAGCAGGCTCCACACTATCAGCATGGAGCCCAACGTGGGGCTTGAATTCAGAAACTGTGAGATCACGACCTGAACTGGTCACACTTAACTGACTAAGCCACCCAGGCACCCTGGCTATCAAGAGATTAACTTTAACTATAGAGCTTTCATTTATAAATACTTGTAATCAATTTTTTTTCTACTTGCTAAGTAAGAGATTCCAAGACATTTTAAAGCAACTAAAAATTTAATTAGCATTAGAAAGTAATGCAAATGTGGGTCATTATTATAAGTGTTAAATACCTGGAAATGCTTCATAATGTTCATAGGTGAGTTCACAGCTACCTAAGAGTTGGCCTGTGGAGATATTGGTCTCTCCAAGGATGTCCCCATGGCGATGAGGCAGAGAGGAGGATGGAGAGAGCAGCAGGACAGGGAAGCAGCATAAATTTTGTTCAGCTGCCTGCAGGCATCCTTTGCAGACTTTAAACTGGGAGGGACAGGAAAAGGTACCCAGGAGGCTCTTGGAGGGACAGGAACTGGTGCCAAGGAGGCTCTCAGAGGGGGCACTGCAGATGGTGGGAGAGGACCCTGGGGAATTGGGAGGCCCCCAACAGTCTGAGGACAGGATGAAGGCTCTGCTGAGGGACAGGCAGAGGACAGATTCTGGGGACCTTGCTAGACACCATGGAAGATTTGGACGTGGGGGTGCAGGACAAGTGGAATCAAGGATGACTCTAGGATTTTAGCTCCACCAACAGCACAGATAGCATTTTGGTTAAGCGAGAATAAGGGACGTTGTAGAAAGGCAAGGGGGCCTGTGTTCCTCTTATCCTCTCCACTCCCCCTATTCCTTCTCCCCCCACAGATTCTGTGGTGCCTTGGTAATGGGGTGCCTACTTGTTTCCTCTCTCCTCCCCACTGCCCTGCACCTGTTGAGACCTCACTGCCCTTCCCTGAGGATGTGGCCCTCTGTGTACTTACCGTGATGTAGGACTTTATGTGTCCAGAGCCCCTCATCTTCTGACCTCCCTCTTCAGCTGGACCCCCTCCAGATGGCTCCGCAGCCACTCTCCATGGAATATAACAAGAGAGGCACCAAGTGGATTAATATGGTGCCTACCCAGGTAAATGACTCAATCGGTTACTGTCCTTCATAATCAAAATGAATTCAATAAATAATGATGGAGTAACAATTTACTGCTTTGATCTGATCCCCATAGTCCAGGCCTCATGACTGTGTAGATTTATAGGGCCAACTAATTGATTCCTAAAAGATTTCCTTTTAAGCAGGCTCGAATCTAATTGGTCTTCAATTCCTAAGCAAAAGAGGTACATTAAGAGTACTTTCATGAGTTGAAAACACTCCACTGCTCTTGGTCTCCTTGGAGAATTGTTTTGTGGGAGGAGATGAACCACACTAATTGAAGCCAAATAAAGTTAACCAAAATGTGCCCGGCAGCACCGCATGAGGGGCCTTTTGTACACTTGGTCAGCATTGGTTTCTAGACCTTCACAATCAGGGTTATATGACAAGAGTGGTTCAACACAAGATTCTAAATGGCTTTCCAAGAAGTGCACAATGGAGTGTCTAAAGCTACTATGTTGTTAGTCTTTTTCTGTTCTTTTTTCTTTCTTTTATTTTTTTTAAATTTTTTTAAAAATGGTTTTATTTATTTTTGAAGGAGAGAGAGAGAGACAGAGCATGAACAGGGGAGGAGCAGAGAGAGAGGGAGACACAGAATCCAAAGCAGGCTCCAGGCTCCAAGCTGTCAGCACAGAGCCCAATGCTGGGCTCAAACTCACAAACCTGAGATCATGACCTGAGCCGAAGTCGGACGCTTAACCGACTGAGCCACCCAGGCACCCCTCCTGGTTCCTTTTACTAATTCCTTTTATTGGAGAATGGTATTTAGAAACCAAAGTCTGAGTGTTGAGAGGGCTTGTTGCTACCGAGGTGACATTGTTTCTAGCTCCTCTCATTGGACAGAGATAGGAAATCGAGTGTGTATACTAACCTGTGTGCACCCAACATACCTCCCCTTGCTTTTTGAATGCATGGCCCCATCTAATAGCCAAGACCTGGACCCAGTGTCTTTTTCTATTTTAAAATTTTCCTCCAGGGGCACCTGAGTGGCTCAGTCATTTGAACATCTGACTCTTGATTTCAGCTGAGGTCATGATCTCACGGTTTTGTGAGACTGAGCCCCATGTTGGGCTCTGCACTGTCAGTGCAGAGCCTGCTTGGGATTCTCTCTCTCCCTCTCTCTCTGCCCCTCCTCCACTCAAAATAAATAAATAAACTTGGGCCACCTGGGTGGCTCAGTTGGTTAAGCGTCCGACTTCAGCTCAGGTCATGATCTCGCGAGTTCAAGCCCTGCATCACACTCTGAGCCTGGAGCCTGCTTCAGATTCTGTGTCTCCCTCTCTCTACTCCCCTCCGCTGCTCACACTGTCTCTCTCTCAAAAATAAATAATAAACATTTAAAAAATTAAATAAATAAACTTAAAAAACTTTCACTTGCAAATCACTTTACATGGAAACACCTCATGGGGCATTGTTTCAAGCAATGACTGATTGAGTTGGAGTCCTTGAGACATTTTGTAAGAACCTAATCACCCCCTCTGAGCCACCCCTCACGCTGCCTCCATAGGCATTGAGTCACATGACTTACAGAGCTCTTTCATGTGACTTGAGTGTTTGGGTGTCCATCACTGCCTCCAGCAGTGTCTTGTGGACTCTCCTTTCTTAAATGACACTGCTTGGGCAGTTTCTCTAACCTCTGGTCACTTTCAGCTTTTGACATTGAGTTTGGTCACCTTCAAATCTTCACATACAGTTTAGTGCCCCCTTCTCCATGGTCCCTCTCGACTCTCTCCACCCTAGCAGCTGTGGAGCGAGACCGGCTCCATCCCCTCCTTCTGGGGGCTGGTCTCTCTGGGGTATCGGCAGGTGAAGGGATGAGGGAAGTAGCCTTGTTCTTCTTCTTCTATCAGGGCTGGGCCTGCTCTGCCTGGCTTTGACGAGGCTGATTCCTCAGCTTTTGTGGTCGCCTCTGTGTATATGGTGGGGTTGGTTTCCCATGCCATCACCTGTCCTCTCCCTTATTCGGAGGGTCATCCATGCTTTCTCTCATCTTGACAGCAGTCCATGCCCCTAAATTCATCGCCCCCCCCCCCCCCCATTGCTCTGTGGCTCTGTGGCTCAGGAGCCATGAGGATGCTAAGTTCCAATAGCCAGGATGTGACCCCAGAGTGTCTGTGTCCCTTCCTGGTGAGGAAGAATTTGCCAGCCTCTGGACGCTGGCTTAGCACCCTCATGTTACCAGTGGAATTGTTTTCAGAACTGGACATGGTGTCAGGAAGATGGCAAACTTCTACCACCACCAAATAGATTTGACAGACTCTCAGTCTTTGAACTTCAGCTCAGCCGGAAGCCCTGTGTCTGAGGAAGGCAGCTTTGCTCTGCATTGGCTTTCTTGTCCCAGCTTCACCTTGAGTAGCCAGTGACAAACCATCGGTTATCAGTGCTTTTCTTCTCAAAGCATTTGTTGTGAAGTTATTATTGGTGGACAAAACATCTAAAACGGATCATTGCCAATAAAACTTCTCTTGCCTGGAAGGCTGGTTTAAATAATTTGTAATCCATTGGTTTTTCTTTTCCCTGTCAACTATTTTTACATTATCTTGGCATTTATTCAAGAAAATTTACAGCATTAGGACTGACTGAATGTAGTCTCCAGAATGTAGAGAGTTATGACAGTTCCCAAAATTATTCCAAGAGGAATTTTATACAGTAAATTTTAGGGCTTTTCCTCAATATTCCGTTGATTTAAAAAAGAACTTCACTGAATGTTTTTCATTGTAAAAGCAATACCTCACCATTGTGAGAGTTTTAAAAACTAGACAGATAGGTGATTGATAGATGATAGATAATACTACAATGGATACATTGTCTTCTAGACTTTATTCTGCACAACACTCATTTATATATGTAAATATTTTAACACATAGCAGGAGCTGTATTAATAGTATATTAGCAACTTGGCTTTTTTCAATTAATATATCACATAAATAGATAACAGATATGCTAGTTACTGATTATTGGTTATTTCTCTTTATCCCAGCCCCTCCATCCATTATCCGCTCTCCCTCAGCCTTGCGTTGGCCCCTCAAGGATGACCCCCTATGTCCTTCAGACTCCGTTCCTCTGGCATCTGGTTGGGTTTGCCCAGTGAGAAGCACCAGCAAGATATTGGAAGGTGGGAAGAGAAGTCAGGACATCTATTTCCATCCTCCCCTGCTCAGAGAGAAACTGTCGGCCTTTACCTGTAGCCCCAGGTCTTGTGCAGGGGCTCCCTCTCTTGGCTACACTTTTGCTGGGTCCAGCTAACATGGCTTCCTTCCTTCGTAGCCTGGGGTACTAACAGCTCCCTATTGTTGCTCATTGCTGGATGATGTGCCTTTCTTCATCAATTTAATCAACCCTGTCCACAGAGATTATTCATTAAATTTTCTCCAGTCAGTCTCAATACTTAGTACTCAAGTATGCCAGCTGTGTACTGCCAGGACCCAGACCGACAGAGATGGATGGATGCCTGCATAGATATGTGTGCAGGTGGACCTCATTCTTATAGTGCTGTAGAGGGTTCCACTGTATGGGCTCCTTACTGACATTTTTATTTACTAGGCAATGCTTAAGATACACAGAATGGTTTAGAAAATGATACAGTTAATTCCCATGTGGCAGTCATATGTATTAGAAAAGAAGGGACTCTCAGTTCAGTAAAAGCACCTCTCCACAATTACATCTTGTGTCCCCCATCCTTTTGTTCATCACAGTTTTTCTGCATGTATTTGTGTCCCTAAATGATGGTTTCAGTTTTTGCATGTTTTGAGATTCCCATACATGGTGTTTAATATATCTGTAGTCACCTTTAACTTATGTGGAATATGGTTTGTGGAAGTCATCTATGTCGGTGCGTAGAGCTCTATTTTGCTACTGTTCAGTCTTCTACTGTGTGGATATACCAATACTTATTTACCTTTCCTCTTGTTGAAGGAAATCTGGACTCTTTCCAAGATGTTTTCATTAAAGACAGTATTACTCTACACACCCTTGAACATGTGTCCCTGGGCTCCTGTGTGAGCATTTCTCTAGGAAATGTTTCTAGGGGTGGCATTGCTGGCAGGCATCTTCCACTTTGCTAGGTATTGCTGAGTCATTCTCCAGAGTGGTTGTGCTAACGTGCACTCCCGCCAGTGCTCTTTCAGGATCCCCATTTCTCTATGTCCTTGCCAAGCCTTCTATTTTTGCCATCACGAAGAGGAACAGAATATCTCATTAAGTATGTCATGTGCATTTTTCTGACCACAGAGAGGTGAAACATTCACATGCTAAGGGCCATTGTGTTGCCTCATATGTGTTCATATCTTTTGTTGTTTTTATATTGGGTTGTCTTTTCATTTTTAAAAGTTTTTTAAATATCCTGAATACTGATCCTTTCTTATTTGTGTGTTTGTAAGTATGCATGTATTCTCATTCTATAGAGATAGGTAGGTAGGTAGGTAGGTAGACAGATTTTTTTTAACCTTTTTATGATGTCATTTGTCATAGAGAAGTTTTAACATTTCAATGTAGCTGAATTTATCAATCTTTTCCTTATGGATTGTGCCTTTTATGTCTTGTTTAGCAAATACACTTGATTCTCGCTATTCATAGTGCTGATGTTCTATAAAGTCATTGCAAACACTGAATGAGTGAATACCGAACCTTTGTTCCTAGAGGAAATATGGAGTTCCCATGAGCCTCTGGTCAAGACATTTTGATCAACCCATCAGTACAGATCCTTGTTTTATGTGTGTTTCTGTTTAAAGACATCTTATTTAATACATATTGTGGATTCACTAACATTGAACTCAAGGCTAACAGCACTATAACTCATGCCTGAATAAAGCTCATCCAGCACTCATATTTTCTCCATAAGGCACATGATCACAGCCTTCCCGCACTTTAGAAATACCAGACAGCACTTTAGCACCTTGCTTGGGGTACATTTTAAATAGCAAAATCACCAACATGAAGCAGAAACAAAAAATGTGGCACTATTTAGGCCACAAAAAGAATACTTGTTTACAGTGTGAGAACTGAAACAAGAAGATGGAATGTCTCCTTGGTCAACTTCAGCTGAGAAATATGCATGGCAGGCAACTCAAATTTTGTGCATGTCCTCAAATGACCAGAAAAGCCCTGCAGATGATTTTTGGGGTTATAAATAAATTTTAGCAAGTACATGAATTTGTAAATATGGAATTTTTTCCATGAAAATTGAGAATTCAATGAAATGAGAATTGACCGGGGCACCTGGGTGGCTCAGTCAGTTAAGTGTTTGTCTCTTGGTTTTAGCTCAGGTCATGATCTCAAGGTTCATGAGTTCAAGCTCAGAGCCTGCTTGGGATTCTTTCTCCCTCTCTCTCTGCCCCTCCTCCACTTTCACACTGTCACTCTCTCTCAAAATAAATAAATAAACTTTAAAAAATGAGTATTGACTACACTTTCCTTTCCCAAAGATATAACAATAATCTCTTACTTTTTCTTCTAATAGTTGTAGAGTTCTGTTTTTAAGATTTAGATTTTTTTAAATTCGCATTTGTGAATGGTTGTGAAATTAATGATGATTCTGTATGGATAAACAAATATCCTAGTACCATTTATCGCTCTATCCTTTTTCTACTGATTTGCCATATGTAAATTTTCTATATACACGTAGTTCTTTTTGTTAACTCTTCTGTTCCCTTAGTTTATTTTTCGGCATTTTATCACTCTGCTTTTATAATAGATCTTGATATCTTATGAGGGCATATCCTTTCACCCTGTTTTCTTTAATTTCCATTTAATATCTTTTAATGCAATAATGGATACAATAGAGTATTATGTAGATTATAATGCATAATAATAAACACTAGACTCACTAGAATGTCACCAATCCTTGGCATCTACCTGTGTGCTTCTCCAGCAAAGGGAACTACCATCTTGAATTTTGTGCTTTTTATTCCTTTGTTGATTTTTTATAATCACATAGGTACATATGCCTACATATAATACTGTTTATAGTTCTGTGCTTTGCTTTATAAGTGACATAATGTTGTATAAGCATTTACTACTTATTTATCCATGTTGTTGTGTATAGTTGTACTTCATTCATTTTCGTGGCTGTGGAACATTCTTTCTGTGAATGTCCATGTATTCCTCACTTCCCCTGTGGAATGACATTGGGTGGGTCTAGTTGTTTATTCTTAGTAACCATATTTGTCTGAATGAACACCTGTGCATATGTCTCATGGTACATATGGCAAGAGCTTCTGATGGCAACAGTCTCAGGAATATGATTGTTGCAAATATTCAACTTAAGAAGATGATGCCCAGTTATTTGCCAAAGTGATTTTAGCAATTTTTACTCCCATAAGAAATTTGTTTCCTCATCAGAAATTTGTTTACCATCAGAAATTTGAGTCCTTATCAATCCACATCTCCAGCATTTAGCATTTTTAAATATATTTTGTCAGTCTAGCAGTTGTAGGAAAGGTACTTTATGACCTCAATTTGGATTTCTCAGTTATTACTGAAATAGATAATCTTTTTAGATAGTTATCATTTATGTTTCCTCTTCTAAGAATTGAGTTTCATGTCTATTGCCTGTATTTTTATGGTTATTTGTCTCTAATTGATTTGTATGAGATTTGTTTTTTTGTTTCGCTATAGAAACCCATCCCTATTTTGAGGACATAAAGCTGTTCTCATATATGTATTTTACTTAATTTTCCCTTTCACATTTATGTCCTTCATCCATATGGCAATGATTTTTGAGTATGATGTACGAATAGCCAATTATTTTAGCATTGGCTATTGAATAGTGCATTCTTTTCACAAAAATCTTTGCTTCATCTGTTATGCTTCATTTTAATATTTATTTGCATCTTTTTCTAGGCTTTCTACTCTGTTTAGTTAAACAAATCTTTTATTTTTCCTCTTTTGGTACCACACTGTCTTAGTGGCTATAGTTTCATGATAAGTCTTGATAGGTGGTAAGAATTTAGGCTTATAAACTTACCCCAAAGTGAAGCTGTTGTTTCCTCCCTTGAGTGTTAATATGTAGTCCTTACATTTGATATTTATCACTCCCTCTGCCCTGAGCCTTTCCCTGAATCCCAGGACCACTAGGGCATTATGGCTGGCACCCTGGGGCCACTGGTGTTAGTGCCGGGCTCTGTCTGGTTGGCTGGTGCTCAAGCTGTACCAGAGGTTAAATCTTTGAAATCTTACTTCTGCCCTTAGCCATCAAAACTAAGCAAATCTGTTGAAACTTAAAAAAAAATGTTTATTTATTTTGAGGAGAGAAAGAGAGGAGTGGGAAGGGGAGGAGCAGAGAGAGAATCCTGAGCAGGCTCCACACTCAGCTTGGAGCCTGACGTGGGGCTCCATCTTACCACCGTGAGATCATGACTTGAGCCGATACCAAAAGCCAGACGATTAACCGACTGAGCCACCCGGGAGACCCTCTGTTGAAACTTTTAAAATAGTTTTTAAATCTACCTGTTCATTTTTTTGTTTTTTCATAATTTATTTAACACAGGTTTGCTTCGTGAATTTCACAAGCCAATAGCATACTGGATAATGACTCTTAATAAACTAATAAAGTATCAGCATACTCCAATCAATGATAGAACTATTACTCCATGCAAGTGGAGATAAAAGAAATAAAGTCCAAATTTATTTCAGTTGTATCTGGATAAGAGTTGGTACTCATGACCTCCAGCTGAAAAAAATCTACCTGTCCATTCTAGATCATCTCTATTCATTATTCATCATTGTGCTTCCATTTGTTAATATTTTCTTAAACATTTTATACATAGCTATTCCATGTACTCCATGTCTAATAATCCTGGTATTTGAAGTCCTTTAGAATCTAAATCTGTAATTTATTCTTTCTATGCCTCCCACTGGTAGATGGCTCATACCCTCATATACAGGATGATTTCTGATTGAGAATTTCATCTTTCCTCTCTTGGAGGCCAGGAACTGCTGAGCACTTTAGTTTCTTTTGAATGTCTGAACTTCATTCTGAAGTCTCTATTCAACTGACACTTCTTACTGTTAGCCCAAGGAACCAAATCTCGATGTTGCTGTTAGCAGTTACTCTTAGGACAATCTTGTTTCTACACTTGCTCTCTGCTCACATTTTGTAGCTCCAGGTTTGGTTCACAAGTTGGTCCTTTAATTTGGAAGGAGGAGTGAAAATGAGGAGACCTTTGGAGATCGCCTCTGTTTTCTGCAAGGTCAGCAACGTATCAAGAACAATGCATTGTTCAGAATCTGTTCTGTAGCAGGAGGGACCATCTCAGGAAATCTTCCAGCAGTACTACCTGAAGTGGAAGTCTGCCATGGCGATTCTTGGTCTTATGCTCTGCTATCTAGATTTTATTGTCATCTTCTTAGTCTGCACACACATACACAGAACCTTGTTGTGATCTTTATTGGGATTCCATTAGATATATAAATTAATTTGCATAGAATTAACATATTACTGAAAGTGAGTCTTTTTTGTTTTGCTTTTTTTGTGATCAGACAGAATGTTTATTTTTTATATTAAATATAATTTATTGTCAGATTGGCTTCCGTACAACACCCAGTGCTCATCCCAACAAGTGCACTCCTCAATGCCCATCACCCACTTTCCCTCTCCCCCACAGCACCTCAACTCAAACAATAGAACAGATCAATGAAACTAAGAGTTGATTTTTTGAAAAAAATAAACAAAATTGATAAACCTCTAGCCAGGCTTCTCAAAAAGAAAAGAGAGAGGACCCAAATAGATAAAATCATGAATGAAAATGGATTTATTACAACCAATCCCCCAGAAATACAAGCAATTATCAGGGAATACTATGAAAAATTATATGCCAACAAATTGGACAACCTGGAAGAAATGGACAAATTCCTAAACACCCACACATTACCAAAACTCAAATGGGAAGAAATAGAAAATTTGAACAGACCCATAAGTAGTGAAGAAATTGAATCAGTTACCAAAAATCTCCCAACAAATAAGAGTCCTGGACCAGATGACTTTCCCGAAGAATTCTACCAGACATTTAAAGCAGAGTTAATACCTATCCTTCTCAAGCTGTATCTCATTGTTTTTTAGTTATCAATATGCTATTTATCATTTATTCCTTTTTTCTATATTCTTTGAGTATATTTTGTTGCTATTATGTCATATATTTTTTAAAAATCATACTTGCTGTTTGTTGCTGGTGTATGAGAATGCAATTAATTTTGCACTTTGCTCTTCTATCCAGCAATATTTCTCAATAGTCTTATTTAATTTAAATATTTGAACATGTTCTTGGGTTTTATATGTAAATAATCATTTGGGAATAATGGAAATTTTTCTTCTTATTGTATACAGTTTACTTCTTTTTAATGACTTATTCTAATGGTTGAGATCTGCTACATGGTGTTGAATAGAAGTGATAATGCTAGCCATCCCCATCTCCTTCCTGATATTTGCTGTAGGGCTTCTTAATCTAAAGGAGCATTCATCTATTTCTAGTTTATTAGGAGCTTTTAAACTTGTGTTGAAATAAATAAAATAGCAACTGCTATTCTGCATCTATTGAGATTAAATATGATTTTCTCATTTATATGTGGTAAATTCCATTAATATATTATCTTATGTTAAAACATCCTTATAATACAGGAATAGGGTGCCTGGATTGCTCAGTTGATTGGGCATCCAACTCTTGATTTCAGCTCAGGTCATGATCCCAGGGTCATGGGATCACAGCATGGAATCAAGCCCCACTTTGGGCTCCACACTGAGCATGGAGTCAGCTTGAGATTCTCTCTCTCTCTCTCTCTCTCTCTCTCTCTCTCTCTTTCTCTGTCTGTCTTTCTCTCTCTCTCCCCCTCTGCCCCTCTCTCCCACTCATGTGGTCTCTCATTCTCTCTCTCCAAAATAAAAAATAATTTAAAAATACAGGAATATACCAAACTGGGTCATAATGCATTTTTTAATATGCCATTGGATTTAGGTTTCCAGTAATTTGCTTAGCGTTTTTGCCTTTATGTTCACAAGAACGAATTTTCCTCTCTCGTCCTTTTCATATCTAGATTTGTATTATTTGTTTTTTTAAATAGCCAGTTATTCCAACATGGGTTATATAATGCACCATCATTATTACAAGGATCTGCATCTGTACTCTTCTGTTCCTTATCAGTGTCACATTATTCTGTGATCGTAGATGTATCGTACATTTTGATGTGTGCAAAGACCTTCTTCTTGTCCAAAGATTTCTCGACAACACCTGTTTATTTTTTCTTTAATATAAATATATGGTAATGTTTTGTTTGACATTGTTTTAGAGCTAAAGGCTAATTAGAATCACAGTGAGTTTTTAGAAATTCAGAATTTATAGGAAAAATATATGTTATAAAGGAATATAAAGAAAGTTATATTTTATAAAATATATAGACTGTTAATAACTATATTTTATGTAAGCCTCTTGGTAACCACAAAGAAAATACCTATAAAAGTTAAACAAAAGTAAAAGAAAAAGGATTCAAGACCTATCACTACAAAACAAACAAACAAACTGGAACACAAAAGAAGACAGTGGTGAGAGAGGGAAAAAAGACCAGAGGCCTTCAAGACAAACAGAACACAGTTAACAAAATGGCAATAGTAAATCTTTCCCTATCAATAATTACTAAATAGACTAAATCCCCAGTTAAAAAAAAATACAGAATGGCTGGATGTACAAAAAAAAAAAAAAAAAGCAGTATCTAACTGTAAGCTGCCTACAAGAAACTCACTTTATATTCAAGAACACACATAGGCTAAAAGTGAAGGGATGCAAAAGGTATTCCATGCAAACGGTAACCAAAAGAAAGCAGTCTGGCTATACTTATATCAGACAAAGTAGACTTTAAGTCCAAAACTGTTTATAGACAATGAACGTCATCGGTAAAAAGTGAATTCAACGAAAGATAAAGCAGTTGTAAATATATATGCACTCAACATCAGAGCACCTATGTATATAAATTGATATTGACAGCTTTGAAAGGAGAAATCAGCAAAACAATAATAGCAGACTTCAATATGCTACTTTCAATAATAGAACATCCAGACAGAAAATCAATAAAGAAGAAGTGGACTTGAACAAAATAGACCTAACAGATACATACAGAGCTTTGCACCCAACAGTACAAGAATACATGGAACATTCTCCAGGATAGATTACAAGTTAGGTCATAAAACAAGTCTTAAGTCAAAACAAGTCTTAAGAAGATTGAAATCATACAAGGTATCTTTTCTGACCACAATAAAATGAAACTAGAAATCAATAACAGCAAGAAAACAGGAAAATTCATTTTATATATATATATGTATATATATATAAAATGAATGTATATATAAAAATATATACATATATAGATATATAGATATATATATATATATAGAGAGAGAGAGAGAGAGAGAGAGGGAGAAAGATACACATATGGTGCATGCAACACACACAAAGAGAGAAATTTATTTTTTACCTGATTATCCTTCCTTAAATTTCAGAAACATGGCAAAGAGTTTTCTTGATCTTAAAACTTGATAGAATTATAAGAAAATAATTAGTCTATAAATTACAATTATTTATATAGTTATGTAGGCAATTTACATCCACCAACTAAAAACTAAAAGCTATTGCTTCAGAGGGCAGAGAGCAGGTTTTGAATTGCCAAATAAGGTGCAGTTCTGCACCATTGTGGAGAGTGTAAATCTCCTCATGAGTCCTTGCTCAAAGTTAAAAGTGCCATTGAACAAACAGCATATATTGTATGAGAAGCAAACCTGTCCTCTCCTGGTAGCATTTGTGTTATTGATGGTGCCTGAGAGACTAAAGCAAGGCCAAAATTCACTTAAATTTGTAGGGATCCTAAGTAGAATGTTTGCATCTTGAAATTACAAGTTTTGCAGATTCCTCCATGAATCACTTACCTTCTCCATATGACAGCCTAATTTTAGCTCCTTTTCTAAGACCAGTATTCAAGCCAGCCACGAAAACCTCTGTCTGCAAGAACTGCTTTCTACAGAGACAAATTAAATGGCCTGGGATCTGTTCCAGGATGTAACTCGTCACTTGAGAAATTTTATGGAAAATAGAAGTCACAAATTTTACACACACACACACACACACACACACACACACACACAAAGATCATACTACCAACAAAAGTGTTTGTACAGGTAGAGTCTTGCACATCCATTAATTTATTTTGGTGATGATGAATTTTTCTCTTTGTGTGGTTGGAAATTTGGAAATTAAGCATAACATTTCCTTCCAGTCTGAACTTTAAATTCAGAATAGAATAATGAAATATCCCATACATTATCAAACAAA
This sequence comes from Puma concolor, assembly GCF_028749965.1. Lineage (NCBI taxonomy): Eukaryota > Metazoa > Chordata > Mammalia > Carnivora > Felidae > Puma > Puma concolor. Next base: position 128,533,142 of record NC_141672.1, on the reverse strand, counting down.
TGTTTACCAGTCATTTGTTTTGAATGAGATATTCTACTATAGAGAACAGCAGAAGACTCGTTCTCTGTTCATGATGCCCTCTCAAAATGAAGACGGAAATATACTGTCAGGAACTGTGCAGAGTCTGAGATTTTACTTGCTTTCAAGCTAACAAAGTAGCCTGTTAGAGTTAACTGTTACTTCTCTGGCAGAAGACATGAGACTCATGGTTCAGAGACAAAGGACTTTCTATTCATGGTGAAAGCAGTAGCCTGAGCTTCATGTTGGTTTGTGTGAGTTCCCTGTGCCCAAGTCTTCAGGGATGATACAAAGGATCCATCATGGATGCCTGCACATGCAGTGAGCTACATTAGGCAGAGAAGCACTGAGCCTGGGGAATTTGATGCATTTGTAATAAACCCATCCTTTGTCTAGGGGCAGTGTTACCTCCTTCCTCAAGCTTGCTTGTTGCAAACACAACCCTGGGAAATAGGCAGGGTAAAGAGCTGTCAAGGTTTATCTTCTTGGCATGCCCAGCAGGAACTTGCAGGCATGCTCAGGACCCAGAGCAGACTAGCTCTTCCAACACAGATCACATTACATGTCAGGTAACAGTCTGTGACCAGTGTCTAACATCACAGTGCAATAGAAAATATATGGTACAGGTTGCCCTGTGGGTTCAAAAGAGGAAAAATTTTCTGTGATATCAGCTGTTGGAGAAGAAGATACTGAAGGAAATGAGATTCAACCTGGCCTTTGAAAACAGAATCACATTTGGATCCAAGAGACAAAGAAACATAAGAAAGAACTGTAATGAGAGAAGCCCTTTAAATACTCCTCCTGGGCAAGGTGGGTCAGAAGAGGAAGAGAGTGGTTGTGAAAATGGGGTAAGTTGTCCAGGGACATAGGTGTTAATGAAGGTCTGAGCTGGATAGGCACTGGATTTGGGAGGGGAGGGACAGATGGGAAGGACCTACGGAGAATACGTAAGTTCAAGCTGGTGACGTGAGAATGGTGTTGAGAGTTTTGAAATCTTCACATATTTGCTTTGTTCTCAGAGCAGAGCAGCCCAGTAATGAGTGTACCTTGTGCTTTAATGCAGAAGGTTCTAAGCTCTGGAAGTCACTGAGCTTGGCCGTCCCCACCTGGAACACAGAATGGGATGGCAACACGTGTAGTTTCTGGTCATACTCTCCATCACTCCCACCCAGCTTTTCTAACATCCTTTTTTTCCCAACATTTGAATCCCTTTCCTTCCATGAAAGACCCGCTGATATAGTTATCCCTGCATCGAGTAATTAGGAAGCTTCAATAGGATAATTCTGATAAAACCCAACTCCCAATTATAACACACTTACAATTACTATTGGCTGTGGTCTCATTGGCTATGGTATAGTTTTTATACCATGAGCCTTTCCTTACCTTTTGTCATTACACTTTGGCTGATAATGGGATCTCTTTCTTTATTCAAATTTAAAAAATGTTGAAAAAAACTGGTCAAGGAGCTAATAGAAATGAATGTAAGATCATTTGGCCTCTGGACAATGGTATTTCAAACAACCAAAGGAATCAAACTCCTGGATTTTTAATGTTTTTTAATGCATAATTTATCATGGCTGTCACCTTCCTCTGTTAATCGTGTTATTAATATTCAGAATTTACTTGGATTGGAGAGAATTTTAAAAGAATACATCACATGTAAGTTTACCTAAGTATTTCCTCTTTGTTTTGTTTTATACATGATTTGTTATATACATGATTTCCTAGTTTTATTAGAGGAAGTATGCACAATGGCTGACAGCAAACTTAGTATCCACAGTGAAAGACGCACCCTGTTTTAACACTTGCCATTTTGAATGACCTTATAAAAATATTTTATAGAGCACAGCTTTCAGTACTTATAGAGGATTCTTGATAAAGCTGTCAAAGAGCAGAAGTAAAGGCATTACTTAAGCCAGAGAGAGAATTCCAAAGAAACACATAAACGTAATTCCAGGTGATGTACAGTTATCTAAAAAAAAAAAGAAAAAAGAAAAAAAAGCCAAACATTTTAACAGCTGGAAGAAGAAGAAGAAGAAGAAGAAGAAGAAGAAGAAGAAGAAGACGTCTTTCTGGTGTGTGTTTCAAATGAATATACGCCATGAGACATAAAGTGGCATTTGCCTCCTGATGCATATTCAAAAAAGGTTGTGATTTGTGGGGTTTTTTGTGTGTGAGTGGTTTTATTTGGTTGCAAATGAGAGTATATACAAAATTAGTGTTCTTTTTAAAAGGGCATTTATTTTAATGACAGTGGAATATGTGGTCAATAAAGTTGAAATTTTTAGATTGAGGACCAAATTCAGGTACTGTTTATATTTTTGGTTATGGTACATTAAGAGATGTCACTATATTGGTTCTAATTTTGAATTGCCCCCTGAGAGATAAAAAATATATAATTAAGATTTATACATACTATCTGAGGTTATTCTCTGGTGTGTCTTTAAGGGGAGGATGGTAATTTCATCCAAGAATGCCCTCTTCTCCAGGGAGTCTGGAGCAACCTAATCCCCTGTGGTCTGGTAGGTCTGGAGATGGGAAAGAGTGAACCCCAGGCCATCAGATACATCAAGGGCACCCACAGGTGAAGGCACATCTTGATTCTGTAGGGATGACACCTAGTCCACATCTTCAATCCTGACCTCCATCATGTGCTCCAGACCCGCCTTTCCAACTGATCACTAACGTCTCTGTGGGCAGGCTTCTGGTAGCTCAGCTTTTACATGTCCCAGACCACATTGGTTATTCTCCTTTGAAGATTGCTGCTTTCTCACAGGTCCCTGGCACAACTGCTGGCATCTAATGCTCCCACTCACAATGTATGCCTCAGAATCATCTCCTACCCATTCTTCTCCCACATTCCAGTCTGTCCCCAACCAATGGCCATGCCCTGTTGGTTTTAGCTTCAGAGTCACTCTCAGACTCCCGGTCTCCATGCTTCCTCCATGCACTTTGGTTTCATTCCTCTGCAGCAGTGACAAAATGGTTACCCCCATATTTCTAGTCTCTCATTTCAACACATATTTACTGAGCACCTGCTACATCCCAGTTTCTAGGGTAGTAGGCCCTGCAAAAGGTGTTTCTCTCCATTGTTTGTGAAAATAGCTTACATTATCTTTTTCCCAACATCACACATCTTCAGAGGTATCTCATCACTTAGGACATAAAAAAAAAACCTCCTTAGCCTTTTTCCAACCACATCGTTGTGTGCTCTTTTCCACAACTGAGCTCCCATCCTTAATGGCTGCAGGAGCAGGGAGGACACTTGAGATGGCCATAGTAATGTTGCACAGAAGACTTAAGGCAGATGTCTAAGCCCTGCTACAGCCGCTGAGAAAACTGAAACAAAAAAAAAGCCACCAAGAGCTTTTGGCCAAGACAGAATTACAGGAACTGGATTTAGTCTCCCACCTGAAACAATTCCCCATGCCGACTCCCCCCCACCCACAAAAAAAAAAAAAAAAAAACAGACAAAATATGAAGACATTGAACATCAGGCAATGAAGGACAGTGATCCCTGCGATATGGTCAGTAAATGTCCCAGCTTACAGCCTCAAAAGACTCCAGGTCACAGATCAGGGAAGGGGGACTCAGGAGGATCCCTACAGACTCCCTGAGTTGGGGACACAAAGCTGAAAGTCCTAGGGAGACTAAAGCCTAGGGACTAGAGTTCCCAGGACATGATAGTGGAGGGGAGAGAACTCTGGAGTCTTTAGAGGTTCCCTCTGGAGTATTCAGTTGGATAATGATTAGCCCATGCACGTAAAGAAACTATTGGAGTCTAGGGAAAGAACCATAGAAAAGGTTTAGAGAACAGTGTCTATTCTCAGATGTGCTCACACAGGTCTGAGAGTAGCACTTGTTCCCACATTATTCAGAGTAATCAGCACAGCTTTCCCTCAGGAGTGAGGAATAATTAGCCCTAGACTGAGCCCTGCTCATTTCTGCCTAACAAATCTGAAAAACGAGACTCAGTTCTCTGTCTTCACATTGTCATTGAACAGTTAACCTTGGGGATTTGTTTAAACATGGTATGTTAACTTTGTCCCCTATACTATCATAATCACCCTCCTTTTTGGCTATTTTACAAGTCAGCTTTGAGAACAAATGAGTGGGAAAGGGATTGCAGAAAGACTTTGTGATCATAATGACTTACAGGAGAGTGGGAAACTTTCTTAAAGGATGAGATAGATAACACGTGGGTTCATGTGTAATGGGAATTACATTCTGGGAATGCTCCCAGAATAGAGTCATGTGGAACCATACCTCATGCATGTATGATGCATGTCAGGAAATGCAATACTTCCCACCTCCTCTTGAGGATTTGTCAATCCCTTGATTAGAGCAGTGAAACTAACCTCATTAGTGCCATGGTCTTTCAGGTGAAAGATCCAATTTTCCTGATAGATTTTTGAGTATGTACAGTATTTTGTACATTTTTGAATGAGTAAACTTGAATTTGAGGCCATATCCTTACAGGTAGACCTTGTTTTATTGTGCTTCATTTTACTGCACTTCTTAGATACTGTATTTTTTACAAATTGAAGGTTTGTTTGCATCAAGCAAGTCTACTGGCAACATTTTTCCCACAGCACTTGTTCACTTCATGTCTCTGTCACCTTTTGGCAATTCTCATAATATTTTGACTTTCATTATTATTATATTTTTTATGGTGAGCTGTGAGCAGCGATCTCTGATGTTTTACTGTTAAGATTGTTTTGAGGCACCATAAACCATACCCATATATAAAATGGCAGACTGAATTGATAAATGTATGTGTTCTGACTGCTCCACTGACCAGCCATTCTCTGGTGTGTGCTATCTCTCTCTCTTTCTCTCTCTCTCTCTCTCTCTCTCTCTCTCTCTCTTTGGGTCTACCTGTTTCCGGAGACATAACAATATTGAAAGTAGGATAATTAATAACCTTACAACAGCCTCTAAGTGTTCAAGTGAAAGGAAGAGTTGAATGTCTCTCCCTTTAAACCAAAGGCTAGAAATGATTAGGCTTAGTGAAAAAGGCATGTTGAAAGCTGAGATAGGCTAAAAGCTAGAGCTCTGGTACCAGTCATCCAATTAGTGAATACAAAGAAAACGTTCTTGAAGGAAATTGGAAGTGCTACTCCAGTGAACACATGAATGTTAAGAAAGAAAAACAGCCTTAATGCTGACGTGGAGAAAGTTTTAGTGGGCTGGATAGATGATCAAACAACCACACATTCCTTTAAGCAAAAGCCTAATCCAGAGCAAGGCCCTCACTCTCTTCAGTTCTACAAGGACTGAGAGAGGTGAGGAAGCTGCGGACAGAAAGTTTGAAGCTAGAAGAGGTTGCTTCATGAGGTTTAGGGAAAGAAGCTGTCTCTATAGCATAAAAGTACGAGGTGAAGCAACAAGTGTGGATGTAGAAGTTGCACTAAGTTATTCAGAAGATCTAGGTAAGACCATTGATGAAGGTGGCTACATTCAATAGTAGATTTTCAATGGAGAAGAAACAGTTGCCTATAGGAAGAAGATGCCATTTAGGACTTTTATAGCTAGAGAGGAAAAGTCAATGCCTGGCCTCAAAGATTCAAAAGACAGATCGACTCTGATGAAGATGCACAATGAAAGTAATGTCATTTTCATGCCTGATAATATAACATCTGTTTTGCAGCCTAACAATCAAGGAGTAATTTTCAACTTTCAAGTCTTCTTATGTAAGAAATACATTTCATTCAAGCCAAAACTGAAGTGAGAAATCACCTGTAAGAATGGCTAAAATCAAAAGCACAAGAGATGACAAGTGTTGGCAAGGATGTGGAGAAAAAGGAACCTTCTTGCACTTTTGGTGGGATTGCAACGTGGTGAAGCCACTCTGGAAAACAGTATGGAGGTTCCTCAAAAAATTAAAAGTAGAACTACCCTATGATCCAGTAATCACATTACTGGATATTTATCCCAAAATTACCATAACAGTAATCCAGGGGAGAGTGGTTAAGATGGTGGAGGAGTAAGGTGACCCTAAGCTTGCCTCATCCCTCAAACACAGCTAGGTAAATATCAAATCATTTTTAACACCCAAGGAATTGATCTGAGAACTGAGAAAACAAGGCTGAACATCTACAAGTAGAAAAATGACCACCTCATGGAAGGTAGGAACTGTGGAAGTTGATTTGAAGGAGAAAAGAACTGTGGGTGCTGTGGAGGGGAGGAAACCCTGATCATTGCGAGAAGAGTGAGAGAGAAAGAGTGAAAAAAGAGTGAAAATGCAGAGGGTACTGCACAAGAAAACCCTTCCCAAAAACCATTGATGGGGAAAGGAGAGGGGCTGAATACTTCAAGTCTTTATACGCAACAGACTAAAGTTTTAGAGATCCATGCTGCTGCTGGGGTTGTGCCTGGTTGGCTTAGCAGTGCTCTGGTGGGGAAGGAGGGCAGAAACCCGGGAGCAGGCAGCATGGTTTAAAAATGCACTAACCAAGATGCAAGCCTGAATGATGCCAAGACAAGGAGGATGGACGAATCAGAGGAACAAATCAGTGATATAGAAGATAAAATTATAGAAAATAATGAAGCTGAAAAGAGGAGGAAAATAAAGGTATTATATCATGAATGTAGACTTAGGGAACTCAGTTACTCCTTAAGGCATAATAATATTCATATCATAGGAGTCTCAGAAGATGAAGAGAGAAAAAGAGGGGCAGAAGGTTTATTTCAGCAAATTATAGCTGAAAACTTCCCTAATCTGAGGAGGGAAACAGATGTGAAAATCCAAGAAGCACATGGGAGCAAGAGAACTCCCAATAAATTCAATAAAAGCTGGCCATCACCAAGACATATCATAGTCAAATTCACAAAATACACAGACAAGGAAAGAATCCTCAAAGCAGCAAGGGAAAAAGTCCTTAAACTATAAGGGAAGACAGATCAGGTTCACAGCAGATCTGTCCACAGAAACTTGGCAGGCCAGAAGGGAGTGGCATGATATATTCAGTGTGCTGAATGGGAAAATATGAAATATGCACCCAAGAATGCTTTATCCAGCAAGCCTGTCACTCAGAATAGAAGGAGAGATGAAGAGTTCCCCAGAGAATCAAAAACTAAAGAGTTTGTAACCACTAAGCCAGCCCTGCAAGAAATATTAAAGGGAACTCTTTGGGGAAAGGGGGAACAAAGCCAACAAAGACTAGAAAGGAATACAGAACATCACCAGAAACACTTACTTTAGAGGTAACACAATGGCACTAAATTCATATCTATCAATAATCACCCTGAATGTAAATGGGCTAAATGCTCCAATCAAAAGACATAGGGTATCAGAATGTATAAAAATAAAAACAAGACACATTTATATGCTGCCTACAAGAGACTTATTTTATAAAGACCTAATGATACCTGCAGATTGAAAGTGAAGGAATGGAGAACCATCTATCATTCTAATGGATGTAAAAAAAAAAAAAAAAAAGCCAGAGTAGCCATACTTATATCCGGCAAACTGGATTTTAAACCAAAATCTGTAACAAGAGACAAAGAAGAGCATTATACCACAATTAAGGGGTCTGTCCATCAAGAAGACCTAACAATTGTAAATATTTATGCCCCCACCTTGAGAGCACCCAAGTATATAAATCAATTAATAACAAACATAAACTCATTGATAATAATAGATAATTAATAATAGATAATAGTAGGAGACCTTAATACCCCACTTACAACAATGGGCATATCATCTAAGCAGAAAATCAACAAGGAAACAATGGCTTTGAATGACACACTGGACCAGTTGGATTACCAGTTATATTCAGTTATATTACCAGTTATATTCAGAACATGCCATCCTAAAGCAGCAGAATACACATTCTTTTCAAGTGCATATGGAACATTCTTTGGAATAGATCACATATTGGGTTATAAATCAGTCCTCAGCAAGTACAAAATGATGGAGATCATACCATGCATATTTGCAGACCACAACACTATGAAACTTGAAATCAACCACAAGAGGTCTTGGAGGAAGATGGCGGCGTAGGAGGACGCTGGGCTCACCGCGCGTCCTGCTGATCACTTAGATTCCACCTACACCTGCCTAAATAACCCAGAAAACCACCAGAGGATTACCAGAACAGAGTCGCCGGAGCCAAGCGCAGACGAGAGGCCCACGGAAGAGGGTAGGAAGGGCGGCGAGGCGGTGCGCGCTCCACGGACTGGCGGGAGGGAGCCGGGGCAGAAGGGGCGGCTCGCCGGCCAAGCAGAGCCCCCGAGTCTGGCTTGCAAAAAGCGGAGGGGCCTGACGGACTGTGTTCCGACAGCAAGCGCGACTTAGCGTCTGGGAGGTCATAAGTTAACAGCTCTGCTCAGAAAGCGGGAAGGCTGGAGGACAAAGGGAAGGAGAGCTGCTGAGCCCCCGGACGACAGAGCTCAGTTTGGTGGGGAACAAAGGCGCTCGCCAGCGCCATCTTCCCCGCCCATCCCCCAGCCAAAATCCCAAAGAGAACCAGTTCCTGCCAGGGAACTTGCTCGCTCCGCGCAAACACCCAACTCTGCGCTTCTGCGGAGCCAAACCTCCGGCAGCGGATCTGACTCCCTCCTGCTGCCACAGGGCCCCTCCTGAAGTGGATCACCTAAGGAGAAGCAAGCTAAGCCTGCCCCTCCTGCCCCTGTGCACCTTGCCTACCCACCCCAGCTAAGACGCCAGATCCCCAGCATCACAAGCCTGGCAGTGTGCAAGTAGCCCAGACAGACCACCCCACCCCACAGTGAATCCCGCCCCTAGGAGAGGGGAAGAGAAGGCACGCACCAGTCTGACTGTGGCCCCAGCAGTGGGCTAGGAGCAGACATCAGGTCTGACTGCGGCTCCGCCCACCAACTCCAGTTATACACCACAGCACAGGGGAAGTGCCCTGCAGGTCCTCACCACGCCAGGGACTATCCAAAATGACCAAGCGGAAGAATTCCCCTCAGAAGAATCTCCAGGAAATAACAACAGCTAATGAGCTGATCAAAAAGGACTTAAATAATATAACAGAAAGTGAATTTAGAATAATAGTCATAAAATTAATCGCTGGGCTTGAAAACAGTATAGCGGACAGCAGAGAATCTCTTGCTACAGAGATCAAGGGACTAAGGAACAGTCACGAGGAGCTGAAAAACGCTTTAAACGAAATGCATAACAAAATGGAAACCACCACGGCTCGGATTGAAGAGGCAGAGGAGAGAATAGGTGAACTAGAAGATAAAGTTATGGAAAAAGAGGAAGCTGAGAAAAAGAGGGATAAAAAAATCCAGGAATATGAGGGGAAAATTAGAGAACTAAGTGATACACTAAAAAGAAATAATATACGCATCATTGGTATCCCAGAGGAGGAAGAGAGAGGGAAAGGTGCTGAAGGGGTACTTGAAGAAATAATAGCTGAGAACTTCCCTGAACTAGGGAAGGAAAAAGGCATTGAAATCCAAGAGGCACAGAGAACTCCCTTCAGACGTAACTTGAATCGATCTTCTGCACGACATATCATAGTGAAACTGGCAAAATACAAGGATAAAGAGAAAATTCTGAAAGCAGCAAGGGGTAAACGTGCCCTCACATATAAAGGGAGACCTATAAGACTGGTGACTGATCTGTCTTTTGAAACTTGGCAGGCCAGAAAGAATTGGCACGAGATTTTCAGTGTGCTAGACAGAAAAAATATGCAGCCGAGAATCCTTTATCCAGCAAGTCTGTCATTTAGAATCGAAGGAGAGATAAAGGTCTTCCCAAACAAACAAAAACTGAAGGAATTTGTCACCACTAAACCAGCCCTCCAAGAGATCCTAAGGGGGACCCTGTGAGACAAAGTACCAGAGACATCACTACAAGCATAAAACATACAGACATCACAATGACTCTAAACCCATATCTTTCTATAATAACACTGAATGTAAATGGACTAAATGCGCCAACCAAAAGACATAGGGTATCAGAATGGATAAAAAAACAAGACCCATCTATTTGCTGTCTACAAGAGACTCATTTTAGACCTGAGGACACCTTTAGATTGAGAGTGAGGGGATGGAGAACTATTTATCATGCTACTGGAAGCCAAAAGAAAGCTGGAGTAGCCATACTTATATCAGACAAACTAGACTTTAAATTAAAGGCTGTAACAAGAGATGAAGAAGGACATTATATAATAGTGACAGGGTCTATCCATCAGGAAGAGCTAACAATTATAAATGTCTATGCGCCGAATACCGGAGCGCCCAAATATATAAAACAATTACTCATAAACACAAGCAACCTTATTGATAAGAATGTGGTAATTGCAGGGGACTTTAACACCCCACTTACAGAAATGGATAGATCATCTAGACACACGATCAATAAAGAAACAAGGGCCCTGAATGAGACATTGGATCAGATGGACTTGACAGATATATTTAGAACTCTGCATCCCAAAGCAACAGAATATACTTTCTTCTCGAGTGCACATGGAACATTCTCCAAGATAGATCATATACTGGGTCACAAAACAGCCCTTCATAAGTTTACAAGAATTGAAATCATACCATGCATACTTTCAGACCACAACGCTATGAAGCTTGAAATCAACCACAGAAAAAAGTCTGGAAAACCTCCAAAAGCATGGAGGTTAAAGAACACCCTACTCACGAATGAGTGGGTCAACCAGGCAATTAGAGAAGAAATTAAAAAATATATGGAAACAAACGAAAATGAAAATACAACAATCCAAACGCTTTGGGACGCAGCAAAGGCAGTCCTGAGAGGAAAATACATTGCAATCCAGGCCTATCTCCAGAAACAAGAAAAATCCCAAATACAAAATCTAACAGCACACCTAAAGGAAATAGAAGCAGAACAGCAAAGGCAGCCTAAACCCAGCAGAAGAAGAGAAATAATAAAGATCAGAGCAGAAATAAACAATATAGAATCTAAAAAAACTGTAGAGCAGATCAATGAAACCAAGAGTTGGTTTTTTGAAAAAATAAACAAAATTGACAAACCTCTAGCCAGGCTTCTCAAAAAGAAAAGGGAGATGACCCAAATAGATAAAATCATGAATGAAAATGGAATGATTACAACCAATCCCTCAGAGATACAAACAATTATCAGGGAATACTATGAAAAATTATATGCCAACAAATTGGACAACCTGGAAGAAATGGACAAATTCCTGAACACCCACACTCTTCCAAAACTCAATCAGGAGGAAATAGAAAGCTTGAACAGACCCATAACCAGCGAAGAAATTGAATCGGTTATCAAAAATCTCCCAACAAATAAGAGTCCAGGACCAGATGGCTTCCCAGGGGAGTTCTACCAGACATTTAAAGCAGAGATAATACCTATCCTTCTCAAGCTATTCCAAGAAATAGAAAGGGAAGGAAAACTTCCAGACTCATTCTATGAAGCCAGTATTACTTTGATTCCTAAACCAGACAGAGACCCAGTAAAAAAAGAGAACTACAGGCCAATATCCCTGATGAATATGGATGCCAAAATTCTCAATAAGATACTAGCAAATCGAATTCAACGGCATATAAAAAGAATTATTCACCATGATCAAGTGGGATTCATTCCTGGGATGCAGGGCTGGTTCAACATTCGCAAATCAATCAACGTGATACATCACATTAACAAAAAAAAAGAGAAGAACCATATGATCCTGTCAATCGATGCAGAAAAGGCCTTTGACAAAATCCAGCACCCTTTCTTAATAAAAACTCTTGAGAAAGTCGGGATAGAAGGAACATACTTAAAGATCATAAAAGCCATTTATGAAAAGCCCACAGCTAACATCATCCTCAACGGGGAAAAACTGAGAGCTTTTTCCCTGAGATCAGGAACACGACAGGGATGCCCACTCTCACCGCTGTTGTTTAACATAGTGCTGGAAGTTCTAGCATCAGCAATCAGACAACAGAAGGAAATCAAAGGCGTCAAAATTGGCAAAGATGAAGTCAAGCTTTCGCTCTTTGCAGATGACATGATATTATACATGGAAAATCCGATAGACTCCACCAAAAGTCTGCTAGAACTGATACATGAATTCAGCAAAGTTGCAGGATACAAAATCAATGTACAGAAATCAGTTGCATTCTTATACACTAACAATGAAGCAACAGAAAGACAAATAAAGAAACTGATCCCATTCACAATTGCACCAAGAAGCATAAAATACCTAGGAATCAATCTAACCAAAGATGTAAAGGATCTGTATGCTGAAAACTATAGAAAGCTTATGAAGGTAATTGAAGAAGATTTAAAGAAATGGAAAGACATTCCCTGCTCATGGATTGGAAGAATAAATATTGTCAAAATGTCAATACTACCCAAAGCTATCTACACATTCAATGCAATCCCAATCAAAATTGCACCAGCATTCTTCTCGAAACTAGAACAAGCAATCCTAAAATTCATATGGAACCACAAAAGGCCCCGAATAGCCAAAGTAATTTTGAAGAAGAAGACCAAAGCAGGAGGCATCACAATCCCAGACTTTAGCCTCTACTACAAAGCTGTCATCATCAAGACAGCATGGTATTGGCACCAAAACAGACACATAGACCAATGGAATAGAATAGAAACCCCAGAACTAGACCCACAAACGTACGGCCAACTCATCTTTGACAAAGCAGGAAAGAACATCCAATGGAAAAAAGACAGTCTCTTTAACAAATGGTGCTGGGAGAACTGGACAGCAACATGCAGAAGGTTGAAACTAGACCACTTTCTCACACCATTCACAAAAATAAACTCAAAATGGATAAAGGACCTGAATGTGAGACAGGAAACCATCAAAACCTTAGAGGAGAAAGCAGGAAAAGACCTCTCTGACCTCAGCCGTAGCAATCTCTTACTCGACACATCCCCAAAGGCAAGGGAATTAAAAGCAAAAGTGAATTCCTGGGACCTTATGAAGATAAAAAGCTTCTGCACAGCAAAGGAAACAACCAACAAGACTAAAAGGCAACCAATGGAATGGGAAAAGATATTTGCAAATGACATATCGGACAAAGGGCTAGTATCCAAAATCTATAAAGAGCTCACCAAACTCCACACCCGAAAAGCAAATAACCCAGTGAAGAAATGGGCAGAAAACATGAATAGACACTTCTCTAAAGAAGACATCCGGATGGCCAACAGGCACATGAAAAGATGTTCAGCGTCGCTCCTTATCAGGGAAATACAAATCAAAACCACACTCAGATATCACCTCACGCCAGTCAGAGTGGCCAAAATGAACAAATCAGGAGACTATAGATGCTGGAGAGGATGTGGAGAAACGGGAACCCTCTTGCACTGTTCGTGGGAATGCAAATTGGTGCAGCCGCTCTGGAAAGCAGTGTGGAGGTTCCTCAGAAAATTAAAAATAGACCTACCCTATGACCCAGCAATAGCACTGCTAGGAATTTATCCAAGGGACACAGGAGTACTGATGCATAGGGGCACTTGTACCCCAATGTTCATAGCAGCACTCTCAACAATAGCCAAATTATGGAAAGAGCCTAAATGTCCATCAACTGATGAATGGATAAAGAAATTGTGGTTTATATACACAATGGAGTACTACGTGGCAATGAGAAAAAATGAAATATGGCCTTTTGTAGCAACGTGGATGGAACTGGAGAGTGTGATGCTAAGTGAAATAAGCCATACAGAGAAAGACAGATACCATATGGTTTCACTCTTATGTGGATCCTGAGAAACTTAAGAGAAACCCATGGGGGAGGGGAACAAAAAAAAAAAAAAAAAAGAGGTTAGAGTGGGAGAGAGCCAAAGCATAAGAGACTGTTGAGAACTGAGAACAAACTAAGGGTTGATGGGGGGTGGGAGGGAGGAGAGGGTGGGTGATGGGTACTGAGGAGGGCACCTTTTGGGATGAGCACTGGGTGTTGTATGGAAACCAATTTGACAATAAATTTCATATATAAATAAAAAAAAAAATAAAAAAAAATAAAAAGAAATCAACCACAAGAAAAAATTTGGAAATCCCACAAATACATGGAAGGTTAAAAACATCCTACTACAGAATGAATGGGTTAACCTGGAAATTAAAGAAGAAATTAGAAAATATATGGAAGCAAAGGAAAACTAAAACATGAAAGTCCAAGCCCTTTGGATGTAGCAAAGGCAGTCCAAGAGAGAAGTATATTGCAATACAGGCCTGTATCAAGAAGCAAGAATAGTCTCAAATACACAACCTAACTTTACACCTAAAGGAGCTAGAAAAGGAGCAGTATAAAAACCTGAATCTAGCAGAAAGGAACTAATAAAAGCTAGAGCAGAAGTAAACAAAAGAGAAACAAACAAAAACAGAACAGATCAATGAAACCAAGAGCTGATTCCTTGAAAAGATTAATAAAATTAATTGATAAACCCCTAGCCAGACTTGTCAGAAAGAAAAGAGAAAGAACTCAAATAAATAAAGTCATTAATCACAGAGGAGAGATCACAACTAACACCACAGAAATACCAAAAATCATAAGAGATTATGAAAAAATATATGCCAATAAACTGCACAAGCTGGAAGAAATAGACAAATTCCTAGAAACATACAAACTACCAAAATTGACACAGGAAGAAATAGAAAGTTTGAATAGACCCATAACCAGAAAAGAAATTGAATAAGCAATCAAAAATTTCCCAACAAACAAAAGTCTCCAGATGGCTTCCCAGGGGAGTTCTACAAGACATTTAAAGAAGAATTAATACCTGTTCTTCTCACACTGTCCTCCCCCCCCCAAAAAAAATGGAAGGAAAACTCCCAAATTTCTTCTAGGAGGCCACAATTACATTGACTCCAAAACCAGAAAAAGACCCCACTAAAAAGCAGAATTATAAGCCAGTATCCCTGAACATGGATGCAAAAATTCTCAACAAGGTACCAGCAAATTTAATTCAACAGTATTAAAATAATTAGTCACCACAAGTGGTATTTATTCCTGGGCTTCATTGATGGTTCAATACTCACAAATCAATCAATGTGATATACCACATTGATAAAAGAAAGGCTAAGAACCACATGATTCTCTCAATAGATGCAGAAAAAGCATTTGACAAAATACAGCATCCTTTCTTGATAAAAATTCTTAAGTAGGGATAGATGGAATGAACCCCAACATCATAAAGGCCATATATGAAAGATCCACAACGAATATACCCAATTGGGAAAAAAATGAGAGCTTTTACTCAATGGTCAGGAACAAGACAGGGATGTCCACTCTCACCATTACTATTTAATATAGTACTGGAAGTCTTAGCCTCAGCAATCAGACAACAAAAAGAAATAAAAGACATCCAAACTGGGAAGGAAAAAGTCAAAATTTCACTATTCAAAGGTGACATGATACTCTATGTAGAAAACCCGAAAGACTCCACCAAAAAATTTGCTAGAACTAATACATGAATTCAGCAAACTCACAGGATATAAAATCAAGGTACAGAAATCTGTTGCATTTCTATACACCAATAATGAAGCATCAGAAAAAGAAATCAAGGAATCAATTCCATTTTACGATTATACCAAAAACCCTAAGATACCTAGGAATAAACCTAACCAAAGAGGTAAAAGATCTATACTCTGAAAACTATAGGACACTTATGAAAGAAAGTGAAGAGGACACAAAGAAATGGAAAAACATTCCATGCTTATGGATTGGAATAACAGATACTGTTAAAATGTCTATACCACCCAAAGCAATCTACACATTCAGTGCAATCCCTATCAAAATGCCACCAGCATTTAAAAAACAATCCTAAATTTTGCATTGAAGGACAAATGACCCTGAATAGCCAAAGCAATCTTGACAAAGCAAAGCAAAGCTGGGGGCATCACAATTTCAGACTTCAAGCTGTGTTACAAAGCTATAGTCATCAAAACATTATGGTACTGGCACAAAAACATACATATATATCAATGGAACAGAATAGAAAACCCAGAAATCTTCACAATCTTGGATTAGACAGAAGTTCTTAAACTTGACACCAAAAGCATGATCCATAAAGTAAAATTGGTAAGCTGGATCTTGTGAACATGAAACTTACAAAACTTGTGTTCAGTGAAAACTTGTGTGAAGAGGATTAAAAGACAAACTATGGACTGGGGAAAAAATGTTTGCAAACCACATATCTGACCAAAGAGCAGGATCTTAAATGCAAAAAGAACTCTCAAAACTCAATAAAAATGCATCCAGTGCAGTTGGGGAATGGGCAAAAGGTATGAACAGACACTTTACCTAAGAGGGCATAGATATCCAATGAGCACACATAGGGTTGCCTGGGTGGCTCAGCTGGTTAACCGTCTGACTCTTGTTTTCACTTAGCTCAGGTCATGATCTCACGGTTCATGAGTTTGTACCCCACATGGGTTCTGAGCTGACAGTGCAGAGCCTGTGTGGGATTCTTTCTCCCTCTATCTCTCTGCCCCTCCCATGTTCGTTCTCTCTCTCTCTCTCTCTCAAAATAAATAAACTTAAAAAACTGAGCACACATGAAGATGTTTAGCAGCATTAGCCATCAAGGAAATACAAATTAAAACCATATTGGTATATCACTACACTCCCTATCAGAATGGCTAAAATAAAAATGGTGATACCAAGTGTGGGCAAGGAAACAGAGAAGCTGGATCATTCATACACTGCTGGTAGGAACGTAAAATGGTTCATCCACTGTGGAAAACAATTTGGCAGTTTCTCATAAAACTAAACATTCAATTACCATGTGACTCAACAACTGTACTCTTGGACATTTTTCCCAGAGAAATAAAAACCTATGGTCACACAAAGACCTGTACACAAATGTTAATGGCAACTTTATTTGTATAAGCCAACAAACTGAAAACAACCCAGATATTTCTCATCTGGTGCCTGATTGAACAAACTGGGTACATCCAAGCCATGGAATACTGCTCAACAATAAAAAGGAATTAACTACAATACGTGCAACAGCGTGGATGAATCTTCAGGGGATTATGCTGAGTGAAAAAAGTAAGGTTACATGCTATATGATTCCACGTGTATATGGTTCTTGAAAGGACAAAATTATAAAAATTGAGACCAGATTAATGGTTGACAAGGGTTGAGCTGGAACAGGGGGAAGGAGGTATGTTGGTCAATGAAAGGGCAACACGGGGCAGGGAGCCTTGTGATGATGGAAATGTTCTTCTTGACTGCATCCACATCAATCCTGGCTATGATATTTCACTATAGTTTTGTAAGATGCTACCATGGGGGAAACTGAGTAAAGAGTATGCAGGATTTCTCTGTATTATTTCTTATATACCTGCATGTGATTCTACAATTAACCCAAGGTAAAAAGCTTAATTTAAAAACTTGGCGTTTTAGGGGTGTCTGGGTGGCTTCCTCAGTTAAGTGTCTGACTTCGGCTCAGATCATGATCTCATGGTTCATGAGTTCGAGCCCCACGTAGGGTTCTGTGCTGGCAGCTCAGACCCTGGAGCCTGCTTCAGATTCTGTGTCTCTCCCTCTCTGCCCCTCCCCTCTTCGTGCTCTGTCTCTCTCTGTCTCTCAAAAATGAATAAACAGTAAAAAGGAAGAAAGGAAGAAAGAAAGGAAGGAAGAAAGCAAGCAAGCAAGCTTGGCATTTTATTAAATACTTAAAAATTTTGAGATACATTTTATAATTAATAAAGATTGCCCACCCACTTAAATGCTGGTGATTCCAAGATTTTCTTAGACAGTGACTGCCTAATCATGATCAAAATTGTGAAATATATCATTTAGTATCTAATAATTCGATCAGCATTGTAGAAGAATAAACAGATGTGTCTCTATTAAAGTCCAGTTTTGATTATGAAGCAAACAAAAAGCTACAAAACAAAACCTCCACGAAGTGGGTAACAATTGGCCACACTTTTTCTGGACCTTGATGGAAATGCTAAGGATCTGCCTTCTGGGTTGTCAGGATGAGACTGACTTTCTTCTGCCTTTTTCTCTCTCACAGGATCTCCTCTTCAGCGTGTGTGCCCTCAATGTCCTCTCCACCATCGTGTGTGCATTGGCCACAGCCATGTGCTGCATGCAGATGGTCTCTTCTGATGTCCTGCAGATGGTGAGTGGCCCCCTTCCTTCCCAAGCATGCTCAAGATGGCTAGCCTGACCCCCTTCTCCTCCAGCCAGTTTGAAACCAACATAGAGTGGACACTTCTAGCTTCCAACCAGAAACCCCAAGGATGATAGGCCCTGAGGGTCCATGGAGGCCACCTCATGCTGCCCTCTGGAAGACAGAGAACCTGTACATTTGGTGCCACTAACATATTTATTTTAGGCATTGAATGCATGTTAACAGAGCTGCATGTTAACAGAGTCCGGCCACCCTCATGCCCCTCTAGATGGCCTCTACTGTGTGCCCTGAATAATTTTAGTGACAATCCTGTAGCCCTAGACATCCTCTGGGCCCAGCACCTCCAGAGCGAGGTGGCTTCTTCAAGCTTTAATGTTCTCTTTTAATAAAGGGAGGTTTTAGAAGATGAGTTCTTTTCCAATTGAAAAACTGCTCATCTGTGCTTTTTAGACTTCCTAATTAACCCTGAGCTCATAATCTGCTGGCAGGTCACTGGCTGGCCCTAATGACCACCCTGGCCAGGGTCTTACAGTCGAAGAACTGCTGCTCCCAAGGGAGAGAGATAAGAACAGGAGCAAGGGTCATACACATATTAATACACGTTTATAAGTACATGCTTAATAAATAATGAAGGCTCTTTATTATTCAGTGTAAATGAAACACAGCCCACTGTTTGCTGTGTCACCACTAAAGTCAGTACGATAAAGAGAAACTAATGGGAAGATATTGTTCTCTAGTGCTCAGGGTAGGAATCATCTGTGTGTGCGTGCATCTGTCTGTCTCTGTGTCTCTGTCTCTTGTGTTGCTTCTTCAAGATCCATCTGCCTCCCCCTCAGTGTTTTATGCATCTCACGAAAAGAAAAGCAAGTTATTCTTGTAGTAGGCTGTTTTATTTGCTCTTTCTTATCCACCCCATGGCAATACATCAGTTCATCAAGATACAGGGCCAGAGAGCATCATTACCAAGATGTTAAAAATTCATTGGTTCTAATCATATGCAACATCCGCCTCTTTGTCCCAGTGTATATCTACACAGCTGTCACAGCCAGGGCTGACCTTTCTGAGAAGTGGCAGTTCTCCGAAAGGTATCTAATTAAGCAGTTATTCAGCAGCGATGAACTTTTGGCCCTGCTCACCGAGGCCTCATGTTGGTGATTTTCTCCGGCATGTTGTGTAAAGGAAAGGTTAAGTACCATGGGGTTCTATTCACCTCTGCATATTTTACTATTGATCTGTAAATATCACACCAATTTGACCAAACTCACAGAACCAAAGGGCTATAAATGTAAACGTTTGCATTTCCTGGTTTGAAGTGTTAGAATGAAACCCACCAACTAAACAAGCATCGGGCCTATGGAAGCGGTGATAGATATACAACTGTAACATCAAGAGCAGGGTCATTCTATCATTCTGCCACAGGGAACCTGAGCGGGCCTGGAATCCTGGGCCTGACGACAGCCATGACTGGGTCGGAGTCCCACCTCTTCTGCATACGAGGCAGGGGACTCTGGACATGTCACTGAACCTGCCAGAGCCTCAATTTCCTCAACTCAAATAAACCTAATGGTATACCTGGTGAACATTCAAGAAACATGACCTAGTCGATCCATAAATGTGGGCAGAACATTAGTTACTGGGCTATCTCAGCCACGACTGTGAATGCCATGGCCCTTGATGTACTTTGCCAACTGTAAAACACCAAAGGGAAATAAGGTGTTTTTACAATTAACACAGCCACCATCACAACCTCTGGTTGTTTCACAGCTGAGTGTTTGCGGGTAAGTTTGCTTCTTACCCCTGGCTTAGAAGTAGAAATCAGTTAAATTCCTGCAGGTGAGTCCTTTTCCCTTTGTGTCTATGGGCTATGGGACCAGACAAGGCTCAAGGGGAACAGGTGGTATATGACCATGGTGCATTGTGGAACCAGTGCATGATCTTGGGCACATCCCTGCCTATTGGTCCCAGTTTCCTCTGCTCTATGTGAGACTGTTCATGTTCTGCTTCCTCTTGGGTCCGCTGACAGAGGAATCACATAATGCATGTGTGTGACTTTGAAAAACCCTGGTGGCCATGTGAAGGAGGTGGGCTTTTACCACATGGATCAGAAGCTGGGTGAAGCTGGCCACACAGGCTGCACCCGTGAGAAAGGAGAAGTGGGAAGCCCAGGGGCTCATGGGTACGCCCTGCAGGATGGAACCTGGTACTATTTATTCATGAAAATGCCTCAGGCTCTTTTTACTTTTTTAGAAAAGTCTTCTCCTTTTTCTCCAGCTCTACTCCATTGCAATTGACTTTAATTTTCTTACTTCATTTCATTAGACTGTTTAATTAAAGAAGTAATGTATGATCACTGAAACAAGTAAAACATAGAGATAGATAAAGGCATAGTTAATAATCTACCTTCTCCCATCTTATTCTCTTGAGGAAACTTTGCATTAAATCCTTCCATTTCTTTATTGACTTCTTAGTGTTTATATTAACATATATATAATCTATTTTCCTTGTTCCTCCTTCCCTTCTTCCCTCCATCCTTCCCTCTCTTCTTCCTTCCATTATTTCTTCCTTTTAGCCAAATAGGATCGTACCATTCATTATCACTCTGCAGTGTGATTTTAATAGCTGAAACTCTCATGGACATCCCTGTAGGTTAATCTACACAGAAATGTATTCCTGTCTACATTGATCCATAATATGGATGTAGCGTCAGTCAGTTGGCTATTTATCTATTCGATCCATGAATGCTTGAGTTCTTTCTTTCTTTTTTTGAGAGAGGGCATGAGTGAGCAAGGGGCAGAGAGAGGGAAAAAGAGAGAGAGGGAGAGAGAGAAGCAGGGCTCATGCTCACCCAAAGTGGGGATAGAACTACGAGATCATGAACTGAGCCTAAGTCAGATGCTTAACTGAGTGAGCCACCCAAGCGCCCTTTTCTTTTCAAAAAAAATTTTTTATTAATGTTTATTTATTTTTGAGAGGGAAAAAGAGAGGGACAGAGCACAAGCGGAGGAGGGGCAGAGAGAGGAAGACACAGAATCCGAAGCAGGCTACAGGCTCTGAGCTGTCAGCACAGAGTCCAATGCAGGGCTCAAACTCACGAACTGTGAGATCATGACAGGAGCTGAAGTTGGACACTTAACCAACTGAGCCACCCAGGTGCTCCATGGCACCCCTTTCTTATTTTTGATTTTGGTTTTGTTTATGTCACTGTGATCATATAGTGGTTAGTACTCTGCGTTGTGGTTTTGTTTATGCCTGTGCAGATGGTGCTTCAGTAAGCACATATAGTCATAGCTCCCTTAGCCCACCTGTGCTGACCCCACTGGCCGGGTAGCCATGGTCTCCATCCCACCGATGATGCACTGCCTGCTCCCCGCAACACATTTGTTCACCAGCAGCCTCTGTGGTTCACCCATGTGCCTCCTCTGCTCCCAGTAGTTGGGTCACAAGCTTTCCAAAGGACAGTTGTATCTGTCCCCAAACCAGTCTATGTCAGTGGTATTTGGATTAAGTGCATGTCCTAGTGCTATATAAGCCGATGAAATATGAGTGCAAAAAAGAGAATTGTTTATTTTACAAAAAAGGATGGAGTTCTTTGGGAAGATTCAGAAAAAAAAAGGGGTCCCTGGATATACTGCTCTCAATTTTTGGTGTGGGTGAGATAATTATAAGAGGTTGAGATACAGAATTTTAAAAATCTAGGAGGCATCTGCACACACATTGTTTCACAAGTACCTTTAAGCTCCAGCCCTGCTCCAAAAGCACAAAAATGGGAAGTGAGTTAATTCTCGTAGGTGTAGTTTACACAACAAAGAAGACCACGGGGTGCTCTAGACAACAGACTGAGACTCACAGCAAGAGCCTTAGCCTGGCATGGAAGGAACCCGCAGTTCCTTTCTTATTTCTGGGGATCAGCATTTTGGGATAAATAACCATTTGGGGAACTCATATAATGAATGCATGTATACATGAGATGCCTAGCGTCAGGATTTAGAAAGCTGAAGTACTCTAATATGTTTGGAACTAGTAGCAAAAGGCGATCTGAATATAAAATTCAGTTTATAGATATGGTTTTATGGAGAAAGCTTTTACCTCCAAAGTGTCTCTAATCTCACATTTTTAGTTTTATTTCTTGAGCATAATCTCATTTTTCCATTCAGCTCTTTTCCTCCCCACGTACTTTATTGCCAGCCACTTTAGCCCAAGAGACATCATCTGCTATTGCACGCATCTCCATTAGGAACTTGCCTGTGAACTTCATCTTTTATTATTGTCATTTATGTTCTCAACACTAGTCATGTGCCCTGTAAAGCAGAACACCTCCAGAAAGTGCAGACAGAGCATCGTTGCCCACAGAGCTAGCAAGGGGTGTCGCAGCCAGGGACGGTTGGGACACCACCTCCTGGAAGCCCCAGAATCACTCAAGTTCACCAGTATCTTCACCTCTCTGGATTACTCCACTGCCGGTTCAGCACCCCACGGAGGCTGGCCCTCTTTGGACCCACAGTGGCCTTCCTTGAGGTTTGGGTTTACCAGAAACGTCTCTAGGTAGTAGGTGCTACTTATGTAGGACTAGGGGACTAGGACCAAAGGGTGTCTGACTAATCTTAAAATCTAGTTACAGCAGACAATCCTAAAAGTGATACAAGCTACAAACATTTTATTTTTACTTTAAATATGCAGATGAGCATTTATCCATCAGGGTTTTGATTTGGGGCCAAGATCTTCTGTTCAATTATGGGTCTACACATTGCTGTACTGAGTTGCACTTCTTTTTTTTTTTTTTCTTAATATTGATTTATCTTTGAGAGAACGTGAGTGGGGAAGGGGCAGAGAGAGGGGGACAGAGGATCCAAAGCGGGCTCTATGTTGACAGGCTGACAGCAGCAAGCCTGATGTGGGCCTCAAACTCATGAACTGCAAGATCATGACCTGAGCTGAAGTAGGACACTCAACCAAGTGAGCTGCCCAGGTGCTCCCAAGTTGCATATCCTGTATAAACTTCATAAAAATATCACTATCTGTAATTTCCAGATCCTTGAAATTGGCATGAGCCAGGCAAAATGAGATGCACGAACTCCCCTGAATATCTTCTGACTCCTCTCCCTCCCTTACAGCTAGCTGCCTTGCCAGTTCCCACTTTGGCAGTGGTTTCTGCTCAGCTGCTCTCCTTTGTCAAGTCTTTCCAAAGCGTTCAACTTGGTTCTCGTAGAATGAGCATGTTTTCCTGCCTGCATTCATATTTCATTATGAATTACAGTAGTAACTAAAACTGGCCTTTAGCTGTTCGGGAATGCGCCCTTGTGTCCTGGGTAGGCAGGAAACACACATGGTACACCTGGCATGGTGGCAGGACTGGAGAGCAGCAAGGTGCCTCGGGCAGGCGTCACTCCAGGGTCTGGAGCATGGAGGGAAACCCCAGCTCATCAGATCGGTTGGCCGGGAGAGGTGGATTAAGAAAACTTCTACCATAGTAATACTAGAGTATTTGTACCAAGTCTCAGGAAGGGTAGAGGAAGAGGCCTATTCCTCTGTATTTCTTAGCCCCTGAGGGAAGTCTCAAAGGTGTGTGTGACCCATTCAGGAGCCAGAATGTGTCAGGGAAACTGGGAAAGTGTGCTGTTCCCAGCAAACTAGAGAGGCAGCTGCTGGTCAGGAGCCTGGGGAGGGTGTAAAAGGAGGCTGGCAGGCTTGTCCTGGGGCCTGGAGGAGACGAGTCTGCTCAGAACTCAGAGGAGTTTGTGGAAATTCCAGCCCCTTGTCTCCAGACCCCTGCAGGCCTGTCCTGCCCTCCATTCCTTACTTCTCCCCCTTCCCCCGTGGCCAGAGATAGAGGCATAGGGACTGAAGAGCTAATATTTGTGATGTGGTCTTGTTTAAGCCCCACAACACTACCGTCTGGGTCTGTGACCTAGAAATGGTGTTTCCCAGTGTGACCCTGTCAGGCCAGTTGGGGTGAGGAAAGGAGACCGAAACTCAAAGGGGTCAGTAATATGCTTATAGTCTTGTGGGCCCTCAGTGGTCAAGCAGGATCACCTGAGGCCTGCCGACCTCTTCACCCTTCATCTCAGACAACAGACTATGCGCTGTTCTCACGGAGCCAAATTTTAGGGTCTCTGCTAAGTGGGCCTCGGGAAGCCCAGCCCTCCACCCTTGTTCCCAGGCACGTGTAAGGACAGCCCATGCCTAAGTTGGGATTCCCTCTCCAGGGCAGACGTATGAGAAGAGACTTCCCTCCAACAGGGTCTAAAATACACACTCCTCTTTTGTGGATGATGAAGGCTGGGCAATAATGAAACTCCCATCAGGTGTGTGAACCCCTTGGGCTAGAGGAACACAAGGGTAGGAGTGGGGAAGGAGCAGGATAATGTAGTTCCCTTCTTCCAGACTCCCCCCCCCCTCTAGCACCCCCTGTTGGCAGAACCCAACAGTTAGCCAGCTGGCAAGGGAGTCTGGGAAATGTGGTTTGCAGAGGTCTAGCCCCAGCATCTCAGAGCAGAGTCCAGAGCAGGTGACCTTGGCCTTGGAGACAGCCCTGCCTCATTAAACCGATACTGGTTGGGGCAGGGGGAATATGTCAAGTGTCACTTGCAGCCTCCCCTTGGGGAGGCTGAGAAACCTAGGGGAACAAGCTCAGTTTGCAATGGACTCAGTCTGAGTTGGTTCCATAAAGGTGGAGCCAACACACTACTAGAAAGGCAACGTAGAGTTTAGAGCAGAAGTGGTTAAACCTGTTGTTTAACCTTTAAAAAGCCTCGGGTGTATGGCAGCATTTAAACCTCCTAATAGGGTCATCTGGGGTGCCTTGCCTCTCACTGAAAATGCTCCTTGTCCTCATTCCTGGGGGGATTGTACCTTCAGCAGGAAAGCATTTTGGCTTTTGCATTTCCTGCTTCATTGTTTTATTGATTTTTCTAATTTCTGATACACACCAAATCAGAGTATGTCTCAATTAGACCTCAAGGACATTTGGCCTTATCCTAACTGCTCAGCTTTGTGCTATAAGCATCGGGGCTGACAGCTGTCCAAGGTGGAGGATGACAGACACACATTCGACCTGCTCATAGCCAATGACTCATCTCTATTTCAGACAATTAAAGCCACGGTTCAGACCCCTTGGAAAGGCAAGGAACGTGCTCTGTGTGTTAAGAAAACCCACACGAGACAATTTCAGTCTGTGATGTTGCATGTGTAGACATGGTCACTATTCTTTCTCTGTTAGTCTGGAACAGGCTAGTTTCATGGAATTTGACCATATTCAAAATTGTGACCTGACTCACACTTGGGCAAAAATGTCCTATCATCCCAGCCTTTTTTTCAAGTCCAGACCACCCTACCCACGGCTGCCAGAAGGCACTTCCTACCACACAGCTTTAATAGCACTGCTCCCTAGCTCTAGCACCATCACTGGCTCCCCAGTGCCCCAAGAATTAAGAATTAATTTCTAGAGCCTTACATAAATTTGCTTTTCTTAAACACATCTTTCACTAGCTCACCTGTTACCTTCTTGCAGGCCCACCTGTTGACATCCTACCAATCTGCAGACCCATTCAAATGTCATCTTCATTAACCCTTTGTAGACTCCAGGTCTCCACACAGTGCTTGGAGAGCACACTGACTAGTGGAACTGTCCTTGCTTGGCCGTGTACACTTGACTGTCTCACGTGTCCCTCACCCCCCATGCAGTGGGAGGTCCCAGAGCCTAGCATTCACATAACACAGAGTCTTGTTGGCCCTACAGGAGCTCACAGTGAGGTGTTGACTGGCACTGCAGCAATGGCCCAGGCATCTCCATGCCACAGGTAACCTCTTGGGAGCAGTGGCCAGAGGGTGGGAAGTTATTGGCCATTGCTTCCCAGGGGAATAAATGGAAAGCTAGGCAGAGGCAGAGTTCTTTTTGCTTAAGAGATTTTACCTCAGTTTGCTCAAGCAGCATCTCAGTTTTAAGGTTGCCTCACAGAATGTTCTGGAGCTCATCAAGGATTATTTTCCCTCAAAGCAGTGTTTTTACAAAGTTTATGAATTCCCTAGGACTGCAAAACACTCATCGATACTCTGTGTCCAAAGGGATCCATAATGAAATATTTGAGAAATGTTCCACTAATGATTTGGGGGTGCCTGTGTGGCTCAGTCAGTTAAGTGTCCAACTCTTGGTTTTGGCTCAGGTCATGATCTCACAGTTTCATGAGTTCAAGCCCCATGTCAGGCTCTGCACTGATGGCACAGAGCATGCTTGGGATTCTCTCTCTCTCCCTCTTTTTCTGGCCCTCCCTGCACTTGCACTGTCTCTGTCTCTCTCAAAATAAATAAATAAACTTTAAAAGTGGGGGGGGGGGCGCACTGGTGCAGACCTTCTCAGGGCCTTTAACACTGTAATATACATTATAGGGCTCCAAGAAGGGAGTACAATATGTGGCATTTCCCAGTACTTTTTTTTTTTTTTTTTTTGCTGCAGGAATTTGGGAGGGGGTGGAGAAGAACATCTTGAGAGTTTGGTGTTTTCTCATGAATGAACTTCAGGAAGTACTGTCTTAAATCGTGGACCTTAGGCACCATTTTTGACTACAGGTTTTAGTTAGTATAATCTGAAGAGAAAGAGTTAGTGGTGGGGATAGAATTAAAGACTTCCTAGATTGGAGGTGCCAGGGTGGCTCAGTCAGTTAAGTGTCTGATTCTTAATTTTAGCTCAGGCCATAATCTCAGTGTGTAGGTTTGAGCCCCGTGTCAGTCTCTGCACTGAAAACACAGAGCCTGCTTGGGATTCTCTCTCTTCCTCTCTCTTAAAATAAATAAACAAACATATGTAAGAGAAAAACAAAAAACAAAACAAAACAAAAAGGCTTCCCTGGGGGCATCTAGGTGGCTCAGTTGGTTGAGCATCTGACTTCAGCTGAGGTCATAGTCTTGAGGTTCCTGGGTTCCAGCCCTGCATTGGGCTTTGTGCTGACAACTCAGAGCCTAGAGACTGCTTCGGATTCTGTGTCTCCCTCTCTTTCTGCCCCTCCCCTGCTCACATTCTCTTTCCCTCTCTCTCTCTCTCTCAAAAATAAATAAACGTTAAAAAAAAAAAAAAAGACTTCCCAGACTGTGTTTTTCCTTAGAACAGAGGCATTCTGCATAGCAGTGTAAGAAACAAAGCCTAATGAAGCTTTGGAGGCGAGGCGTTCCTCACGGAGCCATCATTTTAAAGTGTGTGTTTCGCCGTCACAGCCCGACGGTTTAAATTACATAAGTTCCAAACGGATCATTAAAGCTTATGTGTAATTAGATTAATTAGACACAAGCCACACAAGATGTCCCAAATAACTGTGAATCTCTCTGTTTTCCAGTTCCTTCCACAAAGGGCGCATTCCGCCAGCCCTGCCTGCGTGACCCCCCATGGCACCGTTCTCCACCAGACCCTGGACTTCGATGAGTTCATCCCCCCTCTCCCACCTCCACCTTATTACCCTCCAGAGTACACCTGTACTCCCACAGCCGAGGCCCACAGGTGGGTCTTTCCGGAGATGGTGGTGGTGACTTGTATTGACACCAGGAAGATAGGAGGCAGTCTGGGAGGTGGGACTGGCAGGAGCCATGCTCATTTTCAGTGGGGCAGTTGAGCCAAGGAGAGCAACCATACGAAAGCATGTTTGATTAGAGGGCAGAGCGCGAGCAGGGAAAGAGCTCAAACCCTGGCTTAGATAGAACATGTCTACTGGGTATCGCTGCCGTGCAACAAAAGAGAACCTAGCCCGACGTGAGCGGCTCTATTATGTTCTCATGAAACGCAAAACTGCTATTGAGTAGTGGCCATTAACATAACATGTAAAATGTAATTAAAGATTTAATCGGCTCTGTGATTATTTTCATTTTAATGGACAGGGCCATAGAGTTTATTGAAAATGTCGATATCTTTCCAGAAAAAAAAAAAAAAAAAAGAAAGAAAACACAAGAGTTAAAACTGCCTAGCAAATTAGACTTTTATTTCACAAGCACGATGAGTAATTGACCAGGGGAAACCCTGACAAGTGACGTGCTGATTGCCTTGAGAGAAATGTCAGCCATCCAGGCTCCTTCCCCCAGGAGTGACAGTGCAATGGTTCTGTCTTTTCAGGGGCCTCCACTTGGACTTTGCTCCCTCTCCATTCAGCACTTTGTATGATGTTGCCATCAACAGCCCTGGCCTGCTGTACCCCGCCGAGCTCCCCCCACCCTACGAGGCCGTGGTGGGCCCGACTGCCACCAGCCAGGTGAGGCCCAGGCCCCAGACAAGCCAGTTTCCTGTACTAAGGCCTGCTCCTTGCATTTGGTTTTCTAATGTTCTATTTATTTTTAAGAGGGCACAAGTCGAGGAGGGGCAGAGAGAGGGGGATAGAGGATCTGAAGCGGGTTCAGGCACTGACAGCAGTGGGCCCGATGTGGGACTCAAACTCATGAACCACAAGCCGAGGTCGGACACTCAACTGACCGAGCCACCCAGGTGCCCCTGCTTCTTGCATTTGTATTTCTCTCTAAGCCTTAGAACAAACCTGTGGTCTTATCAACACTCATGAAGAGCAGGCAGCAGCCTCAGGGAGTAGAAACTGCAGAGGCCCCACCCCAGGCCTGGAGATGCCACCCCAATATTTATGTATTGCCCCCTGGGCTCTTGTCAGATGCATGCGAGCTAGTGTGTCTGGGGACACAGTGCTGAAGGAGCTGGTACAGATTCAAACGCATGAGCAGGGACAGAGCTCAGGCTGTGAACCGAGAACCCAGGGGACTCTGGCCTGTTCCAGCTGCATGCCTCTGTCGCTGTCTCCTGGGAGGTGAGAAAGCAGTGCTGGATCCCTGGTCCTGTCTGAGGCCTGGCAGCTACAGGCCAGGGAAGTGCCAGAGCCGCAGGTAGGAGTAGCTGGCTTTCTCTGAACTGGGCAAGCCAGGTGTTCCCACAACCTCCCGGTGTCTGACCCACAACAGGCACACACTGGGGATGTGTTGGTGGAGCCTCAGTTTCTTCATCTGTAAAATGGGGATCATAACAGTACCAAGCACATGGGGTGGAACGGGATGTTTGTAATGGACCCAGCACAGTGTTTGACATAGAGTGGGCTCTGATTCGCAGAAGCCAGTTGCCCTTTTCAATGGCATCATCCTCATCATGGTTATCATCACATGTGTCGCTCCTGAATATCCAAGGCCCCTAGCCAGGGAGGAGAGATGTGAACACTCAGAAGGTCACACAGCACCCGCGTGTGGGACAGGCTGTGGGGAGGCCACAGGTTGAGGGGTGCACATGGGGAGCACAGCAGTCCAGCAGAGAATGGGCACATGCAGGGGAGCTGAGAAATCCTGCCAAGAATGGGGGCTGCAGCCTGTTCTGGGCCCCGAGCCCCAGGCAGAGGAGAGTGGGCAAAACCATGACCAGGAGCAACCACAGGGCACCAAGACACAGTCCTGGGCCCGTCCAGATGCACACACCTTTGGGCTTCTCCCCTGGCATCCCAAGTCACCTGCCAGGAAGTGGTGCCAGCCTCAGACCTGGCCCAGACCTTCTGTGTCCTCACAGCCCCTTTGAGATCTGGAGCCCACATGGTGAGAAGGCCAGGAGGCAGTGCCTGTTCTCCTCTGGGCCACCCCCTGGGGAGCTTCTGACCCTCAGGGACCTCTGGGGGTGCAAACCTAAAATGGGTGTTCAGACTCAGCCTCCACAAGCTTCCGGAGATAATTGCACCCACAGGGGAGACCACATTCTGCAGGCTGGGTGTTGTGGGACAGAAAGGGAAGGTAAGACCTATCCACCTCTGTGCCCAGCGGGACCTTGGCTACACGGTTTTTGCAAGAAGGATTCTCCACGAGGGTCACTTGCGCGGGTCTGCTCAGCCCATCCCCAGCCCACCCTTGCAGAGGTGACAGCCTGGCCAGCTGAGCCTCTGAGTCTCCCATCTCTGCCTACTCTCGCCCTGAAATGTCCTAGCCCAGCTCACCAGGCTGCAGACAGCAAACAGGGACTCGGCCAAGGACTCTTGGCCTTTTTTTCTGTCCACAGATGTGTAGGAACCGCCTGAGGTCCGGGTGCAGAGGTGGAGGGGAGGGGATTCATTAGTGAGGGGGCAAAGTGTGACTGAAATCTCATTTCTAAACTTACAATGATTGAAATCCTCTTGAATTTTTTAAAAATCTGAGTGGAGAATTCTACCTTTCCGAAATGATTTCTTTTCTTCTTGATGATAAAAATTATTCAAATCAGGGGCGCCTGGGTGGCGCAGTCGGTTAAGCCGACTTCAGCCCGACTTCAGCCAGGTCACGATCTCGCGGTCCGTGAGTTCGAGCCCCGTGTCGGGCTCTGGGCTGATGGCTCAGAGCCTGGAGCCTGTTTCCAATTCTGTGTCTCCCTCTCTCTCTGCCCCTCCCCCGTTCATGCTCTGTCTCTCTCTGTCCCCCCCAAAAAAATAAATAAATAAACGTTGAAAAAAAAAAATAATTCAAATCAATGTTATCAATGGCAACTGTGTCCTGTGAAGAGAGTCAGAAGTACTCTGAGGGGAGCCCCCGTGCACTGCTGGAGGGTGCTGAAAAGGGGCATCCAATCCATTTTTGGGGGACCCGGGGAGCCTCTGTGAGCTGAAGGCTCAGGCTGAGTGGGGTGGCAGGTGGCTAGGCTCACAAGGAGGGACCACGCAGCATGCGTATCCTCAAAACACAAAGCCACTCAGGATGAGTCTGAAATGAGTGCAACATGGGTGGAGGGTGACCTCAGCGAGGCTGGTTGGATTCTGGGGCCATCAGGACATCCAAGCAAGTGTCCACGAGATGATAGGGTCTATGGCTTGGAGCCTTGGAGAGATCAGAGTTAGCCACAGAGGTGGTCACCAAGTCAGGGAACCAAGTGGGGAGAGCTCTATGGAATAACAATACTTTGGGATGCTAGAGAAAGAGGCTCCCCCAGCACAGGCTGCAGAGTAGAAAGAGGGCCTGGACTCACAGACACATGGTTCAGGAAGGGAGAGAGGGGCCAAGTGCTGCCCAGAGACGGTGAAGGGCTGACACTGGTCCCCCGCTGGCTCACCATCCAGATTACTGGTGACTGCGGCAGGAGCAGCTGCAATGGGGCAGTGGGGCAGGTGCCAGCATTGGCTAGAGGCAGGGATGGGACGTGGGGAGGTGTAGCAGTGGTCTGTCCCCATGGTTTTTGGATTCCAGTGGGCATCCCAGGCTTGTCAATCAAATACAGATGGCTGAGCCCACCCCAGAGTTTCTGAGTCCATAGTTGGGGAAGGGGAACCTGCCAAGAATTTGCATTCCAGGGGTTTCTGGGTGGCTCAGTCGGTTAAGCGTCTGACTCTTGATTTCAGCTCAGGTCAGGATCTCAGGGTTGTGAGCTCAAGCCCCATGTTGGGCTCTGTGCTGATAACACAGAGCCTGGTTGGGATTCTCTGTCTCTGTCTCTGTCTCTCTCTCTGTCTGTCTGTCTCTCTCTCTGTCCGTCTCTGTCTCTGTCTCTGTCTCTCTCTCTCTCTCTCTCTCTCTCTCTCTGCTCCTCCCCTGCTCTCACTCTCTCCCTCTCTCAAAATAAATCAATAAACTTAAAAAAAAAAGAATCTGCATTCCTACCTAAGTTCCAGCTCCTGCTGCTGTGTTCCTCTAGGGACATGCTTTGGGAACTGGAGTGGATCACTCTTGTGAGATGCTTGGCAAAGAGGAGAGAAGATAGGAGATAGTTAAGGAGACTGTGGGCATAGGGCATGAGGATGTTACCAAAGGGACGTGGAAGGGTCCAGACAGTGGGAGCACCTGAGCCGGGGTTGGGGAGGGAAGTCCCTCGAAGGCGGAAGGGGGATGCTGAGCCAACCTCAGATGGTCTGCTCCACCCTGTAACCAGCAGGGGCACCAGGCAGGGCAGCAGATGGGCCTGGAAACCCCAGCAAGCCCACAGGGGTGTGTGATTCTCCATGGCTGCCTTGGGGAGAAGGAGGAACTCTGCCACCATCCCCCAGCTGCTGCCAGTTGCCATCACAGAATTTGAGCTCCGTCCTGGGGCCGAACTTCGGCCTGCCCATCTGTCCTCCCATTTGTGAACGGTTACTCCCATTTCTAGAAGAGAAAATGCCACAGAAGGGTGAGTGACTGTGCACACTGCCCTGTAGAGAGCAGCAGGACTTCTCAGAGCCCTTTGCTTCTCAATCCTGATGACAGGGAACACCCACCCCCAACAACACTCCTCATGATGAGTGTGGAATGCCCATGTCCAAGCCTGTCAGGGACCCTGGATGCTGGAAAGTGGCCTCTGCATTTGGGTGTGACATTCGATGCACACCATACTGGCATACCAGAAGGCTACTGAGGAGTGTTTTATCGCTGATTTACTCTTTTTTCTGAAGCATATAGAATACAGGTCTTCCTTGACTTACAGGGGGATTTTCAATCCAAGAAACCCATGTGCTTTGAAAATATCCTTAATACCCCTAACCTACTGAACATCGTAGCTGAGCCCAGCCCAACTTAAGTGTGCTCACAACACTTCCATTAGCCTGCAGTGGGGCAAAAGCATCTAATACAAAGCCTGTATTTTAAAAAATATTTATTTATTTATTTATTTATTTATTTATTTATTTAGAGCAAGGAGGGGGCACAGAGAGAGGGAGAGAGAGAATCCCAGAGAGAGAATATGCACTGTTAGCACAGAGCCCAACATGGGGCTTGAACCCATGAACCATGAGATCATGACTTGAGCCAAAACCAAGAGTTGGATGCTTAACTGACTGAGCCAACCAGGCACCCCACAAAGCCTATATTACAATAAAGTGTTGACTATCTCGTGTAATTTATGGAACACTGTACTGAAAGCAAAGAACAGAATGGTTTTGTGGGTGCAGAATGGTTTTGTGAGGGTGTCCGTTGTTTACCCAGTCGAGTGGCTGGCTGCCTGGGAGCTGTGGCCACCCACCTCTGCCCAGCATCATGAGAGAGTACCATACTGCATATCACTATCCTGGGGGAAAAAAATCCAAAGTCAAAACTCAAAGTACAATTTCTTTCTAACTGAGCATGTATCACTTCTGTACCATCGTAAAGCCAAAAAATCCTAAGTCAAACCATCAAAGTTGGAGACCGTTTGTATGGGGGAGGATAATACTGGTTCTAATATGACACCGTTCTCCAAAACTATTGAGAATTCTCTAAATGGAGATTTCTTTCACATGATTTTGGTGAGAAAATCCTTAAGGGCAAAGGAAGGCCTGTCTCCTATTGCGTTGGCTCAGAACCCACCAGCTTACAAGTGCCTGCACAAACATTATGTGTGCAAGAAGTACGTGTCTGAATGGCCTTTCTCTGCGCTGGCTCTTCAGGGAGGGGGGCAGCATCTGGTGATTATGGGGCCACTGTAATTCTCCCCTCAAGGGGAAGCCTGTGCCTTGCTGGGCCCATTCTCTTTGACCCTGTGGTCTGGCAGCACTTTTCAATTCCACAGACACCTCTAGGAGTCTAGAAGCCAGTGAAACTCGTTCCCATCCACAGAGGGAAGGCTGTGCCAGCCAGCTGCCCCCCTCCCCTGGGGCAGTCCCCCCACCTGAGGACAGCAAGGAGCTGCCCCGCCTTTACGGCACAATCCTTTGTCACAGGGCAAGGCAGAGGTTAATTACTTCCCCTTATGGACAAACAGCACATAAACTGTCTATCAGTACTCGTTTGGATAAAGAGAGGAAGACAGACTGACAGAGGAGCAAAGCAGGCATTGTGTGGGCTCTGGACAGGCGGCAGGAGGCCGCTCCTTTGGGAGAACTTTTTGATGCGGGAAGGAAAAGCTCCCTTGACTGAGCACATTCATTCTGATCCATTCACTCTCCTGGATTGGCCACAGGCACGTTCTGTTCTCTGTTTGCAATGTCCTTCTCTTTCCCATGGCTTAAGACCGTACCTTGAGGGCAAGATCAGAAGGAGTGCATTTCTTTCTATAGCCAGAAAGTTACTGAGAATTTGCCAGTGTGCTATTCCTGTGGATGACAAGCTTACATTTCCAAGGACCATGGAAAACTGTGCTATATTCTATAGAACACAGAGCCATGAACTGAACAGAATCCCTTCCTTGTGGGACTCACAGGCTGGCATGGTAACAGGACGGCCTCCAATGAACTTTGCTGGGACTTCAGGGGAAAAAGGTAGAGTGGGATTGGCGTGTGAACAATGGAAAAGGTCTCCAAGGTGCAGTGTAGACAAACAGTGCTGCGACAGCCTGGGACCCGGCTGGGGAGATTAGGGTAATGAAGGAGGTTCATTGACATCATTTGGGTACAGATTTCATGACCCTGCGTGTCAAACTATAGCAGTGCCTTTGACGAGTTTGATATTTGGAGTTGACACGATCCAGCAGCACCTTGGGAATTTGAATTTGGTGGCAGTCTGGTGAGTAGGAGGGCAGCCTGAGGTACGAGGCTAGAAATGCTGAGGCAATGGACACAGGAGAAGCGCAGCCGACCACAAGTCCTAAAAGTCAGTATTTATATTTTCAAACAAAATCACTTTTGCATTTAAAAATCTGTAAGCAAAGTAGCTTCAAAGATTGCCTTGGGACACTAGGCTAAAATCTTAATTCACATTTTCTGTGATTACAGCCAATTGCCCCCAAAGAACAGCTCTTTATAGTTCTGATACTAGCTGGTTGACCTGACCCAGGAGTGGGGAATTTGCTACCAGAAATAGGGGAGAGTTTTCACGTGGTGTGTCTTAGCCACAGAGCTTCCCAAAAGAAAGGGAGATGAGGAGATGCGGCTTATTTGCATAAATGCCAACTGACTTTTTAATCACAACTGGTCACTATAACGTGTCTGGGAACAAATAAATGCAGCCTCTGAGTGTCCCATGTGAGGCCATACACACAGCATCTCCTCTCAGTGGCCCTCTCCTGCAAGAGCTGTGTTATAAACTTTTATTGCTAAACTAGAGTTTCACTTTAAATTCTGTGCCACAAGTATGTTTCTTCTCCACCCTTTTCCGCCGCCCTTATATTTAATCGAAAATGCTGTGTGAACCTCACAGCTATTTCCTCCACAGCTTTCGTGTGGCAAGGTGGCGTTGGCCATGAGGGAAGGCCAAATTCAAATTAAACCCTTGACACCCTGCTTACCAGATGTGATAGATACACTGCCAGGAGCCGTCTCCTCTCAAAACCAGATTTGACCGGGAGCCAGAGGGAAGCCAGTGATGCTTCTATGAAATATGAAATGAATCCAATTTCCTCCTGACCTTGTCCCATGGTGCATTTTATTCCTCTTGTTTTATTTATATTTCTTTATTACCAGAAGCTTTTCTTCAGGCATCAGGCCTCCAAGTTGCCACCCATCCCTGCAAAATTTAAAAAAAAAAAAATGTTAAGGGTCAGGAGGAGTATGGAAGGAAACGCACCTTGAGGATATTGTTCCTTTTTGTGTGATTTCGCAGAATATTCTCAACAGAGATTTCCAACATTGGTTGTAGGCATAGAGTGATTTCAGTGAAAAGGAAGGTGAGTGTTGGTGGCCGTGTGAGTCTCCCTCCCCCGAATTCCTCCCCAGCAGAACGGGATTGTGCTGAGGAAGGAAAATAGTGCATGCAGTATCACACATAGTTGGGATCAAAGGGAACATTTAGGCAGCTCTGGTTCTTCCCCACAAGTGCGGTTCTTGCCCCCCAAACCCTGTCGCACATTCCCCGCCCCCGGGGGCACGGTTCACCTGTTTTGTGTTGGTGAGAGGCCTGCAGCCTGGTTGAAAGAGCCGAAGGTGATCAGCTGTCTGATTGAAGTAGCAGGAGACAAGGGAGGCAGAGACATAATTACCTGAGCTGGAATGGGACCAAGCTGCAGGGGACCCCCTGAACTTCCCAGGCCTCCCCCTGAGCTCATTATTTGCAAGCAAGTCCCCAAAGCAATTCTGAAATAATACAAGGATTCAGAAATCATTTTCTGAGATAGCACAGGGGCACATGTATGTGGTATTTGTGACACCCAGACACATGGCCCATGTGGGACCATTGTGCCCTACAGTAGGGGTAGAACAGATGTGGTCACAGTGGGAACCGAGTGTGCGAGCAGAAGATGGGCAAGTGAAGACAGGGCAAGAGAGCAGATGTGCCCTACCCTCACCCAGCCAAGGAGGCCTGGTCTTCCCCTGCTTGTCCTCCCGATGGCCTCTCTGGGCTGAATGATCTATTTGAGAAGAAATATGCAAGAGCATGATAACTTCCAACATGATGCAAGCTTCACAGCCACTCAACATGACAGGACAGGACAGTATGCCCAGGGCCACGGGGCCTGCGCTCAACCCGGCACATGGCCTGAGTGGATCTGGACCTTGAACCCAAGCTTGGACAGGGAGGAAAGCCTTCTGAGTAACCTCTTGATTCCATCTGCAGAAGGCAGGAGGGAAATGGGGCAAGCACACGCTATGGGGGAGTGTGCGAGCTCACCGAGGCCAAAACTGTCTACTAAATGCCCACCCTGTGCCCAAGCCGTGCTGGCCCAGAGCATTACAGGTCTCTTGACTGTCCCCCTGTGGCTTTATTCTTCCTGGTGTGGAATCAGGGAAAAGAGTTGTTGGGAGGAAGGGGTTAGAAGTGAGGCCAGGGGCTCTCCTACCTCCTGCAGTGACTCTGGAGGATCCTATGTGGCCTCTTTCAGTCCCAAAGAGTGCTCCCTAGAAGTGGAAAGTGAGTGGGCTGAGGGTGGCTGGTGCCTGGCCCTGGTAGGCTCTTGGGGACTGCTTGGCACTCTGATTTCAGAAAGAGAAACAGGCTTTGGCCTTGGCAGCAACCCTCTGGCCTTGGCATCCTCACAGCCCGACTCCATAAATTTAGGGGAGAATGGCAGACGTGTAAGTACATGTCACTTAGTACTTCTTTCTAGAAGATGAGCTTTGAAGTCAGCCTTGATTTCTGGAGTCTGTTGTGCTGTGCCCTTCAAACTACCTGATGACCTGTTTCTTGCTGTAGCTTACGAGTGTAGATCAGCCGGCGACTGAGCCCAGCCCCGGGGACCCAGATGCCACTGCTGGCTTCAGCACACAAGGTAATCTTACCCTTTTGATCATTTGAAATAAGTTTATACTTCTCAAAGCATGTTTCCTTCCCTCCTACTTCCTTCTCTCCTCCTTCCTGCAACTGCCTTCCCACCATTTCTTATTCTTTAAGGGGATAGAATTTGCTACAGCTTCTGCTGTTTAGTACCATATTAGTTCTCCACAGTTCCTCCCTTACTGGCAGCAGTAGTAAGTCAGTACAGCTGGGGGACCTCATGCTTTCTGTGGCGGGATTTGCCCCCCTCTACTCCAGCGCCTTTCTCCTCGACTTGAGGGATATGGGTTTGAAGGAGCGCTTGACTCAGTCTGGGACGGACACTTCCCTGAGCAAAAACTGTACCAAGCTCACATCCACTGGGCTCCTCCCTCAGGAAGGGGCCAGGCCTGGGCCCCTGGGCCCCTGGGCCCACTGGCTTTGAGGGGGGGCACTGGGGAAAGGACACTACCAGTTGTGTCGTGGAACGCATTGAAGGAAAAATGTGGAAGGTCCGATCTCAGATGTGGGGTGGGAGCCGCAAGGCAAAGCCAGAGGTGAGGAGGTAGTTGAGGTGTCAGGAGAGCAGACAAGCCTGAGTAGCAGAGGGACACATGGATGAGGGTTGGGTGTTTCCATCTTCTTTGGGTCCCCAGGTGGGCTCATGGGGGCAGGTTTGTTCAAAGACAGAACTCAGCTAATTCGTGAGAGGACTAAGGGTCTCAGAAAGGACACCCATTATAGTCCCAGGGCTGTCTGCCCTTGACCCCAACTCTTAGTTAACATCTGAGAAATATGAAGGGGCCATCCTTCTGTGAGGACGCCTCTGGGTTGTAGGAAGCCTGGTCTCTGCAGTTGTGGGATTTGGAAGTGACCTTGTCCTTTACCTGGTGGCTCCAAGCAGTCATCAAAAGCTGTGTCTAAGAGGTGGTGTCCTGTGACCTTCCTAGAGACTACTTCAGGGCACAGTGTGTCTCAGTCCCCCAGTGCATTCTAGACTTTGGGCTGAGGGGGCTCCCCCTTCTCCATCCCAGCCCCATCACTCCTGAAAACACAAGTTCTGGAGGAAAACATGGTTGGAAAGGCCGAGCAGCCTGGTGGCTCCTGGAGTCCAGGGCAGATAGTGATGGACAGAGGAGTCAGGAATTCATCCGGGCTAGGCCTTCCTCACTGCTCAGGCTCCAGACAGTTAACTGGGCTTGACTGAGAAGCTCGGGGCTGCTTCCAGCACTGACTTCTGGCAGAGGGGCCAGGCCTAGAAGTGGGCAGGAATATATGGAGAAGTACTGACAGAGGCTCATGGGATGGCAGGCCAAGCAGGATTCACTGTAGAAAAGATTGCCCCCCCCCCACTGGGTAATTTCTATATGGGCT
Organism: Puma concolor; assembly: GCF_028749965.1. Lineage (NCBI taxonomy): Eukaryota > Metazoa > Chordata > Mammalia > Carnivora > Felidae > Puma > Puma concolor. The sequence goes on along the minus strand of NC_141672.1, from coordinate 128,494,711 downwards.
GAGGTTGAGGTCAATGTCATTTTTGGGGCTATGCATATCCAACTGTCCCAGATCATTTATTGCTTTTGTTCCTTTGTCAAAACCCAGCTGGACATAATGGCATGGGTCTATTTCTGGGCCCTCTTATCCTGTTCCATTAATTTGTGTGTCTGTCCCTCTGCCACTAGAACCCTCTCCTGATGACTGTTGCTCTGTGGTGAGCCTTAATATCAGGCAAGCCCGACCTCTGCTTTGCTTTTCTTTGTCAAGATTGTTCTAGGTACTCTAGGGTCTATGTATTTCCATGTCAATTTTAGAATCCACTTGTCTGTGTCTATAAAAACTCTAGCTGGGAATTTAATAGGAATTTCATTCAATTTGGGGGGGGCGGTATTTATTGTTTGAGAGAGAGACAGCGACAGAGCATGAGCAGGGGAGGGATAGAAAGAGGAGGAAACACAGAATCCAAAGCAGGCTCCAGGCTCCCAGCTGTCACCACAGAGCCCAACAGGTGGCTTGAACTCACCAATCATGAGATCATGACCTGAGCTGAAGTTGAACGCTCAACAGACTGAGCCACCCAGGTGCCCCGGAATTGCATTCAACCTATAGAGCAATTTGGGTAGAATTGCTATCCCTGCAAAGCTGAACATTCTTGTGTAGGAACATAGTACATCTGTCTCTCTGTTTATCTGGATCTTCTTTGGTTTCTTTCATCAGTATTTTATCATTTTCAGAATACAGATCCTGAGCATGTTTTGTTAAGGGCATACTTAGGAATTTCATTTTCTGTGGAGCATCTGTAAATGGTATTCTGTTTTTACTTTTGGTTTCTGCCTGCTCATTGTTAGTACATGTGCCCAACCATGGGACAGATGTGATTCATTCTTGTGTGATTTCTCTTGCATCCTACAACCTTGTCGGACTCACAAATTTAGCTCTAAAATTTTTTTTGGGGGGGGGTGGGAGGGAGATAAATTCTAGTATTATTTTTCACCTATTGAAATAAAATAGTAATGGGGATATGGATGCTGGCAAGGCCGCAGGGAGGTGCTTTACCCAGCCCTGACTGGCAGCTTGGAACTCAACCCTTTTGACAGAGCATCTTGATAAAGAGCCATAAAATGTTTATGCCATTAGATGTGGTGATCACACTTCTAGAACTGCCCGAGGGAAATAATGCAAAAAAAAAAAAAAAAAAAAAAAAGAAGAAGAAAAAAGAAGAAAACAAAAAATAAAACCATAAGCATGAAGATAACTTTTGTTTTTCATAAGAATAAAAACTTACAGGGACAATGAAGTCCATTGGTAAGAGTTAAGGAAAATATGTTATGTATGCTAAATATATCATCATACATTAATTAGGAGAAATTGTGATCTATTTAGGTGAAAAACTGCAAGTCCACTGGGATTATTACTACCATACAGTCTCACAGCACAAGCCAGTGAGGGTGTACAAGAATGAGTTACTGTCTTGGCCTATGAGCTTTCCCTATAATGCTACCCTAATCTTATCTTTCCATTACTTATAGATATTCAGAGCTAAGTCACATTTCTCTCTCTGTGACTCTGTTTTCCTGATGAACTCAGCCATTGGATTATCACAGACTTTAAGAAAATTGGGACTGAGGCACCTGGGTGGCTCAGTCAATTGACTGAGTTTCTAACTTTTGATATCGGCTCAGGTCATGATCTCACAGTCATGGGATCGAACCCCGTGTCAGACTCCACGCTGACTAAGGAGCCTGCTTGGGATTCTCTTTCTCCCTCTGCCCCTTTCTCTCTAAACAAACAAACAAACATTATTAAAAAAAAATTGAGACCAAGGGTATATTATTATGTCCAGTCTCATCAAATGGTATATATTAAATACATACAGGTTTTTGTATGTCAATTATACCTCAATAAAGCTGTGAAAAAGCAAGAAAGCTGAGTTCAAGGAGGATCAGCAGGAAATAAATATTCTTCAAAATAGTTTTAATATACTTCTGTGTAATGTTGATAGAATTAATAATTATGCTTTCTGGTTTGAAGTGTTCTAATGATACAGGGAAGTATTTCTTCTCTACATTTATACATTCACCTTTGAGTGTTTGCCCAATCAATTCCTTAGAATAAATTCCTAAAAGTGAAATTGCTGAGGCCAAGGAAATGTGTATTTTAGGTTTTGATGTGTTGGCCACATTGCATTCTAGGAAGGTTTTCTTGCTGGTTTGCACACCCAGCAGCAGTGTTTATGACACCCCAAACATCGTCATTCCTGGTGATCTTTGTCACTCTTGCAGGTGACTGTAGTACACACACAAGATTGAGTGTGAACAGCTTTTTACACATTTAGTACCTAAGTGTAGGTCAGTTTAGGGTCCACTTTTTTGCAGTGTTTTGTGGGGTTATTTCTTTCTTTTTTGGTAGATTTGTAAGAAAACTATCACTTAAATAGAGACATTTTCTCACTTTTCCTATTCACTGTAGGGATGCTTTCCCTGTTAATGATGCCTGTTGCTATACACAGTTTTAGAATTTTTCTTGCCAGATTTATCAAACTTTTCCATTCTGGTTTCCGTCATGGTGACAACGTCTTTCTCCACCCTAAGTGTAGACTTATTCTCCTATTTTCTACTACTATACTTCTAGTATTTTAAAAAAGAAAAGGATTAATCATTCTGAAGAATGTTTAAAGTTTATTTTGAGAGAGAGAGCATGTGCAGGGGAAGGGCAGAGAGAGGGAGAGCAAGAGAGAATCTCAAGCAGGCCTCACACCATCAGTGCAGAGCCCAATGCAGGGATCGAACCCACGAACCGTGAGATCAACACCTGAGCAGAAATTAAGAGTCGGACTCTTAACTGACTGAGCCACCCAGGCACCCCTGAAGATTTTTTTTTTTTTGCATATGATTTGTGAGGTTCAGTTCATCTTTCTGTTTTCCAGAAACAGCATCTATTGGGAGGGCAAGGGTAGACAGTGCAGGGCTGGGGAAGCAAGAGCACTCTAGAAGTGGGCTGCTTCCAACCAGCTCCACCACTTGGCGGCCTCACAACCCTCTTCCCCTGAGGTCGCTTAACCGTGTTTCCGGAGTGGTTAGCTGGTGGGCCATGAGGATTACGTGGGAGGTCACCTGTAAACCTCGTGGCAGTGGGGAAGCTCTCAGAAACAGAGCGCACTGGCAACAGAGAGGCCTCCCACAGGACCCACAGAAAGGGATGGATGGGACAGACCCCAAAGCTTCCCACCCTGGAGTTGTTCAGGCTCCTGTGAGTCTTACAAAGCATCCCCCAGGTGAGCTGCTCACCTCAAAAATCTACCCCTGTGGAGTGATTTGCCTCACAGCAAGCAGCTGTGACGTTGCCTGGTGATGGGATCAAAGAGCAGAGGGAGCAATGCTTCTCAAGCTTTAAAAAAATGTGCACACAGGTCCCTGAGATTTTAAGACAGATTTTGATCCAGTACCCCTGGGTAAGGAAGGCCCTTGGAGTAGTGAGGGGCTAGAGCCCGATCTGACCAGCATCACAGGGATATAACAGTGGGTCGCACACTTAAGGGGCATCAGAATCCCCTAGGGGCTTGTTTGAACCCCCATGGCTGGGCCCACCCCCGAGTTTCTCATTCATTGGGTCAGAATTCTGCCATATCCCCAGGCAATGCTGATGCTGCTGGCCTAGCCCACACTTTGAGAATCAGGTGGGCATCACCGGGCTGGTTCCTGCACCTGCCTGACCAGTGCACGGCTTGCACTTGAGGCCCCAGGCTGTACCCTTCTGTGTGGGGCAGGCAGGTTCTCAGGCCCATGAGGACCTGGCTAGGATGCCCTGATGTCCCCCTGAGCCCTGCCCTTCTCTACGTGGACCCTGTTCATGGAGCACCCTCTGACCTCCACCTTCCTGTACTTCAGATCCCCCAAGGGATACCCTGGATAGGAGATGGGGCTGGTTTCCAACTTTTAGTCTCTTGTGGAGTGTGAAGGGTGTACATGCCCCCACCCTATATCCCTCCTGGGAATGATTCTTGAGAGATCATCTGGTGTCCCCCAAAACCTTTCTAACACCACAGAGCATCTGTAGACCTGTTCGGTGTTCACACGCCCCCAGGATTACAGGTTTGTCTAGATTTGGCATTGAAGAGCAGACTGCTCAGGCCCCCTGTGGGGGAGCTCCAGGAGGCTGAGATTTTCACTCTCAGCTCCATCAGGGGTGTGAGCAGTCACTGTGCCTGTCTCGGGTGGCTCTGTGGTGGCCCATTGCCAGTTCTAACACTAGGTCCCTTGCCTTGCAGAGCCCGCAGATAGCTCGAGCCTCCTGGCATCCGAGGGTGCCACCGCACCAGGCCTAAGCCCTGAGGGCCCTGTGGGTGCCTCACAGCCCCTGCCACCTGACCTCGAGTCCCCTGAGGGCCCTGACCAGGGCACGCAGGCACTGCCAGGTCCCGGGCGTGTGGCCCGCTCCACCAGCGACCCCACTTCGTGTGCATCCAGTGTGGCAGGTACGACTGGCCCAGCCCCCTTGTGCCCCCAGCGTGTGCCCTACTCTGCCCTGGACACTGCAGGCCTCAGTGAGCTGAGAGTCAAGGCCAGGCCTTGGGACCTCGGCTTAGGGGCCACTTTGGGAATGTGGTCTTAATGCCCTAGGGCTCTAGGGAGGGAGAGACAGTCAGGGGCCCCTGTTGTGTACCCACCAGGCTTTCCACTTTCTGGCTGGGGAGTAAGGAGAGAAAGGATGGAAGGCTTGGGGTGATGAGAGCCCACTCGGGGTCAGCCAGCCCCTGATATTAGCCTGCTGGTTGTACCCCAGCTCTGGGGCCCAGGTGGGCACTCAGGTCAGGCAGATGACCACAGGCTGTATCCATCCATCAGCCAGGACTAGCCTGGGCTCCACCCTTTTGGAAGTGCCAGTGCCTGCTGAGTGGTCTGGTGGGACCCAGGGCCACATAAGGTATGTCTGTGTCTCAGTGATGGCTCTAGGTGGGTGGGGTGCCCTCTAGCTGGAGCTGCCCCCAGCAGAAGGGGTGTGTCTCCAGTAGCATTTCCTGGGCACCCTTGGCAGCACTCCATGTGTGTGGCTTGGAGCTGGGGTCAGAATCACCCACATGACTCTTGAGTTGGGCGGTGCCTTCCCTGGGCTGCAAGACATGGCATCAGAGTTCCTGGATTTGCACTTCACACCAGCTCCCCAGGTGGTCTTGTGCATCCTGAGGTTGGAGAACCCGTGCTTCCTCCCATGATGCTAGGTTTTGAGGGGGGAGGACAGACGTGTCTTTGCCAGTAGAGACTAGTGGGTATCATGGCTTCAGGGCCATTGGCCTGCACGCTTCGTCCAGTGAAACTGTAAGAACCCTGAAGAGGCCCCCTGGCTGCCTGGACTCAGTGGTGTTGGGCCAGCTGACCTCCAAATAGACAAGACCCATGCCCCAGGAGAAGTGTATCCCTGGAAGGAACTAGGAACCCACGGAGGTCATTGCCTACCAGGGCCCTGCTGGTGGAGACGTCAGAGTTTGCACCTGGAAGCTCTTTGGCCTGCAGTCCTCTATCTCGCTACCTCCCCTCCCACATTCAGTTACCAGCTCACTAGACAAGATCCCATAAGACTCTTCTCCTGAAGCAGCCCCCCACACACACACCTCCTTCCCCTGTGCTGGGCTCCTCTGAACCCAGGCTCAGCCTTCTCCCTGCTAGGGCTATTACACGTGCATGTTTAGGGGAGTGTCTACTCTGTGGCCCCCTGATGGCTTCCTTTGGCCTATCCTCCCCTCAGGGAAATTTGGACTCCACAAATCATTACATTTTAGGGGTGAGGATGGAGAGAAGACGAGTCACAGTGCCTTCTCTGCGTCCCCACACCACCCTGTTGGCACAGCCTCTTTGCAGCTCCACAGGACAGTTACTGTTCTATGTGTCAAAAGCATGTGGCTTCCCGCGGTCTCTGGGGACCTTCAGACATGGGATGGGGCGGAGGGGAGGCATTCTGATGAAATACACTGGGTTTGCTTGTGGCATTGGCTGCTGTGCTGTGCCCAGCCAGGGGACACTGCCTGCCCTGTGGCAGATGCCGGCTGTGGGGCTGCTTCTGTGTGATCCATGCACAGGTTTGTTTAAGTTCACGAGTTTTCCTCTGCTTATCCAGCATCTAAAATCTATCTCTTACCTGAGGGAGGGTGATTATAGTGTTACGGGGAATGCCTTTTTCCGTTTCATGTGTTACCAGAGTTCTCTCTCTGATTAAGGCAACACCTCTTCGCATCCGCCCTCCTGCAGCCAGGACCTTGAAGCAGGACTGGCCAGGGCTGCTCTGGGGACCGGTGAGATACTCTAAAACGCTTTGACACCTGCTGCGAGATGGGGGGCTGGGGGGTGACTGGTGGGCTTTGTCTGAGCCCAGCCCTCCCGTTGTCACCCGTGAACATGGGCTCTGCAGCCCTGTGGGCTTTGAAAGGACAGCCTTCCCTTCCCTTCTCTCATGAGGACATGTTAGAGCCTATAACTGACAACATGCATGCAGCCATTTGTTTCACTGTATTTATGAGATGCTATTTTGAGGGGAGATTGGCCTCATGTGTGAGGGGTTTTTTTGTTTTTGTTTTTTTGTTTTTTTTTTTTTACAGTTTCTCATGCTTAATTATCAGGCTTGCTCCATTGCTATCAAAAATAGGCCAGACCACCCAGAATGTGTTTCCTCTGTGTGACCAGACACATGCTGTGAGCAAGTCAGGCCTTAATCTGGTCCTTGGTGAGTTGGTCACAGGAGACTGGCCAGGGCTGGCTTTCTCTGGAGGCACCATCAGACCAGGGCCTGCTCCTTGGGTTATCCAGAGCAGCCACATGGGCCCTGTTGGGAGCTACTTCCAGGTCCCCTGGCCTTGGGCCTGTGGGTACTAGGAGCAGGGCCCTGATGCATCTGAAGTGGCTCCTGTCCACCCTTGACCTGGTGGGGGGTGCTCTCATTGCCCCTCTGGCACCCCCAGTTCTGATCTTGAGGCAGACCTGTCTCTAATGCCATTGGACCCACAGGGGCAAAGGTCATTGAGGGAGGGAAGGCTGAAAAGGGTCAGTGCCCTGTGAGCTCAGGAATTCTGGCAGAGAGACAAAAGAAAGGGGGATCCCTACCCTGCACCTGTCCTTCTCTCCCCGCCCACTTCCCATTTTGCTGTCCCATCCCCAGTCCTTCAGCTCCAGGGGGGCTGTGGGCCTTCTAGGTTAATAGCAGCTCAACTCAGGGCTGAGAAGGGCCAGGCCACACCAGGGATGAAGGGACACAGGACACTCCCAGGGCACCAGCCCAGGACCATGGAAATGCCACCAAAAAGCTTGTCTCAAATAGCCTTGTGTTTGCTTTGTAAAAAATTCATTTAACAGCTGCCTTCTGTTTTGTTTTGGTTGTTTTCAGATTTTATCTTTTCCCTTGATTTTTAGTTTCCCTATCTCATTCCTCCACGGCCTCCTGTGCTTGTCGGCACCGGCTCTCGCCACCTGGGCAGCTAGATCCCCAGAAAATGGACCACCGGTTAAAGCCAGAGGCCTTACAGACGGTCTTCAAAGAGCAGCCACACTCATTAATGGACGGCAAGGCCCATGCAGACACCAGGGTTTTGGTGGCTAAATTTTTGGAACACTCGAACTGTGCCCTCCCTCCCGAGGTACGGCATGTGGTGGGCACCTTTCACCCGGCTGTCACGTCCGATGAGCACCACGTGGACGAGGCCATCTTCAGTGCCAATGTTCTGGACCAGGTGTGAACCAGTCACAGGTCTTGACATGGACACAGACAGGCCTGGGCCAGAGTGTCCTTGCTGGAGTCCACTGTGCGTGCAGGGAGGGGCTGAAGCCCAGGAGTATCTCTGGGTGGCTCAGATGGGGAACTGCTGTCCCTCTCTTGCGGAGGATCCAGTCCATTGTTTTCTTGGGGATGACACTTCCTACCTATTCCAGTGATGCAGAAAAATGACTCTCGTGGCCATTGTGAACTCTTTGGGTTTTTATCAGGCATGTAGCACCTGGAACTGGAGACACTAAGCATCTTCAAAATCATGGCCATCAAAAAGCAAAATTCTCCCTCACTTCTGATTTAGTTGAGTGTTTAGTGGATAGAGGAGGACAAGTAATGAGACCATTTTCTTCTATGGTTTGTATCACTCGCTAGTCAACCCTTTATCATGTGCTGACTGGAAAGAAAATGGGTAATTCTAGGACGGATGGCAGCCAAGGCCCAGCTCTCTGCCCGCAGGAAGCAGGGCTGTTGTGGGAACAAATCATTATAGGGGGCCTCGGGCCACCTCCAGGCAGCAAGACGGTATGACAGGAAGCTTTCCTGGACGCGTTCCCCCCCACCCCCCGCCACCTCTGCCCCACCGTCACCTAGTCTCCTGGGCCTCCCCTCTCTACCCTCCCTCCATGGGGTGCCCTCCCCACTTCCCTCTCTGGCTCTCTGTCCATGGTCTCCTATTCTGTAGATACTTTTGGGGACCCCCTTTGGGGGTTTTCCCTGTGTCTGCCCTCCCCAGGATGGCCTGGATGGGTGAAGGTCTGGGGAAAGAGGCCTGTGTCCCAGGATCTGTGCACCTCTTGAGAAAGCAAGTCTCTGATGACCCAGAGCAGTCCCTTCCCAGCCAGGCAGTGGCCACATCTGCATTGGAGCTTGCAGGTTGTAAGTCATGTCTTTCTATAAAACACACACTGAGCTGGGGACGTGGGGCAGGCAGGCCCAGCCTCTCTGCAATGGCAGCTTGGGCATCTCTGACTTTCTTGGTCCCCCTGCCCCTCATGTTCTGGCAACATTACCAGCTGCCACTTCTCAAAAATGACCCTGGAGCAGCACGGTCTTCAAGAACTTTCTGCGGCAGTGGGAATGCCTGTATCTGTGCCATCTACAACAGTGGCCACTAGCACCTGAGCTGTGGCTGCATTGAACAAGGCAGCCCAGAGCTGACATGTCTGAACCAAGAGCCCAAGGGCCTGGCATGTGGAGCACGGGGGGAGGACCTGACAACTGCCACTGCTGCTTGGTGTTCAGCAGTCTGGGGTCTGCGTGCTGTCCTCTGCCTTGCACCCCACTGTAGCCAATGTGCGGAGGGCACGTCCTTGTGATTGGAAGCTGGGGAGGGAGGGGCATGGAGGGTCTGCAGCCCAGACGCCTGGAGCCCCCAGGAACTGAGGTGTAGGAAGCCTGCAGGGACAGCTTCGAACACTCTGCTTTAGTGATGGTCTTGGCCATTGCCTCCCTCACCTCTGGGTGAGGCGAGAGAGCTGAAAAAATACCCATCAAGGCCTTTTGATGCCAACCGGAACATTTCCATCGGAAAACCCCAGAGATGAATTATGAGCACTTTATCCAGACTATAAAATGGGAAATCCCTTCTCTAATTTTTCTCAGCTGAGGGCTTTTGAAGTCCCTCAAAGCAAATCCCTTCACAGGTACAGTTAATTGATGGTTTTTCCAAATAGTCTCCCCTGAGCCTGCCAGCAAAGTGTCCATGGCTGTCGATGCCCTGGCCTCTGAATTCAGGGCATTTTCAGTGTCTCTGGGGTGGGGAGCCAGAGCCTAGCAAGCTGCAGGGGTTTCCACCTGCATGTGGGGGGCCCACACTTGAGCCTGGGGGCCTGCACACAGCAGTGTCCCTGGGCTGAGTCCTAAGCCTGCAGTCTGAGGCCAGCCCCTTTCCTTCCCACTCCCACCTCTGGGCTGGAGCTGGGGCATCAGTATTATGCAGCCATTGTGAGTGGCCACTGGGAGCCTGCCCTGCTGTTCTGTGGCTTTTGCTTCTCCTCCCTGCGGCGGGACACTGCTTTCTCCACCATCTGGGTCTCTTGCTGCAGCCTCTGTCTCCATGTGGGTACAAGTGGGCGCTCTGGCCCGAAGTCCAGAGGCCTGGACATTCTCAAGGACTCTGCCCTTCTCTCATCCTTTCATGCTCAGTTTTGCATTTGCTCTCATAGTAACTCTATCTTGCGATTGAGGAAACTGTACCCAATTTTATACCACTCAGCTAGAACCTTCTGCCCATTCGTTCAGGGCCCCAGCTGGCCCACATGGGCTCTGGCGGGGCCCTGGGTCCTGGCTTCCAGCAAAGGTCCCGGGAAGAGAGGAGTACCAGTTAGAGCCACCAGGAATGAGCCAGGAACCCTACTCGCCAGTTCCAGTACCCAAGACCCTGCTCTGCTCAGCGGCATGTGAGAGCCAAGAGCCCCAGCAGCAAGCGCCCCAAGCCCAGACCACATGGGTGCATGGCCAGGGGGAAAGCTGTTTTCCTTCCCTCGCTGGTGCACCCTCTCCTACCCCTCTTGTTAAAGCATCAGCAGGCCAGGGAAGAGCTTGACGGGCTGTGCCAGAAAGCTAAGGCATGGGACCCCCACCTGCAAAGGCCTGGGTCCTGGGCACTCTCCCTGCCTTTTCCCCACCACCCAAAGGAGGTCAGCTTGGTGTGGGGCCACAGCCTGTCCAGACACTGCCATTTGCCTGGGGGCCAAAAGAACACCGAGGTGGGGGAAGCTCTGGACCCCATCTCTGTGGCAAACAAGCAGGGACTCATCCTTCACAAGGACTTAGTCTCCTTCAGCTGGTGACAATGCAAATTAAATGCTTGTAACAAACCGTGTAACAGAAAGCTTATTTCAGATGGATGTGTTTCCCCTCCCCCCCTCAGCTGTATTGATTCACAGATGCTGCTATTAGGCAGAATTTATAGGAAATTGTTTTCAAGCCACAGGAGACCTGTTTGTACAACTTGAAGGTTGTATTTATTTAATGTACCTCAAGGTGTTTTCATAATGATCAGTGTTTTAATAAAAACTATTTCTGGCCTCTGTGTCTCTGGATCTAATTGGGACAGAGGCAGCCCATGTGTGCCTCTGAAGGATCTTGAGGAGGCAGCAAGGAGCGTGAGGCATCCGTGGCCGCCCGTGTCTCCCAATATCCTTCCAGAAAAGGGCAGGGGTGAGGGGGCAGAGGGCAGGTGACTGCACACATGTAGGTACCGCCAGTGCTGGCCCAGAGCTGCCCCTCCGTCTGTGCATGTGACATCCGAGGGTTCCAGGAGGAATGCATGCCACTGGCTCAGAGATCTCTTTCAATCTGAACTTTTTATGTGTATCATTTGGTGGGACCCCCACCCCCCGTGTCATCTGCCCACAGATTTCCTCTCCAGAGTCTGTTCCCCTGCCTTGTCTTGGACAACACAACCACATACCCCTGGCTCTCCTGAGCTGACGCCCTTTGCCTCCAGCTCCAAGGGCATGGGCCATTTCTGGCTAGATGTGAAGAGCCTCATCAGTAGCTCACAGCATGGAGAGCAGATCGCTTGTCAGCAGAGAGAGGTGGGTCCTACCAGGCCAGGTTCCCCAGATCAACAGGGGAACACCCATCACCAGGCCTTCTGACCAAAGCCTATGTTGACCCCTGCCTCCCCATGCCAGGGGACAGGCCACAAAAGACCCTAGAGGTAAGCAGACACCACTGGGATGTGTGGTCCATACACACATGGACTCACAACTCACCTCTTCTGGAGATCACTGAAATTTAAACCAAGAGAAGCAAAAGGTTTCTCTCCCTTATTAAATTAGCAGCCCGTGTCCTCCCTGGGATGGGATGGGCCGGCAGACCTGGTGACCTGTCTCCGTCACTGACCCTGTAGTCACTGCACGGCCAGCCCGGACTGACACCTGGTGCCTGGAGCATCTACCTCTCCAACCTCACTGGAAAGGGCCCCCGGAGGCCCCGGCCTGGAAGGGGATGCCGTCAGCACATGGCACCGTTGTAGAGCCGTGCTGTGAGGTGTTGAGGTTGAGGGAAGCTGGGCATCCATTTCTCAGTTGACAAACCAGCCACGCACACAGCTTTTTTATTATGACTTCAGTTTATTAGTGATATTAGCGAGTCTTCCTAAGGTCGGCTGCATGCAACACACAGGTCACTCCTTGAATACAGTAATCCTAAAGCTTTAGTTACTGCATGGTAAGGCTTCTTAAGTCACAGTGTATTCTTCAAGGCCTGGGCCAAAAAAAGAGACTTCCAGACAAAATGACGTCGGTTAACATTGACCTCGAAGGAACTGAACTAGACTACGTTTCACCGTATTTACACACGCTGTAATACTTCTCGCGGTGATGCCTGGCTCGCCCAGTGATCTGCGCTCACCACTGGCTGCCCCTGAAATGGCAGAGATTCCCAGGGTGGTTTTGGTTTTGGGGGGTGGGGGAGGGAGCTCGTGTGTGAATGCGTGTGTGTAGACAGAGATTTTTAAATAGAGGGCAGAAGCTGTGCCCCCCGTCCCTGGGAGAAGGAGCCAGTGTGTCCTGGCAGGTGGGGTCTGGGGGGGAAGGGGTGGCCTCGAGGGGAGGACAGGAGCGGCAGGCGTGGCGACCGGTCATCTGAAAACCCTGGAGTCTGAAGAATGGCTTGTCAAAGTCAAAACCGTGAGATTATCTAAATAAATATGGAGTTTCTGTGTTGTAGCCATCATCTTTTATTTAACTCAGGAACGTCTCCCTCCTCTTTAAATACAATCACATGTTCCCAGACGTCACAAGTCACACCCCGAGAGCCGGCCGCAGCGGCAGAATCGGCCCATTCAGGGCTGTTCAGGACTGTCAGGGTGCCCTCCCCCGAGGCACCCCGGGCCCCCAGACGGGGGGGGGGGGCAGAAGGGACGGTCACTGGCCCCCCAGAGCTTGCTGTCCTCGCGGGGCCCCTCCAGGGCCGTGTCCGCAAGCGCCCACGTCCGCTCTCCACGGCTTCAGGGAGGAAAGACACACTCCACACCACACAGAGCTACAGACAAACACCCTTGTCCGTCGCAGTGAGGAAACGGGTCAGAATGCGGCAAAACACTTGACTGTTCTACACAGATTGGTTCCTGTGACTCTCCTTGGATGAAAAGATACCCCTTTTTGTCCAAAAAAAAAAAAAGTGGGTCGTGAGGGCACACCCTTCAGAGAAGCCAGTGTCCTTGGGTGGGCTGTGGGGTCAGGGGTCAAGTCCTGGGTCCAGCCTTCCAGCTCCTCTGAACCCAGGTGGGCTGGGCGGTGCAGGCTGGGTGGGCCTAGATGTACAACGGGGTCTCCTGGCCCGTGAGGAGCCTGAACATGGCCGCAGGCATGGTCTTCATGTGGATCTGTCAATGAGAGACAGGGGCTGAACAGACTCTCGCTGCTCCCGGCTCTCTCCTCCCCTTGAAGGCCTCTCTCCTCCCCCTGATGCAATCAAGTGAGAGCAAACACTCCAGGAACTGGCTGGCTGCAGAAACCCCCTGAGGGTTTTCTGTGCAAAGTACCAGCTTTCAGAGTGCAGGCAAAATGACGTCGTCAATGAAGGTTTAGAAAGCATTTCCTGACACTGTATACTCTTACTGGACCTCCCCATCCGGGTCTTCAGAGGGTTTCACACAAGCTCAAGTGCTAGTTTTTTCTGCAGCTCAAGCTGACAGCAGAGGGGCAAAAAATCAGATTTTTAATTGTGACTATGATTTGCCCACTCAGCTGGAGGCAGGCTGGGGGGTTCCCAGGCCTCTGAAGCCCTTCCCACGCAGCCAGGGAAAAGTGAGGGTTCAGGGGTCTGAGAATATATGGAGGAGGGCCAAGGACCTCGGGCCCCTCCATCCTTTGGGGTTCAGTTAGCAAATGAGCCTTTGGGGGCCTGGCCTCCCTCCCTGGATCCAAGGGGACCTGGGGGGCACAAGCAAGGCACAAGATGGCCTCCCAGGGAGACTGCCCTTGTGGGGCACATTCCCCCAAATCCTGTGAGGGCACTGGGAAGAAGAATGAGACCAGTGGATGCACAGAAAAGGTGGTTTCTGCTCCAGCAGGGCCAGCCCAGGGCTGTGCCAGGCTCAGGCCTTGGGGCTCTGGGAGGTGTGGCTGGCACGGGTGCCACTGGCTTCACTCTCCTGGGTGCCCAGCAAGAAGTGACCTAGGGCAGGGGGGCATGGCGCATGGTGTGGCCTTCCCGGGGGCCGCCCTTCCTCAAGCAACCAGGTCTCAGGCCCTTGGGTGACCAACCCAGAGAAGCCAGTTGTGCAGATGGCTTTTACAGTGTTACCTGCCCCCTGCCTGTCCCTGCCCCCAGGATATGTTTGATCAATTTAGATTTTAGTGCATCCACCACGCCCAGCATGGCTTTTTCCACCAGAAGAATATTCTGTGTAATTCCTCAATCTGAAACCCACCCCAAACCTCAAGTCTTGTTATCGAGGAACTAATTTTCCAAATGTGCTCAGGGATGGTGGAAAACACAGGCAGATACTTCAGTCTCCTAGCCACACCCTTGGCCGCTTTTGTGCCTCTTTGAATATCAATTCATCTCAGGTCTGAAGAGCTGAAAACATTTCTCCTTCACTCCACTGGCTTCTTCATAGGTGTTGAGGCTGATCGCCCCAGCGGGGTGGCCATTTCAAACATCAGATTTTCCTTCCTGGGAAGCCCTTTGTAAAAAAGGACACTAATGGTGCCAACCTGGCCCCCTCTCCCTTTTGAGAGCCAGCTATCAGCCACCATCAATCTATGGGAAAATAGGATTCCTCCCCCAGCCTGGTAGTTTCACAAAAAACCGAGCAGACCTCAGGAATTGTGGTCAGAAACCCCCTCAGAAACAGCATCCACCCAGGGACTAAGCTTTACCCCCAGTGGCTACCAAAATGGAAGCCGCACTCTTCCCCACATGGCCACAGAGCCTGAGAGGCCCAACAGCCCTCAGAATTAAATGCAAACTCCCACCCAGCACGGGCCCCTTTGCAACAGACCCCTCTTCCGACCCACCAGACACACTCGTGCTGGGTGAGGCCTCCTTCCATTTCACATACTCTGAGCACCTTACTTCTCACCCCAAATTACCCTGTTCACCTGTGAACTCCTTGAGGAAAACTGTGCCCCTCTCCTCCTACCCCCGTCTACCTCAGGCTGGCATTGCTCTGATGCCAGAAAGAAGTAGAAGAGGAGGAAGGTTAAAGCCAGAGAAGCAGGAAAGGGTGCATCAGCCACGGCTGGCCTGCTCTGTGGATGGGAAGACGGCAGGAAGCAGGCGGAGCAGTGACCCCACTTCCGGGGTGGCCAGAACCTCGTGCCCTGGAAGGGCAGGGGTCCTGCAGAAGGAAGAGCTCCCAGACTGAGCATGCACATCCAGTTCTAGAAAAGGCATCAGCCACCTTTGCCCTCCTGTTGGCTGCACAAACAGAGTGAACAGCCAAATGCAGCCGTTCAGCCTCGTCACAGGTACTCCCTGGGTGAGAGGCCCAGCCCAGCAGCTCAGTGGGTGCCCAGGGCTCCCTAGAGAGGGGGTGGGTCACACAGGTCAAGGTGGAAGCACATGACTAGCACAGACACGCTCCAAGATTCCAGCAAGGATGGCTCTCCTAAGAAGGCAGGTATTCCTGAGGGGCGGGGGGAACCAGTGGCTTTCCTGAGCACCTCACATACCCCACTTGGGGCACAGATGTCAGTCATGGAAATGTAGGGCCCAGATGGCCTTGGACTCAGGTTCTGACTCCAGCAAAGTGACAGGCATGGCCTTACCTCTCCAACTGAGTTAGAAAGAGCCTGGACTATCTTCTCATGGGCTGTGGCCACCACACTCTGCCCGTTGATCTCAATGATGCGGTGGCCGACTCGGACGCCTCCTCGCTCTGCGATGCCCCCTCTCATGAGGCTGCAGATCTAAGCAGACACGCAACAGGTCAGCATGCAAGTCCTCACCATGCCCACAAGGAGCTCACTGCTGTCCCCAAACACGGAAGCAGGGAAATTAATCACGCAGAAAAAGAAACCCACAGGACAACTGCTTATGTATGCAATCTGCTGACTCACCAACGGGCACATTTATGATTTGGAATAGGCTAAAAACAATAAAGTCAACAGCTTGGCCTGTGGGAGACCCTTGCAGGCCCTCAGATTCCCTACAGTGGCTCTGCCCCCTCAGCCATCCCAGAGCCTCTATTCCTGGGTCAGGGGAGTGTAGAGTACTGGTAGTGTGTGCAGTTGAAGCACATCCTACAAGATTCTCCACCAGCCACACTCTGCTCCTCTCTGAACTGAAGAAATCACTGTTCCCACCTCAAGAGGAGGTGATGAATTCACGAGCCAACAAACAGAGCTGGGGGAAATGATGAGGGCCCTAAGTTTTGTGAAATCCACCCACTTGGGGATTCCCTAAAGATGGTGGCATCAGAAAGGCGGATGCCCGCCCAGACAATGCAGAGAGGGCAGCAGGTCCCAGATGGGAGCTGCTGGCTCAGGGAGAGGACACGCTCTCATCAGAGAGCTGCACCCTGATGGCTTCACAGGAGCAGTGCCCAAGTCCTAGAGATGCGGAGGCAGGCGAGGGCAGAGAGGACTCCAGGTGCCTCTCCACCACACTTTCCAAGGACCCAACGCAGGGGTCCAACAGCAGGGACCCTGGAGCTGAGGCTTTCTGAGAGTCTGCTGGCCACTGGAGGTCTCTCCTGCCTAACCCACCCTGGCACCTGACCACAGGCACTGCGGCTGGCACTGCCTAGACCCCGGCTGCCCCTTCCTCAGCATTATCTCAGAAGCCCTGGAAGGCTGCACCCCACCACCCGTGCTGGAGACTGAGCCAGGCAGCAGAGGCCTAGGCTGCCAGAACCCTGTCCCCAGAGTGCCCAGGGGCCACCCACGTCATCTAAAGGCCTCACAGAATTCACGGTGGCCCTTTATCCTCATGGTCTGCTTTCCTTAATCAGGAAACACTACCAAAACAGCTTTCATCTCATTGAGGATTTTGTGACATTTTGGGGCATCTTTAGACTTGAAAAGGCAGGGAACCCCAACCCAGAGTCAGGAAGGGTCATTCTGGTCAGCACCCTAAGAGGTCAAGGGCCAACCTGCCAGCAGGAGGCATAACCACAGGTGGTGGAAGATGCAGGGGGACAGCCAAGCCCTTCTTCCTGACTCACTGTTCTTTTCATTCCATAGCAAGGCTCTACATGACCCAAGACTCTCCTCTATGCCTTGTGGTACACACCCCCTGCCCTCATCCCAAGGACCCCTGCCTTTGTTAGGCCAACTCCTCATCCAATCCCTTGCCAGACCTGCTCATTCAGCTGGGCCCTCTGATTTCCAAGGTTGCTGGGGGGATGACCATCCCCTTAAACAGGACAGCTCTCCCCCACTTGCCTGCCTCCCCTTCCCTCCCTTAGGACCTGGCATGGCAACTTTTTAAGGCCACCATAGGCTTACAAGGCCACTGACCACAGGCTGGCCCTGGCACCACATGCAAGATTCCCATCTGTCATTTGTTTTGTGGATCATGTCTTGTCACTAATGCCACAGGCCTTTCTAAACCAACTTAAAAAGTGGGTCCCTCCCAACCTTCAGGGTCCCTGTCTTTCTGGTAGAGGACATATATACAGACTGATGTCACAGTCCCAGGCCACCACTGCCCAGGCAACTGGACTCCTGCCCAGAGCTGGTCACAGTACTGGAACCTGAGCACTCGGTACAGTCCAGGCTCAACCGGGGGGTAGGCAGAAGGAGAGAAGCAGGGTGAGCCGTGGCCACCCATTTTCCAGAAACGGGGAGCTCCCTGCCTGACTGACTGCCCAAATTTTCCATACAAGAATTAAGGAGTAACTTCTATTCTTTTCTTCCCCCCTCCCAAATGATTTAAGGGCATTTTGTCCCCACTGTAACTGTTTCTCTGAAGATCCTGAAGAAGGTGCTTCGGGGTGACCTGGTTCACTTCCCAGCCTTACCAAGAAGCACCCAGTTTGTTCCCGGCCACAGCAGAGAAGGAGACACACCAGAGAAGGTGCAATCTTCAATCCCTGGTGGCAGCTTCCTCCATAGTCACGGAGATTCAGGACAGAAGGTGAAGAGGGAGGAGAAAACAGCTCTGTACCCTCAGAGGGAGTTGCCGGGAGGATGGATCCCCACCCTGGCAGGTGACCCCGGCTGGAATCTGGGGGTCAGGCAGATGGAGAGGACAGAAGGGAGCAGGAAGTGTTGAGGAGAAGGCCATGTGCACACACAAGCACACACATGCACACACACACACTGGTCCCAGCCTTCCCAAACGAGGTGCCCACAGGAACCAGGGTGTGGGGCATTCCAAGTTCACGGGGTGCACTTCTGTGGGGGAGAAGGCTGGTGTCTCCCAGTGGGAGACATCTTGATTTCTTGAATGGTGGTGTGGAAAGAGAGAGGAAGGATCCGTTTAGAAACAGTGCTAAGTGGGTCATCCGTGGCCTGTCTGCAAACTAATGCACTGTATTCTGGGTGTAATGAAGCTGAAAATGGAAAAAGCACTTGTGCAAGACTAACTCAGATGTCAGCAAACTTTTCCAGAGGATTCAGGGGAACTTGGCTGCGTGGCACACCACTGTCAGCGGGCACAATGGTCCCTGCAGTCCTAGTCAGAGGAGAGACTGGCTGGCCCACCACCGAAGCCCTAATCAAGGCTTCAGGAGCACTTACATTGGTTACTAATGCCCTGGGCCCTAGATACAAACTTATTGGCCCCTGCACTGCTCGTAAATGGTGTCAAATCCAAGCACACGCTCCCCCTGACACCCTCCCACTGCATACAAGTGTCTGAAGGTGGGCAGTGGGAGTGTGGGTCTGCTCTTCCCAACAGCTGGCCTCAGGCCCAATCCCTGCTCTGCTCCAGCTGGGAGTGTGGAGGGCAAGTTACTTCACCTCCCTGTCCCTTAGTCCTCTGTGAAATGGTGACAGAAAATGCCATTCCCTAACCGGACCAGCCTTGCAGACACCAGCTCCACAGGGATGCCCTGTGGTTGTGGCTCCATTTCCTGGTTCCTAGAACTGACAGACAGATGGACTGACACCCCAGACAGATGGATCAGGGGGCCTCCGAGTACTGGCAACAATGAAACTAGATAGACTGGAAAAATGGAAGTCCTGCAGTCCCATGTTTAGAGCAGCATGAGTCACTACAGTCAAAAGGTGGAGGCAACCCAAACCCATCAATGTCCATTGATGGATGAGTGGAAGACCACATGGGGTCTATTCCTACAATGGAGTATCATTCAGTCCTAAAAAGGAATGAAATTCTGACACATGCTACGAGGTAGATGAACCCTGAGGACATTATGCTGGGGGTCAAATAGGCCAGTTGCAAAAGGGCAAGTGCTGTCTGATCCCACTTATTTCCATAAAGCACCTGGAGTATTCAAGTTCACAGAAGCAGAAGATAAAATGGTGGCTGCCAGAAGCCAGGGGCGGGGGGGGGGGCGCAGGAATGAGAAGTCAGTGTTTGGTGGGTGCAGAGTTCCACTTTTGCATGATGAAGAGCTCTTGAGATTGGCTGCCCAACAGTGTGAATGTACTGAGCACTTGAAAATGGGTAAGATTATAATCGAGGAGCTCCTGGGGGGCTCAGTTGCTTAAGCGTCCAACTCTTGATTTCAGCTCACGTCATGATCCTATGGTTCATGGGATCGAACCCCTCTAGGCTCTGTGCTAACAGGGCAGAGTGTGCTTGGGATTCTCTCCCTCCCTCTCTCTTTCTCTCTCAAAATAAATAAACAGTGTTTTAAAAGATGATAATCAATTTTATCACAATTAAAACAAAAAACAGATGTCCTAGGAGACAGCTGGGGCTAAAGAAAAGGGGGTGAGAGAGGCCGATTCTACGACATAATGTAGCTTCTTAGCCACATGGGCCTCTCATTCTGAAGGAAAGACAGGGTCACTAAGCTCCAGAAGGAGGCCAGAGCCCAGGCTAGCACGCCCCCAAACACACGTGTGCACACACGTACAAGCACACACATATGCACATACACATATGTGCACATGCACACTGACAGCTGTGCAGAGGACCCCTCCTTCTCACCTCTCATGGGACAGCACCGAGATTTACCGAGACGCCCCAGTGCTGGGACGTCCTTCAGCTAACTGCTTACCCTGCACATTAACCACTGCCACCTGGTGCAGGAAGTGCTTCTGTAGTGATCAAGGCAGGAAACCACAATGGGTCTGCGCAGGAGCTGACTGATGCCGGTCCCAAGCCAGGCATCCTGCCACCATCCACCCAGCTGTGGTTAGGTGCTGTGGAGGCTGAGGGACTCCCTGGTCACTGCTGGCCTGCTTGGAGGACACCAGATGCCTTGTGGCTACCCCAGGCCAGCTGGAGCCAGGTCTCCTGGTGGGGCTTGGTGAGGGGAGAAGGGCACATCTGAGAGCCTCACTGGCCCTGGGGACAGGAGGCTGGTGGTCATGAGAGAGGCGCCACCCAGGGGAGAGCTCCAGTACTGCAAGGCAGCAGGACACTACATGGAGGGAAAAGTTACCAGGCCAGGCCCCTGTGGGGAGGCTGGGTGAAGCCACTCCAACCTGAGCATGCTGTGAGGGGTAAAGGATAGCTCTCCTGTCCTCAGAGGAGGCCGAGGGTGCGGGAACTCTAAATCCAGAGCTTTGGCCTAAGGAACACGCAATGTTTGGGCAGACCAACACTCACTCAAGCCCAGAATCACCTCCTCCTGGAAACCCTCCTGCTTCCTCAGTGCCTGACATGGTGCAGACACCTCACGAATGGCTCTGGGTGGGTGAATGAACGAGCAAACGATTGAGTATCTGTTTGTTGAACACAGGGAGTCAGATGTTGCCATTGGCTGTATGTGTCCACACTGCAATGGGGAAAAAACTCCTGCCTCTCCTCCAAAGCAGGTGTTTGCTGAGAACAGCCATGACAGGGACAAGGATGCTTCACGTAGGGCCTGAGGACCCATTCCTAGGCCACACGTCAGCCCTCCCTCCCGGCTCAGGCCTGCCCTGGGAGCTGCTGAAAACTCCTGCCCTGTGTGGCCTGGCTGCTGGCCACTGTGCCCACCAGCCAGGGCCTGTCCCATCAGATGGGAGCAGTCCCAGGGACAGAGTGGGTAGAGAGCGGCCACCCCCCAGCCCCCTGAATCTGGGCCCACATGTGCACAACGAAGGTGGCCAAGGTGGAGAGGGCAGACTCACGATCCCATTCTGCACGCTGAAGCCCAGCTGGTACTTGAGGTCAGGCCGCTTGATGAGGACCGTGGTGACTGGCGGACAGCTGACGATGTTGAGTTTCACCTGCGTCTGGTTCTTTAGACCCTGCAGAGCGGGGAAGGGGTCATGAGGCAGCCTTAGATGCCACC
Source organism: Puma concolor (assembly GCF_028749965.1). Classification (NCBI taxonomy): domain Eukaryota; kingdom Metazoa; phylum Chordata; class Mammalia; order Carnivora; family Felidae; genus Puma; species Puma concolor. Next base: position 128,473,659 of record NC_141672.1, on the reverse strand, counting down.
TACCAGCACACTCTCACAGGCCTAGACAGAGGAGGAGTCGGCTGGCAGGGGGGTGGCCCTGGATCCGATGGGTCAGTCACCTCTCGGCCTCTACGTCCCTCTGTGCTACCTGTACATGGGGCCACTGGCTTTCCCACGCATGTGGGCCCTCTGACCCATGTGAAGACAAGCTACTCCTGGAGCCGGAGGCCAGGCCCTGAGAACCACTGTACACAACCGAAGAGACAGCACCAGGGTCACCCTCCGAGGACTGCGGGAGAGGGGCCCTCCCCACACTGCATGCAGAGGAGCACTTTCTGTCTGGAAGGACCATGGGGAAGCCTTCCTCCAGACAAAACTGCTGATGGGTCAGGAAGTGACAAGCTCAGTGAAAATCTGTAAGCCGGGGGATCTAGCATCCACACAGAGACTGGGCCAGCTGCAGCCAAGGGTGACCTCAGGCCCCAGAGAGGATGTACCCCAGGCCCCTATTGTGAGGTTAAATGTGGGGGTGAGGTGAGGATGGGGCGGGGGGCAGGCCTCAATGTGGCTGCAGTTTCAGCTTGTTCCTCTGGCCAGTCATGAGCCTTGGATGCTGCTCAGAGCTGCCTGGATATAGTGGGCACCCTGCTCCCTACACAGCCCCATCAGAGCCTGGGTGACCAGGTACCCCAGGAACTGCAGCCCTCGGAGAGAAGCTCCAGGCAGACAAAACCTCTGGTACTGCAGACTGAGGCCTTTCCTGTGTCTACCATCTGTCTTCCTAGGTGGTCACTCATCAGGCACATGCTCTGCTGGGCTGGCTTTGAGAGCCGGCTCATGGGATGCTCGGACCTTGAGAATGCCCTTTATCTCCCAGGTTGACAAGGGAGGGCAGAGCGGTGTCCTCCAGCACCAAGACCATAGCAGATGAGGAGGGAACAAGCCACAGGGGCTGGGGGCAGACCACAAACAGAAGGCCACAGGATGGCCCCCAAGCAGGCAGAACCGTCTGGAGACCCTGGACAGAGCAAAGGCAATGCTGTGCCAGGCCTCCTGGTCTCTCTGTTCTTTCTGTCCTGGGGCTCTTGGAGACCTGGTTTAGGTGTGAAGACCCCCCCAGTCCCTGCAGGGGCCAGCAGCTCAGCATCTTCCAAAAGCCCAAGCTCATGGGTCAGACGGTAGGAGCAGCCTCCCGGCTCTCACACCCATGCAGGGTGACCATCCCTCTCAGTATGCCCCAGAAACGGGACTCTTGGAGTTAACCTGAGAAAGTCCCATGCAAACCAGGTCACCTTGCATCTGTGGGTCCTCGGCCCTTGCCGGGGGTCCATGTCCCTCAGAACTGGCATAAGTGAAACCAAACATCCCCTTTTCACCCCCAAGGGCAGCCCAGGTCCTTCTCTGATTTCAGTGATATGGTGTAGTCTTGGGGTCAACATCACTGGGTGGGTCTGTCTGCACCTGTCTCCTCATGTGTCAAGGGGGGATTACAATGCAGTGAGAATAAAACAAGGCAGGGGCCCTGTGTGCGCACCTTGATGATGCCCTGGCAGGTGGCGAGGGGCAGCCCCACCAGACTGGTGCCGTTGATGGACATGATCTGGTCCCCGATGCTCAGCTTCCCTGAGCGGGCAGCTGGGCCGCCATTCATCATGTTCGCCAGGATCACTGTAGGCAGGATGGAGCCCCAGCCTGACTCCACCACCACCACGCCCAGGATCTCCCCCTTGTGCTTCTCCAGCTGCAGCTGCAAGGAAATCAGCAGTGAGAGGTGCCCGTGATGGGGGCCGGGGACCTGCCCGCCTACCCTCCAGCCTCACCCAGCTCTGGCTCCCAAGCCCTTCTGGGGTGCCCCCAACAATCCTGGAAACCAGGAGCAGACTCCCTCCCGCCCATGCCCAGCATGGACTCCCCCAGGCCCAAGCATGGCTCCAGTATCCTGCCTCCATTCTCCTCACCTCCCACATACCCATGGAGGAGGCAAGAAGAATGTTCTCAGACTCCAGGCCTCATATCTGCCCCTGGCTCTTGCTCTTGTCTAGAAAAGTCCTACGTCCCATCCATCCCAAGGGTCACTTTCTCAGAAAGCTGCCCGTCATGCATTCCGCAAGAAGCCAGGATCATTCATTCATTCAATCATTCAATAAGCAGTCTGATTATTCATTCATTCACTCATTCAACAAGCAGCCAGGGTCATTTATTCACTCAACAAACAATAAGGGTCATTCATCCACTCATTTGCAAGCAGTCAGGGTATGGGTCATCCCCAGGGTATTTGCTCTTGTGTCTTAGGATAACTTTCTAAGGCCCTCCCCCTGCCCCCCCACCCCTGCCCCCCAACAGCACACACAGGAACCTGCTGAGGCCTCCACTCCTGGCAGCTTTGAAACTCCCCTGGGCAGAGCACCCAAGTTCCCTGTTTTAAAGATGCTTCTCATATGCTTTTCAGAAACACCTCCTGGGTGCTGAGCTCCAGTAGATGATAATAGCAGCATTAAAAGGCACATTTTCAAGGTCATTAAGACTGATTGTAATCAGCTCCTTTGTTACAACAACACCTCATTTAACACACAAGCGCTCAGCTCTGAAGGCAGGAGCAAGCATTCTGGGCAACACTTCATTCTGCAGTGAGGACAGGGATTTGAGGAGCCCTTCTAGGGCTCCAGTTCTCTGGCAGTGAGCTGGTGTGGGGCAGTGCCGGCTGGCCCCAGCTCTTCAGGGACCCAACATGGGTGGCAGAGGCCAGTGCAGCATGGTGCCCGGGGCCTGCCGAGGGTGCATGGGGCTCACCTCCTTGCGGTTCTCTGAGTTCGAGAAGTGGATGAGATCATCGTTGTACATCTCCTGGGTATTGATGATGTCGCTGTACTCTTTCTGGCTCAGGTCTTCTGGGTTGATGCCGTTAGCCCGCAGGAACTCCTGGTAGGCCACGCTAAAGGCCTGGCCGATGGACTGTGCGATCAGCTGGGCCTGTGGGCAGGGAGAAGCCCACTGGAGACACCAGCACAGGCTCCATGCTGCCTGGAGCAGAGTGGCCGCGGCAGGGCTGGGAGCAGAGTGTACACAGAAGCCTACAAAGGACCCCTGTCCGGGCTTAAAGGAACAAGTGGGGGGTGGCGCCCGAGCGGCCCCATGGGTAAGGCATCCAACTCTCAGTTTCAGCTCAAGTCATAATCTTGCTCTTCTGGAGTTAGAGCCCCGCATTGAGCTGTGTTGACAGTGTGAAGCCTGCTTGGGACTCTCTCTCTCAGCCCCTCCCTTGCTTTTTCTCTCAGAATAAATAAATAAACAACAACAACAAAAAGAGGGGTGCCTCGTGGCTCAGTTGGTTTGGCTCAGGTCATGATCTCATGGTTCGAGGATTTAAGCCCTGCGCTGGGCTCTGTGCTGACAGGTCAGAGCCTGGAGCCTGCTTCAGATTCTGTGTCTCGCCCTCCCTCTCTGCCCTTCCCCGACTTGCACTGTCTCTCTCGCAAAACTAAACATTAAAAAGAATTTTTTTTAATTGTAGGCTCTCTTCTGGTGATAGCTGTCTTCCCACTAACGCCCCCTGGTCGGCTGACTATCTGCTGTCAGGGACCAATCCTGACTGCTCCCACCTGAGCTGTTTAAGTCCCAGACCATCCAGAACAAAGCACAATTTCAAAAAGTCTGAGAAAATTATGAATTGTTTGCTAAATATCATATTTTTGTTGCTTCCATTGGTGACTGTCCTATATTTTCTTTCCACCCCTCTTATTTCCAAAATAGACTAGAGGTGTGTTCTTCAGGGAGTGTCACAGAGACTGTCAGTTGTCTCCCCAACATTTATGTCTCCTCAACAACTGAACCCAATGGCAACTGGGGAGGCAGGTGTGTGTTCAGCTGTTCTGGTCGGGGGTGTGGCTGTTCCAGGCTGAGGTCGATATGAAGCACCAGACCTAGGGACACCAGCACAGACCCCACAGAGAAAATCACTTCTTTCCACTTCAGGGAACCACTTGTGTGGACATTACTGAATCTCTGACACTGCAGAGCCCTGGACATTGAAAAGTCATTGTCAGGCATTCCCTGTCACCAGCCAGTGTGCAGATGGGGGACAGGTGGGTGGCAAGAGCTAAACCCCGAGCTCCCAGAAGGATGCCAAGCACACTAACAGCTGTGTGGCCCTGGAGAGCAACAGGGCTCCCAGCAGCTTGGCTCACCACAGGGCCTCCTCCCCCAGCCCTGGAGTGAGGGGACCCCAGTGCTGGTCTACCCCCTGCCACCACCTGCCTCCCCAACAGCCATCAAGGGGGCCTTCTGCATGGGTGCCCTCAGCAAACCTCAGGACTGGGAAACAAAGGATTTGACCTAAATGCCTAAATCCCTTCCTCCTTCTACACACTGCATGATTTAAGTGCCACAAATGACTATGTCTCTGTAACGAAGTGGGCTGGGCTAGGTAATAATGGCAGAGCGTGGAAGGCTTTCCTGAAATAGGTGCAGATTCTAGATTGAACTGCCCTCCTACACTGGGCCCTCAACAGTTTACAGGAAGGACAAGCCAATGTTCACTGGAGTAAGCCCTGCCCACTCCCAAGATCAGTATTTTGGTATTTTGGCAGTGCTGTTTGGGTGGACCAGGCAGAGATGCTGTGTCCTGGGGACCACTAAGTGACACCCCAGCCTGGACATGCGTGGATCGGAGGGTAGGGAGCCCAAGAGAGGCACATCCGAGAACAGCAGAGCAGCAGCCAAGGCCAGAGGGTAGAAGGTGAGGGTAGGGGGGACAGGGAGCCTGGGAACTGTCCTGCCCCCCCCTGGGGTCTCAGAACTTGCTGCTGGTTGCCCCGAGGCCTCCAGGTCTGTCCCCAGCTGACTGAGGTCCTGACAGGGTGGGAGTCTGAGAGCAACACTCCCTTCACAGCTGCACTTGTAGTCTGGCAGGGCTGCCCAGTGCCCTGGGATCCACCTAGGGTTCTGCCTGGGTGCCCCAGCCCAACCCATAGGAGCTCCTAGGGACAGTGGGTTCCCTGGGGTGCCATCCAGGAGCCCTTGGCATCTCCCCGCCAGCTGCTGGTGGCAGTCTCCTATTTCCCCATCCACCCTGTGTCCTGGTGTCTCTCCCAGCTGGACTGGGGGACATGCTTGGAGCCCTTCAGACAAGGGGTTCACCTGCCCCCCAGTTCACAGCCTGGGCCTGTGGGTGCTCAATGCTGTGAGACCAGGAGTCCCACCCAGGAAGGTGGGGAGTGCAGGGGGCCTCAGCCAGGGGCTGGCATTGCCAGGGTGGTGCCCAGAGGTGACCGACCTCCTGCAGGAGGTGAGGAAGGGAAAAGGGAGCTGCTATACCTCCAGCACTCCTTTGTGTGGCTCATCTACACTGGCCTCAGCCCAGGAGCAACTGTTTCTAGAGGGAAACTGAGGCTCAGAAAGAGCCCTGGTATCCTTACTGCCACTCCTGTTTTCTGCAGGTGTCCCACACCACTGTCACCAGACCCTCAGAGATCCCTTACTCATCCCCAGCAGCCCCCCTGGATGGAGCCACCACCCAGGTCATATGCTCTGGGCAGCTGCTCAGCATCCCTGGACACACCCCAGGGGGTGGGTCCTTCCCCTCCCTCCTTCAAGGACCACTTGGGAATCCTATTCATGCCCACCTTTATTGGCCCTCAGCCTCCTCTCCTTGCACTGAAAACACTGGGCCACAGCAGCACCCCTCTACAGCAGTATCCCTTCTCTACCCCTTGGCCCACAGCCATCCACAGGGGCGGCCACTTCCCCTTTGTGCCCCCTGCTCCTCATGACTTCTGTGCCAGCAGACCATTCATCCTCCACTGCTGGCCTGTTCCTTGTCTTACCCTGCCTTTCACTCATAGCCCTTCCCAAGGGCCCATCTTTACCAACCCCCCCCCCAAGTCTCTATGACATCCTCAAGCCCTGAGTCACACAGAAGTGCCCAGTTAGGTGTCCACGGATACCTGTATTGTGGCGAAAAGAATATGTGTGTGCACCAGTGGGTGTGTTTAAATTTCTTCTCCAATCAGTATGCCATTACTGCAAAGCACTTCTAGCTGTCTTCAACTTCTTAATAAAGATGGCTGCCTCCCTCCCTACAGTCTCCAAATGTAAAAACTGGGGGGCCGTTCCCCTCTGCTTCAGGTTTCTGACCTGCAAGTCCATATGTGAACAAGAATGATCCTTGCCAAGTGTCCACGGAGAAGAGATTGCTTTTTAAAAATTCTACTTTGGGGGTGCCTGGGTGGTTCCATTGGTTAAGCGTCTGACTTCGGCTCAGATTATGATCTCGCAGTTCACAAGTTCAAGTCCCGCATCGGGCTCTGTGCTGACCGCTCAGAGCCTGGAACCTACTTCAGATTCTGTGTGTATGTCTCTCTCTGCCCCTCCCCCACTCAAGCCCCCCCCCCTGCCCCCCATCTCTCATAAATAAACATTAAAAAAAAGTTAAAAAAAAATAAAAATTCTACTTTGGCAACAGCCACAACAAGATCTTCCCGCCAGGGGGCAGCAGAGAGACCCGGGCCCATTCTCTCCTGTTCTCACCTCCTGGCCCTGGGCTCCCTTCTCCCATCCCTATTATCCAATTCCAGGCTCAGAAAGATTCTCTCATCCCATTGAAGGAAAGAGTGAAAGGGTTCATGGTCTCCTAGCGAGCCTGCAGTATTTAAGCTTCAGAATTGTTTTTCAACTTATCATGATGTGAAGTGGTCACGAGTGAAAGCAGAGCTACTCCCCAGACGCGGATGCTGCCTTCCTTGTGTGCAAGCCCCACATGTGAAAATGTGCATCTTAACAACAGAAAAAAGTCAAGGAGTATTCTCTTTTAGGAGGATAAGGTTTTGTTAAAGGATATCTTCAGATAGCTAGCCACCAATCCCCCCGCCCCCAGCCTATTTAACTATGGTTCAATTTATAAACAGCCCTGAAGTGAAGTAGAACTGTGTTCACCATCTCTGCAAACTCTGAGTGTTAGAAAATACATCAATGACAGTGCATGGGATTTCTACCTGAGACTTGGCTTCCAAAAAGCCTGGGATGCCAGAGCCCTGGTGAAGTCTGGGCTGTTGGGAGAGGGGTGTGGCATGCCTGTGCGGTTACTTACATCCTCAGACTCGAACACGTGGCAAATCATCTTGTACTGCTTCTTCCCCTCCTGGGCCCCAGGGGTGGTCTCAATGCAGTCCTGAGAGGCCGACCGGGGCATGCGGCGCCTGGCCATCAGCACCACGATGTTCCCAATGTCTGCGATATAGGAGATGGTGCGCAAGGCATGGTCCATCATGGTTTCCTGTCAGGAGAGAGAGGAAGGGGTCCACGTTAGGAAACGTCAGGGAGAACAAGCCATTAAAAAACACTCAAATGAAACACCTGGGTGGCTCAGTCGGTTAAGTGTCCAACTTTGGCTCAGGTCATGATCTCGCAGTTTGTGAGTTTGAGCCCCGTGTCAGGCTCTGTGCTGACAACTTGGAGCCTGAAGCCTGCTTCGGATACTGTCCCTCTCTCTGCCCCTCCCTGACTCATGCTCTGTCTCTCTCTCTCACTCTCAAAAATGAATAAATGTTAATAATAATAATAATAACAATAAATAAAAATAAAAATAAAAAACACTCAGGTTCAGAACTTCTCAAACTTGACACTGATGATGTTTGGGGTGGGTCATTCATTGTGAAGGGCTGTCCCATACACTGTAGGATGTTCAGCAGCATCCCTGGCCTCTACCCACTAGATGCCAGTAGCATCTCCCCCTTCCTAAGCTGTGACAACCAAAGATATTTCCAGCCTTTGCCAAGTATCCCCTGGTTGAGGATACACTGCTCCAGTGAACACAGAATTTCAGGGGAGTGATTCACAGTCAAGGTGAATCTGCCTTCACCTTCAGCCGACAGCACTCTTCCACGCTTCTTGGAGGCACGATGTTGGGGTGGAGCTCATGGTCCCTGCTGGAGGGAGAGCAGGGAGGCTGCCGGCAGTGAAGCCTGTCCCCACCTGATCACAGGTAGTCTGTGGCTCTGGAGAAGGGTTCCTTCCCTGGAAGACATGTGTTTCTCCCTAGCAGATAAGGAAGGCTCCAAGGCCAACATTTTCCACAGATAAGTTCTTCCCAGAGAGCCCAGGCCCCGGTCAGGGGACACTGAGGCAGCTCCCCTGACTGATGGATGGGTCTCAGTAGCCATTCAATTCCCTGGGCTCCTGGAAGGTCCATTACTCTTGATGGCTTTTGTTGTCTGACAGGACTCTCCACTGAGTGTCTTGCTCGTGACCCCTGCCTAACAGGCTGCGCAAGAAGGCTCGGAGAAACTAATCAGTTGTTCTTTTATGCATTTGTGCTTTTTGCACAAAAGAAAACTGGGTGCTTCGACAGCCTCTGAAGCCCCTTTTCTTCCTCACGAATCCATTTTACAGCAGGTATTGCCCCACGTCTGTCTTCTGGGAGCTGAGCTGTTTTCTGGCCAAGGCTAGGTTTAAAACCACCAGGGCCACTTTTCAGAAAGGGGGACTGGAGAGGGGACAGTGGTGGTGGCTCCTCAGCATTTCCCGATTTCTGCCTGCATGTCCAGGGTAGAGCCATTGTCCTCCCAGACGGAGGGGCACCTAGGAACTCACAGCCTTCTAAAACACATGTATTGTCTAGCTCTGCTCGTTGCAAGGGCCCAGGAGCAACGACGCGCCCACAATGCTGAGCACGGCCAGCACGCAGGTCTTTGTTGCTGTATGTCATTCCCCACGCTAAAAAGAGCTATGTGTGGCTCCCTGAAGAAATGGCTGATTCCAGGTCTGGGGCAGGGCAAGTGTAAGGGGAGCTCAGAATACCTCACTGTCTCAGAAAGCAACGACATGAGCAAAGACTAGAGGGAAGATGTTAAAACCACACAGGACCCAGTTTAAAGGTCTCCGGCCGGCTGAATTTGGGATCACTGGAGCACCAAAAAGAATAAGGAAGTTAACAGAGGTAACACAAGTTAAAAAATAAACATCAGTCCACAGTGAAGAGAGAGAGAGAGAAAGAAACAAAAGGTCTTCTGCACAGATAGAGAGAGGTCTGATAATACAAGTGGAGAGCGTGACATGATTAGAAAATCACCATTTTGCACTTCCAATGTTCGAACCAACTCAAGCAAGATGATCACTGGATGCTAAAACCTTCAGGCGAAAAAGGGTGTGAGGGAACAGGGTACCCACACATCCAGTGACACCACACAGATTACTCGCTGATGACAAAGAAGCAAAGGGGTCATTACCCCGGCATCTGGCCGTCCTCAAAAAGGCCCAGTAATGGAGATCTGGCCCCAGAGTGAATGGGGCCTCCCTCTCAGCAAACCTCAAGCACACAGCATTGCCTGAGGCCTTCCCGACCCCTCCCTCCATCTACCCCTTGCCCTTGGCCTCCTTCCCTCTTTCTCCTTCTCAGCTCATAGGCGTTTATATCCTGCATGGCTCACTTCCTCCTCATGGATCTGTCTTTTCCACCAACAGCAGTGTAAAGCACAGGAAAAATGAGAAGACGCTGGCCACAACACATGGTTTACAGGTAGAAAATCTTAAGACAGCGCCCCCCCCCCCCCCCCCCCCGAACTCTGGCCCCCTGATGGAGGACCACCCATTCAGAGGGCAGAGGGCTGCCACAGGATTTCCACCCTCCAGCTCCATTCCCCGGACCCGGCATACGGAGGTTTCAGGAAGGCCATTCTAGAATCCTGACAGTGAGCACACACAGCTTCCGAATCCCGCTTCCCCTTCATTTCGTCTATTTAATTCAGCTGCAGCCAGCACACCTACATCCCCGGCGTCTGTATCTTCCCGGCCTGATGCTCCTCAGTCCCCTGCAGCTTACTCTAGAATTCACAACCCATTCAAGACCCAAGGTCCGGAGGAGCAATGGTCCTTGGGGACAGCCATTCAGCTCATCCCAGAGGGAAAGTTCTCCTGCGATTAGAGGTGGGACGTTAGGGGTTTAATGACAGGATTTTAAACAATGGTCTTTAAAACCTTACCTGTGTGTCCGCATTTAACACCTTGATCCTCTGGGTGGAGATGAAGAGATCCACTTCGGTCAGAGTCTGGGCATCCCCCTCCGAATTCTAAGAAAGGACAGTGGATACTGTTACAAATTAAAAAAAAGAAAGAAAGAAAGAAAAAAGAAACAACTAACTTGAACAAAAGCCTGACAATTTTACTAATGACCCTGAGCGCCCCTAGAGGGAAATGCTGCCCCAGCTTGGAGCAGCCATGGGAAATCTAAATTGCACACCGCCTTCCAGCGCAATCTGTAGCGAAGTGAGTTCTAAAGGCAGTTTGCACAGGGCGTGAAGGAGGAGGGAGGAGACAGCTTCCGGAAGCTTGAGCATGGAGGGGGGCTGGACGCCTGGGGTCTTATGTCCCAGCATCCAAAGCGCAGCCCTTCCACTCCCTAAAAAGTAGGCCTGCCTGCCGACCCTTATCAAGCCCGGTGAAGGTACGGGGTCTCTGTACTCAGGCTACATGCGTTTCCTGGATTTGGGATTCCAAATATCCCCAGGAAATGGGGAAGAAATTTTCAAAGAAGTTGGATTAGATTGTCAGCATCTTCTTCTGATTTAAATAATCCTAGTCATGTCAATCGCCCCAGCAGGCTTAATGCCGGTCTTCCAAAAACCCTAAGGGAACTAAGACTCCAGCCAGACTCAGTGCTGCCCTCCCAGCAACATCAGAGAAACCAGAAGAATCTGTCACACAAATGCCCCTGCTTTGTCAGCTCCTGGAATACCTTCATCATATGGTCAATTCTTATGTGTACATGGAATGTTCTAGAAGCTGAGTGCACTATTTATTTAGGGTCTGCCCTCAACCAAGATAGCTTGTCATTGGGTTTTACATCCATGGGAATCCTAACTGCTGCTGCACAGTGGCAATGAAATACAAATTCTTCCGGTGTACACACTGAGGTAAGTAATTCTTTGTGATCACTAGGAGCCCACAGTGGCATATCTTCCACTTCAAACGAGCAGAAAGTGTGTTTTAATTCTTCACTAAAAAATCTGAAATCAGAAATCCCCCTGCTGACGATTCCTCAAGAATTCAGAGTCACAGAGGGGCCCTGTATAATATTGATAAATTCGTATTTTAGCTCTGTTTTCAAGGGAAGCAGTCTTTGGGGCTTTCAGCCCACCACGAAATGACACTGCTTTTAACTGATTTTAAAGAGAACACAGTTCTGGGGCACCTGGGTGGCTCAGTCGGTTGGGCGTCCGACTTGAGCTCAGGTCATGATCTCACAATATGTGGGTTTGAGCCCCACGTCGGGCTCTGTGCTGACAGCTCAGGGCCTGGGGCCTGCTTTGGATTCTGTGTCTCCCTCTCTCTCTCTGCCCCTCCCCTGCTCATGCTTGGTCTCTCTCTGTCTCAAAAATAAATAAAAACATTAAAAAAATAATTAAAAAAAAAAAAAAAAACACAGTTCAAAATAATCCAGGTGAAAATACTTTGCAGGAATGTAGAAGAACTAGTTTTTCTCTGATTTGAAAAACCGGGTTATATCCTACATCCACATGCTTCTAAACATTATAGTGTGGGGCTGTTCCTCAAAATCTTTTTGCTAAAAACAAAACAAAACAAAACAAAAAAACAAAACAAAACAAAAACAGGTTGGGCCAGGAGCAAAAAAAAAAAAAAAAAGTTTGCAGGAAGTTTGAGCGCTATGATGTACTTGATCAGAGAACAGGGACACACACATAGAGCTGAATGAGCTCAGACGGGGTTGGGTGAATGGATTAAGCCAAAACCTGATCACTAATGGTGAACAGCAAAGCTTGCCCCATTGTACTCTCTGCTGGAAGAAAGGGGGAGTGCACCATGCATCCAACAGAGGACCAGCAATCAGGTGGGCATGTCTGTGGATGGGGGCACCATGACCCCACAGTCAGCAGCACGTCAGCTGTGTGGGGATGCTGCTTACTCCTGGTCCTGGGCTCCTATCAGCACTTGCCTGGCTAGATGTGAGCACACCAGAAAAGGAGCCCTCAGCCACGATCCTGAACATCCCCTTGCCCGAAGGGAAGAACAACTCTCCATGGATATAATCAGGTGAGCCAGCCGCAGAGGCTCTTCTGAGCTGGGTCTGCCTGCTCCCACCCATTCGGGCTCTCTGGACTACAGATCTGAGGACCAGGCACAACAGAGCCCTGTTCCAGCTGCCTGGTATTTGGGCACAGGGGTGTAGGGGTGCACTGGGCAACTGCAGGCAAGGGACACCTCCTCCTTGGTGGGGTGGGGGAGCACACCCCAATTACAGGTCTGCAAAGCCAACCCATCTGCACTGCCTGGAGGCTCCCAGCAGAAAGCCGGCTTGGTCAGAGGGAGATGGCTGAGTTCCTTCCTCTCCTACAGATCAGGGAATCCAAGGAAACACCGAGGGACAAAGAGCAAATGTCACGGGGAGAGAAGTCTCACCGCAGGAGGAAGGGAGCCACCAGACAGGCTCCTCTGGCCACACAGACAGAAAACAGGTGTTCTAGGTGAGGGTGGAGGACTAAATCTCTTGCTGTCAAAGCACCAAGCCTGCACCTGCACCAAATGAGCGTCTTCCGATGCCAAGCATTTGAGATTTCCTGTATCGGGAGGACCCAGCATTTACTAAATGACCAGTTTTACAAACAAATGACCAGGGGGTCACCTCAATTTTTTTTTAAAGTTTTCTCATGCTCCAGAAACTCTTACCAGTGGAGAACGCAACTCATGGACAAGCTGACCTTCTCATCATCCTGATTTAGTAAATTAAACTTAATGAGTCTTTAAATATCAGAACAATTTAATTAATTCTGTACAGGAGGCCGAAGCACTCAATGTGTCACATGGTCATGTGAAATGCTACATGTGAAAGCCGTTGATGGGAAACAGTAACGTCACAGCATTAACCATGTTCTGGCATGAGAGACTGAACAAAAACGTAACAAGGGCAATGATGAGGTTCTTCTATAAGTGGGTGATTAAAAAAAAAAGTGTCTGTGGTTTTGTTCAAAAATCTATCTACCAAGGGAAGAGGAGGAAAAAGCTGTTTGCCACATGATTTGTGTTCCTACAAATAGGACCGCCCCCCAAACTGCATAGGACAAAGCCCAGAAACACCAGCAAACCCCTTGGTCCTACACACCGCTTTTTTCTTGATTTTAGCAGCCTTTTGCATCCTCTGAGCAGCATGTAAGAGAAAAGAAAAACAGACAAAGGAAGAAAGAAAGGAAGAGAAGGAAGGGCAGCAAAGTTATTTTAGACTTATGGTTAACACCCTGGGACTCAGACCTTGTGCTCAGAGGAAAGGGGCAGGGGCAGGATGGGTGCATAGCCATCACTTCGGGGAGCACACACACTGACTAAGAAAAGCCCACACACGTCCCCCAAGCGCTGGAAATTACCAACAGCCACCCAGATCTACGAGGGTAAGACTAAGGACAGAGAGATGCAGAACTGGCAGAAAAGCGTCAGGCTCTAGGCAGGGGAGCAGGACTGGGGTCTGGGCAGGAGGGCCCGGGGCTCTGTGCATCTCCTCCCCTGACCACCATGGGCTCACACCACAGACCCCTTTGCCTCTATAAAAGAGGGGGGGGGAGGGGTCTGACACGATTTCTCACCTCATAGAGGCCAGCAGCATCCACAGACCCTGAACTGCCCAGAGAGGCACCTCCTCAAGCCACCACGCCCTTCTCTCCTGACCCCCTTAGTTTTGCTGACTTGGCCTCATCTTTCTCCTGCCCGTCTGCACCCACTGTTCAAAACCAGGCGATTCAATGGGTACCCAGAGCAGCAAATATGTCAGAAATTTCTATTTAAACGAAAAATGTGATTCCTTTGTTTCCCCTTCTGCAAGCACTTTGGTGCCAAAGATATACAGACCATCAAAATGGGATTTGAGCCTCCACACAAATGTGTTTTATGAATGGAATGTGGTGGAACCTTTAAAAATTGTGTCTCCAGTGGCCCGGTGGTGGCTCCTCATTAAGGAGCCAGCAGCCTCTGTCCCTAGCCCAGCATTCTTCTAGACAGGCCAAAGTCTCCCTTGGCCTCTCCAGGTGCCTCAGGCATTCCTGCTCTCCCTGCTGAGGGTGGTTGCATCCCCCTTCCCAACTCCAGTGCCTCCCCACAGTGAACCAGGGCTCTGCTGAGCCCACCAGTACCTTGACCCGGCTGACGGCCTCCTGTGCCTGCATCATTCTGATGTTTTTGGAAGGGTTACGTTCTGAGAGCAGCTGGGTGGACCCCAGGTAGTTGGCAGCAAAGATGATCCCATCAATGAGGTCTTCTGGTTCGCAGGGCCCTGGAACTGAAGAGGGCACAGTTAGCATCTTCCCAGAGGACAAAGGAACAAGGCAGCAGGGACAGGGGACAAAGGAGAAGGGCTGAACCATTGCCCATCTGCAGCCAGCAGAGGGAGGCCAGTCTGCTTCCCTCCTCACTACACAGTGCCTGGTATAAGTAGTTTCACAAAATCAACACCCCGGTCAGAAAACTCTACATGCATGATACAGGAGGACAATTCCAGGTCACTCAAGGCACCTCAGCCTCCATGGTGACAGCCACTTGCTACAATCCCAGAGATGCCCTGTCCCCAAGTGGGCAGCATTTCCATGCCTGCCCCAGAGCCCTCTGGAACTCAGGACAGTGAGCAGACACTGCCTGCTACCCTACAGTTCTTCTGGGGCTTTCTCCTCCACTTCTGCACTGTAGGATTCTGGCCCTGTCACATGCCTGGGTGGGCACCCCCATCCCATACACCTCAGGTCCAGGCTGGGTGACATGGTGCTTGCTCCACCTGCTGCCTCTAGGCCAGCGCTGTCAACAGAATTTCCTGCCATGATATTGAATGTTCTATCTTCGTGCGGTTCAGTACAGGAACTGCCAGCCATGTATGGCTTTGGGGCACTTGAACTGTGGCTACTGCAAGAGGAACTGAATATTTTTTTAAGTTTATTTATTTATTTAGAGACAGAGAGTGTGAGCAGGGGAGAAGCAGAGACAGAGAGGAAGAGAGAGAGAATCCCAAGCATACTCCACACTGTTAGCACAGAGCCTGATGCGGGGCTCGAACCCACAAACTGTGAGATCATGACCTGAGTCAAAACCAAGAGTTGAACGCTTAACCAACTGAGCCACTCAGGAGCCCCAGAGGAACTGAATTTTTTAATTTTATACAACCTAACTAATTTACATAGAAATAGCCACATATGGCTAGTGGCTCCTGTCCTGGACAGGCAGCTGGAGGTAAGATCAGCAAACCTTTTCTAAGGGGCTAGATGCAAAATATCTTGGGCTTTGCGGTCTGTCTGTCCTAGTCACCTCTGCACCTGTAGGACAAAAGCAGGCACAGGCAATATGTCTAATGAGCAAGCACAGTCCTGAGTCCGTAGTCTGTAACCATCACTCAGCTTGCCTCTGAGACCCACCCACCTTCCTTTCCAGGTCACACGGCCTTCTTCCCTCTCTACCTGCCTGCCTCTGGCCAGATCCCTCCTTGTGAGGGCCCTTGGCTCTGGTTCTCAGGCTCCCCCTCGCTCCAGTGTCCCCAGGGCTGGCTATCCTGTGGCTCCCCAGGCCCCAGGGCCAGCAGTCCCCTCCACCAGCTGTTTCATGTTCTCACCTCTGACCCACTCTGCTTCTCAAAGTATCCACTCGCCTAGCCCAGATGCCACTGTTCACCAGTCCCATAACATCTGCCCACTGCCCTTGAACCTCTGCCCCCGCCCCAAGGACTCAACAGAACTCCAAACACCCATTCTCTGGGAGGCCTGAAGCTGGAAAGAGAGCCGCCCAACAAGGCTACTTGGTTCCATTACAAATTCATGGACCAAAATGCCCTCAAAACTTGTTGGCAACCCTGAGAGGTTCCTCTGAGAAGTGCCTCCTCTCCCACTGTGCAAGCACCATTTCATAGCTTCCCCCATGTTCTGGAACTTCCAGTTGCCCCTCCCCCTTCACTGTACCTGACAGAGTGTCACCTGTGCTCCCTGAGGGACAGGCAATCTAAGCAGTCTTCCTTCCCAGGGTTCTGTGAGGCAGTGGGTCCCCACTGGGGGCTGAGGATCACCTGTGACCCCATCCCTCTCAGAGTCAAGTCCTATGAGTTGGGTCTTCTCAGGGCTTTTAAACACCCTCCAGTGTCCCCTGGTGGGTTCCAAAGCCTCCTTCACCCATCCCCACCTCCAGTGGGCCCCCTCCCTCCTCCCTCTCGAAGGCAAATATCTGGAAAGAACTGCCTCAGCACATCCCAACCTAGCCGCTGTGTCCCTGCTCCAATGTCCCCCACACTAAAGCTGCACATGACCTCAGTGCCCTCACATTCAGTGGGCCTTCTGGTCATCGTGTCACCTGCCTGCTTCTTGAGACATGTCTTCCTCACTTGCCTGTCACTCAGTGTCCTCCTCCGTCTCTGGCTGTTCTTTCTTGGCTCTCTGCAGGTACCCCTTCCTCCACGAGGCCACAGAATGCTGACATCCTGGGGACTGAGTGCCTCGGGCTTCCATGACCACTTGCTTGCTGACGAGGGGTACTGTAGTTCTCCAAACCCCAACCCCATGTACTCAGCAGCCTGCTTGCTGGCTCTCCTGGGATGGCCCCATCTCAACACGTCCAAAGCAAAGTCCCAATATCCCACCGCCATCCGGGCACTGAGCCTGGTTCTTCCTCTTGGACACCACCACCCTCCCAGCTGCATGGCCTTCACATCCATATCCAACCCATCCCCTGAGTGCTGTCCACTTTGCCACCACACCTATCCTGAGTCTTTCTCCAGTTGCCCATTTGTGTCTCTTCATTTCCTATGTTGAAGCCCTAAGCCCCAATGTGATGCTATTAGAAATATGACGTCTGGGAGGTGATTAGGTCAGGAGAGTAGAGCCCTCATGAATGGGGTCCGTGCCCTTATAAGAGGGACCCCAGAGAACACCTTGCCCTCTTTCTGCCACAGGAGGACATAGAAAAATACCATCTGCAGCCTGGAAGGGGGCTCCCACCAGAACTCGACCATGTGGGCACCCTGACCTTGGAGTTCCATCCTCCACAACTGTGAGAAATCAATGTCTGTTGTTTATAAACCACCACAGCCTCTGGTGTTTTGTTACCATGGCAGGACTAAGACCTGAATCTTCCACACAGACCATGCTGCCACCAGAGGTCCTTCTAGATGGGAGATCTGATCTTTTATCCTCCCCTGCTATAAACTTCACGGGGCCTCTGCTTGCTCTCAGGATACAGACAGAAGTCCCTGAGCCCCCAAAACACAGTGTTCCCATTCAGAGGTACGTGCCGGTGAGGGGACAAGGAGAGTTTCACTGGCCTCATCCCGACGTCAGCAGACCCCAGAGTCTGGGGCCCCGGCTCCAGCCCACACGCCCACCAGGCCACTCAGGTGCCAGGAGCCCAGTGTGTGGCCCGTAGTGAGCAGGCTTTCACCCTGAGAAGTGATTGTGCAACTTCCCGGAAACCAGGCCCACCGTGGGTTCAGGGCAAGTTTTCTAAATGATTCTGAAACTTTAGTTCTCTTTAATCCACAGGAGAAAAGGGCACACAAAGCTGAGATGCCCCAGGAGGGGGAGCGTACATCACGCTTTCACTGGAACAAACCTCAGCTCTGTGGACATGAAATTAAAGCTCCAAAGCGGGTCATAGCATGTGTGCATTAGTCTACATTGTCTGCCTGAAGATCCATACCCAGGGGCACACACATCAGACTCACACACATGTGGGGAAACCACAGATACAGAACCGCTGTCATCTCTTCCACAGCAGTGCCACGGCTCCTGCACTAAAGCCAATTTTATAAGGTGCTTTATTTTTTTTTAACGTTTATTTATTTTGAAAGAGAGACAGACAGAGACAGAGAGAGACAGAGCATGAGCGGGGGAGGGGCAGAGAGAGAAGGAGACACAGAATCCGAAGCACGCTCCAGGCTCTGAGCTGTCAGCACAGAGCCCAATGCAGAGCTCAAACCCATGAACTGTGAGATCATGACCTGAGCTGAAGTCAGATGCTTAACCGACTGAGCCACCCAGGTGCCCCTTATAAAGTGCTTTAGAACAAGGTGAAGTGTTCTGAAGTTTGAAAGAAACCTATTAGTAATACCAGGCCCTGGCAGGTTCCAACTTAGGAATGCCCCAGGTCATGCCCCATGGAACGGTGGGGGCCCTCCCATCCTGACCCCACTGTCCTGGGGACCCCGCCCCTTCTCCCCACTGACCTTGAGAGCCTCCGCAGAGCCCCCAGATGATGTACCCCTTCCTCTTGGGTGCTCAGTGGTTTACTCCAGGGATCTTTGATAACACTTGTGGAAGCCTCTAGCAAACCCTCAGGGAACCAATCCCAAGGCTCCAGCCCTCAGCCCCCCAGCACTATCTGCAGAAGCCACTGATGCCTCAGGACCTCCCTGGCTCTCCCCATAGATGACACTCTGGAAACTTCCACAGGCTGCTGGCAACACCTCTCAGCAAGCCTGAAGCCCCTCACCCGGCCCCAGCTCTGTCGTCCATGTCTGGAGGAAAGAAGCATCGCCTGCTACAGAACCAAGAGAAGGGGTCCCTTCAGGAGACTTGGGCTGGGGGCTGGGTAGGGGGAGACATGACAAAGGGGGTCCCCTTTCCTCCAATGTCCATACTGTGGGTCTGGGCCCTTTGGGATGGCCTCCCCACCACATCTGTGTCTCTGGAAAAGTTCTTCCCACACAGGTGACATTGCTGGGTCTGGAGGAGGCTGTCTGTGACAGCGAAGGTGGGTAGCCAAAGCGTTCAGGGGGTCAGTGAGGGCAGAATGGGAATGGGTGCAGGGGGTCTCGATGGGGTGGGGGGGCATGAGGGCCTGGTGGTAGGAGGGACTGGGGTGGAGGTTGGGAGCTGAGGGAAGGTGGGTGGGAGGGTCCGGGGGTTATCCTAGCTTCTGGTAGGTCTATAAGCTCCCTCTTTTAGTGCTTAAAAGACACCGAAGAAAAGCATACCGACCCCTGATGCATGTATAGATCAAACGTTTTTCATGCCACTGTTACCACCACCTTCCCCAAAAGTCAGTGCCAGTGGCAGTCCTCTGTTGTGGGATGGTGACTTCTCCTCCAGCCCAGCTGACCCACATTCCTCCCAGGCCACCCACTCTGGCCTTCAGTCCAGTCGGCACTGGCTCTGGTGGGAGAGAACCAGCCCATCACAGGTACCTGGGTGGTAGGACCTCTGAGGGCTCCTCCCAGACTCTCCTCACCAAAAGTCCAGCACAGATCAACAAGCCCTCACCCCCCCACACACACACACAACACACAGGTATGCACACACCCACCCACGCACGTACACACACACACACACACACACACACACACACACGAACGCCACACAAGCAGCGCTTGCGGCTCTGACCCCCCAGGGCCACACCTCATAACCGGGCCTGTGCACCCAGTGGGGAGTCGAGATGAAGTGGCCACCACGGCACCTGGGCCCGCAGATACAATGTGGTGCTTTCTGTGGGCAGGCACTTTAAATTCAAGGTAATAAAGCACCTATATTACCACAAGCCCAAACACAAGAGAAAGAGGAGTTGAGACCCGAGAGGAAGATAATCCTGGCAGCAAGTGGCCTGGCACCCCGCATCCCCCGGAGCGTGGCCCTGCTCCATGACCAGCGTCTTCACTCTTGTGCGGAGAGTGACAGGGGAGACCCATGGCTGAGGCCTCTCAGAGACCTGAAGACCAGAAGGGCCACCCAGGAGAGGGGCCACACCTCTGAACCCACAACTCCCCAGGCCTGTGACCCCAGGACCACTCACCCCAGGGCCCACGCATGGTGCAGTGAGGCAGCGCCAGCCAGGGCTTAGTAGCCCACCAGGCACAGAGAAGGGCTCACCAAGTTACGTCACCGTCATGACTGTTTTAATATTGCAACAAGGCCTGAGGGATCTGTGCTGGGTGGGGCGGGGAACTGGCTGGTCCTCCTGATTCGGCAGAGAGGGAAGGCACCTGCCTCTCCCCCTCCTGCCTGTCAGTGTTGAGGGCCAGGCTGTGTCCCCAGGGCTGGGATAGCCATGGCAATGACTGGGACAAGGCTGGGAGGTGTCCTCTCTCAGACGGTTGGATAAACAAAGCAAAGGAAAAAGTAAGGTTTTTTCAGACAGGAAGTAGGAGGCAGGAAGTAAAACCCGGTGTGAGGTGACAGGGACTCAGTCCGGATCTGATGAGAAGGGGAAAGGCTGCTCGCAGAAGCTAAGGGGCACAGGACCCAAATGATGGGAAGGGAGATACTTGAAAAGGAGTGTTTTCTGGGGTGTTCTGGGAAACTGACACCCTCCTTTGTGCCCTTTGGACAGTCCTCTTCCTCTCCCTCTCTCCTCTCACTTCCTCTCTTTTTGTTTGCCTCTATTTTCTCACCAGCAAAATGGGCTGAGGGGGAATTCCTGATTTCTATCTCCTTAGGGTTTTCACAAAAATAAGATTAATAGGATAAGCTTCATAAACACTAAAAGCATATAAAGTACAACACATTAATTGCTGAATTCATAGCTTTTATTTGCACCTAACTCAAAACAGAAGTCATACATGGCACTTAGCTGAGGCAGGGCCTCGAGCACCAGATGAGGAGGGAGGCAGCAGCGATGACAGCAGGCAGTGTTCAAGGCCAGCTAACGTGCTCACATGGCCTTGTGAGCAGGCTGCAGGACAGTGCACCGAGGCTCACAGGACAAAGGGATGCTGTGACCAGGCTGATATTAAGTGACAAAGTGGGGACCACACCCAAAGGCAGCCACATCCCAAACGGTGGCCTCCACCATCATCAACATGAGGAACCTCCCGGCTGCAGATACAAAGTGGTGCAAACCTTTTCCAAACCCTGTACCGGAGGGGGTAGGGGGATGTGGCAGGTCATTTAAAACACCTGAAGCTGCAGCACATGAGGACAGAAAGAGGGAGAGAAGAAGATCCCAAGCAGCTCCTTCTGTGTCTGGAATCATGCTCAGAGACCAAGGGGCCTGCAGAGTCCCCAGCCCCATCTGAGAAATTCTGCCTCGGTGGACCCGGAGTGGGGCCTGGCAATCTGCACTACACCCCTGCCCCCCAGGTCACACTGAAGAGCAGTCAGTGTGGGGATACCTGATCTCCAGCACACAAGAACTCACCCTCCCCGCCATCTTAGAAGCAAAGCCCTCTGGGAGGCCAGGCCAGTGTCAGCTTTCTCACGCAGCCCCAGGTCCCAAGGGCGAGACTCCCACCTGCTCCTTCCATCTCAGGTGCCTTGGTCCTCACTCTGGAGATGACAAATTTTCTCCAGCTGGCCAGGGCTGGGGGCACCAAGGGAGGGGAAGAGGGGACAGGAGAGGGGTGGCTGCCGAATGGGGAGGGGCATGGAGGGAGGAACCCCTCCCTGTCCATCCATCAGCAGCCCTGGTGTGCACTGCAGGCGCACAGGCACCTGTCACCAGCTAGGGGAAGCCAGATGTCACCCCCACAGAGGGCAAGGGGACTGCCAATCACATGGCAGCACCTTCCACCCTGACCATCAGGGCTTCTGACTGAAGTATGTGCATTTCTACTATCTCAACCCATCTTCCCCTCAGGCCTCATTCTCTCCAGTGAGTGTGGTTCCAAGTGCCCATCATTTGCCCAAGGTCACCCCATAGCTGGGTCCAAGCCACCCGTCCTCCCTGCAATGACCATTACTGACCACTAGATGGTGCCTCTGAGTTCTGTGGGAAAGTCTGGGTGGTCCTTGCAGCCTGGGGTAACCACCCACCCACACCCTCAGCCAGCACTCAGGGAGGGATCTGGGCCTGGGCAAGGGTCTTCATGCCCTATCTGTGGGGTGGGAGTCGAATGGCACTCTGTGGAGCCCATCCCTGGGGCAGGGAGGTAGGCCTTGCCTTTTGAATTGACTCCCACCCTCTGAGGCCACTTTTACCAGTTCCCGGGGTGAACATGGGCAGCTCGTCAGACCTTTCTGAAGCTCATTTCCTGTTTAAATCTATGTCCCTAAATAGATATATTAAAAGCTGGCCCCGTCTCTCCCACCACTCGAATAAGCCCTGCCGGATCAGGGGGCACAGACTCCTGTGTTGTGAGGACACCCCATCCCGGGCAATGGGGTCTACCACCAGCACCTATGGACGCCTGCTCCCTGGGAAGAAGCCAGTGAAAAATTCAGGTCTTTGTTACAACACCGACAGATGCCATCCTCCGCCGCCTCCCTCTGCGGTAGGCTCTTGTCATTCCTGCCTTGTTCTTTTTTTTTTCAAAAAGGAAACAATACAAAACAAAACGGTGCCTCCAGCGTCCTGCCTGTCAGACCCACTCCTACCTGCACATTTATTAGGAAGCTGAGAAGAGCGGCCGGTGTGGGGAGGGGGCGTATTTCAGTTCACAGACACTGCTCTCAACTCCAATCATGAAATGCAGAACCAAAAATCAAACAGCTTCATTACGATACTAAAGCAGCTGGCCCTACATGTTTGAGCACAAATTGCTCTAATTTGGCCCAACTCTTGAACTAACACTATGCCAAGACCACCAGAGGGAGACAGAACAACAAAAGAATAAAGAGAGGTTTAAAGGAGATCCCATCTCCCCAGAGAGTGATTTCTCCTTTTTAATTTTCTTGTTATGACATATATTATACAAACATAAGTGTATGTAGAATGTATCTGCCAAGTTTGGACAAAGAAGAATAGGGGGCAGCAGGCTCCTTCCTGCTGGGGGAAGCCTCCATATGAAAACATGTTGGAAAATCTAAGCTCTGCCAACCTCTCTAAACAGGGAAGGGGGGGGTCCCATAGAGTCAGGCCTTGGAGGCCCCTGTCCCTGACACCTTTGGGGGAAATGATCATGAGGTGGGTGGTGGACAGAGGCTTCGAACCAGTAGCCTGGCCCAGGTGATCACATGAACTCCAAGGCCTGTACCTTTTTCTGTCTTGGATCCAGGGGGCAGCTGGGTAGAGCCAGAGCACAGCCAAGGATGGGAGTGTGGGTGTGCATCTGAAAGGTCACTGAGTAGAGCCCCCACCCCCTGACACACCGCACCTCTGTGTGTCACAAAGGTATAGATCTACTCGGTGCTCAACAACTCATGAAGCAGATCTCAATGTCCCAATTTTACAAATAAGGACAGTATGCACAGGGTCAAATGGCTTTGCACAAGACCACTGCCATTGATTCAGGTACTACGCATTTTTGAGCGTAAGGATTGAAAACATGGAGCTCACAGGCTGACATCACTCCCACAGTCAGCAAATAAATGCATCAGGATGACCCATGATGAACGCCATGGAGGAAGGACACTGTGCCAGGGAAGAAACAACAGGGAAGCCTGCCCTCTAGAGGAATTTGGGGCAGCTGCTCTTTGCACTCAGGTCTGAAGGATGCAAAGCAATCAAAAAAGCCAGAGACAGAAAGGAGAAGAGAGCTTTCCAGGCTCAGGCAAGAGCAGTGCAAAGCCCCTGGGGTGGCCAAGTACAGCATCTTACAAGAACTACGAAATGTTCAAATTGCCCAGGTACATGGGTTGGGCCAGCAGTCAAAACAAGTTGAGGCTGCAGAGAGAGTGCGAGCCAGGCCTGAGGGTCCTGGAGCTACACCAAGGACTGTCACTAAAGAGTATCGGTCAGTGGCCTGACCACTGTTTTTAGAAAGCAACTCTGGCTGCATAGAGGCAAACCACAGAAGGGAAGAAGGGAGAGCAGCTGGGAGGCTACTACAGCTGTCCTAGCAAGTGAGTGATGGTGATGGTGATGGTGATGGTGATGGTGGTGGTGATGATGGTGATGGTGATGATGATGGTGATGTGATGGTGATGATGGTAGTGGTGATGATGGTGATTGTGATGGTGATGATGATGGTGGTGATGATGGTGATGGTGATGATGATGGTGGTGATGATGGTGATGGTGATGATGGTGGTGGTGATGATGATGGTGATGTGATGGTGATGGTGATGGTGGTGGTGATGATGGTGATGGTGATGGTGATGATGATGGTGGTAATGATGGTGATGGTGATGATGGTGGTGATGATGATGATGATGGTGGTGATGATGGTGATGATGATGGTGGTGGTGATGATGATGGTGGTGATGGTGATGATGATGATGATGGTGGTGATGATGATGATAGTGGTGATGATGGTGTGGATGAGGGTAATGATGGTGCCAGAGAGACAGTGATAGACTGAGTCCATTCTGGAGGTTCAATTCACAGTCTGGAATATGAGGTGAGGATGAGGAGTTCTGGAAAGCAGGTTGTGTGACTAGATGGACAAAGCTCATCTCACTGAGGAGGGGATGCTGGCAGGGGGCTGGGCTTGGGGATTCTGGGCACATCTAGATGCAGGAACCTGAGCTTCTTCCAAAGAAGCTCAGGAGACAGCTGGACTCAGGAGTCCTACTGAATTCCTGGTGGCAGGTGAAGATGCAGACACAGAAGAATCCTTGGGAGAAGGGGTGGGGTGGGTGGGGAAAGGGCCCAGGACCCAGCTCTATCAAGCTCTGGCACTCTGTCCCCAGCTGTGCCCAAGCTGGCAGGAGGAGAAAGGATCCTCATGCTTCT
Organism: Puma concolor; assembly: GCF_028749965.1. Taxonomy (NCBI): domain Eukaryota; kingdom Metazoa; phylum Chordata; class Mammalia; order Carnivora; family Felidae; genus Puma; species Puma concolor. The sequence goes on along the minus strand of NC_141672.1, from coordinate 128,449,198 downwards.
GGTGCACAGTGACCAGGAAGCCAGCGGTGACCTTAGAGAGCTGCTTTGGAGAACACCAGGGCAGGGCAGGAGCCAACCAGGGGGTTGTGGAGTGTAGGAGAGGTGTGCAGAATGAGACAACCATTCCCAAAGTCTGGTGTAGAAGAAGAGGAAGGCAGATTGGTGGCTACAGACACATGCAGGTTGGGACAGATGCACTCAGAAGCCAGCAGAGGGAAGAATGGAAGACACAGGAGAGAAAACACGTCAGATTCAGTGAGTTTCAACAGCACATACAGGATGTTCAACAGTCTCAGCTGGGGTGAGGGGCCACAGCCCTCTGAGGAGAGGCTAGGAGCAGGCAGAGTGCCAAAGCCACATGCCAGGCAAGCCACGGAGATAAGCACAAGAGCTGGCCCAGGGAAGGTATCAAGAATAGGAGAGGAGGCAGGAGGGGATGAACCTCAGAGCTGTGAAATTGAACCTCAGGTTAGACCTTCTCCCCGCAGACCTGGGGCATGGTCTCCAGGCTCTGGAAGGGTTCTTCCTTCCCTGAATACCACCCCCATTCCCGCCACCACACCAGCGTGTCCCAGAGCCAGACATGGGCTGAGCTGTGCCTCTATGAAGCCTCTGTTAAAGGTGACCCTGTAAGAAGGCTGATATAAACAAGAAGACGCTGAGAAACCAGAGCCCTGGAACATTCAATGGGGAGACGACATGCCTGGGGCTGCAGGACAGGTTGGGTCATCACTGAAGGAAAGGATTTGAAAGTTCCACAGTGTGGAACACTGGACACCCAATAAGCGAGATGAAGTCACTGGCTGCCAGGAGGAAGAGAAAGAGTCAAGGAAGGCCAAAGCCAAGCTCAAAATAGTACACAGATCTGCCCAAGGCAGGTCCTAAGCATAAGCTTGTACCTGAGGAGAATTATAGCGCAGAAAAAGGAAAATGAATACAAAAACTGGCAAAAATGGGGAAAGGCATAGACAAAGCAGCTCTCTGCAGCAGTATTTATAAGAGCAAAGCCCTGGAAACCATCCTAACATTCCCACATAGGGGATATCCATCCACACAGTACAGGTCTACAGAACAGCACAGAATACCTCTACTTACTGGTCTGCCCTGTGTGGAACTTTGGCAAAATCTCCAGGGTTTAGTGTTAAGCATAAAGAACAAGATGGAGAAAAGGGTATCTCTAACTCATTACCTTTTACCTAAGAAAGGGGAAGATTTACCTAAGATAAATCTTGGAATGTTAAAACTGGTTATCTCTACTGGAAGGAAAAGATTCGGGGTGTATCATAAAAGGGTAAGAAACTAGACATCTTTGCACACACCCTGTTTTGCATACTTGACTTTAGAACCATGTAATTATTTTATATAATTATAAAACCAAATTCAGTGAAAAAAAGCAAACTCCTAAGAATTAAAAGAAAAATCCATCTAAATATGCATGCAGTATGCATTTGTGACATAATAATGGAAAGAAGAACTATTCTGAATGATTTTAAAACACAGTAAATTGATGGCACATCCCTCTTGGGCTATCCTCTAAAGACCAAAGTCAATGCAAATGATCTTGAATTGTATCTATAATCACATGTCCTTGGCAATGTTGGTCTTGTTATTCTGAGACTATTGTATGATTGAAGAAATAAAACAGATGCAGAATTATGTTGATGTCCTTGAGAACAGGGATTTGGGGCATAGGAAAAAGAAGGTGCAAATGTAAAAACACAACAGTCCTGGTAATATGAATCATGATGCATTTTATCTGAAAATCAGTAAGAATCATGATGCACTTTATTTTAAAACATATAGTATATTAGTTATCTATATACATGTAACAAATGATCCCAAAACTTAGCCTGAAAACAACAAATATTTATTATCTTAGTTTCTGAGGGTGGGGAATCGAGGGGCAGCTGAGCACTTCTGACTCAGGGGCTCCCCCAAGACTACAGCTGTTTAGAACAGAGAAGGCTCCACTTCCAAGTTCACTGATGAGGCTGTTGGCCAGAGAGACATCAGCAGGATCTAGATTTCCCAACCAGTGTTTCAAAGGGAGGCTTCTGCCATTTCATATACTAATATAAATGTAATACGTGCCAAATAAAAATGCCAATGGGAGTTTTTGTAACTATATAAGCTAATTCTAAAGTTTCTATGGAAAAATAAATATGCAAGAGGATCTAGGGAAGTTCTGAACAGGGATGACAGTGACAGAAGACAGACATCAGCCTTCCAGGTAATAAAATGCATGGTAGGTAAATCCCCAGTCAAATAAAGCAGCCTGGTTCTGGGACCTCAGTGGAGATCCAGAAACAGACCTAGATGTATATGACAATTTATTATATGACAAAGGCAGCATTTCATTTCAGTGAGGAATGAAATTCATGGAATAGTTTTGGCACAAATAGCTGTTTGGAAGAAAATGCTTAAAATGTAACTCCTTCTGGATCCATATACCAAAATAAATTCTGGACAAATCAAATATGTAATTCATTAAAGTCATAAAAGTTCTATAAGGAAAAAAAATAATGGTAAGAGTGTAAAGGTCATACTAATCCCAAAAACCTAGTAACTTCAAAGGAAAAAGATGCATACAGTTGCCTAATAAAATGTTCAACAAAGTAAAAATATGGAGGGTCCTCAAAAAGTTAAAAATAGAACTACCCTATGATCCAGCAATTGCTCTACTAGGTATTTACCCCCAAAATACAAAAGGACGAATTGAAAGGGGGTACCTGCTGGCACCCAAATGTTTATGGCAGTATTATCTACCATGGCCAAATTATGGAAAGAGCCCAAGTGTCTACTGACTTGATGAACAGATTAAGAAGATGTGGTGTGTGTGTGTGTGTGTGTGTGTGTGTGTGTGTGTGTAAGGAATATTACTTAGCCATAAAAAGAATGAAATCTTGCCATTTGCAGTGATATAGATGGATAAGCTAGAGGGTATTATGCTAAGTGAAATAAGACAAAGAAAGACAAATACCATATGATTTCACTCATATGTGGAATTTAAGGGAAAAAAAAGGAGCAAAGGGAAAAAAAGAGAGAATTAAACCAAGAAAAGACTCTTAACTATAGGGAACAAACTGATGGTTACCAGAGGGGAGGTGGGGAGGATGGGTTAAAAGGTGACGGGGATCAGGAGTACATTTGTGATGAACATTGAGTGTTGTATGCAAGTTCTGAATCACTATATTGTACACCCGAAGCTAACACTGTGTGTTAACTAATTGGAATGTAAATAAAAACTCTACTTTTTAAAAATATTTTTTAATGTTTATTTTTGAAGGAGACAGAGAGAGTGTGAGCAGGGGAGGGGCAGAGAGAGAGAGGGAGACACAGAATCCGAAGCAGGCTCCAGGCTCTGAGCTGTCAGCACAGAGACCAACACAGGACTTGAACCCACCAACCGTGAGATCATGGCCTGAGCCAAAGTTGGATGCTTAACCAACTGAGCCACCCAAGCGCCCCAAATAAAAACTTTAAAAAATGCAAAAAAGCAAAAGATGACAGTAGCTTAAGGAAAACTTTTACAATATAAATCAAAGGGCAAATATCCTTTATATGTAAAGAACAGTGCAAATCAATAATAAACACCAAAAATCCAACAGAGGAGTGGGCAAAGGAGACAAACAGACATCACACAGGAAAATCAACACAAACAGCTTGTAAACACATGAAACGGCATTTGGCTTCACTTCCAATGGAAGACGTGCACATAACATCAAGAATATATCACTTTTCATCCGTTGGCCTGGCTAAGACCAAACAGTTGGATGGCATGCAGTGTTGGTAAACCAGCATTCTCACACACAACCCTGTCTTCCTCTTGGGCCATTTCTACCCAAATTGACATGTGGCAGGCTGTAACACTGCTCTATCTAGGAACGGCTTCTGTAAGAGAACTCATACATGGACACAGAGACATATCCATGAAGCTGCTCACTGCTGCACTGACTAAACACAACCAAATAATCCACGGAGGACTCATTAATACCCATCATATGTCCATGAACCTGAATCCTGGGCAGTCACTTAACAATTAGGTGGTTCTAGAGCTGTTATCTCCAAGATGTAGCAAGAAATGAAAAAGCAAAGTACAGACCCATTTGTCCCAGTGTAATATCTATTTTTAAGAAAAGAGTCTATAGTTTTATATATGTCCAAGAAATTTCTGGAAGGATTCACAAGAGACTTAACAGTAACTTCTATTCCAGAAAGGGATCGGGGGTCTGGGATGGGCAGATGGAAAAGGGAAATAAGGATTTCCAGGGTAGAATGCATTTTTAATTCTTAGGGATTTTGGCTTGATCTAAGCACTACTCAGAAATATCTTAACAAACCTCCAGTGAATAGAAGTTCCTATTTTAAAATCTGTCTAATCCCTATTCACGACTCCATTTGGAAAACTGGAGACAAGATCAAATAATGTTTGTAAAAAAGGAAAGTCATTTTTTTTAACTTTATTTATTTTGAGAGAGAGAGAGAGAGAGAGGTAAAGAGAAAGGGAGAAAGAGAATTCTAAGAAGGCTCCTCACTGTCCATCTCATGGACTGTGAGATCGTGACCTGAGCTGACATCAAGAGTCAGACACTCAACTGACCAAGCCACCCAAATGCCCCCCAAAAAGGAAAGTTATTTTGGCTTTCACAACTTCCCTTTGGAATGCTCTGGGCCCCTACAGCCCAGGTTTACCTTACTCCCATCCTCCCACCAACAGCATCCCAGACACATGCCCACCAGTCCCCCAGGCCTGTCCGCTCTGTGATTCAGGAGCCTGGCCCCTCTGACAGGCTGGAGAAGAAGAGATGTGAGCTGCCTTCATTTTAGGAGTCTTAATCTGAACAGGTTCACCGCAAGTGCTCATTTTAAAAGGTCAGATCATAAGTTCCTACTACATGAAAATAACCAAGGGGCGTTATCATGGTGAGGACCCCTAAAAGGTGTGAGGGGCAAGCTCAGCAGGGCCAGGGGCCCCCATGTTCTATGAGTGGCCAGTGCACAAGGGGGAAGTTGACACGGTAGAGACAGGTTGTAAGGGACCCCAGGGCCCTGGCACCTGAGGACAAGCAACGTTCTAGCATAAGCCTAGAGCTGCTGGTGGGGTGGGGTGGGGTGTGTCTTAGGACATCTTGCATAAGCTTTGGCTGTTGGATTAGGAGAACAGTGTAAGGAACAGAATACAATCTATCAGCCTCTGTTGTTTTGTCCTGAAGCTGCCACTGTCAGACTCCATTGCTTTGGGGTCAGCACCAACTTTTTGGTTTTATGGCAAAGCCTTTTATGTATACTCATTTGGAGGTGGGCAACCACCTAGTCCACTTGGACTTATGACACTGCCAGCCTCCATGTCCCTCAGAAGGGGTTATCCTGGGGGTCCCGCCATTCCTTGCCACTCCAGGATTCCTCCCACAGGGAAGGCAGTGGGTCCTCCATCCAATGGGCCCTTGCACAAGATTCACCCTGCAGCATCAACCTTTCTGGTCTGAGAGGAGCCAAGAGGATCAACAGATCCTGGGGTATTTTCCTGCAGACGGTGGTCATGGGGGCCTCTTCACTCAGGTGCCTCTGATGAGAGAGGGCTGTGACTCTGAGCCTGAGAGGGGCCAATGGCTCTGACCTCTGGAAGGTTCTCCTGTGGACTCCCTGGAGTCTGAACCACATGTCTTCTCCATTCTTTTCCTATTCTTTTTCCTCACCTGCTGCATGCTAAGGGTTGCTCAAGCAGTACAGTTTGGGGACAATGAGCTCAGACTCCCACCTGGGTTCCAATCCCGCTCTGCCACATACTACCTGGTGATCTTGAGTGAATGACTTACCCCCTCTGAGCCTCAGTTTACTCATCAGGGACAGCACCTACCTCTTAGTGATATCAGGAGGACTGCTGAGTCAGTATATTTAAGAACTGTGCCTGGCTCAGAGTAAGCCCCCAATAAGAATTCCCTGGCCTCAAGAGCACCTGGGTAGCTCAGCTGGTTAAGCATCCAACTCTTGATAGCAGCTCAGGTCATGATTCGTGGTCCGTGATATCAAGTCCCACGTTGGCTCTGCTTTGACAGTATGGAGCCTGCTTGAGATTCCCTCTCTCCCTCTCTCTCTGCCCCTTTCCCACTTGCTCTCTGTCTCAAAATAAATAAATAAACATTAAAAAAAGAATTCCCCGGCCTCATTATTGATGGTAGTGGTATATGAAGGCATGTCAAGAAGGCAGAAAACCAGCCTGGTGAGGAATTTATGCTGCTAAGTACCCAGATATGGGTCTTGTATCAGCAACCAAATGACCTCAAATGAGTTACTTGAACCTCATTTTTCCTACCCTATAGAATGAGGGGAAGCATCTGCCCTTCCTGTGGTGGCTGACCTGAAGCAGGTGCACAGCACACATCCCTGGCACTGGTGCACACTAAGCCCCCAGTCGATGTTAAGATGGTGTCTGTTGTCATTGTATAGTAACTGTTATTATTTTTCATTACTATTAACAATTATTAGGTGTGAAATAAGGTAGGACTGAAGGCCATCCCTCATAAAAACTCCAAGGAGCTTTTCTTCCAGTGTGATTTCTCAGACCCAGAGGAGGTGGGAGGTCTGTTTTCCTGTCATAGTTATACTGGGTCCTCTCAGCTAATCAGACTTTCAACCAGAAGACTGAACAAGCCCTGGAGGTTCCCCCACACTTGAAATGCTTGTCAGCTGGATTGGGTGTAGCACTGGGGTAGGCACTGGGGGCTTGTTACCCCAATACTCATTTCTAGACCTTCTCCCCTGCCCTCCTGGAAAGCCAAATACTTGATCCTCCAGTCAACACTGAAGTTGACCAGGGCACTGGTCATATGGTACAGCTCTGGCCAATGAGAGACAAGAAGGAGTCTGTTGAGTAGGTCTTCAAGGTCTTTTAAGGTTCAACTAAACATACAGATTCACAAGGTCTCCTAAGTATAAGTAGACATGGGGCTTCTTCCTCAAAAAGAATAAGGCAGGAGCCACAGTTTGCCAGTGGCATTCTTCTGTGAGTGTACACACAGCTGTATAGGAGCTAGGAAGGAGCCCAAGGGTGTGAAACATCCATCAAGGAAGATGTGTGGAGCCATCCCAGTTGAATTCAGACCCTCATATTCTCACGGGCCAATATCTCTGACAACCATTGCATGGGCATAGCTAATAGGAAATTCTACATTAAGGCTATCCACACTGGTTTGAGCTGGTCACAAGCAGCTTTAGCCAAACTGAATTGGTTTGGGGCATCCAACATTGTTTTGATTTTATATATAAGCTGGTACAGAGAAGTGAGTTTTCTGGAATGCTAGAAGTGAGAGGTACTTCTCAGAGCACCTGGGCATTGATACTGCTTCCTGATCCTTCTCCATCTGCCTCCTCTGTACCTAGGGTGCTGACTCAAGAGCCAGGGGAATCTAACATCTGAATCATTCCCCTAAGCAGTTTGAGGGAGCTCTGCCCGGATGACACCATGATACTTTGAAAAGTGAGCTTCTTGGACCCACAAGAGTCCACCTCACTGAAACACTTTGACTGGTACACCCCGTTGCAGCATTCTGACCACCGAGGAAAGTGTACATCTTTCCCTATTTATGAGATGTCGAGTCCTCTGAATCAGGAACCCAATCAACCCTACAGTGGGGGCATGGAATGGGTGTTGTCTCTTCGTGCCAGTCATCGGGTCCTGAAAAAACCACAACTAGCCAGCTGGACCAGAATTATCATAACCTATTGTGCCCTGAAGAAAACCAGTTTGATCTAGTTTTAACTTGCTAAAACTTACCTAGAACCACATGTAAACAGCTGGGCAAAACCCATTTGAGCCTACCTCAATTGGTCGAAATGGAACCAAGTCTATTTGAACGATATAACATTGATTCCAACAGTTCAAAACTGTTTTTAATATCCAGTTTGAGCCACACTGAGCCAATACAATGTTGAACCAGTTGAAATTGGTTTGAGCCAATAAATTCATTTTCAACCAGTTTGAATTGTGTTAGCCTGGTTCAAATTAGTCCCTTGAAAGGGAACTGGAGGGGCCTCAGTTTCCCAGGTGTCACTTCTTTACTAAAAAAGAAAACCAGGGTAGGAAAGGTTTTAAAGTTACTTATCTCTGAAGACTGATTTACCTTGCACTTTTAAATTTTCATAAAAATTAATTACCAGCTTATTGAAAGAATTAATAAAATTCACACTGTTTATTGTAACATTAGCAAGAGCAGGAAACACCCTCCTGGCTGAAGAAAGATCCTATTTAAAAGGCTCCTTAAAGGGGTGCCTAGGTGGCTCAGTCGGTTGAATGTCTGACTTTGGCTCAGGTCATGATCTTGTGGTCTGTGAGTTCAAGCCCCACGTCGGCCTCTGTGCTGACAGCTCAGAGCCTGGAGCCTCCTTCCGATTCTGTCTCTCTCTCTCCCTCTCTCTCTCTCTCTCTGCTCCTCCCCCTCTCATACTATCTCTCTCTCCTTCAAAAATAAACATTAAAAAAATTTTTTAAAAATAAAAATAGGGGCGCCTGGGTGGCTCAGTCAGTTAAGCGTCCGACTTCAGCTCAGGTCACGATCTCGCGGTCCGCGAGTTCGAGCCCTGCGTCGGGCTCTGGGCTGATGGCTCAGAGCCTGGAGCCTGCTTCCGATTCTGTGTCTCCCTCTCTCTCTGCCCCTCCCCCGTTCATGCTGTGTCTCTCTCTGTCTCAGAAATAAATAAACGTTAAAAAAAATTAAAAAATAAATAAATAAAAATAAAATAAAAATAAAAAAATAAAAGACTCCTTATAGTGGTGTTGGAGGGCCTTTGAAAGGGAGGGCCCAAGGTTCCCTGAAGCCCTTCATACAATGCAAAGTTGGTTATGCCAAAAGGCAAGCAGGCATTCTCCCCACACCAACAAGTGGTACAGAACAGATTGGTTCTGGTTTTTTGATTGAATGCTGAAATGCAGTATTAACCCCCCTCAAAAAAAAGACAGGAGAGCGGAGGGAAATGAAGAGTCTAAAAAAGGAGTAACAGCCTGAATTTGGATGCAATTATATCCACTGTAATCAAAAGTGTTAGATCATAATTAGCTGCTTATACAGACACATTTCAATCTATTAATTCAATCATCAGTGTCATGTGTGAGGCCATTACTGAGGGTGTAATTAAATGGGATGGTCTACCGTTCCCTAATCAACTGAATCCCCCTCCCTCTATAACAATATGGGCTTACAAAGTGCTCAAACAACAAAATGCCTAAGCACCTTTTCTTATTATAATATTGTTTTCATCTTGAAGGTGTGCTTTTTTAAACAAGCTTTGCAGGAGAAAACAAAAGTAAAAATACCATTTGCTTGGAGAAAAAAAATGCAACTGTTTCCAAACATTAAATTCAAAGTCACTTACCAGCCACAAAACTTGGAAATGATGCCACCTTCTTTGTCTGTTAGGAAATATGAAAAAAAAAAAAAAGAAAAGAAAAACAAACACATGACAGTTTTAAATAGATGGCCCATAAGATCTAGGCTGAGTACCATATGTGAAAAGTTAAACCCCACTGAGTAACTGATGTTCCTTAAAAGTCAGCTCCATAAAGCAAACCAATGTCATTTAGGCACCATGGTGTTTAGGCAGGACATATGGAATCAATTCCCATGAGAAAACATGGGGTACAAAGGCCATCATCTAAAACTTAGGGACCCCCAGATTAGCCTGCCACTGCTAAAAGAGAGACTAGAGACCATACAACCAATGGTTCTCCAACTGGTAGGCATGAGAATTACCAGAGCTTGTCTTTAAAAGTAAGATAAAGGAGATTGGACACCACTCTATGGGGTGGCCAGAGTTATTTCACCAAAGCTGGAAAATCCCATCCAAACTATGTTCTACAGAAAAGGGAAATAAATTATTTATTAAGGCCTCATTTTAATAACCTCCATCAAGGCAGTGTTTGTGTATACAGGATTGTTTTTCAAAATCATGTTGTTGGTTTAGAACAGTGGCTCTCAACTGGGATGATTTTTGTCCCCAAGGGGACATTTGGCAATGTCTGTAGACATTTTTGGTTGTCACAGCTTGGGGAGGGGGTTGTGAGCTACTGGCATATAGTGGGTAGAAGCCAGAGATACTTCTAACCATCCTACAGTGAAAAGGACAGCCCTTCACAACAAAGAATGTTCTGGTCCAAATGTCAATGGTGCCACAGTTGAGTAACGCTGGCTTAGAACATAACTGTCTGATAGTGGAGTATAATGAGTTTCTGTCAAACCAGGGGAGCACAAATGACCCCCCGCCCCCCGCCAACAAATATACCATTAGCAACACATGAACACACAGTGGTATGAGCCTGAACAGGAAAGAACCTTTCCTTCCTCCTCCTACAGAGACACCCAACTTTGTTTGACTTGAACCCCCCACCTTCCCAGGCACTGGGTGGCATGAGAACATCATGGAGAGGCCGAGAAGACCATGATGGGGTATGCAGGTCCAACATCAGAATCCTAAGCCACAACTCTTATCCTTAGAGAAAATCACCTCTAGGGGCGCCTGGGTGGCTCAGTCGGTTAAGCGTCCGACTTCAGCCAGGTCACGATCTCGCGGTCCGTGAGTTCGAGCCCCGCGTCGGGCTCTGGGCTGATGGCTCAGAGCCTGGAGCCTGTTTCCGATTCTGTGTCTCCCTCTCTCTCTCTGCCCCTCCCCTGTTCATGCTCTGTCTCTCTCTGTCCCAAAAATAAATAAACGTTGAAAAAAAAAAATTAAAAAAAAAAAAAATCACCTCTGGGATGTTGTTATTGTCCACGGGTCCATTGAGATCAGAACGCTGCTGCTTCCTTGGCTGCTCCAAGCCATTGCAAACCTGGAAACCGGGAAGCGAAAGATGAGATGGTGCTTTTACACATTAGAGAAATAAACCAAGATACAGTATGATACAATTTTGGGAAATGCGTAGGTAGGCATGTGTGTGTACATGTATGTGTGCACATATGGACAAAATTTAAACTCTTCTGCAGTTAACATGTATTCTTTTATATTTATAAAATGTTTTTGAATCATATTTTCTCTTTTTTTTTTTTTACCATCTGTCACCTTTATTACAATATTATTGACTATATTCCTACGCTGTACTTTTCATCTCTGTGACTTATTTTATAACTGGATGTTTGTACCCTTTAATCTTCTTATTTTGCCCATTTCCCCCTCCTCATTACTCTCAAAACCACCAGTTTGTTCCCTGTATTTCTAAGCCTATTTCTGTTTTTTGTTTGCTCATTTGTTCTTTTAGATTCCACATATAAGTGAGGCCATACAGTATTTGTCTGTCTGGCTTATTTCACTTAGAATAATACTCTCTAAGTCCACCCATGTTGTTGTAAATGGCAAGATCTCATTCATTTTATGGTTGAGCAATATTTCATTGCATACACATACCACACCTTCTTTATCCATTTATCTCTTGATGGATACTTGGGTTACTTCCATGTCTTGGCTATTGTAAATAATGCTGTAAAAAACATCGGATGTACATATCTTTTCAAATTAGTGTTTTTGTTTTCTTTGGGTAAAGACCCAGCAATGGAATTACTGAATTGTATGGTAGTTCTATTTTTAATTTTTTGAGTTCTATTTTTAATTTCCATATTGTTTTCCACAGTGGTTGCACCAATTTATATTCCCACCAAGAGTGCACAAGAATTCCTTTTTCTCCACATCCTCACCAATGCTTATTTCTTGTTTTTTTGATTCTAGCCATTCTGGCAGGTATAAGGTGGTATCTCATTGTGCTTTTGATTTGCATTTCCTTGATGATAAGTGATGTTGAACATCTTTTCATTTGTCTGTTGGCCATCTGTATGTCATCTTTGGAAAAATGTCTGTTCATGTCTTCTGCCCATTTTTTAATCTTTTTTTTTTTGGTGTTGAGTTGCATAAGTTTTTAATATATTTTGGATATTAACTTCTTATTGGATATATCATTTGCAAATATCTTCTCCCATTACGTAAGTTGTCTCTTTGCTTTGTTGGTGTCTTCCTTTGCTGTGCAAAAGCTTTTTAGTTTGGTATAGTCCCAATCATTTATTTTTGCTTTTGTTGCCCTTGCCTCAGGAGACATAGCTAGAAAAAATGTTGCTATGGCCAATGTCAGAGAGAAATTACTGCCTGTGTTCTCTTCTAGGATTTTTTTGGTTTCAGACCTCACATTCAGGTCTTTAATTCATTTTGAGTTTATTTTTGTGTGTGGTATAAGAAAGTGGTCCAGTTTTCCCAGCACCATTACTGAAGAGATTTTCTTTCAATCATATATTCTTGGCTTCCACGTCGTAGATTATTTGACCATGTAAGCATGGATTTATTTCTGGACTCTATTGTGTTTCATTGATCACTATGTCTATTTTTGTGCCAGTACCATACTGTTTTGATTACTACTGCTCTGTAGTGTATCTTGAAACCTGGGATTGTGATACCTTCAGCTTTGTTCTTCTTCCTCAAGATTGCTTTGGCTATTTGGGGTCTTTGTGTTTACTTACAAATTTTATGATTATCTGTTCTAGTTCTATGAAAAATGTTATTGGTATTTTGATAGGGATTGCGCTGAATCTGTAGACTGCCTTGTGTAGGATGGGCATTTTAAAAATATGAATTATCATTCTATGAGCATGATATATCTTTCCACTTGTTTGTGTCATCTTCATGTTTTGAATCCAATTTTCTAATTTTATTATCATTTTTTAATTGTGGTAAAACATACATAAAATTTGCCACTTTTAACTGTGTAGTTCAGAGTCATGAAGTACATTAACATTGTACAACTATCACCACCATCCATCTCCAGAATTCTTTTCATCTTGCACAACTGAAAATATGTATGCATTAAACATTAATTTCCCATTACTGTCTCACTCCAGTTACTGGTCATCTCTATCAATTTAACTACTCTAGGTACCTCATATAAGTGGAATCTTACAGGATTTGTCTTTTTGTGACTGGCTTATTTCACTCAGCATAATGTCCTCAAGGTTCATCTATGTTGTAACATGTGTCATAATTTCCTGACTTTTTGAGGCTGAATAATATTTCACTGTTTGTATATATTACATTTGATTTATCCATTCATCTGTCAATGGACACTTGGGTTGCTTCCTCCTTTGGGCTACTGTGAATAACACTGCTCTGAACATGGGTACAAATATCTCTTAAAGTTCCTGTTTTCAATTCTTTGGGTATATACCCTTACGTGGAATTGCAGGATTACACTATAGTTTTATTTTTAATTTTTGATGAACCACCATACTTTTTTCCATGGCAACTGTACCATTTTACATTCCCAACAACAGTGTCCAAGAGTTGACACCATATTTCTAAAAAATATAAATTATTAGTTTAATGCAAATTCTAAACTCTAGGATCTAAATTCTTTAGTTAATGCAAATTGGTCAATCTACTACTAGAAAAAACAAAATGCCCCAAGGACAAGTCACAGGTATTCTCTTAAAGAGGACATCAAACCAAAATTTATTTTACTTCAATTAACAAAATTTAAAGTTTAGGTATCTCTATTTAGTGCCTTGTACCATCCAGAAGATAAAGGCCAGATCCACAGCACTAAAATCACTGTCCAAATCCCAAAGGAGATGTAAGCCATCATGTGAAGTTTCAGAACTTTCTAGAAATAAAGTATCAAGTAGTAACAATATAAGGACGAGGATGATGATAACAATGACATTAATAAGTTATAAGGAAATAAGTTTATATTTATATTATAAATATACACTATACTTGTGTTTATTTATAAATTTATTTTCACTTTATTTATAAAGTTATTTATAACTGACATTATTCCCTCTCCTTGTTTACAGCTGAGACGACTGAGGCTCCAGGTGTTGGCACTAATGGCTAGTTCCCACAGGTCCAGGTGGCACAGTAAGAGGCTGTTGCCAGTCTTCTCTATCTAGATTGTCACTGCTGTGTTCTTTGATGTCATTCAATCTCTCTGGGAGGGTTACAGAAAGCTCAAGAGACATGGGCCCACCATCCTGGCACTGATGACACCAAGCAGACCAAAGATTCCTAGCTGAGCATCTCCTCTGTGACTAAAAACACCACCGCATTTCAGAGGCATTGGGAGGTGAGGAGGACAGGGATGGTTCAGATGGGAGGTGGAAAAAGTGGGACTGGGCTTTAAGCATGGGGAAGATTGCACACAAAGGGGAAAAGGAAGGTGTTGCCATATCCTGAGAGAAATCAGAACTCAAGCTACAGGAAGAAATGAGGCTTTCCTGGAATAGAGGGGATGCAGAGGTGCAACTGGGGCCAGGAGGGTCAGATGTCTGGTAGGTCCCTGCATCCTTGGCTGGAAGCCCAAAACACTGTCTCTATCCCAAGCCCTGTGAACAATCAGACCATCACATGGATGCTGGCCTCCCTCTGCTGCCCTAGTATGTCCCCAAGTTGGGGGGCTCTGGGGCTCAGGCCTGCCTGGGACAACTGGCATGCTCCTCTGCCCTCCTTCTGGGACCTGAACCCATCCTTCCCTAGATGAGAGGGCTGTGATGAGTGGACCCTATGCTGAGCAAGCCAAGCTGACAGTGTCCCTTCTTGTAGGGCTGACCCTGGCTTGGGGACCACTGTCACCAGGGTCCTACTGGAGTCAGGCTTGTTTCCCAAACTCCTAGTTTAGGTCTTCCCTCTGCCCTACTGGCTCTATACCACCCACTGTGGCCAAGGTATGCCAGGCAAAATCTCCCAAAGGGGATAATGGGAACTCTCACTGGAAATGCTATTCCCATCCACTTTACGTGAAACTCAAATTTGCGACATCCTCCCAGAAAACCTTCTGTCGTCTTTCATGCGTGGCTATTTCAAGGTCCACTTAGAGCATATCTGTGTTTTCCCTCTTGTTCGTAAGGTCTCTAACCTGGTGACTTTCCCTAGGCTGAGTTCACCGACTTCATTTCCTGAAGGCCCGCACTACCTTACTAGGAGCTGAATGGACACTAGTCATCTCCAAAAACCCTAAAGAAACAAACCAACCACTGACAACTGAAAATGGGTCAACTACACCTATTGTAGACTGAATGTCTGTGCCCCCACCAATTTCATATATTGAAACCTAACCCCCAAGGAGATGGGGCCTTTGGGATATAATTAGGATTAGACGAGCTCATAAGGATGCCACCCTCATGAGTAGGATCACTGTCCTTATAAGAGAGACTCCAGAGAGCTCCCTCGCCTCTTCCACCATGTGCAGACACAGTGGGAAGGCGCTGGCTATGAACCAGGAAGTGGCCCCTCACCAGACACCAGATCTGCTGCCGCCTTGATCTTGGACTTCCTGCTTCCACAACTGCGAGAAATAAATGTCTGTTGTTTATAAGCCACCCAGTCTATGGTGTTTTTGTGATAGCAGCCCAAACGGACTAAGATAACACCACATCTACAAATGTTACAGCTTGGGGTGGAATCTAAGTTTTCTGCCACAGATGTAGGGCGACAGTCTCTCGTCCCAGTGCCAAATCCATTGTGAAGAAAAGACTGCTGCTTGTCTTGTCTTATACTGGGTGCCTTTGGCAAATGGAAGAGGTGCCCCTCTGGGGGATGCAGCCCCCATGGGGTTACAGCTTGGCCAGGTGGGCATAAGCTGGCTGCCTACACCTGTCCATGGGACACCTGGCACGGAGCCACGGCATGTGGTGACAACAGGCAATACAGGGTCTCAGATCCACTCATAGAGGCAACTTCTCCCCAAAGCTTCTACAGGCTCGACCCTATCCTCCATGTCAACATTCTCTCCACTCATCACCATGACAACCACAGTTCATAATAAACAGCTGGGGTTGTTTTCAGAGAGGTGGGTTTGGGAAAGGCCATCTGGTGCTCTAATTTCCATCTTGAGGGCAAGGCGGGGGCGCGCTTGGCAGCATGGGGAGCAGCATCTGAAATTAACATCATAGAGGCCCAGGTGGATTTGGGGCTCCCAGCATCTTAGATGAAGATGCTACTTAAATCCTTTTGTGCACTCCCCAAGGTACAGCAGCCAGCCACACCTCAAAAAAAGATGCCAGCCAGGGTTACCTCAGTTCTTTCCAGCCAACAGGAACATGAGGGCCATGTCCCTCACCAAGTAATTGCCATGGAGTATTCCCGCTGCCATGGGCTGGAAGCCACATCAACCATCCACTGAGAGAAGATGGTGAGTGAGACAAGTTAAATGAAATCTGGCGTAGGTGGTGGGACACCCTCCCCAGAGTCCTGAGAACAGAACACGGACCTGTGGCACAGACTGGTCCTAACATGTCAGGACCAGAGACTGCTGCTCAGGGCAGAGATGATTTGTCTGCAATAAAAGTATACTAATTTGAATAAATTGCTCTAATAAGTATCTTGGCTCCAGTTGGTGAAACTAAAGCTAGGATTTTTTAAAAGTGTCAATTCTGATTTCGTCTGCTTGATTAAATGGAAAATAAGCAATATAACCCACATTACTTGAGATGAAACAATAGCAAATAAGTGCACACACACTCACGCTATCTGTAATAAAAATCAAATACAAGCATTCTCCTGAGTGACAAGCATGTTAGTGACACGTGGAGGGACACAACATCAGCTCAAAGCCAGGCAAGCCACAACCTTCCCACTGACCTGTCCTATCTCCCCTTACACATGACTTCTTGTCAGAGAAATTCCAGGCTTGCAAATAACTCAGGGGGTACCTGGGTGGCTCAGTCAATTAAGCTTCTGACTTCAGCTCAGGTTATGATCTCACGGTTCGTGAGTTCAAGCCCTGCATCGGGCTCTATGCTGACAGCTCAGAACCTGGAGCCTGCTTCAGATTCTGTGTCTCCCTCTCTCTCTGCCCCTCCCCCACCCCCTCAAAAATAAATTAGGTGACAGCCTTCTCTGGTGACAGCACCTCATGCTCCCTGTTTCCAAAGGCATCAGTCACCCCTACTGGTCCGATGTTCCTCTGTCCCCACTCAACAGGGGTCAGCCAGAATTTGCTGCATGTTGGGTGCTCCATGGCCGGGCTGAAAGCATAAGCCACCATGGTCCAACTGAAGATCTGACTTAGCACACTAAACATACCTCACTTCTGTCCCCTGACATTCAGGTGGCTCAGAAAAATGACAATATTGTTCTTCTTCTGCTCCTCTTACAATTCTGATCACTCCCATGGTATTTGTCTGGAGGAGAATGAGAGCTTGGATGAAGTATTTATTCTTATAATGGTCATCCCCATGGGGGTGATCATATCTTTCTAAAGCCAATCTGTGGCTTAAAAGAATCATGACAAGATCCATTAGGGAAACCAGCCAGTAGGTCTATCTTTTAACATCTCCTGGCTGGGCCTGTGAATGGGAGGGGGAAGGAGAGTTCCCTCCTTACACTCCCTCCACCCTGCCCCCATCCATATTTCATGGAACATACCAATACTAAAAAATTATTCACCATTTGTCTGAAGTTCAAGCTTAACTGGGTATCCTCTTGTTATTTACTAAATCTGGCAGCCCTACCTAGGGGTAGGCTGATGAGCTGCCATTTCCACTGAGCCCTACGTTGCACACTCAGGGCCTGGTCATGTTCTCTGTGTCTGGTCTGCTAAAACATCCCCTACTGCTGACCACAGGACCACCTGGCACGTCTTTGACTTTATCATTCACTCTCTTCACTGAAGCTTCATAAAGGGTAAGCGGTGCCTGGGGTACCTCTGCAAGCCAGAGAATGAGAAAACACACGGGCAAACAAGGGCGGTTCCTGCATGACCAGGCCTGAGGGGCTCAAGAGGTGAGCCCAATGGCTCAAGAGCTGAGCCATTAAGGTTTGGGGGCTATTAAATCTCTGCCATTTGAGAGCAGCCGGGAACCCAGGGCATTGCTGGTGGAAACATAAAATGCTCACCATGGTGAAAAACAGTTTGTGAATCCTTAAAAAGTTAAACACCACCCATGTGATCCAGGAATTGCACCCCAAAAAAGGAGCGAGAACAGCTATCTGCACAAAGCCTTGTACCCAAATGCTCACGGCAGTATTACGGACAATAGTCAAAAGGCAGAAACAACCCACATGTCTATCAACTGGTGAGTGGATAAATAAAGTATGGTGTATCCCTTGAACGGAATATCACTCAGCCATGAAAAGGAACGAAGTCCTGATGCGTGCCATAACACAGGTGAACCCTGAAAATATTATGCTAAGTGAAAGAAGCCAGACACAAAAGGTCACATACTGTATGATTCCATTTGGATGAAAATGTCCAGAAACAGGCACATCTGTACGCAGAGAAAGCAGACTTCGCATTGGCAGGGGCTGGGGGGAGGGGAGGATGGGGAGTAACTGATTAGTAAGTATGGGCTCTCCTTTTAGGGTGATGAAAATGTTCTGGGGCTAAATAGTGATGGTTGTACAATGCTGTACTAAATGCCACCAAACTGTACATTTTAAGACAGTCAAAATAGTATATTTTATTTCATGGGTATACCACTACAATTTGAAAACAATGTGGAGGGGCGCCTGGGTGGCTCAGTTGGTTAAGCATCCAACTTCAGCTCAGGTCACAATATCACGGTTCATGAGTTCAAGCCCCACATCAGGCTATGTGCTGACAGCTCGGACCCTGGAGCCTGCTTCTGATTATGTGTCTCCCAATCTCTCTGTCCCTCCCTGACTCACACTCTGTCTCTGTCTCTCAAGAATAAATAAACATTGAAAACATTAAAAAAAATAAATAAAAACAAAAATAAAAATAATGTGGAAAGAATAACCTGAAGGTCAACTGCCAGCTTGTGCAGGACTAACCCTCTCCTTGGGCACAAAAGCCAAGAGAAAGGAGGGTGGGCCCAGGGAAGAAGGTGGGCGATCCAGATGGCACAGACGTTCTTCTCTCCCGGTTGCCTGCCTCACGCACCAGGATGTCACCCTTGGATTCATTTTTGGAAAAGGAGGTAAATCTACCTCTTAAAGCAGAGTGTGCTATGGAACTAGGGAGTCTTCCATTTGGTTGTGATCAATTATCAAAGGAGAAAACCTACAACCACCCCTTTCTAAAACTGTGGCTGGCCACCATCATGGCTGCTCCTCCCATATGGTCTATAAGTTTGCTGCAGACATTGGCACATTTTCCCATCCTTCTGCTTTAAAGATGAGAAGCCCTGTGTGAGCAGAGTTTCATGGCAGCAGCCCTCCAAGGCAGAAGAACAGTCTCTTGGATTTCTGGCAGGCTCCTGCATTTGCTCAGGAGACCCGAGGCCTCTCCTACACCCAGCCTAGAGTCCTGCACTCACATTCTGAGAAAGCTAGCTTGACAGCTGAAAAATGAAGAAAACAAAGGTCCATAAATTGAAAGGAAATCAAATGACCAATACTAAGTCAATGTTAGAAACCCATTCCCAGGGCATTTCTTTCTTTTATTTCAAGTTTTTATTTAAATTTTAGTTAGTTAACACGTATGGTAAAATTGGCTTCAGGAGTAGAATTTAGTGATTCAGCACTTACATACCAAACCCAGTGCTCACCACAACAAATGCCCTCCTTAATGCCCATCACCCATCGGCCCATCCCCCACCCACCTCCTGCCATCAGCCCTCAGTTTGTTCTTTTTGTTAAGAATCTCTTATGGTTCGCTTTCCTTTCTTTTCTTTCCCTCTTCCCCTATGCTCATCTGTTTTGTTTCTTAAATTCCACATATGAGTGAAATCATATGGTATTTGTCTTTCTCTGACTTATTTTGCTTAGCATAATACACTCTAGCTCCATCCACATTGTTGCAAATAGCAAGACTTCATTCTTTTTGATGGCTGAGTAATAATCCAGTGTGTGTGTGTGTGTGTGTGTGTGTGTGTGTGTATGTGTGTGTGTGTGTGCCACATCTCCTTTATTCATCAGTCAATGGACATTTGGGCTCTCTCCATAGTTGGCTGTTGTTGATAATGCTGCTATAAACATCAGGGTACACATACCCCTTTGAATCAGTGTTTTTTGTATCCTTGGTAAATATTCAGTAGTGCAATTATTGGATCATGGGGTAGTTCTATTTTTAACTTTTTGAGGAACCTCCATACTGTTTTCTAGAGTGGCTGCACCAGTCTGCATTCCCACCAACGGAGTAAGAGGGCTCCCCTTTCTCCATATCTTCACTAACATCTGCTGTTTTCCAGGGGCATTTTCTAGATTTGACTTCTACACATCTATACAGGCCACCATTCCCAGCATGGACCTGCTATGACCCGCTTTCTGTTCTCCTAACATAAGGGCTTCTCTGTTTCAGTCAATATTATTAGTCCGAAGTAATAAACAACTCAATGGAACTGCCTAAGGCGGCAAACACTAAAACAAAGTGCTATGATTCATAATTTGAAAACTAAGTTTAACCAGCTAATAATACATAATGAAGATACCAGCGACCCAGTTAGCTTTTATTAAATCCACCTGTTCAATTTCTATGATTATACAATGTAGAATATTTGGTTTTCCTAACACTGAGAATAAGGAGAGAGAGTAGAATTAGCTGTTGTTTTAATAATACATTTGACAATACATTTTTATTTGAATGATACCAAAAATGTAGGACTTCAACTATTTTACTTAATGATGTGCAGACCCACTGCCTTGTGACCACATGCACCAGTGTCCACAGGCTCAAATGAGTGTGGTCAGCTCACCTCTACTGTGACAACACCAAACAGGTGGTGATTGGCCAAAACGTGTGTCTGTGTTCATCTGATACTGGTTACGCAAGTTCAGATTGGCTCAACTTGGTTTTAGACGATTCAAGTTGGCTCAGGTGAGTAAATGGGCCAAGAGGCTTTTCCTTCTTTCTTTTGTTTCTTTTCTTTCTTCCTTACTTCCTTTCTCTCTTTCTCTCTCACCCTTCCTTCCTTCCTTCCTTCCTTCCTTCCTTCCTTCCTTCCTTCCTTCCTTCCTTCCTTCCTTCCTTCCTTCCTCCCTTCCTCCCTCCCTCCCTCCCTCCCTTCCTTTCACTGTGGTAAATATACATAATATAAAATTTATCATTTTAACCATTTTTAAGTGGACAATTCAGTGGCATGAAATGCATCCACATAGTTGGGCAACTGTTACCACCATCCACCCACAGACCTTCTCATCCTCCCCAACAGAAGCTCTGTCCCCATTAAATACTAATTCCCCATTCCCCCTTCTCCCAGCCCCTGGCAGTCCCCATTCTACTTTCTGTCTCTATGAATCTTATTACTCTAGGAATCTCACAGAAGTGGAATCATACAGGATTTGTCTTTTTGGCACTGGCTTACTTCACTAACTGTAGTGTCCTCGGGGTGCATGCATATTGTGGCAAGTGTCAGGATTTCCTTCCTTTTACAGGCTTAATAATATTCCACTGCATGCCAACATCTTTTCTTTTGTACTTTATCACTATGACTGTGGCACAGTCCTCCCACAAATACTGAAAAAAGTACCATGCCATGATTTCTGAATATAGGCCAAACTGCCCATAGTTTAGATGACTTGGGATTCTTTGGTTAATTCATTATGTTTCATTCTTCTTGGCATTTAAAAGAGGGTTGGAGATTAAATATTAATGAAATATTAGGCAAGAAAAACCTGGGACAGCAATTTCACTTCCTAACATCTCCCATAATTAGCAAATTCGATGCAGCAAAAAGAGCCCTGACCTGCCATTGGTCTGGTTTCTGGAGCAGGTTTTGAGGACTGGTGGTGGCTAGATTATCCCTTCTCTCTTGAAGATTAACATTCATATTTCTCAAAGTGACTAATGTGCTATTTTTACATACTTGGGCCCGAATGAGTGAATAAATGAATGAATGAACAAAGCAGAGGATAGATCACAGTGAGGAAGAGCTTCTATTTTCATGACTAGAAACAAAGGAAACAGCAGCAGCAGTGGTCAAAAGAACCCAAAAACCTCTGAGATACCTGGCGTGGGTGTGGTATGGTCCAGGCCTAAGCCTGTTTGAAGAAGACACGTGGACAGGTGAGTCTGCATCACGGTGCATCATGGTCAAAGCGAGCAGACTCAGAGGCAGTGGGAGTGAAAGGAACAGATGTCTCCCAGGTGGCACCAAGAGCTGGTGTGAGGGGAAGCAAGAGACCCAAGGCTGGGTGGGAAGTGTTGGGGTAGTGAGGGGGCTGCATCGGAAATCTGAGTGGGCAAACAGATCTCAGAGGCAGAATCAGAGGCCACCTGCAAATGGTATGGGCCAATGGAGAGGGAGACTGACCAAGGAGGGTGAATGGGAAACTTCCCTAAATAGCAACATCCCTCCAACTTTATGCCATGCCCAAGCTGCTCTCCTGGGCGGCAACCCCACATCCAGAGTCTAGTTCAGGCACCTGACCTATAACACCTGACTGCACCCACAGCAGGACACAATGGCCAACCATGGGGGCAGACCCAGCAGCACAATGGCACTGAAGACAGCATAAGGCCATCTCTGGAAATGTCTCTTAAATGGAGACAGGAACCAGATGCAGGTCTGGACCATGTGCCCCCTGCTAAAACCAGAGGAGCCAAACAAATAGATTCTGTAAGTCCAGTTCTATAAATCCTTCAGCTCCAACAGTTTGGGCCTTGGCTTGGTCTCAGGTGGAAAGAGACCAGCTTCTCTAGTGTGAAGGATGGCTGTGGAATCGGCTAACAGACCCAGACCTGGCAGGTTCTAGAATGCACCAGCAGCCCTGGGGGCACCATTCTGTCCCATACCTCCTTTCTCAAAGTTCCTGAGATGTGCTTAGTCTTCTCCAGTTGCCCATGGTCTTATTGATACAGAGTTGGGGGGCATTCTTTGTTTGCCTCCTGTGATCATAGTCCCATGACGTTTTTAGTAACTGATTAGCATTGGTCACAATCTGAATGCTTTGGGTTGAAAACCCCGTGCCCTCCATTGCCATGCTGTCACATCTCAGGAGCGGGCACCATATATTACATTACACATCTCTGAGTCTCATGTTCAGCAATGTGGTCTTTCTTCCTGAACAGCAGATGTTTCTAAAAATTCTTCCATGGAGTCTTGTGCTTCCTCGGGGTTGTCACGTGACAGTTTTGTCAGCTGGATGCGTCTCCAGCCCCTGGAACATGTGAAGGACCATGGGAGGTGCTGCAGGGGCCTGAGGTCGGGAACTGCATGTGGGCCAACCCCCTGCCTCAGTCCCATGCCCACCCTTCCCATTCCCAAAATCTGCCCTAGACACGTCACTGGCAAACTGGTACTACTCAGATCAGTGCAATTCAGTTCAAGCTCCATGTGTACTGGGCACCTCGTCAGGCCCCTTGCCTCTCATCCTTATAAACTCTCCTTCAGTTCCCACATGTGAACCTCTGCCCTCACAATCCATCCGAGCTGCTCAGGGGCTCCCCAGAAACATCTCCCCAAACTGCCCTGCTGGGGCTGGCCTTCCAGATGTTCCTGCCCCCTGCCCCTAAGCTCCCTCCTGGCTTCCCCCTCCCAACCAAGGGCCTTTCTCCCTCTCTCCTCTCCTATTACCATCAGAATCCCACGTGACCTCTCTCAGGGCTCTCAGCCCCCATCATAATCCCAGCCCCCACGCACCTTTACGTTCAGCCTCACCTGGTTGGCTCACTTCCTGAAGCTGCCCTCAAAGTCCCAGAGCCTCTCGGCTTATCATCCTTGCTGCAGCCAGCTCCTCTCCTGAGCACCCAGCCCCATCTGGACTGGGAAGCATCTGTGGTCTATCTCCCTCTAGAAGGAGGTTCGCAATACAGACTTACGCCATTTTTAATCTTTGCACCTCTGGTGCCTGGTACATCGCATGGGCTGTGCAGAAAGGAACACAGGGGCCAGCAGCCCCGGGAATCTGAGCAGCCTGGCTGGGGCCAGTTGGCTTTGAAGGAGAGTGGGAGTTATGTGCAGAAACTCGAGGTTAAGGAGAGACCCTCGGACGGTGATTTGGAATTAGTGAGAGATCAGTGCGCCAGAGCCCAGCTCATCTGGGTGGGGTTCTTGGTTAATTTCCAATTGGGAACAGAGTGTGAGAAAATCAGGGCAGCCCTTGGAGATGCATAGGTATCACCTTGTTGCCCAAAATTAGAGACCCCAGTGAAGAAAGGGACTAAGGATGTCCCCAGGAGGGCATGTGAGAACTATCCCTCCTGGAAGTCCCTGCAGGAGCAAGAGCCCACCTGAGGAAGGCCTGCAGAGAGAGGAGAGACTGAGGACATGTGGGAGCTGCCCCCACCTCACTTGTCACCTCTGCTCCCTCAGGTTTCAGGCTGCACACACACTTCCTCTGTCTCCAGTGTGTCCCTGGCCAGTTGGTCCTCCTCCCAACCTGCCTTATAGTGGTGGCTTTGTCCCTCCCTTAATGGCACTCCAGAAGGCAGTGATAACAACTTGCTCATTGGTGTCCTCAGCCCTGCAGTGTGGCCCTGGACCTAAACTGTTTCCAGAGCCTCAGCCAGCTGCCTCCCCCATATCCTGAAAGAGGCTCCTATGGATTTGAAATCATCATTGTCACCATCAGGGCAAGGGCTCCACACCCCTTACATCCACTGCAGACTCGGATCCATATCAACTCTGCTCCCTGCCACCCCAGGAGATAGACAGTTGTTGGCGCAGATAATGTGTCCAGAATGTTCCAGAACTGGGAGCCAGATGGGGTGCAGGCTTCTTGCCACTGCCATTTGCTTTCCTAACCACTGCACCTTGCTCTCTCTTCAAGGGCTAGAGGTGGGGAAGTTTCTTTCTAGATTATTGTTAGTGGAAGGGCTCTCCGTGATTTTCTTGGACAATAAAACAGTGTTTTAGAGACCCTGCCTTTAACTAGATTTTAAAAGCACTGAAGCCATCCCAGATTCCTGCTAAATAAGCTGCTCTGTGACAGCAACCGCCACCTCTGGTCACAGGTCTTCAAGAGGCCTCATAAAAATCAAATAAGGCCATTGTGCTGACTTGACAAATAGGCCCAGAGAAATCAAGTTTGGAAGCCTGAACACATCAAGTGAGGGGCTGACAATGCCAAGGCAGTACCCTCCTGGATTTTGTTTCTCAGGGTGGCCCCAGGAATTAGTTATGGCAGGTGCTACAGCTACTCATCACAGCACTGGGAGCAGAGGAGGCTGGGGAAGAGCACAGGACCCCTGGGAACTCTCCTGTGCTACCTCCTCATGTGCACACAAAAAAGGCAGGACCTGATGCCAGAAGAGCCAGAGCACCTGCAGAATCAGGGTCAGGGCTGTGGGAAGAAAGAGGCCACCTGCACTCGAGAGAGGCATGGGGGTGGGGGGTGAGGACCTTCCTCTTCCCCCGACTGGGCCATGCTCTGTGTCTCCCAGAAACTCCTGTCCTCAGCGCCTACCCATGAGGTCTTTCTCCAGCCCTGCCCTACCTATAGCCAGGTTTGGATAGACCGCTCCCTCCTGGGCACAGTGCGAGCACCAGATACCTTTGCATACCTGCTGCCCTATGACATGCCAATGGAGCTTACCTGAGTGCCAATGATCCCAGGGTACTCCTCTCTCAGCCCCTCGGGGCCTCTTAAGACATGGTACCCTTTACTGCAAAGCAGGTGCCCATATTTACTTCCTATGACACTGAACAGGGCATGTAAGAGAGGCACCAGCCCACAGGAAGCACTCACAATGCCACTGCCCACCCCACCCCCCGGGAAGGCCGAGGTCACCCATACACTTAGCATCGTCCCTCCCCATCTGGTGCCAGCATTCCTATCACAATCTCAAAAGGTCCTTCACAGGGGCGCCTGGGTGGCGCAGTCGGTTAAGCGTCCGACTTCAGCCAGGTCACGATCTCGCGGTCCGTGGGTTCGAGCCCCGCGTCAGGCTCTGGGCTGATGGCTCGGAGCCTGGAGCCTGTTTCCGATTCTGTGTCTCCCTCTCTCTCTGCCCCTCCCCCGTTCATGCTCTGTCTCTCTCTGTCCCAAAAATAAATAAACGTTGAAAAAAAAAATTTTAAAAATAAAAAAAAAAAAAAAAGGTCCTTCACAAAGCAAGCATAGACTGAATGCGAAATCACAGCAAAGCCATCTCCACAAGGAACAAGGATAAACACTTGTATGTTTGATGTGGTCTCAGGGCCCTGTATCATGCCTCCATTTAACTGTTGTATTAAGTTGACTATGATGTATTGACTTTCCTTTTTTTCTATTGTCAGAGGGCCCTTTTAAGAAAGTGCTGGCTGGACCGATGATAAACAGAAATCATGAAAACCCCCAATAATCAAGAAATGCATTTGGTGTGCCATCCTAGCACACAGCACTATTCCGTGCAGTTGCCACATAAATCAAACACCTTGAACTAGATGGCCGTTGAAGTGCTGACGTGCGCCCAGCCCACAGAGTGCATGGAACAGGACAAGGCATGCCTGGCCGCTTGAGAAATCTCCAGAGCCCAAAGGAAAGGAATAAATCTATTAAGGGAGAATTTCAGGCACAGAGAAGATATTTTCAGAGTACTTTTTCTCAAGATATATGTCACAGGTTAACACATGAGAAAGAGGGGGATTCCAAAAGAGTCAGTCCAAACCAAATCCAGTCCTTGCTGAACCCAGATGCACAGAGACTACAAGAACCTGCTATCCCAGGCCACCACCAGATCTATGGAACTATGATCTCTGGTGCTAAACAAACATGTTCTTACAGGAGCATGGAGAAGCAGCCCCCAGGGGAGCACTGATCAGCAAGTCCCTGCTCCTAGGAGGTGTACTGATGACCCGCCAAGTCCCCAAAGCTCACTCCTGAGCTGTGAGACCAGAGTCCCACTGAGGTCCTCTCTCTACACACACAGCAGAAGTAGGTGCAGAAATGGCGATTCAATCTGGATATTCAATACAAACTAGGCTGGATGCAACTCACATAGTCTTCAGTCACTGTATGTAAACAACAAAACATATCAACAAAGCTCCATAAAAGTAAGGAAAGTGGTGCATGAATGATCTCTACTTGACTACTCTAGGGCCTGAGCCCTCATGAACTCGGCATGTTGGGATGATTTTACAGACTGGAGGTCTTGTGTCCACTGGTCACCCCACTGGTGTCATGACACATGGGCTACGAACAACGGAGCACGTCAAGCCCTCATAATACCAACTAAATAGGGACAAAATAGAAGAGATGGCCACTCTCTGGGAGGAATACTGCCCAATTCACCTACGTGGACTCACTCACCAGCAGGCAGGTTCAAACACATCCTGCCACAGAAGTCAGCTTTACCTCTTCTAGAGGCCCTTCTAGAACTGCACAGTGCAAGGGCACCTGGGTGGCTCCATTGGTTAACTGTCCAACTCTTGATTTTGGCTCAGGTCATGATCTCATGGTTCATGAGTTCGAGCCCCGCATCTGGCTCTGCGCTGGCAGCCCCAAACCTGGTTGGGTTCTCTCTCTCTTCCCTCTCTTTGTGCCCCTACCCTGCTCATGCATATGCTCTCTCTCTCTCAAAATAAATAAATAAAATTTTTAAAAATTAAAAAAAAAAGAACTGCACAGTGCAGTAGTCAAAGGCATGAATTTTGGTGCAACACAGACTGCTTACCCCTTGAGCTGTGTGACCATGGGTGTGGTAGTTATCCAATGTAGGTCTTAACTGCCTCATCTGTAAAACAGGAGCAACCCTAGTCCCTATCTCTTCTAATCATTCTAGGATTCACTTAGATCATACACATGAAGTCCTTCACATAATGTTGGCCATGACCACCAACACCAGGGTCAGTTCCACCATCACCCAGGGACTCCCCACAAACAGCAAAACAAGAAACATTAACTCCTCAGAAGCCAAGAGTCCCAGTGGTGAAACAGGTGACCACTTGTCCCCCATCAACTTTCTGGGTTGATGTTGAATCATCCTGGGATTGAGACATGAAGCAGGGAGATCTCGGGAAGTTGTGTGATCTGGCTTTCTGTCCCCTAGGATATGCAACTGTGGTCAGTAGCTTCCTGATAGGCCCTGCCTGGGGAGAAAAGGGACTAATAACCAAGATTTGGGGGGAAACATTGGCCAAGCAGGGCCAGGGGTATCTTTGTTGCAGTTAAGTCTGGGACTTCACACAGCACATGTACAACCAAAGGAGTGAATCTCTGAGATGGGAAATCTTTGCCGTAAAGTTTTTCAAGCTCATCTGCCAATCAGATACAGTCAGTTCTCCTTGTTCAGGGCAGTTACATTCTCTAAAAATGCTGTGAACTCTGCATGTATGAATACTGACCCACTTACCTCCTAGGAGAAATACAGGATGAGGTTCCTGCAAAGCCTCTGCTCACCATTTTTGTCAACTAATCAATACATAACCTTGTTTTCCATCTGTTTCTTTTTTGTTTTTGTCTTATGTGTGTTTCTCCCTAAAGACACCTTATTTAATGTGTATTCCTCACAGATGATTACATCCTGTATTTCCTTATAATAAAACTAGCTAAGAAGAGTCTAACATTTTCCTGACCCTGGATAAAAAGACCGTAAATTTCTTTGGCTCCCAGCCTCATCACAGTGCCTTCACCATGCTCTTTTTATTAACGGTCACCTCATGAATCCATAAAGTAACCCCCTTTTCCAATGCTTCCTCACACACTATAGATGTTACTTTAGCGCTTTCCAGATCAACCTCATGTACAGATTGGCGAATTTCCTCTTCCTCTTTCTGGCTGTACCATATTGTTGACTCATGGCCAACAGCTCTATCATTCACACCTACATGAAATATCCAACACAACTTTTTTTTCTCCATAAGGCACATCATAGCCTTCTCATACTTAGAAACATCAGAATGCACTCCAGCACTGCAAGTGGGGGTCATTTTATCACCAAACAGAAAGCACAAAAATGCAAAAAACATGGCGCTAAAAGGCCCATGAAAAGGACACCTGTTTGCAGTATGAGAGCTGAAACAAGAAGGCAGAGTGTCTCCTTGTTCAAACTCAGCTGGGATCATGCACGCTGACTGACTCACATGCCTCTGCCTCTCTGTGAGTGTCCACAAATGCTTGCAAAAGCACCACGAGTACTGATTTTAAGCTTACACATAAATTTTAGCAAGTAGGCCAATTCACAAATATGGAATACATGAACAATAAGGATCAGTCAGGATTACCTGGGTGGCTCAGTCGGTTAAGCAACCGACTTTTGATTTCGGCTCAGGTCATGATCTTGGGCTCTACACTGGCAGTGCAGAACCTGCTTGGAATTCTCTCTGCCTGCCTCTCTCTCTCTCTCTCTCTCTCTCTCTCAAAATAAATAAATCAACTTAAAAAAAAAAAAGAACAAGGATCACCTATGCTTTGTTTACACATCTAACAGGATGCTAGTTTGCCTCTTTGATTTGAAACTCTCAGCAACAGAATTTGGCCATGCCATGTGACAAAATATGCTTTTTTGCTTATATTTTCCAAATTTTCCTCAATAAACATGGATTGCTTTGAAATAGCTCTTTCTTCTCTAGAAATACTCATGCACAGATCTCTGTTCCCCCAATCACATGTGTCTTCCTGCAATTTGAGTTTATTTCCTTTGGTTTCTCTCACATCCTGCCCTCCCTCCCCCACCCCCATCGCAGACCTCTTGGTCTCATCAGCATTACACAGCAGAGAGGTCTACCTGCAAACTGGAGCCTTTTCAAAAGCAAACACACTGAAGGAAACATCTGTAACAACAAGCAACATCTAGAGCATATAAAGTTCTCCTAAGATATAGAAAAGCACTCAGACTCCACATGATAAAGAGCACAAATCAAACATTCATAGAAAAAGAGTAGCAAAGGGTGCCTGGGTGGCTCAGTCCGTTAAGCATCTGACTTCAGCTCAGGTCATGATCTCTGTTTGTGGGTTCAAGCCCCACACCAGGCTCTGTGCTGACAGCTCAGAGCCTGGAGCCTGCTTCGGATTCTGTGTCTCCCTCTCTCTCTGCACCTCCCCCTGCTCATGCTCTGTTCTCTCTCTCTCAAAAATAAACATCAAAAAAAAAAAAAAAAAAAAGAAAGAAAAGAAAAAGAGAAGTAGCAAGATAACATGAGGAGATGGTTAAAGTTCATACCCAGTATGGGAATTTATTTTCAGGCAATAAACCAAAAGAAAACTTGTACATAGATGTCTGTGCCAGTCCAATGTGTAAGAAACAATCCCATCTGTAACCTGTATGCTTGGTGGCAGGGTATGTGCAGATGAATGAATTAGATGGCACGTGGCCTAAATGGAACATTCAAAGGTCAGTAAAAATGATCATGAAAATTATAAGGCAACACAGAGAAACACTTGTAACATGTCAGATTTTAAAAGGTGGATGGCAAAATTACATCTGGACTGCAAAGACAACCACATGCATTATTCATATTCAATGCTAGAGTCTGAAAAGTAACACAGAAAAACCAAAAGAGCTCATCTGCTAAGGCAGCGGGAACCATAGAGGATACTTTTTCTGTCTTCCCATTTCTAATTCCATTGTAATACTGTTGTCCACACAAGGACGAAATAAAAGGCTATGCAATACTCTTCAAAGTGTCCATGATGTAACTTTTCAAGCTTTAAAATGAGGATCAGAGAGGTGAGGGATGCTATGCAATTCTTCCTCCAGCAGAAGCCTTCCACAGTATTGCCTCTCGAACTTGAATGTGGCCTCTTGTCACATGTGGATTCAGTGGTTCTGCGGTGGGGCCCTCCAGTGGGGCAACACTGCTGGGCCATGGATCACACTTCAGAAAGCAGACTCCAGGTAGCCACCATTGCCCTTTGGCCGTTAGCTATTTTGTTTTGCTTTGTTTTGTTTTACTATAGCCTTAATCCCAGGCTATGACACACTAACCGTAGAAGGCCCAGGGAAAGGCCAGCATGGGACTCAGGCACCCTGTCCACCTATTTGAGGCTACTCTTTTGTTGGCTCCTGCCACACAGTCTGGCTGTCCTGGAGGGAGTAAGGGATTCCTTTTAGGAAGCAGGCTGTGATCTGAAGCAAGGAGTCACCACATTTCCCACTGGACCTCCTTCACACACTCTTGCTTTCAAGATGATTCTATCACAGTGGCTCTTTTTGGTCCAATTTCAAAAGGGTCCTCATCTGGAGAATGGGTCACCTGCGTCTACAGGATGGGAAGACCCAGGTCACATTCACCCAGGCATGGCACAGTCCCCCAAAGGAATCCTTAGGCCCCATTTTCATCAGGAGCCCTTGTCAGCACTGAGCTTGGCATCATCAGGTACTCTCTTTGATGGAGTTAATTTGTGAATGAATGAGTGAGTAAACCAAAAAAGCTATGCAATAAATAACCCGTTTAAATGAGCTTCTCTAGAGTGTCTCAGATTCGCTTTGAGGAGACACTCTATTTAGGGAGAGAAGTTACCTGCTCTTTCATTCAATGCCATGACTCTGAGGAACAGAGCTCCTACTGGGTCTCCAACAATGGCTCAGGATATCTCCCACCTCCACCTGCCCTTTGAAACCACCACCACCACCCCCATTCATTCCATCCTATTCATCCATCCCTCAGGCTCTCCAACCCAAAGTCTGCATTTTTGCTCAAATTAGCATCTGGTACAGCACAAAAACAGCAAAACGTCAGGTCTTGCCCACTCCCCGTCATACTCTAAAGATAATGTTCTCTTTATGAGAACTTTGTCAGGGAAGTCATTTGTTACAAGGTGCAGTATGCCCTGTGTAGCCCACGTTAGTCCCTGTGGCGCCATAGCCACTGTTTGGCAATGAGTCCAACTCTGCCAAGGTGAAGAAGGCTGGCAGTGCTTGGGCTTAAAGCCCAGACCTTGGGCCCCGAGCCACCTGCCTTTGGGGGGAGCTCCCCACATCCACTCGTGCAACAGCAGTTTCTCTACATCCCAGAGCCCTCGGTGCAGGCACAACTGCCGTGAATGACAAGAACACCCCAAAAGTGAAGTCAACCTACATTTAATGGTCTTTAAAAAGAACAAAAGACATCAACATGCAAGTAACAGAAACCAGCAGCAAGTCATATGACTTATATCCCAAACACACGTCCTTAGTGTATAAACTCATGGACTCCTCTGGGGGAAAAAAAATACTAATTAAAGCTTTAAAAAATATAAAAGCATTTCATTGTCATTTGCCCACAGAATTGGCCAAACAGAAGTTCCTTTACACAAGTGTAATAGTCACATCTTCTTTATATATTCACAGAGGTGTGTTGTTTTTCTTTTGTTTTTGAAAAGCAGCTTTTCAAATGTAGCTATCAAAATATATGCTCACTTTGATACAGTTAAAAGAAAATAAAGTTATGCTTAAATCCATTGGCCTCATTAATATGCATTTCTTCTCCAAGACTTTGTCAAACCTTCAAATAATTATTTTCAAAATAGTTATTTACAGCTAATGGCCCATAATGCCAAGCCCCTGAGCTTTCAGAAAAGTGTCACTGGGATACAATGGTCCCTGTGAAATGCATGCAGGTCACTACCCCTTGTCACTGGGGCATCCAACCACTGCCTGCCACAGTATGCACTCCCCAGCAACCTCACAGCCTTGTCAATGTCCCATCAGCCTGAGGAAAAAAACCTGGTAGGGGGATGGTAATCACAGGGGGCCACCCCCAACCATGAACAAATCCAGCACAAAGAGGCTAGAGACTCAATCTCTTTTAGGTGGGAGGGGGGTACCTTCTGGAAGGCACTAGAATATCCACATACCTGCTACATAACTGAATTAATGCAGAACTAAACATGCCCTTGAACTATGGGCTTTGGCACCTGTGTGGGCAATACCAGAGTATCCTTTGCTCTCTGGGGCCCTCCACCCCCTTCCCTCTGGGGACAGCCAGAGTCCTACCTGCTCTTGGGGCCACTTTGGCCTCTCCTCTGGAGTTCTGGACTTGGTCTTGAAGCCTCTCTGGGGGTCTCCGGAGTGCTTGGCCTCAGGAGGGAGGTTCAGTGATTTGGGCCTTCCCTCATGTCTGCTAGGGCCGTGGCTGGCCTCACTGGGTGGGCAGGCCTCTGTGGAGTCCCCGGGCCCCGGCTCGGGTCCCCGCACCAGCGCGTGTTCAGGGCTGGCCTCACCGGCGCTGGTGATGCTGGTCATGCTCAGACTCATCTTGATCTCAGCCACGATCTGGTCGATGTCCTCCTCCTGGTCCTCCAGGTCCCGGTCCCCACGCCTCGGGTGATAGGGGGAGGCAGTGCCCGTGTTCCCATTGGCCTCCGCAGGGTAGTAGTCCTGGTAGCCCTCTTCACTGGGACAGTAGTGGACACCTTCTTCCTGGTCCTGGGCCTCCAGGACGGAGGCCTCATCCTCCGGGATGGGGAGGTGGCTGTCCCGGTAGTCCGGGCTGCCTTCGTCCCCGTGGCCATGCGGATGGGGGCCTGCCGAGTCCGTCCACTCCTCCACGGCCTCCTGGCACTCATCCGTCTCCAGGTGGCGTGTGCCATGGGCCAGATACCCCTCCCCGTTGCAGTCCATGCCCTCCAGGTAGCTGTCATCCTCGGGGCAGTAGCGGATATAGTAGGTGATGCCCTCCTCCTCCTCAGGGAGGCCCTCATCATAATCCTCCTCCTCAGAGGTGTTGTTCACATAGTCAGAGCTGGAGTCCCCATCGGGGCTGTGGTCGTGGCACGCCTGGTCTGGGGGTGTGGGGCTCTCGGGTTGCAGGGTGGACAGCTCCAGGCCCTTGGGCACATACTCTGCCAGGGGTAGCTCTGCGTCCTCGCTCTCAGGCTCCTGGCCATGGGGGACGGGGCCAGGCCTTGCCCTGTGGTCCAGCATGCTGCTCGCCGTGCTCTGACGCTTCCGGTTGGCCATGGCGGATGCTCACGCAGCCATCATCACCTGCAGGCAGCCACTGTGGGGAAGAACGTTGAAGAGGACAGTCAGAACCCCACAAAACATGGCTGACCCAAGGCTCCCGCCAGGCTGCCAGCAGCAGGACCCATGGGAGTGTTCCACCACCATGTTTTCTCAGAGCAAAGTTAATGCACATCTGTTCAAATAATGTGATGTCCCCACTGCAGCTGACTCATTTGTGGAGAGCAACGCATGCCCATGCCACAGAGAAGGGGGACACGCAGGGCTGAGGGGAAAGGAGGCAGGGGCAAGGCGAGGCACCTGCCATTCACCAGGATGACTGCCTCTTTCCCAGAACCTCACCGGCTCATTCATGACTTCTTAAGAATGCTCACCCCGTTTGGGTAGCCAAGGTGACAAGACAAGGAGTCATCAGATCAAGTTATTTTGTCTCAAAAAGCAAAAGAGAAGCTTTCATTCAGAAGACATGAGGAGGTCTAATGAGGAGGTAACACTACCTTCCAAGTCTAAATCCGCTGCTCCTCAAAGGCCTCAAGTCCCCTCCCCTACCAGCTGTCTCGCCCTCCCCAGTGCATAGAAGCCTCTCCTTCCTCCTAGCTCCAAACCAAGAGGATTCCCCAAGTGACCAGACTTGCCAGGGACTGTCCAGGCTGAGCCCCATACAGAGAAGCTGAACCTGAGCCCTAGCCTCACAGGCTCAGCAGGGTGAGGGGACAGGAGAGGGGGACGCCAGGGGGAGGACAGCACTGCCTAGCCATGGAGAGAGGGCAGAGGGTGTGGCCACAGCTTGCAGGATGTGGATCATGGCATCACGGGCACTGCGAAGATCCTGTAAGTCCAAATGGGGGAGGTCCTGGGGTGCCTGGGTTGCTCAGTCTGTTAAGCGACTGACTCTTGATTTCAGCTCGGGTCATGATCTCAAGGTTCGTGAGTTCAAGTCCTGCAACGGGCTTCACGCTGTGTACATCCTGCTTGGGATTTTCTCTCTCTCTCTCTCTCTCTCTCTCTCTCTCTCTCTCTCTCTCTCTCTCTCTGCCCCTACCCCACTCGCTCTGTCTCTCTCTCAAAAGAAATAAACTTTTTAAAAATGGAGAAGGACCTTACCCACCCCCCAGGACTCTGCATTTTATCCCACAAACCATGCAGAGTCATCAGGCAACTTTCAGCAGGTGCATGACACGCAGGATTCCTGTTTTAGTCTCATCTCTCTGAGCCCAGGGTGGAAGAGATGCTGGAGGACAGAGAGCTGCAGGGAGGGAGACCAGTGAAAAGTCTATTCCAGCTCTAGGGAATGTGAGGGGCCAGCATCAGGGAAAAGCCATAGGGGATATTCAAACGGATCATTAATGTTTTATCTCTTCAGCTGAGTGGTGACCCAGATGTTTGCTTTATTCTTTAAATGGTACTTTGACATTACTTATGCCTTGTTTTTGTTTACATCATAGTTCATTTATTTTTAAAAACTTCTTCCAGTGTCCAGAAAAGAAATGAGAGCCTGTACACACGAAAATAGTTACAATGGTAAATTTCATGTTATGTATATTTTACCACAATTAAAAAAATTATTTTTTTTTTTAATTTTTTTTTCAACGTTTATTTATTTTTTGGGACAGAGAGAGACAGAGCATGAATGGGGGAGGGGCAGAGAGAGAGGGAGACACAGAATCGGAAACAGGCTCCAGGCTCTGAGCCATCAGCCCAGAGCCTGACGCGGGGCTCGAACTCACGGACCGTGAGATCGTGACCTGGCTGAAGTCGGACGCTTAACCGACTGCGCCACCCAGGCGCCCCTAAAAAAATTATTTTTAAGTGAGTGAGAGCTTAAGGCAGTGGAAATGAGAGAGGAGCTGTGGAAGCAATGGGCTCAGCAGGATTAGACAGCAGAGACAGAGACTCTCATGCCAGTTCCTGGCCAGGCTCTGAGCTTCCCTGGCTATACATCCTGTTTCTTCTACCTTATCTCCCCCTAAAAGTCCTAAACTAAAGACCCTTTGCATTCTGTATTCCCCAGAGCACCCATACAGCATTTTGCTTATAGTGGTGACTAAAACACATTTTTCTATGAGACTGGGTTTACCAGATGGCCACAGTCACAGCATTATGAATATTCCCCAAAGAACGGAAGAGATAATTATATCATCTGTCCAGACACTCAGAGTGCGAGCATCATTACTGATTGAGCCACATGCTTCTGACATGTGAATTCACTCCAAGAAAATTTCCTATTACAAGAGGCTCATGAATGTCTTGGTAGCATCACTAGATGCTGAAAGATTCACAGAACCTTCTCCAGAGCAGCCCATGGACTAGAAAGATACCCCACCAGGAATATTATCACTGAGATGGACGCTGTAGGGTATGAATGTCCTCACAAGTTACCCCATCCCCAAGCCCCAAAACTGACAGGATAATCCCAGATATTTATTCCCAGGTAGGGATCGAGGTGCTCAGTGTTCACTATAATACAGGTGACCAGAGGATGCATCAAAAGCACTGACCTGCCTCACAGCCATTTATCATTTTACAACAGACCTCTTACCTGCACAAAGGATAGCTAACCACCAGGGACATGCATATGCTGTAGGACTGACGGAAGGAACTTGGCAACCACTTTTTGTGGACACAATCTCTAGAAACAACCCCCAAAATGGTTCCTAAAGCATGCAGTGAATGCAGTGGCTAAGAGATGGCCAGATTCCTACACTTTGAGAGTCAGGATGGTCAAAGGCAAATGGAGCTGGTGGTCAGTTGCCCCTGAACACTCAGTTCCTATTCCTTGGGAGTAACTCTATCTCTATATCTCCCCAGGTCATACACATCCACATCCTTGTTAACAAACAAACTAAGGTACACCGTACCTCTTAACTTCAGATTCCATCTTAACCTCAAATTCTATGTCATTTGAGGGATAAAATCTGTATGCAAATACAGACGTGTGTATGCCCACATCTACATATGACACCATCTAGGCCAACATAAGACTCAAAGATGAAAGTACATATATTACAGTAATGTGGGACAGTCCCTAATCCCATAATTTACCCAAGCAATCTACAATGTGAGGCTACTCCAGCCAAAATTTCAACAGAATATTGGGGAAACTGTGGCCCAATAATTCTTAGGTTCATTTGGAAGAATAAATTCGTGAAAATAGCTCAGAAAGTTCTAAAAATGAGAGTAATTAAGAACTTGCCTTATCAAGTATGTAAATATACTCTGAAGTTTGGGGCCTGAACCCATGACCCTGAGATCAAGACCTGAGTCGAGATCAAAAGTCAGATGCTTAACCAACTGAGCCACGCGGGCACCCCCATTTATTCAAGACTTAAAAGGTCTTTCAACAGCATTACAGGATTCTTCACAGCAAATTTATTCTTAGATTTTATTATTTTCTGGTGGCTGCAGTGTCTGCCATTATATATTTACCTGGCTATTGTTGGTACATAGAAAAATATCTATATTGATCTTGCAAAAGTCCATGTTCAAATTCTAATAATTTTTAGTTGGTAATTTTGTTTCTCTCATTTCCAGCATTTTATCACCTTGTCTGGATGCACTGCCCTGGAGTGCTACTACACAGTTAAATGGTGGAGCTACTAAAAGACAGCCTTGACTTATTCTTAATTGCAATGAAAATGTCTTTCTTTACTTTACTTCTTACCAGGGCCAGTCCAGGATAAAGCACATATGGCACTCACCTCAGTCATGAAATTTAACAGGGAAGGGGCCCCTGGGTGTCTCAGTCAGTTAAGTATCCGACTCTTGGTTTCAGTTCAGGTCATGATCTCCCAGTTTGTGAGTTCAAGCCCCATGTCAGGCTCTCTGCCCCCCTACCCCACGTTTCTCTTTTTCTCAAATAAATAAGTACACTTTAAAAAAAAGAACAGGGGCGCCTGGGTGGCGCAGTCGGTTAAGCGTCCGACTTCAACCAGGTCACGATCTCACGGTCTGTGAGTTTGAGCCCCGCGTCGGGCTCTGGGCTGATGGCTCAGAGCCTGGAGCCTGTTTCCGATTCTGTGTCTCCCTCTCTCTCTGCCCCTCCCCCGTTCATGCTCTGTCTCTCTCTGTCCCAAAAATAAATAAACGTTGAAAAAAAAAATTAAAAAAAAAAAAAAAAAAAAAAAAAAAAAAAAGAACAAAATTTAACAGGGCAACAAAAAAGAGACTAGTTTAATACAATACTTTTAAAAAAACTATGCAAAAATAGATGATAAAAAATACCAACATGTTAATAGAGACAAGATCAGTATTATTGATTTTTCTCTTTGCCTCAGGTTCCCATAGGGCTCCGGCTGGACACTGTGAATGAGCCAGTTTTTCAAAAGTTTTCACCATGAAATACCATGCTAGTTGTTGGCTTTTCTAGAGTTTGATAGAGTGGACCTTCTGATCCGGTTCTCTTTTCCATGGATACAAATGGAAAGGGACCCACAACAGAATCCTGGACGGCAGCAGCCTCGTCTTTGAAGGTCTGCAGAATTACATTTAACCTACCGGGGCACTTTTGGTATAAGAGAAAGAACCCTCCTATTAAAGATGAAGACAGAAGGTCTGTGTTTAAATTCAGACCTCCATTTGCTGTCAGGCCTTGGGCAAGATATTTAACAGAGCGATGGTCTTCTGCCCTTGGTAAATTGGAAATGATAGCACCTGCCTTCAGGGCTTGAAGCGGGTTAAATAGGAAAATAACCAGCGGAGGCTTCAACTCCTTAACGTTTGTTTTTTCCTACTATATACAGGGAACTGAGGAAAATTTTAAATGAAATGTGAACGGAGAGAATGCCTGACAAGGTGTGTGTCTTGGGTGGGTGATGGGAACTCTGCCGACACAGCTAGCTGGAAATGGCTGTTGTCAAGTGACAGTTACCCTGGCCAAGGACATAATGTGCATGTCTGCAGCAGGACATAGGTACCTAAAGGCAGGACTGCAGGAAAGGAGGAGGTGTTGGGGAAAGCCAAGAGCTGCTCCCCAAAGCAGTGGTTCAGTCACTTTGTTGGGTAGAAAGCCCACCTGGGGAGTATGCAGGTTCATGCGCTCGAGATTCTGAGCCAGTGAGCCAAAAGCCAGGCCTAGAGCTGCAGGTGGTTCTGATGTCTGGGGCTCTAGGACTGCACTCTGGGAACTTTCCAGAATGGATTTGACCTCCTTGCCAATAAAATACAAGGCCTTTCCCTAGATGCCCAGGCCATCATGCTCCACGCATTCTCTATTCCTTTTCAAGATCCCACTCCTGGGTCACCTATACTCCCTGCCAGTATGACAAAGGTGGGCGGCCTGGTTCCACAAGGGCTATTCAGAGAACAGCAGACACCTCCCAGACCAGGAAGGTGTGGTAAAGTCAAAGGGATGGGAGAAGGAAAGGTGGGGCGAAAATATCCGTGAAGCAAAGTGGTTCCTGAAAAAAAAGGAGTTCTGAGTTTATAATATCCAGTATAGTCCAATAAAGGTGTGTTTGAAAGCACAAGGCACTAACACACTGCCTTTGCATGGGAGGGCTTGCAGCTCGATGACAAAGGATTCCAGTTATAACACCTCAGTGACAAGCAGCTTTTTCAGCACCCTTCATGTCTACAGGGAGGTCCCACACAGCTGCCAAACCTCACCTTCCTGGGCCCCAAGCTCATAGGCAACAACTCATGGAAAGATCTGCAGTCACTTCAGTGCATTCTCCTTCTGGGGGTGCAACTGTTTCAAGGGGACAGCTGCCCTGTAGGAGGCTATGAGGAGCTTCACTCCCCTTGGGAGAGGGGAGGACACGTGACTAATCTTAGCACATCATTTGTTAAACGAACACGGGCAGATTTTTGTACCCAGAGGTGACAGCTTCTCGGGGCATGATACTTCCCAGAGATAAGGATCACAATTTGTTCTGTGGTGTATTTAAATAGGGAATATAGAGAAGAGATACTCTCTCATAGCTGTTCCATCCACAGACAGCCATCGTTGATTTTGTCCTGTATTGCCTTCCATTCTCTTTTCTATACATCTCTTTTGTGTGGCTGAAGTCTTGCTGTAAACACTGCCATGTTCTCCTCTCCTAACATAATATATGAGCAGTGGGAACTCTCTATAATTATGATTTTAATGGCTACATAGTATTTCCTGGCCGAATAGACAGAATCTAACTATTCTCTATTGATACATGGATGGTGTCCTATTTTTATATGAGAAGTAATGTCCTGATGGTTCCCCGAGAATATACTCTAGGCCTTTTACCCCCTTTTATCCAGAATCCTTTAAACTTTCCTCCAATCCGAGGTCCAGGTTCTCAGAAAAGCTCCAGGAGGACTGTGGCCAGGAGAGAGTTAACCACCCCTACCAGGGGCTGGGCGGTTTCACATGGGAACATGTGAACAAACATATTGAGGTCCTCTGCTTCTGATTAATCATATTAAAGATAAATCCTTCACAACAGACCATCTGGAAAGCAATTCAAATGTACAGAAGAAACACGATTACCTGCTATGCATCCAAGAAAATGAAAATGAGGCCCTGTGTCCAGACTCAATTAATTCTAGAACAGCAAGCACATAAATCAGTAGAAAATGCAGACCCTGATTCAGTGCTTACCACTCTCCTCCTGAAACATGCTAATGAGATGTGGGAAATAAAGGCTTATTGTCAACAATGAAGAGCCCCAGTGTCCTTATTCTAAACCACATTTTTCTTGTGCATGGGAAAACAACATTAGCCAGTTCTTAGAAGCACTACTAATACAGCAGACCAAGATGAAAAAGAGTGATTCGGTGGCCACACTACAGACCAGGTAAAATGTTATCATACAAATGAGATATTTACTCAACCAAATGGCTACTGCCCACAATCTTGTTCCTCAGTTCAGTCTCACAGGTTGTAAAGATAATAGCCTTTTCTTCCCTTTCAAGAATTTAGTTGTTTTGACCACACACAATCTGAGTTTACACAGCCCTAGAGTACACCTGTATAATCAGTTCAAGCAACCCAGGCAAAAGTCATCAATAATTTCCCCAAAACCAGGCTGAGTTCTAACACTGTCACACAAGACACTGCAACCTAGTTCAGCTCACACAGGGATATGCTTCTCTTTGAACTGGCAGGAAATAAAGGGCAAAAATGTCGAACCTTCAATAATAGGCTCTTAGTTAAGCCAATGTTAGCACATCCATAAGACAATTATGCAGCGATTAGAGTATTTACAAAGAGTTTATCATATAAAATGCGTTATTATAATTTATTCACAACCAAATAAACATAGAATAAACTGTGAAGAAATACATTCAAACACCAGCAAGGGTTTCCTTTGAGCAATGGTGCAAAAATTGTATTTACTTCCTTTCCTTCTTCATTTCTGAGTATGGTACTTCTATAGACTAGTAACATATAAAAAGACAAGTACCATGGAGTACAGCCCTCTACAGCCACAGCTGCCAAGTGATACTTCTGCATAGGAAGGGCGTAGGTCTCAGCATCCCTTGAAAGAATCCTGGGATGCGGGTGAGGACTGATTTGTTCCATCTGGGCCTTTCAGTATGCCAGGATATCTGCCCCACTGCATCCTTCAGCTTAGAATGAGCAAAAGGGGATGATCTAACCCTGAAATACAATTTAAAAATGCTGTCAGCCCTTCACCAATGGCAAGTCCCCAGGAGCTGGTATTTGTATCCCACAATGTAATCTACACCTGAAACCAGCATTCACACCATAATGCATGGCAGTATGGTACCCATGTGTATGTGTGGGCCAGCAGACACTGCTCTTGTTAGTTACCCCTAATTGTAAGAAGTGAACTTGCTCCCACAAGAACTCCCGGAAGTGTTTGGCTTACCCAAGTCAGTGCCTGTTCTTATTTGCATTCAGGAGGAAATCAAGGGTCTGGATAAGAAGGCAATGAAACAACACGAAAATTATCAGCAACATGCTTGAGAATGTTGAGAAAAACACATAATGTCTGCATTGGCCAAGGCCTTGTGCCAGGAAGGACATTCTAAACACATCCTTTACCAAATCCATCCTCAGAGACAAAGGACTCAGTACCCCCACAGAAAGCAGCCACAAGACCAGAGAGAAAACCAGAGTCGTTTGTGCTGGCTGTCCAGCTATTTTTGTATTTTCCTAATCACTTCCAAACACATGCATCACTCACTGTGCAGATTTAAAATAAGCCATTATGGGCTGAACTGTGTCCCCTCCACCTCCAAATTTATACCTTCATGTCCTAACCCCCAGTGGCTCAGAATGTGGCCTTGTTTGGAAATGGTCATTGCAGATGTAATTAATTAAAAGAAGGTCATTAGGATGGGTCCTAATCCAATATGACTGATGTCCTTATATAAAGAGGAAATTTGGAGACAGACCTACACAGACCTACATCATGTGAACATCACCAGAAGCTCTGAGAGAAGCAGGGAACAGATTCTCCCTCACAGGAACCAATACTACAAGCACCTCCATCTCAGACTCCTGGCCTCTGAAACTGTGGAATAATAAATTCCTGTTGTTTAATGCCACCCAGTTTGGGCTACTTTGTTACAACAGCCCTAGCAAACCAATATGATCCATAAAGATTATGTGTACATTACTCAAAGGAACTCCTTTGTTTTTTTATCTTCTGGAGAATTCTCCAGCATGTAATCAGGGATGTGTTTCCACCTTGAGTCCGACCATTGTGTCAATTATTCAAGTGTCCTTCCTTGCCTTTCCACCATATGCATTTTAGAATCATCTTATCAATACCTTTAAGTTTATTTATTTATTTTAAGAGAGAGAGAGAGAACGTGCATGTGTGCACAAGTCGGGGCAGGGGATGGGCAGAGAGAGAATCCCAAGCAGGTTCAGCACTCTCAGTGTGTAGCCCGATTCAGGGCTCGAACCCATAAACTGTGAGATCATGAGCTGAGCCAAAGTTGGACGTTTAACCAACTGAGCCACCCAGGTGCCTCTAATACCTGTATTTTTAATTTTTTTTTTTAACGTTTATTTATTTTTGGGACAGAGAGAGACAGAGCATGAACGGGGGAGGGGCAGAGAGAGAGGGAGACACAGAATCGGAAGCAGGCTCCAGGCTCTGAGCCATCAGCCCAGAGCCTGACGCGGGGCTCGAACTCACGGACCGTGAGATCGTGACCTGAGCCGAAGTCGGACGCTCAACCGACTGAGCCACCCAGGCGCCCCAATACCTGTATTTTTAAAAATCTTGCTGAGAATTTAATTGGGAGTGCATTAAATCTATAGATCAACTTGGTTACAATTAATATCTAAACTATACTGAACTTTCCAATGCATAAATATATCTTTCCGTTATTTAGGTCCTCTTTGATTTCTCTTATCAGTATTTATAGCTTTTGGCCTACAGTTTTTGTACATGCTTTGTTGGAATTATATACATTTCTTTTGTTTTTGTTTTTTTTTTTTTTTTGGTGCATTGTAAATGTTCTTTTTTACTCACAATTGCTTTATTTATATAATATAGAAATTTAACTGTTATATAGTGAACTTGCTAAATTCATCTATTTATTTCAGCTTTCTGTAGATGCCATTGGACTTTGCAGACAATGATGAAGTCTGCAAGTAAGAATTGGTTTTATGTATTCTTTTGCAATCTACCTCCCTTTTATTTCTTTTCTTTGCCTTACCACACTGGTGAGGACATCTAGTATAACACTAAATAGGAGAGATGACAGCCACCAGACCTTGCCTTGTCCCTGATCTTGGTGGAAAACATTCGATCTTTCACCACTCGTATGATCTTAGCTGTAAATATTCTGTAGATGTCCTCTTTCAGATTGAAGAGGTCTCCATTCCTATGTGCTGAGTGTTTTTTAAATCATTAATGAATGTTGAATTTTGTTAAATGCTTTTTTCTACCCCTACTGAGATGCCCTTGTGGTTTTTATTCTCTATTCTGCATAACACACTGGCTTAGGTTTGACTTTCGAAGCAGTCTTGCATTCCTGAGCTATCCCCACTTGGCCATAATGTATTATTGTTAAGTATTGCTGGATTTACCTTGCTCATATATTATTGAAGCTTTTTCTACCTCTACATTCAGAATTATGTCAAATTACTGTGCATTCAAGCTTTGACCTCCATGCCAATGGTGTTGCTTTTTATTCTGTCCAGAGTTTTTAGTTCTAACGAATGAGAGAGACAGGCTTCAGTGGGCTTAATCTTGGCCAGCACCATATATCCTCCATTGATCTGCTCATAGATTTTGAAAGGTACATTAAGTAAAAACCTACTTATTTTTATTTTGTTCAATTCATCAAACATGTACAACTGCAATCAATGATACTGGCTCAGCCTGCTATCATCAGCACCATCAGCAGCAGAGAAGCCAGGCTGGAGGCAAACAGACAACTTGTACCAGTCCCAGGGTCCTCAGTCCCAGCGGCATGTTAGAATCACCCTGGGGAGCTTTTAAAAACTATCATTCCTGGGGGCGCCTGGGTGGCTCAGTCGATTAAGCATCTGACTTCCGCTCAGGACATATAATATCTCATCTCATATATCCTCATATAATATCAGGACAATAATGATCTCATGGTTCATGAGTTCAAGCCCACATCGGGCTCTGTGCTGACAGCTTGGAGCCTGGACTCTGCTTCAGATTCTGTGTCCCCCCCCCCCCGGCCCCTCCCCCACTTGCACTCTCTCAAGAATAAATAAAAATTAAAAACCATCATTCCTGGACCTGTCCCAGTCCCATGAAGTCAGAATTTTGGGGTGAGGCCCTGATACCAGTATTTTGACTATCCCAGTGACTGAAATATGGCCAAGGCTGAGAGCACTGAATTGGAAATATTGAAAGTATGGTTGATGGCCCTTCCAGGAAGACCCTATAACCCTCAAGGTTCACAGTCATTAGATAAGAAGCTCTGGGCCAGGAGAATAAGGGGCAACCGTGTAGGGAAAGGGAGCTTCATGTTGCTGAAGGGTTGGCCGTA
The DNA here is from genome assembly GCF_028749965.1 of Puma concolor. Lineage (NCBI taxonomy): Eukaryota > Metazoa > Chordata > Mammalia > Carnivora > Felidae > Puma > Puma concolor. The sequence continues at coordinate 128,404,611 of NC_141672.1, read as the reverse complement.
GCCTCTCCTCTACCACCCACTGCTGCAGGCATCTGAGTCTTTGGGGCCTTTGTCTAATAACACATACAATCTCTAGGGCTCTCCTGACCCTGGTCCTTCATAGCCATCTTCCCCTTGGTCCTCAGGGAAGCAATGCTGCTCTTCAGCACAGGCCCTGACACACACAAAGTGGCTTTCTCTTTTACACCCTGGCATGAAGCTGAAATAAAGTGATATGTTTAGAGGACATTTTTAAGACTGGGGATCTCCCTGCTTCTACCTCCTACTTTTGCCAATAAGGTTCAATCAGCTCCAGCTCCTTCTAGAAAATGCACACAGGCAGGAAAGGGGCTAGGAGGGAAGTGTGCATGAGGCCCCTAGGGCCCCCAAAGCAGACAGGCGTCTAGGGCTTCCTTCCCTTAACACAATGCTTTAGCACTGACCTGGGGGCTCCAATTACAGGACTGAGATGCTGGACTGTCAAATTTTCAAAGTAAAGCTTTGCTGATTTGGCTCAGCATTGTATAAACAGGATATGAAACCAACCTCTAGCATGGAAAGATGTCAGTTTCCAAAGCTAACCATCCAAGGATAACCTGCGATTTAGATTTCCGTACCTCTGACCTCCTCCCCAGCTGGGGTCCTCTTAGTTCTCAAGTATCCCTCTGAAGCTTTGGGGCTGGAAAAGGGGGTTCCCCAGGGCTATTGGAGAGGGCAGTGCCTGGAGAACAGCTCTGTGGGAAGCCACAGTTCACTACTACCAAAACCAAGGGGGTCTTAGAATTCAGAAAGTACTGGGCAGAGGCTGTCAAAGCACAGGGCCAGCCATCAGTGCCAGCAGCCCTGGCCAGAGCAGAGTGCCAGCAGCTGGCCCAGAGATGGTAGCTGGAGCACAGATCCAGCGCAAGACGTAGGAGCCCAGGATCCATGGGGAAGGACAGCCATTCCAAAAGGGAGAGACAAAAGTCCCACTCACTCTGGCACTGATTTCTCCCCAGTCCTAGCTCATTCAAACAGGAAATAACCAGGCCAGAGAGGTACCATCCCTGCCTGCCTTGGGCCCTCACCCACAAGGGGTGCCTATAGACCCTCCTCTCCTGTGAGGCTCCCACCCCAGTTCCAGAAAACTAGTGAGGCACCAGCTCACTAGTGATGGCCCACCTGTGATCTCACGCAATTTTTCATTCACTTCACCCTTCTGGCAAGCCCCCCCAAACCATCTGGTTGGCCTTCTGGAACATTCTTTAACTCTCTGCAGATGGTGCCGACACACCCACCTGGTTCATAAGTCAATGGAGGCAGGGGCTGGGTCTTGTATTTGGGGGTCCTCCAGTGCCTAGGAAAAGGGGCTCAATGAAAGCGGCTGAAAGGGTGTAAACGAAACTCGATGTGGAGATGAAGCTCCGGAAATGGATATAAATTGTCGGCTACTCAATCACTTTGTCAAATGATTATCTTCTGAATAAAAGATCTCCCACAGGAATTTCTTTAAATAGCCAGCTTCTCCTGGCTCATTTAAAATGACTTTATTTATGTATAACTCTTTTACAAATGTTTCCACTGTGGGAAGCAGGGAACTTGGGTACTTAGCGGAAGCTAGGGAGGTGTTGCAAAAGAGAAGATGCACAGTCGCCTGCGGGCCTGTGGCCACCCCTCCTCAGGGGTGCACCGTGGTCTCCATGCCCCCAAGCCCCCCACACAGGCTCCGGAGCTCGGAGTGAGAAAGCCCCTCATCCTTTGCTGGGGAAAAGCCAGCTCCACCCCATTCCCCAGTTTTGGGGGTCTGCTGACAAGCAGCTCACCAGATTTCTCCAGAGCTGCTCCCAGCCACCTCCTGGGTTGAGCTGTTAATCCACCCTCCTAGGGGACATTTTGATCCTTTCCACAAGATACCCAGGATAACTTTTTCTCCTAAGTAACATTTTCTTCCCCTAGAAAAGTGTGGTAAACAGAGAGACGGTGGGTATTTTCAAATTAGGGCCCTGGCTGTAGCTTTTCAAGACAAAAATAAAAAACAGTATCTGGTGGTCGCGAGGCTGAAGCAAAGCAGCCAAGTGTGGCTGGCAGGTAATGGAGAAGTCTGGGGGCAGAGGCTCACAGCTGTCAGGACTCCTGAGTAAGGGGCAGCATGGCCCCTGGCAATGGCCCGGAGCACTTCTCCAGCCTCCTAGGGCCCCTGGGGTGTCCCAGATGGTGTAGCCAGGGCAAGCTGGCAGGGGACCCCAGAAGCTTCTGGGCCTTGGCCTCCAACTGGGGACAAATACCCCAGAGCTGCCCTGGGTTTGGGGGCTCCAGAGCCCTGCCTCCTTTGTCCCCACATGGCATCTCTGGGCTGCTTTGCTTCCTGACAGCCCCTTCACAAAGTGGCCCTCACACTTTAAGTCACTGGGGTTAATGGAGAGATTAGTAAAATCCAGAGTGCCACACCTCACTCTCAGTGCTTCTGATACAGGAGGTCTGGGGTAGGACTGAGAATGTGCATTTTTAGCAGGTGCCAGGTAAGGGTGATGCTGCTGGTCTGGGGCCAAATGTGAGGCACCACATTTGGTGAGACACCAGGCCCCCCTGTCTCGCCTTCAGCACCTGCATCTCTGGAATCTATAATAAAAAACCCAGGAAAAGTAGCATAGCAGGTTCCAGATCTGAGAGGGGCTAAAATGCCATCATCACAGTATGCTCCTGAGGCCTCTCTTCTCAAGATACGGCCCCCAGTCCCACCACCCTAAGCATGAAAGAGAAAACAGGATTTCAAGGCCACACTCACCCATTTAACAGGCCTGCAGATTCCTGAGCTCACAGGAGCCCCTGCTGGAGATAACAGCCGATTCACCCTTTCCTGCCAAAATCTGAGTAAATACACCTAATTGCTCTCTCAGGCTGTTGACGAACCTATTTTTCAACACCTGATGGCTATTTATTACAATTATTCTAATTATCCCTCAACAGTAATCCATTAAATGTTCATTCACTACTTCACTGGCAAATCCTCACTGCTCAGCTCCTCTGGCTCATGGGCTCCTAGCAGTGAGGGAAGGTCAGTGTCCCCAGGTGACAAGGCCCAACAACCAACGCGGAGTCAGCCTATGGCCTCATAACAAGCTTTAAGAGCAGAATGGAGGTCGCATGCCCTCCTGGAAGTCGGGGCTCCAGAACCAAGCTTTACTGACACCCCTATCCAGAGCTGAACACTCACTGCAACCCTCAGCTATCTGAGGCTACAGTCCATACAGGAACTTCTACATGAGTCCAGCAATTTCCATGAAAGTCAACCCAGTCATAAGATCCAGTGTCTGAATGCAGCTGGCAGCCGGGCAGAGGCACCACGGCAGGAAGAACCTCCTTGGGAGCCTGTGTGTATAAAGTGATCTCTATTCCAGCCAAGTTTTCCATCCTGTCACTGCAGTTGAAAAACGATGGCCAAGAATCCAAAGTGACAACACAGCAAGAGGATCCACTTTGGTGGTTCTCGAATCGTGGCTCCTGGACCGGCATTGTCGGCATCACCTGGGGAGCTTGTCACAGATGAAAACTCTTGGCCCCAGACAGACTGAAACTCAGGGTGTGGCCCAGCAATCTGTGTTATCTGATGCACGCTCAGGTCTGAGAACCACTACCCCTCATTACTGTGAATTTGGATTTAGAGCAGCTGTGCCCTAAGAATTTTAGGGCAGCCAAAGAAAATGTGGACTAGTTCTAATCATGCTTCGCTCTTCAAGGCAAACAAATGACATACATACATCCTTCTTAACACTTTTTTTTTTTCATATAGCCTTCATCAGAGTGGTTGGAATCTGGCCTGAAACTTAAAGGAACTCCAAGCCATTCTTTGTTAGCTACTAAACATGATAGCAATCCGTGGGTGTGTAATAAAGAACTTGGCTGGCCCACATCCCTGGTTCCTGGGAAGGAGCCTCCAAACACTTGGCATTCCTGAGTGGTAGGAATGTCTTATCAGGTGAGCTTCCCTTTATCTGATTCCTGTCACACTTCCATGCTGGGAGGAGAACACATCCCTGAGGACTACAGAAGCTTCCTGTTTTGGAACCCTCCCCGTCTTTGTCCTGTGTGTCTCTTGGCTGGTTTGGACTTGTATCCTTTTGCTATAATAAAACTGTCATTGTGAAGTATAGTCCTTCCTGAGTTATATGAGTCATTCTAGCAACTTACCAAACCTAAGAGTGGTCTTGGGAATCCCCCAAAATTGTAGTCAGCTGGTAAGAAGTGAGATAGTCCTGGGGACCTGAGGACAATAGAATGTGGCTAACCTTGGGTGGCTGCTTAAACAGCTCTCTATGTACAGAGCATGTGCAGAAACAAAAACAACCTTTAGGAAAGGCCATGGCCCCCAAGGAGCTTCCAGCCTAGCTGGGGGTGATAGGACATGAGTAGGAGGCAAAACAAACAAAAAAACAAAACAACATCCAAAAATGCTAAACATTTGCAAAATGGTTAAGTAAACAGTTACACCCATACGATGGATCACTTGCAGCCATTTAAGGTGGTAGAAGGTCTCAGACCCATGTGCACATTAGCGTTCTCTGGACAGTGTTTTTAAAATGCCAATGCCCCACAGTCAAAGCATCTGATTTAATTGTCAACAAGGAAAAAAAAGGGTGGGAAGGGGGAGGAACACTGGATCTCTCTCTCTCTCTCTCTCTCTCTCTCTTACTATTCTGCCTTCCTCCAAAGAAGTTTCAGATGCTCACTGAGTCTATTCTCTTCTTCGTGTTTTTCTGCATCTTCCACATATTTGGCGATAAACACGCTGTGATGGTTAATTTTATTTTTATTTTTTTTTTATTTTTTTTAATGTTTATTTATTTTTGAGACAGAGAGAGACAGAGCATGAACAGGGGAGGGGCAGAGAGAGAGGGAGACACAGAATCTGAAACAGGCTGCAGGCTCTGAGCAGTCAGCACAGAGCCTGACGCGGGGCTGGAACTCACGGACCGTGAGATCATGACCTGAGCCGAAGTCGGACGCTTAACCGACCAAGCCACCCAGGCACCCCTGTGATGGTTAATTTTATAAGTGTCAACTTGACCGGGCCATGGGACACCCAGATATATGATTAAGCGTTATCTCTGAGTGTGTCTATGGGGATGTTTCCAGAAGAGATTAGCATCTGAACTGGTGAACTGGTGCCCCAACATGGGTGGGCATCATTCAACTCGTTGACGGTCTGAATAGAACAAAAAAGCAGACGAAGGATGGACTGGCTTTCTGCCTGAGTGATCTTTTTCTGCCTTCAGTGCTCCTGACCCTCAAGCCTCCACACCTTCAGACTTGGGATAGAATCTCTACCATTGTGTCTCTGGCTCTTAGATCTTTAAGTTACTCTACTTACTGGCTTTCCTGGGTCTCTAGCTTACAGACGGGGGATCACAGAACTTCTCAGCATGTGTGTATGTCCTGTTTCTCTGGAGAACCCTGACTCATACTTATGTAATCAGAACAAAATGAATCTCCTAAGGCAGTGATAGGGTATCTTGCCAAAATTCAGCATCCTTTCTTAATAAAAACCCTTGAGAAAGTTGGGATAGAAGGAACATACTTAAACATCATAAAAGCCATTTATGAAAAGTCCACAGCTAACATCATCCTCAATGGGGAAAAACTGAGAGCTTTTTTCCTGAGATCAGGAACATGACAGGGATGCCCACTCTCACCGCTGTTGTTTAACATAGTGCTGGAAGTTCTAGCATCAGCAATCAGACAACAAAAGGAAATCAAAGGCATCAAAATTGGCAAAGATGAAGTCAAGCTTTCGCTTTTTGCAGATGACATGATATTACACATGGAAAATCCGATAGACTCCACCAAAAGTCTGCTAGAACTGATACATGAATTCAGCAAAGTTGCAGGATACAAAATCAATGTACAGAAATCAGTTGCATTCTTATACACTAACAATGAAGCAACAGAAAGACAAATAAAAAAACTGATCCCATTCACAATTGCACCAAGAAGCATAAAATACCTAGGAATAAATCTAACCAAAGATGTAAAAGATCTGTATGCTGAAAACTATAGAAAGCTTATGAAGGAAATTGAAGAAGATGTAAAGAAATGGAAAGACATTCCCTGCTCATGGATTGGAAGAATAAATATTGTCAAAATGCCAATACTACCCAAAGCTATCTACACATTCAATGCAATCCCAATCAAAATTGCACCAGCATTCTTCTCGAAACTAGAACAAGCAATTCTAAAATTCATATGGAATCACAAAAGGCCCTGAATAGCCAAAGTAATTCTGAAGAAGAAGACCAAAGCAGGAGGCATCACAATCCCAGACTTTAGCCTCTACTACAAAGCTGTCATTATCAAGACAGCATGGTATTGGCACAAAAACAGACACATAGACCAATGGAATAGAATAGAAACCCCAGAACTAGACCCACAAACGTATGGCCAACTCATCTTTGACAAAGCAGGAAAGAACATCCAATGGAAAAAAGGCAGTCTCTTTAACAAATGGTGCTGGGAGAACTGGACAGCAACATGCAGAAGGTTGAAACTAGACCACTTTCTCACACCATTCACAAAAATAAACTCAAAATGGATAAAGGACCTGAATGCGAGACAGGAAACCATCAAAACCCTAGAGGAGAAAGCAGGAAAAGACCTCTCTGACCTCAGCCGTAGCAATCTCTTACTCGACACAACCCCAAAGGCAAGGGAATTAAAAGCAAAAATTAATTACTGGGACCTTATGAAGATAAAATGCTTCTGCACAGCAAAGGAAACAACCAACAAGACTAAAAGGCAACCAACGGAATGGGAAAAGATATTTGCAAATGACATATCGGACAAAGGGCTAGTATCCAAAATCTATAAAGAGCTCACCAAACTCCACACCCGAAAAACAAATAACCCAGTGAAGAAATGGGCAGAAAACATGAATAGACACTTCTCTAAAGAAGACATCCAGACGGCCAACAGGCACATGAAAAGATGCTCAATGTCACTCCTTATCAGGGAAATACAAATCAAAACCACACTCAGATATCACCTCACGCCAGTCAGAGTGGCCAAAATGAACAAATCAGGAGACTATACATGCTGGAGAGGATGTGGAGAAACGGAAACCCTCTTACACTGTTGGTGGGAATGCAAATTGGTGCAGCCACTCTGGAAAACAGTGTGGAGGTTCCTCAGAAAATTAAAAATAGACCTGTCCTATGACCCAGCAATAGCACTGCTAGGAATTTACCCAAGGGATATAGGAGTGCTGATGCATAGGGGCACTTGTACCCCAATGTTTATAGCAGCACTCTCAACAATAGCCAAATTATGGAAAGAGCCTAAATGTCCATCAACTGATGAATGGATAAAGAAATTGTGGTTTATATACACAATGGAGTACTACGTGGCAATGAGAAAGAACGAAATATGGCCCTTTGTAGCAACGTGGATGGAACTGGAGAGTGTGATGCTAAGTGAAATAAGCCATACAGAGAAAGACAGATACCATATGTTTTCACTCTTATGTGGATCCTGAGAAACTTAACAGAAACCCATGGGGGAGGGGAAGGAAAAAAAAAAAAAAAGAGGTTAGAGTGGGAGAGAGCCAAAGCATAAGAGACTCTTAAAAACTGAGAACAAACTGAGGGTTGATGGGGGGTGGGAGGGAGGGGAGGGTGGGTGATGGGTATTGAGGAGGGCACCTTTTGGGATGAGCACTGGGTGTTGTATGGAAACCAATTTGACAATAAATTTCATATATTGAAAAAAAAAAAAGAAAGAGTGTCTTGAACCATTCATTGATTCTTTTGCTAATTCAGATTTAGCACTTCCTGTACCAGGCACCCAGGTCAACTGCTCTGGGGATGGAGTCCTTGCCCTTCAGAATACCCACTGTGAGGGGTGTGTGGGCAATAAGGGTCTGAAACAAACCCCACTGGCACTGGGGTTCCTAGAAAGGCAGGTGTCCCAGCCACACAGCACTACAGATGTGGGGGCCCTCCCAACAGAAATGGAACTTGAAGGAGAGTGCATAAGACTTTGCAGGGGAGTGCAGACAGCAAGAGGAAAGAAGGCAGGGATGGATCACCAGTGACACCAACAATGGAAAGGGTGGTTCTGCATTGGGGCTAGGCACTGAGATCATATATCCAGTTGGGCTCTATATCACTGGCCCTAAACACTCTGATTCATTAGAAAATTTCAGCATTCCCAATTACCCAAAGCTCATCCAGGTTGAGAACCATGGATTTAGGGGCAGGGAAAGATGTGGTTGGTGAAGAAGACTGTAAGACCATTCCTGCTGCCAGGAGAGAGGTGTTACCACATAAACCAAGGAAAGAGGACATCAAGAGGCAACATCAGGTCAGGAAAGCTATAAAATAGGAGCAGGCCCCAAGCAGCGGATGCAGGTCTTGTCAAGCCCTGGGTCACAGATCACCCTTCTGCAGCCTTTCCAGCACACAGCTTCTCAATGTGTCAAGTGCACCAACTACCTGGGCACCATGCTGCTATGCCAACTCAGAGAGATTGGAGTGGACCCATGGCACAATCTCGGAGGGGCCGGCCCCAAGCAGCACTGCTTGGATAAAGACAGAAGATGCCCCCAATACACAGTGGACAGGAAAGCCAGCCTCCTTGTTGACCCATCGTATCAGAACAGCCCATGGAGTGACACTGCTGTGACTGGACATTCAGTGCATTTGTCTTTCTGACTGGTCTGCATGTATTGTCCACCCCCTGTGTGATTCCCATTGCAGGGTGGAGCAGGCTGGAAAGAAAGGTTCCCTGACCTCAGGGCTCGGGCTGTGGTGTCAGAGGGAAGATTAACAGAAATGAAACAGAACACCACCCAGCACCACATGAGGCCAAGTGTGAAACTCTAGTCTTGTGTGAACTGGGCACAAAGAACAGAACAGGGCTAGTCAGTGCTACTAAACAGAAGGCAGAATTTGGGGATGGGTGATATAGCACTGACACTGGGGATGAAGAGTCTAAGAGACAGATGGCTTATCTCCGAATCTAAGGCTGTCCCATGTCAGAAGTTAGTAAGATAGCCAGATGGATCACCTAAAGATTAAAAACAAAGAAACAAACAAAAACAAAAAACCTGCTGCATCAGTCAGGGTTCTCCAGAAAGAAAGAACCAATAGGATATATAAAGAGAGGCAGATTTATTTCAAGTAATTGGCTCAGAGAATTCTGGCAAGTCTGAAATTTATAGGACAGGCCAGCAGACTAGAAATTCTGACAAGAGCTGATGTTGCAGTCCTGGGTCTGAAGGTGATTTGGAGGCAGAATTATATCCTCTTCAGGGGACGTCAGTTTTTTCCCTTAAGGCTTTCCACTGATTGGATGTGGCCCACCCACATTATGGAGAGTAATCTGTTTTCAAAGTCTACCGATTTAAATGTTAATCACAAGCTAAAAAAAAAAAAAAAAAAGAACTTTCACAGCAACATCTAGATTGGCACTTGACTAAGCAACTGGGTACCATAGCCTAGCCAAGATGACACATAAAATTAACCATCACAACTACACAAGTATTATTCTGTTCCTTCAACACACACCAGCCACCGGTACCGGGGAAACAGAGGCAAACAAGACAATGTCTTTTTTCTCATGGAGGTGTCACCTCTTCCTGTTCTCTCAACAGTTGGACATTCTTCCTCTCTATGGCCCTTCCAAGGACAGTCCTCTTTGCCACATACTTATGGTTCCTACCCATGATCTTCTCCTGTTAACACCACTTCTTTTTCTCAGTATCAAGACAGCATCCTGTCCATGGCTTCCTCTCTACCCACAACCTCCCCTGGGGTAGCTGTGGACACCCTGGGATTCAGAACTTAGGTATAATGTGGCCTGGTTGGCAGAGTCCTAGGCAGCTATGCTGTGGAAATGAGAGCTTTATAATTCCAAGCTCAGTTGTCAGGCTCACCTGCTAACTGAGGAACAGGGTCCTTCCTTCAGAGATTTTTTGGAGGTATCAGACCTTCCCTCCACCAAACTAGAGGACTTTATCAGAAATCAATTTTCTCATCCTATATTCAAGTATACTCAGAAATTTTTGCCATCCAGACACTACAACTCATTCACCAGAAACTCCAAAGGACCACCTTCTATGTAATTTCTATGTAGAATTGGGTCTCATAATTATAAAATGGTAATATGTATCATATATTGACTTTCACACATATCTCAGAGTCTTTTCCACTTATCCCAAGCCCTTTGGAATTCCCCACCTTCTCACAGCAACTAAAGCTACTTTTTCTTTTTTTTTTTTTTTTTAATTTTTTTTTTTTTCAACGTTTATTTATTTTTGGGACAGAGAGAGACAGAGCATGAACGGGGGAGGGGCAGAGAGAGAGGGAGACACAGAATCAGAAACAGGCTCCAGGCTCCGAGCCATCAGCCCAGAGCCTGACGCGGGGCTCGAACTCACGGACCGCGAGATCGTGACCTGGCTGAAGTCGGCCGCTTAACCGACTGCGCCACCCAGGTGCCCCATAAAGCTACTTTTTCTTAAAATAACTCATTAGTAGACAGAAATGTGTGCCAAAATGTATGCATAACAGAGGGAGTTCTGGGGAAAGTGAACAAGACTCCAAGGTTGCTCTAATACAGCAGATTGAAGGGCAGCAGGAGCCTTGAGCAAACAAGGGTGACTAGGTAGAGTTACTAGAGTAAGGATCAGCAATTCTTACCCTTACAGGTAGAGGCATTCAACTCTACCCATGCCAGACCGCCATATAGTATTGGGGTTTTGTCAGCAAGGAAGAAAAAGAGTGAAGAGAATGAATGTTAAGATACTGACCAACAGTTGTGCCGCACACATTCATGGTGAATTTTCAGGGTGGCAAGGATGAGAACAAATCCTAAAAGCTTTGAAAGGCAGCAGTGGGGATTACAAAGAAGCAAAAACCAGATTATTGGATGGATAGCAGACTTTTCATCAGCAACACTGAATGCAAGAAGACAATGGGAACAGAGCTCTAAAGGTATGAGTAGGGGCACCTGGGTGGCTCAGTGGGTTCAGCATTTCAACCCTTGATTTCTGTCATGATCTCATGGTTTCATGGATTGAGCCCTACATCAGGCTCCGCACTGGCAGTATGGAGCCTGTTTGGGATTTTCTCTCTCTCCCTCTCTCTGCCCTTCCCCCATATGTACTGTCTCTGTCTCTCTCAAAATAAATAAATAAACTTAAAAAAAAAAAATAAGAGCAAAAGAAAATTGGTCAGAATTTATATCCGGCCAAACTATCATTCACGTGAGAGGTTAAGATGCAGACGTTTCCAGCCATGCAAACAGAATATGAATTCATAATGACAGTCCTGTCACTAAGAGGAAGCACAAATACAAGAGGAACAACAATGATGGGGAGAGGGAAGGTGAAACATTACTAATCATAAATAACTGATGAGCATGAAATGGTTCAGTAATCTGGCATTCTAAAAGGAAGATCAGAAATTATATCAACACGGAGGAAAGGGCAGGGGGAAAGTGGAGGGAAGTGGGAGTATGCCAATATTTTTGTTTTGTAAGAGAGGAGGACATATTCCTTTTCTCTGAATGGCAACACAAGATTGCAAGTTTCTCTTTGATCTCTGGAAGAAAGACTGAATGCAGAATTTCTAAAACAAATGGAACTCAGAACACTCAATCCACTCAACAAAAGGTAGAAGAGAGTCAAAACAGAAACAATAAGAAAGTATCAACAAACTACAGTGTCAAGAATAGTCTGAACATGTCAGCATCATCTGATTAAATTCACTTAATAAAAGAGATTTTCAGATTAGTCTGAAAAAGCAACACAAAATTCAGTTATGTGCTTGGTTGGGCTGAATCATGTGCCCCCCAAATTCCTATATTGAAGTTCTAACCCTTGGCACCTCAGAATATGATTTTATTTGGAGATAATTACCTTTAAAGAGGTAATTAAGTCAGGGCACCTGGGTGGCTCAGTCAGTTAAGCATCTGACCCTTGATTTCAACTCAGGTCATGATCTCACAGTTTGTGAGTTCAAGGCCCTCTCATCAGGCTCTGCACTGACAGCCTGGAGCGTACTTGGGATTCTCTCTCTCTCCTCTCTCTCTCTCCTCTCTCTCTCTCTCTCTCTCTCTCTCTCTCTCTCTGCCCCTCCCCCAGTCTCTCTCTCACAAAATAAATAAACATTAAAAATTTTTTTTAAAAGTTACCTTTAAAAAAAAAGGAAATTAAGTCAAAATGAGGCCTAATCCAATGTGACTGGTGTTGTCCTCATAAGAAGCAACTACCAGTTAATTCTTTTTATTTATAGGTCTGATTCTGCTTTTTGTTTTATTCATTTAGTGTTCTGTTTTTATAGATTCCACATATTAGTGAAACTATCACATGGTATTTGACTTTCTCAGTCTGACTTACTTCACTTAGCATAATACCCTCTAGGTCAATCCATGTTTCAAATGGCATGATCTCATTTTTGTATTTTTTTAAGTAGGCTTCATGCCCACTTAAGATGGATGTGGAGCCTGATGTGGGGCTTGAACTCACAACCCTGAGATCAAGACCCGAGTTGAGATCAAGAGTCAGACGCTTAACTTTATATCTCTCTGGACATACAGGGAGACACCAGGGGTGCACAGGCACAGAGGGACAGCCACGTGATGAGGCAGAAGGGAGTAGCCACCTGAAAACCGCAGAAAGAGCTCTCAGAAGAAACCAATGCAGTGGGCCTTTCAGGCTCCAAACTGTGCGAAAATAAATTCCTGTTTTTTAAGCCCCCAAGTCTGTGATGTTTTATTATGACAGCCCTAGGAAATTAATACACTATTCTTTACACTCTCTTTTAGTCTGTCTCTTTGAAAAAGATAGATTTTCAGATTGTTTTAGAAAATCCAACCATGCTGTCTTAGTCCATCCAGCCTGCTATAACATAAATACAATAACCTAGGTGGCTTATAAATGACAAACACTAATTTCTAACAGTTCTGGAGGCTGGAAAGTCAAAGATCAAGACACCTGCAGATCTGGTGTCTGATGAGAACCCTCTACCTGATTCACAGACGGCTGTACCTTCTGTGTCCTCACATGACAGAAGGGGTGAGGGAGCTCTCTGGGGTCTCTTATAAGGGCACTAATCCCACTCATGAGGGCTCCACCCTCAGGACCTAATCACCTGCCAATGCCCCAGCTCCTCACACCATCACACTGGGGGATTTCAACATCTGAATCTGTGGGGAGAACAAACATTCAGACCATAGCATCAAGTTATTTATGGTCTCTTGCATCATTACACCTAAAACAAAATGACACAAGACTTCTAAAGATAGAAGTGGATAAAAAGATATGCCAGACAAATGTCAACAAGAAGAAAGTAGGTATGGCAATATTAATCAGACAAAATAAATATGAACAGCCAAGTATGGAAAGGGACAAAAAGAAAATTTCTATTAATACGAGGAAATAGGGGCATCTGGTGGCTCAGTCAGTTAAGCATCCAACTCTTGATTTCAGCTCAGGTCATGATCTCAAGGTTTCATGAGTTCCAGCCTCACATCACGCTCTGTGCTGACAGTGCAGAACCTGATCAGGATTCTCTCTCTCTCTACCCCCCACGCCCCTCCCCCTCTTGCACTGTCTCTGTCTCTCTCAAAATAAATAAATAAATTTAAAAAAAAAGGAATACTACACCAAAAACATCATGCTCTTGTATCAGTTTAACAGCATTCCTTCAAAATATAAATAAAGTGAATAACAATAAAAGGTAAAATTAGTACTCATGATCATATTGGAAGTCTGTTAACAGAAGTAAAAATAACTAGATGAAATTAAGTACATAAAGATTTAAATCAAAATTAACAAGTATGACAAAGAGATTTACTCACAATTTTGTACCCAACAAAGAAAGCAGAGTTAAATATATATATGTATACACACACACACACACACACACACGCACACGCACACACACACACACACACACACACCAGGTGTGGCTCCTCCCCTGATCTTGGTGTGTGTAAATACAGGTGGCCTGTATTTACTGAACTTGAAATATCAGAGCTTCCCTAGCATGACCTGGAGGAGGTAATCCAAAGCCTCAGAGGGACACAAATGTTGGACTGGATTTATCATGTGTGACCTACATATTCAATGATTCTTCCACTATGCTCCAAGAGAAAGCCCAAAAAATACTCTATTCACCATGGTTTTGATAAATGCATTAGTGAAAGGAGAACTTGTACCCCTGAAAAGTAATGAGGTTGCTCACTTTTCTAGGCCAGTGTGACAGTAGGGGATGCCACCACCAAGATGAAATCCATGATGCAAAGGGAAAGACAGGATCCCAGAATATCAAAGGCCAAATGGTGGGCATGTTAGCCATAGAGAAAAGCAGAAGTGTGTCAGTAATCCAAATGCTTTGGCCTTCAAAGATCTTTGGTGGTGGTTGACTGGTCATGGTATCCCTAAGGAATGAAATAGATGGGCAGCCTTCTAGAGTATGGCTTCATCTACATGATAGGAAAATCTCAAAATACATGACTTGAGTTGCCAAAGTAGAAAATCATAATTTCTCATTCAAGTTTCCAGAGTAAGTCAATTCACACACCCAGGGCCCCTTGACTGAAGAAGAGGCTGAACCCTCGTGATGAGGAACTCCATGTGCTATAAATCTTCCTTGGTCTGGCCATTCTTTCAGTGCAGAACCCAGAACCCCACACAGCCTGCCTGACAACCCCAGCAAGTCCTGGTGCAGGGTGCAGTCTGGTGCATACAACTGCCTGCCTATGTGTGTCCCTCAGCAAGCACCCCTGCAGAGCCTACACACAGCTACCTGTCTGGGCTTGGCTGGCAAGCCCCTGACAGCCTGCATGCAGCAAGGATAGTCACACACCAAGCAGTCATTACTTCCGCATGCCCCCATGTGTCTTCTGCCCTGGCAAGCATCTGAGCTCCCAGAGAGCCCAAACCACCAGCTGCCGATCACCTGCCCCTACCTGCACCCTCAGGGTGGCCTACTGTTACAACACAAACTTCCCTGCTCTCAGGTGACTAATCTATACCTTCTCCAAGGAGAGCATGTCCTTCCTTAGATCTCTCCCAGGTTTATCCTTCTTTGGGTACTCTCCATCATTCCTAGGGTACCATAGAGGATTTCCTATATCTTCTAATTATTATTCTAAAAGATTTAATAATTCTTGCGGTACCTGGGTGGCTCAGTTGGTTAAGCGCCTGACCCCTGGTTTCTGCTTAGGTCATGATCTCACAGTTCATGGGGTTCAAGCCCTGCATCGGGCCCTGTGCTGACAGTGCAGAGCCTCCTTGGGATTCTCTCTCCCTCTTTCTCTGCTCCTCCCTGCCTATCTCTCTCTCTCTCTTAAAATAAATAAACTTGAAAAAAACATTTAATAATTCTTTTTTTTCAAGTTTATTTATTTTGAAAGAGAGAGTGAGCAAGCAGGGGAAGGGCAGAGAGAGAGGGAGAGAGAGAACGACAGACAGGCTCTTTGCTGTCAGCACAAGAGCCCTATGTGGGGCTCAAATGCACAGACTGTGAGATCATGACCTGAGCCGAAACTAAGAGTCGGACACTTAACGGACTGAGCCACCCAAGTGCCCCTTATTAATTCTTTAAAGAAAGCTCTCCCCATTTAACCTACTGCATGATTTCTATCACCTGGATGGACTCAAAATGCTACATGGATAGTAAAAAACAACAACTACTACATACCTTAGGTTTAAAAAGTATGCAAAATGTAAATTATAAATTTTTAGAAATGAACAAAATGTTGGATATCACAGCTATGGGATATGGCCAAATTAGCACTCAGTAGGAAATACACACATTTACTAGAGAGTTTTTTTTTTTTTTTTTTAAGTAGAAAAGATGGTCAAAGGTATAAAACAAGCTTAACGAAAGGAAAAGTGAATATTTAAGATAAAAAGCAGAAATCAGAAGAATGTTAGGTAAAAAATTTTAAAAGACAAAGTCCATCAAAAGTTGGCTTAATGTGAAAAGAACATACACTAAGGCAAACATGATCAAGAAAAAAAAATGAACAAATATATTTGGAAAAGTGGCTATAATTATAAGTGAACAAAAGTTTTAAAATTATAAGCGTATGCTTTTTAAAACTTTATACTCATAAACTTACAAATCTAACTGAAGGAAAAGAAATATTTTCTTAAATATAAAAATTACAGGGGCGCCTGGGTGGCGCAGTCGGTTAAGCGTCCGACTTCAGCCAGGTCACGATCTCGCAGTCTGTGAGTTCGAGCCCCGCGTCAGGCTCTGGGCTTGATGGCTCAGAGCCTGGAGCCTGTTTCCGATTCTGTCTCCCTCTCTCTCTGCCCCTCCCCCGTTCATGCTCTGTCTCTCTCTGTCCCAAAAATAAATAAAAAACGTTGAAAAAAAAATTAAAAAAAAATAAAAATAAAAATTACCACAACTGGCTCAATAAGTAGAACACATGAATAACCATAGAAGATATTTTAAAATAAATAACAGGTGTAACTTCATAAAGGCACCAGATCCAGATAAATTTATAAAGTAAGATTCATCAAATTTTCAAGGAACATCATCATGTCAGATCCCAGAAAAAGATGGAAAACTAAAGCAACTTGTTTTATGAAAACAAGATCAATCCAGTCTCCTATGTGGACACAGGTGCAAAAACTCTAAATAAAACTTCAACAAATAGGTTGAATACTCAGTGTAAGTATTAAAAGATTAATACACTATGACAAAAAATGGTTATATCATAAACAGGAACATGGTTTGACCTCAGAAAATCTACAATGCCATTAAAATTGGCTATTATACCAACTTCGTATTTTGAAAATTAATAATTGAAGGAAAACAGCCAAGCATTTATTCTGTTTTAACAACAGAAATTATATTTCAGGATGGTCCAGTTGATGGGAGAAATCTATTTTTTAATGAAGAATGCCATAAATGCCATAAATGCAAGTGGTATGAGAGAATTATTAAATACAATTTATAACCATTAACAAGTTAATTGGTTCAGGCCAGGATCATCAATGGATAATGCAACGTTAAATGAACACCCAATATATATGGTACCAACGAGTCTCAAGAGGAATAAACAACTTTACAACAGATGACCAAGCTGTCATCATCTTAAGCCAGTGGTTAATCATAACCAGTCAGATCAATTAGTAAAAGTGAGACAACCATACACCATGTGTGAGTTGTGATATGTTACAATATGAAACACACAGCATCACTTATAAAATATTCTTGCCAAGAAATTTTCATCTGAATCCAAACACGATTTAGATTTATCTAAATTAGATTAGATTAGATTTATCACTGAATACATACCCCTTCCTCCATGGGAGAAGGATCCCAACCCCCGACCTCCACCCACTCCATTGATATTGAGCTTGGCAATGTGACTTGCCAATGGAATGTGGACAAAGCGACAATATGCAAGTTCCAAGACTATGCCGTGGGGGGCCATCTCGTATTTCCACTCACTGCTCTCGTTTTCCTAGGATCCACCATGAGCCGTGCATGCCCTAGGCAGTCCCTGGGGCTGTGTCTCAGAATAACCAGGCTGTCTCAGACCAGCCTGGGTCTCAGATTAAGCATGTGTAAGGCAGGGCCACTTCGGCACATCTGCAATCTGAACAAACTTGCAGTAACTGCCCCATAGACTGTGAATATAAAGAAAAATCCTCATTGTTAAATGTCAGTTAGATTCTGTTGTTGTGATGCAGCAAAAACTAACACACAAGTGTATGGATCTAAATTCCAGTTTACAAGAACCACAAGAGATGAAGAGAAAGTTAAACGATACCACAAGAAAACAATCAAAGATGGGACTTGATACACAACAATTGGTCTGGTTCAGTCTTTACAATCAGTAAATATAATGGAAAAGGAAGCAGGGTTGGGGGTGGTGCGCCTGCGTGGCTCAGTTGGTTGAGTGTCCGACTATTGATTTCTGCTCAGGTTATGATCTGGTGGTTCATGGGATGGAGCCCCACATCAGGATTCATTCTCTTCCTCTCTCTCTCCCCTCCCTCACTTGCACTCACTCTTGCTCTCTCTAAAAATAAGTAAACTTAAAAACTTAAAAAAAAAAAACAACTGGAAGAGCCAAGATGGCAGAACAGCATGGAAATTTTTTGTGTGTCACACATCCATGAAATACAGCCAGACGAACACTAAACCATCCTGCACACCTAGAAACCTGATTGGAGGATTAACACAACAATCCTCACAACCTGAACCACAGAATTCAGCAGGAATTCAACCCAAAAGAAAAGAGTAGGAAGAAACGACAGCTAGGGACTTAACCAACACAGAAATAAGCAAGATGTCTGAACCAGAATTTAGAATCACGATAGTAATAATACTATATGGAGTCAAAAATAGATTACAATCCCTTTCTGTGGAGATAAAAGAAGTAAAAACTAGTCAGGATGGAATAAAAAATGCTACAACGGAGCTGCAATCACGGATGGATGCAGCAGCAGCAAGGATGGATGAGGCAGAACAGAGAATCAGTGATATAGAGGACAAACTTATGGAGAATGAAGCAGAAAAAAAAGGGAGATTAAGGCAAAAGAGCATGATTTAAGAATTAGAGAAATCAGTGACTCATTAAAAAGAAACAACATCAGAATCATAGGGGTCCCAGAAGAGAAAGAGAGAGAGATAGGGGTAGAAGGGTTATGTGAGCAAATCATAGTGGAAAACTTTCCTAACCTGGGGAAAGACACAGACATCAAATTCCAGGAAGCACAGAAGACCCCCATTAGATTCAACAAAAAACAACCATCAACAAGGCATATCATAGTCAAATTCACAAAATACTCAGGCAAGGAGAGAATCATGAAAGCAGCAAGGGAAAAAAAGTCCTTAACCTACAAGGGAAGACAGATCTGGTTTGCAGCAGACCTACCACAGAAACTTGGCAGGCCAGAAAGGAGTGGCAGGATATATTCAATGTGCTGAATCAGAAAAATATGCAGCCAAGAATTCTTTATCTAGCAAGGCTGTCATTCAAAATAGAAGGAGAGATTAAAAGTTTCCCAGAAGAACAAAAATTAAGGGAGTTTGTGACCACTAAACCAGCCCTTCAAGAAATTTTAAGGGGGACTCTCTGAGGGGAGAAAAGATGAAAATATAAATAAATAAATACATACATACATACATAAATACATACATGCATACAAAACAAAAGCAACAAATATTAGAAAGGACCAGAGAACACCACCAGAAACTCCAACTCTACAAGCATCATAATGGCAATAAATTCGTATCTTTCAGTACTTACTCTAAACGTAATGGACTCAATGCTCCAAACAAAAAACATATGGTAACATAATGGATAAGAAAACAAGATCCATCTATATGCTGTTTACAAGAGACACACATTAGCCCTAAAGACACCTTCAGATTGAAAATATGGGGATGGAGAACCATCTATCATGCTAATGGTCAACAAAAGAAAGCCGGAGTAGCCATACTTATATCAGACAATCTAGACTTTAAAATAAAGACTGTAACAAGAGATGAAGAAGGGCATTATATCATAATCAAGGGGTCTGTCCACCAAGAAGACCTAACAATTGTAAACATTTATGTGCCAAATGTGCAGGCACCCAAATATATAAATCAATTAATCACAAGCATAAAGAAACTAACTCATCAATAGTAATACCATAATAGTAGGAGACTTCAACACCGCACTCACACCAATGGACAGATCATCTAATCAAAAAAATCAACAAGGAAACAATGGCTTTGAATGACACACTGGACCAGATGGACTTAACAGATATATTCAGAACATTTCATCCAAAAGCAGCAGAATATACATTCTTCTCCAGTACACATGGAACGTTCTCCAGAAAAGGCCATGTACTAGGACACAAATCAAATCTAAGCAAGTACAAAAAGATCAAGATCATACCGTGCATATTTTCAGACCACAATGCTATGAAACTCAAAATCAACCACAAGAAAAAATTTGGAAAAGTAACAAATACTTGGAGACTGAAGAACATCCTACTAAACAATGAATGGGCTAACCAAGAACTTAAAGAGGAAATTAAAAAGTATATGGAAGCCAATGAAAATGATAACACCACAACCCAAACCTCTGGGACGCAGCAAAGGCAGTCATAAGAAGAAGTATATAGCAATCCAGGCCTTCCTAAAGAAGGAAGAAAGCTCTCAGATACATAGCCTAACTTTACGCCTTAAAGAGCTGGAAAAATAACAGCAAATGAAACCCCAAACCAGCAGGAGACAGGAAATAATAAAGATTAGAGCAGAAATTAATGCTATTGAAACCAAAACAAACAAACAAACAAAAAAAAAAAAAACCCAAAAAACAGTATAACAGATCAGTGAAACCAGAAGTTGGTTCTTTGAAATAATTAACAAAAGTGATAAACCACTAGCCAGTTTGATCAAAAAGAAAAAGGAAAGGGCCCAAATAAGTAAAATCAAGAATGAAAGAGGAGAGATCACAACCAACACAGCAGAAATAAAAACAATAATAAGAGAATATTATCAGCAATTATACAATATACAATTATACAATAAAATGGGCAATATGGAAGAAATGGACAAATTCCTAAAACATATACACTACCAAAACTGAAACAGGAAGAAATAGAAAATATGAACAGACCCATAACCAGTAAGGAAATCAAAGTAGTAATCAAAAATCTCCCAAAAAACAAGAGTCCAGGGCCAGATGGCTTTCCAGGGGAATTCTACCAAACATTTAAGGAAGAGTTAACACCTATTCTCTTGAAGCTGTTCCAAAAAATAGAAATGAAAGGAAAACTTCCAAACTCTTTCTATGAAGCTAGCATTACCTTGATTCCAAAACCAGACAGAGACCCCACTAAAAAGGAGAACTATAGACCAATTTCCCTGATGAACACGAATGCAAAAATCCTCAACAAGATATTAGCCAACCGGATCCAACAATACATTAAAAAAATTATTCACCACGACCAAGTGGGATTTATAGCTGGGATGCAGGGCTGGTTTAATATCTGCAAAACAATTAACGTGGTTCATCACATCAATAAAAGAAAGGACAAGAACCATATGATCCTCTCAATAGATTCAGAGAAAGCATTTGACAAAATACAGCATCATTTCTTGATAAAACCCTCAAGAAAGTAGGGATAGAAGGAGCATACCTCGAGATCATAAAAGCCATATATGAACGACCCAACACTAATATCATCCTCAATGGGAAAAAAACTGAGAGCTTTCCCACTAAGGTTAGGAGCAAGACAGGGATGTCCACTCTCGCCACTGTTATTCAACATAGCATTGGAAGTCTTAGATTCTGCAATCAGACAACACAAAGAAATAAAAAGCATCCAAATCAGCCAGAAGGAGGTCAAACTTGCACTCTTCACAGATGACATGATACTCTATATGGAAAACCCAAAATATTCCACCAAAAAACTGCTAGAATTGATTCGTGAATTCAGCAAAATTGCAGGATATAAAATCAACGCACAGAAATCGGTTGCATTCCTATACACCAACAATGAAGCGACAAAAAGAGAAATCAGGGAATCAATCCCATTTACAGTTACACAAAAAACCATAAAATACCTAGGAATAAATCTAACTAAGGAGGTGAAAAATCTACACACTGAAAACTAAAGAAAGCTTATGAAAGAAATTGAAGAAGACACACACACACACACACACACACACACAAAAAAAAAAAATGGAAAAAGATTCCATGCTCCTGGATAGGAAGAAAAAATATTGTTAAAATGTCGATACTACCCAAAGCAATCTACATATTCAATGCAATCCCTATCAAAATAACACCAGCATTCTTCATAGAGCTAGAACAAACAATCCTAAAATTTGTATGGAACCACAAAAGACCCCGAACAGCCAAAGCAATCTTGAAAAAGAAAACCAAAGCAGGAGGCATCACAACCCTGGACTTCAAGCTATACTACAAAGCTGTTATCATCAAGACATTATGGTGCTGGCACAAGAACAGATACTCAGATCAATGCAACATAATAGAGAACCCAGACATGGACCCACAAACGTATGGCCAACTAATCTTTGACAAAGCAGGAAACAATATCCAATGGAATAAAGGCAGTCTCTTCTGCAAGTGGTGCTGGGAAAACTGGACAGCAACATGCAGAAGAATGAACCTGGGCCACTTTCTTACACCATACAGAAAAATAAACTCAAAATGGATGAAAGACCTAAATGTAAGACGGGAAGCCATCAAAATCCTTGAGGAGAAAGCAGACTTTGATCTTGGCTGCAGCAACTTCTTACTCAACACATCTCCAGAGGCAAGGGAAACAAAAGTAAAAATGAACTACTGGGACCTCATCAAAATAAAAAGGTTCTACACAGAGAAGGGAATAATCAGCAAAACTAAAAGGCAACCAAAGAATGGGAGAATATATTTGCAAATGACATATCAGATAAAGGGTTAGTATCCAAAATCTATAAAGAACTTATCAAACTCAACACCCAAAAAACAAATAATCCAGTGAAGAAATGGGCAAAAGACATGAATAGACACTTCTCCAAAGAAGACATCCAGATGGCCAACTGACACATGAAAAAATGCTCCACATCACTCATCATCAGGGAAATACAAATCAAAACCACAATGAGATACCACCTGACACCTGTCAGAATGGCTAACATTAACAAATCAGGCAACAACAGATGTTGGCAAGGATGCTGAGAAAGAGGATCTCTTTTGCACTGCTGGTGGAATGCAAACTGGTGCAGCCACTCTGGGAAACAGTATGGAGGTTCCTCAAAAAACTAAAATAGAACTACCCTACGACCCAGCACTTGCACTACTAGGTATTTATCCAAGGGATACAGGTGTGCTGTTTCGAAGGGACACATGCACCCCAGTGTTTATAGCAGCACTATCAACATTAGTCAAAGTATGGAAAGAGCCCAAATGTCCATCGATGAATGTACACACACACACAAAATGGAGTATTATTGTGCAATCAAAAACAATGAAATCTTGCCATTTACAACTACGTGGATGGAACTGGAGGGTATTATGCTAAGTGAAATTAGTCAGAGAAAGACAAATATCATATGACTTGACTCATATGAGGACTTTAAGAGACAAAACAGATGAATATAAGGGAAGGGAAACAAAAATAATATAAAAACATGGAGGGAGCAAAACATAAGAGACTCGTAAATACGGAGAACAAACAGGTTACTGGAGGGGTTGTGGGGGGGGATGGGCTAAATGAGTAAGGGGCACTAAGGAATCTACTCTTGAAATCATTGTTGCACTATATGCTAACTAACTTGGGTGTAAATTTTAAAAAATGAAAATTAAAGGGGCGCCTGGGTGGCTCAGTCGGTTGAGGATCCAGCTTCGGCTCAGGTCATGATCTCACAGTTTGTGAGTTCGAGCCCCACATCGGGCTCTGTGCTGACACCTCATAGACTGGAACCTGTTTCAGATTCTGCGTTTCCCTCTCTCTCTGCTCCTCCCCTGCTTGTGCTCTGTCTCTCTCTTTCTCTCTCTCTCAAAAATAAACATTAAAAAAAATTTTTAATGAAAATGAAAAAAAAAAAAAAACCTTAAAAAGCAGGGAAGGATCCTAGTTAAAAGAGAAGACTTAAGAGACTTTACAACCCAAAGGCCTATCTGGTCCTTGACTGGGTCCTGGTAAAGAGATCAGCTATAGAAGACATTCTGGGGATGACTGAATATTTAATACAGACAGGGTATTAAGTCATATTAAGGAATTAATGTTGACTTTGTTAGTATGATAATGGTATCAGATAAGTTAGGAACATGTGCTTCTTTTTAAAGTGCATACTGACTTTTCATGGGCAAACAATGACAGCTTTAATTTACTTTAAAAACTTCAGCAGAAAAGGCAGAGGGAACAAATGTGAGAAATAATCAGCAACAAAAACCAAGTGAATATGGCAATGGATATGCCTGTGTATTACGGCTTTCTCTCTTTTCCTATAAATTAGAAAATCTTTAGTTCAGTGAAAAAAAAAGTATTATGACAGTTAAAACTTATCACCACTACCATCACCTCCTCCCCAAAGCTATCAATGCCAGACAATGCCATTTGATCACGACAAAAAAAATAAAAAGGAGCTTAATGACATCCATGAATCATTCTTTTTTTTTTTTTTCAACGTTTATTTATTTTGGGGACACAGAGAGACAGAGCATTAACGGGGGAGGGGCAGAGAGAGAGGGAGACACAGAATCGGAAACAGGCTCCAGGCTCCGAGCCATCAGCCCAGAGCCTGATGCGGGGCTCAAACTCACGGACCGCGAGATCGTGACCTGGCTGAAGTCGGACGCTTAACCGACTGCGCCACCCAGGCGCCCCCCATGAATCATTCTTGATTGAAAATCAACCTTAAGAAGTAGATCAAGAAGCAAATTTCTTAACTTGATAAAAGATATCTAGCAGCAAAATGCAGCAAATATTTTATGACAGAACAACAAGAGTCCTCCCTTTCACCTGAGGAACAAGGTTAGGATGCCTGCTATGGCTAGCATGATTCGATTGTGTGCTGGTAACCCCAGACAGGGCTGCAAACACAAGGAAAAGTCTTGAGAGGGGGGAAGCTGAGAAGGGGCATTTTTGCCAACAGTATGGCTATCTTTGGAGAAAAGCAAGAGAATCAACTGACCAATTACTAGAACTAAGAAGGTTAGTGAGGTGACTGTGTGCAAGTTCAACATCTAAAACTCAACGGCTTTCCTAAACATTAGCAATAACCACTGAGAAAATGTAATAAGAAAAAGATTTCAGATACAACATCAACAAAACTATGAAGCATCTAGAAAAAGAGCATAACAAAAATGTACAAAGCTTTTATGAAAAACATAAATCATATTCCTGGATGGAGACAACAGATAATATTGTAAATGTAATAATAAGATAACAATATATATTTATATATATGTCATATAAATGTATAAATATACATATGTATATGCACAATATATATTATAATATAGTTATTATATAATTATTATACCAATGTTACAAATATTTTGATTTGGTCCAAATCAATTCATAAAATCTACACAATTCCAACAGAACATGAGTACAAATAATAAAACACAGAAGGCAGAGAAATCAACTGTGGAGACACTGCAGAACAATGAAAGATATAAAAATTTAAAAATAGCAAATTTTTACCAGAATAGGAATACACAAATGAACCAGTAGGAGTGATGAGTGTCCAGAACAGCCCAACATCTATGATAACTTAAAACACAATGAAGGCAGGATGCTTGGGTGGCTCAGTCAGTTGAGCATCCAACTTCGGCTCAGGTCATGATTTCATAGCTCGTGAGTTCGAGCCCTGCGTTGGGCTCTGGGCTGAAATCTCAGAGGCTGAACCCTGCTTCAGATTCTGTGTCTCCCTCTCTCTCTGTCCACCCCCAACTCCCATTCTGTCTTTCTCTCTCAAAATATAAATAAACATTAAAACACACACACACACACACACACACACACACACACACACACAAAATGAAGGTAACATCGCAAATCACTGGGTTGGGGTGGGGGATGGGTACAATCATTGCAACCCACTGAGGAAGAAAGATATGCCTGCTTCATACTACTCATGAAAGTAAATTCTAGATGGACCGGTGATCTTAGTATAAAAGAGATGACTCTTCAATATTAAAGAGTCCAGGTAGGGAAGAAGGCCTTCTTAAATAAGACGTAATGAAAAATCATTAAGACTTATAAATTTCCCACATTAAAATTTTAAACCTGCATGAGAGAAGAAAAAATCCACCTAAAACAAAAAAGACAAATTTACAGACCAGAAGAAAATAATGGGAGTATATGAGATAAAGGATTCATATATAGGATGTGTTACATTGTTTGCCTATGCACCACAGACCCAAACATTCACACCAACACCAAAACACGTCCTATATATTGATAGGAAAAAGACAAATTTTCCAGTGGGAAACAAAGAGCAAAAATAACAAAGGGGAACTGACCCAAGAGAAAACACAGATGTTCTTAACCTCACAAATAATCAGGGAAAATGACAAAGTAATACCATAATCTTCCTTCCATTATATCAGCAAAATTATAATATCCAGAACTGATTACACTGTAGGGACAAAACCACTCTGTAGCCACTCAGGAAAGAACAGTAGAATATACTATTACTATAAATCCCACTCCTTTCAATGCACTCTAGAGAAACATGAGCCCACAAACATCATTGTTTATACACCAAACGTCAGGAACAACCCAAAAGTTCATCACAGGAGAGTGTTCATACAATACATAGTACACGCAGTCACTGGAAGCCTACGTAGCGGTTAAAACAGAGGTGGTAGCTCTCCTAGGCAGTAAGTACTGTATGTAAGTTCTCCGAAATGTGCCATGAGACACTCAAGGGGCAGAACGATGCACAGACTCTGAGATACGCTCCATTTGTGTAGAAACAAAGTGTAGCCACATGCTTGTACAAATACATATACACTTGTGTAAGTGTGTGATAACAGATCTAGAGGGACACATTCTAAACCCCTTAGCATAGTTCTCTCCGGGGAGAAGAAGAATACTCTAGGTGGTCAAGGAAGCATCTAGCTTTATCTGTGATCTCTCAGTTTTGTTAAAGAACGCACATCTGTGGGGCACCTGGGTGGCTCAGTCGGTTGTGCGTCCGACTTCGGCTCAGGTCATGATCTCTTGAGCCCCGCATGAGGCTCTGTGCTGACACCTCAGAGCCTGGAGCCTGCTCTGGATTCTGTGTTTCCCTCTCTCTCTGCCACTCCCCTGCTTGCAGTCTCTCTCTCTCTCTCTCTCTCAAAAATAAATGAACATTAAAAAAAATTTTAAGTAATAAAAAAAAGAATGTACATCTGTGTTGCACAGATCGTCAAATGTTTTACAAAGAAAATACAATTTTGGCCTTTCTAAAATATCCTTAATCAAAATAAATTGTCCCAAGACAACAGGGAATGCAGAAGGCCACCTTCCTCCTTGGAAGACACAGCCCCACCCCAGGGGAACAGGACGGGTAAAAGGAAGACATGAGGCTAAGGAACGGGGTTCCCTGGGGCCCTCCCACCCAGAGGCCAGCACCTCTCTGCCCAATGCACTGCAAGTAAGAGGACAGCCTAGGGAGTGTCCTGGTCTTCTGCTTATTCCTTCTCCCCTCCATCTTCATGCCTTATCCAGTCTAAAAGTTCAAGAGCAAACTTGATCTCTGCTGCATGGGAGAAGGTTATACCATAAACACCAAACTGGCCTCTTGTGCTGCAGCCTCCGTAGCCCATCCCCCAACACACACCAGCACATTTACTCTCTTGCTAGGCAGGGACCATCATGATCCTTCCTTCCTTCCCAGTGGGACAAGCCAAGGCTCCAAGAGGAGGTATGGCTAAGGTGAGGTCACAAGGCAATGAGGGATCGTGGCCCAGGCCTGACCACCTGTCTCAACACTCCTGTGCTGTCCAGTCCTTCCCATGCTGCGTCTTCACTCTCAAACCACAGCTTCTTTTTATTATTTTGTAAAGTTTATTTTTATTTATTTTCAGAGAGAGAGAGAGAGAGAGAGAGAGAGAGAGAGAGAATCCCAAGCAGGCTCCACACTGTCAGTGCAGAGCCCAACATGGGGCTCAATCCCGCGAACCATGACATCATGACCTGAGCCAAAATCAAGAGTCAGAAGCTCAACTAAATGAGCCACCCAGGCACCTAGCTTCTTGTTATTACTGATGTAGATGTATTGACACTTATATACCATAACCTGCCACACCTGGCCTCTACTGTTCGCCCAGTGGTAAGGAGAGGGAGGACTGACCTCACCAGAGCCCAAGGGCCAAACTCTCTGGACTCAGTTGAAGCTTCCCTCACAGGTCCCGTCCCATCCCCCAGACAGGGCTGCTCCCTGGCCACATCTGCCTCAGATTGGCCCCTCCTGGATCCCACTCTTCACAGCTGGGCTGATCTGCTTTCTTCCCACATTTCTTATTGTAGCTGCATAGACGCCTTTGGCAGATATGAGCTTATCCTTCCTGCCCATGGGTTCCTGAAACTTAAGGCACTGAAAAGTCCCACTCTGCAATCTGCCAAAGGTGCAGAAAGACAGAATATCATATGGAGGTAATCAGAGTCTCCTAGGTACCCAGTGCATTAAAAGGCCCTAAAGTGGTTTCAACACGTGGTTATTATGCCAACTCTAGAAAGAACCAGCATTGTCACCCAGATGGCATCCAGCTAAGGAGTGGATCCTGGCTCTGGCTGAACAATAGAATTACTGGTGAATTTAAATCTATGTCTCCATCTCTATATCTCTATCTAACAATCTGGTGAATACCCAGACCACACTCTGAAAGATCTTGGTCCAACTGGCCTGGAACTGACCCCCAGGACTGATACTTTTTAACACTCCCCAGGTGACGAATGGGCAGTCACAGTTGCAAACACAGACTCCAATCCACTTTTGGGGCTTTCCTCCTAAATGTGACTAAACAATCAAGGATCATAGACTGGGGAGGAAAGCCTCACACAGGAAAAGGAAAATCCAGATTAAATGAGTGCAAGGAAACCAAAGGAGACAGGAGACACTGTCAAAAACAAAAAAAGTAGTAATTAATACCTTCAACAAATGTAAGAAGTTACTGCTCCCCAAACAGGAAAGCAGAGCTACCAAAAAAAAAAAAAAAAAAAAAAAAAAAAAAAAAAAAAGATGACAGACTAAAAAGAGCTCTTGGAAATTAAAAGTAGAAGAAAGTATAAACATTTATTATGGGAATTCAAAGATAAAGTCAGAAGTATCCTAAAAAGCACAATAGAAAGGAGTTGGAAAAATACAAAAATACACAAGACAAGAGAAGCATATAGGATGAAATCCAGAGGTCCAATGTCAGATAAGTGGGAATCCCAGAAAAAGAAAAAAGAGAGAAGGAAATTATCAGTGAGAAAATAAAAGGAAGTTTCTCAGAGCAGAACAGAGTGCTGGGTGAATCTGCTCTGGGTTCTGATTCTCTCTCCAGCACAACCACTGAGATGCACCAGCTTGGGGAGCAAAAGCATCAAACTCTGAAGTTTCTCATTTGTACACAGCAAGGCACCACGCTGCACAAACATATCACTGAAACAGTTTGCCCCAGGACCCAGCCCTCCTTCCTCAAAAACTCTGTATACAGCTCCTGGCACATAAATGCTTCTGGTCATCACAATAAGTCTGTGCAAGTAGAAGAGGCAAGGGAGGAAATCGAGACTCTGCAAATAACCTGCCCTAAAGTCACACCGCTGGTGTCCCTGTCTCCCAGCCCACAGCTCCTCCTTCCATTCTTGCTACACCCTTGTTCCCTCACATACCTGACTCATGATCTGCTCCTTGGGTGCAGACATAACAGAGCAAGCAAGTATTCCAAACAGTGGGTGGATCTTCCTAAGCTTGCCTGATGACTCCTTTTTCAAAAAAAAAAAATGTATTCTCTCAACTAAGAAAGGATTTTCTTCTTCCTGACATGACAATAAACTCCACCACTAACAATGCTGTCCAGGACCTGGGCCCTGAGAGATTTCCATCTGCCCCTCTCCTCCTTACCATCCACCAGCAAACCAAACTGGTGGGTGTAGATCCTGGGGTGGCAGCCAGGCACAGGACAGAGGTGCTACCCACTAGCAGCTGACACTGTCACCCCAGGACAGCTGGGGGCATCTTCTATCTTTTAAAAAACAGGAAAATTTCTTCTGGGGCCCCTCGATGTTCAGATGGTTAAGCGTTCAACTTCAGCTTAGGTCACGATCTCACAGTTCATGAGTTCAAGCCCCGCATCAGGCTCTGTGCTGTCAGCACAGAGACCACTCTGGATCCTCTGTCCCCCTCTCCCTGCCCCTCTCCAGCTCATGCTCGTGCTCTCTCTCTCTCAAAAATAAATAAACATTTAAACAAAACAGGAAATTTTCTTCTATTAAAGATGTTGTACAAGGCATAAATGAGGGACCCCAGACACTCATTTTACAGGGTCCACATGCACCATAATTGCCCTCGATGGCATCTACTGAAGGAATAAGACAACCTGGCTGATTCTCCGAGTGCATGCCTCTATTCTCTCTCTGATTAGAAACAGACATTCTGGACAAGCAATACAGATCACATTCTTTTCCCTTAGCAACCATAGCAGTCACATGAACACCAGCAAGATGGACGGTGCTCTTCCTCAGGTACAAATCCTCAGTAGCAGATGTGACTTAGTTTCATTTCTTATGCAACCTCCTTGAAAGCCAAAAAGGTAGTCCCTATCCAAGATCCTCCTTATAGACTGAGCTGGGCAACAGAGGAATGGAGTTCCTTTTGATGCTGATTTTGGAGGAAATGTGGGAAAAAAGACAAGTGAGAAAGATTGACTACAGGAAAACACCATGTCATTGTGTGTAAGAGTCAAATGATGACAGGGCAATCTGCAGACCAGTGGGCTCAGATCTGATGCTAGAATCAAGATTTTAGGACAGCTGTTCAATAAAACTTTCTGCAATGTTAGAAGTGTTTTATCTGCCCTGCCCAAGACAGAAGGCTTAGAGCACTTGAAATATGGCTAGTTTGGCTGAGAAGCTGAAGTTTTAACTTGCTTAATTTTAATTAATTTAAATTAAATATAAATCGCCATGTGTGGCTAGTGGCGGCCATACTGGACAGCGAAGTTCTAAAATGCACTTTTTAATGGGTTGGGTTATGATCACCTTTAAGAAAAGCAGCCACTGCAAGAGCTAACCATGAGTTTGCAAAATTACTCCCATTCTCTCTCTGATAGAGTATGTACAGAGAGGTACACGAAAGAGATCCTGAAGTAAGAATGCACCTGGATTTCAACAAGATACATGCCAGGTCCTTCCCAACATTCTTGGGAATTATGTTGAAATGGATGTGACACAATGAGATGGATTTGTGCCTAACTGAATGATCATACTAAAATGGCATCAATTTGTGGATAACTCAATCTGTGGGGACTTTCCCAATGATTTGGCTGTGTTCCATCATGGGTGATGAACAAGGAAGACAGCTGCTCTTCAGAACTGCAGAATACACAAAACTGGAGAGGTAGGGAAATACAAATGTATTTTCCCCAAGTGTAGGGATGGCAGAGGCAAGCTTAGCCAGAGCATGCTTGGAAGACCTGTTATATACCCTGTTCAATCTAGTTAAAGGGACGCTTTCACTGCCAGACACCCTAATGTGAGTCACAGACTTCACCTCTGAGTGATGTTCGTACACAAATCCATCCTTAACCATATAGAGAGACTTAATTTCTTTAAGGTCTAACCAAAAACTTGCATCAGTAATTGTACTGTTGCTAGGTCCCCAAGATCAAAGAGCCTATTCCACAGAGCCCTCTCCACCTGTTCCTTTCATCAGAAGCTTTATGATGAAGGCTATCTTCTTCCAAGATCATTATTTTTTCCCTTACCTTGAAAAGAAGTCAGCAGAGAATCCTTTTTCATAGCCCTTGTGACTAAGGGTATAGATAAGGATATGTAAAGAATGATTCATTCTCCTACATAACATATAAAATATGTATTACTGAGGATACTGGATGACTGGGAGCAAAGTATTAGGTCTTCAAATAATATGAGGCACCATTAAACATGACATAGTGGATGAAGAAAACAAACAATGTTATTATGCCCGATGAATCTTACTTCAGGCTATGACACACCAGCTTGTGCCAGACTAAGCCTTCCACTAAGAACAACCAGCAGCTCTTGATGACTTTTTAAAAAATCTCTATGGAAGCATCAGAGATCTGCCAAGGCAACTAGGACTTGAGGGGCTGAGATCCTGACAACCAAGAAACTATAACTGAAATAAGCCGAGCATTTTGTGTGGCTTCTCTAAGGCATTAGTGGGTCCATAACTGGTAGGAGCCAAGAGGTTTAAAAACCAAGCAGAAAATAAAGTTAAAAAAAATTAAAAAAAAAAAAAAAAAGAGGGGCGCCTGGGTGGCTCAGTCGGTTAAGCGGCCGACTTCGGCTCAGGTCGTGATCTCGCGGTCCGTGAGTTCGAGCCCCGCGTCGGGCTCTGTGCTGACAGCTCAGAGCTTGGAACCTGTTTCAGATTCTGTGTCTCCCTCTCTCTGACCCTCTCCCATTCATGCTCTATCTCTCTCTGTCTCAAAAATAAATAAACGTTTAAAAAAAAAAAAAAAAAAAAAACAAGCAGAAAGTGGTGGTCAAGAAACAACAGGGCTAAGCAGAACTCTTGGCAGTTTTATGAGGGATATAAGAAATTATAGTTTCAAGCTCCTAATGCAGTGAGAACCTGAGTAGCCAAACTCCTGGAGAGAAGAGGGAACAGAAAAGTGAGGCTGATATTCAGATATGTTAAGAAACAGTGAAAGGTGAAACAATTTGAAAGACAGCATAAATAACACAGTACTGAGTTACAGCCCAAAGTACAAGAAAAAGATCCACAAATCCACATGGACATAAATAAATGAATGCGTGTATCAATAAATGAAAGAGAAGGGACAAATCTGTGGGTTAAGAATTCCATATAATCTGTTAGCTACCGCCCCCTCATGGAGATGAAAGATAATTTACAGGTGATGTAGGTGAGTGAGTATCAAGGGATGTGTTATGTACCCTTGATTTGATATGATGGAAACGGTGCTCTTCCCTATGCAGTCTTTTGACCCAGAGCCTGTAACTCCTGTATAACCATCAGAAAAAAATCAGACAAACCTAAACTGTAGCATATTCTATAAAATACCTGAGCAATATTCCTCAAAGCTGTCAAGGTCATCAGAAACAAGGAAAGCCTAAGAAGCTATCACAATCTAAAAGTGTCTAAAGAGACATGAAGGTTGAATGTAATGTGGATGCCTGGAACAGAAAAAGGATGTGAAGTAAAAAATAAAAAATAAAAAAAAATGAAGGATGCACTGTAGTTAATTATGAAGTATTCAGACTGGTTTATTACATGCAAGAAATGTACCATGCTAATGTAAGATGTTAATAGGGAAAAATGGGTGTAGGATACATGAGAACTCTTCTACTATCTATTTGACTTCCCTGTAAATCTAAACAGTAAAAAATATTTTAAAGAAAGTTGTTGGTGTAGTTACACTGATAGTCAGACAAAGTACACTTTAGGAAAAGAGACATTTCTAAAAGAGAAAAAGAAATAATTCATAATAAAACATAGGGCAATCTGCTAGGAATAAAGTCTAAATTTAAATTCCAAATTTAAAGTCTAAATTTAAATTCTAAATTTATATGTATTTAGTTATATGCTCTCAGAATGTATAAAGGGGAAAACTGACAGAACTATAAAAAGACAAATCTAACATCACAGTGGAATATTTTAACATACTTCTCCCAGTAAATGATATAACAAGCAGAAAAGAATCAGAATGGAAATAGACATGAACACCATAATTACCAAAATTTTCCTCGTTGATATATGTAAATTACTGTACCAAGAAACCACATACAAATGCACACAGAAAATTTATCAAAATTAATCCTATGGTAGGCAAATCTAAAATGAGTCTAAAAAATTTTGAAATGTTAAAAACCATAAAGGATGTATTTCTGACTATAGTATAATTAAGAAATAAACAACAAAAATATGACTAGAAAATATGCAGACATTTGGAAATTGACCACTTTGAAATAACTCGCATATCAAAGAAGAAAATAATCATAAAATTTAAAAACATTTGAAGAGATTAATAATGAAACTACAACATATCAAAAAATAGTGGGGTGCCCTGGGTGAGTCAGTCGGTTAAGTGTCTGACTCTTGATTTCGGCTCAGGTCATGATCTCACAGTCGTGAGATGGAGCGCCACATCCAGCTCCAAGGGAGGCATGGAACCTGCTGAAGATTTCCCTGCCCCTCCCCCACTTTCATGCATGTGTACTCTTTCAAAAAATTAAAAAATAAAAAATGAATAAATAAAAATGAAAATACTTTTTAAAAATAGTGTTGCATACTCATATTCATAGCTGCACTATTCACAACAGCCCAAAGGTGAAAGCAACCCAAATGTCCATCAATGGATGAATGGATAAAGAAAACACGATATAAACATACAATGGAATATTATAGAAGTGGAAGGAAATTCAAACATATGCTACAGCATGGATGAAACTTGAAGACAATATACTAACCTAAAAAAGCCAGTTGTAAAGACAAATACTGTATGATTCCATTTATATAAGGCACCTAGAGTAGTCACATTCATGGAGACAGAAAAGAACGGCAGTTGCCAGGGGCTGGGGTAGGGGAAAAAGAGAAGTTACTGTTTAATGGGTACAGAGTTTCACATTTGCTGGATGAAAAGGTCCTGGGGATAAGTTTCACAACAATGTGAATATAGTTAACACCACTGAGCTATACACTTTAAAAGGGCATATTTTATGTGTTTCTAACCATAATAATTAAAAGTAGTAGATTACAGCTAAAGCAGGCTTATGGGGAAATTTATAACTTTAAATTTCTTTATTAGAAAATTTAAAAAGGCTACAAAAATAACCTAGATATCTATTTATTTTCAATTATTTTGAAAATAACAGCAAATTAAACCCCAAATAAAGTTGAAGGAAATAATCAATATGGGGGCAGGAAAAAATTGAAAGAGAAAACAAATGTATAATAGGGGAAAAGCAATAAACCCAATGTTGGTTCTTAGGAAGAATATTAAATTTGTAAATCCCTAGCATGATAAAAGTGGGAGTAGGAGGTAGGAAGGGGGAGCATGCACAAATTACAATATCAGAAATGAACAGGTAGATATCATTTGTAAAAGATAATAATAGACATAATAAATGACTTAACACAAATAACTGTCACAGTTTTTATGAAATGCACAGCTTCCTGAAACACAACTTAGTGAAACTGACACCAGAAGAAAAAACATCCAATGGTCCTGTATCTATTAAAGACACTGAATCTGTAATTAAACTTCTCAAATAATTTCCAACCTCAGTGGCTTCCCAACTCTTCCAAACATGAAAGAAGGAAGGAAGGAAGGAAGGAAGGAAGGAAGGAAGGAAGGAAGGAAGGAAGGAAGGAAGGGAAGAAAGGGAGGGAGGGAGGGAGGGAGGGAGGAAGAGAGGGAAAGGGAAACACCAATATTGCCCAAAATCTTCCAGGGAACATAAAAAGAGGTACACTTTATAAAATCATCACTACTTTGATGCCAAAACCTGACCTTGACATTATATGAAAATAAAAGTAGGGGCGCCTGGGTGGCACAGTCAGTTAAGCGTCCGACTTCAGCCAGGTCACGATCTCGCGGTCCGTGAGTTCGAGCCCCGTGTCAGGCTCTGGGCTGATGGCTCGGAGCCTGGAGCCTGTTTCTGATTCTGTGTCTCCCTCTCTCTCTGCCCCTCCCCCGTTCATGCTCTGTCTCTCTCTGTCCCAAAAATAAATAAAAACGTTGAAAAAAAAATTAAAAAAAAAAAAAGAAAAGTATAGGCAAATCACTGTTAAAGACAGCTGCAAAAAGAGCTGTTAAAAATTATTAAATCAACATAAAAATTATATCATATCTCAAATCAGTTGTAGTCCAGAAATGCAAGGTTGGTTTAATATTCGGAAATCAATCATATAATTCACATTAATTAAAGGGAAAATAGTCTTTGATTAATTAGAGGCAGAAAAAGTATTTGATAAAATTCAACCCCCACTCATGATAAAGCTGTAGCTAACTAGAATAAAAGGAAATTTTTTGTTCTTATAAATAGTATGCACACACACACAAAAATGAGAGCAACCAGCTTAATTCAAAGTGAAATACTGAAAGATTTTCCCCCAAGAGGGAAATTATTGAACTGGGGTTTGCAATCAGCACAAAAAGGAAAAAAAAAAACAACTCTCATTATTCATAGACAGCATGATTATGCATGTAGAAAATCTAAAAGATCTTACAAATAAACTACCACAACTAATAAATGAATTTAACAAGGTTGCTAAAATAAGGGAAACATTTAAGAAACAATCACATTATAAGTACCCATGAAAAGGAATTATAATATAGAATTAAAGAAAAACACTTATGATAGCAATAACAACAGAAAACAAAACAATACCCAAATACCTTGGAAGAAATCTAACAGAAGATGTTATACATACAAAACTATAAAATATATCAAGAAAACTTGCATTAAGTCCAAAGAGAAAGAAATTACATGTTCATGGGTTAGAAGACAATAGCATAAAGTCTCCCTCTTAATGGAGCTATAATTTGAAGGACTCTCATCAAAACCTCAGTAGTATTTCACAAGCAAGTGTTTATACAGAAATTGACAGAATGATTCTAATTTTTATATGAAAATGCAAAAGGCCAAATATAGCAAGATAATATTGAAGAGCAAAACTGAAGGACTTAAAACTAGCAGAAGTAAATACTTACTATAAAATCACACTAATTAAGATATTGTGGTATTGATGGCATTCTTGGGTTCTAGTGATGCTTTATTTCTTCATCTGGGTAACAGTTTACATGGATGTGCTCACTTTGAGAAAATTCATGGCAATAATTTGCACAAGCAGAAAAGTACACCTCAATTTAAAAAGCTTATTTGGGGGCACCTGGGTAGCTCAGAGGGGTTGAGTGTCCAACTTTTGATTTCATCTCAGGTCATAATGCCAGGGTCATGGGATCGAGCCCTGCATCAGGCTCTGCACTTGGCGTGGAGCCTGCTTAAGATTCTCTCTCCTTCTCCCTCTCCTCCCCACCCCCTGCTCACGCTCTCCCTTTCTCCCTCTCAAAAAAAAAAAAAAAAAAAAAAAAAAACAATTTAAGGGTTTCCTGGGTGACTCAGTTGGTTAAGCATCTGACTTCAGCTCAGGTCATGATCTCAGGGTCCGTGGGATCGAGCCTCGGGTCAGACTCTGTGCTAATGGCTCAGAGCCTGAAGTCTGCTTCAGATTCAGTGTCTCCCTCCCTCTCTGCCCCTCCCCAGCTCGTGCTCTGTCTCTCTCTCTCAAAAATAAACAAACATTAAAAAATTTTTTAATTTAAAAGAATCAAAAAATAAAAAGCTTATTTGAAAAAAACATAGTATGGTCTATATTGCTGATCTTGCACACTATGCAATTAACAACAGAGGCCTTGAAAAGGTGAGTCTCCAGAGCCTCCTTCTGCTTTCTATCACTTTGTAAGTCCAAGTGGTTGTTATGCGGTGTGGACTGTGACAGGGAAGGAAGGAGAACACAACTCAGATGAGACTAGAGAAGCCACTATATTATGGGCAAAGGCTCACTTTTTAAAGTTTTCTTTCAGATTTTATTCTGAGCCAGGGGCTCCGCCTGCTGTCATGGCACTGTAAACACTGCCCTCATTTCTGTGAGTCAGGCTTCCTGGAGCCTCCTCTATGATGCCCTGGTGCGCTACGGGGTTAAGGGCACCTGGGGACGATCCCCAGGCTAGGCTCTCTTTTACTAGTCCAGCATCTAAAAGGAGGATCCAGCCTGCTTCCCCTACACATACACCCACACCCCCCCACACACTCAGAGACTCACTCACATCACTCTCACCCACAGACACACAGACTGATACACACACTCTCACATAGACTGAGACACTCACACTCACAGATTCACACACTCTTCAAACACAAAGACTCATACACACACACACACACAC
Organism: Puma concolor; assembly: GCF_028749965.1. Lineage (NCBI taxonomy): Eukaryota > Metazoa > Chordata > Mammalia > Carnivora > Felidae > Puma > Puma concolor. Next base: position 128,367,021 of record NC_141672.1, on the reverse strand, counting down.
ACAGACATAGATACAGACTTATACATACACACAGATTCGCACATCTCAAACACATAGACACATACACACACACTCATACACACTCACAGACACTCACACATAGACTCATATCCACTCACTCACACTCTCTCACACACATTCACACGCTTTGTCCTGACAAAACCACCATAGAGAACAGCTTCCCACCTGAGCCAGACTAGAAGAAGGACAGAGACGTGATCACGATGACATTTGGAGCAGAGTAACAGGAGAGAGGAGAGACTGGAAACCAAGTCCCTGAATGATGGGAAGGCTCAAACTCAGGGGTGTGAAGAATAATTGTAGATAGAATCTATACATGTTAAGTGTCTCGGTGATGGGCCCTGTGCTTTTAATAACAACATTCAAGAATATGGTGCTGTGTTCCTTCTGTTTTTTACAATGTGCTAAAATATAGGGTGGCTCAGTTGGTTAAGCGTCTGACCTCAGCTCAGGTGATGATCTCATACTTGGCGGGTTCAAGCCCCGCATCGGGCTCTGTGCTGACAGCTCAGAGCCTGGAGCCTGCTTCAGATTCTGTATCTCCATCTGTCTCTGCCTCTCCCCGCCCTCAAAAATAAACATAAAAAAATTAAAATGTGCTAAAATAAACATAACAAAATTTACCATCTAGACCATTTTTAGGTGTACAATTCAGTGGCATTAAGCACATTCACACTGTTGTATGCCCATCCATCCCCAGAACTCTTTTCTTTGACAAAACCGAACTCTCTCCCCATTAAACTCCCCCATTCCTCCTCCCCAAGTCCTTTGTTGGATAAGAAAACAAAGAGGCATCAGGTCACAAAGCAACTTTCCCCTCAGAGCAGGGCTGGGCTCAGGGCCACTGGGGGTCCTCCCCCTGCCCAGAGGCAGTAACTGCAGGAGGTAAGCAGGCGCCTCTAAGTCTGCAGGGGAGGTGGGGAGAGGTGTGCTACATGCTTCATTCACCATGCTGTGCCCCACAGCGCCCAGCTCAGTTGTATACTGTCTGGCCATGCCTAAGATATCCTGTTTTAAACCTATCTTCTCTGTAAAACAGAAATCATGACATCCACTTACAGAGTTTAAGGAGCTCTGATTAAGCCTGATTCTACCTTTGTCTGGTGCACAACTGTGCTCAATAAAAGAATGCTACTGTTTCATACCTCTGGATCTGAGGCGTAGGGAAAAGGAGTGCACTGGTAGAAGTGAAATCATCTGCAAGGTGCCTTCCATCCAGGGACTGCCCCTGCACAAATATAGGACCTCACCAAGAAACGGAGGCAACCAGGGCCTCTCAGAGCCTAAAGGAATCCTTGGCTTCATGACCTGGTGACTAAAAGAAGTCACCCAGGGAGCAATGAATGTGGGCGCAGCTAGGGTGCTGTGAACTCCGGCTTGCACCCGACCCCATCCCCCCAGAGCCCTGAGAAAGGAGAGGAAGTTATGATTTATCTCAAAGCTAATTGCTCCCCAAAGCTGATGGGATTTTCTGATATGAAGTCTCAAGTTATCACACACAGGAGCTAATTTTCTTTGGCAACTGACAGGTCTCTCAGTCTGGAACAACACCCTCGCTCTCCTGTCTTTGCTGCAGGACCGTAAACAGGACTGTCAAAACTGCGTATAGACAAAAAGCCAAACACTCCAATGAGTGTCATTTTCCTCAGGACCTGGGGAGACCACACAGATACTCCAGTGTTCTCATGGCTAAAAATAACAGTGGAGGCCGGTTGTCTTTGGGAATGACTTTCAAAATCAGGATGAGTCAAATCCACCCTCCCAAAGTACACTTGCCACTACTGGAGATATTTGCTCAAAAGATTAACGCAGGTGCTGAATGTATTTCCATCCTGGTGACTCCTTTCTGCTCTTCACAGACTTGACTCCCGCCTCCCAGAGAGAACAGAGGTCACAGCTAGAAAGGCCCAGAGTCTTCTCCTCCAACACTTCCTCCAGGAAACAAGAAGCTCTCTTCATTGGCACCCAGGCCCCACTCCATTCTCCCTCCTCGCTGTGCGTGTTACACGCACCGCTTCTTTCCTCATCCGTAAACTACACTGAACAATCAATTTTCCACCTCCACAGAAAAATACCTTGTTCCCTTCTGTTCCCACCCCCTTCTCTTCTCCCCTTCTTAGTCTGTGCTCATGAAAAAGAAAAATCCCACAGCCACATTCTCTGCCTTTTAAAACTCCTATTTGGTCTTCCAGCAACCCCCACCCAGCCGATGAAAATCCTCAGCCCCCTTCCTTCCTGGTTTCCACCCACTTTCTGGCCATTCTCCTCAGGCTCCTTACTCCCCGTGGAGGTCACCCCCACCCACAGCTTCAGCCAGCCTGGCTAAGAGACTGACTCCCCAGCCCCACCCCCACGCCCTCAAAAGCTCCTTGGCCCTTCATGAAGTAGGAATTCAATAATTCTATTTCCACCTCAAATATGGTCTTCTCTCCGAGTTCCCAACTCCTGCTCCCTCCACATGGCTCTGCTACCTCTTCCTCCTTGGTGTCTGTCACCTCAGTCCTTGTCTGCACACTCTACCAGCCTTTACTCAGGACACAGCATCTTTCCCCAGGAACCATGTGAAGAGCCTCCAGCACCTGGGCCTTCACCCCCTCTGCCTGCCTTCCACAGTCACCTATGGCGTCAGCCCTGTTAGGCTTCTCTGTGGCCATGTGAACAGGACAGTCTGGCCCCTCCTACTGCATCTTCTGTCTACTCTGTCAAGCCAACTGCGGCTGGCCATTGAACAACATGGGTTTGAACTGCTAGGGTCCACTGAGGTGTAGATTACTTCAGCAAATGCAGTGCAATACTATAAATGTACTTCTTCCTTATGCTTTTCTTAATAACAGTCTCTTTTCTCTAGCTTACTTTACTGTAAGAGTGCCGTATATAATACATATAACATACAGAATGTGTTCATCAGCTGTGTATGTTATTAGTAAGGCTTCCAGTCAACAGTAGGCTATTTATTAGTAGTTAAGTTTTTGGTGAGTCAAAAGCTATACACAGATTTTTGACTGCATGGTGTGGGGGGAGTGGGGGGTCAGTGCCCCTAACCCCCACGTTGTTCAAGGTCAACTACATCCCCTAGGGCCTGTCATGCCACTTCATGTCTCCATGCTTGAATCATACACATACTTCTGTTTGCCTGGAATGCTCCACCTTTCTCTGTGTCTGTCTGTCTGTCTCTCCCCCCACCCCCCAGAGAAATGTATACTCCCCCCTCAAGATGAAAGGTTAAACCTCACTCCTCCTGCATAACCTACAGGACTGATGAGTCACCTCTCCCCAAAATCATCTCCTCTAACACTCTACATTCTACATCACAACATTCTACACTTCCCTGAAGTGGCTGGGAAACAAAATGGAGGGCAGTTGTCCCCTTTCAAACCTCCGACAAAGACCTTGCCAGGAGGTGAGTGGTTCTCTCTCTCTGATCCCTGAGGCCAGGACATGCTCAGTAACACGGCCTCCTTTGTAAATGAGGGTCTCTGCCAAAACTGGTAACCACTATAGGAGCCCTTCACAGGCCAGGAGTGAAGGAGGCCACTTCTAAGTACTCTCACCTTGACAGCCACCCTGAAGGGCCAGCAAGTCACCACCATTTTCCCCTACAGATTGACCAAAGGAGATTAAGTGATATACCCATGAAAAGAGATTAATCTGTACCAGCCCCGGACTCTGAAAGAAAAACTCTTGGCAGTATGGTCTGCCACAATACAGACCCCAGAAGTGCTACCCTGGAAGACTTAAGGAATGTCCCCATCAACATATATGTTGCTTATCAACCAGTCCGAGCACAAGCTATGGCATAAGAACTGTTCTGACTTCAGTTAGCATTTTCTTATGTATCTAGAAGCACCTGTAGTCAAAATCAGTTTGGAAAATGAGGAGTTAAATAGAATTAAATAAGCAGCTTTCTTGCAGGACTTCAAAAGGTCTTTAATATGGTGCTCTGGGACTCTCCAAGAGGGGGCAGTACAGACAGCGTGTCCCAGCCTGATCTGAATGCAGATTACTATTTTCAGGAACATCTCCTGGGACTCCACAGAACACAGTTTGAGAATGCCAGCTTACACACTCATGTAATTAATTAGAACTTGGTATAATTAATTAGATCTGAATATCATGAATAAAAAGTTACATACAGTAATGGCTAACTTCCTTCAATTTAATCACACTAATTATGTGGAGCTCAACCTAGTAGCAGCTCATACTGCTATTTTCTTAACATGTTTTTCATCCGTTAAAAAAGGTGTTGATGAAATCTTTTCTCTCTTAACACGTTGCAACTTTAAGAAAAAGAAAGTTAGGTGTCAGAGCAGATATTTTCAAGTATTTGAAAACACACATACCAAGCCTGAAAGCAAATCATAATGGCCAGCCTCAGATCCTCTCCTTGCTTCCTCCGGGGAAGGACACCAATAATATTGGGCAGCAATTACATGCCATGCACTCTCCATCCACGATGTGGTTCATTCTCACAAGTAGCCCCGAAAACCACAAGTCCCCACTTACAGATGAGGTCAATGAGCTTCTGGAAGTTTAAGAAACTAGAGCTACACAGTGAGCACAGCCTTCTGGAGCATCTACTATCCATGAGGTAACTGGGATGGACATTTGAAGGATGCAGAAGAAGCAGGCATGCAAGTCCATGGAGAGATCGGCAGTGAGGCAGGAGAGCACAGAACAGGCTCACCTGGGGCTTAAGTGTCCAATGAAGACCCCAAAAAGGGTGGCCCTTGAGCCTTGTCTATCAAGATGGGGAGAAGCCCATGGAAGAGGGATCAGCCACACAGAGAAAAAAAAAAAAAAAAAAAAAAACCTATGGGGACATTGCTGTTGAAATAACAGGGCAGATCAGTGTGCAAAGCCTGGCTCATTCAGCCAAGACATAGAAACAAACCAAATGTTCATCAACAGATGAACAGGTAAAGAAAGTGAGGTATATACGTACAGTGGAATATTATCCAGGTTTTAAAACAAAGGAAATCCTGCCATTTGCAACAACACAGGTGGACCTGGAGGACATTATGCTAAGTGAAATAAGGCAGTCACGGAAGAACAAATATTGCGTGATTCCTCTTACATGTAAAGTCCTCAAAGGTATAGGAGTAGACACTAGAAGGGTGGTTGCCAGGGGCAGAGGGGAAGGAGAAATGGGAAGTTGTTCAATGGGTAGAAAGTTTCAGTTACGCAAGACGGGTAAGTTCTAGAGAACTGCCATGAAACATAATGCCTATAGTTAAGCGAGGTATTACGTACTCAAAAAAAATTTTTTAAGAAGGTACATCTCATGTTAGGTGTTCTTCCTATAAAACAAACAAAACACAAAGGGACACAAGGAAATTTTTGGAGGTAATGAGTAAGTCGTGGTGATAGTAACATGAATGTATGTATATGTCCAAACTCCCTAAACTGTATGCATAAAATATGTGCACTTTGTTTACCAGTTACACTTCAATAAAGCTGGGAAGAAAAGAAAGAAAGAAAGAAACCCTAACCAAAGAAAGAAAGAAACCCTAACCATTTCAATGACAAGACGGATGCAGAACTACCCATAAGAAGGGGAGCCTAAGAAGTCAGCAGTTCCAGTCGAGTCAAAGGATTAGCTAGTACATAGGAGCAAGATTGCCCTGCCAGACAGACACAAGAGCAGAGAGGTTTGTGTGGGTCTACAGTGAGTTGTGCACTAGAACCTATTCTTTTATCAACTTTCTCAAATACACAAAAGTGAGTGGACAGAGTAACGTGACAAACATCCATGAACACACCATTTAGGCATCCCCAACGTTATCATCCCACCTCCTTCTTCTTCATATCAGTTGCTCATTTTTTTCAATTACATTGTCTTTTTCTAATTGATTTGGAAGAGTTCCTTATTATACAGACAGAATGCTAATCCCTTACAGTAAATACATCTCAGATATTTATTCCAGGTGATAGTTTGTTTTAAGCCTTTAAAAAAAAAATTTAATGTTTTTTATTCTTGAGAGAGACAGACAGACAGACAAAGAGCAGGGGAGGGGCAGAGAGAGAGAGGGAGAAACAGAATCCGAAGCAGGCTTCAGGCTCCGAGCTGTCAGCACAGAGCTCGATACAGGGCTCAAACCCACGAACCACAAGATCATAACCTGAGCCAAAGTCAGACACTCAACTGACTGAGCCACCCAGGCCCCCCTAAACCTTTATATGGTGTCCCTGCTCTTAAAGAAGCTGCTAACATTGCTGTTTAATTAACTGATCTTTTCTGTGCCTGTGTGTATGTCTTACCTGTTCCTACCTCAGGGACATATAAAAAAACTCTCTTGTATACAATTTAACATCTTGTCCTTTATAGTCATTAATTCTACTGGCATTTATTTGTGTGTATGCTGTGAGGTAGGGATACCATTTTAGCTTCTCCCATGTGGACAACCAGTTGTCCTGCATCACTTCCCACCTTGTCAATAATATATCTCTGCCACCTCCTGTGTTCCTGTACATGTGAGAGTTTGTTATTAGGCTCACCATCCGGTCCCACTCATCCCACAAATATCACACAATCTTAATTGCAACCTTCTATCAGGAACCTCACTGCCCCACCTTTATGCCAGCTTCCCCTTAACATTCCAGTTTTGTGTTTTCTTTTAATGTCTAGTAGCTGGGAATTTCACTGCCTTTCTTTGGATCTTATAATTTTTGTTAATGTGTGTTTATTTATTTAAGAGAAAGACACAGCAAGCAAGCAAGCACAAGCAGCAGAGGGACAGAGAGAGAGAGAGAGAGGGAGAGAATCCCAAGTAGGCTCTGCACTGTCAGTGCAGTGCCTGATGCAGGGCTCGAACCCACAAACAATAAGATCATGATATGAGCCAAGATCAAGAGTCAGATGCTTAATCGATTGAGCCATCCAGGCTCCCCCCTGGATCTTGTATTTTAAAATAATTCTTGGTCAGCTTTTACACAGCATTTTATGTGTTTACACTTGGGCAAGAGCATACTGACATTACCAAAAATCGTAAAAATTTTTGCAAATGCAACATCTTCTAACTTAACATATTTTCTGAGACTGCCCATGATTTAAACACACCTTATTAATCTTTCCACCATTCCTTCAGGAAATGACTAAATTTATATACAATTGGTCTTTGAACAACATGAGTTTGAACTGCACAGTTCTACTTTTAGGCAGATTATTTTTTTCATAAATACGACAGTACTGTAAGTGTACTTTCTCTCATGATTTTCTTAACATTTTCTTTTATCTAGCTTATTATAAGAATACAGTATATAATACATACAACATAAAAAAATTTTACATACGTGTTAATTGAATGTTTAAGTTACCGGTAGGACTTTCAATCAACAATAGGTGATTAGTGGTTGTTTCTGGGGAGTCAAGAGTTATATGCAGATTTTCAACTATATGAGGGTCAGCATCCCTAACCCATGTTGTTCAAGGGTCAACTGTAATTACAATCCAAACACTATAGAGATCAACAGCCTGTAGGATTGATATCCTAGAATACTGAGGCCTAGGATTTAATCCCCCCCAGGGGAAAAAAAAATGGAACACAGCCCCCAACTTTTACCATAAGTGGAAGCATATTCACCAAATTATTTTAGAAGGAGATGTCAGGCATAGACTCTGGGTATTAGTATTCTGATGCTACAGAGTGGTTCATTTGCAGTAGAAAAATAAATAAACCCCAGTCTCTTCTCTCTATAGCTCGCCTCACAGAGATTCATTCCAGCAATAATTGACATTTAAAAATATCCATCTCATTGCCACTTTTCTCTCACAGAAGAAATACGCTTTTCTGCAGGGAAGCTGCAGAGAATCATGACGAGTGTATTCACTTAAATGGCAGTCCCATTACACTGCAGATGAGCGAGCACAATCGGAAAGAGAGCGAGACGTCTTGTCTATTGCAGCTGACTTTGATACTCTAATAGTCTTTCAGGATACGTAAAAATCCCACTAGGTCTTTTTTGGGCTCAAAAGAAAAAAAAACATTATACCTTAGAGGCACAAACAGAATTGCCCTGCGGTTCCATCAAAAAGCAACGACAGCCCCAGTTTCATTTAGATAAAACTTCAAGAGGCCAATTTCACCCTGGACAGTTCTGAGAGGCTGGATAGACTGCACTGGCTGGTTGACCCTGGGCTCCCAGAAGATCGGAATGTCACCACAATTTGTGAGACCCATTCCCCATAAGAACATCTCTCTTCACAAGCTACCCTTGCTGCCAATTGCAAAAAAATCTCCTCCCTTCCCAGTATCCCCTAAAATTCTTCAGTATTTTCATAGCTAAGGGTAGCTGAGAAATCTACTATATGGGATGGCTCAGTCAGTTAAGCATCTGACTCTTGATTTGGGCTGACTCTTGATTTGGGCTCAGGTCATGATCTGACAGTTTGTGGGTTTGAGCCCTGCATCTGGCTCTGTGCTGGCAGTGTGGAGCCTGCTTGGGATTCTCTCCTCTCTCTGTCCCTCCCCTGCTCGTTCTCTCTCCCCCTCCCTCTCTCTCAAAAATAAATAAATAACCAAAAAAATGAGTCTAAACAGAAAATCAAACAGGGGGTGCCTGGGTGGCTTAGTCAGTTAAGCATCTGACTCTTGATTTTGGATCAGGTCATGATCTTGTGGTTCATTTGTTCGAGCCCTTCATCAGACTCTGTGCTACTGGCAGGGCCTGCTTAGGATTTCCTCTCTCTCCCTCCCTCTCTCTACCCCTCCCCTGCTCACATTCTCTCTCTCTCTCTCTCTCTCTCTCTCTCTCTCTCTCTCTCTCCCTCCCTCCCTCCCTCAAAATAAAACAAATAAACATTTTTTAAAAAAGCAAACGAGATCTAAAAGGCCTCGTTGAGAGCATAGAAGTAAATTCATAAACATTAAAGACTGACAATTAAGGAAAAGTTAGAAAAATATTCATTTATTCTTCTACCCAAATGCATTACAAGTCATGCAGTTCCTGCAACATTTCCCCCTCTACTTCCTTGGAGAGGGGCTGATTATTCTAACTCTTAAATGCCTTATGACTGTGCCACCCTCCCTACCCCCAAAGTGACCACACAATCCAGGACATGCGTGACAAGAAAAATCCCCAATACAATGTGAGGTGAATTCCTGCCCATGAACAGCACAGTGCTTATGGGGAGTTACCTAATGTAGGATAGAGGCTGGATTAGCAAGTAAAATAAAGGCAGCTGCCTTGACTTACAAAAGAAGGCTCTTTCGGTAGCTCCAAACAGCAGGCCTTGTGTCTTCCTACTGCCCCAGAGGCAAAACGGTGGTTTGGGACCCGGTCTTGAGGCTCTGGTATCCCAACTCTGCCCCCTCTGATCTTCATCTTTATCCTCAGATTGGCACAGAACTTCCCCACTGGGAAATCCCAAATTACTTCTCTCATTTGGAAGTCCCCAAGCCACTACTTCCCTCCATATGACACTCTGGACTGCTGACCAGTGCTGCCCTATCCAAGCCCATGGATGCATAAGAACCCACGGAATCCATCAGAAGCTCAGACCTGCTCTGGCATCAAGACACAGAGACAATTCCTGGTCCCCAGCTGCCTAACCTCCAACAACAGTCTCCTTTCCACCCTGCTCTCCAAACATACCCCAACCCATACGCCAGCTTCTCCACAACCCAGCCACTAGGGTATCTTTGGTCCAGGAAAAAGAACACCTACTCATCTTTAGTCAGAACAAATCTCCTACAAGTGTCCCCTCTACCAGGCAGCCAGCTGGCACTGGGGCTACAAAGACCTATGCAAATCTGCTGCTACAGGTCCTATGGGGCAAGATCAAGCCAAGGGCTGACCATGGGTCAGGGGGATCAGGGCCGCAGAATAGCTTCACCCACAGGGCAATAGCAACACGGAGCCATCCCTCATCCCTGAGAAGATTAGGAGGGCTCTTTCCGATCAAAGTTAGAGTCTTCCTCTCGGCGTCCTGATATTTCACAGTGGTGCACTTCTAATTAGACACAATGTCGCCCAAGTTTGATAGTGAAAGGTTGCAAATGGCGTTTATTGTTGGTGATATACATTGATTTTTGATATAAATAGGAATCTAGATAAGAGTTTCACAAATAAATGACTGAAGCTGGTTTGGACTACAGTTTTCAGAAGCACTAGTATAGTGAGGAGGGGATGGGGGGGGTTGTGATACTGCTGTCTCAGGGGTGATAGGGAAAGACGTCCATTCTAGGCAATATAAGCACTCTGCAGTGAGCCCAGTGCTCACGGGCTCCTTGGCTGTGAATCAAGCCCCAGCCTCAGACTCCCTGTGTGGAGGCTCGCACTGAATTACACATCCCAGCATCCCAGGAAATAAAGAACCATGGCAGATGCCCAGATCCACCTGAAGTGTGGCATCCCTCGAGGAAAATAATTCCATTTCACACATGTCAGAAGCAAAACCGCACTCCATGCAAGGCGACCTCATATTTCTTACCGAAAACAAGTGGGTTGGTAATGTCCCCCAAAACCTCCTGGTGATGAAATCTTTCTGGAATAAAACAGAAGGAAATAGAGGAAATTACTTGGGTTTCAGAAAAGATACGGGTGATCACATAGCGCTCCTGCAAGTATAGACATCTGAACAAGTGAGAGGTTTTGAATTACCTGTAAAAGTGAACCGGTTCTCATTCTAATGAGACCATCACAAATGACCAGAAACAAATAATTAAAATGTTTCTGTAGCCATTCCTCACATAATTATTGCCTTAAGAACATCATGTTGGGCAAATAAAGCAATGGCTTGTGTATCACTCTGGAAGAAGAGGCCTCTGCATTTTAATGAAGCTCCTCAAAGCCCTCATGAATATGCATTTCCCCACAACAAAGCTTGACCCCACTAGTGTGCAGAACCGGTATTCTGGGACACTTTCAGAGGGAGGTAGGTGTGCCTGTGGGGGCTGGGGAGATGAAGACAGATTAAAAGAAAGAGAAAGGAAAGTGGGCCACTGCTTATTTCCTCTGCCCAGATTCACAGCCCACCCCTCCTCATGGGCAACGGGGTGTCAAAAAGAGAACAGAAAACAGGCCATCAGGTTTCACACTCCTCTTGGACAGAGAGACAGCTTTGCAAATGAAAGCTGAAGAGAAAGTCTAATAGGTTCAAGGGCTCAAGGCAAGGCCCTGGGTTAGATCAGGAATTCAAGGTAGGGGCAGCAGACAACCCAGAGAAGCTGGAAGCCCAGGATGGTGCAAGAGGAGGGGGATTTATTGGTCTTATATATCAAATCAAAATTCCTCTTTTCCCAATACTGTATGTTAACCATACTGGAATTAATTTTTTTCTTTAATTCCTCTTCTCCCTCCAATTTGGCTAAAGCAGAATGTGTTATAAAGGAACATCTTTGTTCCTTTCAAAACCACAGCAATGGCAGCCTCTTCCCCAGGTCCTTGTCTGCTGGGAACAGAAGGTCTAAGAGCATAGCATTTCATGAATAGCTGTGCTGGCTGGACAGTTCACCTTCAGTCTGGTCCTGAAGTCACAGGGGATGACATCATTCTTAGGGGGGAAGGTAATATGGTCTTGCTATTGGCACAGGCAGACACTGGCTTCTACTTTATCACCAAGGTCTAACCTGGAACCAGGGTTGACACTTTTTTAATGAAAACTGACAGTCATTCTCATTTCCCTAGACAGACATTTCTAGGAGTGGGTTTTAATTAGGGAATTTGGGGGAGTTCCCTACCACCCCAAACTGGCCCACTGCAGATGCCTCTAGTTCAGACATTTTTAAAAATGACTAGCTATCCCTTAGAAGGCCGCAGGTACCTCCCTTTTGGCCAAGCCATTTGTATATCTGTAATCTGCTGGTCTCTGCTCAGAGGGAACTTGACATTCACACAGTTGTTCAAATTCTTCCAAAGGGTATGGTGCTTTCTGCTGTCTTTTTTTTTTTAAGTTTATTTATTTCTTTTGACAGAGAGAGAGAAAGCATGAGTGAAAGCAGGGAAGGGACAGAGAGAAAGGCAGAGAGAATCCCAAGCAGGCTCTGCGCTGACAGCATGGCTGCATCCCAAGAAGTGTGAGACCATGACCTGAGCAGAAACCAAGAGTCAGATGCTCAACTGACGGAGCCACCCAGGCGCCCCTTCGATCGCCTTTCAAATCCCCTTACATTGTCGGCCTCAGCTTCTTCATGTGCAAAAGTAGACAGTAAATTCGATCTTAAACGTGGCTGGGAAAGCGCAACAAAGCCCCCAAAACACTGCCTGGGAACACATTACCATCAAACGGTATTTCCTTTTTTACCCCCAAATCCCACCATCCCAGGACTTCCAAAAAGAGGTGATTTCAGGGTCAGAGCACATACTAAATGCTATGTCCAGAGGCAAGAACACTTCACTGGTGGTCCTAAGACAGGGCCTCCATTCTGCACTCTGCTACAAGTTGGCTCTGTGAACTCAAGCAGGTCAGTGAGAAAGACCTTGGTCCTCTCCCAGAATCCCCCACTCTAGCAGTTTTGATCAAGAGGGCTGCATGGAAGAGCCTAGAAGCCTTGGTCTACTAGCACAGGCTGGAATTCTCCCCACATGTCCACGGTGTCCTCCCCTCCCCTCTCAGAGGTCTACAGCTACCTGCATTGTCCAGAGCCACTGTGGGCCTATGGAAGTGTCCTTCTGCCCACAAGTCCAGCTTCTGCAAGCTTCTGGGAAGCTGTCCAGCTTCCCAGCCCAGAAGCAGCTCAGGGAAACTCGGAGCCTGCCTTCAGGCTCAGCTGGGCTTCCCTGCTCCACCTGGAGGAAGGAGCCCCAGCTCACTCGCTCGCTCGCTCGCTCTTTTTCTCTCTCTCTGCTGCCCTCAGTCTGCAAGTCTCCCAAGAGGACAGAGTCTCATTCATAGGTAGCCCGAGCATCCCCCACATGCTCCACACAGATTCCCAACAGAGGCACAGAATCGCCAAACTGCCTTGGAAAAAAGGCAGAGCTCTGCACTTTACATAATGCTTTTCCATAGGAGGAAACAGGCCCACATCTTAATTCAATTTTGAATCGGTTTTTAAATGTCTATTTATAGGCATCACACAAGTACCCCTTGTGGACGGTGGAGGAATCAGGGCTCCGGGCTCTGGTCCACCACTATTCATTAGCATTCTTTTCATGTCTGTCTTCTCTAATTTCCCCAGCAGCTTTTTAACTCAATAGCAAGGTCACCTACCACTTGGACCCAGCACCACTTTCCATTTTCTCCGAAGAAAAATATGAATTTTCTCTTCCGTGCAGCAGTGCCCTCTCCCTGTCCTCTCAGGGCCCCTTGCCTGCATTGGCTGAAGCAGGGTTGTGTTATTTTGGTGAACTGTGTCTCTGGACAGACAGTTTACCTTAAAAAAACCAACAAAGTCACGAGCACCGAGAGCTGGGAAGGTCCTTGGGGGTCAGCTGGTCCCTGCAGGCTCTGAGTCCCTCACCTGGCCAGGCACATCCAGGGAGGGCCTGCTCCATTCCAGCAGCTGGAATGAACACAAAGGGTCACCTACAAGTTCCGAACAGCCACGCTTTTCTTCTCAGCCATGTTTGGCCAAACACACATCCCATCCTCTTTTCTAGCCTCTCTGGAGGCATTGAGGGCTAGGTTACTTCCCCTGTTCATCTTGGCCGTTTGTGATTAGACAGAAATCTGAGAGTCTGCTCTTCTTCAGGCAATGCACAATCATTTTTGGAATCATCTCCTACTTCTTAGCAAGCCTCAGGGTGGCAATGAAGTACACAGGTCTCCCTGTAAGATTTAAACACTCCACTTTCCAAGTTGTTGGCCCACCCACAAGTTATTTCGGGTGGGTGGGGGGAGTAGGAGAGGGGGAGGTTATCATGTATTCCAGCTTCCCAGGGGAGATGTGAAATACAAAGCCACAGGAGCCTGGGAGATGCCATGAAGGCTCTTTCTGTCTGCATGCTGACAACTGGATTCTCCAGGGTCCAGAGACCCCAGACCTTGGAACCAAGTACAGAAGGAAAGGCAGGCCCTGGCCTGAGGCATTGAATCCACAGCAGAATTCAGGCACAGAGAATACTTCCAATAAAGAGCCCTCCAGCAGCCTGACTTCAAATACCACAAGGCTCGGCTCTCTTATGACTGCTGTTGCTGAGGCAGTTGGTATTTGGTTTCAGGATTAATTAACTTTCTCCCAGGATGCCCACTGCAACCTGCCATTGTGGGTTCTCTATTATGCGGCATGCACATTCCTGGCAATCAATTGGATCTCTGACCAAACAGAGCCTTTGAAATGCCACGTTTTCAGACACTCAGGAGGTAAACAGAAATCCTAAATATTGCCTAGAGTGGACGGTTCATAAATTTGATGATTGCCTTTGATATTATGTCAGGGGAGGCGATGGGAGGCCCCAAATCCACAAACCATCCTCAGGGCTCCTTAGTGACTCAGGTGGTTGGGGAGGAGGCCCGAGACAGGAAGCTACTTAAGAGAACCTCGATGAGCCTGGATAGAGCAGCACGTGCTAGCCTCCACCCAAAGCAGGAGATGCGAGCCCTGGAACACACAGGCCGATGCTGTGCTGGGGGAAGCAGGTGTCACAACCAATCTGTATAAGCACTTTCTTGGCAAAGTTAAGGCAACACTCACAGTTTCGTGGACTCTCAGACTTGGAAGGTGTCCTGGGAGGATGCCTGGCTCAGAGGCGGACAGAGGTGGATGTGTCCAGCACAGAGGCAGGAAGGCTGATCTTAGAGCCTTACAAACTGGCCAGGGACCTGCACAGCAGTATCACCACCCCACTGTCATAGTAGCATTTCTTCCTCCAGCAGACCTGAGAGTTACACCTACAGTTCCTTGAACCAAAGAGGCAACCCAGCGCTTTGCAAGAGGCTGGGCCCTGGGTACACGGGTTTGGGGATCTTATGGTATGTTGGGGTTGGGTTGTAGAACAAGTAGAATTTGATGAGCAATAATAACCCAGATTCAACAAAATACATGCTGATGGAAGACTATGGTCACAGTGAGCAGAGGACCTGGGAGAGGGCTGGGAAGGGTCTGCACAGAGCACAGTGGCCAGAATAATAGGGGAAGGGTCAGGGTGTATCACAGGCAGAGTGCACCAGCTGCACACTGTAGCCAGCTTGAGTGTAGCTCTTTCTAGTACCAGCCCAGTGGCTGCAAAGCCAAGTATTCTATGGGACTGTCAACACCTCTGCATAACAGAGAGCACGTGGCCTTCATGGGCTAGCCCAGGTGACCATGGGGCTCATCTCCACTGGGCTGTCTCACAGAGCGGAACAGGCAGCTGGCAGAGGTCAGCATCTGGCAGATAAGCTGCTGAGTGAGGAGGCCTCCTGGGACCTGGGACTGTAGCTCCCCCAAGCTGCCCTGAGGGGGATGTGGCATGAGACAGCCCAGCATTCCCACAGGTATGGCTGGAACCACAGGATAGGACTTTGTGGGGGTGAGGATGCTCCCCAGGTTTAACGTGAGGCTGGGGCCAAGGGGGTCTGCCACTTCCTGAAGAGAAGGACACACAGGGACAATGCTCAGTTGGGCACAGCAGAGTCCTTCCAAGGGAAAGTAAGAGGTCCCTAAGGAACCATTTCAAGTACTGGCCCCAGACCAATTACAGTGAGAAAACAGGAGCTGGGCTCAGAGAGGGGCTCCAGGTCCTCAGAGCCAGATAACAAAAGGATGTAGCCCAGGTTATGGTGGGAAGGGGGCTGGGGAAGGGGAGGGGGGTGGGCAGTGATGGTAAGGTTGGAGGATTTTCCAGCTTGAGTGGACATGAATAGACTGTTTACAAATAAAAAATCTCAAAATTCTGAATAACTGAGCCCCCTACTAGCTGCAAGGTAAAGTCTTCAAATGCGACTAACTCCATTTATAAACACCAGCATGTATTATTTTTCTCCTGGGCAGGAAGCTGCATCTTTAGAATAAAGAGCTCAAACCTTGGGATTCTTGTTTGAGCAAATGTTTTGGGAACAAACTGGATTTAAAACTCTATCTTCAAAGGTCTTGAAGTTTTAAACAACAATGGTTTCATCTGAGAAGGTGGCTTCTAAAAATGCTATTAAAAAGAATTAATTATTAGGAGTCACCTACAAATTGCTGCCAATGAAATGGCCAAAACTCTCCATTCATGTAAGCTTATCTTTCAGTCTGGAGGTGACAGGCCACGGAGAATGAGCCACATTCTACCACCAGATTCCTTGGTTTGGGAAGATCCTCATTCCCTGCTCGATTCCAACACAGAGACTCTCTATACGTGATTAGTTTCCACAATAGGGACTGTTCTTTCAAGGTGATTATTTGTTTCCTCTCTGTGGGGCCCGTGAGGCCACCCCAACGGCAGAGTTGGGGGTACAGACATGGATTATTTCGATCCATTTCAAAACTAGAAATTTGCTCTAAACTAAAACTGGCTCTAACATCCAATATCGCTAACTTAATTTTCCCACATTTGCTTTTATGTAAAATCCTCTGAGGCTCTACCAAATAAACCTGAGAGTTCCTTACATCAGTATTGATCTAATTTATTCATGTTGGGGTTGAAACTAAAGGTGACCAGATCCAACCGTGTTTTAATCTCAATAGATCTGCCCTTGAGCAGCTGATGGCATTCCGTGGACAGACACATGGCTCCCAGGGCTCCCAGATTTACCCTGTAACATCTGACCTGTTTCTCTGATGATTCTTGGTATTAAACAGAGTCCTGTGTTTGGAGTTCTTGTCTGGCTTTGTGGAATGAGAGAAAAGTGCAACACTGAGGTATGAAAACCAGAACGCAGTGCCAAGGCTGTCCATGTGACAGCCAAAAGTGGTGCCATAAGAGACAAGGGTGAAGGGCAAAGGGAGGGCTGGCAGGGAGGGTTCAGGCAGGTCTGCACAGACCCAAGAGATGCAGGGGAGGGTTCAGAGGCGCCTTCCAAGCCTGCATCTGCCGGGCTCTCCTCATTATTATTCTCTCCTAGGCAAATGAGGCTTCTATTTTTGCTGCAAGGAGTCTGCTGCCTTCCAATTCCCCCACGTCCCCTGGAGGGAGGCTGGGATTTCGTGTTCTATTCAAGCAGCTCAGGGATGCTGAAGGGAGGGTCATCCAGATGGCTGAGAGCCAGAGAGAAGCACTGCCTGCCAATCTTATCAAATGAGGACACAGTGCTTGAGAAAGCTCTGGGCAAGGTGATGATGCATGTACGTGGTCTGGCATGACCATGCAGGGCACATCCGGGTTTATTTGGCCCATACCATGCTTACTGAAATAGGCACTAACTGTTTCACAGATGTGAATCTTTTAATCACCCCCATTTTACAGATGAGGAAACTCATCTGTACACAAAAGGCACACAAAAGTTATTAAGTGGTGTGCCTAAGGCCACACAAGAAATTCTGCAGCTGGGACTTCATCCTGGCAGCGTGGCCCAAGAACCCATGCTCTTAGCTCCCACATTTTGTTGGTAGGAAGAAATGGGAAAAGATGTTTACAATACATAAATCAGATGAATGATGAAATGATGGATAAGAAAATTCAAAAAAAGGGGGCGCCTGGGTGGCACAGTCGGTTAAGCGTCCGACTTCAGCCAGGTCACGATCTCGCGGTCTGTGAGTTCGAGCCCCGCGTCAGGCCCTGGGCTGATGGCTCAGAGCCTGGAGCCTGTTTCCGATTCTGTGTCTCCCTCTCTCTCTGCCCCTCCCCCGTTCATGCTCTGTCTCTCTCTGTCCCAAAAATAAATAAACGTTGAAAAAAAAAATTTAAAAAAAAAAGAAAATTCAAAAAAGGGACAAAAGGTATGAACCAGTAATTCATAGAATAAAAAATACATGAAATAAATATACATCAATATAAGAAAATAAATCCATGAAAAGAGGTGCAACCTCACTGATAGGCAGAGAAATGCAAATTAAGACCCCCTGCAGAGGCCACTTTCACCCATCAGACTGACAAAAATTTAAAAAACATCTGATAATACCAAGAGGTATCAAGGACGAGGGGAAGGGGAGCCCACACACCACTGGTGGGAACATTCATTAGTAGGCCCACTTGGGAAAACAACGTGGCCACTTCCAGAAAATGTAAAGATTCATACGTTCTATCCTGTGGCAATTCCACTCCTTGCTACATATTCTAGACAAATCCAGCTCCTGGCCACATAGAGACACACACATGAGTATTCCTAGCAGCCTTGTTTGCAGCAGCAAGAAACTGGAAACCATCTGAACATCCACCAATGGAGAAAGAATAGAGTGTATTATGTTCCTACAATGAAATGCCACACAGCCGTGAAAAGGGATAAGGTCCAGCTACATTTTCACGTGGATGAAACTCACAGATATAATGTGAGGCAAAAAAAAAAAAAAAGGGCAAGCTACAAACACACACACACGCACACAATTTGATATGATTTACACAATGCTTAAAAACATGCAAAAAGAATTGGCATAGTGACACTGACTAATGCAGTAAGATAAAACATGCACCAAAACTCTAATAACTCTAATACCTCTGCATGGGAGACAAAGAAATGCAATCAGGAAGGGCCTCCAGGTATACTGGTAATTATGACAGTTTAAAGTATGTCCACTCTTTTTCACTCCCTTCAAAAGGTGGAGCCTAATTCCCCTCTCTTTGAGTGTGGACCGGGCTTAATAACTTGGGTCTAGAGAACAGAACAAGGCAGAGATGATGATGTGTGGCTAAGGAGTCTAGGTCATAAAGGCACGGCAGGGTTCTCAAGACTCTTGGATCACTTGCTCTGAGGCAAGCTGCCCGCCATGTTGCAAGAGAGCACTGTGGAGAGACCCCATGGAAAAGAACAGAAGCCTCCCGCCCACAGCCATGTGAAGTAATCTCAAAAGTGGATCCTCCACGAGTGCCTGGGTGGCTCAGTCAGTTAAGCTTCCGACTTCAGCTCAGGTCGTGATCTCATGGTTTGTGAGTTCGAGCCCCACACTGGGCTCTGTGCCAACAGCTCAGGGCCTGGAGCCTGCTTTGGATTCTGTGTCTCCCTCTCCCTCTGTCCCTCACCCCTCAAAAATAAATAAACATTAAAAAAAAATTTTTTAATAAAAAAAAAAAAAAAAAGTCATCTCATACCTCAAGATGACTATGGCCCTGGCCCACACCTTGACCCTGAGACAGAATCATCCAGTCACACTGCTCCCAGATGGACTCTATGTGTGAAGTATCAAATGCTCACTGTTTTACACTGTAAGTTTTGGCATAATTGGTTACACAGAAGTACAACCAATATAACAATATTCTTTACTTTAACTGGGTTGTGGATACACAGGTGTTCAGGTACATAATTCTTTTTACCTTTCTGTATGTCAGATATTTTATAATGAAAATTTAATCCAAAATTGCTGAGTTAGGTCAACACTGGCTAACAGGCAGAAACAGTGGATGGTAAAAGACAGGGAAGATGATAGGAAGGCACATCACCCTCCTGGGTGACCAAGGAATAGCTTCTCTCCTCAGGAGCATAAGGAACATAGAAAAGTGCCATCTAAGGTGGAAAATCATGGGACGTTGTCAGAGGTGGGGAGAGGAGGCAGGATTTGCTCTATTCACATTAAAATAGGGAGTCTTGATAGGCTAAGGGAGAATATGCCCTGGGGCCCTTGGGCCCTTGGGTGGCTCAGGCCTGGGTTAGGCACCCAACTTTAGCTCAGGTCATGATCTCACGGTTTGTGGGTTCAAGCCCTGTGTCAGGCTCTGTGCTGACAGCTCAGAGCCTGGAGCCTGCTTCAGATTCTGTGTCTCCCTCTCTCTGGCCCCTCACGCGCTCTCTCTCTCTCTCTCTCTCTCTCTCTCTCTCTCTCTCAGAAATGAATGAACATTAAAAAGAAAAATTTTTTAAATAATTTTTAAAAATATGCCTGAGCCTGAGAGGCAGGCCAGCAGGGATAAGGGGGATGTGGGAGCAACACCCAGGGTGGTCCACCTCCTCAACTGCTCCTCCCAGGTCTTGATGCCACCAGATAAGGGCAGGATTGCCCAGAAGCCAGGATCTGGGCCCCATCACGTCTCTCTGTATCTGTCTTCCTCTCTCTGACTTCAGCTTCCAGAAAAAACAAACGTGCATTCCTTACAAGCAGTTGGGCTGGTCAGAGTCAAAGTAAAAGCAGTCAGAACCAGTTACATCTGGCAGAACCAAAGCATATCAATCCCCAGGAACCACCATAAGTACTTCAGACCACTTATTTTCAATCCTCTTTAAGAGCCTAAATCCCCCATCTCACAACCTGTGCTGTTTTCTGCAATTTACTCATTCAAAGAAGTCTGTCCAAAATCCATTTTAATTGAAGCAACCACTTTTCTTGCTATGAAGTGACAGCTGAAGCAACAATAATGCTTAATATATATTCCATGCTTGCTTTCCTTCTTAAAAAAAGCAACAACAACAACAAAAACCACTGTCAAGATGACAGAAGGGCGTAGCGCTCTCCTTTCGACCTTGACTTGTTGGGAAAATGGCCACTGGGAATCTGGGTCTGCTGCGCTTGTGCTCAATACTCACCACTCTCTGCCTGGCCCTTGTGGACAAAGGGAGGGAGACGACGTGGTGAGAACTGGAAGAAGCGAGGGAAACGTGTGTGGTGTTGGAGGCGCCGGTGAAACCATCAGAGATGGTGTAGGACAGGCAGATGCCCCCGTGTGTCAGCTGTCACCTTGCAGGGCAGGCAGACTGGACAGGCCAGGCTCGGCCACTCAGGACCAGGACACCCCAGGGCCTCCCTCTTTCCCCAGCCAGTTAAGGCCTGGCTCAGACAGGAGCCCACATGGCGTGATACCCCCCAGGTTTCCCTGCCACAGCCACCTCAAGCTCGGCCCTGAACCCCACTAAAGAGGTATCAGAGCACCGAGCTACACAGCATCCCAGGCTGTTCTTCCATGCCCCAGAGATGGCAGGGGACAGTGAGATGGCCAGGCTTCTGAGTCTTGAGGCCCAACTTCAGATCCTGCCTCTGCTTACGAGCTGTGACCACAGTGTGTCCCTCCCACTGCTCTGAGCCTCAGAGGCCACATGAGAAACAGAGAAGGCCTCATAGGATCATAAAGCTCCCTCAGTCCCTCCTCAGCCTTCAGGACAGAAAGCAGCCCTCCCTGGGAGGAAATCAAGACAGAGGCCAACTCGGGGCCCGGGGGTGCGTGCTGGAGCAGGACTCAGTAGCTCTGTAATCTTAAGCCTCAGTGTCCTCGGCCATGAAATGGGGATAATAAGAATTGCCTATAAACCTGCATGGTGGGATTGCTGTGTGGCTTACAGGAGGTGCCAGCAGGTACTCAGTGAGAAATTCATGCTGGCTCTTGTTATAAAGCCATTGGAGCCCTGCTGCCCTGGAGCCAGCCCCACTCCCTCTCTCACCCATCCCCCAGTGCCCCCAGAAGGAATGTATCAGGTACGTGTTTACCACCCACTGTGAGCCCCTCAGAGGGAGGACCCCAGACCCAGGTCTGCCTTCACGGCACCCAGCACAGCACCTGGTACATAGGAAAGGTTCCAGAACCCCCACCTATGCGTCCTCTGCAGCCCTTGGCGGCCCTTCTGTAATGAGCTGGCAGCATGCCTCACAGCAGAGCATGAAAGTCGGGGTGCTCTCCGAGGATGTGGCATGTTTCAGAGAGAAAGCTCAGTAACTCAGAGAGAGGCAAGTTCCTGGGGCAGATCAGGGGCTCCCAGGACCCCTTATACCTCAGCAGGACCCTGGCCCAGGGGTAGAGGCTGCAGAGTGGCCTGGGTGCTCTGGGTCACAGAGTCCCACATTACTACTCTGAAACCCCCTTGTGCACATCCCTCCCCAGTCATGGGTTTCCCAAAAGACAGGATTCTGTTGTGGTGGCACTGGAGAGAGGTCCTCCACCTCGTGGGTGAAGGAGCTCAGCTGCCTCAGAGCTGTCCCCAGACCAGGCCCCTCCAACCCACCCTGGGTTGCTCCCTCACATGCTACTGGTGAGGACTGAGTCCTCATGGAGGTCACCTGTTCTCTGTACCACATACCCCGGAGGCTTCCGCACCCCACAGCAGCCTCTATGAGAAAAGTTAAAGTCGAGTCTGGGTTTTTAAGTATGCTAGAAGAGATTCTAGAAAATAATATATCAGCAGAAGCTGAAAGGAAACAAAACTGGCCCCCAAACTGCACATCAGAACAGGATCCTTAGCAATGTCAACACTAAAACCAATGACTCACCACACATACACCACCAACAACCAGCCTCTCATCTAGAAAACAAATGCAAAGAAATGAATTTCAATTTCAAAATAGGGCTCTACTCAAGCAAGGATCATCCTGCATCTCCCTCCCCACACAACAGCTGAGCAAAACACACAGGGAGATGGGGGCTGGGCTGGAGCTGTCTGCAGACATGTTCTACCAAACCTCAGACTTCTGGCAGGTAATCCAAGCCCACCAAAAGACGGGAACAGTGTGGTCACTACAGGGTCTGTACAAGGGAATCCCACAACCAGGTTGCAGAGTGAGGACACGAGTAGGCAATGGGCAATGACTTCAGTTTCATGAACTTCTCCCCGACCCTGATAAACATGCTCTTTAGGTGCCAGGACTTTAACCCACATGCAAGGCTGCCTTTGGTTTAATGATGTCTTTCATTATCATTTTCATTCTTACCTAAAGAACACTACAACCTGGACTCATCATCAAGGCTGATCGATTACTGAGGTCTCTAATTGTGCTTCTATGGAGCAGACTGGATGCTGGCCCTACAGGTGGGCATGCAATGTTCCCAGGCAGCCTGGTGAGAAAGCTTGCTCTCAATACATCAGCAAAGTGTCCTTCAGATGGTGGTGGTTGTCAAACACCTCTTGATATTCTCACTTTATCATAGTAATTTGCTGTTTTGTTTTGGTCCCACCTTATCAATTTATTTTCCAAAGGCTAGTCTGTAAATAAGACAGGAGTACTACGGGAACCTAATATAAGTCCTCTATTGTCAAAGCAGAAATAGACACAATCAGAATATTCTTACTACACCAGCCTTGGGATGAAGCTGATGTAAAAGAAGAGAGGGCTGAGAGAAGGAAACTGGACCCATGATACCAAGGTCAAGCTGCTAGATCAAGCCTTGCCTAAAACCATGCGTCCAGACTTTCCAATTACACAACAAAAGTTTATGTTACCATGAGATGGGTTTTCTGTTACATCAAGTGTCTTAACGGATAAGGAAACTGAGGCCCAGGGGCGTAACATGACTTTGCCCAGCCCACAGAGCAACAGAATGAAAACTCAGGTATGTTGCAGTAAGTCTTGCCTTGTGTCAAAATCCTAGGCTGTGTTCATTGTGATTTACACAAAATCCTCAATTCTTTACAAGTGTGAAGACAGGTCAGCTAGTCAAGCCTTACATAATCCAAATCTAGCAGAAACTACATTTAACTCAACCAGATCTTTTTTACTTTTCCAAAACCAACAGGGCAGGCCTAAATGGTCAGTGGGATTCTACCAAGCATGCAAGATAAATAGCATAATTTACATCTAACATTTCTGTACCACCTCCCTCTCTCAGACAGCTCTGACCCTGGCTCACACTTTTGTGCTTACAGAAAACCTCAAGGCAGCTCTCAGACAGAAGTGTTCTCTTAATTGACCTCATTAATATGCACTGCTCTGGTGATCGGCTGGCTATGGTTGTGTTGGCTTGCCTTTTCTTTCTCTTTCCTGTCTTCCCTTTCTTCTTTCCCTCTCTCTCCACCTCCTCCTCCTCCATCTTCTTTTCTGACTCTCTCTTTTTTCTTTTTCTGATGCAAAGGCCCAAGGAAGTATTAGCAAAACCATGTCTTAACACCCGTCTGCTTTAGACCTGACAATCCAGAGGTAGGTGACTTTCTCAGAGTCACAGCCTGAGCCAAGCCTACAAGGTCAGAGAACCCTGGTTCATTTCACCCTACACTGAGCCTCCCTCCCAAGAAACCGTGCCACAGAGAACACCATCTGCTCACCCAAGCCTGGTGACCAGACACAAGTCTGGCCTCTGCCCAGGACCCGGGTGACGTCAGGGAAGCAGGAGCTCCCAGTTGCCCATGGCCCCTCCAGGTCTCCACAGAGCAGTCATCTACACTGAGAGGAGCCCACCACACTTGGGACACATGCAGGGGAGGAGGAAGGTTCCAGAAGAGTTTTCTGCTTCACAATGGCCCCACAGGAAAAGTCCACAAGCAGCAATGATGAAGGTTCTGGAAACCCACAAGGAGTCATAAGCAACCTTGGGCAGCTGTGCCCTGAAGTCTCTTGAGTCTGCCTGTCCTCCTTCACAGAGTGTCCGTCCTGCTGTCTCCCCCATCCAGTTGCCCCTTGTACCTCACTAGCCTTTCCACGGGCTCAAACTGGCTGGTTGGAGTCTGGCCCACTCCTGGCCACATCCCTGCCCACCCTGCCACCTTAGCCTCACCTCTCCTGAGCCACCCAGGACTGTCACCCACTCCTCCCACAGCTCTGTAGCATATGCTAGAGCTGTGTGTAGTCCCCCCAAACCCTGGGGTGGGTAACACAAGGAGACGGTATGTCTCCCCCTTCCGTGTCCCAGCTCTTCCCTGATGAGGCCTTGGGGAGATGCTCGTCCTGTTTCTGATACAAACAGGTAACTCGCTTTCCATCCTTCTTAGCTGCATTGGAAAGTGATGCTGAAGGTGGTCTCCCCAAAATGAAGAGCAAACATCTCACCCCTGAGGAGAGAAGGTGGGCCCTGCCAAGACATCCCCCACTTTGTGCCAGCACCTGAGCCCAGCCCAGGCCTCCCACACACTGACACTATTAGCAGCCACTTTTGTTCAAGTGTGACCCTCAGGTGGCACAGCTGTGGGGGCTGGGCAGCAGGTACTGAGGGTGGGGTTGGCCCTCCTGACACAGACAGCATATGCCCACCCACTAGAGTTTGATGGACAAATGGATAGACCAACCAACACAAGACTTGCTCCAGGAACTGACATCCAGGGAGGGCTCGCATGGTAAGGCAGGAGTCAGCCCAAGACTGCCAAGTGAGGACCCACACTGGACCCACACAGCCATCTGCCCACAGAGATGGGACGGGGTATCAGGAGGATTTGACAAGAAGAAACACAGGGCTCCCCCTTAGGAGAAGAGTTCCCCCCAACTTCCCCACCCTGCACTCCCAGAGAAGCCATGCTACCCTGACAACGGCCGGTGGTCCTGCAAAGCTGAAGGGCCCTGTAACCCCTGCCACGGGCAGGTGCCAAAAACACTTGGCGGGCAAATCAAATGATATACGCCTGGCCAGGTAGGGGCTGTCTGACTCAAAACAGACAAAGGCCCAAAGGAAATTCCATTAGACATTCTCAACGTTGAGAGAAATGGACCAGGGCTCAGGAGGGCCACTTGATGCTGAGGGACAGGGGGCGGGGGGCAGAGCAGAATGGCCAATAACAGAAGAGGGCTAGTGAAAGGAAAACTGGGGCACAGGCAGGACCCACAAAAGAAGAGCTAAGGAGAGATCAGGAGAGGAGAGGGGATGGGTTAGAGGAGTAAGAGGCCAGAAGTCCCAGGGCCAGGCAGGAAGTATGGATAGGGAGATATGGGCAGTGCACCCTGGCAGGCGCTCAGAGCTCTCCTCTCGAATTTCTGGAAAGTTGAGCAGACTGCAGCTCTTGCTCAACCCCAGGCACAGTGAAGCCATGGTGGCTGGAGGGGGTCAGGGCCACAGGATTTTAAGATCTTAACATCCCCTGATTTGGCAAGTGAGGAGCCTTTGCCCTGATCAAATGCTTTGCACCATTAAGCAGTTCAAGTGTTTGGGAAGATGTATCCCAAACTCCCAGTGGGAGCAGAAACCTCTCAACCGCCTGCTACATTTCAGGTTGTAGAAAAGGACACCACATGCTGCTCCATTCCACAGGACAGACCTGCTGGTTATCACAAAGGGACACGAACCTCACATCCAGACCACAAAGATCCTCACAGTTGATGCTGTTACATCTCACAAGCTATCAAATAGCTTTCATGATTTAAAGGAAGGTGGGAAGAAAGAATCTTAGAATGTTACAGAACATTAGCAGTCATGGCTCACTGTGTGGGCTCAGAATGGGCTTCATGGCCCAACAGCTGGACTTGAGGGTCCCATCATTAAAATACTCCAAGCACCCTTCCAGGGTGTACCATGTGCCCAGAGGGTGTAGGAAGCCCTGTAGCTGTCCCTGGCCCCATGAACTTTGGGTGGCATCCCCTTCCCAACAGTTCACAACACTCAGCTGTGTTTCAGAAAACTCCAGAGCTCAGAATGGTAGGCCACCCTGAATAATGGTGGCCACAGGTATCTTCTTGCTCTCTGTGATGGTGAGGGTGAATGATGCTTACAACTCCCACTCTGCAGCAAGGCAAAGATAAGCTGGGTAAGCGACATGACCAAGCTGGTGGCATACCTGAACCTTCCCTTGGCAAACACTCAAGAGGGACAAGGTTCTCACCTTTGAGTGAGATGGAAAGGGGGCCAAAGAAGGGAAAAAGATGCTAACCCACCAAGCCAGGGCACAGCAGCCCTTCACAAAAGCCTCCACAGCTTGGCCTCACCAGACCCTTTGAGACAGATCTATTTTGTTTCGTTTTCCTAGTTTGTCAGCTTTAGATGATGTGGCTCAGAGCAGTCACACAGCCCCTAAGTGTCAGAGCTGGCAACTGAACTGAGGTCTGCCTGAGACCTGAGACCACAGCCCAAGCTATGGATGTGGCAGACTGAGGATGGGGCAGACTGGTAAGTGGGTCCAACCACCCCAACTTTCCACTGTTTAAGAGATACATGGCAGCCAGTCAGTAACATTCTCCTTTCTGTGTGCTTCTCAGCATTTCTGTGCTAGGCACCAAGGCATTTTCTAGAAAGGGTATGTGCCTGACATGCACAAGAACAGAAAGGCAAAACATGCCCATGTCTGGAAGATAGCTCACTTTCCCCAATTCCAGAATGTTCCAGGGACTTGATGTGCTGGACAGAACCTGGAGGTAGCCCCCAGCATCCTGGAAGCTAAGCATGCCCTATGCTTGTTTTCTTAATGAACCAGTGTCTCTCACACACGGCATTCACCACCTTCACAGGATAGTGGAAAGGCTGAATCCCAGGGGACAGAATCATGCTCCCACTTTGAGCATCCAACACAGGGAGCAAGGCCAGAGGGCTATTTATTATTTATTCACTTAGGAGAATCCTGGGGTGGGGCTCACACAGTCACAAATAAGAAAAATGGTAGTGTTGAAGGAAACCCACCAGTGAGGCAAGGTTTATTTCTGCATTCTGAATAGACTTTATTAAAGTCAGAAACTGCCCACCAAGTAACCCACCAGGGCTCCAAGGTGTTACAGGTGAGCTTTAACGAGACCATCAAGGAACAGATCATCTGTCTTATGTGTCCAAAAACTGAATATTACGAGTCCAAAATAACCTCTCTACTAAAGCCAAAAAATAAAAAATAAAAAATAAAAACTAAGAATGAGAATGGTAAATTTTGGCCAAACTCACTTATAAACATAGATGCAAAAATCCTAAATGAAACAGTAGCTGAGTGCACCCAGTAATTGCCAAGCAAACACCTCATGATGAAATACTGATTCATCCCAACAATGTCAAATTGGTTACTATTAGAAAAGCTGTTAATGCTATCACATAAGTCACCACATGAAAAGATCATCTCAATTGTGTAGAAAAAACATTTCAGAAAATTCACTACTCATTCATAATTAAAGAGGGGGGAAAACTCTAAGGAAATGAGCAGAAAAGGTGTTCGTGAACAGAAGAGTGTGTCCACAGAAAATATCATAATGTTGGATCATTAGATATGGCCCCACAGGAAGGAACAAGACAAGAATTCACAGCCTCACTGCTTCTGCCTAACACCGTCCTGTCACTCCTAACCAAAGAAATAAGAAAACACAACAAATCAAAGAGTGAGGATTGAATTGGATGAGATCCACCTGGAATTATTTACAGGGGACATGCTGTCCATGGGGAAAATCTAAGAGTCTATAAACGACTCAGGAAGGTTGCTGAACAGCAATACACCAACTCAACAACTATCACAAAAGGTCATTTCCAAAGAAATGCCACTTGGACAGTCGCCAAAAATAGATACCTAGGAATCAACCTAATGTAAAAATACAAGACCTTTATAGAAAAAGACCTATTAACTATTTTTTTAACGTTTTATTTATTTTTGAGACAGGGAGAGACAGAGCATGAACAGGGGAGGGTCAGAGAGAGGGAGACACAGAATCTGAAACGGGCTCCAGGCTCTGAGCTGTCAGCACAGAGCTCGACGCGGGGCTCGAACTCACAGACCGCGAGATCATGACCTGAGCCGAAGTCCGCCGCTTAACCAAGACTGAGCCACCCAGGCGCCCCTGAAAAAGACCTATTAACTTATTGAAGGATATAAAAGAAAACCTATTAAAATCAGGTCTCTATATGCTATGAAAAAAAAAAAAATGTGTGTGTGTGTGTGTGTGTGTGTGTGTGTGTGTGTGTGTGTGTGTGTGTGTTTAGGTGCTGTCTTCCAAGTAAATTCAGGGAAGTAGATGGCTGGGGCAGGGTCAAGGCAGATCCACTGGGGTCCAGGCTGTCCATCCCCTCAGGGGCTTGGAGCATGTTGTTGTTCTCCACAACCTCACCAACAAAGAGTGCTGTCAACCTTGGATTTATGCCATTCTTGGCAGTGAGAAATGGTATCTCAGGCTAGTTTTAATTTACATTTCTTTTACATCTTTTCATACACTTAAAAGACCATTTGAGGGGCGCCTGGGTGGCGCAGTCGGTTAAGCGTCCGACTTCAGCCAGGTCACGATCTCGCGGTCCCGGGGTTCGAGCCCCGCGTCGGGCTCTGGGCTAATGGCTCAGAGCCTGGAGCCTGTTTCCGATTCTGTGTCTCCCTCTCTCTCTGCCCCTCCCCCGTTCATGCTCTGTCTCTCTCTGTCCCAAAAATAAATTAACGTTGAAAAAAAAAAAAAAAGACCATTTGCATGTATTTCTCTGTAAACCCTCTGTTCACATCTTTTACCTATTTTCTATTTAGATTTTGTGCCTATTATTCCTTTCAATTTTTATTAATTCCTTATATTTTAGGAAAAATAAGCTTTGTTCATGATCTAAGTTGCAATTACTTTTTCCTGGCTAATTATTTGGTTTTTCCCTTTGCTTATGGTGTTCCCCACCCCCCATCTAAAAGGGATTTTTTTTTTCCTAATGCACTTGAATTTATCAATCTTTTTCAATGATGTTTTTGGATTGTGAATCATAATTTCCCTTACCTGCATGTATAAAAGAATTCATGTATAAAAGAATTCCAGTACTTGTGGTAACTAGCACCTAGAGCCATTTGAAATACATGCCTGTAGATAAATTTTATCTTTATCCAAATAGCTATTCTGAGATAATGAAACTATATGTTAGTCTCTGCCCAGATTCCTGGCACAGGGCTCCAAAACCCCTTATAATTTCTTAAATGATAGGAGCACTAGAGACCTCTTTTGCTAATTTGATCTCTGACCTCTATTCCTGACACAGGGCTCCTGAAAACCTTGGAATTCCCTGAGTGATTGGAGTGTCTTTGTTCTGAGGGTGCCTGAGTGGCTCAGGTAGTTAAGCATCTGACTTTGTCTCAGGTCATGATCTCATGGTTTGCAGGTTTGAGCCCCGCATCAGGCTCTGTGCTGACAACTCAGAACCTGAAGCCTGCTTCAGATTCTGCGTCTCCTTCTCTCTCTTCCCCTCCCTGGCTCTCATGCTCTCTCTCTCTCTCAAAAATAAACATTAAAAAAAAAAGAGTGTCTTTGTTCTAATGGGGGAACTCGTGGTGGGCTCCCAGATGGCTGTTGGATGGGAGGCTGGTCATCAAAAAGTACAAAGCGTAATCCTCATTCTCTTGAGAGGGGAGAGGGGCTAGAAATAGAATGCATGATTCATCATGGCCACATGAGGAAGCCTTAAAATCCCAAAAGTATGGGGTTCAAAGAGCACCCACGTTAGTAAACACATCTATACTGGTAGGGTGGCATGCCCCAACTCCGCGAGGACAGAGGTTCCTGTGATTGGGACCCTGGCAGACCTCGTCCTATGTATTTCTTCATCTGGCTCTTCATCTGTATTCTTTATCATACTTTGTAATAAACTGATAAACATAAGTGACTATTTTCCTGAGTTCTGTGAGCTGCTGTAGCAAATTAATTGATTGATTAATTCTAGGAGGAGATCAGGGAAACCTCAGATTTATAGCCAATCTGTCAGAAGGACAGGTGACAACCTGGACTTGCTGTGGGATGTGACGCTACCTCCAGGAAGACAGTGTCAGAACTGAGTTAAAGTGCAGGATACACAGCTGGTGTGCTAAAGAACTGCTTGGTGTAGGAAAAACCTCACACATCCGGTGTCAGAAGTGTTGTGAATGTAGTAGCAGTGCGTGTAAAGGAGAAACACAGGGAGGAGGGCAGGGATGCGGGCTGGGTGTTTTCCTACTCAGGAGGAAAGATTGCGTTTCTCCCATTCGGTGATGCAGTCGTCCCAAAACCAATTTTTACAAGGTTCTCTCTGCTGACATTTTATTTAGGAATTTTACATCAATATTCCTAAATGAGATTGGTGTGGAAGCTTCTTTTATCAAATAATCTTGAGGTTTCCATTTTTTTTTTCTAGGCAGTAGAATAAGTAGCATCGAGATTATCCATTATTTTAAGATTTGACAGAATTCTCCTGTGAGAAGCTATATAGGTCTGGAGATTTTTCTGTTTTTTTTTTCCAGTGGAAATTGGGTTGTTTAAACGTTATGTGTCTACTGGGGTCCATTTGGGTAATTCCATTTTCCTAGAGAAGTACGCTTTTTATCCAGGTCTTCACATTTATTCGCACAGCATAGTAAAAAATAACTTCTAATGATTTTTTTAACATGCTGCATTTTGTTGATTATTTTCCTATTATAATTTCTTATTGTGTGTATTTGTACCCTATCTCTCTCATAATTAGGTTAGTGGTTTATTCATTTGATTTTTTTTCCTAAGAGTCAGCATTTTGTTATTACTTCTTTGTTTTTCTCTGTTCTAATTCATTGGTTTCCAACTTACTCTTATTTGCCATTCTGCTCACTCAGTTTATTTGGTTGTTTTATCTAAGATTTTCAGTTGCATGTTTAATTCATTTTTTTGAGACACAGTTTTATGTGCATCCCATAGATTGATGTATTTATAGAGTTTAATCTTGTGATTTTCCAAGTTGAAAGGCCTTTTTGTTTTTTATCTTATGATTAACTTCTAGTTTTATTGCATTGTGATGACATATCATTGTTTATATCATTTCTATGTTGCAAGAACTTATTGAAGTTTTCTTTGTAACCTAATAGATGTCAACTTTCATAAATGTTCCATGTATTCTGGAAACAAAGTTGTATTCTCTATTATCATGGTACAAAGTCTGGTATGTCGGGGCATACTTCTTTGTCTACTTCACATGTCTTGGATACAGAGTGGCTATCATGGTCTCCAGAATTAGTACACTTCTTTCCACATCTCCTGCCTCACATGTGGTCTCTGCTTGATGGAGGTTCTATCAATGTTCAGTGTAGCATTCATAACCACAATTATCATACTTCCTCTGCAAATTGCAGCCTTTTGTGTTATACAGTATCCCTTTTTGTTTCATTGCATGTTTTTGGTCTGAATTCTACCTTGGGGATGTTGACCTTAAAAACAAAAACCAAAAAAAGAGCCAGCCATTTTACCTGCAAAATGAGTTTATTCGGGAACAGCAGAGGAATTACAGTGCAGAAGAAGCAAACCAGGGCAAACCATAGGCAAGTCCAGAGACTAGCAGAGCGGGGCTTGCATTTAGGAGGAAAGGAGGAAGGTGGGAGGGGCTGTTTCATAAAGTCGAGGGTGGTAACTGGTTTCTCATTGGCTACATGTGGCAGTTTCTCATTGGCAGGGCTGTTGCTGGGCAAGGGAGAAATTCTTCATTCTTCCTGTGTGGAAAGTAAGCCTCCTCCTGCAGGGATATGGATAGCAGTATTTGAGAGTTCCTCTTCAGGACTTCCTGACTTTGTTTTTAATGAGGTTTCCTTTATTTTCACAGTTGAAATCAGGATTAAAACCCTTAATTTCTTTCTCTTCCCAGTGGCTTCATTTCTATACACCCTCCCATCCTTTCCAGCTTTTCTAATTACTTTGTTTTAGGTATGACTCTCTTAAACAGTAGAGCTGGGTGCCATAGCATGAACCAATCTGAAAGTCTTTTAATCAGTGGATTAAATCCATGTACACAGAGAAGGAAAAAATCAGCAAAACTAAAAGGCAAGCAATGGAATGGGAAAAGATATTTGCAAATGACATATCTGATAAAGAGTTTGTATCCAAAATAAAGAACTTATAAAACTCAACAACCAAAAAACAATCCAGTGAAGAAATGGGCAGAAGACATGAATAGACATTTTTTTCCAAAGAAGACATCCAGATGGGCCAACAGATACATGAAAAGATACTCAACATCACTCACCATCAGAGACACACAAATCAAAACAACAATGAACTATCACTTCACACCAATCAGAAAGGTTAAAATTAACAACACAGGAAACAACAGGTGTTGGTGAGGATGTGAAGAAAAGGGAATCCTCCTGCACTGTTGGTGGGAATGCAACATGGTGCAGCCACAATGGGAACAGTATGGAGGTTCCTCAAAAAGTTAAAAATAGAACTACCCTATGATCCAGCAATTGCACTACTAGGTATCTACCCAAAGGATGCAAAAATACTAATTCAAAGGGATATATGCACCCTGATGTTTATAGCAGTATTATTAACAATAGCCAAATTATGAAAAGGGCCCAAATGTCCATCAACTCATGAATGGATAAATAAGAGGTGGTATATATGTATATATACACACACATACATACACACACAATGGAATATTACTCAAACATAAAAAGGAATGGAATCTTACCATTTGCAATGATGTGGATGGAGCTAGAGAGTATTATGCTAAGCAAAATAAGTCAGAGAAAGACAAATACTATATGACTTCACTCATATGTGGAATTTAAGAAACAAAAGAGATGAACATAGGGGAAGGCGGAGAAAAAAAAACACAGAGAGGGAAGCAAACCATAAGAGACTCTTAACAATAGAGAACAAACTGATGGTTACCAGAGGAGAGGTGGGTGGCACAGTGAGTTAAACAGATGATGGGAGTTAAAGAGTGCACTTGTGATGAGCATCAGGTGTAGTATGGAAGTGTTTTACGCCTGAAACTAATACTAGACTGTACGTTAACTGTAATTTAAATTAGATATAAAAAATAAAAAAGATGTATTAATCACCTCATAAGTAGAAGGAAATATAAATACATACTCTTTAAATAGAATTTAAAAATAAAGAGAATTAAAAGAAATAAATCCACTTAAATTTTATTAGTGTTGGCTGGTGTGTTTGATTTCAGCTGTCACACTATTTTGTGTTGTAGCTACTGTATTTCACGCTGTAGTCTATTTTCTTTTTTTAAATATAATTTATTAGCTAACATATAGTGTATACAGTGTGCTCTTGGCTTCGGGAGTAGATTCCCATGATTCATCACTTACACACCACACCCAGTGCTCATCCCAACAAGTGCCCTCCTCAATGCCCATCACCCGTTTTCCCCTCCTCCCACACCCCTCATCAACCCGAAGTTTGTTCTCTGTATTTAAGAGTCACTTATGGTTTGTCTCCCTCTCTGTTTGTAACTATTTTTCCCCTTCCCTTCCCCAATGATCTTTTGTTAAGTTTCTCAAACCACATATGAGTGAAAACATATGATATCTCTTTCTCTTACTTATTTCACTTAGCATTAATACCCTCCAGTTTGATCCACATTGTTGCAAATGACAAAATTTCATTCTCTTTCATTGCCAAGTAGTATTCCATTGAATATATATACCACATTTTCTTTTTTTTTTTTTTTTTTGGCAGGGAATGGAATTCTATTTATTTTTTCAATATATGAAGTTTATTGTCAAATTGGTTTCCATATAACACCCAGTGTTCATCCCAAAAGGTGCCCTCCTCAATACCCATCACCCACCCTCCCCTCCCTCCCACCCCCCATCAACCCTCAGTTTGTTCTCAGTTTTTAAGAGTCTCTTATGCTTTGGCTCTCTTCCACTCTAACCTCTTTTTTTTTCCTTCCCCTCCCCCATGGGTTTCTGTTAAGTTTCTCAGGATCCACATAAGAGTGAAACCATATGGTGTCTGTCTTTCTCTGTATGGCTTATTTCACTTAGCATCACACTCTCCAGTTCCATCCATGCTGCTACAAAGGGCCATATTTCATTCTTTCTCATTGCCACGTAGTACTCCATTGTGTATATAAACCACAATTGCTTTATCCATTCATCAGTTGATGGACATTTAGGCTCTTTCCATAATTTGGCTATTATTGAAAGTGCTGCTATAAACATTGGGGTACAAGTGCCCCTATGCATCAGCACTCCTGGATCCCTTGTATACCACAATTGCTTTATCCATTCATCAGTTGATAGACATTTGGGCTCTTTCCACAATTTGGCTATTGTTGATAGTGCTGCTATAAACATTGGGGTACATGTGCCCCTATGAATCAGCACTCCTATAAACTTTGGATAAATTCCTAGTAGTGCTTTTGCTGGGTCATAGGGTAATTCTGTTTTTAATTTTTTGAGGAACCTCCATACTGTTTTCCTGAGTGGCTGCACCAGTTTGCATTCCCACCAACAGCGCAAGAGGTTCCCCTTTCTTCACTTTCTATTGTCTCCTGAGTTAATTTTAGCCACTCTGACCAGTGTGAGGTGGTATCTCAATGTGGTTTTGATTTGTATTTCCCTGATGATGAGCGATGTTGAGCATCTTTGTCTGTTGACCATCTGGATGCCTTCTTTGATAAAGTGTCTATTCATGTCTTCTGCCCATTTATTCACTGGATTATTTGTTTTTTGAGTGTTGAGTTTGGTAAGTTCTTTATAGATTTTGGATACTAACCCTTTATCCAATATGTCATTTGCAAATATCTTCTCCCATTCCTTTGGCTGCCTTTTAGTTTTGTTGACTGTTTCCTCTGCAGTGCAGAAGCTTTTTATCTTCATGAGGTCCCAATAGTTCATTTTTTCTTTTATTCCCCTTGCCTTCGGAGATGTGTCAAGTGAGAAATTGATGCAGCTGAGGTCAAAGAGGTTGTTGCCTGTTTTCTCCTCTAGAATTTTAATGGTTTAGGTATTTCTCCATTTTATTCTGGTGTATATGTGAGAAAGTAGCCCAGTTTCATTCTTCTGCATGTTGCTGCCCAGTTCTCCTAGCAGCATTTGCTAAAGAGACTGTCTGTTTTCCATTGGATACTCTTTCCAGCTTTGTCAAAGATCAGTTGGTCATACATCTGTGGATCCAATTCTGGGTTCTCTACTCTATTCCACTGATCTATATGTCTGTTTTTGTGCCAATACTATACTGTCTTGATGATTACAGCTTTGTAGTACAGGCTAAAATCCGGGTTTATGATGCCTCCTGCTTTGGTTTTCTTTTCCAACATTACTTTGGCTATTTGGCCTCTTTTGCAGTTCCATACAAGTTTTAGGATTGTTTTTTCTAGCTCTGAGAAAAATGCTGGTGCTATTTTGATTGCGATTGCATTGAATGCATAGAATGCTTTGGGTAGTATCAACGTTTTAACAATATTTGTTCTTCCAATCCATTAGCATGGAATGTTATTTCATTTCTTTGTGTCGTCTTCAATTCTTTCATAAGTTTTCTATAGTTTTCAGCATACAGATCTTTTATCTCTTTGGTTAGGTAAATCAATGTACAGAAATCAGTTACATTTCTATACACCAATAATGAAGCAACAGAAAGAGATATCAAGGAATCAATCCCATTTACAACTGTACCAAAAACCATAAAAAAATATGTAGTCTGTTTTCTTCATTCCCTTATTTAGTTTTAGTTTTTTCCCCCCAACTATCTTTTAACTGAATGAAATCTGTCCTCTACCACATGGCATGCATATATATATATATATATATATATATATATATATATATATATATTCAACACCCATAGTGGATCATTTTAATACCTCCACCATCTATATGACAAAAATATTTTCAGTAGTCATCATAATAATAACCAGTAATTGTCATTATTTCCTTAACATGATCTGTAACTTAAAAAACAATTTAAAAGAAAAATCTCTGGGGTACCCAGGTAGCTCAGTTGGTTAAGCATCCAACTCTTGGTTTTGGCTCAGGTCATGATCTCATGGTTCACAGGTTCGAACCCCACATTGGATTCTGCACTGACAGTGTGGAGCCTGCCTGGGATTCTTTAACTCTCTCTCCCTTTCTCTGCCCCTCCCCTACTCGTGCTCTCTCTCTCAAAATAAATAAATATTTTTAAAAATGACATTTACATTTTTGGGGCACCTGGGTGGCTTACTCAGTTAAGCATCCAACTCTTGATTTCAGCTCAGGTCATGATCTCACAGTTGCGAGATCAAGCCCCGCATCAGGCTCTGCACTGGGTATAGAGTCTGCTTAAGATTCTCTCCCTCTCTCTCTCTCTCTCTCTCTCTCCCCGCCCCCAATTTTGCCCCTCCCCGCTCGTGCTCTAAAAAAGATACACACACACACACACACACACACACACACACACACACACACACACAAAGAAATTTCCATTTTAAAGATACAATTCCAATTCAACACAGTATTTCCTATGTTGATTATTTTGTTATCAAACAAAAATACTACACTTTATAGTTTACGCTGTTCTACTGTTTCAATTTTAAACACAAATGAAACTGCCAAGCAGTCACACAAAATGATGGAATTAAAGAAATGAAAATTCTGTTTCTTTGTCTTCACAGTTGCTGTGCTAGCATTATTTATTTCTAAGTCTACTATTTAAGTGCAGAAATATGTAGTCCCACAGAAGAAGGCTCTACATGAAGGGAGCTTGGGTGATTCTGAACAGTTACGAACTTAACTCTCAAAATAATCCATGTGTACCTGAGCCTATGTATGTCAGAGGATGACTAATGGGGAATTCTTCAAATTAAGTGCCATGCAGAATGCAATGTTTATTTACAGTTGTGCTAATTTGAAGCTGATGCATGGTACTAAAAGGAAAAATTGCTTAGAAAGTAGACCAAAAAGAGATTTTTTTCCCCAGGAGATTTTCATTTTCACAACTGATATTCTTTAACAGTGCTGGAGCACAGTGATAATATAAAGCAACTTTTTAGTAATTTTTACTATTGTTTTTAAATTATCTGCAGATGAAGCAACTTCTAATTGCCTGCATCCAGGGCAGACCACTTCTGCCACCCCAGCCTACAACAGATTCTGGTAGATTCTTAAAATAGGACTGGTGGGTACAATATTATTTCACTTCTTGCATTTTTTTTTTTTTACTATTTTACTAAAACCTTGACACTGAAAGGCCAGTTGGCTGAATATAAAATCCTTAGTTTACATTTTCTTTTCTTGAGTTTCTTGAAAATGTTGTGCCACTGCTACCTTTCTTTGGATGTCATGGTCACAAAGTCTGATCGTTACTTGGCTTTCTTTCCTTTGTAAATAACTTGGTCATTTTGCCTGGAGGCCCAGATTATGGTACATTTACCTTTAATGTCCAATAGCTGTAGAGCAGAAGTTTGAGTTGATCATTCCCAGAATGACAGTGGATTACAGTTAGCCCTTGAACAATGTGAAGATTAGGGGGGCCCATCCCCACACAGTTGAAAATCCACATCTAACTTCTGAATCCCCCAAAATTAAACTACCAATAGTCTGCTGCTGACCAGAAGCCTTACTGATAACATAAACAGTTTCAATTAACACATATTCTGTATATCAATTATATACTGTATTCTTACAGTAAAGCAAGCTAGAGAAAAGAAAATCTCATTAAGAAAATCCTATGAAAGAAAAAACATAGTTATATGGTACTGTATTATTCTTTTAAAAATCCACACAGAAGTGGACCCATTCAGTTCAAACCCACATTGTTCAGGGCCAACAGTATTTCCATGTATATTCAGATATTTTGTTTCAGGAATTTGCTCTTGAATTCTTTTTAAATTTTAGTTCTGTTCATTGCTTCTCTTTTCTACATCAAGGTCTCCAGCTATAGGTATGTTGGATCTTCTTCTATCAGTATGTTTGGGGCCTTTCTATCTCTTTATTTCTGTTTCATTTTCTTGCAGCTGTCCACTTCTAACCTTACTGTATTTTTGTTTTGAGAAAGAGAAGAGCACACATGACTGGGGGAGAGGGGCAGAGGAAGAGAGAAGGGGGAGAGGGGCAGAGGAAGAGAGAAGGGGGAGAGAGAAAGAGAGAGAGGGGGAGAGAGGGAGAGGGAGAGAGAGAGAGAGAGAGAGAGAGAGAGAGGATGAATGCCAAGGAGGCTCTAGGCTCAGTGCAGAGCCCAACGTGGGGCTCAATCGCAGAACCCTGGGATCATGATCTGAGCCAAAATCCAGAGTCAGACGCTTAACTGACTGTACTTTGAGTTGCAATTACTGTCCCCCTGGACACCTTATAATATTCTAGTAATTTAAGAAATACTTTTTTTTTCAGAGATACTTCAATTCCTTCCCTTAGTTTAATAAACTCCCATTTTGGAAGCCATCTTGGACCCAGCTTGTCCCCATCTAGTGATCAGCAGTGCTGGGCCAGGCTCTGTGCAGTGGGTTGGGAAGCACAAAGAAGTTAAGTAATTTGCCCAGGTTGACACCAAGATTATAAGCCAGGTAGTCTTACTTCAGAGCCTATGTGCTCAGCAAGATCCAATGCTAGCCTCATCTTCATTTGTTTGGAGGAGTTAAGATGGTGGAGATTTAGGGGGACCCTGGGCTTCCCACATCCCTCAAACACAGCTGTATTGAGGTCAGATTCCTTGGAACACTCAGGAAATCAATGTGCAGAGAGGCAGAAAGTCTCTGCTCACAGCTGGAAGGAGACACCTTAGCAGGTGCAAGGTACATGGATGTGAGTTGGGGGAGAGAAAAATGGTGGAGCCATGAAGGGGAGGATAACCACTTCTGTGGAGAGACAAAAGAGAGAAATAGAGAGGGACTGAGATAGTGCGGCATCGAGTTAGCACAAGAGGAAAACCTCTCTGGACCACGAACTGGGGAGTGAGAAGCAATGAGTGCACCAGTTCTTTTTTGCAATCAGCGTGTAGAGCTCAAACCCTGAGGTTTTGGAAATGTGCAACTTACTCCTGAGTGGAGTTGCAGCATGTGCTCCTGGGAAGGAGAGAGCTGTCCCAGAGTGCATAGCATGGTGTAGCAATCACCAGGGTACACTGGGAGAGAACAGTCCCCTTCCTGGAGTACTTTTGGAAGAAGGTTTATTAGCTCTCCAAGGACAAAAGACCCTGCAGGTGCCACCCAAAGGCTTTTCATCAGAGGTTGGAGAGGCTCTACCACAGAGGAGGGGAGTGGATCTGCACCATGCCAGGTCCTTTAAGATTTTGGGGTTTTTTTTAATGTTTATTTTATTTTTTTTTCAACGTTTATTTATTTCTGGGACAGAGAGAGACAGAGCATGAACGGGGGAGGGGCAGAGAGAGAGGGAGACACAGAATTGGAAACAGGCTCCAGGCTCTGAGCCATCAGCCCAGAGCCCGACGCGGGGCTCGAACTCACGGACCGCGAGATCGTGACCTGGCTGAAGTCGGACGCCTAACCGACTGCGCCACCCAGGCGCCCCCTTTAATGTTTATTTTTAAGAGAGAGAGAGAGAGAGAGAGAGAGAGAGAGAGAGGAAGGGGCAGAGAGAGAAGGAGACACAGAATCTGAAGCAGGCTCCAGGCTCTGAGCTGTCAGCACAGAGCCCAGCGTGGGGCTTAAACCCACGGACTGCGAGATCATGGCCTGAGCCGAAGTTGGATACTTAACCAACTGAGCCACCCAAATGCCCCAAGACTTTGGGTTTTGAATCCTAGCCACAAGCCAAGGAGAAGTCGCAGGATAGTTGTGGCACAGGGCCACCTGACTGCCCTCGCTATTCTTTGAGGGCTGCCTGAACAGCAGGGGCTGAGATCCTTAATACAGGGATGAGAGATTGGGGTAGCAACATTTTTTCTCCCAACACCACTCAGGGTGGTACTTCAGAGAGCAGCACAGTGACCCCCAGTGGAGGCAAGACACACTTACACCAAACCCCGCCCCTCCGTGCCCTGCAACTGCTTATTTACTGGGGCACAAAGGACTCTGAGCCAATGCAGCCAGCCTCTGTTCCACACCAGCATAGACACCACCCTCCAGGCACCAATGAACAACTGTTTTTTTTTTCTTCCTCTTTCTTTTCTTTTGTAATCAGGCTCATAGTTTCTGACTGGTTTGGGGGTTTTTGTAATTTTATCTTTTTTTCCCCTTGGATCAGGCTTTCTTTTTATTCATTTCTTTTCCTTCTTTTCTCTTTTCTTCTGATTTTTCTTTTTTTCTTCCTTTGTCCTTAGAATTAGCCTTATAGTTTTTTGATTCTCTGTTTTGTTTTTTGTGTGTTCCCTTTCCTTTTCTCTTTTTATGGGATCAGCCACTCCCCCCATTTTTTCCAGGATTACATCAACAGACAAATCAAAGCACACCCAGTTAAAGGTTCAAACACTCCACCACTGCAAGGAAGGGGGAGCCCTGCAGAGGACTGACCTTAGGCTAAGGGCAGCTAAAATGCAACAGCAGAGTGCATACAGCATACACCAGAAACACTTCCTGGAGTACCAGCCCATAGACAATGTATGACCATTTTTAATAAAGTAGTACTCTCAGGGCAGGACACATAATAAACTTTTAAAACATGCAAAAGATATGGGGCTCCTGGGTGGCTCGGTTGGTTAAGTGTCTGACTTCATCTCCGGTCATGATCTCGCAGTCTGTGAATTCGAGCCCCACATTGGGCTCTGTGCTGACAGCTCAGAGCCTTGAGCCTGCTTCAGATTCTGTCTCTCTCTCTCTCTCTTTCTCTCTCTCAATCTCTGCCCCTTCCCTGCTCACACTCTGTCTCTCTCTCTCTCTCAAGAAAAGTAAACATTAAAAAAAATGTGTTTTTAACACACAGAAGACAGAAACTTAACTAAAATGACAAGATGGAGAAATTCTCCCTAAAACAAAGGTCAGGAAGAAATCACAGCCAGGGACTTGCTCAAAACAATAGAACAATATATCTGAACAAGAATCGTAAGACTACTAGCTGGGCTTGAAAAAAGCATAGAAGACACCAGAGAAACCCTTGCTGCAGAAATCACAGACCTAAGAACTAGTCAGGATGAATTTAAAAATGCTATAACAGAGATGCAAAATAAACTAGATACAGTAACAGCGAAGATTAAAGAAGTAGAGGAGAGAATAGGTGAAATATAAGATAAAGTTATGGAAAATAATGAAGCTGAAAAAAAGAGGGAAAGGAAGTTACTAGTTCATGAGGGCAGACTCAGAGAACTAAGTGATTCTATGAAGCAAAACAAGATTGGTATCGTAGGAGTCCCAGAAGAAGAATGAAAAAAAGGAGCTGAAGGTTTATTTGAACAAATTATAGCTGAGAACTACTCTAGTCTGGAGAAGGAAACAGGCACCCAAGACAAAAAGGCACAGGTGACTCCCTTCAAAATCAACAAAAACAGATCAACACCATGACATATAGTGAAACTTCCAAAATACAAGGTTAAAGAGAGAATTCTGAAAGCAGCTAGGGACAAAAGGTCCTCAACCTACAAGGGTAGACACATAAGGTTAGTGACAGACCTGTCCGCTGAAATCTGGCAGGCCAGAATGGAGTGGCAGGAAATATTCATTTTGCTGAACAGGAAAAATATGCAGCCAAGGATCCTTTATCTAGCAAGGCTGCATTCAGAATAGAAGGGGAGATAAAGGCTTTCCCAGACAAACAAAAACTAAAAGAGTTCATGATCACTAAAACGGCCCTGCAAGAAATTTTAAGGGGGGACTGAGTGAAGGAAAAAAAAAACAGCATAGACTACAAAGGATCAGAGAACATCAGAAGAAACATCAAATCTACAGACGACACAATGGCACTAAATTCATATCTTTCCATAATCACTCTGAACATAAATGGACTAAATGCTCCAATCAAAAGACACAGGGCATCAGAATGGATAAAAGAACAAGATCCATCTATATACTACCTACAAGAGACTCATTTTAGACCTAAGGACACCTGCAGATTGAAAGTCAGGGATGGAGAACCATCTATCATGCTAATGGAGGTCAGAAGAAAGCCAGAGTAGCCATACTTATATCAGACTATATTTTAAAATAAAGACTGTAACATGAGATGAAGAATGGCATCATATCATAATCAAGGGGTCTATCCATCGAGAAGATCTAACAATTGTAAATATTTATACCCCGAACTTGGAACAGCCAAATATATAAATCAATTAATCACAAACATAAAGAAACTTATTGATAATACCATAATAATAGAGACTTTAATACCCCACTTACAACAACGGAGAGATCATCTAAGCAGAAAATCAATAAGGAAACAATGGCTTTGAAGGACACACTGGACTGGATAGACTTAACATATATTCAGAATATTTCATCCTTTATAAAGCAGCAGAATACACATTCTTCTTGAGCACACTTGCAACACTCTCCAGAAGAGATCACATACTGGGTCACAGATCAGCCCTCAACAGGTACAAAAAAATTGAGATCATACCATGCATATTTTCAGATCACATTATAAAACTTGAAATCAACCACAAGAAAAAATTTGGAAAGTCCTCAAACACATGGAGGTTAAAGAACATCCTACTAAAGAATGAATGGATTAACCAGAAAATTAAAGGAATGAAAAAATACATGGAAGGCAATGAAAATGAAAACACGACCATCCAAACCTTTTGGGATGCAGCAAAGGCAGACCTAGGAGGAAATTACGTTGCAATTCACACCTATCTCAAGAAGAAAAAAAGGTCCCAAATACACTACGTAACCTTACACCTAACGGAGCTAGAAAAGGAGCAGCAAACAAAGGCAAAAGCCAGCAGAAGAAGGGAAATAATAAAGATTAGAGCAGAAATAAATGATATAGAAACAAACAAAAAACAGTAGAAAAGATCAATAAAACTAAAAGTTGTTTTTTTTTAAAGAATAAACAAAATTGATAAATGCCTAGCCAGACTTCTCAAAAAGATAAGAGAAAGGACCCAACTAGATAAAATCACAAATGAAAGAGGAGAGATCACAACCAACACCACGGAAATACAAACAAATTATAAGAGAATACTATGAAAAACGATATGCCAACAAACAGGACAATCTGGAAGAAATAGACAAAATCCTAGACACC
Source organism: Puma concolor (assembly GCF_028749965.1). Classification (NCBI taxonomy): domain Eukaryota; kingdom Metazoa; phylum Chordata; class Mammalia; order Carnivora; family Felidae; genus Puma; species Puma concolor. The sequence goes on along the minus strand of NC_141672.1, from coordinate 128,323,745 downwards.
CACACACTACCAAAACTTAAACAGAAAGAAACAGAAAATTTGAATAGGCCCCTAACCAGCAAAGAAACTGAATCAGTTACCAAAAACCTCCCATCAAATAAGAGTCGTAAGCCAGACAGCTTCCCAGGGGAATTCTACCAATTTTAAAGAAGAATGAATACCTATTCTTCTCAAACTGTTCCAAAATAGAAATGGAAGGATGGGGCGCCTGGGTGGCTCAATCGGTTGAGTGTCTGACTTCGGCTCAGGTCATGATCTCATGGCTTGCAGGTTCAAGTCCCATGTCAGGCTCTGTGCTGACAGCTCAGAGCCTGGAACCTGCTTCAGATTCTGTCTCTGTCTCTCTCTCCCTCTGCCTCTCCCCTGCTCATCCTCTGTCTGTCTGTCTGTCTCTCTCTCTCTCTCTCTCTCTCTCTCGCTCAAATATAAATAAACATTAAAAAAAAATTTTTAATAGAAATGGAAGGAAAGCTTCCAAACTCATTCTATGAAACCAGCATTACCTTCATTCAAAAACCAGACAAAGACCCCACTAAAAAGGAGAATTATACGCCAATATCTCTGATGAACATGGATGCAAAAATTCTCAACAAGATACTAGCAAACCAAATTAAACAGTACACTAAAAGAATTATTCACTATGGTCAAGTGGGATTTATGCCTGGGCTGCAGGGCTGGTTCAATATTCACAAATCAATCAATTTGATGCACCACATTAATAAAAGAAAGGATAAGAACCATATGATCTTTTCAATAGATGCGGAAAAAGCATTTGATGAAATACAGCATTTTTTTCTTAATAAAAACTCTCAAGTATAGGGATAACAGGAACATTCCTCAACATCATAAAAGCCATATATGAAAGGCCCACAGCTGATATCATCCTCAATGGGGAAAAACTGAGAGCTTTCCTGCTAAGGTCAGGAACACAACAGGAATGTCCATTCTCACCACTGTTATTAACATAATACTGGAAATCCTAGCATCAGCAATCCGACAACAAAAAGAAATAAATGACATACAAATTGGCAAAGAAGAAGTCAAACTTTCATTCTTCACAGGTGACATGATACTCTATATGGAAAACTCGAAAGACTCCACCAAAACACTGCTGGAATAGATACATGAATTCAATAAAGTCATAGGATATAAAATCAACATACAGAAATCAGTTGCATTTCTATACACCAATAATGAAGCAGCAGAAAGAGAAATTAAGGAATCAATCCCATTTACAACTGAAGCAAAAACCATAAAATACCTAGGAATAAACCTAACTAAAGAGGTAAAAGATCTGTATGCTGAAAACTATAGAAAACTTATGAAAGAAATTGAAGAAAACACACAAAAAAAATGGAAAAATATTCCATAATCATGGATTGGAAGAACAAATATTGTTAATATAGTGATACTACCCAAAGCAACCTACACATTCAATGCAATCTCTATCAGAATAACAACAGCATTTTTCACAGAGCTAGAACAAACAATCCTAAAATTTGTATGGAACTACAAAAGACCCTGAATAGTCAGAGTAATGTTGAAAAAGTAAACCAAAGCTGGAGTCAAAGCTATAATCATAAAGACAGTATGGTACAAAAAAAAAACCAGAACAGAACAATAGAACAGAATAGAGAACCCAGAAATGGACCCACAAATATATAGCCAAGTAATCTTCGACAGAGTATCCAATGGAATAAAGACAGTATCTTTAGCAAATGGTGCTGGGAAAACTGCACAGTGACATGCAGAAGAAGGAAACAGGACCACTTTCTTATACCATACACAAAAATAAATTCTAATTGGATGAAAGACCTAAATGAAACAGGAAACCATCAAAATCCTACAGGAGAAAACAAGCAGCAACCTCTGTGACCTCAACCACGGCAACTTCTTATTTGACATGTCTCCAGAGGCAAGGGAAATTAAAGCAAAAATGAACTATCAGAACTTCATCAAGATAAATAGCTTCTGCACAGAGGAAACAATCAACAAAACCAAAAGGCAACTGATGGAATGGGAAAAGATATTTGCCAATGACATACTGGATACAGGGTTAGTATCCAAAATCTATAAAGAACTTATTGGGGCACCCAGGTGGCTCAGTTGGCTAAGCATCTGACTCTTGACTTCAGCTCAGGTCATGATCTCACAGTTTGTGAGTTTGAGCCCCATATCCTGCTCTATGCCGACAATGCGGAGCCTGCTTGGGATTCTCTCTCTCTCCCTTCCTCTCTTTGCCCCTCCTGCACTCGTGCTGTCTCTCTCTGTCTCAAAATAAATAAACTTTAAAAAACCCTGTATATATTTTTTAAAAAAAGAATTTATCAAACTCAACACTCGAAAAACAAATAATCAAGTGAAGAAATGGGCAAAAGGCATGAATAGACACTTTTCCAAAGAAGACATCCATATGGCCAACAGACACACGAAAAGTCGCTCAATATCATTCACCATCAGGGAAATGCATGTAAAAACCACAATGAGATACAACCTCACACCTGTTAGAATGGCTAAAATGAACAACTCAGAAAACAACAGATGTTGGTGAGGATGCAGAGAACTTGGAACCCTTTGGCACTACTGGTGGGAAAGCAAACTGGTGCAGCCACTCTGGAAAACAGTATGGAGTTTCCTCCAAATGTTACAGATAGAACTACCCTACGACCCAGCAACTGCAATACTGTACAGGTATTTATCCCAAGGATACAAAAATGCTGATCCAAAGGGACACAAGCACCCCAATGTTTATAGCAGTGCTATCAACAATAGCCAAATTATGGAAAGAGCCCAAATGTCCACCGACTGATGATGGACAAAGAAGTGGTATATACATACAATGTAATACTACCCTGCAATCAAAAAGAATGAAATCTTGCCATTTGGAACAACATGGATAGAGCTAGATTGTATTATGCTAAGCAAAGTAAGTCAGGCAGAGAAAGACAAATATGATATGATTTCACTCATATGTGGAATTTAAGAAACACAATAGACGAACATATGGGAAGAGAAGCAAAATCAAGATAAAAACAGAGAGGGAGGCAAACCATTAGAGACTATTAAATACAGAGAATAAACTGAGGGTCTCTGGAGGGGAGGTCAGTGGGGGATGGGCTAAGTGGCGATGGGCATTAAGGAGGACACTTATTGGGATGAGCACTGGGTGTTATATATGTAAGTGATGAATCACTGGGTTCTACTCCTGAAACCCAAACCAAACCAACCTGTATGTTGACTAACTTGAATTTAAATAGATAAATTTAAAAAATAAAAAACTAATAAACTCCCATTTTGTATCCCCTGGTGTTTATCCATTTTCAGTCTAATTTTTTTAATTTCTACACTCATCATGTTTTTTTCCATTTGCAATTGCTTGTTAATTATACATGTCTCTTTACTTCTTGACTCTTCATATGCCTATTTTGTGACTCAGTTCTTTTTTTTTTTCTTACAGTAACATTGTATGGACTCTATGTTTGTTTATTTTTTTATTTATTTATTTTTTCTATTGTTGAATACCTGTATTTTCAGAAATACTAGTGGGAGTTCTTTCTTTTTTTTTTTTTTATTTATATATGAAATTTATTGTCAGATTGGTTTCCATACAACACCCAGTGCTCATCCCAAAAGGTGCCCTCCTCACTACCCATCACCCACCCTCTCCTCCCTCCCACCCCCCATCAACCCTTAGTTTGTTCTCAGTTCTCAACAGTCTCTTATGCTTTGGCTCTCTCCCACTCTAACCTCTTTTTTTTTTTTTCTTCCCCTCCCCCATGGGTTCCTGTTAAGTTTCTCAGGATCCACATAAGAGTGAAACCATATGGTATCTGTCTTTCTCTGTATGGCTTATTTCACTTAGCATCACACTCTCCAGTTCCATCCACGTTGCTACAAAAGGCCATATTTCATTTTTTCTCATTGCCACGTAGTATTCCATTGTGTATATAAACCACAATTTCTTTATCCATTCATCAGTTGATGGACATTTAGGCTCTTTCCATAATTTGGCTATTGTTGAGAGTGCTGCTATGAACATTGGGGTACAAGTGCCCCTATGCATCAGTACTCCTGTGTCCCTTGGATAAATTCCTAGCAGTGCTATTGCTGAGTCATAGGGTAGGTCTATTTTTAATTTTCTGAGGAACCTCCACACTGCTTTCCAGAGCGGCTGCACCAATTTGCATTCCCACCAACAGTGCAAGAGGGTTCCCGTTTCTCCACATCCTCTCCAGCATCTATAGTCTCCTGATTTGTTCATTTTGGCCACTCTGACTGGCGTGAGGTGATACCTGAGTGTGGTTTTGATTTGTATTTCCCTGATAAGGAGCGACGCTGAACATCTTTTCATGTGCCTGTTGGTCATCCGGATGTCTTCTTTAGAGAAGTGTCTATTCATGTTTTCTGCCCGTTTCTTCACTGGGTTATTTGCTTTTCGGGTGTGGAGTTTGGTGAGCTCTTTATAGATTTTGGATACTAGCCCTTTGTCCGATATGTCATTTGCAAATATCTTTTCCCATTCCGTTGGTTGCCTTTTAGTTTTGTTGGTTGTTTCCTTTGCTGTGCAGAAGCTTTTTATCTTCATAAGGTCCCAGTAATTCACTTTTGCTTTTAATTCCCTTGCCTTTGGGGATGTGTCGAGTAAGAGATTGCTACGGCTGAGGTCAGAGAGGTCTTTTCCTGCTTTCTCCTCTAAGGTTTGGATGGTTTCCTGTCTCACATTCAGGTCCTTTATCCATTTTGAGTTTATTTTTGTGAATGGTGTGAGAAAGTGGTCTAGTTTCAACCTTCTGCATGTTGCTGTCCAGTTCTCCCAGCACCATTTGTTAAAGAGACTGTCTTTTTTCCATTGGATGTTCTTTCCTGCTTTGTCAAAGATGAGTTGGCCATACGTTTGTGGGTCTAGTTCTGGGGTTTCTATTCTATTCCATTGGTCTATGTGTCTGTTTTTGTGCCAATACCATGCTGTCTTGATGATGACAGCTTTGTAGTAGAGGCTAAAGTCTGGGATTGTGATGCCTCCTACTTTGGTCTTCTTCTTCAAAATTACTTTGGCTATTCGGGGCCTTTTGTGGTTCCATATGAATTTTAGGATTGCTTGTTCTAGTTTCGAGAAGAATGCTGGTGCAATTTTAATTGGGATTGCATTGAATGTGTAGATAGCTTTGGGTAGTATTGACATTTTGACAATATTTATTCTTCCAATCCATGAGCAGGGAATGTCTTTCCATTTCTTTAAATCTTCTTCAATTACCTTCATAAGCTTTCTGTAGTTTTCAGCATACAGATCCTTTACATCTTTGGTTAGATTTATTCCTAGGTATTTTATGCTTCTTGGTGCAATTGTGAATGGGATCAGTTTCTTTATTTGTCTTTCTGTTGCTTCATTGTTAGTGTATAAGAATGCAACTGATTTCTGTACATTGATTTTGTATCCTGCAACTTTGCTGAATTCATGTATCAGTTCTAGCAGACTTTTGGTGGAGTCTATCGGATTTTCCATGTATAATATCATGTCATCTGCAAAAAGCGAAAGCTTGACTTCATTTTTGCCAATTTTGATGCCTTTGATTTCCTTTTGTTGTCTGATTGCTGATGCTAGAACTTCCAGCACTATGTTAAACAACAGCGGTGAGAGTGGGCATCCCTGTCGTGTTCCTGATCTCAGGGAAAAAGCTCTCAGTTTTTCCCCGTTGAGGATGATGTTAGCTGTGGGCTTTTCATAAATGGCTTTTATGATCTTTAAGTATGTTCCTTCTATCCCGACTTTCTCAAGGGTTTTTATTAAGAAAGGGTGCTGGATTTTGTCAAAGGCCTTTTCTGCATCGATTGACAGGATCATATGGTTTTTCTCTTTTTTTTTTTGTTAATGTGATGTATCACGTTGATTGACTTGCGAATGTTGAACCAGCCCTGCATCCCAGGAATGAATCCCACTTGATCATGGTGAATAATTCTTTTTATATGCCGTTGAATTCGATTTGCTAGTATCTTATTGAGAATTTTGGCATCCATATTCATCAGGGATATTGGCCTGTAGTTCTCTTTTTTTACTGGGTCTCTGTCTGGTTTAGGAATCAAAGTAATACTGGCTTCATAGAATGAGTCTGGAAGTTTTCCTTCCCTTTCTATTTCTTGGAACAGCTTGAGAAGGATAGGTATTATCTCTGCTTTAAACGTCTGGTAGAACTCCCCTGGGAAGCCATCTGGTCCTGGACTCTTATTTGTTGGGAGATTTTTGATAACCGATTCAATTTCTTCGCTGGTTATGGGTCTGTTCAAGCTTTCTATTTCCTCCTGATTGAGTTTTGGAAGAGTGTGGGTGTTCAGGAATTTGTCCATTTCTTCCAGGTTGTCCAATTTGTTGGCATATAATTTTTCATAGTATTCCCTGATAATTGTTTGTATCTCTGAGGGATTGGTTGTAATAATTCCATTTTCATTCATGATTTTATCTATTTGGGTCATCTCCCTTTTCTTTTTGAGAAGCCTGGCTAGAGGTTTGTCAATTTTGTTTATTTTTTCAAAAAACCAACTCTTGGTTTCATTGATCTGCTCTACAGTTTTTTTAGATTCTATATTGTTTATTTCTGCTCTGATCTTTATTATTTCTCTTCTTCTGCTGGGTTTAGGCTGCCTTTGCTGTTCTGCTTCTATTTCCTTTAGGTGTGCTGTTAGATTTTGTATTTGGGATTTTTCTTGTTTCTTGAGATAGGCCTGGATTGCAATGTATTTTCCTCTCAGGACTGCCTTCGCTGCGTCCCAAAGCGTTTGGATTGTTGTATTTTCATTTTCGTTTGTTTCCATATATTTTTTAATTTCTTCTCTAATTGCCTGGTTGACCCACTCATTCGTTAGTAGGGTGTTCTTTAACCTCCATGCTTTGGGAGGTTTTCCAGACTTTTTTCTGTGGTTGATTTCAAGCTTCATAGCATTGTGGTCTGAAAGTATGATGGTATGATTTCAATTCTTGTAAACTTATGAAGGGCTGTTTTGTGACCCAGTATATGATCTATCTTGGAGAATGTTCCATGTGCACTCGAGAAGAAAGTATATTCTGTTGCTTTGGGATGCAGAGTTCTAAATATATCTGTCAAGTCCATCTAATCCAATGTCTCATTCAGGGCCCTGTTTCTTTATTGACCGTGTGTCTAGATGATCTATCCATTTCTGTAAGTGGGGTGTTAAAGTCCCCTGCAATTACCACATTCTTCTCAATAAGGTTGCTTATGTTTATGAGTAATTGTTTTATATATTTGGGCGCTCCGGTATTCGGCGCATAGACATTTATAATTGTTAGCTCTTCCTGATGGATAGACCCTGTCACTATTATATAATGTCCTTCTTCATCTCTTGTTACAGCCTTTAATTTAAAGTCTAGTTTGTCTGATAGAAGTATGGCTACTCCAGCTTTCTTTTGGCTTCCAGTAGCATGATAAATAGTTCTCCATCCCCTCACTCTCAATCTAAAGGTGTCCTCAGGTCTAAAATGAGTCTCTTGTAGACAGCAAATAGATGGGTCTTGTTTTTTTATCCATTCTGATACCCTATGTCTTTTGGTTGGCGCATTTAATCCATTTACATTCAGTGTTATTATAGAAAGATATGGGTTTAGAGTCATTGTGATGTCTGTATGTTTTATGCTTGTAGTGATGTCTCTGGTACTTTGTCTCACAGGGTCCCCCTTAGGATCTCTTGGAGGGCTGGTTTAGTGGTGACAAATTCCTTCAGTTTTTGTTTGTTTGGGAAGACCTTTATCTCTCCTTCTATTCTAAATGACAGACTTGCTGGATAAAGGATTCTCGGCTGCATATTTTTTTCTGTCTAGCACACTGAAAATCTCGTGCCAATTCTTTCTGGCCTGCCAAGTTTCAAAAGAGAGATCAGTCACGAGTCTTATAGGTCTCCCTTTATATGTGAGGGCACGTTTACCCCTTGCTGCTTTCAGAATTTTCTCTTTATCCTTGTATTTTGCCAGTTTCACTATGATATGTCGTGCAGAAGATTGATTCAAGTTACGTCTGAAGGGAGTTCTCTGTGCCTCTTGGATTTCAATGCCTTTTTCCTTCCCCACTTCAGGGAAGTTCTCCGCTATTATTTCTTCAAGTACCCCTTCAGCACCTTTCCCTCTCTCTTCCTCCTCTGGGATACCAATTATGCGTATATTATTTCTTTTTAGTGTATCACTTAGTTCTCTAATTTTCCCCTCATACTCCTGGATTTTTTTAGCTCTCTTTTTCTCAGCTTCCTCTTTTTCCATAACTTTATCTTCTAGTTCACCTATTCTCTCCTCTGCCTCTTCAATCCGAGCCGTGGTGGTTTCCATTTTGTTATGCATTTCGTTTAAAGCGTTTTTCAGCTCCTCGTGACTGTTCCTTAGTCCCTTGATCTCTGTAGCAAGAGATTCTCTGCTGTCAGCTATACTGTTTTCAAGCCCAGCGATTAATTATGACTATTATTCTAAATTCACTTTCTGTTATATTATTTAAATCCTTTTTGATCAGCTCATTAGCTGTTGTTATTTCCTGGAGATTCTTCTGAGGGGAATTCTTCCGCTTGGTCATTTTGGATAGTCCCTGGCATGGTGAGGACCTGCAGGGCACTTCCCCTGTGCTGTGGTGTATAACTGGAGTTGGTGGGCGGAGCCGCAGTCAGACCTGATGTCTGCCCCCAGCCCACCGCTGTGTCCACAGTCAGACTGGTGTGTGCCTTCTCTTCCCCTCTCCTAGGGGCGGGATTCACTGTGGGGTGGGGTGGCCCGTCTGGGCTACTTGCACACTGCCAGGCTTGTGATGCTGGGGATCTGGCGTCTTAGCTGGGGTGGGTAGGCAAGGTGCACAGGGGCAGGAGGGGCAGGCTTAGCTTGCTTCTCCTTAGGTGATCCACTTCAGGAGGGGCCCTGTGGCAGCAGGAGGGAGTCAGATCCACTGCCAGAGGTTTGGCTCCGCAGAAGCGCAGAGTTGGGTGTTTGCGCGGAGCGAGCAAGTTCCCTGGCAGGAACTGGTTCTCTTTGGGATTTTGGCTGGGGGATGGGCGGGGGAGATGGAGCTGGCGAGCGCCTTTGTTCCCCACCAAACTGAGCTCTGTCGTCAGGGGGCTCAGCAGCTCTCCTTCCCTTTGTCCTCCAGCCTTCCCGCTTTCTGAGCAGAGCTGTTCACTTATGACCTCCCAGACGCTAAGTCGCGCTTGCTGTTGGAACACAGTCCGTCAGGCCCCTCCGCTTTTTGCAAGCCAGACTCGGGGGCTCTGCTTGGCCGGCGAGCCGCCCCTCCGCCCCGGCTCCCTCCCGCCAGTCCGTGGAGCGCGCACCGCCTCGCCGCCCCTCCTACCCTCTTCTGTGGGCCTCTAGTCTGCGCTTGGCTCCGGCGACTCTGTTCTGCTAATCCTCTGGCAGTTTTCTGGGTTATTTAGGCAGGTGTAGGTGGAATCTAAGTGATCAGCAGGACGCGCGGTGAGCCCAGCGTCCTCCTACTCCGCCATCTTCCTAATGGGAGTTTCTATGTTTGTTTAAATTTATATTTATTTTAGTTAGACTCTCCAGTTTGCCTGGACCAGCAATAGCAGGAGATGGGGGTGGGGGGAGGAGTTGGGGGGAAGGTCCAGTAAGAGGGATCTGTGTGGCTTGCTTAGGCACTTGGCTCAGTTATAGCCTCCTTTCTTACAACTCTCAAGTATAGTTTCTTTAATAAATAATAGGATTTTCCTTCTCTCCCCCCTCCCCTTCTTCCTCCTTCTTCTCCTCCTCCCCTCCCCCTCCTCTCCTTCCCCTCCTCCCTCTTACTCTCCTCCCCCTTACCCTTTTCCTCCTCCTTCTCCCCCTCCCTGGATCCTCTCCCCCTCCACTTCCTCCTCCTTCCCCCACTTTTTGGTTTTTCTCATTCTCATTCCTTGATGCTTTGTTGTTTCACTAAATTCCTTACCTCCAGCTGATTCATTCCTTCTTTTACACCTTGCCTCCAGGATGCACTCTGCTTCCCAAGCTGCATCCCTCTCCCAGAAGCAGAACCTCTGATTCCATGCACTTTCCAAGCCCCTCTTTTTCACTCCCTCAACAGTTATCACATCTCAGACCTACTCTTGGCATTTCCCCACTGATGGCAGGCATTCTCTCTCTCCCTCATACTATAGGAAGTTTTCTGAAAGTAGGCTTCCTGATGACTTAGAATTACAAGACATTAGGATGGATTTTACAGGACACTTTAAATATGACAAGCGGTAGACCTGGACTTTGCTACACCGAGACAGTGAAGTACATGTCCGAAATGTTCCTTTAAAAATAGTAAGTAGTACTGATGCTAATAGAGATCAGAAAATACATGTCTCTGTGTATTACTTTCAAAACTAGTGGCATGTATGTTTGTGGTTGCTGCATACTAGGCTGTGTTGTGTACATTGTATGATTTTGGTTCTGCAGAATAATGAGAAGGGTTTAATATTACTCTGCTGCATAAAGGAAAACATGAGAAGAGAAAAGATGCAAAGTCACCCAGCCTCAAAAATCACATTTCAACTTGAACAAGCAGTGAAAAGCTCTAGCGCATTTCTGAGACACATAAATTTACAAAGCCAGGCAGGCCTTTAGGACGTTCCTCAACTCTTGCCTCACTTGAGAGATGCTGGTGTTTCCTTGGCAGACGCAACACCTCAGACAGGCTTCGTGAGGAAGTGTTGTACTCTCTCCAGGTCTGGCTTAGATACCTAAGTGGGAACATTCCAGGAACTACAAAATGATTCAGACAAGTTTGTCACCATCCCCATCTGGAATTTTGTAAGCTTTGGCCCCTTCATTCCTCTCCATTTTTAGCCTTTTCATTTCCATCACATGGGAAATCTACACACTGGATGATGTCACCTTCCTTCTCTGGACTTCTCCCCCCCAAACCCTCTCCTGGACAACCCAGGGGTCAGAAAACTAATGACTGGTACTTTACTTGCCAGAATGCAGGTTGATTTGGGAGGTAAATGTTTTCAAACCATCCTCTCTGTTTCCTTCTATCTCTACACTCAGGGCCCAGACAGAATATTCAGTTGTTTCGTTTTTATTTATTTTAATAAAGTCAAGGGGCACCCGGGTGACTCAAACAGTTAAAATCCAACTTCAGGTCATGATCCTGTGGTCCATGAGTTCAAGCCCCATGTCGACCTCTGTGCTGATAGTTCAGAGCCTGGAGCCTGCTTCAGATTCTGTGTCTCCCTCTCTCTCTTCCCGTCCCCCTATCCTCTCTCTCTCAAAATAAAAAATAACAATAATAATAATAAACTTTTAATAAAATAAAATACATGAAGTCAAAATTGCTTTATTACCTAAAAATCTGCTTCAGTTCTGTCTGGTCCAGTTTGCTAGTCAGAACTGACTTGGTAAAATCAGAACCATCTAAGGGAGCATCATGTGTCTATCTATACAGTCAGACCTTGTCATAACTAATCAGAACATAAGTAGATTCAATATGAATACCACAGCTCTCCAGATACTGTCCTAAAATCAATCTTTCCACGCTAGGCCCAGGTACACAAACCTTCCAACTTTTCTCATTCCCTACAAGGACAGAACCCAAACTTAAATCACCTTCTCTTACTTCTTTTGCCTCTCATCATTACACATGTGTGTGAATACATGTGTCCACATGCATGCGCGCACACACACACACACTCATCCTTGGTCACTGCCATACTAGGCCATCAGTGTTCCATGGCCAACATGGAGTCACCAACAGCTTGGCTCAGACCCACACAGGTGACAGCTGCCCATGTCCTCTACCAGCAGACACTCCTTGGTCCCACTGATGACTCTCCATTCATGCTTCAGATCCAGTCTAATTTGTGACTCATGACGGACTATAATTACCCCCTCGGTCTATGAGGAACTGTCAGGATTTCACCCCACAGCAGCCATGTTGACAAAACTCCTTCCCATGCAGACCTTCTGCGTATCCTATGCTCCATTCCTGTGTGAAGTTCTTAGACTTCCAGCCTCCAGAACTGTGCAACAAGACATTTCTGTTGTTTAAGCCCCCAGTCTATTACAGCAGCCCTGGCAGACTAACACGGTGCCATTCTGCAGCTCTCTGTGTTTGTCTCATATGTGAAAGTCTGTTGGAGAAAAAGACCTAATGAAAAGGCCAACCAGCCAGTAACAGTCCTTAGGATGGCCGCCACCAGAAGAGTGGGTAAGGTCTTAGGTGGGTCATTCTAACCAACCTGCTGAAGAAGACACTCAGCCCAAAGCCACATGGCACTGCCTGGTGACAGGGGAATCCATACCACCACTCACCAAGTCATGGAATTGGCTAGAACAACAGTAGACCAAATTCCCAGGGTCTGTGCACCCCAGCAGCCCATCACAGCCTCTCCTTTGCTATGGTGTCTAAACCTGCCACTTGGCATCTGTAGAGTACATTCCACGTAGACGTAAATGTTGTTTACTTTGTTCTTTTTGCCTAAATCATATTTCTCTGTGATACAAATAAGGGAAAGTTGCAGGATCTTGCCCTCCACAAGGCGTTCTCCCACCAGCAATGCACAGAGGCATCTCTTCCCTTCCAAATCTACCTTCTAGTGCCATCTGGATATGAACTAGTGACTTCGCAGAACCACAAAAAAGAACAGATGTGCTCCAATGCTGATATTCAGCAGTATCATATTGACAGCACAGGCAATAAGCAAAACCTAGAGGCAGGGTGTGGGGAGATTTCAGTGTTGTTAGTGGCATGGTTTTGAAATCTCCTGAAATGCCCACATAAAACAAATATAGCAACTGTAGATTCAAACCCAAAAACCACAGACAACATTTATAACAAAACTAGGTGTCAGTGTTTTCCCACAAACCAAAAATACAAGCAGGTGGGAAGAGACTTCCAACAGCCTCAAGACCTGTGTGGTCTTGACATCTGCAGAAGAAACTGGGAAAGCAACAGGGTGTCTAAGAAACCTGACAACGGGGAAGCCCCAGAATAGCCAGTAAACATTAACAGAAAAACCCAACAGATAATCTGGGAAGAATGCTGTCCACAACAGTAGTGGGATAAAGAGTCCATAGTAGATAACAAGGTGTTCTGAGTGCTCCAAAAGGAAACCAGAGCTCCCTTTCAACTCAGGGCCCACACGGAGGACACCCACTGGGAGTGGCATCAAAGTTAAACAGGACTGGGGCACCTGAGTGGCTCAGTCAGTTAAGCATCCAACTTTGGCTCAGGTCATGACCTCATGGTTTGTGGGTTCGAGTCCTACATCAGACCCTGTGCTGACAGCTCAGGGCCTGAAGCCTGCTTCAGATTCTGCGTCTCCCACTCTCTCTACCCGTCCCCTGCTCACAGTCTCTCTCTCTCAAAAATAAACATTGAAAAAAAAAGTTAAACAGGACGGAGACTACAGAGATGAAGGAATGAGAAGGTCCAGGTACAAGTGGGGAAGAGAAATATTGACTCTCATTATGTAACACTGCATATAAATAACAGAAGAAATAACAAAACTGTATGCGCACAGAAAAGCTCTGCTAAACCATGTACCCTCCAAAAGTTCAGGAAAACTAATTTCACATTAAAAAAGAATAACAACAAAAAATCAAGATCAAATGCCATGACATGAGACCATGAAAAGGAAAAAAAAACGAGGGGGGTCAGAGAATAAGGAGCAAAATAACACCCTTCCAGAAAATAAAAGCATGCCAACAATATATGCCCACACAGATCAACAACATCAACTTTGTTCCAAATTGAGCTAAAAGAAATCTTTAAAAAACATGAAACAACATGAATCAAATTTAGAAATACTCAGGGGCACCTGGGTGGCTCAGATGGTTAAGCGTCTGACTCCTGATTTCAGCTCAGGTCATGACCTCACAGTTCACAAGACTGAGCCCTGCGTCAGGCTCTGGGCAGACAGTGCAGAGCCTGCTTGGGATTCTCTCTTTCCCTCTCTCTGCCCCTCCCCTCCTCCCACTCTCTCTCTCTCCCTCAAAATAAATAAGCAGACATTTTTTAAAAAATACTTAGAAATCAGATGACAGGACTCAGGAGAGAATTAGAAGTGTTTTCATTAAAAGAAAATAATTATTTCAGAAATTAAGACTAAACTAGAAAGAATGCAAGAGCAAATAAACAGAATAGAAAATCCCATTAAAAAATAGAAGATGAGGGGCGCCTGGGTGGCTCAGTTGGTTAAGCGGCCGACTTCGGCTCAGGTCACGATCTCGCGGTCCAGGAGTTCAAGCCCCGCGTCGGGTTCTGTGCTGACTGCTCAGAGCCTAGAGCCTGTTTCAGATTCTGTGTCTCCCTCTCTCTCTGACCCTCCCCCATTCATGCTCTGTCTCTCTCTGTCTCAAAAATAAATAAACGTTAAAAAAAAAAAAATAGAAGATGAAGAGGAGGAAAGTGTTAAAAGCCAAAAGGAAGGTAAAAATGAATCCTAGAGGAGCACCTGAGTGGCTCAATCAGTTAAGCATCCAACTCTTGATTTCAGCTCAGGTCATGATCTCACAGTCTTGAGATCAAGCCCCAAGCTGGGGTCTTCTCTGACAGCACAGATACGGAGCCTGCTTGGGATTCTCTCTTGCTCTCTTTCTCAAAATAAATAAATAAGATTTAAAAATGAATTCAACGAGCCCCGCGTCAGGCTCTGGACTGATGGCTCGGAGCCTGGAGCCTGTTTCCGATTCTGTGTCTCCCTCTCTCTCTGCCCCTCCCCCGTTCATGCTCTGTCTCTCTCTGTCCCAAAAAATAAATAAACGTTGAAAAAAAAAATTAAAAAAAAAAAAAAAAAAAAAAAAAAAAAAAAAAAATGAATTCAAGAGAAAGTGACAGCTACTGAGGATGGGCCAAGAAGATGCAGCACATCCATAACCAAAGTTCATAAAGAGAAAAACCAAAGTAAGGGAAAAAAACAAATACTGAAAACTTCAAGAAATTTTCTTAAAATTTAAAACATAAAAGTGTCATTACATATTGAAAAAGAAAAGGGTCACCATATACATGAGAATGCTGACCCAACATGACCAACATCAAGACATACTCCAGTAAAATTACTACACATGTGTGCACACACACATGGAAACAATATCCACTAAGCGTATAAAATAAAAGAGGACACCATCACACATAACAGAAAGAAAATTAGATAATCATCAGACTCTTTGATAACTATGATTACCTACAGAATAAAATAGAGTAGCATATTTAAGACACTCAAGGATCTACTATCCAGAAAAACTGATTTTCAAGTATGAAGGGCATAAGCAGACTGATACCAAAATGCAAGGACATGAGGATTTCCATCCCATGAGGTCTTCCTGACCTATTGGGAGGCAAGCATCAGAAAACCGAAATGACCAGCAAGCCACCAACATAAGAACTAGTAACCATAGGAGTTTGCTAGAGCTGCCATAACAAAGTTCCAAAAACTAGGTGGCTTAAACAACAGAAATGTATTGTCTCACAGTTCTGGAGGCTAAAAGTCTGAGATCAAGGTGCTGGCAGCTCTGGTTCCTTCTGAAGGCCATGAGGGAAGGATCTAGTCCAGGCCTCTCTCCTTGGCTTGAAGACAACCATCCTCATCTTCATATGGCATTCTTGTTTACATCATCTTCCTTCTACATATGTCTGTATCCATATTTCTTCTTCTCCTAAGGACACGGTTGTATTGGATTTGGGCCCACCCTACTGACTTCATTTTACCTTGATTACCTCTGTAAAGACTGCCTATCCAAGTAAGGCAACATTCTGAGAGACCGGGGCCTAGGACTTCAAAATATGGACTTGAGGAGGACATAAATCAACCTATAGCAGTGGTGCTGAGCACTAACAGTTGCTACACTCACAGAGATGATGTGCTTCCTCTAAACTTGTCAAAAATCTGGAGCACCTGGGTGGCTCAGTCAGTTGAGCGTCTGACTTCAGCTCACAGTCGGTGAGTTTGAGTCCCTCGTCAGGTTCCGTGCTGTCGGTGCAGAGCCTGCTTGGGATTCTCGCTCTGTCCTCTCTCTCTGACCCTCCCCCACTTGCACTTTCCCTCTCTCTCAAAGTAAATAAATAAACTTTAAGAAAAGAGAGAGAGATAAAATCTAAGTCTGACAAAGGTACTGGATCCAGCTGCCAATGTGCACAAGACAGAAGATGAACGCACATAGTGAATTGCCTCATAGGTATAACCATCCAAAATAAGACTGTAGGACATTCTACAGGTCAAATATCCCAGAATCTTCAATAGATATTTTCTAAGGAAAAGAAGAGGATAGATAGCATGGCAATTCCTCAAAATGTTAAAAATAGAATTACCACATGATCCAGCAAGCTCACTTCTGAGTACATATCTAAAAGAACTGAAAGCAGAGAGTCTCAAAGAGATATTTGTCCATAACATGTTCATAGCAGCATTATGGGCAACAGCCAGAAGATGGAAATAACCACATGTCCATTAACAAAGCCATTAATGGCAGTGATGTATCCATATGATGAAATATTATTCAGCTTTAAAAAGGAAGGAAATTCTGACACATGCTGTAACATTATAAAGACATTAAGCTAAGTAAAATAAGCCAGTTACAAAAGAACAAATAGTGTAATGATTCTACTTATATGAGGTACCTGGAGTAGTCAAATTCACAGTCATAAAGTAGAATAGTGGTTGCCAAAGACTGTGGAGGCAGGGAATGCAGAGTTGCTAATAGGTAGAGAGTTTCGTCTTGCAGGAGAAAAGAGTTCTGGAAATTGGTTGCATAACAGTGTAAGTGTACTTGACACTACTCGACTGTACACTTAATGGTTAAGATAATAACGTCTAAGTTATAAATATTTTATAACAATTTTTCAATTTTTAATTAAAGAAAAAATAAAAAGACGAAGAACCTCTTTTTACAAAAGATGTGAAAAGATACATTAACTTCTGGCTCAGAAACAAGATCACATAGTGACAACTGGGTGGCTCAGTTGGTTGAGCGTCCAACTCTTAATTTCCACTCAGGATACGATCACGTGGTTAGAAAGATTGAGCCCCATGTCAGCACAAAGCCTGCTTGGGGTTCTCTCTCCCTCCCTCTCTACCTACCTCTCTCTCTCTCTCTCTCTCTCTCTCTCTCTCTCTCTCTCAAAATAAATAAAAGAAACATTTTTAAAAAAAGGGGGTGCCTAGGTGGCTCAGTTGGTTAAGCGTCCAACTTCAGCTCAGGTCATGATCTCATGGCTCATGAGTTCGAGCTCTGTGCTCACAGCTCAGAGCCTGAAGCCTGCTTCAGATTCTGTGTCTCCCTCTCTCTCTGCCCCGCTCCCACTCACGTTCTGTCTCATTTTCTCTCTCTCTCAAAAATAAACAAGCATTAAAAAATTTTTTTTAAAGAAAGAAACAAGATCATGTAAATTACTTTCCTTCTCCTCCTTTCCATGATATGCAAAAATTCAAACTTAAAAATTTATTACATGTTCTAAAATTAGATTGTGGTGATGGATCACAATTCTGTGAATATACTGAAAACCACTGAGTTGTACATTTTAAAAGGATGAATTACATGGTATGTGATTTATATCTCCATAAAGCCATTACCCGAGGAAAGGAAGGGGAAAAAACAGACATACTCAAAAAATAAAAACTATGAGAATTTGTTATTAGCAGACCTACCTTTAGAGAATGGTTAAAGGAAACTCTCCAAATAGAAAATAATAACAGAAGAAGACTAAAAATATCCTAAGCCCTCATGAGTTACTTTAATCTTATTTTTAATTTTTTTTAACGTTTATTCATTTTTGAGAGACAGAGACAGAGTGTGAGTGAGGGAGGGGCACAGAGAGAAAGAGACAGAATCCAAAGCAGGCTCCAAGCTCTAAGCTCTCAGCATGGAGACCAACACAGGGCTTGAACTCGCTGACCATGAGATCATGACCTGAGCCGAAGTCAGAGGCTTCACCTACTGACCACACAGATGCCCCACTTTAATCTTATTTTAAAGCTGAAGCAAAAGTCACAGCTTCATCTGGTATGATACACAGTGAATGTGGAGGAAATACTTAAGACAGTTATATTAGAAAATTGTGAGGGTAAAGGGACTACTGTGCTCAAAATGGTAAAACTCTGATACCAGAATTCTGTGACAATATCTACAGTAGTAACAAAGAAAACCATACATAGTGGTATGCTCAGACATGTCATAAATATGGAAAATGGGATGCTAAAATATGTTTAAGTAACCCACAGGAATGTAAGGAAAATTAAACAGTAATAAAAAGAGGGAACAAAAAAAAACAAATTATAAAATGCAGACATAAGTTGTAACATATCAATAGTTACTTCCAATATAAGAAAGTCATTGGCAGGGTCACTTAAAAAAATATAACCCACTTATACGCTATCAATAAGAAATTCACTTCAAACATATGACATTGATAGACTGAAAGTAAAGAGATGGAAAAAAGTTTTGCCATGCAAACATTAATCATGAGAAAGCAAAAATGGGGCACCTGGGTGGCTCAGTCATTTAAGCATCAGATTCTTGACTTTGGCTCAGGTTATGATCTCATGGTTCATGAATTTGAACCCTGCATTGGGCTCTGTGCTGAAAGTGCGGATTCTGCTTGGGATTCTCTCTCTCCCCCTCTCTCTCTGCCCCTCCCCCTGCTTGCACTTACACTCTCTCTCTGTCAAAAAATAAAAATAAAAAAGAGAAAGCAAAGTGGCCACAGTAATATCAGATAAAATAGACTTCAGAGTAAAGAAAATTAATAAAGACAAAACAGTATATTACATAATTATAAAATTATCAACCTATCAAGAACATAAAGCAATCCAAAATGTATACTTACCAAACAGCAGAGCATCAAAATACATTAAGAAAAAACTGATCTAGCCAAAAGGGGAAAAAGACAAACTCACAATAATATTTGGGAACTTCAGTATCCTAGCTCTCAGAAACTGAAGGAACTACTAGACAGAAAATCAAGGATGCTGAAGAACTGAACAACACCATCAACCATTACAATTAACTGACACGTATAGAGCATTCCCCCCAACAACAGCATGGTACACATTCTTTTCAAGAATCATGAAACATGCAGTAAGATACATTCTTTTCAAGAATCATGAAACATGCAGTAAGACAGATCATATCCTAGTCACAAAATAAACCTTAATCAATTCAAAAGAATTGAAATTAAGCAGAATAACTTCTTTGACCAAAATGGAATCAAATTAGAAATCGGTAGCAGAAAGACTACAGAAAAATCTCCAAATACATGAAAACTAAATGACACAGTTCTAAATAATCCATGGGCCAAAGTGGACTTCTGAAAGGAAAATTTTAAATACACAGAAATGGATTTTTAAAAACCACAACAGGGACGCCTGGGTGGCTCAGGAGGCTAAGTGGCCAACTCCTGATTTAGGCTCAGGTCATGGTCTCATGGTCCGTGAGTTTGAGCACCACATTGGACTCTGAAGATTCTCCCTCTCCCTCTCTCTGCCCTTCCCTTCCTCTCTCTCTCTCTCTCTCTCTCTCTCTCAATAAATAAAACTTTAAAAAATTAAAAATAATAAAAGTAAATAAAAAATCAAAAACCACAACCTACCAAATTTGTGGGATACTGCCCATAGTGCTTAGAGGAAAATATATAGTTCAGAACAAGGCTTAAAGATATAAGATCAATACACAAAAATCAATTGTATTTCTTTTTTTCTTTTTTAAATGTTTATTTATTTATTTTGAGAGAGAGAGACAGAGAATATGAGCTGGGGCTGGGGAGGGGTAGGGGGTGGGGGTGGGGTGGCAGTGGAGAGAATCCTAAGCAGCCTCCATGCCTCTGTGCTGTCAGCACGGACCTGGAATGGAGGGCTCAATTTCACAAATCATGAGATCATAACCTGAGCCATTTCAATGAACTGAGCCACCCAGATGCCCTCAACTGCATTTCTATATAATGACAATAATAGAAATCATGATTTTAAAAAGAAATACCATTTACAATTGCTTCAAAGATAATGAGGTATCTATGAATATTTTTAAATGTACAGGATATGTATGATGAAAGTTATAAAGTGCTGGTGAAATAAATCAAGGAAGATCTAAATACGTGGAGAGATATACTATGTTCATGAATTGGAAAACTCAACAAAAAAATGTCAACTCTGCCCTAAAGAGATCTACAGGTTTAACAAAAGTCCTATCAAAATCTCAGCATGTTTTTTTTTGTTGACACAGATAAACTTATTCTACACCTTATTTAGAAAAAAAAAAGAGCCCTTGAATAGCTAAATATTTTTGAAAAATAAGAATAAAGTGAGAGAAATCACTCTACTCAATATTAACGCTTATGGTAGAGCTATAGCAATCAAGACTGTTTGGTATTGGCAGAGGGATAGACAGATCAGTGGAACTAAATACAGAACCCAGAAAAAAATGATCTACTCAAATATGCCCATTTAATTTTTGAAAAAAAGAGCAAAAGCAATTCAATACATGAGAGATAGCCTTTTCAATAGATGGCACTGGAACATTTGGACATATATAGGCCAAAAAAATTTTTTTTGTCCTATACCTCATAGATTGTACAAAAATCAACTCAAAGTATGTCATGGACTTAAATGTAAAACAAAAAAACATAAAACCTCTAGAAAGAATACCATAGGAGACAACTGTGAGACCTAGGATTTGGCAGAGTTCTTAGATTTGACACTAAAGACAGTATCCATAAAAGGAAAGTTGAACAATTGGGCCTCATCAAAATTTAAAACTTTTCCCTGCCTGGGGCGCCTGGGTGGCGCAGTCGGTTAAGCGTCCGACTTCAGCCAGGTCACGATCTCGCAGTCCGTGAGTTCGAGCCCCGCGTCAGGCTCTGGGCTGATGGCTCAGAGCCTGGAGCCTGTTTCCGATTCTGTGTCTCCCTCTCTCTCTGCCCCTCCCCCGTTCATGCTCTGTCTCTCTCTGTCTCAAAAATAAATAAACATTAAAAAAAAATTTTTTTAATAAAAAAAAAAACAAAAAACTTTTCCCTGCCAAAGGTCATGTTAGGTGAATGAAAAGACAAATTACAGACTGGGAGAAAATATATGCAAATCATCCATCCAACAAAGGACTTGAATCTAGAATATATAAAGAACCCTCAGAACTCAACAGAAAAAAATATAATTAGAAAATGGGCAAATGACACAAAAGACATTTCACCTAAGAAGATACACAGGTGTCAAAAGAATCACATGAAAAACTGCCTAATATTATTAGCCATTAGAAAAATGTAAAGTAAAACACAATGAGATATCACTACACACCTATCCGAATGGCTAAACTAAAAAACAGTAACAACACCTGGCAAGGACGCTGAGAAATTGGACCACTCATACATTGCTGTTGGAAATACAAAGTGATGCAATCACTCTGGGAAATAGGTTGGCTGCTCCTTTAAAAATAAAAGTAGATTTACCATATGACTTAGAAACTGCAGATACTTGGGCATCTGTCTCAGAAAGAAAACTTATTTTCACATAGAAACTTGTACATGAATGCTCACAGCTGCCTTATTCATAATAGCCCAACACTAGAAACTACCCAAATGTCCTTTGATGGATGATAGGTTAAAATAGGGTACCTGCACACCACAGAATATTATTCAGCAATAAAAAGGAATGAACTATTGACACATCCAACAACATGGATAAACCTCAAAGAAATTATGCTGAGGGCTAAAACCAAATCTCAAAAAGTTACATATCTTAAGACTCCTTTTACACGACCTTGATGAAATAATACAGATATGAAGGACAAAACAGATTAGTGGTTGCAAGAGGTTAGGAATGATGCAAGAGGGGTGTGTGTGTGTGTGTGTGTGTGTGTGTGTGTGTGTGTGTGTGTGGCTACAAAGGAGTAGCAGGATTAAGTTTTTGTATGATGACACAGTTAAATATCCTGATTGTGGTGTTGAACTCAGAAGCTAGCAACACATGTGATCGCATCAAACTACACACGTACGCACACATGCACACATACATTTGTACATGTATAACTGGTGAAATCTGAATAAGTTCTATTGTTTACAACAATGTCAATTTCCTGGCTTTGCTATTATTGTGCTATAGTTATGCAAGATGCTAACACTGTGGAAGATTAGGTGAAGGGTGTATGGGATCTCCCTGAACATTTCTTTACACCTTCCTGTAAATCTAAAGTTATTTCAAAATAAAAAAGTAAATTGAAAAGAGTATATCAATTCACCCCAAAAATATGATAACAGTTAAGACAATGCTTCCTTCAAATTTATATTCTAAATCAATTAGAAGCCCAGTTTAATAAATAAACTTAAAAGGGGGGGGGCACTGGTTGGCTCAGTTCGTTAAGCATCCGACTCTTGATTTCAGCTCGGGTCATGATCTCACAGTTGGTGGGTTTGAGCCCAGCATCAGGCTCTGTGCTGACAGCCCAAAGCCTGCTTGAGATTCTCTCTCTCCCTCTCTCTCTCTCTCTGTCCCTGCCCCACTCACAATCTGTCCCTCTCTCTCTCTCTCTCTCTCTCTCAAAATAAATAAATAAGCTTTAAAAAAAAATAAAATAAAATAACAAAATAAAACAAGCCTATTTGGTCAGAATATGTTGTCAATGAGAACTGATCTCAGCCAGACCCTTTCTTTTGGCTGGAAACAGAAGTCAGACAGACTTAAGTTCAAATCCCAACTCTACTACCTGCCAGCTGTGTGGCTTTGAGAATGTGTCCAGAAGGCTCTCGTGAAGCCTCCACTTTCTCATCTCTCAGATACTTGAAGAACTAACTCACCACACAGGTAAGACCCTCAATAAAAGGTCAGATGCAGGGGAAGGCCTCCCACCTAGGGAAAAGTTGGTGCTTATGAGCATTCAAACTCTCATGCTGAGATTCTTTAATGAATCCCCCTGCCAGCCCTGGGTTGTATAATTCTCACTTCAATTCCTATAGCACCTGAATGACAGGAGCATCTCTGACAAAAGGGCATTCCTCTTTCCCAACCCTTAAAGGATCTATACACTGAAAATGCCACATCATTATATCAGGTCACACCAAACAAACAAAACAATAAAAAATTCTTAATATATGAACTTGATAACCAACTAAGAAATTCACACTGGTCCTTATTCACTGAAGACTTTTGGTAAACCCCACCCATTCAACCCTGGATGCCACAAAACTCTCCTGCACAACTCTCAAAAAAAAAAATACTCATGTAAATTCTTTGTATTGACCAGGAAGTGACTTAAAGAAGACTCAATAATCACTAGAGTTTAGAAGTAAGGCTGCAAGTCATAATGTCTAGGATAACCACTAAAAGAATGATAAAGGAGTGTGTAACTAAGAAGCTGGTGGGAAGGGATGGAAAAATAAAATTACTTCATTTAAAAAAAAAAGGCAAGGAAGCTATCAAAGAGAACTAGGATTATATCAAAAGGTCTCAAGGGCCAAGTTGAAGACACTCCGTTGGCCAAAGGTAGAACAATTTAAATTTCAATAAGGTTTAATGAGAGCAATGGTTTGAAACCTAAAAATATGTTCAAGTCCATGAGTTCATAATGATAGTTTAAAAAAACTAACTGATCAACTTTGGAAGATTATGGGAAACACAATCATCATTTTTGAAACTGGTGAATGAAGTGAAAGAATCATGTGTGCACCCTGCCTTGTCTCCATGAATTGTCCCCCTGTGTAAACACAGAGGTGGGAGAAAGGTATCTACAGAATCATTCTGGCTGATATGTGAAAAAGAAATATAATGAGAATATTATTTCATTCAAAAAAAAATTTTTAACACTAACGTCTGAAAAAAAAAGACAAAAACAAAAAACCAATGTCTAAGATCTATCCCAGACCAATGAAATCCAAATCCCCAGGAAGGGGGCCCAGACATCTGTGCTTTCCAGGTGGCTGGAACGTGGCCGGAATGTGCAACCAGGGTTGAGATTTCAGAGTATCCCTTCAATTCCCTGATGCTATCACCTGCGACAAGCTTCTTCCTTTCACCTCAATCATCTACCCATAATCTCCCCTAGGATGGTGTTCCTCCATCTGGAATCCCCTCTAGCCATCCTTCCTTACCCAAAGACACTCAGTCCTTCACATCCAGCCTACTTCCTCCTTGGAGGAAGGGAGCCTACTTCCTCCAAGAAGACTCCCTTGATTTTCCATGGAGCTGAACTGAGTGTTTTTTACAGCTTCATGGAGGTATAATTTATATACCATACAATCCACCTATTATAAGTGGTGACAATTTTAGTGAATGTATTCAGTTGCTCAACAATTACCACAATGCAGTTTTAGAATGTTCCCATCACCTCCATGTCTGATTGCAGCCAATCCCCACCTACATCCCCAGGCTTAAGCAACCACTAATCTTCTTTCTCTACCTATAATTAGGCCTCTTCTAGAGGCATCATATAAATGGAACCATGCAATACGTAGACTTTTGTGTCTGGCATCTTTCACTCAGCATAATGTTTTTGAGTGAACTTGGGTATTTTTAAATGTAACATGGGACTTTGGTATTTAAAGGAATGCTGGATGAATCCATCTGTAAGCAAATGAATCACTTCTCAGTGTGACTCCTCATCCCCATCTTTATTGTATAAGAATGGTGTTTGCATCCTGGCTCCTCTTGAGGTCAGCTGGCTCCCAGAGGTAGCCTGAGTCCCCATCCACATGACAGGTTTGGCTTGACAGAGGCAAAGCTGCTTGGGCCATACTTACTCCATTTTCATCCAATTTACACCATAAACCCATCTAATATCTGAAGCCTTGGTCCCTAAACATTGATGCCAGGAGAGCATTAAGTGTTGAAGGGCTCTGAGAATTCATCTGTATCCCCAGCACTGCTGGAAGACAGACTGCATTCTGTGTTTTGGCAATGGTTTCTGAGGTATACAGATGTTGTGGAATTACAAAAATTCTAAGTGCTATTAATTACAACTTTGCCTCATGAATTTTTCCAGTTCCTATAGATGGCAAGCTTCACAAGAGCAGGTGCTATCTCTCTCTGCTGTATGTATGCCCCATGCTCCTGGCACATCAGAGGCAGCCCATGAAAATTCAATATTGAACATGCAGAAGCTGGAGGATATTATATAGGGAACTTATGAATCTGCTAAGGCTGGCATAACAAAGTAAAAGTCTGGATGGTTTAGACAACAGCAATTTATTTTCTCACAATTCTGGAGGCTAGAACTCCAAGACCAAGGTGTCAGCAAGTCTTGTCTCTTCTGAGGCCTTTCTCCTTAGCTTGTGGATGGCTAACTTCTCTCTGTGTCCTGACATCATCTTCCCTCTGTGTGTGTCTGTGTCCTTATCTCCTCTTCTGATAAAGACATCAGTCAAATTGGATTGGGACCCATTATAATAAACTCATATTAACTAACTTACCTCTTTAAAGACCCTATCTCCAGGGGTACCTGGGGGGCTCGGTTGGTTGAGCATCCATGACTCTTGATTTTGGATCACGATTATGATCTCACAGTTCTTGGGATTGAGCCCCACATCAGGCTCTGCACTGACAGTACGGAGTCTGCTTGGGATTCTCCCTCTCTCTCTCCCTCCCTCTCTCCCTCTCTCTCTCTGCCCTTCCCTCTCTCACTCGCTCTCTCTCAAAATAAATACATCAACTTAAAAAAAATAAAATGGATGATTGGGCAGCTCAGTCAGTTCAGCATCCAACTTCAGCTCAGGTCATGATCTCACAGTTCATGAGTTCAAGCCCCACATCAGGCTTGCTGCTGTCAGTACAGAGCCTGCTTCAGATGCTCTCTCTCTCTCTGCCCCTCTCCTGCTCATACTCTCTCTCTCTCAAAAATGAACAAACATTTTTAATTAATTAATAAATAAATAAATAAATAAATAAATAAATAAATAAATAAAAATACCCGGTCTCCAAATATAGTCACATTCTGAGGTCCTGGGACTTCAGCATATGAATTTGGAAGTGGGGTGGGATGATGGAGTGGGAAGACACAATTCATCCCATAACAGGAACTGATGATGTAATTCTCTCTGCTTTTGTGGGTATATGGAAAATTCTATCATGGAAAGTTAAACTTTACAAGATTTGTTCAATGAATAGTTACTGAATGACCAAAACAGTATTAAAAATGTGACTACAGTCAAGTAAGGAAGGTCTGTCTGGGAAATGTTTTGATGTTAAAAAGGCATTTCCACTTTCAAAACCAGCTGGCAATAATTACTAAAAAGAATGACCCTCCTGCTTTGGAAGTATAAGGAGGTCCACAGAGTTTGGGGTTGTTTCCCAAAAATCTAAATTGGCTCTGGATTTGCTAAGCCCCAGAAAACACAGAAGTCATTAAACATAGGTGGAGCTGCTCCCGTGTGAGCTCCCATCAGCTCCCAGCCCCACCTGGGGCGGGCTGAGGGCCACGGCAAGCCAGGGCTGTGTGCTGCTGGCAAAATCAAACCATTAACATCCGATAATTAATGCTTTAGCCAGAGACTTACCTACAGGAAACCGCAGCCCACTAGATGTTCTGCTACATCTGAGGGGTTCATTACCTCCAGGTATGCAGAAAGATATGGAGTTACCCCCAATGCTACATCTTCATCTTAACCTACCTCTCTGTATGTAAAACACTTTGCAGGTTCCTCCTACATCAGTCAGGATAGGCTAGGTTGTGCTGCAGTAAGAAACAACTCCTAAATCACAGTGCCATAGCTTAGTAATCGTTTCTGTCTTGCTCACTCAACGTCTACTGTGGGTCTGGTTTACTCTGGAGGGCAGACACCAGCCACTTGGATATTATGGCAAGAACTTACTATATGCTTCTAGGATTGATGTGACTGAGGAAGACAGAGCATGGAAAGGCTCTTAAAGCTCCTACCTGCCCACCACTTCTGCTCCAATTTCATTGGCCAAAATAAGTCACATAGCCATCTCTAACTCTGAGGAAATGGAGAAGCAAAATCCTCCCATGTACCCAGGATGAGGAACAGTGAAAATACCAGATGGCAGCACTAATGCCCACCACTCCCACAAAGGCACCCACAGCAACAGCCATGGCCTTCAAATGCTCTCCCAACTGTCTCAGCTCCTCTGCCAGTAATAGCAGGAACAGAGTCTTGGAGCAATCGTAGTGGGTTGAGTGCACACAGGCCACCTGTCAAAATAAACAATGCTCCTTCCTGGTTTGGGGACAGTATCCTGGACACACCATGTTCCCACAGAAGCCACCAAAGCAGCATGTAGGAGGCTTGATCTGCAGGTGCAAGGAAGCAGTATCACCTCCACTCTACACCCCCCACCACAGAACTGCTCAAAGTTCCCACGGTTCTCCCACATGAGGGAAGACACTCCACACCACTGACCATCAGGGAAATGTGATCAAAGCCACAATGAAATACCACTTCACTCCCATTAGAATGGATACTATCAAAAAACAATCAACAGAAAACAACAAGTGTTGGAAAGGACGTGGAGAAACTGGAACCCTTATGCATTTTGGAAATGTAAAAGTACAACCAATGGAAAACAGTATGAAAATTCCTCAAAAAATTAAAACTAGAATTAGCATATGATCCAACAAGTCCACTTCTAGGTATTCACCCAAAGGAATCAAAAGCAAGAACTTGGGGTGCCTGGGTGGCTCAGTCAGTTAAACCTCTGACTTTGGCTCACGTCATGATCTCACAGGTCATGAGTTTGAGCCCTGCATCAGGATCTGTGCTGGCAGCTCAGACCCGGAGCCTGCTTCGGATTCTGTGATCCCCTCTCTCTCTGACCCTCCCCCACTCACACTCTGATTCTCTCTCAAAAAAAAAAAATAATAAACATTAAAAAAAATTTTTTTAAAGCAGGAATTTGGATATTTGTTCACTCACATTCGCAGTATGATTATTCACAATAGCCAAAAGGTGGAAATAACCCAAGTTTCCACTGACAGTTGAACAGATAAACAAAATGTGGTGTATTCATATTATTCAGCCTTAAAAAGGAGGAAAATTCTAACACCTGCTACAACATGGATGAACTTTGAGGACATCATACCAAATAAAGTCACAAAACATAGTTATGTGATTCCACTTAAATGAAATACCTAAAATAGTGAAATTCATAGAGACAAGGGGCACAATAGTGGCTGCCACTGGGGGAGGAGGGGAATGGGGAGTTATTTTGTAATGGGTACAGAGTTTCAGTTTTGCAAGAGGAAAAGAATTCTGGAGATGGATGGTGGGGATGATAGCACAACAACGTGACCGTGCTTAATGCTGCTGAACTAATGATATGCTTGAAAGTGATTAAAACGGTAAATTTTATGTTTTGTATAGTTTACTATATGATATGGTCTGAAGGTTTGTGTCCCGCAAACTTTATAAGTTGAAAATCTAATCTTCAATGGGATAGTAACAGGAAGTAGGGAACTTTTGAGAGACGATTAGGTCATGAGTGTAGAGCTCTCATGAATAGGATTTGAGTCCTGATAAAAGAGATCCCAGGGGGCTCCCTCACCCATTCCATGATATGAGGACACAGGGAGAAAGCGCTGTCTATGAACCAGGAAGCCTTCACTAAACTCCAAATCTTCTGGTACCATGATCCTAATTCCTCATTTCTCATCCTGATTTCCAACCTCCACAAGCATAAGAAATAAATGTTTGTTTTTCCTAAGTCACTCAAACTACGTTATTTTGTTATAGCAGCCCAAATGACTAAGATACACCACAATTTTTAAAAATTTGAATTTTTTTTTAAATTAAAAAAATTTTTTACATTGGCTCCCATGACCTACTGGATAAAGTCCAAATATCTTGAATTAAGATTTAAAGAACATGTGGTATATATATATATACACACACATACATACACACACACACACAATGGAATGCTACTTGGCAATGAAAAAGAATGAAATCTTGCCATTTGCAACAACATGGACAGAACTAGAGTGTATTACACTAAGCAAAATAAGTCAGAGAAAGACAAATATCTTATGATTTCACTTATATGTGGAATTTGAGAAACACAACAGATGAACACAGGGGAAAGGAAGGAAAAATAACAGTGAGGGAGGCAAACCATAAGACTCTTAAATACAAACAAAAATCTGAGAGTTGCTGGAGGAGAGGTACATGGGAGGATGGGCTAAATGGGTGATGGGCATTGAGGAAGGCACTTGTTGGGATGAGCACTGGGTGTCATATGTAAGAGATGAATCACAGGGTTCTATTCCTGAAGCCAAGACTACACTGTATGTTAACTAACTTGAATTTAAACTAAAAATATAAACATATTATAGCAGTTCTTTCAACAATAGCCAAATTATGGAAAGAGCCCAAATGTCCATCAAGTGATGAATGGATAAAGAAGATGTGGTTTATATATACAATGGAATATTACTTAGCGATGAGAAAGAATGAAATTCTGCCATTTGCAACAACGTGGATGGAACTGGAGGGTAATGTCCTAAGTGAAATAAATCAAAGAAAGACTGATATATGTTTTCACTTGAGAAGCTTAACAGAAGACCATGGGGGAAGGGAAGGGGAAAATATAGTTTCAAACAGAGGGAGCGGCAAACCATAAGAGACTCTTAAATACAAACAAACTGAGGGTTGATGGGAGGGCAGGGGAGGGAGGAAATGGATGATGGGTACTGAGGAAGGCACTTGTTGGGATGAGCACTGAATGTTGTATGTAAGTGATGAATCACGGGAATCTACCCCCAAAACCAAGAGCACACTGTATACACTGCATGTTAGCCAACTTGACAATCAATTAATTATATAAATATAAATAAATAAACACACACACACACAAAATAAAACAAAAGAGGGGAAAAAATAAATAAATAAACATAAACATAGATTTAAAGCCTTCCAAAATCTGGCTATCACTGCCTCCACTGCACCCGGAGCAGTCCTGCCTCCCTATCATTCTTCATGCAGCTCCCCCTGCTGGGGACACCCTCCCCTCCTGTTCTCCCTCATGCATCCACATCCTGCCTGCCTCTGGGCACCCACAGCACTCCTGCTTTCTAAAACACCATGATTTATGACTGTGTAGCTCGCCCTTCATTCCCACTAAACAGCAATGCAGGGAGAGCTCTGCCATAACTCTTTCTTTTTTTTTAAATGTTTATCTTTGAGAGAGCACAAGTCGGGGAGGGGCAGGGAAGTGGGATAGAGGATCCCAAGCAGGCTTTGCACTGACAGCAGCAAGCCTGATGTGGGGCTCAAACTCATGAACCACGAGATCGTGACCTAAGCCAAAGTCTAACAGTCAACCAATTGAGTCACCCAGGTGCCCCTGCCATAACTCCTTCTTATCCTAGCACCTAGCATGGTGTCCCAAACAGGTAGCCAAACCCTAATAACTCTGAGTTTTGGAGGCACCTGGGAGGCTCAGTCGGTTGAACATCTGACTTCAGCATAGGTGGGTTCAAGCCCTGCATCAGACTCTGTGCTGACAGCTCAGAGCCTGGAGCCTGCTTTGGATTCTGTGTCTCCCTCTGTCTCTGCCCCTCCCCTGCTCATGCTCTGTCTCTCTCTCAAAATACACATTAAAAATTTTTTAAATAAATAATAATAATAATAATAATGCTGATTTTTTGAGGATGACCAATTAGATGATAAAAATCTACAAACCAAAAATCCAAATCCTCAGATTTGCTCCAACCATGATGTGCATATAAATCCTGGGCCTTGTTAACATGGAGACTCTGAGTCAGCAAAGCTGGAGTGGGGCCCAAGATTGTATTTCTCGTAGCTCCTGGCTGGGTCCAACAGCCAAAAACAGCCAAAAGTCAAAAGTAACACCTACACCCAGGGCCCAGTTTTTGTCCCAAGGACACCTAGCAATATGGGGCTGTGATCCCTACCCACAGCCCTGCACCTAGGGCACTATGTGGGAGCTGGTCCAGAGTCCTACAAGGGCTGGCATACCTCCCAAGGTGAACACCTTTCTAATTCAAATCACTCATATGTTGCTATAGATGAAACCAACTTTCTTACTTAACTTCATTGTTGTCTACAGTTAAATCAATGACTATAAAACCAGCTTCTTAAACTCTCTTAATTACCAAGAAGAAATCCCACAATAGATGCCATTTCCCTGAATAGAGCAGGTGGGCAGCTACAATAAAATTTCTTTAATAGAGCTGATGTTCCTCCTGGAGTAATTTAAATAAGCCACAATGGCACAATCATTAAAATTAATTATAAGGGCCTAAAAAAGCCACAGGATGGGAATCTAAGGATGGGGTTCTAGTCCTGGTTCTTTGGCAAATTAACTGATGTGACCTTAGCTAGACTCATAGCTCTTTAGGGCTCAGAAGTCTCATCTATAAGACGATAAGCTTGGTGGAAAGAGCCATGGCTTATAGACTGCTGGGAACCCACAGGCAGATCATAAAGTCCATTTACTGGGAAGCAACCAGAATTTTCAAAACAAAGAACACTACATAGAATGCATCACCTCTCATGAGTGCAAAAAATTGTTTCCTGAAATTTCTGTTTGAGATCTATAATGTATGGATGTCCTACACGGTGAAATAAGGTGTTTTTTATTGTGATTTAAAATAAAAATGTCTGAAAAAGACCTACAATCCTAGCTCTGTTCAATGCAACAAATACTCACAGAGAAGTATTGTTGGGAAGGCCCAGGGACTGAGTCACCCTGTGGGTGACAGGCATGAAGGGTGGGGTGGTTGTGCCTCTGGCCCAGCCCTCTCTAGAGGAAACCAAGCCCAGCAGTCAGTGTCTACTTGTATGCCACCATGGTGCCCAGAGTGAGGGACCCCTCCCCCCAGATGGACACCCACAGAGGCCAAGCCACCAAGAAAGGTTGGTTCTGGGGTTCTGAGGACATTGGGGGCAGACTGGGGCAAGAAGTTACCTGACTTTGCTCCAAGTAGGATCAGGACTAGGGTGAGCCAAGTGAGGGGCCCAGACTACAAAATTTAAGGAGGCCCTTGCTGCTGAGTGAAGACTGTCACCATACCAGCCTGCCAACAAGTGCCTCCTTATGTCATGTGTCAGGCCCTGGGGACCCAGGGCTGAATGAAGCCAGCCAAGCCCCTGAGCTTCTAGGCTTCCACTCTGGAGGGGATGCAGGCAATAATCAATATGTTACAGAGTTGACATGAAAGGTGCTCATGCCTGGTGAGGGGGATACCAGGATTAAATAGGGTGGTCTGCAGAGGCCTCATGGAGAAGAAAATGTTGACCCAGCATGTAAAGAAGGCGATAAACTTAACCAGCTAGATTTTTGCAGGGAAGAGTTTTAGTAAATAAGTCAGAGAGAAAACAGTTGAGGGGAGCCACCAGCAATTACTGTGAGTGAGGGTTTTGGATTGAGGAGTGCCATGATCTGATTTCAGATGTAAAGCCAATAACCCTGATTTAGGTCTTAAAGCTGCAGCAGAGACAGACCTGGCTAGGCAGATATGTGGCCAGGGTAGAAACAGGAAACTGGAGACTAGTACAATAATCTGGCAGGGAGATAACTGGGGCAGTGCAGGTGGCGACCAGGGATGGAATTCTGGAACAGCTTAGATGTAGGACTTGAGAGAAAGATGAGAGTCAAGGCTGACTCAGAGTCTATGGTCCAGGCATCTGGAAGGATGGAAGTGCCATCTACTGCAATGCAAAACTCGTGTTGGGAGGGACAATGGGGGACAGATGGCACCTGTTTCTGCAGGATGTCCGCTAGACCTCCAGGGGGAAGCGTTGTGTGGGCTTGGGTACACGAGTCTGGCGCTCAGGAGAAAAGTCTGAGCTAAGATATAAATTCGAAGTTCTTCAGCATATGGATGGACTTAGTGTGACAAAACTGGATGAGACTAACCAGGGTGTGAGTATGGATCAAGCAGAGAAGAGGTACACGGGTTGATCCCGAGGACACTCCAACACCCAGAGGTCAGTAAGGTCACTGAGAGAAGTGAGAAGAAAATCTCAGGCATATGGCTGCCTGAAAGGCAAGGCAAGAAGCATCTCCTGGGGAAGGGAGAGGATAAATGCCACGACAGGTCAAGTAAGAAGAGGACAGAGAAGTGACCGCTGGATGTGGAGTCTTGGAGGTGCTTAGTGAGCTTGATGGGCACAGTGTGGGCAGGGTTGGTACATGTGTCAGCAGAAGGGGCAAACAGCTGACCAGCGCAGGTTTAACAGAGAATGGGAGGGGAGGAACTGCAGAAAGCCAATAGAGACAACTCTTTCCAGAAGTTCTATAGCAAAACAAAGCAGAAAAATAGGACAGTAGCAGGAGGAGGAGGTGGAAGCAAGAGACTTTTTTCTCCTTTCTCAGATGGGAGAGAAAAGCGGCATGTGTGAATGTGCAGAAAAGGATCCAACAGAGACAAGGGAATGGCACTGGGGGGGGGGGGGGGCAGAGAGAAGTTCCAGGCACGGCATCTGGCGCTAACATAAAGAGGGGGTGGCTTCGAGCCGGATACATTATTTCCAGTCTCAGGAGGAGTGCAAAGGATATAGGCACAGATGCTGGCAGGGAAGGATGTGATGAGGGGGTGGGGGTCTGAACCAACCATACAAGTCCTTTTTTCACCAAAACTTCTGGAGCCTGCAAAACCCCAAGGGAGGCTGGGATTCCAGGTGAAGGGAGATGTTAGGTCCTCAAGGCCACAGGGCGCAACCAGGTCATGAAGGGACCATGGAGACTAGTTTCATCTTCCCTTCCCTGATGAACTTCAACATGTATATAGTACAATGAGCACAGACTTGGTTTCTGAAGATACACATTTGAGCCCATTTTTATTAGCCGCTAGAGGTTGGCAAAAAATCGTATCATTACTGGAAGTTCTGCTTCTCTGTCAGAACCATGGAGACAGTTACTCTCATGTTTCTCAGGATTGCTGAGAAGATAAATACAAGAAGATAAATAAAAGTTCTCAGTTAATGAAAATTCAAGTTGCAGGAACACAATAAAATATCATTATAGTTGTATGACCTACATAATAAGAGATATCATTTATGTATATGCACAGAGTAAAAAAATTAAAATGTGCCCCCAAAATACTAAACAGTAGCTTCGTTTTAGTAGGCTTCAAAAGGGTGATTGTGTAGAGGCATTCACAGCAGCTTGAACTGCACATACTTTATTTCTTAAACTGCATAGTAAGTACCCAGATGTTCACCTTATCATTCTCTGTATTTTTTCTGTACCTTGAAAATGATCTTTTGTTTTTTCATGCTGTATTCAGCCACCTGTCTAACATTTCCTTTCCACTCTGGGATGTGTCGGCATGGCACCCATGAGTGATCAGGACACTGGGTCCAGGGCTTGGCTATTAGATGGGGCCATGCATTCAAAAAGCAAGGGGAGGTATGTTGGATGTACGCAGGTCAGTATACACACTCAATTTCCTATCTCTGTCCAATGAGAGGAGCTAGAAACAATGTCACCTCAGTAGCAACAAGCCCTCTCAACACTCAGACCTTGGTTCCTAAATACCATTCTCCAATAAAAAGAATTAATAAAAGGAACCAGGGACCCTTAGAGAAACAGCTGATTCTAGGGCTGGGGTATGGAAAATGCAAGACAAGCCTGGAGCATCTTTCTGGGACAGTAAGGAAGTACTTAAAAAATAAAATTTAAAAAAAATAGGGGCATGTCAAAGAGACAGGTGCCAACCTGAAAAAGCTTCCATTGGTCAAAGCTGGAATAATCTGAACAAAAAAATAGTGTAGGACTATATTATAAATACCCGTGAGTCCATATTGATATAAAGAAAGGTTTAAATAAATGGGAAAGAATAGACAAGTCTCTGATACAGAAAAATTGCAAATAATTTATGTAGATACTCTCCCATCAAGGAAGTGGAACATAACTCCCCACTCCATAAATGTGAACTATGCATTGTGACTTCCTTCCAAAGTGGAATACAGAAAGGGGGTTAGGGTAACTTTACAGTGGAAAAACCCAGCAAAGACCACCTCAGCTGGGTGAACAAGGTCAACCAATGGCGATGGCGATAAATCATGTTGACAGATGCACATCTGAGATGATATGTTGAGAATGGCACCTGACCTCTGTGGTCCTCCTTCCAAAGACCTATAACATAGTCTAACCATGAGAAAAATGATCAGATAAACACAAATTGAGACATTCCACAAAACACCAGACCAGACCAGTATATCTCAAAACCATCCAAAAACTGCCACAGACCAGAAAAGGCTAAGGAAACATGATAACTAAATATAGTGTGGTATCCTGCACGGGCTCCTGGAATAAAAAGAGGACACTGGATAAGAACTCAGGAAATCAGAAAACACTGTGGAGTTTAGTTAGTAGTGATGTACCAAATGTATCATGTTGATGCAAGATGTTAAAAAGAAGAGAAGCTGTGGGGTGCCTGGTTTGTTCAGTCACTAGAGCGTGTGACTGTTGATCTCAGGTGGTGAGTTTAAGCCCCAGTTGGGCATGGAGCCCACGAAAGAAAGAAAAGAGAAAAGAAAAGGAAAGAAAAGAAAAGGAAAGAAAGAAAGAAAGAAAGAAAGAAAGAAAGAAAGAAAGAAAGAAAGAAAGAAGAAATTTTTTTAAAAAGAAAACTGGGCAAGGGGTACTTAGGTACTCTCTATACTATCTGCACAACTTTTCTATAAAACTAAAACTGAAAACAGTTCTAAAACTCAAAGCTTGTTAACAACAACAACAGGGGCGCCTGGGTGGCTCAGTCAGTTAAGCGTTTGACTCTTTGTTTCAGCTCAGGTCATGATCTCACAGTTTGTGAGTTTGAGCCCCGCATTGGGCTCCGTACTGACAATGCAGAGCCTGCTTGGGATTCTCTCTCTTCCTCTCTCTCTGCCCCTCCCCTGCTCATGCACACACGCGCGCGCTCTCTCTCTCTCTCTCTCTCTCTCTCTCTCTCTCTCTCTCAAAATAAATAAATAAACTTGGGGCACCTGGGTGGCTCAGTTGATTAAGAGTCTGACTTCAGCTCAGGTCATGATCCCACAGTTTGTAAGTTCGAGCCCTGCATCAGGCTCTGTGCTGTAGGCACAGAGCCTGGAGTCTACTTTGAGTTCTGTGTCTCCTTCTCTCTGCCCCTCCCCCACCCACACTCTCTCTCAAAAATAAACATAAATTCTTTAAAAATAAATAAAACAGGGGCGCCTGGGTGGCGCAGTCGGTTAAGCGTCCGACTTCAGCCAGGTCACGATCTCGCGGTCCGTGAGTTCGAGCCCCGCGTGGGGCTCTGGGCTGATGGCTCAGAGCCTGGAGCCTGTTTCCGATTCTGTGTCTCCCTCTCTCTCTGCCCCTCCCCCGTTCATGCTCTGTCTCTCTCTGTCCCAAAAATAAATAAAAAACGTTGAAAAAAATAAAAAAATAAAATAAAACATACAGGGAAATGATTTAAAAATAAATAAATAAATAAATAAATAAATAAATAAATAAATAAATAAATAAATAAATAAAACAAACTAAAACAACAACCACCACAAAAGCCAACAGGAAAGGCATCCCTCCTCAATGAGGGCAGGCACCTCTCCTGAACAATCCAGAGACTTCTGGTTTACACACCTTTCCACAAACTGTGCAAAGCCCCCAAGACTTCTGCAGAAACTCAGGTGGCTTCCATTCCTGAAGCTGCCGCGACTTGCTGCCTCCACCAAATCCTGGTCTTCTAAAAGTTCTACTCCTTGTAAGCATTCCTTCCTCTCTTTTCTGCCTGATGTACACACTTGCACGCACACACACACACACACACACACACACACGCTACTCTGTGGGTGTGGCAGCCTTACTGAGGGTTCCAGGGCACAGCACTCTGTACACAGACATGCAAAGACAGCAGCTTTACCACTACCGCATGCTGCTGAGCCTCCAATCCCTCTCCTCCCTTCTCCCTCCCTTCTCCGCACTTGAACAAGAAACCAAACAGGTAAGACAGACAACAGCCAAATCAGTGCTGTTTCTCAGGCAGAGCCTTTGGGCAACCATATTAAAAAGTGGACTTGCTGACTACCCCCAGGTGACGCTTGCTCTCTGCCGCCTGGAACCTTATCGCCCCCCTGCTCATGCCAACCTCACAGACCACCCAGCCTCTCCTCCAGCAGTATTCACTAAGCACCTACTGTGTTCCTGGCACTGCACAACACATAAGGGACTCAAGATTTTCCCCATAATTTGGGTCATTCCCCTATAGTTCCATCCTCTGCCAGTTTGAAGTGAGCATCACCAAACGTGCCGTGAGCCCCCTTAAGAACGAAGATCACACGCCACAGTTTGTATCCACGTTTACAACGTCCCACCTCTAACAAGAGAACAGGTGCAGTAAGCCCACAACACAGGGACACAGGACAAAGACAAGAACAGAAACATCCTTATTAACTTTCACTGGGCACAGGTGTAGGCAGGCACCACTGCTGGTAAACAGAATTAAGCAGGGCTGCTGACCATTATGAGGCTGGAAGGAGAAAACTGGGGCCGCTCTTGCCCTCAGACACACAGCTTCCCC
Source organism: Puma concolor (assembly GCF_028749965.1). Taxonomy (NCBI): domain Eukaryota; kingdom Metazoa; phylum Chordata; class Mammalia; order Carnivora; family Felidae; genus Puma; species Puma concolor. The sequence continues at coordinate 128,286,349 of NC_141672.1, read as the reverse complement.
CCTCACCTGCCCAATTCTGAAGGTACACAGGGCAGGAAGCTCAAAAGTCAAACCAAAACAATCAATCAATCAATCAATCAATAGCAGACTTTTCTTCAATCTCAGGGTCCAAAAATTTTAATGCTTTTTTCCAAAACTAATCAGAGTCCCCTCGGGTCAAAGGGAACAAGAATATTGGGGAGAAAGAGGAAGGATAAATAGCCACGATGGCAAAGAAACAAAAAACGTACACCCTGGAAGAGCCGGCAACACAGGGGGGGCACCAGCCTCGGCACAAATGCCAGCACCCCCTTTTAGGAGTAGGGTCCCCCGGCAAAACCCTGAACTCTTTTGAGTCTTGGGGTCCTCCTCTGTACAAATTAATCCCCACTGGGCTGTTCTGAAAAGCAAATGAATCCACATATGCAAATGTCCCATTTTCCCAATGGTGTTAGGACCCAGATTTCCATGCCCCCACATGCAGAAATGGGCTCTCCAGAACCCTGGGGTGTCTCTGCATCTCATCGTACTAATTATTGTTGAAATTTGCGGTGTTCCTTGAAAAGCTGTTATTTATAAATAAGTTGCCTGAAAGCAAATCTTGAACCAGAAGCATTAATCAGCATCGAACGTTTCCACTTCAAACATCAGCAATTTAGAGGAAAAACCCATAAACAGACTAGAGTATAATCCGAGTACTGAATAATAAATCCATCATTAGCTCTGAGCACTATTTACGATTGAGCTTTCTTAATCTCGGGAGGCGCATTTTTGAGGCTAAAGCAGCTCTGATTTTAAGGCTCATTTTATGATGACACAGGACGGGGAGGTCTGGTCCCACAGCAGCTACACAGACAAGCCTTTCTATCCTTCATGGCAGGGGCCAGGCTGCCAGGCTCCGAGCTCCCAGCCGCAGTTGTGGAGTTGGTCAGAAGAAATGAAGAAACCTACAAAGCCCAGGCTGAGGGCAGCCATCTCATCCCCAAGACTAACAGGCAGGCAGCTCAAGGGACCCAGTGCTGGTAGCAGGATAGGACAGGACCGTGAGGACCACTTCCTGACAGCTCTGGCTCTGGAATAAGCAGGGAGAAGGCACTGTCCCTCAAGAACATCTCAGTTCTTGGGGCATCTAGGTGGCTCAGTCAGTTGAGCATCCGACTGTGGCTCAGGTCATGATCTCGAGGTTCATGGGTTCGAGCCCCATGTCTGCCTCTGTGCTGACAACTTAAGAGTCTGGAGCCTGTTTCGGATTCTGTGTCTCCCTCTCTCTCTCTCTCTGCCCCTCCCCCATTCACGCTCTGTCTCTCTCTCTCAAAAATAAAATAAACGTTAAAAAAAATAACTTGGTTCTCTTCGTCCACCTGCATACACACCTGGCCATGCCACGAGGATGGACAGTTGGTGCAGTTGGCAGGCAGCCAACACATAAGCCTAAAATACCCAGAGGGGAGCACAGCTCAGGTGCTAGCTCTCAGGGACACCCTGCAGGTCTCTGTTCATCATCCCCCCACCCCAGGGAGCTGACTTGCATTTCACCAGATGTTTCCCACTAATGGCCCAGCGTATATCATTCCAGAAGAGCAGCAGGCAGAACATCCACCTCCCAAAAGGCACAAGTACATCCAGGCAGGGCAAAGAAGATTTGGTGCCCAAAATAAGCTCCCATTACTTACAAAAGGCAGGCCAGTGCTGCAAGGAGTTAGCAAAATGACCAGGACAACTGGTCAACCTTGCCACCCCCTTCAAAACTCAGCCCGGGTGTCTTAGTTTCCTATGGCTCTTGTAACAAAGTATCACAAAGTTAGTGACTGAAAGTAACACAAATCTACTGCCTCACATGGGTCTCACCAGGTGAAAGCCCAGTTGTTGACTGAGCTGGTTCCTTCTAAAAGCTCTAGGGGAGAATCTGTTTCCTTGACTTTTCCAGCTACTAGAAGCCATCCACTTTCCTTGGCTTGTGGCCCCTTCCTCCATCTCCACAGCACATCACCGCAACCTCTGTTCCCATAATCCCATCATCCCACCACCTCTCCTCTGACTCTTCCAGCCTCTCTTAGAAGGACCCGATGATTTCATGGTTATCCCTAGATAACCCAGGATATCTCTCCGTCTTCGTTCCATTCACTCAGTCACATCTGCAAAGTAACAGACAGGATCCAGGGACTAGGGTGTAGACATCTTTGGGGGACCATCTCCTTAAACTGGAATCCTATCGGGCCACCCGGGCGGCTCAGTCAATTAAGTGTCTGACTTGATTTCGGCTAGGTCATGATCTCACAGTTTGTGAGTTCGAGCCCCATGTCTGTCTCTACACCGACAGTGCAGAGATTCCCTGGGATTCTCTCTCTCCCTCTTTCTCTACCCCTCTTTCTCTACCCCTTCCTCTCTCTCTCTCAAAATATATAAACTTTAAAATAAATAAATGAATGAGTGAACGAATAAATAAGTAAATAAATAGGAATCCTATCTACAACAAAACCAAGATCATAAGTGGCTTTTTTTAAACAAGCAAGGCTCATGAGGCAGAAACACATGACAAGGGTGTGCTCGGCTTCTCCTCATCTGCATAATGGTAATAAGCTCATTACCCATCTACTTCACAGCAGGTGTGGCCAAAAAAGCCAAACAGCCTTGTTCGGTGAAAACCTTTTATACTGCAGGCCCAGAATCCCTCTCTATCATGACTCTATTCAAGATGGCCTGTAAATAAAGTGCCACCCTCTTGACCACACTTTCTGCCTCCAACCATCTTCTTGGGAAAGCAACACAACAAAAATCAATGAGTATGGATCATTACTTTAAGACAGCTAGCCACTGGCAACACTAAACACACACTGAAAATCTCACTTCCCCCTTTATTTTGCAATGTGAAATTTTCATTATCAAACCCCCAAATCCTCAATGCTGACAAAACAACCCTAACAGCACCACCCGGCGTGGCTGTTTCAGGCACCTTGGGAAGATGCCAGAATCGACACGCTCATAAACATTAACGGTCAGCGGCCAAAACCACCCCGAGATCACCTTCTGCATTATTACTTATGTTGCTTCCCACGTTAACTTTTTAATATTGACATAAGTACTTATGCTCTGCTAGTCTCCTTGCCTCAGGCCCTCCCCACCCCAAACAAAACTTCATTTTTTATATATGTTTATTTATTTTTGAGAGAGACACACACAGAGCGTGAGCAGGGGAGGAGCAGAGAAAGAGGGAAACACAGAACCTGAAGCCGGCTCCAGGCTCTGAGCTATCAGCATAGAGCTTGATGAGGGGCTCGAACTCCTGAGCTGCAAGATCATGCCCTGAGCCAAAGCTGGACGCCTAACCGACTGAGACCCCCAGGATCCCGAAAACTTCATTTTTCATGAAGTCCCGACAATCATACCATGGCAAGACAACAAGGTACCACATGGGCCCGTACGTTCCCTGCCTGCGTGGCTGTGGTGTGCTTGGAAAGCATGATGCTCCCCAAGATGCCTCTAAGAACAAGGCTGTATCCTTCAGGGCAAAGTGTGAAAGAAAGATGAAGCCCACTGCTTCCCTACAAGAGGTGGGAGGGGTTCTCCGCCCCAGCCCAGGGGCCTCACACTCCAACCTTCCTGCCGGCCTCCAGGCTGCTCTTCCAGAGTCCACAAAACTCCAGAACCTCCACAAGGCAAGTAGCCTGGCAGGACGGCAGACTCTGTCTACTTTTCTCCGTGGCACCATCCCAAAGCAGGAAGGGGCTCCTGATGACCACCTCTCACATTCTTCCCCATATTCACAACTGAGGCATGAAGCAGTGGCTCTTTCCTGCCCCATCTCTGCACATGTCTACATACCTTAGAGCTTTGGCATTCATTCCTCAAATATCCACTAAGCTCCTTCTACATGCTAAGTACTACATTAGGTTACAAAAGGCACAGGTCATTCCTGCCAGGAGCTTTCACCCCCCGGGGGACATCAAATCCAGGGAACAGACAGGCTGGAAGGTGTGTGACCAGTAGTGTGAACAGTGGTACACAGGGTGGTCCCTCACCCAGCCTGGGAAGGCCTCCTGGGAAGAAGAGTAGCTGCCACATGCAGAAGAGAAAGACCACTTGGAAGAGGAGGACATGGGGAGGCTTCCAAGGCCAAAGGCATAGGCCACGGTGCCTGGGCGGTTCAGTTGGTTAAGCGTCCAACTTTGGCTCAAGTCATGATCTCTCATGGTTCATGAGTTCAAGCCCCATGTTGGTAGTTGGTAGAATGATAGTTGCCAGGGGCTGGGGGAGGGGGAATTGGGGTATTTCTATGAATGTGGTATATAACTATATATCTACAGGCATACAGTTTTAATTATGCAAGATGAACAGGTTCTAGATATCTGCTATGCAATACTGTGCCTACAGTTAAGAATACAGTCAACAATACCGAATTATGTGCTTAAAAATGTGTTGGGGGGCACCTGGGCGGCTCAGTCAGTTAAGGGTCCAATTCTTGATTTTGGCTCAGGTCATGATCTCAAGGTTCATGGGCTCAAGCCCTGCTTCGGGCTCTGTGCTGACAGCATGGAGCCTGCTTGGGATTCATTCTCTCTCTCTCTCTCTCTCTCTCTCTTTTAAAATAAATAAATAAAATTGTTGGAGAGCTAGAGCTCATGTTAAGTGTTCTTACCACAATAAAAAATAGAGGAAACTAAATGGAAAAAAAAAAATGATAGGAGGCTGGTCTGGACATCCGGGAGAAGTAGTGGGGGTTACGAGCAGGGGGAGCCCTGGCTGCAGATGGAGGCAGCTGAGGGAGTGTGCACTGGGGCCAGCAGAGCACCATGAGGGACCACCCCAGCCTCCCCAAGCAGGCATGTGAGGCCGGCAGAAGGGGGCTCTCTGGGATCCATAAAGAACCTATGGGCGTTTGGGTCTAGAATGAGAAGTGAGGGGTGGCTGGAGCTCAGGTGCAGCTACCACCCAAGGTGGGGATGAAGGAGGCAAGGCAGTAAATGAGAGCCCTGCAGAGCAGGAGCCCTTGACTCAGACTCAGGTCGGAGAAGGTCTCACATGAGTGCCAAGGGACAAGTTTACCTCCGTCCAGATGGACATTCTTGGGATGTCTGCAGCTCTGAGCTCTTACCTCCCAAAGGTAGCACCGAAAGCATGCCCACCTCTGAGCCTCGGTTTCCCAGCCCATGAAATTAGACCACCTGAGCCAAGAAGGCCTTGTTGTGAGGGCCCACATGACCAGTGCTCTCTGGAAGCCTGAAGGTGCTGTGCACACACCGGGGCTGGCATGGACAGCTGCTGCTCATCAAATAGGCTATGCGTCCCCCACAGGTGTTTCCCAGCCTCCTGGGGTTGGGCCAGTTCTGGCCCATGAGGATAAGCAGAGGGGGCCTGTGTCACTCCCAGACTGAGGCAAGTAAGCTCCAGAAGCTTCCATGGGTCCACCTAGGAGACGGAAGGGCTGCCTGGCCCAGAACCTAGGCACAGGGGCAGGAAACAGGTGTTCAGTGCAAGGCCCCAAGAGTTCACCCACACAACCAGGCAGACATCAGCAAGGCCCCAGACACATCCGAGGCCTTGGTTAGAGGACCGTCTCATTCTGAACTGGATTTTCCCCAAACTCAAGTAACCGCATGAGCAAAAGGAAATCTATAAATTCTCAATTCCATATTAGCTTGGCTCTATAATCTTGGGTGAGTCACGGTATTTACAAATTAGACAGTTGAAACCATCACAGAGATGCTCCAACAGAAGCTCCACTTGGCAGTGAGCACACTCACGGGCTGCCCCACGGCTCCACGGCCATGCGACGGGGAAGGCTGGGCCGAGGAGGACCCTAGCCTGACATTCACTCTCTCCTCAGAGGGAAATCCTAGGGGAAAGACGAAGCAGCCGCCCATGTGGATGTGTCCTTCTGGTCTGCACACCTGGGTCTGTTCAACAGCAGGTCACTCCAGTTCTGGGGGTGAGGGCACCTCATGGATCACCTGTTGGAGGGGGAGCCGCCCATATGCCAGGGTGCTGGTGGGAAAGAGACAAAGACAGCAGGAAAATCCTGGACTGGCGCCAGTGTGTCCAACTGCAAGGCTGGGTTTGCTGGCAAAACACTGCACCAAGGAACCCCCAAGAAATACCAAAAGTAACAGCAAAAGCTTACACGTGCTTCTCCCACAAATCCTCATAAGGAAGGCCAAGAGGCACTGTAACCAAATCATCAGATGAATGTCTCCTGAGCTCCCCAGGAAGCTGGCTGGCTGGGCCCAGCTCTGGAACTCACATCGCTGCAGCTCTGTGCAATCAGTCATGCATTCCTCCTGTCCTGTGGGGCAGCTCCCAGCACCACCTCTATTCCACAGGTAAGGAAACTGAGGCACCGCACAGCCACATAACTTGGCCGGGGTCATACACCAGTAGGGGGCGCCGCCAGCATTTGAACCCTAGCCATGTGGCTTCAAAGCCCTGCTCCTAACCACCGCACCACACTGCCATCCACAGGGAATTCTTGTAAAGTCCCGAGGCAAAGCCAAATGGCAATCTGCCAGAATCAGGGTTTCAGTGATTCGCTCGGTCACCCTGAGATGCCACACAGCAGTGTCTGCACAGGCCCCACATCCCAGGACTGAGCACAGAGGGGACACTAATGCAGACCCCTCCTTGGGAGCCACAGGGCTCCCCCATCAGCACTTCTGGCCCAAAGGGTATATAGGTATCTGTGCCTTCCTTGGACTGATGCCTGGAAGCTTCCACCCACCCACCTCTCCTTCATGTCTGATGGCTCCCCCTGCCCACCCTCAGGCAGTTCTCCCAATAAAATCTATACATATCTAATCCTGCCTTGGTGTCCGCTTTGCAGAGGGCCAGCCCCTAACACAGCTCCTTACAAGAAAGAAAATGGAATAAAAATCACAGAAACAACATCCAAAACACCCTTTGTAAAGCACAGAACCAAAAACAACAAACAGGGACGCCTGGGTGGCTCAGTCGGTTAAGCGTCCAACTGCAGCTCAGGTCATGATCTCACACTCTGTGAGTTCGAGCCCCGCATCAGGCTCTGTGCTGACAGCTTGGACCCTGGAGCCTGCTTTGGATTCTGTGTCTCCCTCTCTCTGCTCCTCCCCCACTCATGCTCTCTCTCTCTCTCTCTCTCTCTCTCTCTCTCTCTGCGAAAAATAAATAATTTTTTAAAAGTTTAAAAAAAAAAGACAACAAACAGATTTAACGGTAAGTTTACAATAAAAGATCCGAGATACAAAATACTAGAAATGACAGCAGTCAGCTGCCTGTGCTGTAGGAAGGGGCAAAAGGGATTCAATGATGGGATATTTCACACTGCCAGGACAAAGCAGGGTCAGAGAGTAAGCAGCCCATACGAGGCCGTTTCTCCCCCGGCCTGACCCCCAGCCCTGCCCTCTCAGAGCAGCCACGCTCCATCTGACCCCGCCAACTGTGGTCATGGCCACACACCAAACACATTCAGTGATGTGTGAATTCAGCCACGGCAAAAAATCGCCAGGAGGGGCTTCTCTCCTATGGAGGAGAGCATGACCTTCCCACCTAAGAATGACCTTCTCAACATATCCTTGGTCATGGCCAAGCCCGCACAGATGGGGAAGGAGACAAGATGGGAAATGCCCTGCCTCCCAGCCCAGCCCCACACACCTTCACTGCAACAATGCCTCTGCTGGGCCTGCTGGCCATACTCTGCCTCTATGGCCAAGGCAGGCGTGCATCTTCTGCAACAACAGGGGTAACTCTCATGGAGGTAGAGCCAGGAAGACCTGAACAGTGCTTTGCTGTCTGTCAACTGCTTTCTCTTTCTGCACAAACAGATTTCCATTACACTAATTTCAGAGACTGGAAGGAGGAGAGACTCAAAGAGTCTCAAAGAGGCCTGGGGCTCCCACTGGGCACCCCAGTCAGCGAGAGGATGAGTCAGGGCCCGTTTCTGCCTCTGGTCCCATTGTCCTCTCTCTGCTTTCTTGGGGACTCTTGTCTCCCCACCCCACCTGCTCTCACCTATCTTCACCAAATCCCCCAATGTGCACCCTGTCCAGGCCCTTCTGCTTCCCTTTTGCTTTCCTTGGGGTCCATCTGCCCGTCCTTGGGTGGCACAATCTGCTGGGAGAGCCCAGGACCTCCATTTGATGGGCTGGAAATGGCCAGGTGAACTCTGGCCATTGCCAGCCCACTCTCTGAGCCCCCTCTCTCCTCTGTAGGGGAGCTCAGCCACAGAGAGGAACACATAGACATCAGGCACCCAAGTTCTCATCTCATGCATGGGTATCATCTTTCAGCTGGAGCCATAAGTGACTCCTGGGGGGTGAGCTGGCCACTCACCATGTCCACACACACTCTGCCAGGACGCTCCACTCCCAGCTCTCCAAGGATGCTTTTCCTGCCAACGGCTTTGCATCCTGGGGGGCAAGGGGCCCACAACTCCCAGCATAGAGCTGGTCTGGAAGGTCACAGGGCAGCAGATGGGAGACTGACAGCCCACAGCTTCCACCAAAACATCTTCCTCAAAAACGAAAACGTACAAGAGGGCTGGCAGAAAGGGAGCCACGTCTCAAAGCTGGAGGGGCAAATGCAAAACCACCAAACATCACACACGTGGGAGGCTCCCAACACCTCCAACAGACCCACTGCTGCAGTTATTGGAGATGCTAGGATCACTGCAGAACCAAATTCTGTATCTACTTTCAACTAGATTGAAATACCTCTGGGGGGTGGGAGGGTGGGGGGGGGGGGGTGGGGAGAGAAATTCCAGCAAGCCAAAAGCCTTCATTCCTCCACAGGCAATGGAATCAACAGGCAACAAGACAAAATGAGGGTCTCAAAAACTCATCCAAATGCACATTCTCCATTTCACATTCCGGTTTGGGAACGGCAGCTCTGCCTGGTCATGTATCCTGGTTCATAGCAATGTGCCCTGCCTCTATAACTGATGGTTAAGGAATAGGACACAGCATAACACTAAACTAAAGAGAAATTAACTGTTTTCTTCTCTTGGATAAGTAGGGGTCACGCTAACCAGGGACATGCTCACTGGCTGCTGCCTCCACTCCATCCTCATGCTCTACACCATCCTCACACCAGAGCAGGAAGCTAAAGGAAGGCGTGTCAGATGGCAAGGGGTCCTGAGGGCTCAGGCCACTCTTGTTGTGTTCTGGGAGACCTGTGATTTAGGGAAGTTTCAACCAACATAAAAATTCAAAGAAATATGGTATAGGAGAACTGCCTCTCCCACTCCCAGTTCCCTGCGGGGGGAACAAATGGAAAATCCCTGCTTTTATCTTTTATAATAACAATAATGGCTATACCAAGTGTACCGGGACCTATGTGGGGCACAGTTTACTGTTATCCACTCAATGCTCACCATGCCCTGGGAGGACCAAGAAACCCTCACTTTATGAGCACACGGCTAGTCAGTTCTACAGAGTGGATTACAGTCTAGATCTTCAGACTCTGTCCAGTTCAGCAGCCTGCCTCCCCTGCCACCCGCTTATCTTTTAAGGACACGTTGCAGAACCAACCACAGCAGTATCCAAGCAGCAGAGCGGGCAACAGCTGAGCCTGTGAGGTCCATGACTCCTCTTCATCTTATTCATCTTTGACCACCAGTGCCTAGCACATGGTGAGCACCAGCAAATGCTTGGGAAAGAGGTGGCAGAGAAAGGAGAGGCAGAAAGAAGGCAGGCGAATAGGCTGGCTTGCTTTGGAGCAGAACAATGCCATTGGGCACATGTTTCCGGGAGGGCTGGTACTCTGGAAAATAAAACTCATACTTTAATCTGAACTGTATAGCCTCCCCCATTTAGCTAATCGGGGCCATGTAACTAGCTTCTGGCCAAAAAGACTTTTTAAAAAATGCAACAGGGACTCCCAGGAAAGATCCTTAAAGGCAGCTTACTCAGCACGGAGGCAGGCCCCATTTGCTCACCCTTCCTCCTTCTGCTGCTTGGAATGCAAACCTGATGGCTGGAGCTCCAGCAACCACGTAGGACCATAAGATGCTGTGCAATGCAAGCCATGTGTTAAGACAGTGGAGCAAAAAGGCCTAAGGGTCCTTGTCTCTGATGATCCCATGGAGCTGCCTACATCTAGGCTTCTTTCAAGTGAAAAAAACATTAACCTCTTTCTTGTTAAAGATACTGTTACTTTGCCATTTCTGCTTTATGTAGCCAAACTTAGTCCTAGCTGACATTACAGGATGAAGCTACTACTTCATAGAGCAGGTCCTTTGGTTAAACATTTTTTTCCTTTTCCTGACCTCACTCTCTGACAGTAAAGCTACGACAACAGCCCTAGGCAGCCAAGCTACCAGGAGCAGCATGGGGAATCTTTCTTTCTACGACTATGAAAATCCTCTCTGGCTCTGGGGATGCCCCTGAGGATAAAGCACTGAGGCTGACAAGCGACAGCCCAGAGCCACCACGAGCCCCAAAAACCCACAGCCAAGGCAGAGCTCACACAGGCGCCCAAGAAACCACGCCTGCCTGGGCCCCGGGGATCTCACTGGTCACTGCACGACCTGCACTCTGCCTCCAATGTGTTTCCCTCTTTGTTATCTCACAAAGACAAGCATTTTAGCTGCCAGGTCTCAACAAGGTCTACACAGCAGACAAGGATGACTGAACCCCAAGCAGACAGGCACCTGCTTTTGCAAAATTGGGGACAATTACTGATCCCTGGTCCTCCCCTGTGGAAAGGTGTGCACAGCCATTAGAGGCATCTGCCATCCCCCACATTCAGAATCACAAACAGCAAGTTCTGTCCGGTCTCCCCCAACCCCTGCTCAAAACCCTACAAAGGTCCCACTGCCCCAGAACATAGTCCAAGCTCTTTAACTTTGTTCTCGAGGCTGCAGGGGTCTGGCCACCCACCTGTTCAACTCACCTCTGCTCCAGTCTCTTCTACCCAGAACTTCCTTTCCTTCAATTTATAGGCCAGTAGTAAATAGCCCTGCACTCCCCACCTTGTCCCCACACACGGGCAACTCTCTCTGCCTGGAAGCCACCCCCCATCTCCCTTTCTCCTGGGCTGATCTTCTCCTACCAGCCTCAGCTAGTAATCACATCTTCCTGGAAACTTCCCCAGTGCCCTTTGCTCCAGCTCACCATGGGCTGACCCTCCTTGAGCTCCAGCATCATACCCCAGACCATGGGCTCCTTGGGGCAGGAAGTGTGTCTGTCACGCTTCCCCCTTCCACAGAGAGCCAAACTGGCACATGGCACAGAGGACAGGGTGCACCTGAGAAAATGTCTCCACAGGCTGACTGTGTAGCCTGTCAGCACCCGCAATGGCCCCTCACTTCAGGCCAGCAAGCTGTGGGCTCACAGACTCTGCTTCCAACTCAAAGGTAAGATCTTAACACCTGAGGTTGCATTCAGGGCTTGCACTTGGCTTTAGTGACTGCTAACCAGCACACAGGGCCTCACCTGGCATTCCCCACGTCTCTTTCAAGGAGCAGGATGTAGTACACTTGTCTGAAGGGCCTTGATGTTCATTCCCACTGCAGGTTGAGACAGAGCTGGCTTTAATCTGTCCAGTGCTGAAATTCATACACTGGCCATTGAGGTTGTGGTCCCTTCTGCTGGCGAGACAGGACTAACCTGCTTCGGGGGAGGGCCATTCACCGACCATTAGAAAGCGATAGTCATCCGGCTAACAGCCCCTGCAAGAAGCTGAGGCATTTCTTTTACTGTCCAGGGGGATAATGAGAGTGTGGTAAAACTCACATGCACCTTCGTGGCCACGAAGGCAGGTGAACTGCAGAGAGCACACGCTGGCCCAAAGACCCTCAACATTGCGTGTGGGCACGCTTCCCTCATGGTTGCACGGTCCACCCACTGGTCTCACCTCACAGACTGGCTCTCTGCTGTTCAAGAGGTTTCCTGCTCTTAAAACTGCCTGAGGCAGGGAGGCAGGGTCTCTCCACGCCCATCACTGCACAAAGTGTGGCCTCCTGCCCAGATGCCGTCACTGCTCATCCGCACATCCTGGTAGGCTCACTGGGCTCCAGAGTCTGGACAACACCTCTGTGCCAGGGCCTAGCCCAGCCTAACCTGGGGCCTAGAAATTCCTGAGGGGCTGGAAAACTTCTGTGCCCTGAACGGAGTGCTCTGAATGGGACCTCAGGGGTAAGGTGTATTAAGGTGCTGAGTAAAATCCTCTGTGCCAGGAAGTGCCACAAACAAGCATTTGCAAGTGTCACTGTGAGTCATGCCCCGAGCTCTCATACAAGATGCCTCTGGGGCATGGAAGACATGGTGGAAGTACCCAGCAGGTCCTGCCTGGAGAGCATGGTGAGGGGCTCTCTTGTCCCTCATCTACCCCTGCCCAGCTGCTCTGTAGGACAGCAGGAAGGAAGGGGGCATTCGGGGACTGTCCCAGGACCGACACTTAGAAATCAACAAAGACAAAGGGAAGAGGACAACTGGGTGGCTGCCAAGGCCTCCTGGGACACTCCCCCTAGGTCAGCAGCCCCCAGCGCTCTGGTCACAGGAGCAGCTCCCTCTCATGACTGCCCAATGGCCAGCAAGCACCCACATCCTATACACGAGCAGGGGAGAGACCCTCGGAGCTCCTCGGGGACGTCCTGTGGGATGAGCTGTCCTCAGATTTTAAACCCCTCTATGGCTGGGTCAGCTATTCACCATGCCCATGACTCCTGGGCACAGGAGCCAGTAACCCCACACAGTGCAGGGTGCAGGCCCACCTGGGGACTCCAGAAACGAAGTCCTGGTGAACCTGAAGCCCCTCTACCAGCACCACCTCTGATGCCTGCCCTCATATACTCTCTCAGAGTTTTAAGGGTATACCTCACACTTTTACCCCTCCTGCTCTCCCCACCTTGGTTTCTCCCCTCCCTTCTCACCCATGCCTCACCAGAAGCAGAGACATCGACTGACCCAAGTTCAGGCCGTGCCACAGTGACAATGCAGCCTCTGTTTCCTGGCACCTGACAGCAGCCAAAAGGAGGGCTGGATCCAGCCAATGCTGTGTTTAAAGGGGCTTCACCTGCAGCCTTGCCCAGAGGCAGACCAAGGCGGAGGTGGAAGTCACCTGTTTCCCTGCCGCGGAAGCCGTCTTGCACACCCTCTCCCCACCAGGGCTGAGGCTCACCCACAGGGACCTTTCTTTCCTCGAACATCTGTGCATTTTAATATAACTTCCCAAAATATTACTCTGCAATTATTTCCAGGGACTTAAATGGGATCCCCAAATACATACAATTAAGACTAAAATTGTAATTTTAAATTAACTGCTAATTTGAATAAACATAAAGCTTTCCCATCTCCAAACCAAATGCAGACAACAACATCCCAATTAACCCTTAGACACCAACAAACTCCCGAAAACAACCACTCTGGAACCCTCCCAGGGAGAAACCGCTCCTAAACCATGTGGACCCCCATCCCTACAAACCCTGGAAATAGTCATTTTTTTCAGCTTTGCAAAATGAGAGTGTGTCTCCAGCCAGCAACTAGAGGAGAAGCACTGCCCTGTTGAAAAGGTGGCAACGACTTGATCTCAGGTCTCCAGCACCAGGTCTCTGCAGGCAGGGGACAAGGATGCAAGAGTACTCCTCGCCAATCCTCATTTACTGGGTGGAGGCACAGAACTCCCTCTGAATCACAGTGCCCTTTAGCTCTCTGTCCTCACTGTAACTTAAAATTTGGGGGCCCCCTTGAAAGTCCAGGAGCTCCAGAGTGACTGACTCCGGGCTGTCTCTCTTGGGAGGCTACCAGCTGTGGGACAACACACTGTGAGAGCAGTCCAGCTGCCCCTGGGCACCGGCAGAGGTGGCAATCATGCCCATGTCCTGCATTGACAGAGGCCCCCTGACCACATCCCCAAGCCAGTTTTCCCAGGGTTCTGGCCCACAGGAGACCAGGAGAAAGGCAGAGGCCCAACCCTGGCCAGCAGGGACAGAGGTGAGAGAAGAGAGCAGGGGACACACACAGCCCTCTTTCCACCGCCCCTTCCAAGACAAGTCAGGCTCCAACCACCTGAAAGAAGCTCCAGAGATTCTATGATTACTCATTTTGTTACTGAAATGAGATTCCTAGGACTGAAAGTAACCAGAGGAACATTTTATTGCCTTAGACCAACGGAAAGTTCCAAGACTTCCCTGAATGTTCAGTTGGGCAGGTTTGAAGTGACAGCAGTGGTAGAAAGAAAAAAAGAAAAAGAAAAAGCTATCTTTCACTCATTTCTTCCACACCCCAAGTCATTCAACGTAGCGGATATAGTGGCATCAGGCTCTGATGTCTCGGTGGACAGCAGCATTACCACACGTTGGGTATGAGACTAGACACACTTCTCCAATAACATTCTCCTGGTGTCCTCCAACTGCAAAACTCCACATGTGCTGTATGTATGCACATTTTGTTCCAAGTGTTTGGCCCAAACCTGATTCAGAAACACAGAATATGTTGCCCACATCCACATGTGGGGTTATGATAGGGAAAGATAGGATTCTGTAGACAGAAAGGGAGAGGCTGGGGTTTGAAGGTCCCTCCCTGGGGGGGGGGGGGGGGGGAAACACATATTTTAAAACATTTCTTCTGGGGAAGATGGTGGCGTAGGAGGATGCTGGGCTCACCGCGCGTCCTGCTGATCACTTAGATTCCACCTACACCTGCCTAAATAACCCAGAAAACTGCCAGAGGATTAGCAGAAAGGAGTCTCTGGAGCCAAGCACAGACGAGAGGCCCACGGAAGAGGGTAGGAAGGGCAGCGAGGCAGTGCGCGCTCCACGGACTGGCGGGAGGGAGCTGGGGCGGAGCGGCGGCCCGACGGCCAAGCAGAGCCCTGGAGTCTGGCTGGCAAAAGCGGAGGGGCCGGACGGAGTGTGTTCCGACAGCAAGCGGGACTTGACATCTGGAAGGTTATAAGCTAACAGCTCTGCTCGGAGAATGGGAGGGCTGGAGGACAACACGAGAGAGAGTTGTTGAGCCCCGGACGACAGATTTCAGCTTGGCGGGGAACAAAAGCACTCACTAGCGCCATCTCCCTCACCCATCCCCCAGCCAAAATCCCAAAGGGAACCGGTTCCTGCGAGGGAACTTGCTGGCACCGCACAAACACCCAACGCTGTGCTTCTGCGGATCCATCCCTCGGGCGGGTCTGACTCCCTCCCGGTGCTGCAGAGCCCCTCCCGAAGCAGATCTCTGAAGGAAAAGCAAGCTGAGCCTGCCCCTCCCGCCCTGTGCACCTTCCCGATCCACCCCAGGTAATACCCCAGATCCCCAGCACCACAAGCCTGGCAGTGTGCAAGTAGCCCAGAAGGGCCACGCCACCCCACAGTGAATCCTGCCCCTAGGAGAGGGGAAGAGAAGGCACACACCAGTCTGACTGTGGCCCCAGCGGTGGGCTGGGGGCAGACATCAGGTCTGACTGTGGGCCCGCCCACCAATGCAAGTTATTCAAGACAGCACAGGAGAAGTGCCCTGCAGTCCCACACCACTCCAGGGACTATCCAAAATGACAAAACGGAAGAATTCCCCTCAGAAAAACGTCCAGGAAATAGCAACAGCTAATCAACTGATCAAAAATGATTTAAACAATATAACAGAAAGTGAATTTAGAGTAATAGTCATAAAATTAATCGCTGGGCTTGAAAACAGTATAAAGGACAGCAAAGAATCTCTTCCTACAGAGATCAAGGGACTAAGGAACAGCCAGGAGGAGCTAAAAAAATGCTATCAACAAGTTGCAAAATAAAATGGAGACAACTACGGCTCTGATTAAAGAGGCAGAGAAGAGAATAGGTGAACTAGAAGATAAAATTATGGAAAAAGAAGAAGCTGAGAAAAAGAGAGCTAAAAAAAATCCAGGAGTATGAGGGGAAAATTAGAGAACTAAGTGACGCTCTAAAGAGAAATAATCTATGCATAATTGGTATTCCAGAGGAGGAAGAGAGAGGGAAAGATGCTGAAGGTGTACTTGAAGAAATAACAGCTGAGAACTTCCCTGATCTGGGGAAGGAAAAAGGCATTGAAATCCAAGAGGCACAGAGAACTCCCTTCAGACGGAACTTGAATCGATCTTCTGCATGACATACCATAGTAAAACTGGCAAAATACAAGCATAAAGAGAAAATTCTGAAAGCAGCTAGGGATAAACGTGCTCTAACATATAAAGGGAGACCTATAAGACTCATGACCGATCTCTCTACTGAAACTTGGCAGGCCAGAAAGGAAGGGCAGGAGATCTTCAATGTGATAAACAGAAAAAATATGCAGCCAAGAATCCTTTATCCAGCAAGTCTGTCATTTAGAATAGAAGGAGAGATAAAGGTCTTCCCAAACAAACAAACACTGAAGGAATTCGTCACCACTAAACCAGCCCTACAAGAGATCCTAAGGGGGATCCTGTGAGACAAAGTACCAGAGACTTCGCTACAAGCATGAAACCTACAGACATCACAATGACTCTAAACCCATATCTTTCTATAATAACACTGAATGTAAATGGACTAAATGCACCAACCAAAAGACATAGGGTATCAGAATGGATAAAAAAACAAGACCCATCTATTTGCTGTCTACAAGAGACTCATTTTAGACCTGAGGACACCTTTAGATTGAGAGTGAGGGGATGGAGAACTATTTAACATGCTACTGGAAGCCAAAAGAAAGCTGGAGTAGCCATACTTATATCAGACAAACTAGACTTTAAATTAAAGGCTGTAACAAGAGATGAAGAAGGGCATTATATAATAATCACAGGGTCTATCCATCAGGAAGAGCTAACAATTATAAATGTCTATGCACCAAATACGGGAGCCCCCAAATATATAAAACAATTACTCACAAACATAAGCAACCTTATTGATAAGAATGTGGTAATTGCAGGGGACTTTAACACTCCACTTACAGAAATGGATAGATCATCTAGACACATGGTCAATAAAGAAACAAGGGCCCTGAATGATACATTGGATCAGATGGACTTGACAGATATATTTAGAACTCTGCATCCCAAAGCAACAGAATATACTTTCTTCTCGAGTGCACATGGAACATTCTCCAAGATAGATCACATAGTGGGTCATAAAACAGCCCTTCATAAGTATACAAGAATTGAAACCATACCATGCATACTTTCAGACCGCAATGCTATGAAGCTTGAAATCAACCACAGGAAAAAGTCTGGAAAACGTCCAAAAGCATGGAGGTTAAAGAACGTCCTACTAAAGAATGAATGGGTCAACCAGGCAATTAGAGAAGAAATTAAAAAATATATGCAAACAAATGAAAATGAAAATACAACAATCCAAACGCTTTGGGATGCAGCGAAGGCAGTCCTGAGAGGAAAATACATTGCAATCCAGGCCTATCTCAAGAAACAAGAAAAATCCCAAATACAAAATCTAACAGCACACCTAAAGGAAATAGAAGCAGAAGAGCAAAGACAGCCTAAATCCAGCAGAAGAAGAGAAATAATAAATATCAGAGCAGAAATAAACAATATAGAATCTAAAAAAACTGTAGAGCAGATCAACGAAACCAAGAGTTGGTTTTTTGAAAAAATAAACAAAATTGATAAACCTCTAGCCAGGCTTCTCAAAAAGAAAAGGGAGATGACCCAAATAGATAAAATCATGAATGAAAATGGAATTATTACAACCAATCCCTCAAGAGATACAAGCAATTATCAGGTAATACTATGAAAAATTATATGCCAACAAACTGGACAACCTGGAAGAAATGGACAAATTCCTAAACACCCACACTCTTCCAAAACTCAATCAGGAGGAAATAGAAAGCTTGAACAGACCCATAACCAGCAAAGAAATTGAATCAGTCATCAAAAATCTTCCAACAAATAAGAGTCCAGGACCAGATGGCTTCCCAGGGGAGTTCTACCAGACATTTAAAGCAGAGATAATACCTATCCTTCTCCAGCTATTCCAAAAAATAGAAAGGGAAGGAAAACTCCCAGACTCATTTTATGAAGCCAGTATTACTTTGATTCCTAAACCAGACAGAGACCCAGTAAAAAAAGAGAACTACAGGCCAATATCCCTGATGAATATGGATGCAAAAATTCTCAATAAGATACTAGCAAATCAAATTCAACAGCATATAAAAAGAATTATTCACCATGGGATTCATTCCTGGGATTCAGGGCTGGTTCAACATTCGCAAATCAATCAACGTGATATATCACATTAGTAAAAGAAAAGATAAGAACCATATGATCCTGTCAATCGATGCAGAAAAGGCATTTGACAAAATTCAGCAACATTTCTTAATAAAAACCCTCGAGAAAGTCAGGATAGAAGGAACATACTTAAACATCATAAAAGCCATTTATGCAAAGCCCACAGCTAACATCATCCTCAATGGGGAAAAACTGTAGGAACACGACAGGGATGTCCACTCTCACCGCTGTTGTTTACCATAGTGTTGAAAGTGCTAGCATCAGCAATCAGACAACAAAAGGAAATCAAAGGCATCAAAATTGGCAAAGATGAAATTAAGCTTTCACTTTTTGCAGATGACATGATATTATACATGGAAAATCTGATAGACTCCACCAGAAGTCTGCTAGAACTGATACATGAATTTAGCAAAGTTGCAGGATACAAAATCAATGTACAGAAATCAGTTGCATTCTTATACACTAATAATGAAGCAACAGAAAGACAAATAAAGAAACTGATCCCATTCACAATTGCACCAAGAAACATAAAATACCTAGGAATAAATCTAACCAAAGATGTAAAAGATCTGTATGCTGAAAACTATAGAAAGCTTATGAAGGAAATTGAAGAAGATATAAAGAAATGGAAAAACATTCCGTGCTTATGGATTGGAAGAATAAATATTGTCAAAATGTCAATACTACCCAAAGCTATCTACACATTCAATGCAATCCCAATCAAAATTGCACCAGCATTCTCGAAACTAGAACAAGCAATCCTAAAATTCATATGGAATCACAAAAGGCCCCAAATAGCCAAAGTAATTTTGAAGAAGACCAAAGCAAGAGGCATCACAATCCCAGACTTTAGCCTCTACTACAAAGCTGTAATCATCAAGACAGCATGGTATTGGCACAAAAACAGACACATAGACCAATGGAATAGAATAGAAACCCCAGAACTAGACCCACAAACGTATGGCCAACTCATCTTTGACAAAGCAGGAAAGAACATCCAATGGAAAAAAGACAGTCTCTTTAACAAATGGTGCTGGGAGAACCGGACAGCAACATGCAGAAGATTGAAACTAGACCACTTTCTCACACCATTCACAAAAATAAACTCAAAATGGATAAAGGACCTGAATGTGAAACAGGAAACCATCAAAACCCTAGAGGAGAAAGCAGGAAAAGACCTCTCTGACCTCAGCCGTAGCAATTTCTTACTTGACACATCCCCAAAGGCAAGGGAATTAAAAGCAAAAGTGAATTACTGGGACCTTATGAAGATAAAAAGCTTCTGCACAGCAAAGGAAACAACCAACAAAACTAAAAGGCAACCAACGGAATGGGAAAAGATATTTGCAAATGACATATCGGACAAAGGGCTAGTATCCAAAATCTATAAAGAGCTCACCAAACTCCACACCCGAAAAACAAATAACCCAGTGAAGAAATGGGCAGAAAACATGAATAGACACTTCTCTAAAGAAGACATCCGGATGGCCAACAGGCACATGAAAAGATCCTCAACGTCGCTCCTCATCAGGGAAATACAAATCAAAACCACACTCAGATATCACCTCACGCCAGTCAGAGTGGCCAAAATGAACAAATCAGGAGGCTATAGATGCTGGAGAGGATGTGGAGAAATGGGAACCCTCTTGCACTGTTGGTGGGAATGCAAATTGGTACAGCCACTCTGGAAAACAGTATGGAGGTTCCTCAAAAAATTAAAAATAGACCTACCCTATGACCCAGCAATAGCACTTCTAGGAATTTACCCAAGGGATACAGGAGTACTAATGCATAGGGGCACTTGTACCCCAATGTTTATAGCAGCACTCTCAACAATAGCCAAATTATGGAAAGAGCCTAAATGTCCATCAACTGATGAATGGATAAAGAAATTGTGGTTTATATACACAATGGAATACTACGTGGCAATGAGAAAGAATGAAATATGGCCCTTTGTAGCAACATGGATGGAACTGGAGAGTGTGATGCTAAGTGAAATAAGCCATACAGAGAAAGACAGACACCATATGGTTTCACTCTTATGTGGATCCTGAGAAACTTAACAGAAACCCATGGGGGAGGGGAAGGAAAAAAAAAAAAAGGTTAGAGTGGAAGAGAGCAAAGCAGAAGAGACTCTTAAAAACTGAGAACAAACTGAGGGTTGCTGGGGGGTGGGAGGGAGGGGAGGGTGGGTGATGGGTATTGAGGAGGGCACCTTTTGGGATGAGCACTAGGTGTTGTATGGAAACCAATTTGACAATAAACTTCATATATTGAAAAAAAAATAAAATAAAACATTTCTTCTGGGAATGTCTGACCTTGAGCAAACTCCCTCAGGTGGAAAGTTCCTCCTGAGAATGTGACAGACACTACCTACTCTCCCTCAGGCTTCCCCCAGGAATTTCACAAAAGACCTGACTAAAGACAAGTAGACCATAAAACGTATGACCCACAAGGAACAGTATGGCCATAGAACACCCCTCATACAACAGAAACAAGCCAATCAAAAAGGCACGACTAGGCATTTAGAGTTCCCTAGACAATAAGGGTAGGACCTGAGAAGGAACCTGTAAATCAAAGTCCCTTGCCTATAGTTGCGGGCATTCACTTTCAAATGCCCCCTCTCTGTAAAGAGAGCTTTCAAACTATTCTTACTTTCTGGTCTCACGCTCTACTAAACTTTTGCCTGCTGCCCATTTTGCTTTGTATCTACCTCTTCAGTCTTCGAAGCCACAAGACAACGAACCCTGGGTATTGAGGTAAAAAGTCATGCAACAGAATGGGAGGCACAGGTCTGCCACTGACACAGGGGCTCCCCACCCAGTGCCACAGCTTGGTGGTTAGCACTACCAGCTGGGCACGGGCCTGGCACAAACTCACAAGAGCTTCTGAGGGCAGAAAACAGCCCCCAAACTTGGCCTTCTTCCGGAAACATCCCCAGCAGCAGCTGGCGCCATGTATCACTGCCAGCCCATTCTCACCCTGTATCCTAGAGGGCTGAGGCCTCAGAGAGGTGAAGAGACATGGTCTTTGGGCCTTTGCATTGTTAAAAAGAAAACCCCAGGCCCAAAATGGCGTCACTTAGGCAAAGTCACCAAACAGGGGCTTAATATCTAACCCAATTACAGTTTCAGCCTCCCCCAGAAATGTAGTCTTGCTCAGTTGGTGTAGAATTTTCTGATCAGCATCAGTGAGGTCATCTGTCACAGGGCCCTCTCCATTCCCCAAAAGAAAATTATATAATCTACATGATATGGGCCACCTAACTCTTACCCCAAAGGGAAAGTGACCCTGCCTGAGACAATCCTTTCTTTTCTTTTGCTAACAACTTCCTTGCTTCACCCTCCTTCCTATAAAAACCATCCATTTTGTACAACTCCTCAGAGCTCCCCTCTACTTGCTAGATGGGGTGCTGCCTGATTCAAGAATCATTTAATGAAGCCAATAAGATTTTCAAATATCCTCAGTTGGATTTTTGTTCTTTAACGGCATCAACTTGGCTACTTCTACCTTTCTCCAAAAGTTCGTTTTATACAGAAGTAAGTGGGCCAATATTGTCCTTTCAGTAAAATAACTGTTGTGAATGCCTCAATTTGGGGCAGAGGCAACCCTATCTTTAGTGAGTGGGTGCCAGAGCCACACTTCCTCCACGAGAACTGTGGTCTTTAAGAATACATATCCCTCCCCCTTCCCCATTCCCCTGATGAAATCGGGATAACAATATTTCTTACACTCGTAATTAAGAGCAGAACAGATGGCAATGGTTGAAAAATCTGTTCATGAGAAGTGATGCTGGCAGCAGGATCATCAGCAAGATGGGGAGCACGGGGGCGATTTTGTTTTTCTTGATGTGCAGAAGGCCTACCACTGTAATCCCAAAAACAAGGTCCTGGGAATGGAGGGGAAAGGGTGGAATGCAAGATTCATCCACAATAAGAGGGCAAAACAGCTGGGCCATTTAGAAGCAACCACAGAAAAGTCACCTGCTTCTGCACTGGCTGGGCCGACCCTGCTTCCCAGGGAGCTCAGCTTCCAGAGCCACCATGATAGACCATCAGCACCTGTGAGAGGCAAACAATAGCCTCCTGGGCCTTTTCCTCTGTCTGGTGAGGACACCTGGACACCTCCTCTACGTAGTCACATTCATCTCTGCTTCAAATCTACCAAAACCACAGTGCACAGGAGAAAATGTACAAATGAGCAGCCACCCATGCCCAGGTGGCCTGGCAACATACTTTATCACTTTTATTCATTCAGAATGTGCCAGGCACTCTTTTGGGTGTGGGGATGGCAGGGAATAGACGGACGATGTTCCAGTCTTCCGGGTTTTATGTTCTAAGGAGGAAGCCAGGCAAAAAATGACTGAACCATCAAATAAAGTACAGTAAAACCCTGGATTGCAAGTAACTTGTTCTGTGAGTGCTCCACAAGACGAGCAAACATTTCTAATAAATTTTAATTTTAACTTGATAAAAAGGAGTGATGTCTTGCAATACAAGTAGTACATGACGCCAAATGTCACATGATCACAACTGAGCCAAAGGTTCTTGAAATTCGCTTTGATATACAAGTGTTTTGGATTACAAGCATGTTTCCAGAATGAATTATGCTCGCAAACCAAGGTTTTACTGTATGTAATTCTAGGTGGTGACAAGAGTCATGAGGAAAACTGAAGCCCGGGGAAGGACTCTGTTTCAGCTCGAACACGAAAAGAGCTTGGAAGTTGCCACTTGAGCCCTTACAATAAGAAAGAGCTGGACAAAGCGAACAATCAGTGACTTTTCTTGGACCCATCAATGAACTAAGTTTGCAGACATCCCCCTGAAATCTGAAGGACCAAGAAACATCTCTTGATTCTGGCAGAGGGAGGAGGAAATAACCATTGTGAAACACCCAGAAACTTCTCCGTAACAAAGGCCTGCTGTCCAGGGGGAAAGACTTAGCCAGAATCTTGTCTCAAAGCCACCAGGGAAGGGTGGGGAGGGCATTTTGCTCACTGAAGCCACTCTAGCCTCTCTCTCTAGAGTGTGCCAGGCACTCTAAGGGGGCTGGAAGAGCCATGTGGGAAGAAACTCTGGCGAAAGTCACAGGCTGGGAGCACAGGCCCACCTAAAGATGGAGATTTCCTCATAAGATTACAGAATACTTCTGCTCCCCCACAGCTTCCACCACACCACAGGGCTCCAGTATGACACCAGTGGATTAAGCTAAAAGAGCTACCCCAGATTCTCTAACCAGAAGCGCCAAGGGAAGGCCACAGTCGAGGTGGGACAGACAAAACCAAGGAAGACATGACATATAGCCCAATCCCTAATGAGATTTACAAACACTCACACTAAAGGTTTCCAAAATAATATGCCTGGCTTTTAACAAAATATAAGGCATATCAAAGGCAAAATTAGTAAGTAAATAAATAAATAAATAAATAAATTTTTAAGCCCATGTTTAAAAGAAGTAAAGCAAGCATTATAACCAGATTCATATGATAGTTTTTGGAATTATCATACTGGGAAATTAAAGTAACTATGACTAATGTGCTAAGGGTACTAATGGGAAAAGTAGACAACACAGAAGAACAGATTGGTAATATAAACACAAGGATAGAAAGTCTGAGAATCAAAAAGAAATGCTAGAAAAAATTTTTTTTAAAATAATCTATAATAGAAATGAAGACTACCTTTGAAAATGAAGAATACCCATCAGTAAATTTGAGATGGTTGAGGAACAAATCAGTGAGCTTAAAGACAAGTCAACAGAAATTTCCTCAACTGAAACACAAACAGAAAAAAGAATGGGTGCAGGGTGGGCCAAACGAGTATCCAAGCATGGTGGGACAATATCAAGAGATGTAACATACATGTAATTGGAACATCAAAAGGAAACAAAAGAAATAATGGAGAAGGAAAAATATTTGCGGTAACAATGGCCAAAAATTTTCCACACGAGGCTCAAAAAACACCAAACAGAATAAATATTTAAAAAAAAGAAAACGAACAAAAACAAAAACAAAAATACCTACTCAAACTGCAGAAAACCAAACAGAGAAAATCATGAAAGAAGCCAGAAGGAGGTGTGGAAACATTTTATCTAGAGAAGAACAAAGAGAAGAGTTAACAGCAGATTTCTCCTCAGAAACCAAGTCAGCAAGAAAAGAGTAAAGGAAAATCTTTAAAAGTTTTAAAAGATAAAACCACCAACCTACAAGTCTATGTCCAAGCACAGTTATCTTTCAAAAGTGAAGAAGAAATAAATATTATCTCAGACAAACAAAAACCAAGGGAATTTGTCACCAGCAGCCAGATCGAGAGAAATGTTCAAAAACTCTTCACACAGAAGGAAAAATATATAGTTGGAAACTTGAATCTACATAAAGAAAGAAGAATATCTGAGAAGAAATGAATGAAGGTAAAATAAAATCTCTTATTTCTGTTACTGTTATTTGATCTAAAAAATATTTTTTTATTTAAAGCAATAATAGTTACAACATGTTGTGTAATTATATCTTATGGGTAAGTGGAATGAATAATAGCAATGTCATGAGGAATGGGAATTACTAATACTCTGTTTTTACTCTGTTACTTGCACTAATATGAAAAAGTATTCTTAGTATTATTTGAAGATAGACTTCAATTATTTTAGAATGTATATCGTAAACTCTGAGGTCAGAACTGAAAATTTTTAAAAAGAAATATAAATGATAAACTAAGAGAACATTATGGAATCATATAAAATGGTCCATGAAAACCAGAGAAGAAAAAAGAGGCTGTTGCAAAAATAAAAGCTATTAAAAAGTTCGATATTAATCTAAATACTCCAACAATAACTTTAAATGTGAATGGTATAAAAATACATCAAGTAAAAGACAGAGGTTATCAGAGTAAATAAAAACACAAGATCCAACCATATGCTGTCTATAAGAAACCCATTTTTTTCTTTTCAAGTTTTTATTTAAATTCCAGTTAGTTAACATACAGTGCAATATTGGTTTCAGGAGTAGAATTCAGAAATTCATCCCCTACATACAACACCCAGTGCTCATCACAAGTGCCCTCCTTAATACCCATCACCCATCCCATCCCTCACCCACCTCTCTCCTTCAACCCTCAGTTTGTTCTCTATCTTTAAGAGTCTCTTATGGTTTGTTTCCCTTTTTTTCTTTTTTTTCCACCTCCCATATGTTCATCTGTTTTGTTTCTTAAATTCCACATGAGTGAAATAATACGGTATTTGTCTTTCTCTGACTTATTTCCCTTAGCATAATTCACTCTAGCTCCATCCACATTGTTGCAAATGGCAAAATTTCATTCTTTTCGATGGCTGAGTAATATTCCATTGTGTGTATATATGTGTGTGCATATATATGATATATATATCATATACATCATATACATATATGTATATATGTATACATGTGTGTATATATCACGTATACATATATCACATACACAAACATACACACACACACACACACACACATTGATATATATATATCACATCTTCTTTATCCATTCATCAGTCAATAGACATCTGGGCTCTTTCCATAGTTTGGCTACAAGAAATCCATTTTAACTATAAAGATTCTGGGGTACCTGGGTAGTTCAGTCAGTTAAACATCCAACTTTGGCTCAGATCATGATCTCACAATTCTTGAGTTTGAGCCCCACATCGGGTCTCTACTGTCAGCATGGAGCCTACTTCAAATTATCTGTCTCCCTCTGTCTGCCCCTCCCCTGCTCATGCTCTCTCTCCCCAAAATAAATAAACATTTAAAAAAGGAATAAAAAAATAAAGACTCTGATAGGTTAAAAGGAATGGAGAAAGATAAACCATGCTAACTCTAATCAAAAGAAAATTAGAGTACCAATATTAATTTCAGACACAGCAGACTTTAGAACAAGGAAAATCATCATGGATAAAGAGGGAGCATTACATAATGATATGTAATTCTATTCAATTATTCAAGAAGATATTACAATCCTAAACAGCTATGCACCTAACATCAGAGTATTAAAATATATGAGGCAAAAATTGATAGAATTGAAAAGAGAGACAAATTCATTATTATAATTGGAGGCTTCACCATCCTCTGTCAGTAACCGATATAACAAGCAGGCAGAAAATCAACAAACATAGTTCACTCAAACAGCCCTATCAATCAACTGCTTCTAAATGACATTTATAGAATATTGTATCCAACAACAGCAAAACACACATTCTTCTCAAGCTTGCATGAAACATTCACCTAAGTGTCTTAGCCCACTGGACTGCTATAACAAAATACAACAGACTGGGTGGCTTGTAAACAACAAACATTTATTTCTCATAGTTCTAGGGACTAGAAGTCCGAGATCAGGATGCCAGCATGGTCAGGTGTGGGTCCCCTTCTGGGTCTCAGACTTCTCACTGTGTCCTCATACGGCAGAAGAGGATAGGGAGCTCTGTGGAGCCTTCTTCATAAGAATAGTAACCCCATCCCAAGGGCGCTGCCTAATCACCTGATCACCTCCCAAAGATGCCATCTTCTAATACAATCACTTTGGGGGGGTATGACTTCAACATAAGAACTTGTAGGGGCTGGGGAGATACCAATATTATGATCATAGCACAAAAAAAGACCACATTTGGGACCATAAGACACACCTTAACAAGTTTTTTACAAAACAGGTATCATACAAAGTATTTTCGTAGACTAGAATGGAATTAAACCAAAAAGCAATTAACAGGAAGACAGGTGAAATCTCCAAATACCTGACAATTCAACAACACAATTCTAAATAACACATGGGTCAATGAGGAATTACTGACAAATTTTTTAAAAAATTTTTAACTAAACGAAAATGAAAATACCAGTTGTCAGAATTTGCAGAAGGCAGCAAAAGCAGTATTTAGAGAAAAATTTATAGCACTAAATGTATACATTAGAAAAGAAGAAAGATCTAAAATCAATAACCTAAGCTTCTACCTCAGAAAATAAGATAACAATTTTTTTAATGTTTATTTATTTTGAGAAAGAGAGCATGCATGCACATGTGCAGGGAAGGGGCGGAGAGAGAGGGAGAAAGAGAATCCCAAGCAGGCTCCATGCTTAGTGCAGAGCCCAACACAGAGCTCGATCTCATGACAGCGAGATCATGACCTGAGCCAAACTCAAGAGTTGGACACTTTACCAACTCAGTCACCCATACACCCCGAGATAAAGAACAATTTTAAGTCTAAATCAAGCAAAAGAAATATAGTGAAAGAGTATAAATCAATGAAATCAGGAATATGATAGGAAAAAAATCAACACACTAAAAGTCTGGTTTTTTGACCAAGCTAACCAAGAAAAGGAGAGAAGACACAAATTACTAACATCAGAAAGAAATACTGATCCCACAGACATTAGAGGCATAATAAAAGAATACTACAAAGAACTCTATACCCCCAAATTTGATAATTTACATAAAATGGGCCAATTTCTTAAATGATACACACTACCAGACTCATACAAGGAGAAAGACAAACCAGCTATCTGTGTTAAGGAAATTGAATCAATAATTAATAATCTTCCCCCCAAAATCACGAGGCCCAGATGACTCCTCTTAGGAATTCTACCAAATGTTTAAGTTAGATAGGATACCAATTCTCTACAATCTACTTCAGAAATTAGAAAAGGAAGGAACCCTTCCTGACTTATATCATAAATCCAGTATGACCCTAATATCAAAAACAGATAATTACAAGATAATTACAAGAAAGAAAACTAGAGACCAGTATCTCTCATGAATACACACCTAAAAATCTTCAACAAAGTATTAGCAAATAGAATCCAACAATATCTGAGAAGAATTATGTATCACAACCAAGTGAGATGTATTCCAGGGATGCAATGTTGGATCAACATGAGAAAATAAACTGATATAAGCCATCACCACACAGACAAAAGAAGAAAAAATATATGATCATATTAATTGATGCAGAAAAAGCATTAGGCAAAAGACAACACCAATTCCTGATTTAAAAAAAAAAATTCACCAAATTAGTCATTGAGGAGACCATCCTTAGCTTGACAAGAGGAAATACAAATCAAAACCACAATAAGATACCACTTTACACCCGGATGGTTGGCCATCACTTTAAAAAAAAAAAGAAAGAAAACAATAAGAGTAGGTAAGGCTGAGGAAAACAGGAACCCTCACATCCCGCTGGTGAGAATATAATAAAGCAG
Source organism: Puma concolor (assembly GCF_028749965.1). NCBI lineage: Eukaryota > Metazoa > Chordata > Mammalia > Carnivora > Felidae > Puma > Puma concolor. The sequence continues at coordinate 128,258,028 of NC_141672.1, read as the reverse complement.
TAGTGGAAAACACATTGGTGGTTCCTCAAAAATTACCATGTGATCCAGCAATTCCACTCCTAGGTATATACACAAAAGAACTGAAAACATGTATTCAAATACCTGTACACACACGTTCATAATAGCATTATTCATAACAGGCAAAAGGTTGAAACCACCCAAATGTCCATCAACAGATGAACGGATAAACAGGACGTGGTATATAAATATACAATGGAACAGTACTCAGTCGTAAAAGGAATGAAGTTCTGATACCTGCTACAACTTGGATGAACCGCATAAACATTATGCCAAATCAAAATCCATTTGGGCTGCTGTAACAAAGTACCAGAGATTATGTGGCTTGTAACAATAATTCTCACAGTTCTAGAGGCTGTGACACAAAAGGTCACATACTGTATTATTTCTAACTGTATAGGAAACATCCATTATAGGTAAATCCACAGAGACTGAAAGCTGAGTGATGAGGTTGGGGGGTGGGGGAGAGGGAATGGGGACAGAACACTTAACAAACATGAGCATTTCCTTCTGAGATGATGAAAATGTCTTGGAACACAATCAAAGGGATGGATCCCCCACGACACAGGAGAGGCATTAAATGTTACTAAACTACACACGTTAAGCTGGTTACTGGTTAATTTCTGTTATGTGAATTTTACCTCAGTTTTTTAACAATGTGATCACATCATATTTAATGGTGAGAAACTAGAGACTTTCCCCCTAAGATGGAGACCAAGGCAGAAAGAGAGAGAGGAAAAAACAACAACAACAACAACAACAACAACAACAACAACAACAACATCCAAACACTGCAGGGCACTCAGGATGTTGACAGAAAATCATGTGTTGGATTTGTCAACACTGGGTGTTGGTGACCTGGATGAGAATTCTCAGTGGGATGAGAGAACGGGAAGCCAACCAGGGTAAGCTAAAGAACAATTGGACTGACTTCTGGTGTTTAGGAAACAGGGTTAGAAACCTTTCTTCAAATTCTCTTGAAACTGCTCAAAAACAAAAGGAGAGCCAGAAACATAAATAAACACTACACCTGCTAATCAGAAACTGAATTTTTTCAGATCTAGGGGATGTGTTTTAACTGTCTCCTGATTTAGTCTATCCTGACTGATACACGTTTTATAGGGATTTAACCCAAAATGATGAAATAACTATACTGGTTAAATAGAGCATCCCTACGAAATGAAAACTGTGAGTTAAAATCATTTTCACCACCATAGGGAGTTCAGAAATAAGAGTGCATGCATAATCTTTACAAATGTGTGATAAATCGCAGAAGAAACAGCTGAAAGCTGGAAGTGGTGGTCCACAGGGAGCAGGATAGGGCAGGGGTCGCGTGGGGATAGTAGGAGCAATAGCCAAGAATCTGCTGTTTTTTCACAAACCTTACAGAACTCCTGACTTCTTAAAACATGTATGTGTATAGGATATCGATAAAATAAAAATAATATTTGAAAAAGCGAACCCAGGGCTGTCAGGGGGGCTAAGGGCAGGTGGGGCATGTCATGTCACAGCCTGAAAGGACCTGGCCGAGAATGCTGTGTAAGCACACCTGTGCACAGGGCTGGGTCCTAGCTGCCTCAGTTTCCACAGCACCCAGAACAGGACCCAGCATAGTGTTGGAGGTGTGGCTGAGGCTTTGGAACTGCAGCCGTGATTTTAAATCCCAGCTCTGGCACTTTCCAGGTCTGTGCATGTGAGCAAGAACCTCACTTTCCTCCCTGGCCTTCAGCGAGCATTCAGGGAGTCACTCTGTGTGGCTCCCCCAGCACAGTGCCTGGCCCACTATGTACAGAACAAATAGTGCTCTTACTGCTTTTAAGTTCTCAACATATACTTGAAGGAGCTGCCGTGCTGCCAGGTTGAGAGGCAGGAGGGAGATATAATGGGGTGGGTCAGGATGTTTCCCGAAAGACGGTGTAAAGTGGGGTTGGCACTGAGCTGCTCAGTGGGGTCTGGATTAGGGACCAGATGGTGGAGAGTGAAGCACAGCAAGGCTTTGGGGGGAGGGCAGAATGGGAGCCAACGAAGGTGCTGTATAAAAACAGGGAGCCGGAAGGCCAGGCAGACTGGCCACTGAAGGACGGAACGTGGGCTGGGAGCTGTGGCTGGCTGTAAGCTGCACTTGGGGACCCTGCTAGGAAAAGGTCTCTTGTGGGATGATTACACAGCTGTTGATGTCCCCTCCCCTTTGCAGGACAAGCTGGGCCGCTCCACTGACCAGACCCCACAGGCACCCGGAAGATGGGCCCTGTCCTGGGAGGGGACTTGCTATGGGTTGAATTATGGCCCCGGAGGCAATATCCAAGTCCTAACCCTCAGTAGCTGTGCATGTAACCCTAATTGGAAACAAGGTCTCTGCAGGTGATCACGAAGATGAGGTCATTGGAGTGGGCCCTAATCCATTTTGAGTGGTGTCCTTTTAAAAGGGGGAAATTGGGAGGCACCTAGGTGCTTGGTGGGTTAAGTGTCTGACGTGTGGTCTCAGCTCAGGTCATGATCTCACGGTTCGTGAGTTCGAGTCCTGCGTCAGGCTCTGCACTGACAATGTGGAGCCTGCTTGGTATTCTCTCCCTCCGTCTCCCTCTCTCTCTCTCTCTCTCTCTTCCCTTCCCCCACTTGCTCACTCTCTCTCAAAATAAATAAATAAACTTTAAAAAAAAATAAAAGGGGGAATTTTGGACACAGAGATAACGACGCAAGGAGAAAGCTATGTGGAGGTTACAATTATAGCACCACAAGTCAAGGAAGGCCAGAGACTGTCAGCAAACTACGAGAGCTGGAGAGAGGCCCGCAACAGACTCCCCCTTGCAGTCCCCAGAAGGAGCCATCCCTGCCAACACCTTGATTTTGGACTCCAGAACCGTGAGAAAATAAGCTTCTGTTGTTTAAGCCACCCGGTCTGTGGTACTTTGTCACAGCAGCCCTAGATAGCTAACACAGGCTTGCGGCTCTCACTGCCAACAGGTGACACCCTCAGACACAGCCTTATCTAATGCCTCAGTCACAGCCTGAGTGCCCGGCTCCATTCACTTGGGGAGACTTTCCACAGTGGCCCCCAGTCCCCAAGCTGCCCTGCCCCCACCTGGTGACCCTGGAGAGAGCCCCTAATGGCAGGACCTCAGGTCAACCACCTGGGTCGATGAGTAGCCTGGAGTTGGGCAGGGTTGGGCGGGGAGACCCTGCCCACATCCTGCTGGCCCTGTTGCACTCCCAGGGAGAGCCACTCACTTGGATGTCCCTGGCCCATGTGCACCTAACTGGAAGGGGGGCTGCCTGGGGAGGCAACACAGTGCCACGCAGAACACAGTGCAGCAGAAAGCACCCTGGTGAGTCTGATAGGGGACACAGGCGGGGTCATAGGAAACAGTCTACTGTGTGGCCATTGGTCCTCTAGGGACACCCTGCACTCTTCCTTGCCTTTTTCTGCAAAATAAAGGTAAATTTGTAAAAACAGAAAGCAATGAAAAATTTTAGTGTAGGTGCATTTAAGCTTTTCTTAGAGAGAGGTGGGGGCCACAGGACACAACACTGTTCTCTCAGCTCCCATTCAGCACGGGAGCCGAAGTGTATACGAAACGGCAGGTGGGGCCCAGCACAGTGGTGACTATCACCCAGTGAGTGGTGAGGTCCTACTCACTCGCAGTCGCCAGGCCCAAGAGGACTCTCAGCCATCCGCAGGACAGTCCTGGCCTCAGAGGCTGGTTTGCCCACACGGGATTCAGCAAAGCTTAAATCTTCCAGAGACTGAAACAAGAGAAAACAAATAGGGAATCAATGGGCTGCAAGCAAGCTGCTTATGTATGAACACATGGCAACTCTCTTATCTGAACGACGGACCACACGTTTAAAAAAAAAAGAGGCTAACAGCTCCCTGCAACAAAACGTCAAAGGCGGCTCGGAACTGCGGGATCAGAACTCCAAGGTTCTGCAGAACAGCTGAACATTTTGAAAATCAAAGAGCTGCAAATAGATCGTGAGTCTCTCCAAGTTTTCAAGTGAGCCCTCCTGCTCATTCCCAAAGGTCAGCACACACAGACAGCTAACGATTCTGAGGCCACCAGCGGCCGGGCCTCGGTAGAAAAGAGTGGGGAATGTATTTCTCTAACCCTTTTGGAAGAAGACACGGGAAACCCTATAGCATTAATATTTCAGGTTTCACTTGCTCTAACAGGAAATGAAGCACATTCTTCAAAGTTCTGTTACCAATTTGTTTTCCAAAGAAGCAAAATGCTACACAGAATACAGAGCTTCATGTCACCTGCAGTATCTTAAAATCGTATGTGACATACATGGCTGGGAGTTCTACAAAATACACTGAAAAAAGCCTTTTCAAAGACAGAGTGATCATATATGCATATGTGGGGGCACAGTGCAAGTCATCCCCTGTGCAAGTGACATCATTTCCTCCCTGACACACGGGGGCGCAGCGTCCAGCCTGCAGCCTGCAGACCAGGGCCACCCTGGCATGGGCCATTGCCTGGATCTGTGCAAGGAGGTGGACTACGGAGGCACCTTGGTTGACATCCTAACTCTGCCTCTTACAGCCTGGGAGGACTAAGGAACCTACCCATGCCTCAGTTTCCCTACTTCAGAGGAGGATGGAAGCACTAAGATATTGGGGATCAGGCCTCACCTCCAGCACCAAGACCTTGGTCTCCCTATCATGTCAAATGAAGGCATGACTTACAAGGTTCCTTAAGCTTTTTTTTTTAATTTTTATTTTTTTTTTTTAGTTTATCCATTGTTTGAGAGAGAGAAAGAGAGAAGAGGAAAGGGGCAGAAAGAGAGGGAGAGAGCATCCTAATTAGGCTCTGCACTGTCAGCACAGAGCCAGATGCAGGGCTCAAACTCACGAACCGTGAGATCATGACCTGAGCTGAAATCAAGAGTTGGACACTCAACCAACTCAGGCACCCTAGGTTCCTTGGGCTTCAATGTCGATGGCTAGTGCCATGTTCCCTGTCCACAGAACAGGCCATCCAGCTGAAGGCCTCCTAAATCCAAACATGGAGCCCACCCCCAACCATGGGCCCACTCCAATACCAATGGACGAGGGCATCACTGTCCATGCAGGTAACAACCAGGCCAAACCACACCTGTGCCTGCCCCAACCACAGCCAGGGACACTAATGGGGTGCATGGAGGCATGATACTGCATGACATGGTCATTGACTTGACCACAGCATGCAAAGCAGCCAGCTCCCAGGCCTCAGCCTTGACCACTGCTTCAGTCTCCCCTCATCATTCCCCAAGGCCCCATGCCACTGGGGCTTCACCCCTTTCCTGCCAGTGTTCGAGTCATTCCTTTTTTTGTTCCTCCAGAATCTTATTGACAAACTCCTATTCACTCTTCAAAACCCAACTGGGAAAGGCATCCCTGAACTCCAGTAGTAAGCACACTCTTCTCAGTCTGTCCGGTTTCTGCAGTTTTCATTCTCAACCATATCCCTGCTCCCTCTAGGAGCCTACCTGGCCTCATGAAGGCAGCACTCCAGACTACAGATGCCACAGCAGCCAGCGAACCAAGGACATGGGCCTCAAACACAGCCTTCAAGAAAGGGGAGGGTCAATGCAAGGAGCTACAAAGACCGGGAAAGGGCTCTGAACGGGAGCACTGGGTTGGGGTCACAGACACCAGCCACAGCAGAAGCGGTGAAACATGCCACTGAAACCATACTGAGCACTCAACACCAAGCTCTGAGGCCACCAGAAGTTTCTGACTGTGGAGGGGGGTTATCAGGTCAGTTTGGTGCAGGATGACCTGGGAAGAGAAGGGCTCATCCACGAGTCCCCAGAAGAAATGCAGAGGTCCCTGTAGGGGTCAGACTTGCAAAGTCCCTTGGAGAGAAGTCCCCCAAAGGGTATGTTTATGGAGCCATTCAGAAGAGGCTGCACAGAAAAGCTCCTTCATGACTTCCCCCTGCTCTCTATGACTCCAGGCCCTGCATTCTGTATGGAAAGCCTCCTGCCAGCCCCCAGAGCTGCATAATTACCACACTGCACAAAACTGCCTTTCACCAACTTGCTAACCACCATGGGCCATAGGCTGCCATGTGCAGCATGTCCCTGAGGCTAAAAATACAACGACCTTCTCAGGGACACTCCTCCTCCAGAGGTCATCCACAGAGGTGGAGGTGAGGCTGCCTGGGAACCAAAGAGTCTTTCTTGGTTGCTTATCTCCCTCCATTCAAAAGCCAACTGTGGAGCCGACCTACTATGTGCCCAGGTTGGGTCCTCAGCTCTCTGCCTTCTGCAATGTCTGGCAGACGACCCTCCCTGGTAAGAAGCAGGTGACACTGTGCCCCTCCACACTCCCCCCTGCCCTACACTCAGCGGCTCACAAGGCTCACCCAGAAAAAAGGTTCACAAGGAAATGGTAAACACTCCAGAAACTCATATATCCCCCCAGTCACGAACTGACTGGGAGTAAAGTTCAGCGGTGCCCTCCATGACTCCTCTTCAACCCCAGAAAGAATACGGGAAGACACGGGGGTAGACAGGCATGCCAGGCCAATGCTAGTGCTCTGCTCCTAACAACCAGCCAGCTTGGTCCACCTCACAACGAATGGTGACTGGTGGGATGAAGTGACCCTGCTGTGAACAGACAAGCTAGGGTTGGGCCGGCACAGGGAAGCTGCCTGGCCTGTTGGGAGGGACACGATGCTGGCAATGTCACACCAAGCTCCACCAGGTCCACCCTGACACTGGGCCCCTGGACAGCAGAAAAATGACCAAACTCAGGAAGGCAGAGCTCACAGGGTCAGGCCTGTCCCCAGGGTCAAGGGCAGCCCTAACCTTTGTAGCCTGCTAGAGTCACTTCTTGCCTACGGCCCTCTATGTGCAGTGGCTGGACTGCCCATTCCTGCCCCACCCCTGCTCACACTTCAACAGACCACTGTGCACAGAGCATATTGTCTTCTCTCAGTCAGAGGAAGGTCCCACCATGTCCCCTCCCCCAGGCCAACAGCGCAAGTGAGCTTGGTGAGGCCTTTCTCCACCCAGTCCCTAAAGAATCTGAGACAGAAAACACCCAGATGACCAACAGGTACATGAAATGCTTCACATTGCTGATCATCAGAGAAATGTAACTCGAAACCAGAATGAGATATCACCTGACACCTGTCAAAATGGCTAGTATCAAAAAGACAGGAAATAACAAGTGTTGATGAAAATGTGGAGAAAAGAGAACCCTTGTGCACTGTTGGTGGGAAGTATGTTGGTGGAGCCACTGTGAAAAACAGTGTGAAAGTTCTTCAAAAAATTAAAAATAAAACTCCCATTTGACCCAGCAATTCCACCGGCGGGTATTTATCTGATGAAAATGAAAGACTAACCCCAAAAGATATCTGCACTCTTATGTTCATTGCAACATTATTTACAATAGCCAAGACATGGAAGCAACCTAAGTGCCCACTGACAGATGAATGGATAAAGAAAACATAGTAAAAAAAGTGTATATATACACACAGTAGAATATTATTGAGCCATTAAAAAGGGGGTGCCTGGGTGGCTCAGATGGTTGAGCATCCAACTCTTGATTTTGGCTCAGGTCATGATCTCACTGTTGTGAGATTGAGTCCCATGTTGGGCTCCACGCTGCGCATGGAGCCTGCTTAAGATTCTCTCCCTTCCCCCCCGCTCTGCCCCTCGCTCCCCTCTGTCTCAAAAAAATTAAAATTAAAATTAAATTAAATTAAGCATTTAAAAACAGGAAATCCTGACATTTGCAACAATATGGATGGACCTTACCAGCATTATGCTAAGTGAAATAAGTCAGACAGAGAAAAACAAACACCATATGATCTCGCTTATATGTGGAATCTAAAAAAAACAGAAACTAACAAACAAAAACCCTGAATTCATAGATGCAGAGAACAGATTGGCAGAGAACAGAATGCCAGAAGCGAGGGATGGGGGTTGGTGAAATGCGTGAAGTGGGTCAAAAGATACAAACCCCCAGCTATAAAATAAGTCCTGGGAATACGATAGAGACCATGATGACCATAGTTAATAATATTGTATTGCATATTTGAAAGTTGCTTAGAGAGTAAATCTTAAAAGCTCTCATCACAAGGAAAATAATTTTGTAATCGTGTGGTGATGGCTGTTAACTAGACTTAATGTGCTGATCATTCCACAATATATACAAACATCAAACCATTGCTCTGTATACCTGAAACTAATATAATGTTATATGTTAATTATACCTCAACTTCAAAAAAAAAAAAATCTGAGAAGGAAAAAAGATCAAACCTAGGTCTGAGAAGACAGAAATGAGAATGTACAGACCAGGGACAGGGACCCAGATATGCAAGCCAGAAGGTTCTGCCCTGAGGCTCTGCCCTGCACAGACACGGCCCAGCCTCGAGGTGGCAAACAGCAGCTGGGGCAGCCATATCCTCCTCACAGCCCTCAAGCAAATGGCACACAGCCCTGGCAGGTATCCTGACACAGCCCAGTCAGTGTCCAAGAAGCCCTTCATATTTCCTCTACCTCCAAGAACCGGAAAATCAGGGGCTGCTGTAGGTGTCTGTCTGGGAAGCCAAACATGGGTCCGCTGATAGAACATGGAGAACTTGTTCTCAACATCTCCCAAAGCCTTCCCATCTCAGCTGATGGCTACTTCCTTCAAATTGCTTAGGCTGAAGCCTCAGAGCCATCCTGGGCCCTTCACCTTCCCTCGCCCTCACACTAATCAGGGAAATCATGCTGGCTCTACCTCTGAAGTCAACACAGACTCCCAGCACTGCTCCCCCATGACCACTGATGCCTGGGCTGAGCCCCCATGCCCTGTATGGCACCTAACATCTCATTGCCTCTATGCTGGCCCCTGCAAATCTAGCCCTGGTGCACCAGACCAAATGATCATCCCCAGTGGTAAGTCCTCACCACAGTCTCTGAGACCTTACACAATCTGGCATGCATCCCTTCCACCACCCCTCATGACCTCTCCCTCTATACCTGTGCTCTCGCTCATTCAGCACCAGCCACCTGGCCTCCTTGCTCTTCCCTCGAAGATAACAGATAGATGGTACCCCAGGGCCTTTACAGGGGCCATGCCCCTGGCTATCCACATGGCTCCCTCCATGCCGCTGCTCATACCTTACTCTCCCTAACCACCCTACTTAAAACCATGATACCATCCACCAGCCTTCCCCAGCCTCCTCCCCTGCTTTATGTTTCTCCATAGCTATTGCCACCATCTGACACCTGATATGTGTCTTTTATTTATCTTGGTTATTGCCTGCCTGCCCTCCCTGGAAAGCCAGCTCTATGAAAGCAGATTTTTTCAACCAACATTCAATAAAAACACATGGAATGAATGAATGAGTACATCCTCCACCCAGGAAGAAAGCAGGACATGCATATGCCACAGCCAGCACCAAGTGGCCCAGGGAGCTGATGGGGACACAGCACTGCTGCCCACTTCAGTGACAATGACATGACTCCAGCACCACCAAGCGGCCCAAAAGGAAGAAGAGGAAGCCCTTCTTGGGTCCAGATAAGCCCCAAAAGGATGCTACCTAGAGCCTAGAGCTGGAAGCACCAGCTCCGCCCTTTCTTTTTGCAGGTGAGGAGCCGAGGCTCAGAGGCCAACACAGACCCTCCGCGCCCCATCCCAAGCTTTGCTATAGTCTGTGCCTTGACCCCGGTAGCAGTGAGCACAGGGCCCAGACCCAAGGCTGGCCACAAGCACCCCCCAGAGGCAGTTGCAGAGTGGTGAAGAGCCCATCTGGAGCCAGACTGCCTGGGCTTGCTTCCTGAGAATCCCAGAAAACTATTTAACTCCCCTGGCCCCTCCTGTCTCTTCTAGAACATGGGGGACCTCAGACATCTCAGAAAGAACATTAACATGCACCAAACTTCCCAGAGCAAGATCAGCCAGGGATAAGTAAGCACTGTGACACTCTAAAGCAACACCTTCAATACGAGGCTGCCCTGGGGCATGGGGAAATGAGAAACTAGAAAAGCACCCTGAAAAGATGGAGAGGAACTAGAACTTTAAGCAAAATAATGAGAGGAAATAGAATTAAATGGTCCACATATCTAATGGCTCTGTCCTCAATACCCTCCCAGAATTCTCCTTACTGATCTAACGTGAGCATGCTCCACAAGGTCTTCTAGAGAACACTTTGCAGACAGGAAACACCAAGATTCACCATAATTTTCCTGAAAAAAAAAAAAAAAAAGTTCTTCCTATGATGGTGTGGAGTAGGGGGTCTGGAACAGTAGTCCTGGCTCGAGTCCACGGCTGGATGACAAGAGCCTACTCCCTGTTGCTGGGCTCCCAGACACAACCCACAACAGATAAACCCAGACAAAGACAGGCACCTCCATGTCCTGCTTTCCCAGGAAGGGCAAGCTGGGTAGAGAAATGACACCACCCTGTGCCCTCATGCTCCAATCCTCTGCAGAGAGCCCTGGTCTCCCAGAGCACAGACAAGTAAACGGGACTTGAGTCCACCCCAGCCAACAGCTGGCAGGCAGAGGGGTGCTCCCTAGCTTTGGGGGACCATGCTGGGCACTAGCTTCAGGGAAAGTCTTGGGTGGCCACTTCTGCAAGACTAGCCATGGGGGCGTAGGGCTGTGCTCTCAGGTGGAGTCCAGGCCCAGGACAAAGGTAAAGGGGGTCCACTCCCCTTCACAAAATTTCAAACCCACAGGTACACCCCACCTCAATGGCGCCACACTAGGAGTCAAGGTGTGTTCTAAAAACATCTGTGCCTGGAAAGGTACTCTGCTCTGTTACATGTGACAATGGCCATATAAGGCCATATAGGTCTGCCATATGCAGACTCCTAAGGCAGCAGGGCCACCCAGTCAAGTGAGTGGGATCAAAATAAAAAAAAAAAAAATCAGGATCGACTGTGAAAGACCCAAAATGGTGACTTTGTTTTTGTTTTTAATGTTTATTTATTTTGAGAGAGAGAGAGAGAAAGCATGAGCAGGAGAGGGACAGAAAGAGAGGGAGACACAGAATCCAAAGCAGGCTCCAGGCTCCAAGCTGTCAGCACAGAGTTCGACGCGGGGCTCGAACCCACAACCCATGAGATCATGACCTGAGCCAAAGTCAGACGCTTAACCGACTGAGCCACCCAGGTCCCCCTAAAATGGTGACTTTGCAAAGCAGTGACCACAGGCTCCATGTATCTCACAGAGTGGTGCCGGGGGTGAGAGAGATAGCAAGACACAGGCCCCAGCAGAGAGAGCAGAGGGGCACACAGTGGTTTAGGGCAGAAGGATCAACACAAATCCAACCCACTGGCCCAGAGTGGAGGGTCCTGGTCCTTGTCAGGGAGCCCCTTGTCCTGCAAAATACACCAGGGAAGGCCCGCCTTCCAGGAAAGACTCCAGGTCCATCTGCCCAGCAGGAAGGAAGCCAGTGAGTCTGGAGCCTCACCCCCAGGGAGTCAGCACAATAGCCCTGAGGGAATTCTATTCTTATCCTGCACGACCAGGCCAGCAGAAGCTAAGGAAGGGCAAGTAAGTCACTTGCTCAGGATGGTAGGGCTAAGTTCCAGGAGAAGTCAGGGCCCACTGACTTCTCGGGGCCCAACCCTGGGGTGACCACATTCTGAAACCCTCTCTTTTCTTATGCCCACTGTGCTGCCTTCCATCTGGGCATCAGACACGTAGCATCCAATGCAAGATATGATGATGTGGCCGCACTGAAGCACTTGTAGGTATACTGTTGTACTTTGCCAACTTTTGAGAGTGTTATCATTTTGTTCTTTGCCAAAAGGACACTTCTCTTTGACTGTCACAAAAATCTCAATATGATCAAACAGGGTAAGTAAGATGATGGAAATCCCACTAATTGTGTAAAAATTCTCCAAATGGACTAAATTTTCTGCCTACTATATGAGGTATTCTTAATTTGATGGATCTGAATTGGGAGGAAATTTGAGGGGAATCTGGCACCTGACTGGATCCCCAGATAAGCAAAAACTAGAAATAGGTGCTAAGCCCCCGAACAGCTCCCTCGACTTCTGGTTAGGTCACCACACCTGCTACAGGAAGCTGATGCCCCTGAACTGCACCCCAGGCCTGCCATGACTTCAATAGTCTACAGCTGTGGCTGGGTGGGCTGTCCTTTGATGGATGTGCAGACACCAAGTACAGGACCATGGACTGAGACCTATCTAAGCTGAGCACTCCCTCGTGTGTAACTCCAGCTGAGTTCTCTGGAAGTCCACACCGGCCATCCACCTCTCAGGACCTCCAATGCGTGTCTAACAGGCATCTTGACCTCAGCATGTCCAAGGTGGGCCAAACTTTCCCTGCAAAAGATCCAGCTCCACCCACAGCCTCCCCCACTCCCAGGTGATTACAATTCATTGCCCAGTTGGGGACACCCTTGACTCCTCTCTCACCAGTGCCCAGTACTGGCTTGAGCTTCAGGTGCCTCCAGAGCTCTACCTCCTCTGGTCCTCCCCACCACCCTCCCCAGCCATGGCCTCCATGATCTTGTGCCTCCTAACAGGGCTGCCTGCTGCAACCCTCACTCTATACAGCACCCTACCTTAGCGGCCAGGGTGGTCCTGAAACACAACACAGAGGAACTACATAGTGTCTCAGTTAAGCTTGGGCTACTAAAACAAAGTACTACGGACTGGGTGGCTTAGCCACACAAATTTATTTCTCACAGTTTTGGAGGCTGGAAGCCTAAGATCAAGGTGCCAGCATGGTCAGGTTCTAGTGAGAGTCCCCTTCTGGGACCAACTGTAGGGCACCAACTTTTTGCTATGTCCTCACGTAGTGGATATCCTCACAGAGCTGTCTGGCCTCTTCTTATAAGGGCACCAATCCCATCATGAGGACCCCACCCTCGTGACCGAATCACCCACAAAGGCCTCCCTCCTGATATGGGGACTGGGTATTTATTTCCATAATGAATTTGGGGGGACACAAACATTCAATCCAGGATGTGTGCGCATGCCCTTATGGTGGGTACACCTCAATAAAATGTTCACTTAAAGAAATCAAAAAAAGGGGGGGTAGAGGGGTGCCTGGGTAGCTCAGTCAGTTAAGCGTCCAACTTTGGCTCAGGTCACGATCTCACAGTTTGTGAGTTTGAGCCCCTCATTGGGCTCTGTGTTGACAGCTCAGAGCCTGGAGCCTGCTTCAGATTCTATGTCTCCCTCTCTCTCTGCCCTTCCGCCACTCACACTCTGTCTCTGTCTCTCTCTGTCTCTCTCAAAAATAAACATTAAAAAAATGTTTTTAAATAAAAATTAAAACAAAAAGAAATCAAAGGCATTGTAATAGAGAAGGGGAAATGGGGGGTGCCTGCTGAAGGGTATGGGTGATGGGAATGTACCAGGATTACAGGGTGGTGGTGGTTGCATAACGCTGTGAGCATATTAAAAAACTCTGCACTGTAAAGGAGTGAATTTTACAGTATGGGAATTATATCTCAATAAAGCTGTTATAAAGCTTTTTAAATCATAAGTCAGATCACATGTTCCTCTTCTCAACCTCTTTCTTCCTCCAACAGCCCACTGCCACTCAGAGTAAAAGCTCTCACAATGGCGGAGAAAACTTCCTCTCCCGCATCCACACCCTCTGGCTTTCCACCCAGTCACTTGCTCTGCCCCTGCCTCACAGGCTCTCTCCTGTTCCTCAGACACATCCAGCCTGACCTCCATGGTGTCCCACTCACCCCGAGGCTGCATCCCTTGTCCTGTCCTGCACCCATCCTGATCCACCTCATCTGCTGGGGTGGACACCCCTCAATTCCCACCTGCTGTGGTCTATGAAATACTCCCCTACCTACAGCACCTACAGAAGTGCTCAATGGCAGCCCCTTGGATGTTGATTCAATGACAGGACTGTCCCCAGGACACACACAGACTGATGCTCAGGGAGACCCATGGCCAGGTGGGCAGAGTGGCCACTTCAACCAGGGTCTGAGGACTTCACCTATAGCTTGCCTACCAGCCCCACACCATGTTTGGGACCAGCTCACTCATCAATACTTCCTATGTGCCAGGCACAGGCTAGGGGTGAGCAAAGGCCCCAGAGGTAGGACCTGGAAACACAGCTCCCATCTGTGACTTGAGGGGAAACTGCCTTCCCCACTCAAGCCTCCAGCTACAAGGGCTTGTGAGGCCTAGAGAGCCAGGCCTGCTGGGGAGGAGGGCCACATCCCCACCAAGCACACAGAGGGGGACACAGGCTCTGCCTTATGAATGGTCACAGTTGGAAGGATGCCGTTAGGGAAACCTCCCCTGTAGGACTGTGGGAAAACAGCCTGTTCCAATTGAGACACCCACATCCAGGCTATTTCCTGTTCTAACAAAGAAAGGTATCAGTTCTCATATGGAAGAGACCTCAAATCCCTTCCCACCTTCCTCTATATTCACATCCTCCCCATGAGCCAGCAGGGACAGGAACACAGACTTCCCTGGGTACACGTGAGGCCACAGCAGCAGAACAGTGGCCCGTGTGTCTCCTGGCTGTGCCATGGCATCAGCCCCCACAATACACCACACTGCTGCCCACTCTCCACCCACTATAGGGACAAGGCCGGGCAGCGGCCACCCTGATTCCTGCCTCCAAAGCCTAGCTCCTGCACAGGCCCCACATCCCCACCCCCCACGCACACCCATCCCCACCCCGATATTCCTTTAAAATCCTACATCTTGCCAGAACACTATAAGACAAACAACACAGAATCCAAGAGGGAATAAGGAGCAAAAACTGATGAAGAGGAGCATTGGGGGGGGGTGGGGGGCGGGAGGAGTGCTTCCTTGCAAGGCCACCTTGCCTCACCTTGCTGCAAGTTCAGAATCTCACAGAGGCTCCCAGTGATTATTATTATTGTTATTTAGGCTGAGTAGTCAGGGACCAATTAGGGCAGCCAAGTCACCAGCCCCTCTTTGCCCCACAATGGCCCATAAGCGGTGGGCAGCTGTGCTGAGACAGGTGGACGCAAGTGGACATGGGAAAGAATTGAGGAGTCGGGGGACCAGGCCACCACAGGAGCACCAGTCCTCAGACACAAGCCAGCACCGCAGCACCCCGGCCCTCCCCCACGTCACAGAAAGCAAATACTCAATGGGTTATCACAAGGGGCGCCTGGGTGGCTCAGTCGGGTAAGCTTCTGACTCTTGATTTCAGCTCAGGTCATGAACTGACAGTTCATGAGTTCAAGCCCCACTTCAGGCTCCATGCTGACAACACAGAACCTGCTTAAGATTCTCTCTCTGCCCTTCCCCCAACTCATACACATTCTCTCAGTCTCTTTCTCAAAATAAATAAGCTTAAAAAAGAAAAAAAAAAAGGCTATCACAAAAGGCTAGTCCCAAAACAAGTACACAACTAGTTGAGTCAAAACATTTGTCAAAACCCATGAATGCACAACACAAAGAGCGAAACTTCCCCTAATTTATAGTAACAATAATATATCAGTATTGGCTCATCGATGGTTAACTAATATGCCATATTAAGACTGTATGTGAATAATAGGGGAAAGCAGGCATTTGAGAGTGAGGAGGCAAAAGGAAACTCTGAACTTTCTGCTCAGTTTTTCTATAAAGCCTAAAACTGCTGAAAAGCATTAATCCTGCTAACTTTTTTAAATGTAATGGCTGATTGAGAGCTAAATGTAAGAATAGATACCACTGAGGAGCTAATGGGTAAACTGGAAGATGAGGTTTAGGGATTCTCCCAGAATGCAATGCAAACAGACCCTAGGAAGCAGCCCTACAGGAGGCCAGGTTTCCCCTGACTTTGCTGAGAGCCATTAGGCTCCAGGAACGTCCTCCCCAAAGCCAGCCACCACAGCCTCCTGCTCCCCAAATTGAGGAATGTTAGTAAGTTCTCAGGGTTTCAGTTATTCACCTTCTTCCCCACCCCCAGACTGGTTTTTGTAGGGTGGGGGGAGGGGTGGTGGGCAGCAAGTGTGGAGACAGCAAAGGAGCCTTAGAAAACACGCAAAACCTTAGCCTGCGTCCTTGGCCTCTCCCAAGCTGCTGCATTTCCGAGTTCATGGCCTGAGGGAGTATTCTCTCTTTATTTGGCTGTTGGTGGTGAATGACCTTTTTTGCGGGCTTTCTCTTTTAAAAAAAAAAATATTTCTTTAGGAATCCCAATGAAGCCTTTCAGAAAAGCATTTCAGCACTCTCTTTTCAGAAACTTAAATATGCACATCCTTTCATGCAACAACGCCATTTCCAGGAGGACTCACACAGATCTGAAATGATGTCTGTATGAGGGTTTTTCATTGCAGCCATCTTTTTAAAAAACTTAGGAAACAACCTAAGTGCCCATAAATAGGAGAGCAGTTAAATAAATTATGGCAGAGTCCACACTGGAATACTCTGAGGCATTTTTTCTACAAGAGTACAGACCAGTATGTACTGACAGGGAGAAATCTTAAGGCCTACTGTTGAGTGAAAAGCGGAAAGATAGCTGGAGGCTGAGCGTCTGTGTACAGATCCCAGTTAGAGATCCATCAAACCAGCTAGAAAATGTATACGTATCTGCAAGTTCATGTATGGGTGCAAAGGCATCCAGAACAGACCAGAAAGGGCAGAACACTTGTCAGCAGTTTCCTCTGTGGAAGGGAGCAGAAGTACGGGAGGGAGGCTAAGGGGGTGTTCACTTTTAATTTATTAAATATGTGTGTACTTGTTGGGTCTTTTGCCCAAATACATTTATTATTCCCCAGCACTGTAATGACACCCACAGCCCACGCCTTCCAGGATTTCATATTATAGTCGGGGAGCTGTCTGCAGTAAGAAAAATGACCAAGGGGAAGGGGAAGGATCGACGGGAAGAGAGCAAGTGGAGCTTCCCACGCAGAAGCCACTGCTCCTGAACATCAGGAAAGGGTGGAGGGGAGTCGGAGTCTCTTCAGGAAGGCAACCCCTGGCACAGAGATGCAACCCTCCCAATTGATCAGAACATCCACACACATCACAGGGTGAGCCCAGAGATGACAAAAACACACGAGGAGGCCGTGGCCCAAGAGGGAAATAAAACAAGGGCTGGGGGACCCTGGGGACTAAGATGTTCTAGGCCAGAACAGTGGGTGATGCTGGAGTATTAATCTGGGCGGGGGAAGGTAAGGAATTCAGTTCCATTCACTGAGCGGTTTAGGCACAAGTGTGTCAGGGGTGTGTGGATGTGTGTGGTGGGTGGTGCGTGTGCGTATGAGGGGGTGGACATGGGAGTGTGCACGAGCATGGGTGGTGTGTGTGTGTGTGTGTGTGTGTAGGAATGTGTATGTTGTGTGTGCCGGGTGTGTGTGCAATGTGTATGTGTGGTGTCTGTGGTGTGCACGGGTGGTGTGGGCTTATACATATGTGCTGGGTGGTGCGGCTGCTGTGTGTGGAGGACTGGGGAAGACAGGCAGGCCGGCAGCCTGGGACACACCACAGTGACCTGCTGTGCCTGGGCAGGGTTCAGGGCCAGGGGGTGCAGAGCGGCAGCCCCTCCCCTACCCCACACCGTGACAACCCCAACAGCTCGGGCATCAGGCTGTGGTGCTGAGCCTCTAGGTGGAGAGAACGAGAAGCATCTCCTTCTCCCAAAACAGCATTCACGAAGGGCAGACCCCAAGTGCTCTGGATGCTTGTTTTCTTTAACCTTCTCTGGGGAGGGGGAGGTCGGGGATAAGCTCAAAGGGAGAGCCCCGTGAGGGGGACTGCGCCACGAGGAGGAGCAGGTGGCAGACACACAGAGTCCCTGAAAGTGCCCCAGGGAACATGAGCAGCTTGTCAAAACAGCCACCCTTCTGAAATCTGGGCAGCATATCTTCTCCCACGGTGCAGCGCGGGCCTCACGGGCGTCCACGGCACAACAAAAACATCCAAAAAAGAGACTTTGCTGCAAGATGGCCCCAAAACCCCAACCTGCTTCAAACTTCTGCTGCAATGTCGAATCCTTCCTAGGCTCAAAAGCAAACATACGTATCTTCCTGTGTACAGATCTTCCCTTTTAAAGCCACCTAATAAAAATTAAATTCTCGGGGCGCCTGGGTGGCTCAGTCAGTTGAGCGTCCGACTTCGGCTCAGGGCATGATCTCGCGGTCCGTGAGTTCGAGCCCCATGTCAGGCTCTGTGCTGACCGCTCAGAGCCTGGAGCCTGTTTCAGATTCTGTGTCTCCCTCTCTCTGACCCTCCCCCATTCATGCTCTGTCTCTCTCTGTCTCAAAAATAAATAAACGTTAAAAAAAATTTTTTTAATTAAATTCTCATACAGACCATGCGTGGAAGAGAGCCAATTTCCCAGGGTGCAGAGGCCCTGGATGCTGTGGGCAGACTGCCAGATTCACCCTGTCTCATCTGCACCATCCCAGGCACTGATACCCAGAAGGGCAGCAAGGAGACTCTCTTCCAACCCTGCTGTTAGGAGGTACTCTCACATCATTAAAAAGCCAAGAAGTAATTCTCAGACCAGACACAATGGAAACCTAGAATATTTTCTAAAAACCAAGTTTCTTCTAAAGTTTCTCTCCTCAGGGCACCTGGGTGGCTCAGTCAGTGAAGCATCTGACTCTGGATTTTGGTTCAGGTCATGATCTCACGGTTCATGGGATGGAGCCCCGCATCGGGCTCCACTCGGACAGAATGGAGCCTGCTTGGGTTTCTCTCTCTCTGCCCCTCCCCCCTGCTCTTGCTCTCTATCTCTCTCTCTCTCCCTGTCTCTCTCTCTCTCAAAATAAATAAATAAACTTTAAGAATAAATAAATAAAGTTTCTCTCCTCAAGGACTTCCACAAGGAGAAAGGAATACCAACCACATGGCTAGCATAGTTATCCAAGACAAAGTGATTTTATGCCACAACTAATGGAACTTCTTCCAAACTTTTGATAACTGCTAAAGTTGTAAAGACCGCGAGCCACACGTGGTGGGAGATGCCCTCTCCCATCTGCTTCTGTAACTCCATCACCTGACCCAGCGCACACTGGGCAAGGGCCACTGCTGAGACCCCAGCCTCAACCTGCTCTCCTGCCAACCCCGTGGGCTACTGTGAAGACAAAGCAACTAACAGATGTGAAGGTGTTGGTATCACACACAAATGGCAGGGATGGCAGTATTAGTAGGGGTGGACCCACCTGTTTTAAAGTCAGTCACTGAGCAGGCTGCCCCAAGCCCGCCTCCAACTGTCCAGAAGTTCTTGCACTCAGGCCTTGTATGTTAACACACGCACACTGTGGTGCGGAGGTGTTCTGCTTTATATGTGAAAAAACTCAAAAGTCCTTGCCCCAGACAGTGCTGATGTGGGAAATATTAGAATGCAAGGCTCCATGCAACAAGGAAGCCCTCAGCTGGCCCACCGCGGTGCTTGGCAGTAGATGTTCAATAAGTATTTGCCGAATGATGAATAAGTGGATAAATGGATGGATGTGATGTGTCTTTGAAATCTTTTCCTTGCAAGTTTTTAAAGGTGTATTTTTAAAGTAAATACACACACAAGATATCTTCAAGTAAAAGGCCCAGGGAACAAAGGATAAAAATCAGGAAGCATTAGGGCCAGGGGCCTGCCCTCTGACATCCTTGCAGCTTGAAAGGATTTCCCGATAACTGCATAAGAGTGCCTAGAAGAAATGAGGCCAGCTCTTCTTTTGTTTCCAGAGAATCTGAAGAGTAAAGAGGGACAGCCCCAGGAGGGTGTCGAGTTTTAGCCTCCCACCAACCAGCCATCCAGCCTCCTCACTCCGCTCCTGCCCAGTTAAGTGACCAGCAGCCTGGAATTCGGGGCTTTGCATTCGGGGCATGCATCATCTTAACAGCCTGTCTAGAGCTCCATGTGGTTCCCGGGGAAAAAAAAAAAAAAAAAAAAAAAGCCAGTCCTGAATGAAGGCAAAAGCCTAATCACAGATTCTAAATCTCCATGTCACTGAGGCCCCAGTTTCTCCATTTCAGATTTCAAAGCATAAGAGGACAAATCTTTGAATAACCCATGCTTCCTAGTCCATAGTATATCCTCAGAAATAAAAACTCTCTCTTCTGGCCTTTCCTTGAAATAGCCTGGCTCTTACATGTGACAAAATGATGCAAAGTGGCATTTCCATGACCCAAATACGAATGCTAGAAATACCCCCATGTCTTCCGAGTGGCAAAAAAAGTATTTAACATAATTTAATAACAAGCCCATTTAACAGAATTCAAAATAGCTTCAGCAAATACACTATTAGAACGGATATGGAATGACAAATTCCAACAGATACAGCTATGTAAGTAGGATTGAAAAAAGAAAAAAAAAAATCACTTCATAGCTATATAGGATTTCCAAAGATGACGCTCTTGAAATCTCTTTTAAAACAATATGTTCCAACTTCCTACTAATCCAAATTACTCTAGTGACGTCTGGCTTCAGCGCTAGCTGCAAATATGCAGCTTCATTATTGTACTTGGAATGGCAATAACAAGGAAGCATCTATTTCCATCCTGCCATCACTAA
This sequence comes from Puma concolor, assembly GCF_028749965.1. Classification (NCBI taxonomy): domain Eukaryota; kingdom Metazoa; phylum Chordata; class Mammalia; order Carnivora; family Felidae; genus Puma; species Puma concolor. Next base: position 128,237,595 of record NC_141672.1, on the reverse strand, counting down.
AGCTAACATGCATCTATAATCTGCACTGTTACAGCTCCCTTTCTGAGGAGAATCAGAAACACTTTCATCTGGGCTGGGAACAGTCCAGGGGACTGTCCACAGGGCTACGGTGTGGGGGTGGGTGAGGGGGTCACCACGACAGCTACCTTTTGTTTGTTTTTTAATGTGAAACGTTTCTGGATAGCTTAAGCACAATGTATTTTGATTTAAAAGCTCTACTAAATTGAAGAGAGAAAACCCATACACAGCCCCTGACAGAATGAGTGAATATCATCAGCCCCAAAACTGTAAATGAAATGCAGGGAAGTGCACTGAATGAAACCCCCTCCCTGACCCCAGCATAGGTCCGGGCATCTTATCTCCACCAAGCAGGCCAGCAGACAAGCCACAGCCACACAGTCCTGTGCAAGCCCCAAACGCCAGCATAACACTATCTTATTTGTTCAGGGGAAGCAAAATGGTCCAGTGCTGGTGGCTGTGTTCTTTTTTCCCGACAAGGCCTAATTGCTATTGTCCTTCTCTGGGATCCAGTCTCCCTAGATAAAGAGCAGGAAAGCAGCCAGCAGAATTCAAACCATTCACTCACAGGCTCTTCCCTCATAACCAGAACTCAGCGCACCATAGTTTCCAAATCAAAAATGCAGAACCCATGAACAGAGAACCTTCTGTTCCAGAAGGTATTTATATGAAGTCAAAATCAAAATCACATCTTCCTATGGCTGTTTTTTCTTTTAACACAATTAATCAACGTTTCTTACTGCAAAGCCTAGAAGAAATTTAACATTTATAACCAGAAGCATTGTTCTTATTGGAAAACAAGAAAATGTAAGTTATTCATATAGTGATCCTTGTTTTTGGAAAAGAATCACATTTAAGAAATTGGGACATGCCCCAAAAATCACGACTTTATGATCCTAGAAACTCAAAATATCCTAATTTCTAAATAATTTCATATCAAGCCCAGGGAATAGAATGCAAACTATCTCTAAAGCAGATACACTACTAAACAGAACTGATACAAAACTAAAATTTCAAATAGATACAGCTACATAACAAAAATGAAAAGATAAAAACCGGTTCATTGCTATGTAGGATTTCCAAAGATGATGTTATTGAAACCAGTCATGGTTTTGATGTTCTTGAAACCAGCCATGGTTTTGACATCTATAAAAGCAAATCACTGCAGTGCGATGGGACAAGTGTTCTAAGAGAAAATGGTGGGCACACACATTATTAAAAAGAACAAAGTTGGAGGGCTGATATTTCCAGACTTCATGACTTACTATAAAGCTACAGTAATCAAGGCAGTATAGTATTGGTGAAAAGAATAGACAAAAAGATCAATAGAATAGACTAGGAAGACCAGAAGTAGGTCTACATAATAATTATCAATTGATTTTCGACAAAAAAGTCAAAGGCAAATACAATAGAGTCATTTCTACAAATGGCACTAGAACTGGACATCCACTTGCAAAAATATGAATCCAAACACAGACTTCAGATCTTTCATAAAAATTAATTCAAAATGGGTCACAGCCCTAAATGACAAACACAAAACTACAAGACTCTAAGAAGAGAACATAGGAGAAAATCTAGATCTAGATGACCTTGTGTTTGGCAATGACTTCTTTTATATACAACACCAAAGGCAAAAGCCATAAAAGAAAGAATTAATAAGCTGAACTCCATTCAAATTGAAAGTTTCTGCTCCGTGAAAGACACTGTCAAAAGAATGAAAGACCAGCCAAAGACTGAGAAAAAATATTTACAAAAGACATATCTGATAAAAGCCTCTTATCCAAAATATAAAAGAACACTTAAACAATAAGAAAACAAACACTCCAACTATAAAATGGGCCAAACGTGTGAACAGACACCTCACCAAAGGAGATATAAAGATGGTCAATATGCATATTAAAAAATCCTCCACATTGTATGTCATCAGAGAAATATATTAAAACAACAGTGAGGGGCACCTGGGGGGCTCAGTTGGTTAGGCGTCTGACTTTGGCTCAAGTCATCATCTCACGGCTCATGAGTTCGAGTCCCGTGTCGGGCTCTGTGCTGACAGCTTAGAGCCTGGAGCCTGCTTTGGATTCTGTGTCTCCCTCTCTCTCTGCTCCTCTCCCGCTCATGCTCTGTCTCTCTTTCTCTCTCAAAAATAAATCAACATTAAAAACAAAAACCAAAAAAACAGTGAGATACCACTATACAACTATTAGAATAGCCAAAATGTGGAACACTGACAACACCAAATGCTGGCAAGAATGGAACTCTCATTCATTGCTGGTGGGACCACAAAATGGGACCGCAAAATGGGACAGCCAATTTGGAAGACAGTTTGACAGTTTCTTTTTTTGTGTGTGTGACAGTTTCTTAACAAAAATAAGCATACTACTCTTACCATACGGTCCAGCAATTGCAATCTTTGGTATTTTAACCCAAAAGAGTTGAAAATGCATGACCACACAAAAACCTGCACATGAATATTTATAGAAGTTTTCTTCATAACTGCTAAATTTGGAAGCAACATGATGTCCTTTGGTACATGAACAGAGAAACTGTGGCACACCCAGGCTATGGAATATTATTCAGCACTAAAAAGAAATGAGTGATCAAGCCATGCACAGACATGGAGGAACTTTAAATGCATACTACTAAGTGAAAGAAGCCAAGCTGAAAAGGCTACTTACTGGATGATTCCAATTACGTGACATTGCGTAAAAGGCAAAACTATAGAGACAGTAGAAAGATCAGGGGTTGCCACGAGTCTCTGGGGTATGAGGATGAATTAATAAGAACACAGGAGACTTTTAGGGTGATGAAACTAAGTCTGTTGGGCTGTACGATACTCTAATGGCAGACACACATCATTATACATTTACCCAAACCCACAGAATATACAACCAAGTGACTCCTAATGTGATCTATGGGCTGTGGGTGATAATGATGTGACAGTGTAGGTTCACCGATTATAACTAATGTACCACTTTGGTGGGGATGTTGATAATGGGGAGGCTGTGTATATGTGGGGACAGAAGGGATATGGGAAATCTCTTTACTTTGCCCTCAATTTTTCTGTGAACTTACAACTTCTCTAAAAATAGTCTACTAAAAAAAGAAGACAGTAGAAACTTTCTTTCCCAACTAACCCTGTTGAGCATGACATGGAGGCTTTAAGCACAGTCTAGGTGCCACAGATTGAAAACTCCTTCACCAACCCCTTCATGGACTAGAAATGCTCCAATCCTCATTCCTCTGACACAGGACAATACAGGTTGCTGTCAAGATGCAAGTAACATCCAGCTAGGGCAGGACGTTAATTTATTGCTCACCATTAACTTCATCAGGAATTACTGTGCCAGATACTATTACCCCACCAATCACTGAGCACTTCTCATTTCCTGCCTTCTGCTGTTGGGCATGTTATGCTGTGGCCGCCGTCCCCGCCCTACCCACCTGCAGACAGACACCTCTGTCTCAGCCTTACCAGGTAAGCAGGCAGATCGGTCAGTCTCAGGCTGCTGCAAGGCTCTAAAGAAATGACATGATTCTTTCACTCAGACTAAATAATCAAAGGAGGAAAGGGCTTATAAAGAAAAGCCACATTCCCTGACCCAGACTTCCCCACTCCATGGCCAATCTTTTTCATCATTTCTGATTCTAATTCTCCTGGTAGCTGTTTCCACCCCTCCAGATAATGGTTTTAAACTCTGTTTTAAAATAGACACAAGAGGCACATGGGTGGCTTAATAAGTTGAGCATCTGACTCTTGATTTTGGCTCAGGTCACAATCTCACAGTTTGTGGGATTGAGCCCCACATTTGGCTCTGTTCTGAACATGGAGCCTGCTTAAGATTCTCTCTCTCTCTCTCTCTCTCTCTCTCTCTCTTCCAGTGCCCTTCCCTCTCAAAAACTAAATAAATAAACATTAAAAAAATAAAACAGACACAATAAGGGGCACCTGGGTGGTTCAGCTGGTCGAGCATCCAACTCCTGATTTCAGCTCAGGTCATGATCTCACAGGCTCTGCACTGACAGTGTGGAGCCTGCTTGGGATTCTCTGTCTCCCTCTCTCTCTGCCCTTCCCCTACTCACTCTCTATCTCTCTCACAAAATAAATACTTTTTAAAAGTGAAATAAAATAGATACAATAATATATATTCTGAATATATTATTGACTTTAGATAAGATGTATTGACATCCTTATATGAGAGCTGACACTTGAAGGACCTCCCACACTCTGGTGCAACTGACCATGATCATAGTACCTACTATAGAACACACAATGGGAGTTCCCATCTGTGGTGGGAGCTCTGGGAGAAACACATCCTTCCAAGAAGCTCCCACCCAACTCTGGGAACAGATAGGCATCCTTCAGATGGCCTATAATCATGCAGCCTTCAGGATGAATACAGGCTCTTTTCAAAAGCCAAAACAAACAAACAAACAAAAAACCCCAAAACCTTTAAAAGCCCTAGATAGGAGCTGGCATTAATTTGGTATGTCCCTGCTGATCACTGTGAACAGGAACGGACTCCTATCACATGTGCATTGCCTGCACTCAGAACCAGGCTCAGATGCCTACAGGGATACCGTGTTTGTCTGCTAGGGGGCAGGAGTGAGCAAATACCACCTCAGCCAAGTCAGTGCCTCCTGACTCTGACAGCAGAGGGTGTGAGTAGCTGAGACCAATTACCTAGTCCTCGCTTGTTGCTTCATTCTTTCTACTATGTGAGATACCGTTGATGTCTGATGGAAAAATGGATAAACAAAATGCGATGTATACTTACAAAGGAATATACTCAGCCTTAAAAAGGAATGAAATCGGGGCGCCTGGGTGGCGCAGTCGGTTAAGCGTCCGACTTCAGCCAGGTCACGATCTCGCGGTCCGTGAGTTCGAGCCCCACGTCGGGCTCTGGGCTGATGGCTCAGAGACTGGAGCCTGTTTCCGATTCTGTGTCTCCCTCTCTCTCTGCCCCTCCCCCGTTCATGCTCTGTCTCTCTCTGTCCCACAAATAAATAAGCGTTGAAAAAAAATTAAAAAAAAAGGAATGAAATCCTAAGCATATAAGGAACTCACACAACTCAGCAAAAAACAATAATAAACTGATTTAAAAATGAGCAGAGGACCTGAACAGACATTTTTCCAATGAAGACCTACAGATGACCAACAGACACAAGAAAAGGTGCTCAACATCACTTATCATCAGGGAAATGCAAATCAAAACTACAGTGTGATATTACCCTGCACCTGTCAGAATGGCTAGTGCCAAAAAGATGAGAGGTAAGTGTTGGCAATGGTATGGAGAAAAGAGAACTCGTGTGCACTATTGGTGGGGATGTAAATTGGTGCAACCACTATGGAAAACTGTATAGAAGTTCCTCAAAGTATTTAAAATAGGACTACATATGATCCAACAGTCCCACTTCTGGGCAAATATCCAAAGGAAATGAAATCAGTAACTCAAGGAGATATCTGCACTCACATGTCCATTACAGCACGATTCACAGTAACTAAGGTATAGAAACAACCTACATGTCCATCAATAGATGACTGAACACACGGAGACATACACACACACAAACATACAAATGAAATATTCAGCCATACAAAAAAAGGAAATCCTGCCATTTGCAACAACCTCAACGAATCTTGAGGACACTATCCTAAAGGAAATAAGCCACACAGATAAAGACAAATACTATGTGATCTCACACACAGAATCTTAAAAAAGTTAAAACAGAACCAGAGAACAGAACGGTGGTTACTGGGGTGGGCAGTGAGGAAATGGGAAGATGGTGGTCAAACGATACAGACTTTTAGTTACAAGATGAATAAATTCTGGGGACCTCATAGTGACTATAGTTAATAACACTGTATTAAATACTTGAAATTTGCTAAGAAAGTAGATCTTAAGAAGGCTACTGTATAAGGTGATAGAAGTGCTATTTTGACTGAGGCGATCGTTTCACAGTGCATACCTACGCACTATCATCATGTTGTACACTTCATGAAAACACATCACACTGTACAACCCAAATATAGAGAATTTTTATATATTAATATTATTTGGATAAACCTGGGAAAAAAAGGGAAGGAAATCCTGACACCTGCTACAGCATGGATGAACCTTGAGGACATTATGCAGAGTGAAAAAACCAGTCCCGAAAGGACAAACACTGTATGATTCCACTTCTATGAGGTTCCTAGTGCTGTCAAATTCATAGAGACAGAAAGTAGAATGGGGGTTGCCAGGGACTGGGAGGAGGAGAAAACAAGAGTCTGATGGGGGCCAAGTTTCATTGTGGGAGGTTGAAAATATTCTAGAGGTGGATGGTGGTGATGGGTGCACAGCAATGTGGATGTATTTAATGGCAATGAAGTCTACAATTAAAAATGGTTAAAATGGTATATTAGGTTACATATATTTTGCCACAATTTAGAAAACTAAAAAAAAATAATTACAATATCCTGGATATTGGAAGACAGAAGAGGGGTGATACTCCCAAAGCATTTCCTCTGCCCACAGAGTAGCCCCAGGTCTGAGGTCACCCAAAGGGATGCCTCAGTCTAAGAAACAATAAAAGCCTTGGTGGAGTGGCTCTGGGCAGGAAGCACACAGCAGCAAGACAGCAGAGGAGGGGAGGCAGGGGCTACAGAAGATACTCTACTCCCATGAGGAACTCAGAGGACCTTCTCAAAATCAGGGAGAAGTGCCTTTTCTACAGTACAAGCAGTTCACAGCAAGTCACCAGGACAGTGAAAATATGGAAAATCCAGGAGGTCTGGCCACGCACGGGCACCATCATGTGCTCAGGGGGGACCAGAGAGAGGCCGGAGGTGTAATTTGCAAACTACATAAGAGGTATTTTTTTTTTTTTTTTACCGAAGGTAAAGTTAATTTTTGTTAAGAACCCTAAGAGTTTTTAACAGACTTTCGAAATGAAAGGGCTCCCCTCTGCATGTGTCAAGAAAGACATTTTCTTTCTGACACTTCAGCAGGCCTCGTCAGGGTCAGTTCAAAGTGAAAACACACCTTCGGCATCTGGGATAAGGCAGACTTAGTGGCCCAAAGACACTCACTCCCTCCAGAACATGTCAAGGGACAGCTACAGGGAGAGGTAGTAGGCAGTCATGTGAATGACAGGGCAGGGGGACTTAGAGCATGACCCGATGTCTACAACAGCAAACAATTTTGGTGCAGAGAATGGCCAGGCCCTGCCAAGCTCCTAGGGACCTGAGCTTCCATCCCACCTGGGTGCATGCCTGCCTCCTCATCGGGCCACTGTCTCTGGTCTTCACGCAAGCCCGTGTACTACTGCTCTGCCTTGCTCCTGCTGAGGGCTGACAACAGCACAACTCTGCCCTGAATACAAATGTTTCTAGGCAAAACACAGTGAAATAAAAGCCACATGGGTCCCTGAGTTGGATCTGGGGCCCCTCTTCCGCTGCCCTCCCCTCCCCTTCTGGCTGTGGCTGGCCTGTGTGACCACACACGCAGGTGGCCTCAGAGATGAGCTGGGATCTGCCCAGGCCACTGTGGGGAACAGAACTGTGAAGCAGGATTTGGCTACACATTTCCCATTAAAAGAAAGAAAAATGGGCTATTGTGAGCAGGCATATGAATGCAGTGAAATTCTGTCACAGTCCACTCATTTGAAATAAAACCCACCCGATTGGGAACACCGTAATTACAGCCCATTTCCACATTCTGCTCTATGAGGCCGACTGTCGGAAGATCAGGTTTAAAACTGCATATCAAAGAGCTATTCCTCAGTGGTTCCCAGGAAATGAGGTGCACATGAGCAGATATTAAACCCGTCCCCACACACAGCAGCCCCCGACCAAGGTTCCTAAAAGTTACCTTACAGATTTCCAACTTTCAAGCAAGACATAATTAGGTATGTAAGTCCTTACTAATGGTGCACAAGCTGAGTTACTGGATTTTAACAACACCACCTCTCTGGTTCAGGAGCACCCGACAAAGCTAATCCCACTATCATGAAAGGCTGCCTGTGCCTTTTTCATCACTTAGAATTCCAGAACCCATCCCAAACTGCAGGGAAAGACTCAAACAAAAGAGAAACCGTGTCTAGCTAACCAGGGAATAAGTAAGTCCTTCTCAAATAATGGAGACCCACTGACCCAAGACCCTCAGATTTGCCATCTATCTTCCTGTCTCCATATCCGTCCTTCTCAAATAATGGAGACCCACTGACCCAAGACCCTCAGATTTGCCATCTACCTTCCTGTCTCCATATCCCACGTCCTGGGGGCTACCTGCTCTCCACAGGGGACTTCCTGTCCTGACTCCCGGCCATTCCTCTCACCAGAGTTTCTTGAGCCACAGGCAGAGTGGATTTTCTTGCTAGTTTCTCTTCCAGTGGGTTGTGACATGGCTGGCCTAGTTTTGCCTCCATCAGCTCTGAAGACAGCATGGAAAACCATGCAGCCTCCTCCCGCTGTGCACCCTCCTGTGAGCAGAGGAAATGAGCCTGAATGAGGCTGGAAATGGGGTGTCAAGGGGCCTGAAGGAGAAATGACTTCCTGCCTGATGGGATGCTAAAAAACAAAAACACCAGGTCTCGAGGCCACACTTCCAGGCAGGCTGCCTGTCTTCTCCATCAGACTTCCACCCTCCTGGGCCTGGATCTCCCATCCGGGAAGTCTCAGACCCCCCACCCCGGCCTGCCACCAAAGGAAGGCGTGGGTCATGCCACGGCACAGCTCAGTCCCCTCTGGAGGCTTAACCTGCACAGTCAGTGCCCATCATACTCCAAAGTGCCAAGCATCAGCACCACCTCCTAAAGGCACTAGGTGGCTGGTTAACCTCGTAAAAGGAGGAAATAGTGTCCATTATCCCAAACATGTTATTAACAAGTATTGATAGCTATAATATGCTCAACAAACATTCTACATGAAACTGGTGAAAAATAATGCAAAAATTCCATGGCGTGCAAAATAAATTAGGAAACCTAACTTGCAAGAGCAGTTCTCTGCCATTTGTCAGAAAGAAGCACCAAGAACTGGACAATGTGATGCACCAGGGCCAAGGCTACAGCATAAACAAGAGGAATCAATGTTTTTTTTAATGGTTTGAACAAAGGGATTCGAGCAAGGGGATCCCATATTCAACTCATCTCCTCCTCCCCTCCAACCCCGACCCCTCCCCCCGGCCACTGCTGCCTGGACTCACTTCCTAAGGGTGACCCTGAGTGACTATCACCACAGATTCTAGGGCCTGCCCCAAGGATCCAGGTAGGAGTTTTGTAACCTTAGCAACACACTCTTGGCAAAGTTGTGATGGGGCATTCTTTGGGCAGTCTTGGCCAAGGCCCACACTCCCCTGCTGGGAGCCACCTCACTGGGCTCCCCCAGCCTCTGACTTCCATATGCTGGCCCACCATCTGAAAAGGGGAGCTTCAAGAACCCGGGCTATATCCTACACTCTTCACCCCACCTCACCCCCAACTTGTGCACCCACAGGGCCACCACTATTGACCGGGAGGGCCTTACCAATTCAGGGGAGGAGCAGATGCCAGGCTGGCATGGGAGCCCACAACATCCCCCATTAGTCTGCCCCTACTTCAGGACCGAGCATGTGGCCTGAGGGGCTGTGAACCCACTCGGGTCCCATGAAAGGGCCAACCCCAGTGACGTGAAGTAGACAGGCATCCTGAAGGGGCCATGACAGCCCAGGTGCTCACAGAGCTGAGTAATCAACACTGCCTACAACAATGAGCCAGTAATAAAAAGGCACAGATCAGGAAGGAAAGGTCAACATTGGCAAATGATCCCCCAATTAGAAATCCAAGAGGAACAACTAACCAACCAGGTAAGCCAAAGGAGAGATTTAAGCCAGGTGGGCAAAGAGGCCAGCTCTTCAGAAGTCAACAGCTTTCCTGTATACCAGCCACAATCAGTTAGGAAAGGAGGCCAGAGGAGGGGATGGCCCCACAGACAGCAGCAACAGGAGCCACAAAATGCCTAGGAATAAATGCAACAGGAAATGCTTCAAATGTACACTAACAAAGAAATGAAACACTAGCAACAGATATAAAAGGCCTTCTGAATAAGTCAAAATATCCAGATAAGAAAATATACAGATGTCTCTTCTCCCTCAAATAAACCTCTAATGCAATCCCAACTGAAATCCCAATCAGATTTTGGGATGAATTTAATTTATTCTAAAGTTTGTCTGGTCAAGGAAATGTACGAGAAAGGTTAGAAAAACATGGGAAAAGGAAAATAATGAAGAGGCAGTGGCCCTTTAAGGTCACAGAGTGTGTATATATATATATATATATATATATATATATATATATATATAGTAGTATATATATAACAAAAGCCACAGTAACTTAAACAGGAGATGTTGGCAGAAAAATACACCAGGGGCACCTGGGTGGCTCAGTCGGTTAAGCATCCGACTTCAGCCTAGTTCATGATCTCACCATTCCCAAGTTCAAGCCCCGTGTCAGGCTCTGGGCTGACAGCTCAGAGCCTGGAGCCTGTTTCAGATTCTGTGTCTCCCTCTCTCTCAGCCCCTCCCCCACTCATGCTCTATCTCTTTCAAAAATAAATATACATTTAAAAAAAAATTTTTTTAAACGGACAGTCCAGACACACAGGACAGTCCCACAGCCCGGAACACAACAACAACTTCACACATGACAAACATGCATCACAAAACAGAGACAGAGATGGGCTATTAATAAATAATGCAAGAAAACTGTGTGAAAAACCTCCATCTCCAGCTTACACCATACCTAAAACTAAATTCCAGATGAATAAAAGATGTAAATGTCAAAAAATCTGAACTGTCAATATTAAAAGAAAATACACCTGTGCGGAAGATACTTATATAGACTTAGGGCAGAGAATTCCTTTCTCTAAGTAAAATACAAAATTCAGGAGCTCTAACTTAGCTTGATAGATCTGACAACATAAAACTTCCACATTTTTTGACCATCAAAGATGACTTTAAAATGAAGTTGAAGAATAGAAAACAATGGGGAAAAATAATCTACAATGTATATAGCAAGGGAGAAATAATGCTCATTATTCAGGTACGAAGAATGCCTTTTAATCAACAAGGAAAAGATGAACAGGTCAACAGAAAAACAGACAAGGGTGTGAAGCAATTTAGATTCCTATTAAGCACCTGAAGGGAAGCTTGTTGTTAAAATTCATAATTTTAAATAAGTGATAACTTTATACCAATACAACTGAGTGAAACTACAAAGATCGTCTTCATCTGTTGGGGAGGACATGGAGAAACAGCTGTCCTACACAACTAACATACTTTAAAATGGTCAGAACTTTGGTGAGATCTATTCGTGCTGGAAATGCTCAAACCATTCGGCCCCACAAGTTTGCCCCCGTAACCCTTGCTACAAAGACGTCCCAAGGCATGTGCAAGGATATACGTGTGAGACGCCACATTTCAGCATGACCAATGTGTGGACAATGGGAATGACCCAAAGGTCCATCAGTAAGGAAACAGTCAAGTATCGTGCAATGTTTTAGGAAGGATAACATTACTATGCACAGCTGACAAGGAATGTCTAAGACACATTGCTAGGGGGTGGGGGGAAGTCTAGATACAAATCACATTGATAATCTAATCTCAGTTCTTTGAAAAATATTAAAAATAATAAACAAATATGTATTTGTGTAAAATCTAAATAAAAACATTTCTATAAACAAACAAACAAAAAGGAGGAATCTGTACCAAACCTCAACAATGGTTGTCTTTACGGGGCTTTCATTTTCTACATTATGGATCCCTGTAAAGTTTGAATCTTTATAATGAATGCATATTAGCTTTATAACCAGAAATAAAATTAAGTAAAAAATATATATATATATATATATACACCTGTATAATATATATTATATGTATGTACCTATAGGTACATGTGCCTATATAGTACCTACATAGGTATATACATACATATATAGGTATATACATACAAGTATATACATACCTATATACACATATATATACACCTGTTTCTGCAAAACCAAGACCAAAAGAATCCCAGATCTACAGTATGTCAGACATCTTCCTCGTCAATAAGGCCAGGGTCCTTCTCAATTTCAAACTCTGCTGTCAGAAAAATGGCTCTTTCGTCCTCTAGAGATACAAGATACTTGTTAGAAGGCACTGTTTTAAAAACAGAGATGTATCTATTCATTTTAATTATTAGCTCTTTCACCATTAGCTAATGCCACTGCACGCAATCTCTGAGTATCACCAGGCAGTATATACCCAAAACAAGTTCAGTGTCACTCCAGTGTTGCATCTCACCCTTCTGACTTCTTCCAAGATCTTTAGGAGGGGGTGGAAGGAATATTTACCCCTGGTTGCAAACAATGCTGCCGACCTGGGGAGAGGGGAACTGGGGCAGAGGAAGGTAGGTTTCCCCAGCTGTCCCCTACTCAGGGTGGGGGAGTATTGCCTTGCAGGCCTTGATGGGGCAGCTTCTGGTTTTCAAGACTCCCAGTATTTGAGAATGGGACTAATAGACAAGCACTTTAAAATTCGTTACCAGAAGGCTCCCACCAAATGTGCTTCCACACATAGAAAACAGTTCATTTTTCCAATAACGTGCTTAAAAGTCCAATTTTGGGGAATTGATACAGATTGTCCCATATGAGGTTCTTCAACCAGAGGAAATTTCAAAATTCTTCCTTCCAGCTCAGCAGAGAGAATCCATGAGTCTATTGTTTCTGCAAAAGGAGGACAAAGATCCTCCTGGGGCCGCAGAATTCAGCAGATTTTCCTTGGATTCTCAGGGCAGCCAATGGCTCCAGGACAGGACACCAGGCCAAGTGTCCCACAATGGCAACCAGCCACCTGACTCACATGCAGTCTGAGCAGTCTCAGGCAGTTCAGGAGGAGAAGGCTTGGCATCACTCCACTTGCCGAATTACCAGAAAAATAAGATGTTTTTTTTTAAATAATAATGGCTCGTGAGCTCAGGGTTTGGGTCTAGCCCACGAGGCCAACACCCAGTGCCCCCCACATGGTGGGGGGTGGGGGCAATCAGGAAAGGAATGTCTCCCTGGAAGAAATGGTACCACACCTGAGTCATCAGCCCCACGCTGACTGGCCACCTGTGTGTCATTGGGAAGTCTCTGCAACTCTCCAGAGGCTCCCCCACAAGTTATTGGTTTCCTCTTGAAGCACCACAAGGAAATCCTGGAAGACAGGCCACAGGGAGCCAGTGTGCCATGAGGCACCAGGGGGTGGCTGGAGTGCTATCCACTGGACTGCTGTTCAATGGGGTCCCATCCAATGTGGAGGAGGGGAAAGGAGAGATGGGGGAGAAGGGAAGGAGGAGAAGGGAGAGAGAGGGAGGGAAGGCAGCCCCCTCCCTCTCACACCATCAGTGAGCAAAGAACCTTTCTTGAGATCAGTCTGAAGCTTTCACATTTGGTCCAGAAATTGTACTAGAAATTTATCACCAGGAAAGAAACAGAGTTATCTGCAAAAAAAAAAAAGAAAAAAGGAACTGCACGAATATTTATAAACAGCATCATTCATAGAAGAAGAACATTCAAAATAGCTCCGACGTCCAAGCCTGGGGGCCTGGGTCAATGAATGATGTGCAACAGCTATCACAGCCAGGTGTAGAAAGAAACACGATAGCCAGGGATCCTGACAGGGAGAATCAAGTCAGCAGCCAGGCAAGTGCCCAACTCGATGGGAGGAACCCAGTGTGAACAACAGTCCCCTGGCAGGGAGACCTGGGTGTTACAAAGTTTCTTCTGCTTGCTTACCTCTATTTTCTTTAAGTTTATGTACTTATTTTGGCAGGGGGAGGGACAGAGAGAGAGATAGAGAGAATCCCAAGCAGGCTCCAGGCTCCTAGCACAAAGCCCCACACAGGGGCTCGATCCCACAAACTACAAGATCATGACCTGAGCCAAAATCCAGAGCCAGACGCTTAGCCAACTGAGCCACCAGGCACCCCAACTTATCTCTACTTTCTTACACAATGAATTTGCAGGTATGGAATAACTAAAAATAAACTTTTTAAGATAAAAAGTATTCTCTCTTGCCAAAAACTGCTTTAACACTAAACTATTGAATTGAACCATAGGAAATTGTTTATATTTGACCACTTCTGACTTAACAAAAACAGCAGGTTCACACAGTTCAACTTGATGTTGTCATAAAATCCAGGTGAGTTGTAAGACTCACTTGGGAATCATTTCCTCTGGCTCCGGGACACGTGAGGGGCCCTGACTTGCACAAGGTCCTCAGAGGTGTAGGTACCCTTTCCACAAGCCACAGCACACAGCCTCACCCACCCCACCCCAAGCACCTCCCGTGTGCCAGATCCCACAGTGACTGCACACATCATCTCTCTCGTGACTCGTGCCATCTTGCAAAGCAGGTGTCACCTCTGGCTACAAGTGGAGGAGCTGGAAGATGCGCCCACCACTGCCCAGCTGGGCTTCAGGGAGCAGACTAAGCCCCAGGGAGGCCCTTACAATTCTCCATAAACCACAGCCATCCTGGCTGGCTGTGCCCATTTACAGGACAGCAGGGATCCTAACCAGGCTTTTCCCTCCCCCTGGGGACTCCTCCTTTCCCTGTCTCCTATGCCTCCTCCAAACATATAGGAAGTGATGCTTAAGTACATTAGAGAAGATGAAATTACCCAAAACCAGGGGATCGGCTGCAAGGCAGACCTGTTCTCCAGCATCCCTGCCAGCCAGCCCTTCCTACGGGAAAAAAGCCATTCCTACCACCTACTTGGTGTTGGCCATGAATCCTCAGCACCAGCTCAGCCCAGAGACACCCGGCTCCTTTCGCCTCCTCACTGGACCATCAACCACACACACATCAGCTTTGGTCCACATTGCCTTCTGTGACCAATGTTACCCCTGAAAAATGGCCTCTGGTCACTAACTGTAGGTGACCCAGGGACAGATTAGGGGAGGGCGGCAGCTCAGGAAATTTACACTTGGAATGCTTTCCTTTTCCAGCACACATAAGAAGGAACCAGAAGGAAACTCTGCTGTCCAGTCGTCGGACCGAGGGAAGCTGGCCTTCCTGGCTGGGCTTGGCTCACATGGGGGAGGTCCCCAGCACCCAGGCAGACCACATCTGAGACACTGTTATTTTCAAGCACCCAGAAATGCAGGGGCATACAAAAATATATATTCCAAGTTCTACACTGAACTTTCCCCCCAGTTTTCCTGCAGAAAGTAAAGAAAGAAGACCAGCAAGGACGACAAAGCCAAGAGGGTCTGAGCTGGATAAGGAGCAACAGCAAGGCTCAGACTTTACTTTTTAGAACAGTGTGAGGCCTCCAGGAAAACTGAGCGGGGAGCAGAGTTTCCAGATACCCCAACATCCCATTTCCCATTAATGTAAGATCACTAACATCCTACATTAATGTTCTACATTTGTTACAGTTAAGGAACCAGTATCAATGCATTACTGTTAACTAAAGTTCACGCTTTATTGATATTTCCTTAGTTTTTACCCATTGTCCTTGTTCTGTTCCAGGTTCCTAACGAGGACACATCACAGTTCATCATCATGCTTCCTTAGGCTCCTCCTGGCTGTGACGGAGTCTCCGTTTTTGATTCATCAGTGTTAAGGAGTCCCAGGCAGGTATTTTACAGACTGCTCCTCTGTTGAAATTCAACTGCCATTTTCCTTACAATCAGATGGAAGTTATGGGTTTGGGGGAGACAGACCACAGAGGTAAAGTGCCATTTCCATCGCATCCTATCAAGGGTGCATACAGTCAACATGACTCATCACCACTGGTGTTGACCTCAACCACCTAGCCAAGGCAGTGATGGTCAGGTTTCTCCACTGCCAAGTTACTATTTCCCTTTCCATCTGTGCTCTCTGGAAGGATATAACCCAGTACAGTCTCGTCTTGGTATACACACCCCCTTATCACCTTCTGATTTTTATTAGCCACCATCAGAATGACCACCTCATTCAAGTATGCATCTTCCTCCCTGATGCCTCCTTGCAGGACCCCTTTTGACCCTTTATTTTTTTAATGTTTATTTATTTTTGAGAGAGAGGGAGAGCACAAGCGAGGGGAAGGGCAGAGAGAAGGAGACAGAGGATCCGAAGTGGCCTCCACATTGTCAACAGCAAGCCCAATGTGGGTTCAAACTCACAAACCATGAGATCATGACCTTAGCCAAAGCCGGATGCTCAAATGACTGAGCCATCCAGGCACCCCTGACCCTTTATTCTTATATCCATTGATGATGACATCCCCCCCTCAACAACAAACTCACCAAATCAAAAGCCCCAAGGGCAGCATCCAGTCCTCACCACACTGTTTCCTGTGTGTATCAGAACCCAGCATGATGCTTTGCATACCACACACATGGAAATACTCGCCCCTGAGCTGTGCCAATGTCCCCAAGGTGGCCAGGCCACCAGGAGTAGTCCTTGGGCCAACACAGGCAGGGCATGCTTCTGGCAAGAGTCCAGCTCCATAGCTAATTGTCCAGGGCCAAAACTGCTACCGGCCCAGGCCCGCCCCCAACTCCTCCCACCCTCCCCCCACAATGGAGCACCCCCATCCTCAGCGGGCTCTTCATGCAGTAGGATGAGAAACTCATAGTATGATGCCAGGTGAATGGTAAGTGCCAAGAGGGAAAACAACATCAAGTAAGAGGAGGGGAGGGGAAATGCATTTCAGACAGGGATACCAGGGACGTGTCTTCACTGGGAACAGGTCTCAGAAGCAGCACCGAGAGAAAGGAGGGAAGAGTTAGGAAGCTATGTCTGGTCCAGGAGAAAGGGGACAGGGGGCATGAGGAGGCGAGGGAGGTGAGGAGGAGCTGGGTTCTGGGCCACCCAACTCTCTCCCCAGCCTCATAAACAAAGCTTCCACACACACGCTGGGATGGAGATACAGCTAGAGAGCACCCATCAGGGACTCGGAGAATCCATGCTTCTAGATGTCTGATGTACACCACCATACACACTAAACACGTTCCTAAAATCACAGTGACGCCCCCCACAACAAGCAGAAGTGCTCCCCACATCACAAATACCAGCCAGAACCAGGGCCGCAGGGCCCCACTGCACCAGGCTGGCTCCAGATGGGCCCAGGCCCCACAGATCCCCCAGCCTCTGCCTGCCTGGGAACACCCCTCAGGCATCCCTTCCAGCCCTCTGGCCATGTGGAAGAAGCCACCATGATGTCCCTGTGCCAAGTCAAGGCTGACAGTTCACCAGAGTGAAGCCAGGGACACACAAGGAACCCCCAAGCCTGCACAGTGACTCTGTCACATGTCACCACTCTGCCTCCTCCTTTGCCATCTCTGGAGAGAAACCGTGGAAAAGACCACTGGAGCAGGCTGGTTATGTAATGCAGTCTCAGGGACAGAGCCTCCCAGCACAGCAGGGGTACCACCCATACAAGGCCGAGAGGGATGAGAAGGAATTCACAGGCAGAAGGGGTAGGAAAAACAGACCAGGGAGAGACACAGGCAAAGACAGCAGGGACCTCTGGGGACCTCTGTGTGATGGGCAAGATGGCCTGAAGGGTGCATGGGGTGCATGATGGGAACCTCTACCTGGATTTCTGGGCTGACCCAGAGCTCATACACACCATTTCCCTCTACTCTGTCTTAACACTCTTGGATTTCCTTCATGCCCACCTGAAAGCACACAGCATCTGATGCTCACAAACCTGGGTTGTTTATTTGCTTGTTTCTTAAAATTCATTTATTTTGAGAGAGAGCCTGTGCGCAAGCAGGAGAGGGGCAGAGAGAGGGAGAAAGAGAATCCCAAATTGACAGCATGTAGCCCAACACAGGGCTCAATCCCATAAACCGTGGGATTGTGACCTGTGCTGAAACCAAGAGTCAGACGCATAACCGACTGAGCCACCCAGACGCCCCAACACCTGGATTGTTTGTGTCTGGTTTTAAGAGCACAGCTGCCTTCACATACAGGGATTAAAACTCATTCCATCTAGATAACTTACCCATGATAATTACATGCATATAGATCTTAACATCTTACTTAACATCTTACTTCTCTGATTTCATTTAGAAAGTACAGTTGGAATCTAAATATTAATAAGCACTTGTTGGAATAGCAAAACTTCATTATCTCACATTAAATGTAATCTTGATTTTGATATTATTGTTCCAGCAGTAAAATAAGCCATGAGTCAGTCAATTGAAAGTTCTTCTTGAAAATCTCAAGATGATGCACTGCTCTTTTTTTTTCCAGCTTTTATTGAAGAATATGTACTGAAAAGTTTCGTATCATAAATTGGAACTCACCCATGCAAACCACCACATGGCATGTTTCCAGTACCTCCAGAAGCTCTGCCTGGCCTCACCATGCCTTCCCTGATCACCATCTCCCAAGGGCAACCTGACTTCCAGCCCCACAGATGAGAGTTGTCTGTTGACCTGCCTATCAATGGAAACATGCAGTAAGGGACTCTGAGCTGTGGGTTTTTTTCACTCAACAGTAGGTGGTAAGACTCATCCATACTGTTGCACACACTTATAGAATATGCACTCTCAGCTTGCTTGATGGCGTTCCACCTGTGAGTAAACCTCGGTGTGTTGGGTGAGTCTTGGTGTGCTGGGTGAGTCTGCTGCCAATGGCATCTGGATTGTGTGCAGTTTGGCAATGACAGCCATGCTGCAGTGAACACTCTCGCGCATGCCTCTTGATGGCCGCCATAACAAATCACCACAAAACTGAGTGGCTTAGAACAACACACATGTATTCTCTCACAGCTGTAGAAACTAGAAGGCTGAAAGCAGTTCCACTGGGCAAAAACCAAGGCCTCAGCAGGGCCATGCTCCCTCCAGGGACTCAAGGGGAGAACTCATTCCTCTCTTCTTCCACTTTCTGGGGGCCATCAGCATTCTGTGACGTGTGGCCACATCACTCCAATCCCTGCCTCTGTGGTTACATAGGCTCCTTCTCTCCTCAAATTTCCTCCTGCCTCTCTCTTAGAAGGACCCCTATGTCTGCACTTAGGGCCCACCAAGAAGATCCAAGATTATCTCATCTCAAAATCCTTAACACATCTCCAAAAGCTTTACCATATAAGTTAATGTTTATGGGCTTCTGGGATTAGAACCTGATTATCTTTAGGGGCCAGCAAACAGCCCAGGGGCCATACGCATATTTCATGCAGCTTCATTCAGAGGCGGGTTGCTGATCAGAGAGATTATGTATTTTTAACTTTAGTAGGTACTATAAAACAGCCTCCCAAACTAGTTGTACAAATATATACCCCAGTCAACAGCGAGAGTTCCAGTTGCTGCCCAACACCTATTTTCTTTTAACTTTAGCCACTCTGGTGGGTATATAATGATATCACATTGTGATGGTTAATTTGATGCATCAAATTGACTAGGCCACAGGGTGCCCAGATTGATCAGTGTAGTATCTCTGAGAGTGTCTGTGAGGGTGTTGCTGGATGAGATCAGCATCTGAATCAGTGGACTCAATATAGTAGATGGTCCTCCCCCATGTGGGTGGACACCATCCAATCCACTGAGGAACTGAACAAAAACAAAAGGTAGAGGGAGGTAGAATTCACCCCTTTGTCCTGCCTCCTGGTAGAGCTCATTTCTTCTCCTGCCCTTGGATTGGGGTTTATACCCCTGGCTCTCCTGGTTCTCAGGCTTTCAGACTCAGACTAAACTACACTACCAGCTTTGCTGGGGCTCCAGCTTCCAGACCATGGGGCTTCTCTGCCCCCACAATCACATGAACCCATTCCTTATAATAAACACACACACACACACACACACACACACACACACACACCCGTATCCTATTGATTCTGTTTCTTTGGAGAACCCTGACTAATGCACATGTTTATAATTTATTTTGCATCTCCCTGATGACTAATAGAGTCAAGTATCTTGCCATATGCTTACTGGGATCTTTTTCAGGTGAAGTGTCTTTTATCCCCTTTTTCTACTCAGTTGTCTGCCTTTTTCTTATTAATTATGTAGTGCATTACTTTAAGGTGAGTAATTTGTTAGACTACATTCCACGAAGCACATGTGTCTGAAGGGAAAAAAACGTTTTTGGTGTCAGGGCCTGAGATGTGAGGTCCACCTGTGTCCACATGATTAGCTGACACGAATTCTGGACAAACGAACACCCATCATGGACTCCAGGCCTCTGTGAGCTTGCAGTTTCTAGAAGGAATATGCAGGAAAGCCTGGGAACTGGGGTGGGTGAGTTAAAAATAATCAGCCCTGAATTCATGACTTCTCTATTTACCTCCTGAAACCAAAGCTAATTTCACTGCAAGGATGGTCATTAAGAAAGTAAACTCTATTGTACCTGGGTGGCTCAGTTGGTTAAGCTTCCAACTCTTGATTTCGGCTCAGGTCATGATCTTGCAGTTCATAAGTTCAGGCCCCACATCGGGTTCAGCACTGTTGGTGTGGAGCCTGCTTGGGATTCTTCCCCTGCCCCCCCCCTTCTGCCCCCCCTTCTCTCGCTCAAAATAAATACATATACTTTATTAAAAAAAAAAAGAAAGTAAACTCTATTTGTACTTCTACAAATATGTGTGGATTTTACAGGACTCTTCTGGCTCAGGAGACAGTGACGGCCAGTCCCTCAACAAAGACATTCATTGGTTCCCTGCTGTGGATGTCATGCATAAGCATGGACAGGCTGCCATGCCACCAACATAATTATTTGATTTCTGCTGTGTAACATCAGACATTAAATATGCTATGGGTTGGTTTCTCTACCACGGTAAAGGAAGAAAGCAGCTTTGGGAATCAGTCGAAATGAACTGCAGTGTGGTATCAGGTGCTTGATAAAATCGTCAGAAGAGTGAGCCCTGAGACCCCCTCTCCAGCACAGTGCTCAGTGCTGCACCACACTCTTGCTTGCCTAGTGCAACCTCGTGGCCCATGGGCAGGATAAAGGTCAACACACAGGTACCACCCCCCCAACAAAAAAAGCTTTCTCTCAACAAATCACAATTTCTAAATAGCCCAACAACCAGCAAGCCACTTCCAGACTCTGTGTTTGACAGTAAGTAAAGGAGAAGACGTCAGCTAGTGCCCAAGCCTGGTCTGGCAGGCAGTGACAAGGGCCATGCTACAGGCCTCAGCGGGGAGAATGGCGCTCACTCCCATGCTGTGCCAAAGCAGAAAACAGGCTGACCATTCTCCAAAGAGGAAAGCAACTGTAACAGATGTTTTTGGAGCCATCACAACCCAGAGGAAGAAGAGCCACTGCAGCCACTGCAGCTCTAATAAGAGCCTGAAAAGGGAAGCAAGGGCACGGGGTGTGGGTGCCCTGGGGAGTCAGGACCACTGACAGGAGGCGTCTGGAAGCCAGCCCCCTGTGTGCCTCAGCACATCTGTCCAGCAACTGCACCTCCTCCTTCCTTCCCCATTCCCTCTGCCCTCTGCAACAGGGGTCAGTCCCCCTCCCTACAGAAGGCCAGAAAGCCACCAGAAGCCCTTGCAATGACCACCAGGCTGCCCGGACAGGGCAAAGATGGCCATGTGGCAGGCAGGGCGGCCACTGCAACCAGGCTGAGGCAGCACCTGCCACTGTGACCTGTGTCCCTCTGGTCTTTCAGTGCTCGCTGACAACTGGAAACTAGGCTCCTCTGTTTTCACGACCGTCCTTCCAGTAAGTCAGCAGAGCTGCAGAGGTTAACTCTATGTGAGCAAATTAATAATGTGATTTATGGTTTGTCATGGATTTTGTCGTTTTTGTAGAAGAACAGTGGCAATTTAATCTAGAAAGCCTGTAAATCTCTAAAGGGTAAAATTAAACATCCGCGCCAGCAAGGCTGGGACTTGGCAGCAGCAGCGGCCTCCTCCTACATAAGACGGTAGGGAGTGAAGGCCCTGGAGCCACATGGCTCTGAGAGGTGCCAGGATGCGGCCTCGGCCTTCTTCAGCCACGCATGGGCTCCCACACCCTCCGCACATGCCTCTCCACGCGCCCGTCCCAGCATCCTCTTGGCGCCCCTCCTGAAACCCCTGCATGGGCCCTCCACATGCTTTCAATGAGCCCCTCTCCCATGTTCCAACTAGTTGTGAAGTCTGCTGATAGAAAACACTGTCCTAAAGATCTCTCGGCAAAGTGCATGTCATTTTTATCCCACCTCCTCTGCCCCCAACCCACAGCAAGGACACCCCAGGGCCTCAAAGGGCAGCTCAAGGCCCTGGTGGTCAGGACATCCCTTCCCCCATCTCCAGCTCTGATTGGCACAAACCACAAATGCCTGGTGCCAACTACACAGTCCGTCCCTCCCCCCATCCCGCCCGCCGTATGCCCCACTCCAGGCTGCCCCCCTTCTGTCTGGAGGGTTCTTCTGGCCTGAACTCTGGAGAGGCAATCCCACACAGTCTTCCAGGATGGGGTACATGACCACTCCCACCCATACTGGGGCTCTCACCCTCCAATCTGTGCTTTGGACCCAGAGCCAGAATTAAGGCCTCTGATGCCATCCCACATTCTCCAGCAACCCCTCTTTGCTCCTTCTCTCCTGACTTCACCTAGCTCTAGACAGGGCTTGGGAAAGACAGGACAGAGCAGTTGTTCAGAAAATACCTGTTGAGTGGATGGATGGATGGATGGATGGATGGATGGATGGATGGATGGAGCTCCCAGCAAAGAGTTCAGAGGTATCTAACATGGAGGCACCTGTCCCCAATGCCTGCACTGCAGAGGCCCCACTTATCAAAGGGGGGTGAAAGACAGGTGAATGGCAGGGCAGGGTGAGGGGCTGCCATTTAAGTGCCCAGCACCCCACTGTTTCCATCAGTAGTAAGCCATGGATACAGGCTGGATAAAAAGAATGGATAAAAAGAATAACACATACAGAGAGTTAAGACAGGGTTCCCATAGCTAGCAGGGGGAGAACACTGCCACATCCAGGGGTCCCCCCAAGGCAGGAACCGACACGAAGCCGATGCAAGTCAGAGGTGCCTCTGCAGGCATCACATCAAGTCTAGAGGCACCAGCTCATCACTGATTAAGCACAGACCAGCCTGTGATCAAGAAGAAAACCATTACTTAATGAAATGCAATTAACTTAGAAGCCGAAATCTGTTAAAGCCCAAAGGACAGACACAGTCAGGAGTTCTGGGTCTGGAGGGGCTTCTGCTCTCAGAGTTTCCGACCCAAGAAACACCTCAGAGACGTCCCCGCAAGAACCAAAGGCAGATGGCACATCCATGCTGCCATACGTTGGCATGCTCCTCTCCAGCACCCAAAGGGCAGAGAAAGGCCATAAGCAGAATCTTCACAGTACATACACAAAGAAAGGCGCAGCTGGTAGGGGCTGTGGGTCAGGCTTAGCCCACCACCGCTCCCTGGAGAAACAGCCATCCACACAAGCAGGCTGTGTCAGGGGCGCGGTCTAACAGGCCAGGTGGGCAGCATCAATTACCCATCCACTGGTCAGCTGCCCACTTTCACTGTTACCAGCCAGCACCAGTTAGGGACCCAAGGAGTTCCTGGTGTCTGAGGCCCATCGGGCAGGCTGGGGAGAAACACACACACACTCTCTCTCTCTCTCTCTCTCTCTCTAACCCTGGTGACTGGCACTGATCAAGCAAGCACTTTACTGTAACAAAACGCTCGCCCACATCTTACCTCACTTCATCTGCATAACTCGGTGTAACTCAGCGGCTGGTGCGGAAGGAAGCGCAGACCTACGTGTGCCCTTTTAAGAAGGATTTAAGTCTGAGCAGCGGGGATCGCTGGCTGTTTGGAGGCAGACCAGGGCTTTCTAGAGCTTCCGATTCCCAACACAGGCCCCGCTCCTACTCTACCCCACCCATGACAGCTGTCACCAGCTCTGGATAATACGGACAGATGTTAGAGCACATGGCTCACTTATTGCACCAAAAGACCGAGAAACGTAAAGTGTGTTTTATTTGAACAATGCACACACTTGCTGCCGGAGGACCTGAGAAATCCATCATCACTAAATGCATGCACTCAGTCAGTAAATGGGGCTCCTGTTATTGAAACAATGGATTTTTCCAAGACAAGTGATAATCAAGCCAACAGGGAAAAACAATACATTATATATTTTTTATTAAATTAACGACGCATACAACAATTCAGAGAAATTCATATTTAGGGCTGCCTTGCGGGGGGAATCAATTCCAGGAATATAAATTTTAAATCAATTTTAAAATAGATAGATAGATACAATGTATACATACATATATATATATAAACGTGTATTATATATAAATATATCCCAACCGAGAATTCTAAATGCAAATATTGTTCTCCTCACTATTTACTTATTAGAATTTTCAGAACAAGGGCCTGAGCATTTCAGAGCCAAGTGACTCTCTGCACAGTTAATTCTTGGGGCAGGAAGTGCAAAGAATCCGTGTTAGCTCCAAGTGCAAAAAGGAAAACACCTTACAGACCCACCAACAGTGTTAGCTATTTTGCTGGATGGCAAGCTCCCAACCCTCTCTCTGTCCCCATGAAGGGCCCCCGGGCATCTGTGACATGTCCATGACTCTCCAAACACCAACCAGCACTCACGTCCCACTGGTCACAAGCTATCAGAGTCTCTAAGCACATGTTGAAAATTAACCCTTGTATGTATCACATGAGTGGTCATAAACCCTACTCACACCCACCCAGTTTAAAAACTTAGTATGATAAGAACTAAGCTGCAGTGGGATGGGAAGTTTGGGGGAGAACACGGGCCTTGTGCTCTCTCCAGCTGAGGCCAGAATCCCAGCTCTAACTGCCCTGAAGGTGCTCTCGAGCCTGTCACAGTCGCCTGTCTTCAGCCTTCTTGCTGCCAAGATGAGACAACAGATCTGCCTCTCAGGCAGATTTGGGATTAAATGGGAAATTATTAAAAATAGCAAACACCGAGGAACAGAACTCAACACACAGAAGTGCCCACCAACTGGGTGTTTAATTGGGTTGGTTTCTCCATCAAAAACCATCTTCAGATGGAGTGCTTCAGTTTTCAGAACCCCACCAGACGAAAACATTTTCTCAGTCGGTAGATGCAGGAAACTCAACCGCATGTTTTTTTCCTTCTTCATTTTGATCTTTCAGACACAAAACAACAGATGTAGCACTTAACCTGAGAACAGCACTTTGGAGTTTACAAAACACCTACGCTACATTCTCTTACAAGGCTGTAGTTGAAACTACCAAAACCTGACCCTTCAAACTCCCCAGTAAAATAGGAAAAACCACAACAGGCCTGCAGGCCACAAGGGACTCCATGAAGCCCTAGCCGTGGTAAAGATACCTCGCATCAGTTCAATCCTGGGGCTCACCTATGCCCCCAAAACAACCACAGGCAAGAGCTATAATGTAAGTATGACAGATGCGGAGAAAGACTCCCAAGGCCAGTGACCTGTCCAAGGCCCCAAGGGTTAGTGGCAGAGGCAGGTTCTCTGAATCCAGTTCTCAGTACTCCAAACCCCATCCTCTTTCCCAATCTCATGCTGCCTTCCTCCTTGTAAAACCAACACACCTTCCCAGGCAAGGCCACGGCACAGGCACAGAGAATCAGGTTGGGGGAGGCTTCTGGAATGGAAGGCTGGCAAACAGGGGCAGGCAGGGCTGCTGGGAGCCCTGAGATGTCGGGTCTGACGTAAGGTACAAGACAAGTTTAGAAATATCCAGATGGAGGAAGAAGGCAACCTGGGCAAGAGGATGCCTCATTCCCAGCGCCTCTATCTCCCAGGTGACTGTAGGGATAACGCAGGGCTGGCTCTGGCAGTAGGAACAGCCCTAGTGCACACCAAACAACCAAGAATCCAAAACGGAGTTTCTGTGAAGAATCAGAACACCCACTCCTTGGGCCGGCTTGCCTTTCCAACCGTGTTGTCTCCTGGCCTATGTGAAAACACGCCTGCACTGTATAATTCCCCAGCTCTTTCCTGTCTGCCCACTGAGCACAAGGTTCTGTGCAGAGCTCTAGGAAGGATCCACCAACCGTGAATACAAATGTGACTAATGTGACTACAGCTCAGTTCCAGCCCTGGGTCTTAGAAAAAGGATGAGCTCCCTGCTGAAGGGAAGAAGACCCCACTCCTGGGGGTCTCATTCATTCATCCACCACATAGCACTGAGGGTCTACGAGGTGCCTGGTACTGTTCTAGCTGCCAGGAATACAGAGGAGAACAAGGTCTTTACATTGGAGTGGTAAGAAGCAATTAAAAAAAAAGCAGCAGCAAGGGGTGCCTGGGTGGTGCAGTCAGTTAAGTGTCTGACTTCAGCTCAGGTCATTGTGAGTTCAAGCCCCACATCAGGCTCCATGCTGACAGCGGGGAGCCTGCTTGGGATTCTCTCTCCCTGTCTGCCCCTCCCCCACTCATGCTCTCTCTGTCTCTCTCTCTCTCTCTCTCTCTCTCTCTCTCTCTCAAAAATAAATAAATAAATAAACTTTAAAAAAAAAACAGTATGGAAATAACAAATCAAAGGTTAAGTACTAAGATGAAACACAAAGCAAGAAGAAAGGGGGAGGTGATGGAGGGAACCGGTACAGAGACAGAGATCTGTGAGGGAGAAAGCAAGGTGGACACCTGGAGGCCATGCCAAGGAGAGGGAAAAGCAGGTGCAAATGTCCTGAGGCAAGTATGATCTTGGCAAATTTGAGAACCAGGGGATAAGAGGAAAGCAGTCCACATTTAGCTGGGATCATCAAGGATGGACACAATGGCCGCAGGCCAAGGCGGCAGGCAAGCACAGGGTGGGAACAACCCAGGACAAGCCTGGGCAGTGATCCTGTCTGCCTAGAGGAACCAGACCAAGGGAGGTGCATGTGGAGTAGGCACTGGGAAGCCACTGAGGACTTGAGCAAGAAACACCAGACCTGGCCTAGGCCCCATCTGCTGAGAGGCAACCCTGCAGCCCAACTTAAAAACCCCAGAGCCAGCCAAGAAATCCTAATTCACAGAGCAATGGCACCCCACCAATATGTAGGGCTCCCAAGCAGACTGGGGAACCGTAAGCCCCATGGAGAGAGCCTGGCTTTGTGACCTTGAGGTTACTGTCCTCCCTGGGCTCCCTCGTGTGTCCGAGAGAGGACAGGGAGAGAATGAACTGACTTCAGGAAAGGCGAGGGAAGACAGCCCACGCCAGCTGACTCAGCCTATGCCAGCAGGCTCCTCAGAGACACAAACTGGACCCAACCCAGGTGGTGGGCGGGGGACACAGAGAGGGGGATGGAGCCACAGAATCCTCCCTGTGGGCACATGGTCCAACCACCAACAGGCACCTGGGCTGCCTTTTGGTGAGCAATCATCAGATGGGACTTACATTAGGGACTGAGCTGCATGACAGTCCATGCCTACACCTGCCCATTCGTCACGGCCACCTGGCAAGGTCAGAAGTATTGGCACCTGGGCTCTCCCTCTCTCCATTTCTCTAAGGCCGAGTTGCAAGGCAGGCATGCTCCTTTCTGCCACTTGTTCCAGAAAGCCCTTAAGGTCAGCAGCTGATGTGTTCAGGGCCTCTGTGCCCACCTGCCCTCCCCTGACAACAAAGGTCTCTCCAAGAGTTCCAACTGTGGTGTCACCAGAGGCCCTTACCTGTTGAGTCACCAGGTCCAGCAAGCCGAGCCAGGATAGGGAGAAGCCGAGGCCTAGGGGGTCCCCTGTGTATCTCTCCCCCGAGACAAGCCACACAGTCACCCAATCCAAACAAAGTCCAGCCCGATGCCAACCTCCCCATCCAATGTGTCTTTCCTCTGAATTCCTCAGTTGTGTCTAGGAAACATCAAGGTGTTGTAGCGCTCCCTCTCAGCTTCCAGGGGTGCGACTGGTGTCTTTTACAATTATCTTTTATTTTTATCCAGCATTTCTTAGCTCGGTTGGCAAATTGAATTATTTATGCACCTCCATTTCACAATCCATCCCCACCAATTATTCCTGTGAAACTAATATTTTATATTTAAAAAGGTGGCAGGGAGGGAGACAACTACTCAGAGGATGATCATGCAAACAAGTTAACGAGCCACACTCGGCCTTGGGTGTCCGAGGAAGCACATACCGGGGAAGAGAGTAAGAAGTTGACCACCACAAGCTTCACTCTCCTGACAGGCCTACCCCACCTCTCTCTCTCTCTCTCACACACACACACACACACACACACACACACACACACACACATACACACACACACACACACACACATACACACACACCCCATCTGGTTCAGCCTGCACATCTCCCAGGCGCAGAAGCCCAGTACTGGCTGGACGTGGAAAGGCAGGCAGTGGGGGGAGGGGCACCACAGTGCCCCCTAACAAACGACAAGAGGTCTGGAGAGAGAGCTGCCCACAGAAGACCCCGGCAGTGCCCCATCACTACTGCCATCACCAGACGCAAGCCCCGCTCTGGACACCACTCCAAGGGTCTCCTGGCCAGTGCTGGGGGCACCCCCTGGAGAGGCTGCCAGCTCAGGGAGCTGACCTCCAGCAAGCTCCAACTGGTCCACTAACTCCCTGGACACTGCCCAGAGTCCCAGCAGCTCCCAAGCCGATGTGGTCCTTCATCCAGGAGACCCACTCCAGCCCAGGCTGCAGACGCAAGCAGTGGAGATCGCCACCCTGGAGTGAGGACACAGGGCAGGACATCCTGGCAGCTCTGGACTAAGAAACAGGACCGTGTGCCTTGCATGGTGGCGGCTGCCCACAAGAGGAGAAGCCCCCGCTATCACCTCAGGAGGAGGAGGTCTAACCCGGAGGCCGGGTACCCACGGAGCACCTCATATGTGTACTTCAGGAAAAGTTGTCCCGCTTCTTCTCCAGAAGCTTGAGGGTCATCATTTCTAAAACCACTGTTGTTTCTTAAACCGACATTGGGTGGGGGGCGGAGTCCCAGAAAAGAGGGCAGAGGCTGAAGAGGCCAAGGACCACCCCACCCACAGGAAGAAGTGCTGGGATGGGATTCCTGATTGGGGGTACTTCACCGTCTGCATGGCCATTTGTGAGTTTGTTTTAACCGCAGATTTGAGTCCGGTCCCTGTCAGGCAGTGAACGAACTGATCTGAAAGAATTAAGTCCTCCTCCTGCAAGTAAATACGAAGTTAAGACCAGCAGGCTCAATCTCAGCCTCCGAGCACCGGGAGGCTCAGACAGGGCGGGCCCCTCGCGGGCGCCCTCCGGACCTTTCCTCGGCGCCCGGCCCCGGGCAAGTTCGCCCCCAGCCTCGGCACACCAAGGCCCGCCACCCGACCCGACCCGCGCCGCGCAAAGCCCGGCTTGGGGGCCGGGGGCTCGATGTCCGCCCGGATCGTCGGTGGCCCGATGCCCCAACAGCAACCTGGCCAGGCTGTGCCCTCCGTGAGGCAGGGGCCGACGCGAGTGGCGGGTTGCGCCGCACCCCCAGCCCCGTGCCGGTGGCCCAGGGGAACCAGGGGGTGGAATTTTTAATTGAGGAGTTTTTCCCTCTGGGCCTCATTATAAAGGGAAATTGGGGGGGGGGGGGGTGGCGAAGACCGGGGCTGGCCTTCCCGGGAGGCAGGGAACCCATAAGCGACCCCAAACTCAGGACTTGCTCTGCACGGGGACTTGGTGCCAGCGCCAAGCGGGGCCGCGGTACGCACCAGCGGCCCGGCCAGCCCGGCGGGACCGGAACGGGCAGCCACCGCCGGCCAGCGCCCCTTGTCCGCGCAGGGTCGTCCCTCACCGCGGCGCCCCCCGCCGGGCATGCGCTAGCCTCCGGCTCGGCCTCGCCGCGCCCGCCCGCCGGTCGGAAGGGGCGCCGGTCCTCACCCCCAGACTCCAGCGGCGCCCGGTGGCGCCGCAGTGCCGCCGGGTCCGGGGGGCAGCGCTCGGGCCGCGGCATCCGCGCCCCGCCCCGCGTCCCGGGTCCCCCCACCCCCGCGCCGCGCCGGCCCGGGAGCCCCCAGGCTGCGGCCGCGGCCCCCAGCTTACCTGGGCCGGGCGCCGGGCTGCGCGGGTCCACGGCAGCCCCCGCCCCGCCGCCTCCGGCTCCGTCCGCGAGGCCGAGCGCCCGGCCGCCGCCGCAGCTCTTTGTGAGCCCGCGCCGAGCCGCACACCGAGACTGCTAATGAGCCCGGGAAGCTGAATAGCGGCGGGCGCGCCCCGGACGCGGCGTACGGCACGCAGGGCCGCCTCTGCCGGGCGCACGCGGCGCGGCCGCCCGGCGCTCCCCGCACCGGCCTGCGGCGGCCGCCCGGCGCCCGCACCACCGCCCCGCCCGGCCTCGCCCGCCGCCCCCCACCCACAGCGCCGGCAAGCCGCGCGGGTCGGAAAACGCCCGCGGGCGAGACCGTGCGGCGGGAAGAAAGGGAGGACAAAGATGCGTTAATGCCCAGCCCCCTCCCCGAGCCCGGCGCCGGGACAGTCGGCGGGGCGGGCGGGCGCACCTGGGGCCCCGGGCTCTTCGGGGCTGAGCTCGAGGACCGGGACCGGAGCCCGGGCTCTGGAAGCCGCGGCGCTCCGACACCCCCCCCCCCCCACGGGACCCTGGGGAGCACACAGATTCCCGGGAGCGCCCCGGACCTGCCGGATCGGGAGCCGTAGTGGTCTAGTCCTCTGGCAGGTCGAACAGGTGACGGCGAGCTCCACCGCGCCCGCACTCTGCCCCCGGCGCCGCGCTGCCCCCTGGCGGGCTCGGGAGCTCGTGCCGCGTCGTGGGGCCGAGGCGACCGCGCCCTGCTCGGCCCCGCGCGGCCGCGTGCGGAGGCCCCAGGCGAGAAGCCCTCGGGGATCACAGCCTCTAGGGAAAGCCCCATCTGGGAGGGGAAGCTCCCCCACCGCAGACCCCCCAGTCGTGAGCTGCATTCCAGGTCTCCAGTCTCTTGTAACCACCCATCACCCTTGTTTCTAATGCCCAGTGAGACCTGAGCCCTCCACTGCTGACCTCCCCTACCTGGGGCCTCGCCCGAGCCTCCTCTCTCCTCGCTGTCCTGAATGCAAAGGGCCCTAACCTCGTCCATTTCCAGATGCACACACACATCCCAAACAAAGTCGGTGATGCCCCCCCCCCCCCCCCCCCCCCCCCCGCCCAGAATGTGAATAATCCCCCCTGAAGTCCTTGAAGGTTGTGCTGGAGACGCTAGTGTCACCTTTGACCCCTCTGGCCTTTTCATTCAGTCCTGGGGCAGATGTAAGCTGTGGGCTATACCTGGATGCCTTGTGCACAGGGTGCCTTGTATGCTCACGGCAGAGGCTCAGGTACCTCCTCCCCCATATCCTGCTTATTTGCCTTCTGTTTTCTTTTCTCCTTTGGCTTGATTAGGGTGAAAACGAGGAGGGCCGCAAAAGGAAGAGGAGGCCTGGGTGGGGGGAGGGGTTCCTGCAGCTCTGAGGGGCAGAGCTGAGACCCTGAGGAGAAAGAGCTGGGTAAAGCTAAATCCTGAGCCTGACTGGCACTAACAGCAGACTTGGTGTGGACTTCCTGTAGCCTTGGGCAACCTTCCACTCCCCAAACCTCTCTCCCAACCCAATAAACACTCACAATGACCCAGAGGGCCAGAGCCTCCCCTTAGAGGAGAAGCTGGTCCTGGCAGGGCAGCTTTGTAGCCCAAGTGCCAAACAAAAGCAGAAACGGCAGAGCCCAAAAGCAGGCCAGGGGCAGATTCCTGACCTACCGCCCCTTGCCGCTTGAGGTGGGCTTGTCTCCACTGTTTGTGTTCCACCCACTTAAATATGCTGTTCATCTAGCCAACAAAAAGTTCAGCTTCATCTAGCCTTCTAGGGGCCCAGCTTCCCACCCCACCCCCCACCCTGAATGTCAATCACTGGATAGCAACAATTGGGAGGAAATGATTCCATAGCCTTAAATGTCAAGTATGGAATACAAATGCTTTCATCTTCTTGCCTTTCTCCCATGTGGTCAAATCCTGTAGGAAACCAGACACCTATGCCTAGAGATGATCTGCACAGCCTTGTGCATCTGTGGATAGGGGTGGGTGGCTAATTCTGACCTGTTCCCTTCAACAACTCTCCTGAAACTCTTCCCATGGGCAGCCTCTGGGCTAACCCTGGTGTTGGACCCCATCCCTTCACGCAGGAGCAGTAGTGGCTGATGTCCACATTCCACAGGGTCAAAGGCACAGGCCTGCCTCCACCTAACTCAGGACTCCTAAATCTGGTGAGCCGTAGCCAACCGTCACTATTGAGAGAATTTTGAAAGAATTTTGGAGCAGAAAAGGCCTCTGTGTCTTCCACAAAACTAAAAAGCCATAACATAAAAGATGCTAAATTTGACTTCAGAAAACTTCCTACATAGCAATCATCACCATAAGCAAAGTCAACACAAATAAGGAACAAAATACTGTATTTGCAACTCAGATCACTAACAGTTCATTTCCCTAATATATACATAGCATCAAAAATAGATAAGAAAAAAGAACAATTCAATAGAAAAGAAACAGACAAAGATATGGAGCAAACAGTTCACAGGAAAAGAAATACAAATGACTTTTAAACATCTGAAAAGGTATCCTTCTTATTCATAATTAGAAATGTGAGTTTAAAAATACACCTAGGGGCACCTGGGTGGCTCAGTGGGTTGAGCATCAGAGTTGGCTCAGGTCATGACCTCAAGGCTTGTGAGTTCAAGCCCTGCGTCGGGCTCTGTGCTAACAGCTCAGAGCCTGGAGTCTGCTTCAGATTCTGTGTCTCCCCCCCCCCCCCCGCCTCAAAAATAAACATTAAACACACACACACACACACACACACACACACACACACACACACACACGCCTAAACACCATAATTTTTACCTATCAGAGACCCAGGAGTGCATCAACACAATATATCCTGAGGGCGAGGGGAAATTTTGGAAGCCTGCACTGCTCCTGGGAGTAAAAATTGGTACAACTTCAATAGAGGAAAATTAGATCACTTCTATTGAAATTACAAGTGCACAAGCCCTTTGACCTAAAAATTCGGTTCCTAGGAATTTTTATACACATATACTACACACATGGAAGATAGCCATGAGCAGAGTTGTGTTGTTTGTGTGGTAAATGCCTGCAAATAGCCTTGATACCCATGAATGGGGGACTTTTCAAAACGTGAGGGCACATCTACTCAAATTATATGCAGCCATAAAAGGAGGGAACAAGGAAATATGATGAATTAACATGGAACATTCAAGATATATTGTTTGAGAAAAAAAGAACAAAGAGAAGAAGGTGTATGTGACATGCCCGTGTGTGTAAAACAGACAAGAAAAAAGAGCATATGCATGTGTGTAAGCAATCATAAAGCCTCTGTTGAAGGATCATAAGAAACTAATAAATGTTGGTCAACTATGGAAAGGAAACTGGTGGCTAGAGCAGAAATGACAGAATGACCTTTTACTGATTATATTTTTTGAAGTATATAATATTATTTATCTTAAAACAAAAATTTAAATTATCTCTCATAACCATGATTCTTAACCCTTTGTTTTTTAATGCTTTATTTTCGAAAGAGAGGGGGAGAGACAGAGCATGAGCTGGGGAGGGCAGAGAGAGAGGAAGACACAGAATCCGAAGCAGCCTCCAGGTTCTGAGCTGTCAGCACAGAGCCCCTTGCAGGGCTGGAGATCATGACCTGAGCTGAAGTCTGACACTCAACCAGCTAAGCCACCCAGGTGCCCTGATTCTTAACCCTTTAAAGGGTAACAGATTTTTGAAATCTCTGGTCCTTTCCCAAAGGGAAAAAATAAATAAATAAAATAAGACACTCTGATCCAGAAACTAAAGTACATACACTGCCATGACTCCAAGATTGGACCACAGGGCCATGCCACCTACCGCCACTTGGTGGCATCATTCATGAATTGCAAGCTTGGTGCCAATACCATTCAGACCAGAGGATCTCCTTGCCAGGACAGATTTCCTACAGGGCATTTATAAAGTGGAGCCAAAAACTTGTCAATTCCTCAGCACTCACCATAACTTAGTTGTAAAAAACAACACACGCCTTCCTTATATAGGGCAGAAGATTAATGCTCTGCCTTGTTGGCTGGGGAGGACCTTCCCTTATAAAACTCCTGCATGACAGAATATTAATTTTTCTTCCTAAGCTGAGTGTATAAATGGGTTTGACTGATAAAGACATGTCCTCTGTCTGTGGGAGGGTAGACTGATAAAGACATGTCCTCTGTCTTTGGGGAGGGTAGAACAATTCATCTCCCATAAAGCTACCACTAGGCCATGTTGGGTCTCCCCTCTCTTGTAATTCTGCACACTTGAGCTTTTCTTCCTTACCCCTTCAACTCTTCATCCTTGTGTGGTCAAAATACCTTGCACTGGCAGCCAAGGGTCCTCAGTTCTGACACCAGCTAAGGCACCAGCCAGGACAAGGCCTCAGGTAGATCACCTGGAGCCTCAGTGGTATAGTTTCCTCCTCTGTTCAGGTGAGGAAGTTGGCCCCCCAAATCCCCAAGGTTCCTGATGTATCAGAAGAAATGTCATCTAAACTACCCCTGGAGAATCTCTTCATTCTTTTTTTTTTCAGGATTTAAGTCAGTGGGAAAATTCACCAACCACAACACACTCTGGTTCTTCCAAGACCCAGTGCTTTACTTTAGAAAACACAGAGATAGAGTTGCCTGGGTGGCTCAGTCAGTTAAGCGTCGGCTTCAGCTCAGGTCAAGATCTCACCATTGGTGAGCTCAAGCCCCTCATCAGACTCTGTGCTAACAGCTCGGAGCCTGGAGCCTATTTCAGATTCTGTGTCTGCCCCTCCCCCACTTGCACTCTGTCTCTTTCTCTCTCAAAAATAAATAAACATTAAACAAAAATTTAGAAGACACAGAGACACATAGCATGAAAATGCCTTGACAACCGTGGAAACAAAATATCTTCCTAAAAAGGAAATACCATTGATTTTTTTTTTTTTTTTACCGATTTCAGAACACAGATTCTGCACCAAATTCCAGACTTTTATAGCAATAAATGGATTATTATAAACAATGAAACCTCTGCCTCCTGATCATCCAGATCCTGGCCTTGGGAGCTACAGAGAAAAGGATCCGGGAACGTTGGAGCACAGTGCTTACCCTTGCATTGGACCTTTGAAGAGGGACCCATCGTGTGGGTGCTGGCATGAGTCTGGGAAAAGCAGTGGTCTGTTGTTTCTATGAGAGAAGATGCCCATTGCGTTTTGATAACAGCACAGGGCAAGAAATCACCACAGTGCAGACCTTCTTTATCGTATAGACTCTCTAGTGTAGATAATGGAGGGGAGATAGTAGAGACCGTGAGGTATGAATGTGGGTAGTATGTTGGTGAAGATGGGAGGTAGATCGTGCAGCAGAGAGAGCAGAGTGGACCAAGTGTGATACAGTGTGGACAGTCACTTGAGCATGCCTACTTACAAGGAATGGGACATGTCACCACCAACAATCTCAGTGGGGTACAGAGGATGGGCCAGATCATGACAGGCACGAGGCTTCTCTGAAACCCTTTATTACGTGATCTTGATCAAGGGGGAAGGGCATTGGAGGTAGGTCAGTCTTCCCAAGGAGGTGGGGCCTCTTGGTTGGAAAGGACTGTGACTCCAACTGCTGTTCTCTGAGATGCAACAGGAAGGAAGTCTCAGGGGGACAGGATGACCCAGATTGAAACCTGGAGGGGCATCTGCGACAGGACTCCAGGACCCACCCTGACAGTTCTAGAGAGGTCTGCTTTGGGCGTGTCCAGAGGGCATGTGTTTGGGGATCAGTGGCCAGGCATGGCCATAGACTGGGGGCAGAGCCCACTGCACAACTTCATCAGAGGGGGGACCAAGCGGGGCCAAGAGGACCGGCAGGACCCATCTTGAGGGCTCTTGTTGGTATCGAGAAGCTTCTGCCTTCAAGGTCTGACTGCACCTGTTCTGGATCTGCTGAGCATTTGTAAGGGATCTGCACCCCTTCAGCAAGAACAGTTTCAAACAAGATGCTGATCATAGACTGAGCATTAACAATTAACAAGAAAAGGTAAAGGAGCAGTAGCCTCGATTTGTAACTGGTATTTGTGAGGCGGGTGGTATGATAGGGTAACACATCCTTGGCTCTGGGCTATGGGGTTCATCTTTTTGCTTTTCCCTAAGCACCAAGACCATCAGATAGTTTGTGTAGCAATGAGTTGCCCTTTTTCTGGTAATGGCCACACAGATGTTCCTCTGAGGAACTGCACTTCCCTTACCCTCAGTCCCTGTAGCTTAGGAGAAGGGGCCCCTCCGGCCCACTCACCCCTCCCATGGAATGGGTACCTGGAACGGGCATGAGTTGGGTCAACCCAAATCTGTATGTTCTTTCCCCCTGACTTTGGGGCTTTGCTCAGGGGTAGGTATGCGACCCAAGTAAGTCCCTTAAGATTTAGTCCTGGGGCACCTGGGTGGCTCAGTCAGTTAAGAGTCCAACTCTTGTTTTGGCTCAGGTCATGATCTTTCGGTTTCGTGAGTTTCGGCCCCACATCAGGCTCTGTACAGTGTGGAGCCTGCTTGGGATTCTCCCTCTCTCTTTCTCTCTCTCTCTCTTTCCCTCTCTCCCTACCCCTTCCCCCACTCATGCTGTCTCTGTCTCTTTCAAAGTAAATAAGTGAACTTTAAATTTTTTTTTAAATAAAAAACAGGAAGATTTAGTTGGAGGACTTTTGCTGAAAGTACTGTGAAAGAGACACACTTTCCACTGAGATTGTACACAGTGAGGATAATGCAAGCCTAGAGCTGTCAGGGCCCCCACGTGAATGGGGCCTGCCACAGACTAAAGCTAAGACAGAGGAAAGCAGGGCTGAAGGGAGGAGTAGGCCATGATGACCTCATTTGAAGCTCAGGATCCAGCCATGCCTGATCTCCCTGTTGCTAGACTTTTCAGTTATGTAAGTCAGTTTAAGCTGAGTTTCTGTCTCCTGTGACTTTAATCGTCTTGTCTGATACAATGAGAATCATGAGGGTTATTCATGGTAGCTTCCACCAAGTACTAGGAAGAAAGAGAACCAAGACATTCCAGAAAAAGCAGCAGCATTTACTGTCACAGGGCCTATTTCAGTTCCAAAAACAGTCTCACTTGAGCACCCGGAGAACCTTGGAACCATGTCTTAATAGGAACTTTGAAAACTGGGTACATAAAGCTTGCAGAAAGAGAGCTTCGGGGAGGTCTTCAGAGAACCACTTCTGTAGCTGGACCAGTTATCGTACGGGGAAGCACAGACCCATGCTGGATCACAATGGGGTCCACGGTGGGGGTGTTGCTGTACAGAGCAGCTTTGCAGTCACTGGTGCTGGGCTCTGCAGGGACCTTCAACATTTGCATGGGCTCATGTGGTGCTCAGATGAGGGCTCCAAGCACAGCTGTACAATGTGGCTTTTCCAGGGGCAGGACCCCCAGCTGAATGACTTCACTCCAGGTTCAGAGTCCACCTTGTCTCCAAACCTGCTGTCCTTGGTTTACACAAGATGAACCACATTTCCCAGTCACACATCAGAACTTGGAACCTAACCCTGGCAGTGTCTGGAGACGTTCTGAGTTGTCACAGATGGGGCCAAAGTTACTGGCATCCAGTGGCTAGAGGCCAGGAGTGCAGCTAAACAGCCACAATGCTCAGGACAGCTCCTCACACAAAAAGCAATTTGGTCCAAGCCCAGATGTCAGTAGTGCTGAGACTGAGAAACCCTGCCATGTTATCTTCTAATGTGCCCATTTATCTACATGAAGAAAATCTTATGAATACCTAAAAGTTAATCACATGCAGAGAATGACTTAAAATAACAAAAAGCCATTACTATATTTCCATGACATGGGAAGATGCGGAACCAGACAGTGGCAGGGCTGTGGCCCCAGACTTAAGTCCTTGTCTGAAAGAAGCCTGACCCACAGTTAGGGCAGGGTCCTCTTCATAGCCTGTTGAGTCGTCGTGACTGGCCACTCCAGACCTGAACAGTGGCCCTTGTGAAGAGCTGCCCCCACGCCCAGACAGAGGGCTAGAGCCCACCATCCCACATCTAGGTACAAATGAATGCATGGGGCGCCTCAATGGCTCAGTCAATTGAGCGTCTGACTCTTGGCATCAGCTCAGGTCATGATCTCACAGTTTATGGGTTTGAGCTTCACATCGGGCTTTGCGCTGACAGCACAGAGCCTGCTTGGGATTCTCTCTTTCTCTCCCTCTCTCTCTCTGCTCCTCCCTCACCTCTCAAAATAAATAAACATTTTTTTTAAAAAATGTAGGCCCAGCACCAGAGGAAGGGACTGGTTCCTGGCATGTTCATTGGCTCCTCTTCCACAAGCATGATTGAGCTCCTGCTCTGCTGGTGGAGGTCCCAGGGCCTCAGTCTGGCAAGGCCTGATGACAACCTTGACCCCTACATTAGGGGCAAGGTAACAGATAGATGGTTCCCTGGTGAGGAGAAGGGCTGTGGGGAGGGCTTCCTGGAAGGAGTGCATCAAGCCCACAAGGGGCTGCCTTGTACCTTGGTTCCCTCCCTGCCACAGCCCTCTAATTCCCCATTTCCCCATAGGTACCCTGCCTCAATCACTGGGCTGGATCCCCTTTGTTTCTTTGGGTCAGTCTTAGAACACTTTACACAGAATGCAGTTACCCCAAGAAGCCTCCTCATAACTTCCAGAAAGGACTTTGAGATATTGTTCCTTTGCAGCAGGGTTCCTTTCTCTCTGGAGTGGGCTCTTTGATGCTTTCTCAGAGAAGCTCTTGTTAAAGACACCCCAGGCAGAAAGCCCAGCCTTCCTGGCAGTGCAGGGCTCCAGGGGACTGGCAGCTTCCCCCACACCTCTGCCTGACAACTGTTCCATTTTCTCAGCTGCCTTCTCTCCCCACAGGGGCCTTGGCAATGTGGGTGCCCCCCTTGAGGGCCCTTCTTACAGGGCCCCTTCGCTCTCCAGAAGAGTCTGCTCTCACCATTTCTTTGTATGATCGCTGATACTGGAGGCTGTACATGCTACTGATGCAATGAAGCCGCTCAGATCAGCTTTTGCACTTGAATTGTTGCCATCTCTATCTAATGGATAATCATGGGGCTCTATCCTATTTGGGAGTATTTCGTGGGTTTAGGAGGCCACGTCTTGGCCAGTAAGGCAGATAAAGATACATGCCCACAGCTATCCAGCTCAAGAGAGCCCAGAGCATGCCACATTGCATCAACTTTAGCATTTCATATTTTAGCATCCGTGATGGGCTGAGTTGTGATCCCCAACAATGTTAAGGTCTTAACCTTTAGTACCTATTGATGAAGTTTTGGAGTGATGGTGGGGTTCATGGGGTCTGGAGCCGATGGCCAAGAAAGAATTCTTGAAGATGTCTTTGGAGCAAAAAGGTGATTTTACTAAAGCATGGGATGGGACCTGTGGACAGGAAGAGCTGCACTGGGGTGGTGAAGAGTGGCTCCTTCTTTACTATGAAGTTGGGGAAGTACAGTCAAAAGGGAGACCATCAGAAGGACTTTGATATGCTAAAGAGGAGTCCTAACACACCTAAGGCCTTGCTATTGTCAAGCTAAGGCTGTTTTCCCTCTATTAAAGCATTAGGACGGTAGGGGGTTCCTGGAGAAATGTTATAGTCTGTATTTACCTCAAGTATTTGTCAGTGGGCTGCAGGTTGTAAGGAAATTTAATTTTACCTGCAATTTCCTTCTTGCCTTTGTTCCTCACATCATTATGGAGGGGTGATATTAGGGGCTCCAGGAAACTGAGGCTTTAGGTTTTTGGAGATTAGGCTATTTGATAAGATTGCCTTTTTCTTGTAATTTACCAAGACATTTGCAAACTGATGGAGATTCATGTCCTGTATGACTGTGATCTCTATTAGTTAACCATTTGTTTTCTTTCCTTTCCTTTGTCCTTGGGCAGCCAGGAGTGCCTGGGGAATATCACACATATCCCACTTGGGGGGGTGGGGTGGGGGAGGATGGCTAGCTTGCACTTTGTCCTCAGCATGCCCCATACTCCCTCATCACCTGTGAATGTGACTTATCTGGAAATAAGGTCTTGGCAGATGACCAAGTTAAGATGAGATCATTAGGGTGGACCCTAATCCAATATGACTGATGTCCATACAGAAAGAGCGTATTTGGGGGTGCCTGGCTGGCTCAGCCAGCAAAGCATGTGACTCTCGATCTCCAGGTTGCAAGTTCGAGCCCCACATTGGTGTAGAGATTACTTAATAAAATCATGGGGCATCTGGGTGGCTCAGTTGGCTAAGTGTCTGACTTCAGCTCAGGTCATGATGTCACAGTTCAGGCCCCTCATTGGGCTCTGCACTGAAAGTACAGAGCCTGCTTGGGATTCTCTCTCTCTCTCTCTCTCTCTCTCTCTCTCTCTCTGCCCCTCCTCTGCCCATGCTCTCTCTCTTTCTCTCTCAAATAAATAAACTTTAAATAAATAAAATCTTTAAGAAAGGGGGGGAGGTATTTGGGGGTGCCTGGCTGGCTCAGCCCACAGAGCATGTGACTCCTGATTTCAGGGTTGTGAGTTTCAGCCCCACATTGGGTGTAGAAATTACTTTAAAAAATAAAATCTTTACCAAAAAAAGAACGGGGATATTTGGACAGAGACAGACATGCACAGAGGGAAGATAATGTGAAGACACAGAGAGAAGACCATCTATAAACCAAGGAATGCCTGAGGCCACCAGTAGCAAGAACAGGGGCCTGGAAAAGATTCTCCCTCATGGCCCTCAAAGGGAACCAGCCCTACCAACACCTTCATTTCAGACTTCTAGCCTGGAGATAATACATTTCGGGTATGTAAGCCACCCAGGTCGTGGTACTTTGTTATAGCAGCCCCAGGGAACTAATACATCTTTGAAATTAGGATGCTTCAGCGACACATTGCAACTGACACCAACTGTGCCCACCTGATCCCATGAGCACCCTTCCGCCAGCTTTGATGGGCTTTCCGTCTAGGCTGGTCCCTCCTCTGCTGTCCTTGGAGAACCATCTTCACACCACTGGAGGGCTGGAACTTTCTGG
Source organism: Puma concolor (assembly GCF_028749965.1). Lineage (NCBI taxonomy): Eukaryota > Metazoa > Chordata > Mammalia > Carnivora > Felidae > Puma > Puma concolor. The sequence goes on along the minus strand of NC_141672.1, from coordinate 128,196,678 downwards.
GAGTAAACATCCCCCAGGACAGCAAGTGGTACAGAAGTTGGAAGTTCTCTTACCATGGAGTGGGACAAACCCAGAGGGGTATATTGACCCTTCCCAGCCCCACATGGGATGGACCTGATCTGGGAATTCACCTGAAAATTCACCCTTCCTCAGCTTCTTCCAGGGCCTTGTCCTGCTTCTCCCAACCCCCTTGCCGGGCTCTCCTGGGAGCGGTTTCCTAGAAGCCACCTCCACAGGCACATCCATCTCAGGCCCCCAGACCTAAGAACAAGGGTGCAGAGTAGCCCTAGGGTGCCGCCCCTGGGGCTGGGACTCTGGAGACAGATGCCTTACCAGGCAGAGGTGAGTGGAATGCCAAGAAGCCCACAGGCTCCCCTTCTAGAGCACTGCAGTTCTAAGACTCTCACCTGTGTTGAATAAGACTAGAAACCAAGAGGAAGGGGATGCACTGATTGTGTGGTTCCTGGTGACCCAAGTAAGTGGGAAATGACAAGAAACCATCTGCTCAGGTTGATCAATTACCATTTCAAGGCACATAGCAGCATTTGAGCAAACCCTCCTCTCCTGCATCAGAGAAGAATTGGTCAGGTCACCTTAGAGGAGATGGCTGCATTCAGGGCCTCAGCAATTCTCCTGGAGCAGAGGCAAGGCCCTATTAGCAAAGGAGTGAAGCCCCACTCAAGGAGGTCCCTGAAAGACAGTGCTGAGGAGGAATCCTCCCATAGTCAGACTTCAAGCAGTGTACCTGGTCAGCCACTCTGAATGGTGAGAGAAATGACCCATATTTACATAAATTGAACATACTTATGAGTAGTAGTAAATGTCTTGGCTGGTTGGTCAGTACCTAAGGAGCAAGACTGGAAGCTCTGTGTCATGGTGACCACATGTGGATGGACCTATGGGAGTAAGCACCCCGTGGAGGGATCTTGGCATTGCACATTAATGCCCACCTGACAACACCCAGTGCAAAGGAAGTATGACATAACCAGGTAAACAAAGGGACTCATCTGAGAGAAGTCCACCAATGTCTGTCCTCAGCCAGCCCAGGGTTTGTACGAGGGGCCTGTGAAAAGTAACCATGGTGGCAGAGAAGGCTATGCATGTCCCAACAGCATGGACTTCCTCTCAGGGAGACTGATCTCTAGCTACAGCCACTGCTGAATGTCCCACCTGTCAGCAACAGAGACCATGCTGACCCCCCCCCAGATATGCCACCACCCCTAACAGAGACCAAACAGCCACTTGGTGGCCAATGAATTACCCCTTCTGTTCTGCAAATTCCAACAATTCATCCTGATTGGGAATGTTGCATATTCCAGGGACGGATTAGCATTTCCTGTCAGAACCACTATTTGAGTACTTATATTGTCTGATACGAGGTCCTGCACATTACCTTGGACCAAGAGACTTACTTTATGGAAAAGGAGGCATAGGTAGCAATGAGCACATGGTCCTAAGATCCAGGTTCCTACAAGATTCTACACCAGCCAGAAGGTTTTGGCCTAGTGGGGCATGGGAACAGCCTCCTAAAGTTTAGCCTCCTAAAGTTGCAGCTAAGTTGCCAACATAGAGATACATCCTGCAAGGTTGGGCACTGCTCCTCAGGCTGGCACATGCCTTCAACTAGAGGTTTACGATGACTGGATGCACAAGCCGAGGAACAAGCAGGGGTCCCTTGTGGGAATCATCCTGCTCATTATCGTTCCAAGCAACCCACACAGGGAACTGGTGCTTCCCACCACCACAATTGTAAGTTCTGTGGGTCCACTGAGGGTCTAGGTGTCCTCGTTGCCAGAGGGGGAGGGATCTTCCACTGGAGATCCAGTAGGAGTCACACTGGACTTACATGTACAGTTACTACCTGGTAATTCAGGGTTCCCTGTGCCAGGAGACAAGTGGGTAAAGAAAAGAGTTGCCATCCTGTAAGGGGATAGCCCTATTCATCATGTAGAGAGAGGAACAGGAGAACTGTCCTCGAATCGGGGCTCCGTTGTGGCATCTCTGGATGCTGTCAAGTCCAGTTTTAACCCTGACCAGACAGCACTGCAGCCATGACCTGGTAAGTGCATGGTAACCAGGGGCTCAGATCCCCAGAGATGGAGGTTGATCCCGCTGGGCATACCACCCAGACAGTAGTGCTGGCCAAGCATGAGAGGAGTTTAGGACAGATGGTAGCAGTGTGTATTAGTTTCCTGGGGAGCTCATAGCAAACTATCATAGACACTTACATAAACAACAGAAATGCCTGACAGCCCTGGAGGCCAAAATCCCAAAATCAAGGTGTCAGTAGGGCCGTGAAGGAGAATCTGTGCCAGGCTTCTCCCTCCTTGGCTCGTACGTAGCCATCTTCTCCCTGTGTCCTCACATTGTCTTCCACATGTTCACATCTGTCTCTCTGTCCAAGTTGCCCCTTTTTTACAAGGACACCACGCCTAGTGGATTAGGGCCACCCTAACAGCCTCATTTTAACTCAATCACCTCTGTAAAGACCTTCTCTCCAAACAGCCACATTCAGAGATATTGAGGGCTATGATATAATATATGAATTTGAAGTGGGGGATGAGGGGGAATTTGGTGGGGGACACAATACAGCCCATAACACAGAGGAAGATATTGAATATCATTTATGGCCTCAGGACCAACTGCAGCTGTGGGTCTGAAGCTCATCCCCTGACTCTCCCTGGCAAGATCTCCCTCAGATAATATGACCAAGCAGGATCCCCAAGAAGCCAGGACAGGATTAGTAAATTTACTAGGAGAAGGAAGCAGCGCCAGAGAGGTACAAGGGCTGGGCTTAGCAGACACTGTGGGAGTTCCTGTCAGATCACTAGTATTCTTTTCATCATTGTGTGCTCCTGGCTACAGCTTGCAACACACTTCTCTCTAGAGACCTGACATTGGGTGACTGAAGTTGCTGTGGGTGGAGAGCTGGACATGTTTGTCACTTTGTAGACCCTCAGAGCAGCCTGAAGACAATGACTATTGTGTATAATGGTAGAAAAATGATAATTGCAACAGTAATCATTGGTAAGGATGGGTGTCTTCTCTGCTTAATCACTGGACATCTATGTATGTCACTGAACGTCTGAGCTAATTTGGCAAAATGACTGAGCCATTTCTAGAGAAAAGTTGCTCAAAGGCTCATACCCAGTGTGCTGTTTCTGGGTATGAGGCAGATTCCTATCCAGCAGTTGAAGCAAGGAGCCATCTACTTAGCTTCAGGGGAGGGTGCATGTATTAGTTGGTATTGCTGCCATAACAAATCACCACAAAAGTAGTGGCTTAAAACAACACGTTGATTTTTTTTAATCTTTATTTATTTTTGAGAGAGAGAGAGAGAGAGAGAGAGTGTGTGTGTGTAAGTAGGGGAGGAACAGAGAGAGAGGGAGACACAGAATCCGGAGCAGGCTCTGGGCTCTGAGCTGTCAGCACAGAGCCTGACACAGGGCTTGAACTCAAGAACTTCGAGTTCATGACCTGAGCTGAAGTCGGACGCTTAACCGACTGAGCCACCCAGGCGCCCCCACAGTTGTTAATTTTAACATATCTGTAGGTTAGAAGTCCTACAGTGATCTCACTAGGCTAACATTCAAGGTGTTCACAGGGCTGGTTCCTCCTGGAGGTTCCAGAGGAAAATCTATGCCTTGCTTCTTGCAGCTTCTAGAGACTACTCACACACCTTGACTCATCACATCCTTCCTCCATCTTCACAGCCCAGAAAATTGTATTTCTCTGGCCTTGCTTCTGTCTTTGCATGTCTCTCTCTGACCACAGGTGGGAGAGGTTCTCTGTCTTCAAGGACTGAAGTGATTAGATTCTGCCCACCCAGATAATCTCCCCATCTCAGGGTCCTTAACAACATCTGCAAACTCTCTTTTTCCTGGAGGGTAATTATTCACAGGTTTCAGAGATTAGGATGTGGGCATGTTTGGGGGGCTATTGTTCTGCCTACCACGGCACACAGCTGCTTAGAAATGTCTGTTGAAAGGAAGCAGTGTGCATCATGATGAAGCAACCAGACAGTCAAGCCAAAATTCTGGGCTATGACCCCAGGTAAGTGGTCCTCCTCTACACAGCCTCAGTTTTCTCAGCTGTAGAATGGGGGGAATATCATTACCTGCCTTAGAGGTTTGTTGTAAGAGTTGAATTAGGTGGCACATGTCTCTTAACCCAGAGCCGAGCATATAAAAAGAGTCAATTCAGGTTGGTCAATTATTTTAATCATCATTGCTGTAAAATGCACATGTCCATCTATGATGGCTTGTTGCCTTCTTGACATTTTTTTAACCTCCACCTGAAACTTCAGGTCCATGGGGTTCCAGGTAGGGCTGGGATTCCTCAAATGCAAGATGGGATCATCGTTTCTTCTTTAGAAAGTAGTTGTAAGAATTTATTTCATCATTAATCGTATGTGTTAAAAATACTCCTGTGGGGCACCTGGGTGGCTCAATTGGTTAAGCGTCCAACTTTGGCTCAGGTCATGATCTTACAGTTCATGGGTTCAAGCCCTGAATCGGGCTCTGTGCCAACAGCTTGGAGCCTGGAGCCCTGCTTCAGATTCTGTCTCTCTCTCTCTCTCTCTCTCTCTCTCTGTCTCTCTCTCTGTATGTCCCCTGCTCACTCTCTGTCTCTGTCTCTCTCAAAAATAAAATAAAACATTAAAAAAAAATATTCCTGTGCCACACACTGACCTGGAATGTGACCTGAGGCCTGGAATGTAGCAATAGCAAACTGGCTTGAGCCCTGTCACTGGCACACTGATAATAAAGGCCTGACTGGGAGCAGACAGCAGGGTGGCCTCCTTGGGCATGGATGCTCAGACTGAGAAAGATGGATCAGGAGGTTTGGCCATGCAGGATGTGCTGGCATTGATGCACTCATCTGAGATTTGGCAATAGTAGCTTCAAGTGACATAATAGTCAGCTGAGTTGGCTGAGTCCTCCAATGCCTGTTTAAGCAATTCTATATGTTAACATCTCTCTTTTAAAATAGCCAGAGTGGGTTTTGTTTCCAAGCCTAGACCCTGACAAACACAGTGGCAACACTTGTCATGTTCCCTAGAAACAGACCCTCTAAGACAGATTCTGGAATTGGTCTGGTCATGTCCCACGGCTTGAGCACAGTGGGAAGGAGCACAGCTCCTTGACAGTGGGAAACATGGTGCTGGTAATCCATGCCATGCTGGGCATTACAACTCGTCAAATTATTGCCCATGGTTGCTTTGGGTGAAGTCCTTACTAAAGCCAGAGCCCTGGGGGACTAAGTAACTGCCACCCTTACATACAGTAATGGTGACTTCAAGGGCTATGGAACTGGCTGGGTTTTCTAACTATACCAGAGATCCTACAGAAAGAAAATGACAAATTTGGAGTTTAAACTTAGAGCTCAAATCACAGTCAGGAAACCAGAGAACTTCTGTCATCCTCTGTGTTATAGCCATAGGGTTAACTTTGCCTAACTTTGTGAATATTGCAGAATTACAATGTCGGTTGAATTCAAAGACTTGACAGATATCTAAGCGAACATGGAAAGGAACATGGCCTTGAGGTTTGGAATGCAACATGTTAGGAGACTCAGATGAAGGTGAGAATCTTGAACCATGAGTCTGTCTGAATCTGAGTCTGTGTCCAACTAGTGGAAATGGCCTGCTCTACTGTGTCTAAGGATACTAGCCTTCTCTGGCTTAAAGACTCTGGGCTTGGTCTCCTGTAGACCAGGTCTGATGGTGGGAAATGTCACTACTGTTCTCCTTTGTGTTGGTGGGACTGCACAACAGCCGAAACCAAGTGGCACGTGCTTAACAACCAAAGACAAGGGAGTATATTTGTTGTAATGAGCAATAAGACAGAAGTCAGCAGAATGCTTCGACCCACATGACCTTTGGCAATGGCTAATGGACCCTTGAGAATGAAATTAATAGCAGCCACATTTTCAGACTGAAGCCAGTTCCCAGACCCAGAGTCCTTTGATTAAAGGGGAGACCTAGCATCCTGAGAAAAGACCCTGCAATTGCCACAAATATGGGCTGTAAATCTTCCTCCAATTCTTCCCTGTTGGGACTTATGGTCATGTATAGGGTGGAAAATTGGAAATGGCCAAGACCTTTTGGAGATTTCTGGACATTGGCTCCAAAGTGACATTAATTCTTAGGTACTGCTATGAAAGTTTTTCAGAAATCAGAATGCCACACACTCTACCAGTCAAAATGGGGGCGTGTGGGGGCTTGAGTAAATGGAGCTTGGGCCCAAATCTGACTCATAATGGGCCTAACAGCCTGCAGACCTACCATGTAGTTATTTTCCCACTTCCAGAATGTATCATTAGAAGAGACATTGCGGAGTCCCCAGATCGGCTCCCCTGACCCATGGGATGAGGGCCATTGTAGGAAGAAATGGTAAGGAACTGCTCTTGCCTCCTGGGATAGCAAACCAGAAGCAGCACTGCATCCTGGGAAGCTGAAAATATCACAGTCATAATCAGAGACTGGAAGGGGTGGGAGGGGGCAGATGTTTCTCACAGCCCCATTTGATTTGCCTCTTTGGTCTGTGTAGATGGCATATGGATCTTGGAAAATGACAATGGATTGTCATAAAACTTAATCTGGCAATGACTCCAACCACTGCTGCTATTCTAGATGGGGTTTGGAAATATTCCAGATGTACATCTAGACTGGAGCAAAACAGAGTGCCTGGCACCTGGTATGCTTTAAGTTAACTGGCTGTTTCTTTTCCCCTCCCCCGCTCCCACTTCCCCAAATGAACAAACTGGTTAACATTTTAGGTTCCAACTGAGAATTTGCCTGAGCTGACATGATCCTACAATAATATTGTGGCCAATGAGACATCTTCATCCAGGCAAAGAACAGGAGGGTAAAACAGCGGGCTGCAAGGGATATCTCCTTGCCTGCCCCTCCAGACTCACTCTGTACCCTTCCTGCCCTGCTCTGTGCCTAGGAAGCTGACCTCTGTAAACTGTGTCCATGGGGTCCCTGGCCCTCTAGCTTCCAGTTGGGCTTACCTCTGATGGGAGATACTGGCAGGAAATTGGAGGGAGTAAAAAGGGTGATGTTGGTGGATTTCCCCCAGCTCTCTTCCTTCCAGACCACCATGAACTGGCCATGTTGTTTAGCAAAGACTACAGCTCCTACCTCACAACCCTTTCCTACAACTGCATGTCTCACTAGATTGCCATAATTGCTCCCTCAACTTGCTCCTGGGGTACTAACGGCTCCCCAGTGTTGCCAGCCCCAGAGTACTAGATTGTTGATTTCTCTTAACCCTGCCCCACCTTTGAGACAGTTCTTTCCCTAAACTCTCCTCATTTATTTCTTATGAAGATACCATCTATTTCCTACTAGGACCCTGACCAATTCAAGGAAAAGACTTAATTCATTCACCTAATATTTATGGAGTAGTTACCATGTAATTTAGGGGTAGGCCTTGGAGAAACCATTGAAACAAAACCAGACACACTCTCTGCCCTTCCAGAGCTTTCTGAGAGAGACAGGCATTAATCCAACAGACACAAAGGGGAAGGTAAATTAAACAGAGGAAAGGATGGGCACATGGTCCTACAAAAGCTCATAGTGGGAGAAGGTAGTATTTTCCCCTTATATTTGAGTCAACATTTCAGGTAGTGAAAACAGCATGTGCGAAGGCCTCAGGACTGGCAGGAGCACAGCATGTTTGAGGAATTTAAGAAAGGTTTATGTATAGGAGACTGAAGGGGTTTGGGGGCGGGGGGGGGCGGCATGCAGATGGCAGGCCAGGCTTACTAGGCCTTATCAAAGTCTTTGTCTTAATCAAGAACAAGTAAAACCATCGGAACATGTGATATGTGGCCTTTTAGACAGGCTCAATGATCCACACCTCCTGAGATTCATGCCCTTAAGATTCCTCTCCCTTTGAGTGTGGGCTTGACTCATTGGCTTGTTTCTAATGAACAGAACGCAGGAGTGATGGGAGATCACTTCTGGGACTAAATTATAAAAAGACTGGGGCTTCTATTTTGGATGCTTTCTCTTTTTCTCTCTCTCTTGGTTTACCAGCTGCCATGTTGTGAGGACACTCAGGCAGCTTATGGGTGACCCATGTGGTGTGGTCATTGTCAACATACACATAACATGAGCCTGCAAGCAGGTTCCCCAGCTCCAGCTAAGCCTTCAGGTAACTGTAGCTCAACCATAGCTTCACAAGAGATGGTGACCAGGGTCACCCAGCTAAGCCATGCCCAGATTCCTGACTTACAGAAACCAGGGAATAATAAATGTTGGTTGTTTTATGCCAGCAAGTTTTGGGGTAATTTGTTACATAGCAAAAGATCATTGATACAGAGCATATTCCTTAAGGGGCTGGCATATTTCCATCATTTAGCAAATACTGGGGAGCTACCATGTGCCAGGCCTGTTTTAAGCGCCGACATGATACATTTTATAAATTTCTATGCACTTTTTGGAGTGGGTAACAACATTGTTAACACTGTTTAAAATTCCAAAGTAAGGATAGGGGACAGAAGGAAAAATCTCTCCCTACAGGCACTCATCTCCTTTGCCATGGCTTACTTAATGTTATCCATTTCTGGATACTTCTAAAACTCTTCTAGAATACTGGTACTCTTCTAGAATACTAGTATCTTCTGGATACTTCTAGTGTACTCCTCTAGAAAGATTTTATGCACATACAAACAAATATACAGTTAACTCTTGTACAACATGGGTTTGAATTGAGTGTATCCACTTATTTTTTTTAAATTTTTTTAATGTTTATTTTTGAGACAATGCCAGAGACAGAGTGCAAGCAGTGGAGGGACAGACAGAGGGAGACACAGAATCTGAAGAGGGCTCCAGGCTCTGAGCTGTCAGCCCAGAGACCTACACGGGACTCGAACTCACGAACTGTGAGATCATGACCTGAGCTGAAGTTGGATGCTTAACCGACTGAGCCACCCAGGCGCCCCGAGTGTATCCACTTATGTGTGGATTTTTCTAGTACACTACTGTAAATGTATTTTCTCTTATGATTTTCTCAATAACACTTTCTTTTCTCTAGCTTACTCTATTGTCAGAATACAGTATATAATACATACAACATACAAAATATGTGTTAATCAACTATTTGCATTATTGGTGAGGCTTCTGGTCAACAGTAGGCTACTAGCAATTAAGTTTTTGGGGAGTCAAAAGTTAGACACAGGGGCATTTGGGTGGTTCAGTTGGTTAAGCATCAGACTCTTGATTTGGGCTCAGGTTGCCATCTCATGATTCATGGGATTGAGCCCAGGCTCTGCACTGACAGCTTAGAGCCTTCTTGTGATTCTCTGTCTTTTTCTGTCCCTCCCCCACCTGCACACACAACACACACACTCTCTCTCTCTCTGTCTCAAGATAAATAAACTTAAAAAATTAAAAGGAACATTCTATGACTATACATGGGGAGTTGCCTCATTGTTTTTCATAGCCATATAGAATTCCATTATATGAATGTAACCCCTTAGCCTGTCCCCTATTGATAAACCCTTTGCTAGTTTCCAATCATTTGCTATTACAAACAATGGTGCAACAAATAATCATCACCATACAACATTTTTCCCTATAGGATAAATTTGTAAAAATGTATCCAAAACTATGCAAAAGCATAACTTTGATAAATATTGCCAAAGTACCATGGCCGTGGTACAGCTGGATAGAAGCTTCCTAGTGTACACGTCCATCAGCAACAGTAAGAGTTTCTGCTTCCCCACGATTGTCGACAGTGTTATCAAACGTTTTCATCTTTGCCCATCTGATCAGTAGGAAATGGTATCTTAGTGAGGCCTGAAGTTATCCTTTCTGTATTATGTGTGAAGTTGACCTCTTTGACATGTTTAATAGCTGCTGCATGATTACGGGTGTTTTGTAAATAATAGCAACAATAAATATCATTAATGATAATAATAGAATCAAACAAAAAACACTCTTGCTGCCAGAGTGTAGAAAGACTATGGGGACCAGAGCTGATGCAAGGAGCCCAGACAAAGGAGGAGGGACTGCAGCAGATGGACCCTGGGGTCTTTCAAAGACTAAATAAAGAGGACTTTGTGAGCGCTGTGTGTGTGTGTGTGTGTGTGTGTGTGTGTGTGTGTGTGCAGACGCGCATGCGCACTTTGGGAGCCATTGGTTGGGGAGAGGCTGTGCCAGGATTTATTTTCAGTCTCTGGCTTGTGCAACTTGAACAAAGATGGTACCCTTCCCTGAGACAGGCAATGCTGAAGGAGGGCCAGGTTTGTTGGGGAAGATCGAATATGTTTTCCACTGTTGCTATGAGAACCACTAACTTCTTGCCTTTACTGAATGCTGCGCATTACTCCTACACCTTAGTGGAGTTTTAAACAGCAACACGTATCTTGGATTTAAAATACCAAGCTAGTAAATCACATGTGCAAAGAGGTATGTCAGTCCATCTATAAAATGTTAATTCTTTCCCTCGTCTTCTGCAATGTGCTGGGGAATCGGGTGCGGGAGAAAGTGGCCGAGGCTGGGAGTCGCCTGGAGCTGTGTTCAGAGCAGGACGTGGCGGCTCAAATATAAACTCAAGCAAATGATGCAGGTGAACAGGCTTCCCTGAAATTGGTTTTCTCCCGCCTGTGGCCTGTGAAGCCACTTGAGGCATCTGAAGCTCTTCAACTTTTCACTTCCCAGGAGCCTTCTGATTCAGAGTGTATAACATTAATGTTCTCCCGGTGGCTGTGCTAGATCCCATTCAGTTCCTAGTCTGTCATTCCAGGTGGAGGAGGAAGTAACTACCAAAAAAAAAAAAAAAAAGAAAGTATTGTTTACAGTGACATATGTATATATCTTCTTGGAGGGAAAAAAAAGACTATCACCTTAAAATACCAACTAAACTGGACAGATGATACTGTGATAATCCATGTTATTTTTTTACCACCCTTCTCCTAACCTTCCAGCTCAGGCTCCTACCTGTAAATATTGCCCCAAGCCACCAAAATCAGAGACTATGTCACTCAAATTCCTGGCTCTTCTACTTCTGAAGCTAAGGTCTGGGGATAAGAAAGAAAGAACAGTTCCTGCTCCTCTGTCCAGGACAGTGATTTTCAAATTGTGGTCTCTTAACCAGAAGGATTGGCATCATCTGGCACCTAGTTAGAAATGAAAATTCTCAGGTTTCGCCCTAGACCTACAAAATCAGAAGCTCTCATGTGTAGGGCCCAGAAATCTATATTTTTAACACCCTTGGGGTGATTCTGATGCACAGTGAAGTTTGGGGACCACAGGCTGAGAGAGTTACCAGGTCCCAATGTGGAACAGTAAAAACAGTTGAAGTGCTACCTGAGCAGTGGGAACTGAAGCATCAGCCTCACAGAACTCCCTGGAGAACAGCCAAATGCTTCGCCATGAGGCCTGGAGGCTTGTTGGATGTAGATGGTCCACACCCCACTTGGTGCCCTGACCCATGACAAATTGAGCTGAGATGTGGAACCTGACCAGAAATCCCCAGGCCAAAAGGGAATCACAGACACCTCAGCCAACACCAGCAGGAGCGCTGAGTAGGCACAAGAGAAGACCATACACCATTGCCAGCAGGAGACAGAGGACCCCTGATGAGGCCCAGATATTGCTCTGCTGCTCCAGTCTGGTGCCAGATTTGGCTAGATATAAACATCTACTATCAAGCAGCAGCTTGACCACATGCTAAAATTTCTTCCTTCTACATAACATCTTTAGATGTGGTAGAAAATACATGTAAAAGCAGAATAATAAATTCATAGCTAAGACTGAAGTCAAGAAAGGGAACTTCCTTGGATTTGAAATGGTAAAGCTTTTCTTTAAAAAAAAAAAAATAAAAGAGAGAGAGAGAGGAAAATGCATATGGGAAATAAGAGAGGCTGTAGCCATCTGTATGTAGCCTGGAGGCCAAGACTGATACTGGCTGTGCAGAGATGCCTCCAGCTGGCTGCCTACAAGGAGCAGTTCACAACTCAGAACACACTGGGGAGAGTTTTCTCTTAGAAGATAAGTGCAGAACCAAATATTAACAAATACCCAAGGAAGTTTTATACTATAAATGCAAAACAATACAATTGATGGAAGAACCAAGGGTATAGTGATAGTAGAGCATCTGAAAAAAAAATCTTTAAAATACATATACCTTAGAGAAATAAAGGAAGAAGTCATACTAGAACCAATTTTGACCTTTCAAAATTAAAAAAAAAAGCAATTACTAAAATTAACAATTCAATACAGGGGCTGGGCAGGCAAGGTGCTGAACAGAACTTGCAAAGAATCATGTGAATGTGTGGCCACGTGCATGCACACACACACACACACACACACACACACACACACACCATGAAACTTCAACACATCAAGGATAATGAAAAAAGAGATAAGCTTCTAGAGAGAAAAAAATAGATTATAAGCTAGTTACAGAGAAATAAAAATTGGACTAATCAGATTTCTTATTAGCAAACTTTGAAGCACAAAGATGATGAATAAGAGTTTCAAAATGCTGAGGGAAAATACTGGCATAACTTGGAGCCCAGAGTACCATACCTAGGAAAATTATCTTTCAAGAGTGAGAATGAAACAAACTTTCAGGCACATTTAGAAAAATTTCCACCCAGGTATCTTTGCACAAAGAACTACTAAAGGATAATGCATGAAGAAAAGTGAACCCAGGAGGAAGTAATAAAATTCCAGAAACATTAATGAGCATATAAGTCAGTAAAACACTTTAGTAAATTTAAGTGAATTTTGATTTGGTGGAATTGGGAGAGTGCTTTTGAACAACAGGCTGGGAGTAAAATTCATTGGGCGGGAACAAAAGAACCTCTCTTGGCTACTTGAAGTAGAAAAGGAATCTATTAAATGAAATTAGATAAATTAATGAATCTGCAGGTGGGCCAGAGACTCTTGGCAGGAGCTAGATGGTAGAAATGGTGCTCAGATTACACTGCAGGACACTACAGGTGAATTCCTGCTGTTCCTATTGACACCTCTACGAGTCACAGGTAAGTTGTCTCTCCATAGTTCATGCTACTACCACTGCAGCCCTGGGAAGCTAGATGTCTACCACTACTGAGGCCAGAATGGATTCTGCATAATACTTACTTCTTATTCTTTCTCTCTTGAATAAAATGTTATGGAGCCTCACTAATGGCATGTTTGCACCCTGGATGCTATGGAGGCTGAGATGTCAGTTTCTGGTTCCTGCCTTGGGGAGACATAAGCTCAAAAGATAAGAAATTCCTCCAAACTTAGAAATTTATGAAGAGGTTGAGTAGCCCCCAAAAGGATGACAATTTTCTGCTATGAGCAAGAAAAGATAATTTTAAAAAAGAGAAACATAGATAAGGCATAATAAATAAAAAACACAAAATAAGATATCAGAAGAGTCCAAATATTTCTTTAATCACAATAAATATAAGTGAGTTAAATTCACCTATTACAAGACACAGACTCCCATACTGAATGTCTTCAAAAATAATTTAACAATAGAATTCATTTATATAATTATTATATATTTGACAGGAGCTTGATGACCCACTCAAACTGGGTAATTTGAAAAGAGTTTATTAATACTAGTTACTTTAAAGAAACAATAAAACAAAACCTTTCACAAGTGTGATAAGAAAAATCAACATTAGGGCCAAAAAGAGAAGAGATCATGGCTGCAGAGTTACTTTTCAAAATCATAATACATAAAAGGCATATTGCTGGTTTTAAGAGGACAGAGTTAAGATTTATGTGCCTCCTTCTCCTATTATAAATCACTCTGAAAAGTTAAAACATTATGAAACAGATGTATGAAATCTATTTCAACTAAAGTAGACATCTCTAATCTTCAGTCACAGTATAGGAATATATATGAATAAATATATCACATATCATATATAAATGATAATTTAATAATAAATGTGATATATATCTGAATATATATATTTAATGTTCCAAATTAAAAAATTATTGTCAGATTGGACTTCAAGAAGAAAAAAAGCAAATTTAGTTATTTCTTGCCTATGAAAGACATGTATTAAAAAAATGCAGATATTCGGGCACCTGGGTGACTCAGTCAGTTAAGCATCCAACTCTTGATTTCAGCTCAGTCATGATTTCATGGTTCATGAGATCAAGCCCCACATTGAGCTCTGTGCTGACAGTGCAGAGCTTGCTTAGGATTCCCTCTTTCTTCTCTCTCTGCCTCTCCTCCGTGTGTGCTCTCTCTCTCTCTAAAAAATAAATAAATTAAAAAAAACAAAGCCTATTTTAAAATGCAGATACAGAAAAACTGGACTGACCAAGCAAAGACTAACTAATGAAAACAGGTGTAGCTAAATTATCAAAATAGTCATTAATGAAAGAGCAGTATTTGAGATAAAGAGGGTATTTCATAATGATAAAACAGAAGCCACTAGTAACAAACAGGAATTCTAAATTTGTTTATACTTAATTACATGGCCTTAAAACACAGAGAGCAAACATTCACAAACCTAAAAGAAATAAATTAACAATCATTGAGGGGAATTTTAATATATCTCTCTCAGTACTTGATAAAACTGACAAAAATATCAGTAATAGAATCTTTGAGCAACACACTTAGCAAACTTGATCTAATTAAAATCTGTGGTACACATTGAACATGCAAAGCATGCAGAAATAAATTTTGATATATGTATACAGTGAAAGCAATGAAGCCATGAAAAGAAACAAACTATAGCTTCATACAATATAGGTAAAACCCATGAACATATTTATGACCAAAAGAAGCCAGACCCAAACTAATACATCTTGTATAATTTTAGTCATATAATGTTCAAAATTAGGAAGTCTATCCATATCAGAAACTAAGGTATTGGTTACCTCTGCCATGAAGAAAGAGGAAAAAGATTGGGAGAGAATATGGGAAGGGGGTGCTGGGGTGGTTCAGTCGAGCATCTGACTCTTGATTTCAGCTTTGGTCATGTATTTGTGGTTTGTGAGTTCAAGCCCTGCATCAGGCTTCATGCTGACAGTGCAGACACTGCTTGGGATTCTCTTTCTCTCTCTGCTCTGCCCCCACTTGAGCTCTCTCTCTCTCTCTCTCTCTCTCTCTCAAAATAAATAAATAAACTTTAAAAAAATTTTAAAGAGAATATGAGAGGGACTGCTGGGTGTTTATATACAGTTCTGTTTTGAAATTTGGATAATGGTTACAAGGCAAGTTCACTTTGTCAAGTTCCTCAAAGTGTAAACTTATGATTTATGCATGTTTCTTTCATTTTATTTCAATAAAATGTTTATTAAAAGTAAAACTACTATAAGATGACAGAATAGATTTTATTCCATATATTTAAGGATAATCTAAAATTATAGTAAAAGATGAAAACAACATGAGCTATTCAGTTGATGCCCCTCTTAAATAATATCAAGTACGATTTCACATGTGTTAATCCAATAAGAATAAGTGAAATTTATAACCTGGTGAGGACAACATGAAAGATACTACTTGTTGCTTACTTGTTATCCCCTTCTTATTAATGGAAGAGGTGGCAACATGCCCAGTTATAAATACTTACTGCTTGCAGTTGAGGATTGTGACATAGCCTAGTTGCAGCCAAAACAGATGAAAATGGAAGTCTAATCCTTAAACTTTGGAAAAATCTATGTTTTTCAGATAAAAGGAGATAGACTTGGCCTTTTACTCTAGCCACTCCTTCTACCTGGAAAGCAACCCAAGCCTGGAGGAATAGCAGCCATATTGTGACTATAAGAACAAAAACCACACAGTAAAGATGACATCAGGAAGTTGGAAAGAGACCTGGCCTGCCTTCCTCTGCATATTTTAGATGACAAAAATGAAACCTATATTTCTTTAAGTCATTGAATCAGGTTTCTTTTTTATGCAGCTAAATGCAGTCTTAACTGATATATCTACCAAAAATCTACAGCAAAGACCATGCTTAATAAACAAATAATAAAAGCATTAAATTTAAAAAGAATACAATGATGCCTCTTTTCACTACTGCTAAGTAACATTGTATAACTATTCTCTCTGATAAGATCAGACAAGAAAAATACCTAATATATAAATATTAGAAAGGCAGTTGAATAACAATTATTATTTGCAGACCATATGATTGCTTCCCTGGCAATCCTAGGAAAACCAACTAATAAACTATTAACCTATTAAAATAATTCAGCAAGGTGATGAGATACAATACCAAACATATAAAATTCAAAAGTTCTCATATACTTCATCTATAATTAATCAAAAAATTAAAAAAGAAAGATGGTGATATAAATAATAGAACGTAAAATTTAATTGAAGGACATAAAAGAAAGACTGAATAGACAAAGCAATCCTGAGAAATAAGAACAAAGCTGGAGGTATCACAATACTAGACTTCAATATATACTACAAATTTGTAGTAATGAAAACTGTATGGTACTGGCACAAAAAATAGACACATAGATCTATAGAACAGAACAGAGACCCCAGAAATAAACCACATTTACATGGTCAATTAAATTATGACAAAGGAGGCAAGAATATATAATGGAGAAAAGACTTCAATAAATGGTGCTGGGAAAACTGCACAGCTCCATGTAAAAGAAAGAATGTAGACAACTGTCTAATACCATACACAAAAATAAACTCAAATTGAATGAAAGACCTAAATGTGACACATGAAACTATAAAAGTCCTAGAGTAGAGTACAGGCAGTAATTTCTCTGACATTGGCCATAGAAACGTTTTTCTAAATATGTCTACTAAGACAAAGAAAACAAAAGCAAAAATAAACTATTGGGACTACATCAAAATAAAAGGCCCTTGTACAGTAAAGGAAACTACCAACAAAACAAAAATAAAACCTACTGAATGGGAAAAGTTATTTGCCAATGATATAGCTGATAAGGGGTTAATATCCAAAGTACATAAAGAACTTCTACAACGAAGAAGAAGAAGAAGAAGAAGAAGAAGAAGAAGAAGAAGAAGAAGAAAGAAAAGAAGAAAGAAAGAAAAGAAGAAAGAAAGAAAGAAAGAAAGAAAGAAAGAAAGAAAGACCTAAACAACCAATTAAAAAAGGGACAGAAAACCTGGACCTGAATAGACATTTTTCCAAAGAAGACGTACAGATGGCCAATAAACACACGAAAGAAATGTTCAACTTACTAGTCATCAGATAAATGCAAATCAAAACTACAATGAGATATCACCTTACAACAGTTAGAATATCTGAATTCAAAATGGCAAGAAATAACAAGTCATGGCAAGGACTTGGAGAAAAAGAAACTCTCATGCACTTTTGGTGGGAATGTAAATGGTACAGCTACAGTATGGAGGTTCCTCAAAAAATTAAAAATAAAAATACCATATGATCCAATAATTCCACTATTGGGTATTTATCCAAAGAAAAGGAAAACACTAATTTGAAATGATATGTTCACCCTTATGTTTATTGCAGCATTATTTATAATAGCCAAGACATGGAAGCAACCTAAGTATCCATCAAAAGACAAATGGATAATAAGAATGTGGTGTAAGGGTGCCTGGGTGTTTCAGTCAGTTGAGTGCCTGACTCTTGACTTTGGCTCAGGTCATGATCTCACAGTCGTGGGATTGAGCCCCACATGGGACTCCCTGCTGAGTGTGGAGCCTTCTTGGGATTCCCTCTCTCCCCCTCTCTCCGCCTCTCTCTCTTTCTCTCTCTCTCAAAATAAATAAACTTTAAAGAAGAAAAAGAAAAAAATATATATTTACTATGCAGCCATAAAAAAGAATGAGATTGTGCCATTTGAGACAACATGGATGGATCTAGAGGGCATTATGCTAAGTGAAATAAGTCAGACCAAGCAAGACAAGTACCACTTATGAATAGAATCTAAAAAACAAACAAACAAAAAGCAGAATCAGACCTATAAATATAGAGAACAAACTGATGATCGCCAGAGAGGATGAAGGTGTGGGAATGGACAAAATGGGTGAAGAGGAGTGGGAGATACAGGCTTCCCGTCATGGGAGGAGTAAGTCACAAGAATAAAAGGCACAGCATAGGGAATATAGTCAACAATATTGTAATAGCATTGTATGGTGATAGATGGTAGCTACACTTGTGGTGAGCATAGTATAATGCATAGAGTAGTTGAACAGTATCTTGTACACCTAAAAATAATGTAACATTGTGTGTCAATTATACTCAATTAAAAAAAAATTAGGTGTGCCTGGCTGGCTCAGTCAGTTAAGCATCCAACTCTTGATTTCAGCTCTGGTCATGATCTCAGGATTTGTGGGGTAAAGCCCCCATCAGGCTGTGGGCTGACAGTGCAGAGCCTGCTTGGGTTTCTCTCCCTTTCTCTCTCTGCCCCTCGCCCACTCTCTCACACACACTCCCTCTCTCTCTCAAAATAAATAAACTTTTATTTATTTATTTTGAGAGGGAAAGAGAGCACAAGGGGAGGGGCAGAGAGAGGGAGGGAGAGAGAGAATCCCAAATAGGATCCACACTTTCTGTGCAGAGCCCAGTGTGGGGCTTCAACTCATGAACCATGAGTTCATGACCTGAGCTGAAGTCAGACACTTAACCAACTGAGCCACTCAGGCGCCCCGCCCTCCCCACCAAAATGTTTTTAATGTGAAATACTATGACCAACAATTCCATCTCTAAGTGTCTAGAAAAAGACACATGTCACTAAGGAGATTTGTAAATGTTTTCTGCAGCATTATATGTAATAGTGAAACACTGGCAATCACATAACTGCTTAGTAGGGAAACTCCTAAGACATGGTGGACCAGTAAGCATAGTGTGCCAAGTGCTTTTGTTTATGAGGTAAGCTGTGAGCACATTGGAAGGAGAAATGAATTCTAACTATGAGTAGTCAGGAGAGGCTTCATGAAGAGACACAATTTGAGCAAATACTTGAAGACAGTTGGAGATGCCTATGGGCAGGAAAATGGGATGAAGGGTATTCTAGGAAGAGAAAACAAGTGTGTAAGACATAAAGGTTTAGAACAATGTTCAGGAAATACATAACACTATGAGTCACCATAATAGAGACTGAATAGCTGAATTCACCCTTTCCAAGACTTTCTTCCTTCTAGGCGGACACATGGGATGCAGATGTGGTCAATGAGACAAAAGAGGAGGTCTGCTCCAGGGGGTGTGCAGCTGCTTTCCTGATAAACAGAAAGACATTGCTTATGTGTCCTCTTTTTCTGTCTTCCTGTTCTAAATGCAGATATAATGGCTACACAGACATCTTCTAATCATGAAGGATAGGTTGAAAGAATCAGAGATGGTTGACCCTGACAATATGGAGCCTGCAAATGCCTACCTCAAATTACATAAGAAAAATTAACTCTATTTATTTAAGCCACTGTAGTTAGGTTTTCTCTTACTTGCAGCTCAAATAATTTCCAATTGATTTACATTTTTTTAATTAAAAAAAATTTTTTATTGTAGGCTCCACACCCAATGTGGGGCTTGAACTCAAGACTCTGAGATTACAAGTCATATGCTCTACCAACTGAGCCAGGCAGGTACCCCTGATTTAGCATATTTTTCAAGTATGACTATCACAAAAGAGAGCCAAAAGAAGCCCAGAAAATGATGATGAAAATCTCATAGTAAAGCTGTTGACTGTTGACCTCCCAAACTACCACCAGAAGATCCTTTTGATTAAACATACCTAAATCTATTAGGCCAATTGCAGTAGGGAAGAAAATCATGTTGACAGATCTTAGTAATGTCTCAACAGTGTGGAATCAGTGAAAGATATTTATCAGTGAAAGATATTTAGGGTCCAAGCTGGGTGATTTTCAGGAGGGTCTCACAAGATGGGAAAGTGGTTGGATGGATAATGTTTATGACCTGATAGTTTTGGATCATTGGGCACAATGAAGCAGGGTTCTTAGAGAGCCTTGATGAGTATGTTTTGAGTCCTGATAAGTAAAGTATTTATAGTTGATTCACTCTGTAGAGCAAGTGTTTCCTGAAGTAAGTAATAAGTTATTTTGCCATGTCCCAGTAATGTTTAGTACTGGGATAGGAAAGAATTTTGGCTGAGTTCTTCCAGCTGAGTGCAGAGGACAACTCAACCTTACTGGAGCAGGTCAAAGAGTTTTAGGAAAGGCCTATTAAATAAGATGAAAATTACATCACCCTTTAAGAAACATTTTAAAGCTGTTTCAACATGTTGATATAGGAGAAGGCAATTGAAGGGTTTGGGTCATTTACGACTGATCAGGCAAAGAGACAAAATTCAATCATTTACTCAAGAAAAAAGGAAAGCATTCTGCAAGGAAGGAAATTCCAGACACTACATAACTCTGCCATAATCATACATGACCATAATAATGAAGTGTAATAATATAATTACCTAATACTAATCTAACCAAAATTATTATGTTTGCATCATGGGAAGAGAATGGGGTATGTATGTGTGAAAGCACACTAGGTGCCAAGGGAGATATTTAAGAGATTAATTTTTAATCTTCCATTAAAAATGTTAAGAAAAATTACAAAATAGTAATGAAAGTATGTTATTTAGTGATATGAAGGTAAATATTAAAAGAATCAGCTAAAATATTTTCAAGGGATTGTGTCTGGAGAAAGAGAAATGGTATAATGGTGTGTTAATATTGGAGGACTTACGTTTTTCATTAAAACTCTTGAGAAGTGTTTGATTTAAACTATGTGCTTAAAAATGTTTAACAATTTTTTTTAATTTTAAAACTTGTAAGACAGAAAACTGTCATTCATAGTCTGAGTCTGAGTTGCATCCAGACTGGATTTTGTGGTCTAATTATTTTTTATCCATTTTTACCACATCTTCTGCCACAAACTTTCTTAGAGAAATTGATCTTGAGCACATGTCAAAGTTCATTAACTTGCTAACAAGGGAATCAGTCAGGGGGTGAAAGAGACCCTGGTGCCAGGCCCAAGAGGTTATGGACAGAATGCATACATAAACAGCTAGTTTTTAAAAATAAACATCTAATTAAGTGGGGCATCTGGCTGGCTCAGTCAGTTAAGCATCTGACTCTTGATTTCAGCTCAGGTCATGATCTCACAGATTGTGAGCTCAAGCCCTGCATCAGGATCTGAGCTATTAGTGCAGAGCCTGCTTGGGATTCTCTCTCTCTCTCCCTCTTTCTCTGCTCTCTCTATCTCTCAAAAGAAATAAATAAATTTTTAAAAACCAACTCCTTAAGTAAATAGTGCAGTTTTATGTCACATGGTCATAAAAACACCATGTTTGTATCAGTTCTGAGAAACAAAATCAGGAACAGAAAGCCTAAGAAAAAAAGAACAGATGATAAGGGAACATCTGTGGTCATTAAGTGAATAAGAAAGGTTTGCTCCCAGATGGCCCATTTAACAGAGAAGCATTTAAGTTTATAATATTTATTTTACATAAACCTTTCACTGAGTCCCATCTGTTAGAAACAGATTGTGAAGGAGAGCTGACTTTGCACAGTGAATGCACATGCTACTAATAAAGTTGGAGGGTCAAACTGACCATTTCTAATTTGGGGACACATATTTTTGACAATTCGCACTAAAGTAAGATCAGGGAACCAGTAACGATAAAGAGAATTTGGGTTTCTGTTTTCTAGAATGATAAAATCATAAAACAAAAGAATTTCAGTCCTCAATGATCACACTAGAGTTTTAACAACTCTGTCTCACAGTATGCTTTGGGGGACAGAGCACCTGGTTTTTCTTTGATATATTCCTGAATTTTATGTGTTAATCTTGTATTTAGAATTCATGCATTTATAGTTTTCCTTTGTCAGTGTTCTTAGGTTTTGAATTAAAGTTATAGGATATTGTACAATGAGCTAGGAGAGCCTTACATCATTTTCTTTCTCCTGGACTTTTCCAGCTAATTAGCTGTTCTTTAAAGTTTACATAAAATTCAGTTATAAACCCATCTGTCCCTAGTGACTTTTCAATGGTAGAATTTTAATCACAATTTAAATCTCTTGTATTTGAAATTGGTCTATTAATGTTTTCCACTTCTTCTTAGTTATGGTAATTCATACTTTGCTAGGCCAAAAAAAAATTCTCTCTGGATTTTTATTATGTCCTCTCTCTCATCCATTTTAAAGGAGAATACATACTTTATTTTTAAACATCTTTATGTATTAAGGCATTTAAGTTTATAATATTTCTTTTACATAAACCTTTCACTGTGTCCCATATGTTTGGGCATGGAATGTCTGACTCTTCATTGTTTCTAGATAGCTTATAATTTTCCCTCGTGGGATACAACTAAAGTAGTACCTTACTAAATGCCTATATTAGAAAAGAAAAGTCAAATCAATGAATTCAGTGTCCACCTTAAGAAATTAAAAAAAGGAGACCAAATTAAGCTCAAAGTAAGAAGAGTCAAGGAAATAATAAAGATCTGAGTGAAAATCAGTGAAATATAAAACAGAAAAAGAATATAATCAATAAAATCTAAAGATGGTTCTTTGAGAAGATCAATAAAATTGATAAACCATTAGACTGATGAGGAACAAAGACAGAAAACACATCTTACAAATATCAAGGATGATAGAGGTGACATAATTACAGGTCCTACAGATATTAAAATGATAATAAGGAAATATTATGAACAATATTATTCAATAAATTCAACAACTTTGATGAAATAAACAAAATCCTGAAAGACATAAATTGCCAAAGCTCACTGAAGAAAGACAAACAATGTAAATGACCCTCTATCTATTAAAGGTATTGAATCTTAATTAAAAACTTTTCCACAAAGAAAACTCCAGAACCATATAGATTTACTAAGGAATACTTTCAAAATTTAAGGAAGAAATAATTCCTAGTCAGCATGAACTCTTCCAGACAATGGAAGAGGAGATAATGGTTACCAACACACTCTGTGAGGCAAACATTACCCTGTTACAAATCAGAAATTGAAATAAAGTAAACCTCTACCATAACATCAAAAACATTAAATATTTAGGGATAAATCAAATAAAAGATATGCAAGATATGTACGCTAACAAACCAAACATTGCTGAGAAAGATTAAAGAAGACCTAAACAGAGAGATATACTGCATTCATGGACCAAAAGATTTGACATTGTTGACATATTAATTCTCCCCAAATTAATATATAGAGTCAGTGTGAACCTAATCAAAGCCCTGCTTTTTGGAGGAATTAATAAACTGATTCTAAAATTTTAGGGAAAGGTATTACAAGAGCCAAAACAACTTTTAAAAAGAAAAACAAAGTTGGAGGCTTATATTACCTCATTTCAAGACTTAGTACAAAGCAACAATCAAGAGAGGTTTTATAGACAAAAGATAGACATAAAGACATATAAACATATAGACATAAAAGTAGACAAAAACATAATAGAACTGAATATAGGATGCAAAAATAGACCCACATATATATGGATAATTAATTTTCAAAAAGGCACAAAGGTAATTCAGTGAAGAAAGGATAGGATACTGGAATAAACACAAATCTATATTTTAAAAAATGAACTTCATATCTTTACCATATACAAAAACTAACTCAAGTGAGTCAAAGATCTAAGTATAAAACTTAAAACTATAGAAATTCTAAATCATATGAGAAAATCTTTGTGACCTTTGGTTAGGCAAATATTTTTGGTAAGACACAAAATCATAAGTCATAAATGAAAGAATTGATAAATTTGACTTCATAAAATTTTAAACTTCTGTTCTGGAAGTGGAAAATGCTATTAAGAAAATCAAAAGACATATGGAGTAGAGTTAAGATGGCAGAATAGTGTGGGGACCCTTAGCTTGTCTCGTCCCTGAAAGGCAGCTAGATCAGCATCACACAATTTTGAACACCTAGAAATTGATCTGGGGATTAACATAACAATCTATATAATTGGAGCCAGAGAACTTGGCAAAAATGCGGTGTGGAGAAGTGAATTGGGGGACAGAAAAGCTGCAGGGCCATGGAGG
Organism: Puma concolor; assembly: GCF_028749965.1. Lineage (NCBI taxonomy): Eukaryota > Metazoa > Chordata > Mammalia > Carnivora > Felidae > Puma > Puma concolor. Next base: position 128,172,741 of record NC_141672.1, on the reverse strand, counting down.
TCAGGGAGCTGTTTTCACAGAGAGAGGACAGAGAGAGAAAGAGAAAGGGTGAGACTGGAGTGCATCAGGATCGTACAAGAAAGGCATTCCCCCCAAAAGTAGCTGGAGAGAAAAAAGAGAGAAAGAGTGAAAACACTTGCAGGTCACTAAACAAGAAATCTGTTCCCCAAAACCATTGACAGGGAGAAAGGAGAGGGTTTCGGTACCACCAGAATTCTACAAGCAGTGGATCACAGAGTCTGAAGGCTGGGAGCTCAGTGCCTGGCAGTGCTCTGGTGAGGAAGTAGGCTAATCCACAGGAACAGGCAGGAGGGTCTGAGGGGTCCATATGCCACATGGGGAGAAGAGGTTTCCTTGATGGGAGTGCATTTGGTAGAAGCTATATGGCATCCCTGTGGGCAAAAGTTCCGGCCAACCCTGGAGACCAGCCACATTTACCAATATGTGAACAAAGACACCAGAGTACAGCAAAACCTGGTGCTGTCTGTGTGTTGTGATTTAACATTAACTCTGAGCCTCTGCCACTGCACAATTGTGCAAACATTTTCTAGGACAAGCTGGCACCCAGCATTGCTTGGTGAGAACTTCCCCCAGAGAATCAGCATGGGTCCAAGCTGTGGGGGTCTCTGAAATGTGCGGTTTTGAAACACAGCCCCATCTGAGACAAAACTCTGGAGGGAGGCACCACCTGGCAGGCAGATAGCTCAAACACAGACAGAGTAAAGGCGGGAGTGGATGGAAGCTTGAGACTAAGGAGGGGTGCTTATTTCATGTCTGTGAGGGCACAAAATTCCTGTACCATAGATTAGAGAGCTGGGTGAAGCCATTTTCACTCCTATTGTGTGTGCTCACACACTGATCCACCCACGTGGTGCTAAGCAGCACCACCAAGTGGAGAGTGAAGTTGATACACCAAACCCCACCCACGTGTGTCCTCAAGTCACATCCCCCAGAAGACCAGCACAAATCCCTTCCACCTGCTTAGTATGGACTTTGGTGTGCTGCGAAGTTTCAATTCTAGGGGAAACTGGATGTAAATTCATTCAGGTTCCATTCTGTTTGCTTGTTTGTTTGTTTGTTTGTTCGTTTTCTTTGTTTCTGTTTTTGCTTATGTTGTTTTCTTTTTTCTTCTCTTTTCTTTCTCTTTCTTGGATACAGAAAGAGCAATTTTTAAAAGTTTTGTTATATTTTTATTCTATTCTATTTTATTTATTTTATTCTATTTTATTATATAATTTTGTTTTTTTTTTTTTTCAACGTTTATTTTATTTTTGGGAGAGAGAGAGACAGAGCATGAACGGGGGAGGGGCAGAGAGAGAGGGAGACACAGAATCGGAAACAGGCTCCAGGCTCTGAGCCATCAGCCCAGAGCCTGACGCGGGGCTCGAACTCACGGAGCGCGAGATCGTGACCTGGCTGAAGTCGGACGCTTAACCGACTGTGCCACCCAGGCGCCCCTATAATTTTGTTTTTAATTTAAAATTTTTTAACTTTTTTTTTCTCTCTCATTCTCTCTCTCTCTCTCTCTCTCTCTCTTCCATCAAGCTTCTTTCAACAAGCAGACCAAAACACACCTAGGATCTAGCTTCATTTATTTGATTTTGTTTTGTTCTGTTTTTAATTTTTAAATTTAAAATTTTTTATTTTATTGAATTTTTTTCTTCCTCCAAAATGACGAGATAAAGGAATTCACCCCAAAAGAAAGAACGGGAAGAAATGATGGCCAGGGATTTAATCAACACAGATATAAGTAAAATGTCTGAACTAGAATTTAAAACCACAATTATAAGAATATGAGCTGGGGTTGAAAAAAGCAAAGAAGACACCAGAGAATTCTTTTCTGCAGAGGTAAAAGAACTAACATCTAGTCAGGTCAAAATTAAAGATGCTATAGTTGATATGCAATCTTGAATACTGCCATGATGCCAAGGATGGATGAAGCAGAGCAGTGAACCAGTGACATAGAAGATAAAATTATGGAAAATAATAAAGCAGAAAAAAAAAGAGGCAAACAAAGGCAAAAGATCACAATACAAGGTTTAGATAACTCAGTGACTTATTAAAGAGGAAGAACATTCATATAATAGGAGTTCTAGAAGAGGAAGAGAGTTAAAAGGGGGGACAATGTTTATGTGAGTAAATTATAGCTGAAAACTTTCCTAATTTGGGGGAGGACACAGACATCAAAATCCAAGAAGCACAGAGAACTCCCATTAGATTCAACAAAAGCTGGCAATCACCAACGTTTATCATAGTCAAATTCACAAAGTACACAGACAAGGAAAGAATCATGAAAGTAACAAGGGAAAAAAGGCCTTTACCTCTCAGGGAAGACAGATCAGGTTCACAGAAGATCTGTCCACAGAAACTTGGCAAGCCAGAAAGGAGTGGCAGGATATAATCAACGTGTCGAATTAGAAAAATATGCAACCACAAATTCTTTATCTAGCACGGCTGTCATTAAAATAGGAGAGATAAAAGCATTTACCAGAAAAACAAAAACTAAAGGAGTTCATTACCACTAAACCAGCCCTGCAAGAAATTTTAAGGGGAGCACTTTGAGTGGAGAAAAAACAAGAACATCACCAGAAACAGGCAACACAATGGCACAAAATTCATACTCTAAATGTAAATGGACTAAATGCCTCAATCAAAAGACATGGGGTATCAGAATAGGCAAAACAACAACAACAGCAAAACAACAAAGATCCATCTAAATGCTGCCTATAAGAGACACATTTTAGACCTGAAGACACCTGCAGATTGAAAGTGAGGGGATGGAGGGGCGCCTGGGTGGCTCAGTCAGTTAAGCGGCCGACTTCAGCTCAGGTCACGATCTCGCAGTCTGTGAGTTCAAGCCTCTCATCGGGCTCTGGGCTGACAGCTCAGAACCTGGAGCCTGCTTCCGATTCTGTGTCTCCCTCTCTCTCTACCCCTCCCCCATTCATGCTCTGTCTCTCTCTGTCTCAAAAATAAATAAATGTTAAAAAAATTTAAAAAAAAAGAAAGTGAGGGGATGGAGAATCATCTATCATGTTAATGGAGGTAAAAGAAAGCTGGAGTAGCCACATTCATATCAGGCAAAATAGATTTTATTTTATTTTTTTTCAGGCAAAATAGATTTTAAAAGAAAAACTGCAACAAGAAATGAAGAAGGACATTATATCATAATTAAGGAGTCTATCCATTAAGAAGATTTAACAATTGTAAATATTTATGCCCCCAACTTGAAACACCCAAATATATAAATCAGTTAATCACAAACATGAAGAAGCTCATTGATAATAATACCTTAATAGTAGGGGACTCTAATACCCCACTTACAACAATGGGTAGATCATCCAAGCAGAAAATCATCAAGGAAACAATGGCTTTGAATGATACACTGGACCAGATAGCCTTAACAGAAATGTACACAACATTTCATTCTAAAGCAGCAGAAGCACATTCTTCTCAAGTGCACATGGAAAATTCTCCAGAATAGATCACATACTGGTCCACAGATCAGACCTTAACAAGTACAAAAAGATTGGTATTGTACCATGCATATTTTCAGAACACAATGCTATGAAATTTGAAATCAATCACAAGAAAAAATTTGGAAAGACCACAAATACTTGGAGCTTAAAGAACATCCTAGTAAAGAATGAAATGGTTAACCAAAAAATTACAGAGAAAATTAAAAAGTACATGGAAGCCAGTGAAAATGAAAATACAACAGTCCAAAACATCCCATTCTGGGATGCAGCCAAGGTGGTCATAAGAGGAAAGTATATAGCAATCCAGGCCTTCCTAAAGAAGGAATAAAGATGTCAAATATACAGCCTAACCTTACATTTAAAGGAGCTAGAAAAAAAGAACAGCAAAAAAGCCCAAAACCAGGAGAAGGGAAATAATAAAAATTAGAGCAGAAATCAATGATATCAACACACACACACACACAACACACACACACACAACACACACACACACACACACACACACACACACACACAGTAGAACAGATCTATGAAACTAGGATGGGGTTCTTTGAAAGAATTAACAAAACTGATAACCCCCTACCCAGATTTATCAAAAAGAAAAAGGAAAGTACTCAAATAAATAAAATTACAAATGAAAGAGGAGAGATCACAACCGACACCACAGAAATATAAACAATGATAAGAGAATATTATGAGCAATTATATGCCAACAAACTGGACAACCTGGAAGAAATGGACAAATTCCTAGACACCCACACTGTACCAAAACTCAAACAGGAAGAAATACAAAATTGAAACGGACCCATAAAGAGTAAATAAATTGAATCAATAATAAAAATCTCCCAACAAACAAGTCCAGGGCCAGATGGCTTCCCAAAGGAATTCTACCAAACCTTTTTTTTTTTTTTTTTTGGTAAGGAATTCTACCAAACATTTAAAGAAGAGTTAATACACATTCTTTTGAAGCTGTTTGAAAAAATAGAAATGGAAGAGAAATTTCCAAACTCGTTCTATGAGGCCAGCATTACTTTGATTCCAAAACCAAAGACCCCACTAAAAAGAATTACAGACAAATTTCCCTGATGACCATCATGAATATGAAAATTCTTAACAAGATACTAGCAAATTGAATCCAACAATACATTAAAAGAATTATTTACCATGATCAAGTGGGATTTATTCCCGGGCTGCAGGGGTGGTTCAATATCTACAAATCAATCAAAATGATACATCACATTAATAAAAGAAAGGGTATGAACCACATGATCCTCTGAATAGATGCAGGAAAAGCATTTGACAAAATAAAGCCATCCTTTCTTGATAAAACCCCTCAAGAAAGTATGGATAAAAGGAACTTACCTCAACATTGTAAAGGCTGTATATGAAAGACCCACAGCTAATATCATTCTCAATGGGGAAAAACTGAAAGTTTCCCCCCTGAGATCCGGAACACTAGATGAATGTCCACTCTCACCACTGTTGTTCAACATAGTGTTGGAGGTCCTAGTCTCAGCAATCAGACAACAAAAAGAAATAAAAACATTCAAATCAGCAAGTAAGAAGTCAAATATTCACTCTTTACAGATGACATGATACTCTATGTGAAAAACCCAAGACTCCACCAAAAAACTGCAGAACTGATACATGAATTAAGCAAAGTCACAGGATATAAAATAGATGTGCAGAAATTGGTTGTATTTCTATACACCAATAATGAAGCAGCAGAAAGACAAATCAAGGACTCAATCCCGTTTACAATCTCATTTACACCAAAAATCATAAAATACCTTGGAAAAAACCTAACCAAAGGTTAAGTACACTGAAAATTATAGAAAGCTTATGAAAGAAATTGAAGAAGACACAAAGAAATGAAAAAATCATGGAAAAAACATTCATGCTCAATATTGTTAAAATGTCTACACTACCCAAAGCAATCTATACAATGCAATCTCTATGAAAATAACACCAGGATTCTTCACAGAGCAAGAACAAATAATTCTATAATTTGTATAGAATCAGAAAATACCCTGAATAGCCAAAGTAATTTTGAAAACAAACAAAACAAAACAAAAAGCTGGAGGCATCACAATTCTGGATTTCAAGCTGTATTGCAAAGGTGTAATCATCAAGACAGTATGGTACTGACACAAAAACAAACACATAGATCATCAGAACAGAATAGAGAACCCTGAAATGAACACACAAATGTGTGGCCAAATAATCTTCGACAAAGCAGGAATAAATATCCAAGGGAAAGGACAGTCTCTTCAACAAATGCTATTGGAAACACTGGACACCAACATGCAGAAGACTGAATGTGGACAACTTTATTACACCATACACAAAAATAAACTAAAAATGGATGAAAGACCTAGATGTGAGACAGGAAACCATAAAAATTGTAGAGGAGAAACAGGAAACAACCTCTTTGACCTTGGCTGCAGCAACTGCTTACTAGACATGTCTCCGGAGGCAAGGGAAACAAAAGCAAAAATGAACTATTGGGACCTCATCACAATAAAAACCTTCTGCACAATGAAGGAAACAATCAACAAAGTTCAAAAGCAACCAGCGTAATGAGAGTAGATATTTGCAAATGACATATTGGATAAGAAGCTAGTATCCAAAATCTATAAAGAACTTATCAAACTCAACACCAAAAAAAAAAAAAAAAAAAAAAAGAAAAAAAGAAAAAAAGAAAGAAAGAGAGAAAGAAAGAAAGAAAGAAAAGAGAAAACAAATAATCCAGTGAAGAAATGGGCAAAACATATGAACAGACACTTTTCCAAAGACATCCAGATGGCTAACAGACACATGAAAAAATGCTCAGCATCACTAATCATCAGGAAAACACAAATTAAAAGCACAATGAAATAACACCTCACACATGTCAGAATAGCTAAAATGAACAACTCAGGAAACAACAGATGTTGGCGAGGATGTATACAAACAGGAACCTATTTGCACTGTTGGGAATGCAAATTGGTGCAGCCACTCCGGAAAACAGTATGGAAGTTCCTCAAAAAATTAAAAATAGAGCTATCCTGTGACCAAGGAATTGCACTATTAGGTATCTATCCAAACGATACAAAAATGTTGATTCAAAGGGGCATGTGCACCCCAATGTTTATAGTAGCGCTATTAGCAATAGCCAAATTATGGAAAGACCCCAAATGTCCATCAACTGATGAATGAATAAAGAAAATGTGGTATATATATATATATATATATATATATATATATTCCATTGAGTAATATTCCATTATATATATTGTATATATTATACAATGGAATATGTATATAATGTATTATATATAATATATATACTTTATTATAATATTATTATTATACAATTTATTATTATATAATAATATATATTATAATATATTTTATGTAATGGAATATTACTTAATGACCAAAAAGAATGAAACCTTGCCATTTGCAACAAAATGGATGGAACTAGAGTTAATATGCTAAACTAAATGTCAGGCAGAGAAAGACAAATATCATATGTTTTTACTTATGTGTAGAATTTAAGAAACACAACAGATGAACATAGGGGAAGGGAAAGAAAAATAAGATAAAAACAGAGGAGGAGGCAAACCATAAGGAGACTCTTAAATACAGAGAACAAACTGAAGTTTACTGGAGGGGTGTTGGGTGGGGGGATGGGCTAAATGGGTGATTGGCATTAACCTTCATAGAGAGACCCTATGGGAAATAGCTGTTTGAAATTTTCTCCTTATTTATCACAGGGATGTAATGGAACATTTTCCATAAGCTCTAAGTGTCTTCTCTATGAGAAAAAATTCTCTTAGGTGTCACTACTAGAAAATCCTGATTGTTTTAGGTTATGGGCAAAGTTTTATCTTCTGGAACCTCTGCAATTTACAACCAATTGTTTTCTTATGTTGTTTGACTATTAAGAAGATCAGAGACAAATGTGTGGTTGACCTCTGGAAATTGCACAGGAGTGCAATTACTTCACTATTTCACTAATCATATCTAATTCCAAACACTGTGACTTTTAAAATCTATTTAATTCTGTTGTATTATATATACCTTTGTAACATGTATATATATGTACATTGCCCTCACATGAGGCAATATTGCATAAAATGAATTCAAAGCCAAAAATAAGTAAAATGTTGACTTTTCCATTGTCTTTTGCTGCAGTTTATATCAGGCTATCTTGCAACAATGGAGACTAATTTCAAAAAACCCAGCTCTTTCCCAAGAGGCCTAGAAGTGACATTTACTTTGGTCTATCTCCCAGTCTGCCCAGATCAAAAGATTGATTTGGGCATAACCCAAGTGAGCCTGTCTTATAGGGGCAGACATGCATTAACCAAAGCAACAGAGACTGATATACGAAGCAGAATTTCATATTATTAATTTTGGATGAAAAATAAATTCATCATGTAGTCCTTGGATGTTGCATTGACATGTTTGATGAACTTGGAATGCCAACCAAGAGAGTTAATTTTATGCCCCAAAATAATAATAAACAAACCCAAACATCTAGCATCAGCGGGGATAGTGTGCTCTGGGATGGTGATTAGAAAGGTTCTGCTAATCTTCAGCTCATTGGCCATCCCTTTTCCCTGTTCTCAATCTTCCTTGCTATGTCCATAGTCTTGTTGCAAAAAATTAATATTTTAGTTAGTAAATTATGTTTGCATTCCTGTTTTCCACTCTGAACTTAAATTTTTATTCTGATCACCTTGATAGGAGTTTTGGGGATAACTGCTTAGTTGTGCATTTGAAAACAATATCTTAGTTTGTTTTCTGGAAAAAATTGCTAATCATATCCACTACTTGTGGATTTTACTTATGTGCCTGGCGAAGGGCAACCCCTTTTTTCTCATCTCTGCATTCTCAGGAGGAGTTACTTGACACTTCTCTTAGTAAAAACATGGCAGCCTTCTTCACTTACAAAAAACAATTCTTTTGATTTATAAAAACAAAGACTTTATTTTTTCTTTTAAACAACTAAGATTTGGATGCAAACAGAGGTAGCTTTCTATATACAATAAGCATTCAAAAATAAATTACTTGTCCTACTGGTGAAAGGAACAGAAATAACACCTACTATTGCTTTAAACTCAGCAGGGTCACACCATCCACACCCCCACCCTGTGGATTCTGGGGAACTCTTTGTAAGTCACCCTGAGATATAGGATCCTGTTTTTGTAGCTGCAAGCTGAACATGGTTGTCTGACCAAAAGGTACATACAAGCCCACAATACTCTCAGTCCATTCAACAGCTCTGAGAAAAGTAAATTAAAATATTTTGGTTGAGAGATACAGAAAAAAAAGTTTACTCTCCTACCCCAGACTCCAAGAATAATTTTCAAGACTAGATCTTCTCATTCACTAGATCATCACTCTGGTCCTGTTCTTTTCTAGAAGCGTGCTTGTTGCACGAGTACCCACATCCACTCTGTGCCCATTGTCAATGTAAAGAGAGCAAGGAACAATGGATTTAGATGGAATATCTAGAGATATGCAGGTCCATATTCAGGTCTCCAAACAGGTATATATTCCCCTAAGACATTTAGTTGTTTATTTCTTAGAGACAGAAATACGGGAAGTAGCATGATTTGAGACATCAGGCAGAAGTGGGTTTTTACCCCAGCTCTTTTCTCATTTGTAAAAGGAGGTTAATATTAGAGCCCAATCTGATAGAACTGTTGTGAATTTAAAGCATTTAGCATAAGTTGAGGGATGGTGATTGTGCCCATGTAAAAATTATCTTTAAGCTGAGGTGAGAATTATCTACCTAGGGAGGTGACTCAGAGAGAAGGTAGGTGGGACAAACCCTTGGGACACAGGAGGGATAAAATTCCCCCCCAAACTCCCACAGACTGAAGGTTCTGACAGCTCGGACTGACACCTGTAATAATGCCTATACTAAATAGAGTAGAGAGCACTCAGCAAGCCACTGCAAGGTGGAGCAGATTTCAGGACGGTGTTCTCCTCAGAGTTCAGTAAGAAAAACCTCCATTTGTTGGCTTAACTGCCCAGTGGCATGAAGCTTCCTGCATCTCTACGATCCTAGTGGTCTCCTTCCTTTGCCAATCCTAAGGAGGCCAATGGTAAGTGGGCCAACTGCAAGCAACCCCTGTTCCTTCACCTTTCCCTTTTGTCCTCAAGAGACACAAAGAGGAGCAAGTATAATGGTCTTTAGACTTTCCTAATGACATTTTCAGTAAAAACATATTGTGTATGTCTCCCTATATAGGTGTACTTAATTATTATAAATATAAATATTATTATGTACATTATGGAACATAAAAGCAAAATTTGCAATGACATAAAAGAGAAATGGAAATGGAAATTTTAGTATTTTCTTTCTGTATTCCAATAGGTTGTCTCATGCACAATTTAAAACCATGGGGATTCCCTATCCCCTGTCCGACTAACTACAGATTAAGAAAAAGTCACAGTAATGGGAACTTTAAGAAAACCTGAATTGGGCTTTGAAACTCAAGTCTAGTCTTTCCACCAAAGAGCCATTCTACATGTTTTTAAAATGCTTCTCTGGGGGTGCCTGGCTGGCTCAGTTGGTGGAGTGAGCAACCCTTGATCTCAGAATTGTAGGTTCAAGACCCACGTTGGGTGCAGAGACTACGTAAAAAATAAATTCTTCAGGGAAAAAATGTTTCTCCAGCTTCACCACAGATTCTTTAGATGTTGGTGATCAAATTTTTGTATAATTAGAAAGCTCCAATATATGAGAATCTAGATTTGGTAAAACCAATAAGTATTGGTTTATATCCATTGTGAAAGCAATGTGAAGGCATTCCCCACTTTGTGTTTCTTCACATGCCACTATTCCTGAGCCATTTTAGCTAATTAATTTGTCCTTAATTTTGGTTTTTAGAATCTTTAATTCAGCTGACTTTCTCTGAAGTCTCAACATAGAAAGACAAGAAACACAAGGTAATAGTTTTAGTAATTCTGGAAGAAGATATTTTGAAACTTCTTTGAAAAAAACCAGTATTAAAAAGCTGATGCCTTTATGTATTCCCTAGAGAGTGAAGTGTCTGCTAGCCATCAAGCAAGTGTCAAATGGAATGGCTTACAAGTATTTGTCTTTTCTGGGGACCTTATTTGATCTAAATTCAGCAACCCTAACACCCTGAGATTAATGTCATCAACCTCATGTACAGCAATAAGGTGTGCACCTGCAACACGCTAATTCAAAGCTCGAACAGGTCAAAGATATGGTTTAGTTGCCCCTATCTGCTGTAAGGAAACTTATCAGGATTAAGAATCCACAATTTGACATTTTATTAAACTGATTTCTAAAAAGGTTAAACCAACAAAAGTAATGTATTCAACAATTTACTGAGCATTGACTAAATGCAAAGTGTTGTATAAGCACTGGAATATAGCAGTGAACAAAACAGCTTACACCCTAAGTCATTCTCACATGTCAACTACAACCATTACTAACTTGATAAAATAGTTAAACAATTTAAAATGTAATATTTTAAAATCTATTTGAAAAAAAACTACAAGTGGCCATTAGCTTTTTTCTCAATGATATACTATTGAGTTATTCTTGACATGAATTATGAACACTTCATTATTTTTTTTCTGTACTTGAAACTAATTAGAACTTTTCCATGTAGTTGTGGGGATTTTTGTTTGTTTCATTTTTGTGGTTAATTGTACTTTACTAGGATGCTTTCAGCTACATAGAGATAGCAAAAAACTCTAATCAAAGTGGCTTAAAAACTAAGGATATTAATTAGCTCATATAAAAGGCAGTTCAGAGGGAGAGTGATTTCAGAACTGAACAATCCAGCAATTAAAAATATCATTGAAAACTGTAGACTTCCAGTTTCTGATCTGGAATATAAGGATGTTGGACCTCATCATTCCATCCTAACAACAAGTGAAAAGCTAAGCAAACTAAAAAATTAATAACTCATTTTATAGCCGTCAGAGAAGTGAGGTCACAGAGCAAACTGCAGCCCCCAAAATTGGAGACACAGAAAGGCAGATACAGAGAACCACACATTACCAGAGCAGAACTCACAGGCAGAAAACACTGTGGGGACCAGTGCCATAGTGGAAAATGTATATTATAAGTGATGAATTGCTGGAGATTCATTGTGGACATGTCTATGAGTTAAAAATTCCAGTGGGGACCCCACGCTTTTGTGAGTTTTACCCCCAGAAATTTTACCATGTTCCCTCAGTGAATATAAGAAAAAGAAAATTTCCCCGGGGTAGGATGAAAGCACCCATTTTGAAATGTGCCAGAGCATTTTATTCTTTTTAAAAAGAAAAACAATTTTGCCAGATCCTAACTTATTGGTATTTTATTAAAGTCTAACCAACATGGGAGAAAGAAAATATCCAACTCCAGCCATTCTGTCTCACTTAAGGGGGAAGAGGCAGGAATTCAGAGGCACTAGTGAAATTCACAGCCCAGGGTACAGGTTCACTAAAAGACATAATCATAGGACTACTGAATGTTTCCCCTCCTTCCAGACATTACCACCACATTAATACAAGTCCTGTTTATTGGAATTTCTTTTACCCACTGCATCATAAATGGCTTTCAACAACCACAAAAACAAATTACAAGGCATACTAAAAGTTAAAGCACAGTTTGAAGAAACTGCGAGCATGAGAACCAGACTCAGGTACAACAGGGATATGGGAATTATTAGACTGAGAATTTAAAACAACTGTGGTTGATATGCTAAGAGCTCTAATGGATAAAGTAGACAGCATGAAAGAATAGATGGGCAATGTAAGAAGGGAGATGGAAATTGTAAGAGTCAGAAAGAAATGTTTGATATAAAAAAGAGACACTGTAACAGAAATAAAGAATGCCTTTGATGGGCTCACTAGTTGACTGCACATGGCAGAGGAAATAATCTCTGAGGATGTGTCAGTATAAACTTTTAAAACTGAAAAGCAAAGGAAAAGGCTGAATAAAAAAAAGAACAGAATATGTATGTAATTGGAATAACAGAGAAAGAAAGATAGAAAGGAATAGAAGCAATACTGGAAGTGATAATAATAAGAATTTCCCTAAATTAATGTCAGACACCAAACCACAGATCCAAGAAACTCAGAGAACAACAGGTAAAATAAATTAAAAACAACAACAAAAAACTACACCAAGGCATATCATTTTCAAACTACAGAAAATTAAAAATTAAAAAAATCTTGAAAGAAGCCAGAGGGAAAAACAGATATAGAGGACCAAAGACAAAAATTACATCTGACTTCTCCCCAGAAACCATGCAAGCAAGAAGAGAGTGAAATAAAATATTTACTGTTGAGAGGAAATAAAAACTACCAATCTAGAATCCTGTAACTTGCAAAATCATTCTGCAAAAGTGAAGGGGAAATAAAGACTTCCTCAGACAAACAAAAATTGAGGGAACTGGTAGCCAGTAGACCTGCTTTGCAAGAAACAATAAAACAAGTTCTTTAGAGAGAAGGAAAATGGTATAGGTCGAAACTCAGACCTACATAAAGAAAGAAAGAGTATTCCAGAAGGAATAAAAGAAGTAAGAATAAAAACATTTATTTTTCTTATTATCAATTGATCTAACAAGACAACAGTTTATTCAAAATAATAACAATGATATATTTGATGATTATAGCTTATACATAAGTGAAACAAATGGCAGCAATGTTACAAGGGATGGGAGGAAGGAATTAGAAATATTTTGTGACTATAAGATAACCGCACTACCTGCTAAATGGAATACTGTTATTTGAAAGTGGACTTGGATTGGTTGTAAATGTATATTGTAAACTCTAAAGCAATCACTAAGAAAAAGTTTTTAAAAATGGAAGTATAACTTATGTGCTAAGAAAGGAGAGAAAATGGAATTATACAAAATGCTTAATGAAAACTAAAAGTGGCAGAAAATTATAGAAGAGAAAAATAGGGAGAAAAAAAGGCAATAAATAGAAAAAAGTAACTGACATGGTAGATATTAACTTAACCGTATAAATAATAACTTTAAATGTTAATGGTCTAAATATGCCAAGACAGATTTAAACATTTAAGACAGATTTTAAAAGTCACAATGAATAAAAAAGAAAACAAGACCTAAGTATATGTTGTCTACAGGAAATCTGCTTTAAATATAAGGACACATAGATGAAAAGTAAAGTGATAGATGTACCATGCAAACTCAGTCAAAAGAAAGCTGGAGTTGCTATATTAATTTCAGACAGGGTAGACTTCAGAGCAAGGAAAATTACAGGGATAAGTAGGAATATTACGTACTGATAAAGAGGTCAATACTCCAAGAAGATATAGCAATCCATAATGTGTGTATGCCTAACAAAAGACGGTCAAAATACAGAAGGCAAAAACTGATAGAACTGTAAGGAGAAATAGATGAATCCATTACTATAGTTGGAGACTTCAACATCCCCCTATCAGATATGGACAAAAAAATTTGTGAGGACATAGCTGAGCTTAACAGCACCACCAATCAACGAGGTATCATTGAAATATATAGGTAACTTTATCCAACAGCAGCAGAAAACATCCGTCATAAACTCACAAAGAACATACACCAAGAAAGATCACATTCTGAGCTATAAAACGCATCTTAACAAATTTAAAAAATAAAAATAATACAGTGCATTCATTCTGACCACAATGGAATTAAAATAGAAACCATATAGAGATTAAACAATGCACTTTTTAAACATGGGTTAAAGAAGAAACCTCAGGATAAATGTAAAAATATTCTGAACTAAATGAAAATGAAAATATAACTTATCAAAATTTGTGGGATGTAGCAAAATCAGTGATTAAAAGGAAATTTATAGCAAGGAATTAATACATTAGAAAATATCTAAAATCAATAATCTAAGCTTCAACCTTAGGAAACTAGAAAAAGTGTAATTAAATAAAAAAATAACACAAGAAAAGAAATATTAAAAATTAGAGCAGAAATCAATGCAATTGAAAATAGTAAATCAACGAGAAAATAAAACCAAAATGTGTTTTTTAAAAAAGATCAGTAGAATTGATAAGCTACTAGCCAGGCTAACTAAGAAAAATTACTAATTTAGAAATTACTAATATTAGAAATCAAAGAGGAGACATCACTACAGATCACATGGACATTAAAAGCATAGTAAAGGAATGCTATGAACAAATGTATGCCCACAAAATTGATACCCTAGATGTAATGGGCCAACTTCTTGAAAACACAATCTACCAAAACTCATAAAAGAAATAAGTCAATCTGAATAAGCCTATATCTATTAAATAAATTGAATCAATAATTAATAACTTTACAAAACAGAATGTACCATGGGGCACCTGGGTGGCTCAGTCGGTTGAGTGTCTGACATCAGCTCAGGTCATGATCTCATGGTTCCTGTGTTTGAGCACTGCATTGGGCTCTGTGCTGATAGCTCAGAGCCTGGAGCCTGCTTTGGATTCTGTGTCTCCCTCTCTCTCTCTGCTCTTCCTTTGCTAGTTCTCTGTCTCTCTCTCTGTCACTCAAAAATAAATAAACATTAAAAAAAAAAAAAAAAACAGAATGTACCAGACCTAGATGGGTTCACTGGTAAATTCTACCAAACATTTAAGGAAAAACTTATACCAATTCTCTACAATCTTTCAGAAGATAAAGCAGAGAGAATACCTCCTAACTCATGCTATGAGGGCAGGATTACCTTAATCCCAAAACCAAAGGCATTACAAGAAAACTACAGACTGATATAGTTCATGAACATATATGCAAAAAACATTAATATATTAGCAAATCTACTCTAACAATGCATAAAAACAATTATACACTAAGGCCAAGTGGGATTTATCCCAAGTATTCAAGGCTGATTCAACCTTCAAACATCAATTAATGTATTCCATCACACCAACACGCAAAAGAAGAAAAATCAGATGATTCTATCAATAGATGTAGAAAAAACCATTTGACAAAATCCAACACCCATTATGATGGTTAGTTTTATGTGTCAATTTGAATGGACTAACGGCAGCTGAGATAGCTGGTACACATTATTTCTGGGTGTGTCTGTGAGGGTGTTTTTGAAAGAGATTAGCATTTGTGTTGGTTGGTAAACTGAATAAAGCAGATGGATGGTTCTCCCCAATGTAAGTGGACATTATTCGATCCTCTGAGGACCCAAATAGAACAAAAAAGTGTAGGAAGAACAAATTCACTCTCTCCTTCAGATGAGGCATCCATCTTCTCATACCCTCAGACATTGGCTCTCTTGGGTTTCAGACTTTCAGATTCAGATTGGAATTTACACCATTAACTTCCTGATTCTCAGGCCTTGGACTTGGACTGAACTACACCAGTCTTTCCAGGTTCTCCACCATGCAGGTAGCATATCTTGGTACTTGTTGGCTTCTATAACCATGTGAATTAATTCCTGCAATAAATTGTATCTATCTATCTACCTATCTATCATCTATCTATCTGCCTGTCTATCTATCTAAATGTATATATATTCTATTAGTTCTGTTTCTCTGAATAACCCTAATACACCTATCCATGATAGAAAAACAATCTCAGTAAACTAGGAATAGAGCAGAATTGATTGATTTTTTAAAATTTACAAAAACCCTACCACTAACATCATACTTAGTGGTTAGAAACTTGAAGCTTTCCTGCTAAGATCAGGCACATGGCAAAAATGTCCTCTCTCACCACTCCTTTTCAATATTGTATTGGAAATTCTAGCTAATGCAATTAGACAAGAAAAAGAAATGTATACAGATTGAGAAGGAAGAAATAAAACTCTTTGTTCACAGATGATGTCATCATCCAAATAGAAAATCAAAGAATCCCTCCAGGAAATACTAAGTAATTACAGCAAGGTTGCAAGATACAAGGTTAATATGCAAAAATCAATTGCCTTACTATATAGCAACAATGAAAAAGTGGAATTTGAAATTAAAAACACACTATCATTTCCATTAGCACTTCACAAAAAATGAAATACTTTGGTAAAAATCTAGCAAAATGTACAAGATCTATATGAAGGAACCATAAAGCTCTGATGAAAGAAATTAAAGATGACTTAAATAAATGGAGAGATAGTCCATATTCATGGTTGGGAAACTCAGTATTGTCACGATGTCAATTCTTCCCAACTTGATCTACAGATTAAATACAATGCCAATCAAAATTCAAGCAGGTTATTTTGTAGAAGTCAACAAAGATATTCTAAAGTTTATATGACAAAAGAGTAAGTACAGAGAACTCAATATTGAAGAACAAAATCAGAGACTGATATTACCTGATTTTAATATGTACTGTAAACCTGTAGTACTCAAGCAGTGTGGTATTGGTAAAAGAATAAACAAATTAATGAAACAGAATAGATAATAGAAATTAAAGAAAATGTGAATAAATGGAAAGATAGGGATGCCTGGGTGCCTCAGTTGGTTGACTATCCAACTTCAGCTCAGGTCATGATCTGGCAGTTCATGGGTTTGTGTGCCACATCAGGCTCTGTGATGATGGCTCAGAACCTGGAGCCTGCTTCAGATTCTGTGTCTCCTTCTTTCTCTCTGTCCCTCCCCTGCTTGTGCTCTCTCTCTTTCACTCAAAAGTATATAAATAAACATTAAAAATAAAAGAATATCTAAATGAGAAATAAGCATATTAAAAGGTACTCCACATTATATGTTCTCAGGGCAATGGAAATTAAAACAACAAGATGTCATGACATATCTATTAGAATAGCCAAAATCCAGAACATTGGCAACAACAAACGCTGGCAAGGATAGGAACTCTCCTTCATTCCTGATGGGAATTTAGAATGGTACAGCTACTTTAGAAGACATTTTGGTGTTTCTTAAAAGCAAACATCCTCTTTTTTGGTGGGGAGCAGAAAGAGAGGGAGAATTTTAAGCAGGCTCCATGACCAGTGTGGAGCCTGATGTGGGGCTCAATCTCACAACTGTGAGATCATGACCTGATCTGAAATCGAGTCATATGCTTAACTGACTGAGACACCCAGGCAACTCAAGTAAGTGTACTCTTACTGTAAGATCCTGTATTTATGTTCGTTGTATTTACTCAAATAAGCTGAAAAATACGTCCACACCAAAACATAGATGTTTATTGCAGCTTTATTCATAACTGCCAAAATGTGGAAGCACCCAAGATGTCCTTCACTAGATGAATGGATAAATACACTGTATTATATCTAGATGATGGAATATTATTCAGCACTGAAAAGAAATGAGCAGTCAAATAAAAAAGACAATAAAAAAAGACTGAGTACTGTATGATTCCAATTATAGGACATTCTGAAAAATGCAAAACTATTTAGATGCTAAAAATATCAGGTGGTTGCCAAGAGAAAGACGGGAGGGTGGGATAAATAGACAGCAGAGGTGTTTTAGGGCAGTGAAACTAATCTGTATAATACCATAATGGTGGATACATGTTGTTATACATTTATGAAAACTCATATAAGGTTTAACACCAAAAGTGAAGCCCAAGGTAATCTATGAGCTTTGACTGATAATGATGTGTTAATCTAGGTTAATTTTAACAAATGTACCATTCTTATGTAGAAGTTGATACTGGGGGAGGCTGTGCATTTATGGGGAAGGGGTTATATGAGTACTCTGTGCTTTCTGTTCAATACTGCTGTGAACCTAAAACTGCTCTAAAAAATTAAGCTTATTTAAAAGAAAAAAACATATATGTTCCACACAGAATAATTGGACATATCAATAATTTCCAATATATAAATTCTCAATTATAATTTTGATGAAAATATAAGCATTTTGTATTTTAAAATATTATCATAATAGAAAATTTTTTTTGAAAAAATGTAATGAGGTATTACAGATACATATGACTAAGGCATTTATTAAAGTATATGAGTAACAAGAATAATTATTTTGCTTGTTTTTTAATGTTCATAAAGCCACATCAAGCTTTTAAAATAATTATGTAGATGTACTAGATAATTATTTTTATTTTTTAGAAATAATTTTTCAGTGAAAATAGTTTTCTTTTAATTAAAAAAAACCACTGATAAAATGAACTCAACTTGTTATTCAATAATGAACACTTTTAAAATACCATTGAAAATAGAAATATAGATTACATGTTATGAACCCATCATTGGCAAGGTAGATGGAATTTAAGGCCAAATGTGAGACTTTACCTGAGGTTTATGTGTGTGTGTTGTGGGGGGGAAGGTAGGGAGGGAGCATGAATAAGTATTGATACCTAACAGAGTCAGAATTTTATTAGGGAGAAAATGAATGGATGCTAAGAGGCTATCAACACTATAACACATACTATTGTGTATATATTGCTACCAAATTTTATTCTGCTTATGAAAACAGAATTGTATTATTAATTGATGAATTAAATTCACAAAGTTAATTTTATTTAAAAGATTATGGATTTTCATTTAGTGTAAGTGTTTTTTATTTCCCTGAGATTTCTTTCATCTTTGACACATTATGTAGAAGTTTTCTGTGTAATTTACAAGATTCTGGAGACTTTTCCTATTATTTGTGGTTTCTAGTTTAATTCAGTTATGACCACAAGGCATTTTTTTATGGCTTTACCTTTTAAAAATATGTTAATGCTTGAGTTATGACCTAAGATATGGTCTATCTTGGTGAAGGTCCCCATACATTTTGGAAAAAATGTGTATCCTGTATTAGTTAATGGTACTGTTCAATTCTTCTGTATAGTTGTTGACTTTTGTTTAGCAGTTCTATACAATGCCAAGAGAGGTGTTAAAGTCCCCAATTTTAACTGTGAATTGACCTATTTTTCTTTCAGTTCTGTCAATTCTCACTTTGTACTATTTTGTAGCTCTGTTGTTTGGCGAACGTACATATATTGTTATATTTTTTCATGACCTGGTACTTTTATCATATGCAATGTACCTCTTTGTTCCTGGCAATTTTCTTTAGTTCTAAAGCCTACAACCACCCTAGTTTTCTTTAGTGTTTGCAAAGTATATATATATTTTTTCATTCTTTTATCTACTAATACCATTATATTTGAAGTGAGTTTATTTTTTACTTTTATTTTTAGAGTGGGAGAGAGAACAAATGAATGGGAGATAGGGAGAGAGAGAATCTTAAGCAGGCTCCATGTTCAGTGTGGAACTTGATGCAGGGCTCAATTGCACACCCTGGATCATGACCTGAGCCAAAATCAACAGCTAAATGCTCAACAAATTGAGCCATCCAGGAGAAACTGAAGTGAATTTCTTGTATATAGCATGTGGCTGGGGCTTGTTTTTTAACCATTCACTGAATATCTCTAAATTGTTGTGTTTAGACCATTTACATTTAATGTAATCATTGATGCATTAGGATGTAGGTCATTTTATTGTTTTCTGGTTTTTTTCTGTTTCCCCTTAACTGTCTTCAAGTGGGCTTGAAGAGAAATTCAAGTGAATTTTTTATATTATTTTTATATTTATATATACTTGTATGTTTTTATATTTTACATATAAAATATTTATAATATTTTAATACATTATCTACTATTCCATTTTTATTTGTCTACATATTTTAGTGTTAACTCTGTATAGTATTTTCAGTGGTTACTCTAGGGATTATAATATACATACACAGTTTATCACAGTCTACTAGTATCAAGTTACCTCTTCAAGTGGAATGTAGATACTTAATCACCATTTAGGTTCCATTATCCTTCCCCCTCCCTTATGTTACAGTTGTCTTGAGTATTACCTCTACATACATTGAGAACCACATCAGATGCTATTTTTGCTTTTAACTTTTAAGTAACAAGTATAACTAGATGTGTACTTGTCTTTTATAACAAGTTCAGTGTGTACCCCACTACTCATTTACTCAACATCCAATCATCCATGAATCTGAGACATTAACCACTTTCCCATACATTATGCATTTTATCCATCCATCCAAGATTCTTGAAATTCATCTTGATACTTCTACTATATTATAATCTGATATACCCCTAAGTTCATCCTCTGAGATTGATATTCCTTTCCTTTCCTTTTCTTTTCAACTCCTTCATATTGCTTTGTGTGTATTTACATTTACTTCATGAAGTAGTTTTCCCAACTGGACCATAAGTTTCTTGGCAATGGGTTTCTATTTATATTTTCCTCTAGGACGTGGGGTATTCCATCACCTGAAGTGATAGATAACCCTACAAACTCACTGCCCTCTGCAGGCCTACTGATTAGAAAAAAAAAAAAAAAAATCAGCTACCTATGCACTCACTAGATCATGCATGAAGTTTTCTGCAAAACTTATTCATATACCTATCACTAGCACCCAAAATACCTGCCCATATAGAACCTGTGAACATGAATTATCCCAGAGGAGCACAAATTTTGTCAAAATTCCGTAAGTTTAAAAGTTTGCTCTAAAAAACTTTCCCTGGGGCACCTGGGTGGCTCAGTTAGTTAAGCATCCAACCTTGGCTCAGGTCATGATCTTGTGGTCTGTGAGTTCAAGCCCTGCATCCGGCTCTGTGCCGATAGCTGGGAGCCTGGAGCCTGCTTCGGATTCTGTCTCCCTCTCTCTCTGCCCCTCCTCCTCTGATGCTCTCTTTCTCTCTCAAAAATAAATCATTAAACAAATTTTAAAAAAATTAAATTAAATTAAATTAAAAAAACTCTCCATAACATCCTCAGAAAGCACTTTGTCCCAAATATGTAGCTATGCAACTGTCAGGCATCATTTCATAACTCCATCCCACCTCACACACATGTGCATGTGCATGCACGCACACACACGTGCACACACACAGTCACACAGTAACATATTGTAATCAGTTACCCCATTTTGGACAGGAAAAAATTATTTCTATGAATATGATTTTAATAATAGTCCCTAAGTATTTAATAACCAAGGATTCCTCCAAATCAGAAAAAACCCAAATTAACAAATATGTCAAATATATATTATGTGTATATATAATTTAAAAAATCTCTTTAATTTGGCTTTTAATTTTGAACTTTTCATTGATAGAAGGAGTGAAGAATTCAATGCTGGAGTATAATTTGATGGGGTTTTTCAGTATATGTTGATGGGAATTTTTTAAGTTTCTTGCAAATATAAATCAAGCTTGCTCCAATTCCACAAGAACACCACCACAGTCTTTAGGATGGAGAAAAATCACTGGTTTTCCATGTGCTCCTATTTTGGGATCTTCACTTAGAATACGAATCTTCTTCTCTTTCAAATCCATCACAGCTGCATTTATATCATCCACCTTGAGAAAAGGAAATAAATAAGAACACATTTAAGATCACAAAAATACCAAATTATAGCATCTTAAGTATCTTAAGACTTTGAAGAAGAAATTATCTCCTCCAGTAGCTTTAGGCAGAATCATCCTTAAACTTTCAAAAAATTTCAGCTTAATGCTTCCAGAAAAGTAAAAGAAGTTGCTAGATTTCCATAGGTGAGCAACCACAATGCTTAAGAATTTTCACCATTATTAACCATTTCTCCTTGTAACCTAAAAAATGTATAATTTATAATATTTTCTTCTAGAAGTACTCTTGGTGATACTGCACATGTTTTTTCTTAAGAGCCCTGGGTTCTTAATAGAGAGAAGAGGCCTACCATATAAATGGGCAAGAGATTAAAATGGTAACAGATAAGAGTTTATGACACAGATTGTGGTAGGTACTCAAAAGGTAGGAGTGCTTCCCTGGATCCCCAAACCTCCCACCTGAAAAACCACCAGGTTATGACTTTTGAGATTAAAACCTGGTATACATGGGGTGCCTGGGTGGCTCAGTCGGTTAAATGTCTGACTTCAGCCCAGGTCATGATCTCACGGCTTATGGGTTCTAGCCCCACGTCTGGCTTTGTGCTAACAGCTCAGAGCCTGGAGCCCACTTCGGATTCTGTGTCTCCCTCTCTCTCTGCCCCTCTCCTGCACACACTCTCTCTCTCTCTCTCAAAAATAAACATTAAATAGGGGCGCCTGGGTGGCGCAGTCGGTTAAGCGTCCGACTTCAGCCAGGTCACGATCTCGCGGTCCGTGAGTTCGAGCCCCGTGTCAGGCTCTGGGCTGATGGCTCGGAGCCTGGAGCCTGTTTCCGATTCTGTGTCTCCCTCTCTCTCTGCCCCTCCCCCGTTCATGCTCTGTCTCTCTCTGTCCCAAAAATAAATAAAAAACGTTGAAAAAAAAATTAAAAAAAAAATAAAATAAAATAAACATTAAATAAATAAAAATAAAACTTCATACATATGAAAATGACTATTAAATTGCCACCAAAATGTTTTTCCCCATTCTGAAAAATCCAAACATTTATAGTTGTATAACTCTCTTCTCAATCATTTCTATTTTCTTCATATATACTGGCAGGCTAAGAAAGGAGCAAATGTGTTTCTATATACTTCATGAAAGAATGATTCTCCTCTATTTTGGAAAGTCATCCTCCTTAGACTGGCTCAGTTGGTTAAGTGTCCAACTCTTGATTTCAGCTCAGGTCATGATCTCACCGTTTGTGAGTTTGAGCCCCGCATCTGGCTCTGGGCTGAGAGTGTGGAGCCTGCTTGGGATCCTCTCTCTCCACCCCTCCCCCACTCACACTCTGTCTCTTTCAAAATATAGATTTTTTTTTTAAACTTTTAAAGTTTATTTATTTATTTTGAGAGAGTGAGCAGAGGCAGAGAGAGAGAGAGAGAGAGAGAGAGAGAGAGAGAGAGAGAGACAGGATCTGAAGCAAGCTCTGCACTGACAGCAGAAAGCCTGATGCAGGACTTGAACTAACGAACTGTGAGATCATGACCTGAGCTGAAGTCAAATGCTTAACCAACTGAGCCACCCAGGAGCCCCAATGGGAATAAATAAACTTAAAAAAAAAAAATAACTACTTTATAAAAATAAAAAGGTTACCTAATCATTCCCCTACTAATAAACATTTAGGCTAGAAGGGAAACCTAGACCCTTTTCAATGGTTAGATGCTAAATTGCCAATAGAACACAAGAGAGCTTGGTGATTGAGTTTATGGGCAAGATTCCATTGACATTTGAAGATATAAGCACATGGCAGGAACTGGTGGAGATATTTAAGAAAAATTAAAACAAAATTAAGAGAACAGATTGACATATTCTACCAAAACTGAGCTAAATCAAAAAAGAGAAAGGGTGCTTAGGTGGCTCAGTTGGTTAAGCATCTGACTTCGGCTCAGGCCATGATCTCACAGTCCATGAGTTCAAGCCCCATGTCCGGCTCTGTGCTGACAGCTCAGAGCCTGGAAACTGCTTTGGATTCTGTGTCTCCCTCTGTCTCTGCTCCTCTCCCACTCATGCTCAGTCTCTCTGTCAAATAAATAAACATTAAAAAAATTTAAATAAATAAACATAAAAATAAACATTAAATAAATAAACATTAAAAATTTTTTTTACATAAAATAGCAGAAGGAATGTAAAAAAGAAAAAAAGCTAGTCAATCCAAAGAAAGGCAGAAGGGAAAAATAACAAAAACCAAAGAAAGGTAAAAAGAAAATACTATATGATGCAGTAGAAAATAAGTTCCAATATGGAAAACAGATTAAATGAATTATAAAATTAAATGAATTATGAGATTGTCAGAATGAATATAAAATTTAAAAAATATGTTTACTGAAAGAGATATATGCACCCAACAATAAAAAACTGCAATTATACGCTCCCTAGAAGAGACTTACCTACACAAAACCATAAAAGATGAGTAAAAGGATGGAAAAAAGATATACCAGGCAAATATTAACCAAAAGAAAGTTGATACAATATTAGTATCAGCTAAAACAAAATTTAAAGTGAAATACACTAAATAAAGACAGATAAAACTTATAAATAAAATGAACAATCCACCAAGATGACAAAACAATATCAACTCTGCGTGTACCTAATGATACTACCTTGAAAAATAAAAAGTAAACAAACATCCACAGCTCTCAGTATCTGATACATCTATCAAACAGACAAAAGATTAAGGATAAAGACAAGTCGTAAGTTCTTTGAATATAAGTCTGGATATAAGTCCCTTATCAGATATGTGATTTGCAAATTTTCTCTCCCATTCTGTGAATTGTCTTTACACAAAACGTTTTAATTTTGATGAAGCCAATGTTATTGGTTATGTTTTTGGTGTTGTATCTAAGAAACCATTGCCGAGCTAAGGTCATGAAAACTTATGCCTTTTTTTTTTCTGAGACCTTTATAGTTTTAGCTTTTACATTTAGGTCTTTGACCCATTTGGAGTTAAGTTGTATATATGGTGTAATATAGCTTTAAGCTTTTTTGAAATGCTGTCTTGACCCAGTTCTGAGTCCCTGGCTAGAGGCTGGTCAGTTCTTGAGCAACTGATAAAAGGCCACCTCTCAACCATTTCCCTTATCAGGCTCTCACACTCTAGGGCCATTATGTGGCCACTTTAATTGCTCCAGAGACAGTACCAAACAACCAGGTACAGTCCATATGCCCCAGAGCCCACAGAATTATTCAAATTAACCAGGCTGAAGGGAGCCTATGAAAGCTAACCCCAACACATTTGCTTCATTAAGCTGCCCCCTACAACTGCAGCTTGCTGTTACTGTCCCAGGTGCAATCCCATGTGGCCTACATGGCAGCGTTGTCATTTGGAGCTCTAAAGAACAGTTTTGCCTTTCATCTACCGGAGTGTCAATGATTGTGTCCCCACCATCAAAAGAATCTTATAAATCTTTAAATCTTATCAAACATATGGTGTGACCATGTGGCTATCCAGCTGTCCTAAATGCCATCTGCTGAAAAGACTGGTCTTTCCCCATTGGATGGTCTTTGTACCTTTGTTGAAAACTTACTGTAAATATGAGGATTTATGTCTGACTCTCAGTTCTATTCTATTGATCTGTATGTCTATCCTTATCCTTGTACCACACCATTTTGATTACTATAGCATTGTATAAAGTTTTGAAATCAGCAAGTGTGAATCCTCCAACTTTGTTCTTCTCTTTCAAGATTGTTTTGGCTATTTGGTATCCCTTGCGTTTCCATGTGAATTTTAAGATTAGTTTGTTCATTTCTGCAAAAATGCCAGCCAGAATCTGATAGGGCTTACATTAACTCCATGTATCAATTTAGAGAATGTTGCCTCCCTAACAATAGTCATCTGATGCATGACAAATTTTCTTTAAGATTTAAAAAAAAATTTAATGTTTATTTATTTTTGAAGAAGAAAGAGACAGA
The DNA here is from genome assembly GCF_028749965.1 of Puma concolor. Classification (NCBI taxonomy): domain Eukaryota; kingdom Metazoa; phylum Chordata; class Mammalia; order Carnivora; family Felidae; genus Puma; species Puma concolor. The sequence goes on along the minus strand of NC_141672.1, from coordinate 128,147,063 downwards.
GAGTGAGTGGGGGAGGGGTAGAGAGAGAGGCAGACACAGAATCTGAAACAGGCTCCAGTACAATTTCTGCAGTTCCCTTGTTCAATTGATTCCTAAGTATTTTCCTCTTTTGATGCTATTATAAATGGAACGGTTTTCTTAATTTCATCTGCAGATGTATAGATTTTTTTAAATGTATGGGGTTTTTAAAAATCCAGATATATAAACTTTGCATTTTAATTAATGTTTAATCCATTTACATTTAATTAACATTCATACAGTTGAATTTGTTTACCATCTTATTTTTTTGTCTCATTAATACTTCATTCTTTCTTTCTTGACTTCTATTGGTTGAACATGCATTTTGGGGGGGGAGGAAAACCAAGAAACAGACTCTTACAAAAATTTTTTTTTAATGTTTATTTTTTGACAGAGAGAGCATGAGTGGGGGAAGTGCAGAGAGAGAGGGGGGCAGAGGATCTGAAGCGGGCTCTTCATTGACAGCAGACAGCCCAGCGCGGGGCTAGAAATCATGAACCGTGTGAGATCATGACCTGAGCCAAAGTCAGACGCTCAATCAACTGAGCCATCCAAGTGCCGTCCCCCCAATTTTTTAAAAATTTTTATTTGAGACAGAGAGAGAGAGAGAGAGAGAGAGAGAGAGAGAGAGCGCGCGAGCATGTGGGGGAGAGGGGCAGAGGGAGAAAGAATCTTAAACAGGTGCCACATTCAGTACGCAGCCAGACGCTGGGCTCAATCCCACAACCCTGGGATCATGACCTAAGCAGAAATCAAGAGTCAGTCACTCAATGGAATGAGCCACCCAGGCGACCCCAAGAAACAAATTCATAACTACAGAAAACAAACTGATGGCTACCAGAGGGGAAGGGGAGGGGGATGGATTAAATAGGTGATGGGGATTAGGAGGGCCCTTGTGATGAGCACTGGGTGTTCTAAGTGCTACATCACTAAATTCTACACCTGAAAGTAAGATTACACTGTATGTTAACTGTAATTTAAATAAAACTTGGAAAAAAAACATGTATTTTTGTACTTTTTATTTTATGTTATATTTTAGTTTTCCCTTGTTTAATTTTCTTAATGATTGTTCTAGAGTTTACAATTCATATTTTAATCTTATTAGTCCACCAATGCACATATACGAAACTTACAACAGGATACTTCCATTTGCCCAATTCCCGTCCTTTACACTTATTTATTCTGTTATAAACTCTACATTTAAAAAACTTCAAGTCAATTGTCTCTTAGATAATTTAAGGTAAGAAAAAAGTTGTTATTTTAACCTACAAATTTACCATGTCTAGTACTCTTCGATCATTGTAAAGATCTGAATTTTCATCTGGTATTATTTCCCTTCATCCTGAAGGGATGAATACTAAATATACATCCTGAATACTTCCTTAGTATTTCTTATAGCGCAGGTCTACTGGACAGGAATCCTCTCATTTTCGTTTAAGATGTTTCCATTTCACTTTCATTGTTGAAGGATATTTTCATCAAGTTCAGAATTCTAGAATGACAGCGTTTTTGTTTGGTCTTAAACTATCTTTTTAAAAGCAGTTTTACGTTCACGAAAGTGAGCAAAGGTACAGAGATTTCCTATTCATATAACCCCTGACCACATGCATGCATAGCTCCCATCATTATCAACACACCCCACCAGAGTGGTACCTTTGTTACAACTGATGAACCTATACTGACAGCATTATCACCCAAAGTGCAGTTCACCATAGGGTCACTTTTGGTATTGTACATTCTACAGGTTTGGACAAATGTATGACATGTACCCATCACTGTGGTATCACACAAGGTACTTTCACTGCCCTAAAAATCGTCTGTGCTCTGCTTGTTCATCCTTTCTCTCCTCTCCCCCCGACCCGCGCTTTGAACTGCTGATCTTTTTACTATCTCCAGTTTTGCCTTTTCCAGAATGTCACACACAGTACGTAGCCTTCTCAGACTGGTTTCTTTCACTAGTAATATGTACTTAAGATTCCTCCATGACTTTTCATGGCTTGATAGCTTACTTTTTTTCAGTGTTGAAAATAATCCACTGTTTGGATGTACCAACTTATTTACCCATTCACTTACTGAAGGACCAGAGCAGCCTTGAATCTAGGACTGATTTTCCTCACTGATAAGGCAAAACCCTTCTAAATACTCTACCCAACACCCCATAAATTACAAGAACTTCCACTACGGTGGGTAAGAACACAAACTGGCCCAACTGGCATAAGGATTATTCTGATGCTTTCAAAGGTTCTACTCCCAGGCTCAGGTAGCTTCCTCACATGCACTGTTCAATACTCAGATGAAGACTTGAGAAGTACTGCAGATCTCTGGAAAACTCTCTCTGGAGCTCTCTCTTCCTGTACTTTATACTGCAAACTCAATCCCCATGGCCTCCCCAGACTTCAACTTCTATCTCCTCAACTCAGGGAGACTGCTAACCTTCACTTGGATTCCCCCTTCCTATACTGCAGCCTGGAAACTCTCTCCGGCCAGTAAGCTGGAAAACTGCAGGGCTCATCTTGTTTCCCTTCTTTCATGAATCAATGAGTTGTGCTGTCTAATGTCAGATTTTTTGTTTGTTTGAGGCAAAGGGATAAACCTGGCCTCTGTTAACTCAGCTACAATTAGAATTCTACATTGGCAGGGGGTTTTGTATGTTAAAAAAATGTCATTACATATTATGTTATTTCATCATTTCTGTTGTCTTTTTTTTTCCCCCTCTGATTGCTTTTAAGATTTTTCTCTTCATTTTGGCTTTCAGCTTGATCATAGTGTGCTTAGGTACTGTTTTTTTAATTTGCCCTACTTGGGGTTGCTGAGCTTCCTGAATTTGTCGGTTGATGTCTTACTTCAGATTGGTAATGCACTTGTAGACTATTTCTTCAAATATTACTTATGTTTTCTTCTCCTCTTTTTCCGGGATTCCAACTATACTCTGATAAAACCTTTGACCATGTTCTACATCTCTCTCTTATGATCTACACTGTTTTGTTCTTTTTCTTCTTCCATATTTCTTCCTATTGATTTTGGACTCTAGGCTCTAGAACTTTCTAAGAAGATAAATTTCTGCGGTTTTAAGCCACCAAGTTTATGGTGATTTATTATAGCATCCCTAGGAAACAAATACAGCCATTATATATCCATACTGAAATTGAACAATTAAATAAATGGATAGCAGATGGTGGGAGCCAAGTTTCTCACTGTTGGAATGGGCAGTTATGAACAAAGAAGGCTACAGTGATCCATGTAGTAATGGGTTAGAGTTGGAAACATCAGTATAAACTCATGAGTTCATGAGTATGCTATATATAAATCTTGTAAGTTCTATCTGGTTATATAGAGAAATATCTATAGATATAGGTATATATACACATATATACCCTTGCTGTTAGCTCAAAAGGCCAAGAAACAGTGACACTCTAGTAGCAACAAGCACATACAGAGCTCAGATCTTGGTTTCTAATACCATTCTCTAGTAAAATGAACCAGGGCTCCTTGGAGAAATGTCTGGTTCTAGGCTAGGGCAGGGAATACAGATGATGAGTCTGGAACATCTTATAGTACCAGAAAGTAAGCAGGTGTGGGAGCAAAACAAACAAAAAAGACGGGGTATATCAGAGACACAGGAGCCAACCCAAAGTGCCCCTCTGATAAGCTGGAACAGTTTGAGCAACAAAACAAAGTAGTTTTGGATTATAATCCGAAGTATAAATACCTATACATCCTCACTGATGCAAATAAATGTCTGAATCACTAAGTAAATTGCTGAATAATGAATAATTGAGTAAATAAATGGGGAAGAACAGACAAATCTTCCATTCACAAAAATTTCAAGTAATTTATGGAATTATCAAAAAGATGGAGCATAATTCTCCATGCCTTCAGCACTGGCCTCACATAGTAACTTCCTCCCAAAGTTTATATTATGGAGAATGGGGGGGGGGGGAGTAACTTTACAGTAGAGAAACATGATGACATTGCCTCAGGTAGGGGATGAAGGGCAGTATCAACAGTAGTAAGCCATGTTGATAATATATACCCTTGATGTGATGTGATGAGAATGACACTTTACCTCTGTGGTCTTCCTCCCAAAAATCAATAACCCAAGTCTATCTAATCATGAGAAAAAAATCTCATGAGAGCTGAGGGACTCTACAAAGTAACTGGTAATCCTCAAAAATATCAAGGTCATCAAAAACAAGGAAACTCTGAGAAACTGTCACGGGCAAGAGGAGCATGAGGAGACATGATAATTAAATGTACTGTGAGATCCTGGATGGGATCCCAGAACAGAAAAAGGACACTGGGTAAAAACTAAGAAAATCTAAGCATAGATTTTAGGTAATAATAATGTTATCAATTTGGTTCATTAATCATGACAAATGTACTATACTAGTAAGATGTTAATAATTTTTTTTAAAAAAGGACCTAAAGTGATTAACAATCATTTGTAATAAATGGACACTGTTTAAGTCTTGATTAGAACAAGTCAACTCTAGAGACATTTGTGAATTAATCTGATAAATCTGATTTATGGACTATTATTTATGATGGTGACAAAAGATTTATTTTTAATTTTGATCAATATGATAATGTCATCATGGTTAATTTTTTAGAGACACAAACTACATAAAGGTGAAATGACATGTTGTGAAGGACTTTTAGTTTAAGGAAAAAAATAATAAAGCAAATGTGCCAAGATATTGAAAACTGTTAAATCTGGGTGATGGGAATATGGGAGTGCATTACATTTTTTTTTCTACTTCTTGTATGTTTGAAATATTTCATAACAGAATCATGACTTTTTTCAGTGTCCTTTTGATAACTTCTACGCTAAATATGATCATGGATATTTTCATTAAAGAACATTCTACCCAAGTACAAATATCTACAATTCTGATATTGCATCTCAGTTTTTAGTATACTGCTTCTTCAATATCCCTTAATCCAATAAATACGTCTAAGATTTAATAAGTTAATGTCCATCAACCGACGAATAAATAAAAAAGATGTGGTTTACATATATAATGGAATACTACTTGGCAATGAGAGAGAATGAAATCTGGCCATTTGTAGCAACATGGATGGAACTGGAGAGTATTATGCTAAGTGAAATAAGTCAGGCAGAGAAAGACAGATACTGTATGTTTTCACTCCTATGTGGATCCTAAGAAACTTAACAGAAGACCAGGGGGGAGGGGAAGGGGGGAAAAAAAGTTACAGAGAGGGAAGGAGGCAAACCATAAGAGACTCTCAAATACTGGGAACAAATTGAGGGTTGATGGGGGGTGGGGGAGAGGGGAAAGTGGGTGATGGGCATTGAGGAGGGCACCTGTTGGGATGAGCACTGGGTGTTGTATGGAAACCAAATTGACAGTGTGTGTGTGTGTGTGTGTGTGTGTGTGTGTGTGTGTGTGTGTGTGTATATATAAAAGATTTAATAAGTTAGATTTATGTTTTGAAAAAATGCCAAATTAACATTGCACTAGCATCAATTTCTATTTCTGTTACTGTTTCTATTACTGATTTTGATTTTAAAGACCTCTATCACATTTATCCTTCTGCTACAGTGTTGCTATAAACTTTACAATTCTTTAGAAGTACTCCTAATGTTTTGCTTGGCAGTTACAAAAAGAATGAAATGAAAATGTTTTAATTTTCTGAATTGAAAGTAGATGCATTATCTACTTTAAGGCTATAATAAATGCAAAGCAACTTGAATTGGGAAATTAAGTCTTTCCCCCTAAGTAATAAAAATGACAGTCAATAATAAGCCATCTACAAATTTTTCCTTTTACAGTCCTTTGTACAATTACAGTTGTGCATCTTATAATTCCATAAGACCTTAAATACCACTGGTGAAAATCTGGGCTATTGATTTCAACTTATTGGCTTTTTTCTTTTCTTTCTTTCTTCTTTCTTTCCTTTTCTTTCCTTCTTCCTTCCTTCCTTCCTCCCTTCCCTCACCCCTCTCTTTTCTTTTCTCTTTTCTTTCTTTTCTTTTCTTTTCTTTTCTTTTCCTTTTAGTGGTAGTGGTCATGGGATTGTACCTGGTATCTGGAAATTTATTTTGATTTTCTCCTGTCATTTGTAAATTAAGAGTGACAATACTCCAAATAAAAGATGTTCAGACTGTCACAATTAGAATTCAGAATCTCTACGTAAATCTTATACTCTGGTCCTTAACTGCCTCATCTGAAAATGTCAATGCAATCTTACTTGCTTAAAGGCAAGGAGTTGAACTAAATAACATCTTTTTTTAAATCTTAAGATATGGGGGGTCCCTGACTGGCTCAGTTGGTAGAGCATGCAACCCTTGATCTCAGGGAGTTCAAGTCTCACGTTGGGCATGGGCCTACTTAAAAAAAGACAAAAAGAAATTTAAAAAAAATCTTAAGGTCTATAATTCTCAGTGACCAAATTTTATGAACAATAATGTGCTGCTTAAAAAAAAGTTTTTTTATTGAAGTATAATTAACATACAATGTCACATTAAAGTCAGGTATACAACAATACTAATTCAATAATTCTACTTTGAGTAATGCACGGAGTAATGTGCTACTTTCAAGGATGCATGTTTTGACTAATTTCAAAAACATAGGCTTTTTATTTTATATAAAATTATGATGCTAAATGATATCAACAATGAATGAAATTTAATCTTCAAATTGATATAAATCCATGACAGTTAAAATTAAAAGCCTGGATAAAATATTTGTTTCAACTGTCTTTTCCCCCCAAATTAAAAACTAACTAACTAAATTATGCAAACTTCACAATGTTCTCACTTCGCATGGAGTTCAGAGGGTTCCTGTGTGTATTCTTGAGAATTATTTCAGAAGCGCATATGTCACCTCACCTTTCACATTTGTTTAATTGATAGGACTCCCTTATTTCAAGAGGATCTCTTCTTTTCCTTCTTTATTTTTTCTTGGTAATATATTGCTCTTAGTTTTACAAAATGATTTTAGCTGTAGTTGGAAGTTAAATTTTTTTCCTTACTTAATAACACAGAAAGTTTAAAACCTCATCACACCGCCCCCTTTTTTTGTTTGGTCTCTGGAAATGTTATCTTTAAATGAAACTCCCACATCTGGGAACTGGCGACATACAATTCACTGGCGGAGCTTAGCTATTCCCTAGGGCTTATCATAAAGCCAAAAAGAGAATGGAAATTTTTAAAAAACAGAATTTTCTGCCTTCTTGGTTGAAGAACAGACACTCCTCAGCATGCAAAAAATAAGTTGTCTTACTAGCCTTACAATTTTTCTTTCGTAAATAATATATGCTCAATGGCAAAAGATCTATAAAAACAAACAAATAAAAAAATAAGTCATCCATTATGGGACCACTCAGAAAATAAAACTGCTACATTTCTTTACGCTGTAGGGGCGCCTGGGTGGCGCAGTCGGTTAAGCGTCCGACTTCAGCCAGGTCACGATCTCGCGTTCTGGGAGTTCGAGCCCCGCGTCGGGCTCTGGGCTGATGGCTCAGAGCCTGGAGCCTGTTTCCAATTCTGTGTCTCCCTCTCTCTCTCTGCCCCTCCCCCGTTCATGCTCTGTCTCTCTCTGTCCCAAAAATAAATAAACGTTGAAAAAAAAATTTACATTTCTTTACGCTGTATCTTTTTTTTATTATTTTTTAAAATGTTTATTTATTTTTGAGAGAGAGACAGAGCACAAGCAGGGGAGGGGCAGAGAGAGAGAGGGAGACACAGAATCTGAAACAGGCTCCAGGCTCTGAGCTGTCAGCATAGAGCTTGACATGGGTCTGGAACTCAGGAACAGCGAGATCATGACCTGAGCCAAATTCAGACACTTAACCAACTGAGTCAACCAGGCACCCCTGTATCTTATTTTTTTTTTAATGTTTATTGAGAGAGAGAGAGAGAGAGAGAGAGAGAGAGAGAGAGAGAAAGCCCACAGGAGACGAACAGAGAGAGAGGGAGAGAATCACAAGCAGGCCCTGCAAGGTCAGTGCTCCATCTCACAAACCATGAGAATCATGACCTGAGCTGAAATTAAGAGTCAGACACTGGGGCTCCTGGGTGGCTCAGTTGGTTAAGTGACCGACTTCAGCTCAGGTCATGATCTTGTGGTTCATGAGTTCAAGCCCCATGTCAGGCTCTGTGCTGACAGCTCAAGGCCTGGAGCCTGCTTTAGATTCTGTGACTCCCTCTCTCTCTACCCCTCCCCTGCTCCTGCTCTGTCTCTCTCTCTCAAAAATAAATAAACATTAAAAAAAATGAAAAAATAAAAAGAGTCAGACACTTAACTGACTAAGCCACCCAGGTGCCCCTTATTTAAAAAAATTTAAAAAAAAATTTTTTTTAATGTTTATTAAACATTAAACTGTAAGATCATAACCTGAGCCGAAGTCAGGCACTTAACCAACTGAGCCACCTAGGCACCGCCCCCCCAAAATTTTTTAATGTTTATTTATTTCAAGAGAAAGACAGAGCATGATCAGGGGAGGGGTACAGAGAGAGGGAGACACAGAATCTAAAGCAGGCTCCAGGCTCTGAGCTGCCAGCACAGTGCCTGTGCTCGAACTCATGAACCGTGTAAGCATGACTTGAACTGAAGTTGGATTCTTAACCAACTGAGCCACTCAGGCACCCTAATCCTGTCTTATTTTTTAAATAACATTTTTATCATGTGCTTTTCCCCATCAGTCTGGTGCAGTGAGGATTATCTCCAGATGAAATCCAATATCCTTTCTGTGCTTGTAATGCCATTTCTTGACTGGGAAACCTGACTCCCATGATTTTCACTGTACTTACTTATTTCATTAAACCCTCTAAGAAATCAGCCCCTATCCCTGCTGCTGTACCTCCCTCAGCAATGTACTCTTCACCGCAGGTGTGTCCCGACTCCTCACCTGGCTGCACCTCCCACTCCCCCTGAGCTCCCAGTCACCACGCCATGTTACCAGGCCCCATGTGGAAGCCTCCTGACCCACTTGGGTTCAGGCACTCCTACTTTAAGCCCTCCTCACCATGTCTGGGCCCCAACTTCCTGCACAGAACTGTCCTGATGTATGCATACCCTTCACTCCTTGTTTGAGCTCTGACTCCCTATATCTGCTGCCACACCATGTGGATGTCTACCTCACCCTGGTCAGGCCCTTGCTCCCCATATCAGGCCACCCCATGTGACAACATGCACTATCCCACTTGGCTTCAGCTCCCCACACTGAGTCACCATTTCCCCCTGTACTGATGCACTCCTCACAGGAGCCAGGCCCTGATTCCCCATGCTGGGTACCCCCTACACGCACGCGTGCGCGCGCACACACACACACACACACACACACACACACACACGGTGTTAATGCCTCCTTCACCCTATGCAGGCTCTTACACTCCATGACGCTCCCCCCACCCCCATGAATGCCACCCTCCACAGGCCTACACTAGGTTAGCCTTCCATGCTGATGACCTTCTCACTCTGACACCTGAAGCTGAGCTGCCTCCCTGCAGGTACGACCCCCACCCCACTCTGCTCAAATACTGCACCCTGAGCTGGACCTCCCCAGGCATGGGCATCCTACTTGGTCTCTGGCTTTCCCATGGCAGTCATCTCCCACCTAAAGATGCTCTATTTACCCTACTCTGGCCACAACACACCCTGATTTGGGCTACTTCGGCTCTCCCCCCAAACAAGGGAGTGCCCTACCTAACGTTTTCAAGATTGAATTGTACAGGAAGGGAAGGAAGGGAGAAGAAGCCATAATTATTTTGAATACTGTTCATTTTCTCATTTGTTTTGGCCACTACAAAGCATTATTTGGCAAAGCAAATAGATGCACTAATCTTACCTTTAGTTTTATCTTGCCTTACATTTCCTTTTTGTTCTAACTTGCACTATTACTACTGTCCTTGTTTTATTTCTTATAAGCTGCATTTTGGTCAGTCACCACTAATCCTCTGTGGAAAATGCAGGGCATGTTGTGAACACATGAAGCAAGTGGGCCACTCAGCTACGCGTCCCCAGCAGCTAATACAGTGAAGATCAGAGTGAAACCGAAAATACTCAACAACCAGCAATATAATATAGACAAAGACACCAACCAAATAGAATGGGGGGACCTCACTGAGGATCAGAGTACTGGAAGACCCCTGCTGAACGTGTTAACCCTTTAGGAGATGAATTGTGCGTGTGTGTCTGTGCATGCATGTGTGTGTGTGTGTGTGTGTGTGTGTGTGTGTGCGCGCGCGCATGTGTGTAGTGTAGGGGTCTCAGGGAAGGGTCCTTCTGGAAGAGGGATGTTACTCAGGAGGTTTAGAGCAGGAGCTGTTTAACCAACTAGCATGGAAGCATTAAAAAACATTTTGAAACCTTAATACAAATTTGCTGAACAAAAAAGGCTTGCACCGTGATACATCTTGCTGTCTGGGCAAGTTCTTTAGTGAAGTTCTTTAGTGAAAGCACAGCCTATTCTCCTCAATACCAGAACCATCTCCTCAGGGAGGGGCCTGAAGAAGGCAGGAAGTGCACATGGGCACCATCAATACAAGTTGTGCCAGGAAACAGCTGGCTACCTGGTCCACACATAAGCAAGAGAAGACTTCCAAACTTCCTCTAGTGAAAGACAAACCACACAAGTGTAAGAAATGTGGGCAAACCTTACAAGAAAAAATGGAAACCAAAAGCCAACTTTGCCAGAAAAATGTTGGTAGTGGGTGAGATACTAATCTACGTATGAGAAAAAGTACATTTTTGTCTAAAATCTGTTAAGTCTCACGGGAATCTACCCCCAAAACCAAGAGCACACTGTATACACTGTATGTTAGCCATCTTGACAATAAATTATATTTAAAAAATAAAAATGAAAAAATAAAGTCTCTGTTAAGTCAACTAAGAGCTATGATGCACACCCATAAGAGACAACCTGCTAAACCAGAGGTTTTATGTGAGGTCTCAGTGAAAAAGAACATAAAGCATCCTTGTGATAATTACAAAGAAAGTCACTTCCCTGAAGGGGTAGATTTAACTTTTTAAAAGAAGGAATGGCGTTAAGAAATAAATGGCTATGGGCCATAAAATAGAAGATTACAAGCATTTTCAGAAGACACATTTCTGAATGCTCTCTATTCCCAAAACAGGAAAAGCTGAAGTCTCTGGTTTTTGTTTATGTGATATTTATCATCTTCTACCTTATCAAGCACCAAGCTCAAGTCTCTTTACATTTACAAAGGCTAAATAGGTCACTTCCTCATGCATATGAGAATGTTGTTGGTTCCCACCTCTGGCTAGTTGAACATAAAATCATTCTACAGCATTTAAAAGTTTTCCACATTGTCCTTTTGTTTAGAGGACATTAGTATATTGATGGCTATACACTTTTAAAACTTGTCCACGGACTCTTTGCTGATCCTCCCATCAAGAGATAGGGTCTTTGTCCTCTTCCCACATAGTTGATCTGCCTGAAAAGTTTGTTTATGACCAAGACTGCTGTGGGCCTTTTGAGACTAGGACAGAAATGGACATATGGTCCTGCCTGGCTCTCCTGGGACACTCACTCTGGGGGAAACCAACTGTGCAGTAAGAAGTCCAACGATCCCAGGGTGCCTGGGTGGCTCAGTTGGTTAAGCATCCTATTTGGACTCAGGTAATAATCACACGGTTCGTGAGTTTGAGTCCTGCATCAGGCTCTCTGCTGTCAGCACAGAGCCTGCTTTAGATCCTGTCTCCCTCTCTCTCTGCCCCTCCTGCAGTCATGCTCTCCCTCTCTCAAAAATAAATAAACCTTAAACAAAAAGAAGTCCGACTATCCTTAAACTACTGTCAGCAGGTGAAGATGAATAGGTTACACGCAGGTGCTCCTACCGGAAAGCTGGGCTGAGCAACCAGCTGCTGGCTGGAATCAACCGCCACCTCAAGTGAGGCATGTGGGATGCCCAGCCCAGTTGAGCCTTCATATGACTGCAGCCCCAGCCAGTATTTGACTGCAAGCACGTGAGAGAGCCCAAGTTAGAACTGCCAGGCAGAGCCTTCCCCCAAACTCCTAACCCACAAAATCCTAACCAAAATCAAATAGTTGCTGTTTGCCACCCCAAAGTTGTGGGATAATGCGTATCAATGGCAACAGTAACTCTAATGACCAAGGAAGTTATTTTCTGACCAATTCTATCCCTTTTTGTACTTTCAGTAGAAGGCAATTTCAGACCCAAGTTGTATTAGCCAGAATAGACTAGGTTACACTGTGCTAAAATAATTTACCCTGAAATCTCAGTGGCTTTATTCAGCAAAAGTGTGTCCTGTTCAAGTATAGGCAGGGAATTTTGTTCCATTTGGTGAGTCAGGGAATCAAACCCCTGCATGTGATGACAACTTGATCTCACATACTGCTGCAGCAGGTAACACTAACTCTCTAATGTTAACATCCTATAGCATATCTTCATTCGGAAAAAGGGTCATGCTATCTCGGTAATACCATTTTTTTTAAAATTACCAAGTGCAGGGGCGCCTGGGTGGCTCAGTCCGTTAGGCGGCCAACTTCGGCTCAGGCCATGATCTTGCGGTCTGTGAGTTCTAGCCCCGTGTCGGGCTCTGTGCTGACAGCTCGGAACCTGGAGCCTGCTTCATATTCATATTCTGTGTCTCCCTCTCTCTGACCCTCTCCTGTTCATGCTCTGCCTCTCCCTGTCTCAAAAATAAATAAATGTTAAAAAAAAATTTAAAATAAAATAAAATAAAATAAAATTACCAAGTGCAGCATAGATTGGTGGTCTCCAACATGCATTCTCCTCTTGCTCCTTTTTTAAAAATTTTTTTAATGTTTACTTATTTTTGAGAGAGAGACACACACACAGAGTGCGAGTAGGGAAGGGGCAGAGAGAGAGGGAGACACAGAATTTGAAGCGGGCTCTAGGCTCTGAGCTGTCAATATAGAGCTTGACATGGGGCTCGAGCTCACAAACAGTGAGATCAGACCTGAGCCAAAGTCCGATGCTTAAATGACTGAGCCACCCAGGTGCCCCACCTTTTCCTCCTTTTAATTATAGCAACAGCCCAAGTTTTAGCAGGGCACATAACTGCTTGACTCAGACTGCACTTGCAGCCAACCATACCATGTGACTAAGCTTGGGCCAACGGGACATGAACAGGAGTGATATGTGTAATTTCCAGATCCTTTCCTTACAGGACTCGCCTCTAGGACACTTAGCTTTTAGACTGAGAACAGAAAAAATAAAATCATTCTATCTACTTACCTACCTATCTACCTATTTCCTATCTATCTATCTATTGATCGATCGATCGATCGATCTAGTTAAGCCACTTTAATTTTTACAAAGAACAGAGAGCAATGGCAGGGGGAGGGGTGTCATGCTAACGTAGCAAAAACTAACTTTTCACACCTTCTCCTATTACACACCTTCATTTTATACTGCTATACATTTTTATTTCCCCCTTTTAATCTGTACTTTTGAATTTGCCGTTACATTACTGAACTTCCACTATTCTTACTTAAACTGAACTAACTCACATAGCAGCTTCCTTTGAAGACATGGGCTCTCTGATGTAGGACACAGACACTGTAGTGTGGGAGAGGGAAGAGTGAATTCAAAGGTTTATGATCCTGCCTCTCATCCTGGAGAGGTCTTTTTCTTTTAATTTTTTTCATGCTTTATTTATTTTTGAGAAAGAGTGAGAGAGAGAGAGAGCACGCACGAGTGGGGGAGGAGCAGAGAGAGAGAGACAGAGAATCCGAAGCAGGCTCCAGGCTCTGAGCTGTCAGCACAGAGCCCAACGTGGGGCTCAAACTCACTGACTGTGTGATCACGACCCGAGCCAAAGTCGGACACTTAACCGACTGAGCCACCCAGGCGCCCCTCATCCTGGAGAGGTCTTAAACAAACCCTCAAGTCTACTAAAATAAAGACCAGCAGCCAAAATTAAACTCCTAAAAAAGGGGGTAAAGGTTAAATATTAACAATAAATAATACCATCTTATGGCTCCCTTACCTCAAATTTTAAACTCAACCAATACAATGAAGGCAATCTGGCACCATGGCCAACAGTGCAGATCCTGGAATCAGAACAAATCTGGGTTTGAACCTCAGCCTTGCCACTTACTACTAACTTGTCTATGGTAAGTTAACTGCTCAGGGGTGCCTGGGTGGCTCAGTCAGTTAAGTGTCTGACTTCAGCTCAGGTCATGATCTCATGGTTGGTGGGTTTGAGCCCCGCGCTGGGCTCTGTGCTGACAGCTCAGAGCTTGGAGCCTGCTTCAGATTCTGTGTCTCCCTCTCTCTCTGCCCCTCCCCCCACTTGTGCTCGCTCGCTCTCTCTCTCTCTCTCTCAAAAATAAACATTTAAAAAAATGTTTTCATTTAAAAAAATAAAAAATAAAAAAGTTAACTGCTCAAGTCTCTGTTTCCTCACCTGAGGAAGGTGAGTAGAGTAGCTCATAGAATAGCGATGAAAATTAAAGAAAATAATACACATCGAGTACTTCGTACACAGCCAAAGGATTCAATGCCAGTTGTTACAGTAACTCTATTCCTTTCCATATGCTATTCCCTCTGCCTGGAATACTTCCTCCTCTGTGGACCTCAGGAATTCCTTCACATTCATTATAACTCATGCCCTGTGGTGTGTTCTCACCTCTTCCACCTGCCAGGGGCAATCAACCTTTCCCTCATTTGTGTTACTGAGAAGACATGTATGTTAATTCTCCTTATCAAAGGATACTGTAATTGCTTGTTTAAACAGCTGCCCCTCCTCACTGTGAGCACAGTCCATTTCTTCTTCGCTAAATCCCACTCTCAGTACAGTACACATTGTAGGTTCTCAAATATGTTTGTAATATGAACTGAATAAACCTTTGAGTTCCCTCTACAGTCAACCCCTTTGTTTTCTACATTAGGAACGAGGCCTACTTATTAATTATGCCATTCTTTTTTGTCAAAAGAATTGTCCTATCAAAATAATTTAAACCGAAGCATAATTAGTATTGACGATATTACAAAAGGCAGTTATCTGGACACGAATATCTACAGATACAGGCTCTCTAATGAGAATATTCTTATCTAACATTTCAAGTTTTTCTTGGGAATTGTAAGCAGATGTGATTGAAAGGTCTTAAAAATCACGGTCAGTAATTGAAAATGTACTGCTTTTGTAATAAGGAACAAGGTATTAGAATTTTAAGGATAGAAAAGAATCATAAGAATATTTAGCATATATACAGAAATTCTTACTGTATAAAGTCTTTTCACCTGCTTCTTCTAATCACCTTGTGATAGTGAAAGCAGCTGTATTCCTATTATATGGAAGATCATGTATAATCAATAAACACTACAGCAAAGATGTAAATCTGTTTTGGCAGCTTTGGTGGCCTTTATTGTGGCCATTAAATCCAGACTTCAATAAAAGATGTTATTATTATTATTTATAATTTTCTATAGGGCAAGAGAATATACTGATAGATCTACCTTTGAGTTAGACCAGAATTACCATTCCCTTTAAATAACTTACTACCAGTTTCTGATGACAGTGACAATACATGGTCTTAAAAAGTAAAAGACACTTTGTAAGAGAAATTGGAAACACCAAACATTAAAATGAAATACCTCAATGCAGACATGATGCATTCCTCCAGCCTTGTTTCTCTGCAGAAAACCTGCAATTGGGCTGTCATTTCCCAGTGGATGAAGCAGTTCCATCTTGGTATTTCCCAGGTTGACAAAAACAACAGATACACCATGCTCAGGAACAGGGACCACCTCACTTACCTGGGCCCCCAGAACATTCTCATAAAATGCCTTGGCTTTTTCCAAGTCTGGCACTGCAATTGCTACATGATTGAGTCGACCCAGGTTCCACACAGGACCTGCCACTTGATGCAAGGACTGTGATGTGGAAAGAGCTTTTACTTTTGGAGCTGAAGTCTGAAGTCTGGAAAAAAGCCCTGAAAAATTGAACAGCCATTGATAGCCTTCTTGAGAATTGATGGATTTATAAAATTAATTAAAAAAAAAAACTAAATGACTAATACATATAAACATTACTTATATACATATTCTGGTTTTAATTACTGAAATTAAATTGGGGAGTTTAACGGAAAAATGACGTCAAAATTACTCACTCTGCCATGAAACAACTGTCTGGAATTAAAAAACTAATTGTGAGCTTTTTAGATATAAAACAAAGATGGCATTTTTCATAACAATTTCTATTTATTGATAATACTTCAAGGACAGCTACACAGCATTAAGAATGACTTGCAGGGCACCTGGGTGGCTCCGTGGGTTAAGTGTGTGATTTCAACTCAGGTCATGATCTCGCATTCGTGAGTTTGAGTCCCTTGTTGGGCTGTGCTGACAGCTCAGAGCCTGGAGCCTGCTTTGGATTCTGTGTCTCCCTCTCTCTCTGTCCCTCCCCCACTCACGTTCGTTCTCTCTCTCTCTCTCTCAAAAATAAGCATTAAAAAATTTAAAAAAAAAGAATAACTTGCTATTCTCTGTATTTCACAAGGGGTAAGTTTGAAGCTGACAGGGACACAATACTCATTTAATGATGAGAACAAGCAATTTTCTCCTCTACCTATAACCAATTTTTTGTCTTATATTCTGCAATATGTATTAAAGCCATGCCCATTACAGTGCTCTTTAATAAGATTTTATTTTAATGATTACTAAAGAAAAGAAAGACAAGCAAACATTAAGAGGATCCTTAAACTTATGAGAATTCCCTCTGAGACCAGTTTTTTCTTGTTTCTTTTTATAATTTTGAAGACGAGAAGAATTGCTTCTGAATGTGAAGAAACTTCTTTCATTAAGAAACTGAAGAGACCTATAATGTGTCCTCCCTGTGGATTACTGTTTCCCCAGTTCCCAAAACACTGGACTTTAAGAGCCGGATTCTCCCCAAGATGAAAACTGTATACATATATGAGGTCTAAGAATAATCTTGTAAAACTACATCACTTAATTTAAAAAAAGTACAAAATAGCATATTGAAGAACACATATTCTAAACAATTAGGTTTAGCTCTTAATGGAAAATACTTTAAATAGTACTTAGTATCACAGAGCTAAAAAATAGTTAATTCCTTTTTACTGAAATTTTTGATAACAAGGAAATTAAAGTAACACTACTATAGACCATAGACCTTGTGGGGAAAGGCAGTCTCATATGTTAACCCCCACTTAACCACAGAAGGATGAAAAGTTCCTTGGCAAGAGATAAAGAGCCCACACAGCCTGTGTATCACACTGTGCTGGGAATATCTTTCCCTCTTCCAGACTCAGTGAGTGCTCTTTTGTCTCAGCTTAACGTGTGTGCATCATACGGCAAACCTGTTATAGCGGTCCTCTGCAGAGAGGGAACAGGGTTCTTTGTACTGTGACACAAGAGGGGCATGCGAAAACTGTCCTGCACTGACCACTGGGAGAGACCCATTGGTGATGGTGGACCAAACCCACCATTAAAGATAATCTTGCCCTATCTCATTTCTATGTAAGTAAAGCATTGTTCCATCCAGTGCTTGTGTTTTCTTTGGCGACTCTGATACCAAGATGCAATGGGCAGAAGTGTTTAGATTCCTCCTCTGGGACTGGTAACCAGTGCATGGTTCTCTGCTTGACAAATGTGATGCATCATAGGTCAGCAGAAGGCAAAATTCCACCTAAGATAGTCTTCTGGTATGCTCAAGCCTGTATTATTGGTTACTGAAATATCCAAAGGTTGTCATTATCAATAGGTTGACACAGCCCAGTTCTATGGACTCATTGTATTATGAAATTCAAGCATATGCCAACTTAGTAAGCACATACATAAATGTACAATTGAAAGTAAATTTCATGAAAGGCATACCTAATCCTCAATAGATGTGATGTGCTCTGATATTTTCTACTCTGTTGTATTTTATTTCAGTTTTTAAAAAATTCTGGTACTACCTACCAAACATCTACCTTGTTAAATTTGTTGTGTAGATATTTGATGTAAAAAATATAATACAGTGCCAGACATATATAACAGGTACACAACAAATTCAGCCATTCTTATTGTTACTGACATACAATAATTGTTTGCTGAGTGGCATGCAGAAGCTATCTCAAGGGCACAGTGGTAGTGAATTTTTAAAATGCTAACAACCGGGACACCTGGGTGATTCAGTCAGTTGAGTGGCTGACTCTTGATTTTGGCTCAGGTCATGATCCCCGGGTCGTGGACTTGAGCCTCACACTAGGCACTGCATTGGGCATGGAGCCTGCTTGGGATTCTCTCTCTCTCTCTCTCTCTCTCTCTCTCTCTCTCTCTCTCTCTGCCTCTGCCCCTCTCCCCTGCTTGTGTTCTATATAAAATTAAAATTTAAAAAATGAGAACTAAAAAATCATTGGTCAAACTGCTCTTTCCTTCTTTCTTTGCATCTCTACTATCTGTGCATTTTACAACAAAAGTTCGATACAGAATGTATTTGTATTATTAAAAAAAAAAAATAAACACGGTAGGTAGGGCCAATGAGCTTTAGAATAAAATGGATAAGTCCTTTGCTCTGTGAAATTTTAAGAGTATGTCCAATACGGAGTCTAGGTATTTCTGAATTGTCCTTACCAGTATTATCTCTACAAGAGATGGGGCAACTGGTATTTCCTTGGCAGGCATCCTATTACTTAGCAATGGGACATAAAGAAATCTCAAAGGAACAAACAAAATGTCCAAGCAAAGGTAAAGTTTTACATACTGTACCAGTTTTTTGGGGGACATTTCTAAACCTCTGGCACTGAAAAGGAAGTCCAAGCAAGTCATGTCATTAGAAGCCTCAGTATAGCCTGTCTTTCTCCATAACCACCTTACCATTTGGAAATGGGAGAAAAGGAAAAAGTTTATTGGAATGACTGGTTCTGTTTCTTTTTAACAGAACATAAAATGAATCTTCACTCTATGTTAGGAAAAATAGATAATAACATCTTTATATAATGTAAAAGTCAAGACTTTGTGGCTCTACAGGCTTATCTTATCTCTAGAAATGTAAACTAGTTTGAAAAAAGAAATATCACTATATTGGTTTTATTTGAGCCTTAGGAATAGAGTAAAAATAAACACAGGGATGCTGGTAAGAATTCAATAATTCTATGCCACATTGGCATAGAGATTACCTAAATAAATTTTTTAAAAATGAACGGTTAAAAACATAAAAATAGCCAAAAAAGCACATAAGATCCTCAATATCATAGCCATTAGGGAAAAGCAAATAAAAAACACAACAGGATACCATTTCATACCCATAACAAAACCTGTTGATGAGGATATGGAGAAATTGGAATCTGCTTTTTACATTGCTGGTAAGAATGTAAAATGACAGAGCTGCCATGGAACAGTTTGAAAAACTCAAAAAGTTAAATATACAATTAGTATATGACTCAGAAATTCCACTCCTAGGTACCTAAAATAATTGAAAACATGACTTAAACAGAAACTTGGACACAAATGTTCACAACAGCACTATTCCCCAATAGCCAAGCAATGGGAGATGATTCATAGCCGTACAACAAAATATTATCCATACAATGGATATGAAGCAATGATACAACATGGACGAACCCTGAAAACATTATGTGAAATGACAGAGTCAGACATAAAAGGTCATATACTGTATGACTCCATTTATATAAAATATCCAGAATGGGGAAGTCCACAGAGACAAGAAGCAGGATAGTGGTTGTCAAGGGCTAGAGGGAGAAGGGAATGGGGATTGGCTGAACTGGCATGAGATTTCCTTTTGGGGTGGGGAAAATGTCTTGGAATAAATAAAGGTGAAGGTTGCACAACATGATAAATGTAATAAATGCTGCTAAATTGTACATTCAAGAATTTTGTGTTATGTGAATTACCTTAAAACAACAACAACGGGATGATGCTATGGGCAAAATGTGAAATCTTGTAGAACAAGCAAACTGGAGCAGGAAACATGGAATAAAGGGGTACCGTGATATAGATCCTTGTAGACATTTAATAAAAAATGATTTCTGAAAAGTCTGTGAACCTTTAAAAAGTTATACTTTCTCCTTTGCCTTTGGCAACTTTTATTTTAAAAGGTTTCCTTTTAAAAAAATATTTATTGTTTATTTTTGAGAGAGACAGAGAACAAGCAGGGGAGGGACAGAGAAAGGGGGGGGGAGAGAGAGAGAGAGAGAGAGAGAGAGAGAGAGAGAGAGAGACTCTGAAGCAGGCTCCAGGCTCCGAGCTGTCAGCACAGAGCCTGACACAGGGCTCGAACTCCTGAACTACAAGATTAAGACCTGAGCTGAAGTTGGATGCTTAACTGATTAAGCCACCCAGGTACCCCAAGTCCTTGGCAACTTTTAAAAGATATTTTTATTTAAGGTTGACCTCTGACTGGTTGGAATTTACAAGTGTAGCTTTACGTTTCTCTGTCTTCCATCTCAGAAAGGTACAACTGCATTACTTTGAACTCTATAATGTGTAATTTGTGACTATTCCACATAGTTTCACAATAAACTACAAGGTACAAATATATGAATAAATACATCAGATATTTAAAAACAGGAGCGTTAAAATCCAATAGGATTGCAAAGATGAGTATCTACAGATTTATAAAACAAATGACGCCCACATATCAGGAAATCTGATATGCAAGAAATAGATATGTTACCAAATCTGGTGTGTGTGTTAACTCTGATTCCTATCTGTCCCTCAATACTGGCTCTTGCTAAATACTGTTAGTGCCGTGACTTAAAAATAACATTGCATTTCCTTCCATCCATTTATTTCAGACACCAGGCTTTCCAAACATTGGCTCCAAATAAGTAAAGGTTTAGTTTGTCTATACTCAAATGCATTAATGGTTCTTACTGTTTAAAGACACTGTATGTTAAATTTGTACATAAAGTTTCACAGAATTGTGACAATCACTTGTAATAAGGTCTTGCTAACATCTTATTGAGATATAATTTATACACTATAAGGATCACCCATTTGAAGTGTACAATTCAATGTCTTCTTACATATTTTCAAAGTTGTACAAACTTTACATAATCTAATTTAGAACATGTAATAAGTTGTTAAGTCTGAACCTTTGCATATCTTGTTCAAGGAAATGTAACACATTTAGAAAGCCAATCATCAGAAGTGCCTTCAAGATGGTTGGTAAGAAGACCACATATTTTGAGCATTCAACAAGTGGATTTCACAGCATCATATAATATTTTCGACCTATTTAAAACTATGGTCAGGAATAACTTTTTATTCATCACAGTCAGCAAACAGACCATGTTTCTTTTACCCCACTTACACATGACTCCATAATAAAAGTAAATGTCTCCTCACAGTCCTATAACTTGCCCACTGTTGTCTCCTAATTGGTTCAACTTCCATTTTTAAAACTAACCTTTTCACGAAGCCAATCCTTTGCAAGCCAAACTGGAATTTACTGTGTGTGCTTGACAGCATTCATTTTTCTGAGCTTCTCCTATTTTTCTGTGAAGTATTATGTTCCTTAAAGATGGAGTCATAACATAAAATTACCACATGATCCAGCAATCCCACTACTGAAAACCGGCTTTTGAAGAGATATTTATATATCCATGTTCATACATGTATTATTCACAATGGCCAGAATGTGGAAATAACCCATGTCCAATGACAGATGAAAATTATAAAATGTGGTGTACACTTACAATGGAATATTTGTCAACCTTAAAAAGGAATGAAGTGGGGCGCCTGGGTGGCGCAGTCGGTTAAGCGTCCGACTTCAGCCAGGTCACGATCTCGCGGTCCGTGAGTTCGAGCCCCGCGTCAGGCTCTGGGCTGATGGCTCAGAGCCTGGAGCCTGTTTCCGATTCTGTGTCTCCCTCTCTCTCTGCCCCTCCCCCGTTCATGCTCTGTCTCTCTCTGTCCCAAAAATAAATAAACGTGGAAAAAAAAAATTAAAAAAAAAAAAAAAAAAAAAAGGAATGAAGTTCTGACACATAAGTGTCATGCTTTAAAAACACGCTAAGTGAAATAAGCCAGTCACAAAAGGATGAATATTGTATAATTCAAAAATATTATACGATGCTGTGAAATCCACTTGTTGAATGCTCAAAATATACGGTCTTCTTACCAACCATCTTGAAGGCACTTCTGATGACTGGCTTTCTAAATGTGTTACGTTTCCTCAAACAAGATATGCAAAGGTATAATATTGTATATACAACATCTGGAGTAGCCAAATTCATAGAGAGAAAGTTTTACAGTGGTTGCCAGGGCTAGGGGAAGAGGATAATGGGGGAGTTATTGTTGAATGGGAATAGAGGTTCAGTTTGGGATGATGAAAAAGTTCTGGAGATGGATAGTGGTGATGGTTGCACAATACGGAAACACAGTTGACTCTTGAACAAAATGGGGGGGGTTAAAAGTGCCAACCCCCAACACAGTTGAAAATCCACATGTAACTTTCGACTACCCCAAAACGTAACTGTTGACTGGAAGTCTTACTGATAACATAAACAGTTGATTAACACGTTTTGTACATTGTATGTAATGTATATACTATATATTCTTACAATAAAGTAAGCTAGAAAAAAAGAAAATGTTATTAAGAAAACCAAGAGAGAGAAAATATACTTACAGTACTATATTGTAAAATTGTGAGTGTAATTGGACCATGCAGTTCAAACCTGTGTTGTTCAAGGGTCAACTGTATTTAATGTCACTGAACTGTACACCTAAATATGGTTAAAATGGCAAATTTTGTTATGTATATTTAACTATGATAAATGAAAAAGTGGGGTTATTTACAGTTGAAGCATCTGAAATAGGAGGATAAATCAAAGCCAGCCTTTGCAGAACACTGTTTTCATTTTACTTTTCTCTATGACAAGATGTCTATATAATTTTTTTTTTAAAAAAATGTATATTAGTACTCAGTTCTTGCAATAAATGTATGACTTGTTGGAAGTTACATTCCCTTCCTCTTTTAAAAAAAATTTTTTTTAATGTTTCTTTACTTTTGAGAGAAAGAGAGACAGAGTATGAGTAGGGGAGGCACAGAGAGAGGAAAACACAGAATCTAAAGCAGGCTCCAGGCTCTGAGCTGTCAGCACAGGGCCTAATGCGGGGCTCGAACTCACAAACCATATCATGACCTGAACTGAAGTCGGACACTTAATTGACTGAGCCACCCAGGCGCCCCATCAGTTTGTCATTTCCTGCCTGTAAGCACTCAAGTGCACTCAGAAGGATCCAGGCCACATCACAGGCCTTACAGTTGTCACTACTGCCATAAGAGTCAAGCATGGCAGCTACTTGGGTTCACAAATTACATGTTTCTGTTGCCACTTCATCTGTCAACCACAGTTCATACCTTGATTAATTGTGATGCAACTGTATTCCATGGGTTACTGGCATCCTACCACCCACCTTTGGCAAGTTCAGCACTGCACTCAAGGTTAAGAGCATGACCAAACCAATCCCCAAATCCGGTCTTTAGGGGTCTACCTCCTAGGACCACTCCCAAGACCAATTCTGTCATAGTCTAGGTCTAATCAAGAGGTAGAAATGACACATTGTTAAACAAGGAATATCTGGTAAAAGGGATGATTAACTATGATAAAATAGCAACTGTGAGATATAAGGAAACTCTGTGTGATACCTTAGAGCTGAGCAAGAATACTTGAGGGACAATCTTGGAAGGGGTTCAGACTTTATGGGAGAAGGTATGATTCAGCCAGCAAATAGCAGAGAAGTTGGTGGGTTTAGGCAGGCCAGAGCTGGTTGAGGGTTGTTACCCTCCAGAGTGCAGGCAGGGAGCAGGCGATTGGCAACTGATGGTGTGCAGTGGGAATTAGGCACTGGCAGGGGCAGAAAGCCTTCAGAGTGTGCAGGGCGTGCAGAGGGGATGACAGTGCAGTACACAACCCTCTAGACCATGACACAGTCCAGGGTGTGGGAGCTGGATCTCACAAGCCTGGATCATGACCTCAGCTGAAATCAAGACTATGATGCCCAACCAACTGATCCAGCCACCCAGGTGCCCCCAGATGGCTTTCTCAGAGATAATGAGAGATGACTCTTTGTCTTATGAGGTTTTTTTTTGCAAAGGGTTACTTGCAATTGTGTGTGAGCTAAGATACTGTTTGTATTTTACCAAGGAGAGGAAGGGCAGGCTAGGAAGGTGTGTTATTGTAAGAACCTCAGAATCACCTATTAATTAGATTCATTTCAACAAGGTGTGCTTAGCCTGTTACAATATTTTTTCATGTATACACATCACCTCTTTAAACTGCTAAGTGCTGAGACAATTAAACTATTAAGGTGCACTTCTTTGTATGTGGCTCGTCACTTAGCCCTGGTGACTTGCCATGATAAATGCAAATGAAACGTTGTGACTGGTAAGAAAGACTACAGTGATCGATAAAGAACTGCTTCGGTTTGAGACGGGACTTCAAAGGAAGACTAGAACTGTAAGTTTAGACACAGAGAGAACTATCTAGCAGAGAGGCCTAACATTATTAAAGATTCGTCCCCTTGAACACTTTTTGAAGGTTGCTAAGCTGAAGGCTTCAGGACAAATGTCCAGAAGTAACTCTGAAACATTACCACTTGGCACTCTTCCTAACAGGGAATTTCAGATTAAGGGAAATAGTGGCCCTCTGATGAAGGAGAAAAAAGAAAAAGAGAGAAAGAGAAGAAAGTGGGTGGCCTGGGAGTCAGAAAACTTGAGTATCTGTCATTACTGATTCTATCCAGCTTTTTTTTTTTTTTTAATGGAGGTGTAGAGGACTCAAGCAACCTTCCAGATCCGTCTGCCTTTATCTTTCCTGTTTACATACAAGATAGTAAATATATTACTTCACAAAAGGAAAAACACTCCTTTGGTATTTACACAACTGACCTCCAAGTGTTCCCAGCAGGATACTGGAAGCACTTGGGAGTTCAGTTTACGTTTTTTTAAACTACTTGCCCTTCTTTCTAGTTCCTCCCCAATCTCTTATGGTGCACTGTAAAGCTAAAACTCACTGTCCCTATGGCATTCACTTCATCTACTTCTGTCCCGGCCTTGCTGTCAGTCCCCTTGAGCAGGTTCCCTCGCCTCTTTGGGAGCCACCTATAAAGAGGGGCAACGTCAACTGCACACACTTCCCAGGGTGGCGGTGAGAATCAAATACTATATGGAAACCCCACGCTAACCGGAGACGTTCCTTGGAGATACCTCCTGCCTACAGGTGCAGACAGTGACCACGGAACGCGCCTCCTGGGGGGGGGGGGGGGGACAGAGTGCAGAGGATGTGGCTGCTCTGGGCACCCGCCGCCTCCTCCAGCCCCCGGCCTCGCGTCCCGCGCGCCCCAGCCCCCGGCAAACCCCGGCCGCACAGGGTATTCACCTACTGCGCCCGAAACAGCAGCCACCGCCTTCAGTAGGCTCGCCATCTTGAGAAGCGACCCACTCTTTCCCGAGGTGCGTCAGAGTGGGAGAGGAGCTCTGGCGAGGGGCAGGGCAACCCGACCGGGGGCGGGGCATACGATGATTGGGGGGGGGGCGTGGTGAGCGTCGCTGTGTTCTTGTGGTGTAGCGGACGAGCTCCCCAGTGCGTCTAAAGAGGAAACTTAAACGGAGGGGGCGTCACCCCTATGAGCCCCTCAGGACTACGAAACAGAAAGTTTGGAGAAAGTTCAAAAGCGCTAGAACTGATCAGTGGCCCAGTGAAAGTTCTTGCACTGCCATTGACTCTGGTAGGGGGTGGGTCCGGAACTTCTGAGCGACGGAACCTTCGCCTCCAGGGTCTAGGCTGCGCGAGGCGCGTCTTTGTGGCGCGGTTTCCGGGCAGCGCTTTTCCTTTACATGCGGCGCTGTGTGGAGAGTTGCAGACAGCAATGGCCCCGCGGGTCTGGCGTCGACGAGCCCTGGAGCGGTGTCTGAAGGAGGTTGGTAAAGCCACCGGCCGGCCAGAGTGCTTCCTCACGTAAGTGAGCAGAGCCGGACTCTGGGTGAAGCCCGGGTCTCAGCGTGGGTGCGGACTCATGGCCCCCGGCGAATTCTGGAGTAGGGGGAAGATAAAGGGAAGCGTACACCTCTTTTTCCCAAATTTCATTTACTTGGCGCACCCTTAGCCTATCAAAAATTTTAAAGTTGTTGAAAGCTGTACAGTGCAGATTTCCGAGTCGTGTGCTAACCAAACTAAGCTCAGTTATTAATGCCCAGAGGCTTCCATTGAGTCTTAATGCACCCCCCCCCGACTCTTTACACACAGGCGCGTGCACCCTAGATTGGTTGTTCTTTTCTCCAATATGCTCTCAATCCACCCAGTGCTTACTTACCCATATCCTTCATTGGAAGTATTAAGTTTGTCGCTTGGCTGTCCACCTCCACGATGAGCTTCTTGAGAATTAGGACTTTCATATCTCTTGCCAGCATAAGCTCTTTGTATTGTGTTGAAGGACTTAAAATGCGTTGTATGAAAGTATGGCCCTCAGATTTGTATTTCAAACCCGACCTTTCCCTTCAGCTTCAGGCTCACAGCAACTACAGCCACATATTCTTTCAGCATCTCAAATTTAATATGTGCAAAATGAGCTGTTGTTTCTATTTAATTTCCTGTACAGTGCCCTCCGTGATACTTTTTCCCCATGCTCCACCCCTGCCTCCCCTATCTCAGCAAATGGCAGCTCTGTTTTTTCTGTTGTTCAGACATATAACTAAGCTACTTCTTTGATATCTTCCTTTTTTCTCATTTCTACATATAATTCATCAGCCAATTCTGTCGGTGCTGTCTCCAGACTGTATTCTGAATTCGACTGCTTCTCACAGAATCTGTTCCCCTAACCCCGGCACAGTTCTTCATCAACCTAATCACTGTACTTTTGTAACGTTTCCTCTACTGGCCATCTTTCCAGAGTGTAAATTCTATCATTTTGCTCCTCTGCTTAAAATCTTCTGATGGCTTCTCTTTATACTTAGAATGGCAAACTCTTACCTCTGAGCCCTGAACGATTCACCTCCGATTCACCTCCCATCTACCTCCCTAACCTTCTGCCTCCTTCATCACACTCCAGCTATGCTGGCATTTTTGTTCCTCAGACTCACCACGCTCATTTCCATCTTAGGAAATTTATTCTCACTTTTTCCTCTACTTAGAAGATAATGTTTCCAGAGCTTTGAAAGACTATCTCCTTATGTACAGGTGTCATCTCAGACGTCACATCTTCAGAGAGGTAGTCTCTGACACTCTTGCCAAAGCAAGTTTTGACCATTGGCTGACTGAATGATGGAGTGGCATATAACATAGCAGAGTTGAGCTTTTTAAGACTAAGATTCACTATATATCTTGAGGCAAAGAGGTGTGTAGTAGTTTCCCTGTCTAAAATCCATACAGCAGATTCACAGACACTTAGCTGACTCTTTTTTATATATTAATGTGGCTCATCTGCAAGATAATATACTCTTGGGAGCCAGGATCTATACTTAAAATTGATATTTCATTCAAGTTTGGTTTTGCACAAGAGTTGGGCTTTTTTTGTCTAATTCACAGTGCTGTGAAATTGTTATCTATAATTATAAATCTCTTTAAACTTCCTCCCCATGCCCCCTTAATAGGATTCAAGATGAATTGGCATCAAAGTTCACTTCATTAACAAAAGTACTTTATGATTTTAACAAAACACTAGAGAATGGCAGAATCCCCGGAAGTCCTTTAAAAAAACTGGTGATAGAGAATTTTGATGATGAGCAGATTTGGCAACAACTAGAATTGCAAAATGAACCAATTTTACAATACTTCCAGGATGCGGTTAGTAAAACCATTAAAGACGAAGACATCAGTCTTTTTCCAGAGAATGAAGAGCAGGAGTGTGAAGAGGATGGGTCAGAGGTGGAGGCTGATGGCCAGGAGGCCCTCGAACAAGATTTGGAGGAGGAAGAAGTGGCCGACCTGAGTGGTGATGATCCTACAGGGGATGAGAAAACGAAAAACTCAAGCACAATTGATCTGAGGAAAAGTCCAGTTTTCAGTGATGAAGATTCTGATCTTGATTTTGATATCAGCAAATTGGAGGAGCAAAGCAAGGTGCAAGACAAAGTGCCTAGGAAACCAAGAGAGAAGTCCATAGTAGATGATAAATTTTTCAAACTATCTGAAATGGAGACCTTTTTAGAAAACATGGAAAAAGAAGAGGAACAAAAAGGTGATGAGGAGGAAGATATTGATTTTTTTGAAGACGTCAATTCTGATGAAGATGAAGGAGAACTGCTTGGAAGTCAAAAACCTAAGGTAAAGTCTTGGGAGAGGAGAGAAAGAGGACTTTCTACCTCATTCTGTTCTGTTTCTTGAGAAGAGGTTTCAAATACCTCAAAACTCATCAGGGCACGAGTGAAGTATTTAGATCTGTTGAAAACTGGACTGGAAAAATTAAACCAAAGCTTATCACAAAATATTTCTTTTGTAGCTTAACAACCATAACCACACATGTTAGAGGTATTCAGAATTTCCCTTAAACATATTTTCACCAAACACTAAAAATGATAATAAGTGAAAGGAAGGCATCTGTTTACTTTAAGCTGAGATATCTTGGAAATAATTATAGTTAGAAGATTTAGAGATAGGAATATAATGAATCAATACTTCCTTCCAGTTTGTTACGGTCTAGTAGTTCTTACAGTTTTATAGTAGTGTTGTAGTTGCCAGTTTTCCTTATAAAACATGCATACACAGGGGCCCTTGGGTAGCTCAGTCGGTTAAGCGTCCGACTTTGGCTCAGGTCACGATCTCACGGTTTGTGAGTTTGAGCCCCGCGTCAGGCTCTGTGCTGACAGCTCAGAGCCTGGAGCCTGCTTTGGATTCTGTGTCTCCCCCCACCCCCCTTCTCTCTCTCTCTCTCTCTCTCTCTCTCTCTCTCTCTCTCTCTCTCTCTCTCTACCTCCCTCCCCCCTCCCTCTCTCTCCCTCTCTCTCTCTCTCTCTCTCTCTGTCTCTCTCTCTCTCCCTCCCTCTCTCCCCCTCTCCCTCCCCCTCCCTCCCTCTCCCTCTCTCCCTCCCTCCCTCCCTCCCTCTCCCTCTCTCCCTCCCTCCCTCCCACCCTCCCCCTCCACTCTCGAAAATAAACGTTAAAAAAAAGTCTTTAAAAAAAATATGCATACACATATATGCATGATTTAATGTGTTTTTCTCCTTAGTCAGAAGTTTGAAAAGTCTTTTCATTTTAGTCAGGTAAAAGTTCCAGAAACCTGAAATACAAAGACTTCTTTGATCCAGTTGAAAGTGATGAAGATCTAGCAAGTGTTCATGATGATGAACTGGATCCAAAGGAAGAAGACAAAGAAATTGCTGAAGAAGAAGAAGAAGAAGAAGAAGAAGAAGAAGAAGAAGAAGAAGAAGAAGAAGAAGAAAGCATTTCTGAAACGTGAGTAGTTTGAGTCCCTTACATTGTAAGCTAGAACTGTCCAATTATATGTGTGTACTCATAGTTGTCAAATATGTTTATCCTAAAAAGCTATATTCTCTAACGTCAGATAGTCTCAGGGTAGCCAGAAGAAAGTCTCTGAATTTAAAGAGTCATTAGAGATCATCTAATGAAGATAAATGTCACCAGCAATCAGATCTTTATTTATTTGCTTTTGGTGCCAATAAAAATACCTTATTGTTATTTTTGTGAGATAAGTTTGTACTATAGATTGAGGAATATTTTCTATATATTGTACACTTTTTGTTCTATTTCACTGAAATAATACCTTCTGGTCCTTAATAACTGAATGACTTTGGAATTCTGAATATTTATTTGCATTAGGTATACAAAAGAATTCAAATTACTAGAAAATAAGTTTTGTTTTCCTAATGAAAAGTGGTGTATTATTGTTTTTCATAAGTGTTTTGGTATTTATAGGGATGAAGATGATGACTTTGAAGAAAGTGAAGACAGTAAACAACATAAAGAAACCTCAAAAAGAGTGACCTTTGCTTTGCCAGATGATGAAGAAAATGAGGATACAAATATCTTAAATGTACAGAAGGATTCTGATGAAGTTAAATCCTCTTTTGAGAAAAGACAGGAAAAGGTAATGATTAAGAATTGAAGGAATTTCGTATATACTTACCAGGACTATGGGACTCCCAGATAACTAATGTACACTGTTTTTCTTGGCTGAATTTTTAATTATCTTTTAAAAACAAAACAAAAATCTTGCTGCTATTCCCTACAGCACACCATATCCAGATGCCCTCGTGGAAGGTAGCTAATTTGTAAAAATCAGTGCTGCATTTCCCACCCTTTGACTTTCAGTTTGTGTTAAAAGCTGTTTTTTTTCCCTTTGTCCCTGGTTTCTTTATACCTAGTGGCATGTTTTTCCTAATTAGCTGTCTTGTGAACCTCTCTTTTTAGCTCTTTCAGCTGCTCTTAAGGATACTTCTTCTTTCAGATGCTCTGTGGATGGCTCCACATACCTGAATTTTAATGCCATCTCAAATACATTTTCTAAAGTTGATAAAAGTTATCTCCTTGTGAAATGATTTCAGGCAAATGAAGTGTCATTTGCAAATAATAGATAACAGCCTGGCTCCAGTTATTTGTGTCATTTAACCACCTTAAAATTATATCACTCAATTAGAAATGAGAATAGGCAAATAAATATACCAAGGATATCAAAAGAATTATTAGCAAAAGAGAATCTGAGTTAAATCTATGATTGTCAGATTGTCCCCAAAGAGATAGATTTAAAGGAGGGGGTGGGGGGCTGGTACCTCGTGGCTCAGTTGGTTGAGCGTCTGACTTTAGCTCAGATCGTGATCATGATCTCGCTGTTCATGGGTTCACACCCCACGTTGGTCTTGCTGCTGTCAGCTTGTCAGCGTAGAGCCTGCTTTGGATCCTCTGTCCCCCTCTCTGCCCCTCCCCCACTTACACTCTCCCAAAAATAAATAAATATTTTTTTTTAAAAAAAAGGAGGAGGTGGGGAAGCACTAGGAAACAAAATAAGAAATTTCATTGAGTTAGTGTCTTTCCCTCCCTATATCCTCCCTAAGATAAAGACAAGCAGGTTTAGTTTCATTGGGGAATTATATCAAACTTTCAAGAAGTAGAAGTAATGTTTAATCAATTTCCACATACAAAAAGTAAAGCTTCCAGACTTTTTTTCTTGTGAAGCTATTAATAACGTGATACCCAAACCTGACATTAAAACACATACACACAGTTTCATTTATGAATAGTGATGTGAATATTCCAAATAGCATAATGAAAGACTGACAACACCACAGCCAAATGGGCCTCATTCTTGATTTAGGAATAAGAAATCTATTAACGTAATTCTTGGTTGTAACAGGATAAGGAGAAAACTGTATGGTTCTCTCCATATATGTCAAAAAGACATTTGATGTGGGCACCTGGCTGGCTCAGTCAGTTAAGCATCTGACTTGATTTCAGCTCAGGTCATGATCTCCAGGTTCGTGGGATTGAGTGCCATGTCCAGTTCTACACTGTCATTGGTCATTGTGGAGCCTGCTTGGGAGTCTCTCCCTCCCCCTCCCCCACATACATGTGCTCTTTCTCTGTCTCTCAAAAATACATAAACTTAAAAAAAGACATTTGATGAAATTTAGTATCCATCCTTAATTTTTTTTCACCTGCAGTGAAATACAAATGCATTTAACCAAAAGGTGCCATCATGCTCAGTGGTAAAATTCTAGAAGTAGCCCTTTAAAATGAAGAGTAAGACAAAATGTCCACTATTACCTTTACCACTGTTATTTAACATCCTTGTGGGAGTGTTAGTGCAACTACAGTAGAAAGAGATACAAGGTAAGGAAAACTGAAATGAGCATTAATATTTGCAAAGGATACTAGAAAAACCTAAATAGATGAACTGAAAGCTATTAGAAAAACAAGGGAATTCAGTAAGGTAGCTTTCAGGCTGGCATTTTCTACACTGTAAAGTCATTATAGGGCTGCCTGGGTGGCTTAGTTGGTTGAGCATTTGGCTCAGGTAATGATCTCATGGTTTGTGAGATCGTTCCCTGTGTTGGGCTCTGCCCTGACAGCATGGAGCCTGCTTGGTATTCTCTCCCTCCCTCTCTCTGCCCCTCCCCCATTCGTGCTTGCACATGCTCTTCTTTCTCAAATAAACTTAAAAAAAAAAATAGGGGCACCTGGGTGGCTCAGTCAGTTGAGTGTCTGACTTCAGCTCAGGTCATGATCTCATGGTTCGTGAGTTCAAGCCCCTCATTGGTCTCTGTTCTGGCGGCTTAGAGCCTGGAGCCTGCTTCAGATTCTGTCTCCCTACCCTTCCCCTACTGTCTCTCTGTCTCTCTCTCTCAAATATAAAAAATAAAACATAGAAAAATTTTTTTAAGAAATGAAAATTAAAAAAATAAAAAGTTATAGATGTCTTCTAAAAGTTAGAAATAATTTGGATTGGGGGTGTGAAGTCTAATGTCCAAATAAAAATTAATTTTGGAATGCTCTAATAGTTAAAATTGATAGTGGCTTGGGAATGAATAGATCATTTGACTAGAACAGAGCCCAGAAATCTGTCCAGAATCTTCTGGGGGAATTTAGTATGTTATAAACATGGCATTTCAAATCAGTGAGGGAAAGAAGTCATCTGCAGTGCCTCACCCCACCTCAGGTGTTAAGAATAGGAAGTTACTGTTGGCTTAACAATAAAATGGTGGCAAGAAAAAACAAAATTGTATTGAGAAATAATACATTTCTTGCTTTTGTGCTTTTTTTTTTTATAACGTTTATTTATTTTTGAGACAGGGAGAGACAGAGCATGAATGGGGGAGGGTCAGAGAGAGAGGGAGACACAGAATCCGAAACAGGCTCTAGGCTCTAAGCTGTCAGCACAGAGCCTGACGCGGGGCTCGAACTCATGGACCATGAGATCATGACCTGAGCTGAAGTCGGATGCTTAACCGACTGAGCCACCCAGGCGCCCCGCTTTTGTGCTTTTAAAGTAGTTGCTTTTATTCAGCTATAAGCTTGATTTATTTCCTAAATGTGTAATAACTTTTTGTTTCTTTCTTAGATGAATGAAAAAATTGCATCTTTAGAAAAAGAGCTGTTGGAAAAGAAACCTTGGCAGCTTCAAGGGGAAGTGACAGCTCAAAAGCGACCAGAGAACAGCCTTCTAGAAGAGACTCTGCACTTTGACCATGCAGTCCGCATGGGTATGTGAGCCCATGGGGCTCCTGCAGATGTTCGTTTGCATGTGTTTTCTATGACTTTATTTCATAGGAAGATTTGAAATGATATTTCTTTTCCCCCAACTTTTTATTTTAAAAAGTTGCAAACATACAGAAAAGTTGACAAAATAGTACAACAAACACATATATGCTATTCAGCTGGATTCACCAATCGTTAACATTTTGCCATATTTGTTTTCCTTCCCCTGTGTATATATGTGATTATCTGTGTGTACTTTTTTCCCCTGAATCATCTAAAAGTAATTTACCAATATTATGACACTTCATGCCTAAGTACGTTTACATGTATCTTCTAAGAAATAGGACATTCTCTTATACAGTCACAGTACTATTAATTTACCCAGGAATTACTGTTATGCTAATTCATGCCTAAATCCATAATCATTTCTGCTAGTGACCTGTATACAATGCCTGGTATCATTTTCTACTGACGAAATTGTGAACTCTAGCCAGGAACCCTGGTCATCTCATCAAACTCTTTCTTGTACCTGTGAAATCAAAATGAATTTCCATTTTATTCAGTTCTAGAGAGATTGGAAAAGAGGGTGAGTACCCAGGTGCATGGACTAAAAGTGTTAGCACTGATTACTGGATATACTCTACTTTTGTGGTTCTCAAACTAGAGGGAGCATGAGAGGGCTAGTTAAACACAGATAGGTGGCCCTTTCCCCCCACCTTCTGATTCAGGTGGTGTGGAGTAGAGCCTAAGAATTCACATTTCTAACAAGCTCCCAGGTGTTGATGCTGCTGGTTCAAGGACTACCCTTTGAGAACCTCTGGTCTAGTGTATACCTACCTCGTGAGTACATGTTCTGTTTCCTTTAGCTCCTGTGATTACAGAGGAAACCACCCTTCAACTGGAAGATATCATTAAGCAGAGGATAAGAGATCAGGTCAGTAAGAATGAAATTTAACTGAACTTAAAATTCACTGGAATTTTTAGAAATAATATATGAGTATTTTGGGAGCAGGACCAACACTCTTCATTGTTTTCGTAGAAATTTTGTTTATATCAGTTCTTCATTTAAAGCTTAGATCTACACTGAAGGCTACTACTGCTTAAGTCTGCACTATCTTTCTTTTGTTGTGTGAGGCACTGCCTTTCACTAGAGCTCTGGAAAGCCTTGTGCTTGAGGAGAAGGGGGAGCCAGAGCCACTGCCAGTCTTTCCTGTGCCTTGCTCATCTGCCTGGTGGCGCCCGGTGAAACTGGTAGAGGATGACAGGCGTGGTGACTGATTCTGATTTGATAGGGTCATACTTGGGACCTTTCATCCGGCACACAGTATCTGGGCACAGTGTGACAAAGGGTTTATTTTTTTCAAATGTTAAAAACCTAGCAAAGTTTTTGTTTAAGAATTGATTTTATTTTGTAAACTTAGAATAAAATTGGGCATATGACACGTACAATAAGAGATGGCTTTAAAATGTGTATAGTGTTTGCTCAAAATACGAAGAGTTTGAAGGGTGGGTACTGTATGCAGAGTATCCTTAAATTTGAAATGAAATGAGAAACTCAAGTATTGACTTGTAAACAAACCTTGATGGGGAAATGTGGAATTAAAGGTGGTAACGAGGAGAAAGGTGCATTTAAAACAAGAACTAAAAAGAATACTTAAGTAATGCCCTCTTTATTTTTCATAATACCTATGTTTGGTGACTTGAATAGTCATTTTACAAGTTGAAATTAATTACTTTTTGCTACAATTTGCTTACCCTGGAATGATAATAAATATTCCAGAGGAAGAGTCTTAAGTGAGCTGAGAAAGAAATGATAGATTTTGTTCATTTATGGTCCTTGTGCCTTTCATATTTCAGGCTTGGGATGATGTAGTACGTAAAGAAAAACCTAAGGAGGATGCATATGAATATAAAAAACGTTTAACGTTAGACCATGAGAAGAGCAAATTGAGTCTTGCTGAAATTTATGAACAGGAATACATCAAACTCAACCAGGTGAGGACTCCCCGAAGGCAAAGGCATTGTTATTAAAGTAAGAGAAGCAGACAGCTGGCTCTTCTGGTTCTACTGTGATGGCCGAAAGTCAGGAAACAAATCTTATGCTCTTGGTTCACCTCATTGAAGTGTGAGACAGTGTGTTAGAAATAGAGAGGTTACGATATTGCCCCTGAATGTGAGGGGGTAGGGGAACTTGTTTTGCAGTTAGTCATTGTTCACCCGATTGTTCCAAAGGTAATTATTAACTTTCTAGAAATTATTATAGTAGTCCTACAATTTTAAAATCACTTCTCTTTCATTCTTTAGAAGTTACCAGTATAACATTATCTGTGAATTCATTCATGTGTTTAGGTCTGGTGGGTTATGTGGTTTTGGTTTTGTTTTCACTTAGATTCTTAAAAAAAACTATCTGGTTAAGTAGGACACAGTAATTTCAAGTAATATTATATTACCAGTTAGTGATTGGATTATTTTTCCACATTCGATTTATTCAGAATGTGGTCAGTATGTACTTGGGGGTAAAATGGCATTTTTTATTTGCAAAAGCCATTTGATTAATTAATGCCACTTTCACAGCAATAGCAAACCATGACCTTGATGCTGCTGTTAAGTTGAAGATCTAGAAAGATTTGAATTCAAATTCTTTCTGGCTGCTTTGCAACCCAAAGTGGTAGTTGAAGGAACATATTATTAAACATTGCCCGGCTACTTTGAGAGGATTCAGTAAATACAGAAAGTATTTTGTAACCATGAGAGTTAAAAATTAAATATGTAATGGGACAGCTGTACCAGCTCTGTAAATACCAGTTTTATTGAGGTCTCAGAAGTCAGTAGTCAATCATAAGTTTTTGAGTATGGATTTAATTTAGGCTAATTCTAGACCCATTCAATTAAGAGTTAGTCTGGGGATGATGATAAATATTTCCTGAAGTTTGGTATCTGTCCTAGAGGTAATAGGCAAGGTGATAATAAATAGCACATGAATGAACTTCTAGTTGTATATAGATTATTTCACAGCTAGCCCCACGTCGGGCTCTGTGCTGACCGCTCAGAGCCTGGAGCCTGCTTCAGATTCTGTGTCTCCCCCTCTCTCTGCCCCTCCCATGCTCGTGCTGTCTCTTTCTGGGTCTCAATAATGAATAAATGTTTAAAAAAAAATTTTTTTTAAAGATGATTTCACAGCCATTATTATCTGGGATAAGGCAAATGACACGTGGAGGATAAAAAATGAGTTAAGTTAAACTAAAGCAGTGACAAATGCCTGGACGTGGCTGGAAAGTGGGCTCTGGTGACAGAATTAGAAACAGACCTGGATGCATCTCTGGTATCAAGGTGGTGCAAGCAAAGAGCCAGTGGCTTCCCTGTTCTGGTGTGTGTGGTTTTGTTTTGTTCTGTTATGCCTTGATAAATAAAGAGTCTTAGCCTTTTAGAGTGAGCATTATGGGCAGAAGGAAAAGGGGATTTTGAGCATTTGGGCTGTTTCTACCTTTTGGCTGTTGGGAATAGTGCTGCTCTGAACATATGGCTACATGTATTTGTTTGAGAACGTCTTTTTTTTTTTTAGTTCCTTTTTTTTTAAATGTTTATTTATTTTTGAGAGAGAGAGAGTCAGAGTGCAAGCAGAGGAGGGACAGAAAGAGAGAGGGAGACACAGAATCTAAAGCAGGCTCCAGGCTCCCAGCTGTCAGCACAGAGCCCGACATGGGGCTTGAACTCACAAACCATGAGATCATGACCTGAGCTGAAGTCAGACACTTAACGGACTGAGCCACCCAGGCGCCCCTGAGAACCTCTTTTTTAATTCTCTGGGGTATTTACTTAAGTGGGGAGTTGCTAGGTCATACGGTAATTCTCTGTTTAACTTGAGGAACTGCCTGATTCGTTTCCATTGTGATGGCACCATTTTACATTGTCACCAGCCACACACAAGGGTTCCAGTTCCTTGACATCCTCACCACCACTTGTTATCCGCTCCTCCCTTTTCCTAATGATAGCCATCCTAGTGGGAATGGCTTAGTTCTTGACAAATAAATACCAAGGGAATTAAATTGTAAGTTCTGAATCTTAGAGGTAGTGATTACTGCAGCTCCTGAAGTGCAGAGCACATTCTTTTTTGGCTAGTGCTGGCACCGTCATGGTATTGAGAACTTGAATTCTGCCTTGTAATGTTTTTTTGGAGCCTTGATGATGAGAAATGGGGAGCACCCTTATTGACCTTCAGGGTTTTGCCCTGTGATGTGTATTAGCCTGCTTAATCTGATGTTGTTGAATTCATTTCCTAAGCAAAAAACAGCAGAAGAAGAAAATCCAGAGCACAAAGAAATTCAGAAGATGATGGATTCCCTCTTCTTAAAATTGGATGCTCTCTCGAACTTTCACTTCATCCCTAAACCGGTAAGTGTGTTAACATTTCAGTGTGCAGTCAGAACAGATGTGCCTTTAATTCCTCTTTGAGCTTTTGTGAGGCTAGCACTTTATTTGGTTTTGGATACAAACCTATAGGCATTCCCTGTAAATTACAGGCAGGGCCTGTCTTGAGGAAGGCTTACATCTAGTCCTGGACAGTTCTGGCTTCCTCTGCTGATCCAGCCTCATCACCAGATGGGCCTTTGCCAGACCTAAAATCTTAGCCACAGGATCTCTTCATTACTCACTCTTTCTTGTTGTTCAGTCTTGGGTTGTATTTTCATCCTGTGGTGTGTCTGGAGACCTGTGATGTCTGTACCTGCTGAATATTTTCTGAATACCTGCTATGTACCATATTAGGTTCTTTATGTATGTGAACCCATTTTCCCCAATTTTATTAAGATAAAATAGACATAGTGGTACCTGGGTGGCTCAGTCGGTTGAACGTCCAACTCTTGATCTCAGCCCAGGTCATAATTTCATGGTTCGTGAGCCCCCATGTCGGGCTCTGCAGTGACATCAAGAAGCCTGCTTGGGATTCTATCTCCCCCTCTCTCTGCCCCTACCCTGCTTGCACTGTCACTCTCAAAAAAAAAAAAAAAAAAAATGAGCTTAAAAGATAAAGTAACAGTGTATACGTTTAAGATGTACAACAGTGGTTTGATATAGAGGTTCCCCCATCATCAGAAAGTAGAATGTTCCTATGAAACGTTTCATAAGCCTAAATGGATAAACCAAAGAAGCAATTACCATTAACTAAATGGAAAAGTTTTTGAGCTTTTCAGACCCCAAAAAAGAACCTCTCTTAGGCTTTTCTGTTACTTCAGAACCAGTCTTGTAACGGATGCACAAACACGTGGAGATGCACACAAATGCTCACAGACACAGTTTAAAGCTCTGGTGGCCTGATGCTGAGATGCCGAGTGTGGTTCCTGCAGAAGGAGCTGGGCAGGGGAGCTCACTGCAAAACAGATGCTGAACACTACTTTTGCTTTCACGAAAGTAAAAATTCTTTTCAGATTTCTTTCAGTTAGCAAAAACAGGTACTAATCTAGGTCTTTTGTAAAAGCAAAGTGGCCTAACATGAACTTTGGAAGGGCACAGGATACCCGCATGTGTGTATTGTGAAATGATTGCCATGGTAAGTTTAGTTATCCATCACCCAGTGTAGTGGCAGTTTTATTTCTTACGATGAGAGCTTTTATAATGTACTTTCTTAGCAACTTTCAAATATACAATACTGTTAACTCTGTCTAGAACTTCTCTTATAACTGGAAGTTTGTACCTTTTGACTACCTACACCCATTTCCCCCACCACCTGGTGGCCACTAATCTGTTCTCTATCAGTTGGGGGATTTTTTTTTAGAGAAATCTAAGTGAGATTGTTACCCAAAGTTAAATGGGAAAGGAAAGAAGAAGCCTCCGTTCTCTTGGCTGCCATGGTAAATAATTACAGTGAAACAAAAGTAAAGCATAGAAAAATTGTATTCAAGTATACTCCACAGGAGGAGCCTGCCAGTCAAGAGAGACACAGGGCCCAGAAACTCGTGAGTGTGGACTTTGATCTTTTTTTTCTTTTGGGTGGGCCCTAGGGTCACAACATTTGAATGACAGACCGGGATTATATAATAATTACCCAAATTCTCATGTCTTTTCCCAAGATGTATTTGAAATGCCTGCAAGGGTAGGAAGCCACAACATTATTTCTATTCTGGAGACATAGGTCAAATAAGGACAAGGGGCTGCTCTGTGCACAAGTGCCACATGCACAACACACTTAACTCTTCCTCTGCCAGGACATTGTAACCACAGACCCACTGCTAGAGGGGTGGGTTGTGGTGGTCCCTGGGTGGTCTCCAGTAGAGCTCTCCATCTGGATGTCAAAGGTCCATCCTCCTGCTGCTCATTCATCTGTTGATGAACATTTCTGTTGTTTTCATGGCCTGCTATTGTAAATAATGCTGCAGTGAACACGGGGGTGCAGATACTTCTTGGAGCCAGACAGGGGCACCAGCTTGGCTCTACAAATGGTCAAGGCTGCTGGCTGGGATCTCTACTTGGACACTGCTGCAAGCAGGAACCTGGTCTGCCAAGATCCAAGCACTAATTGCTATAAGCCCTGCCCTTGTTCTGCATCCTAATCTGATCCCCAGTGGTCAATCCCCACAGACTTTGGTGATCCCTATGACACCGACATGATTGGGCCTATCTAGAAGTGTCCTACAATGCTGGGGAGTTACAGGTCTACTTAGGCTCTCTTCCCACTGGAGAAACCCTAGGTCCAGGTGGTCTCTCACAATGGGGTGCTGTGCCAGCTGGGGGGAGGGATATGGTCAGAGTGTAGCCTGTCCTACCTTTCTAATGCAGTCCTTCTCAGTCTCTGTGGTCCAGGGGGTTGCTTCAGCCTCACCCTTGGGTTCTGGGATTTTCACAATGCTATCTCATCCATGGATAGTTGCTAGTTGGTCTTGTGAGGACAACTAAGGTTGGGATCAACTTGTGTTGCCATCTTGATGATGTCAGTGTCCCTGCACATTAACTCAATCCACAAAACATTAAGGTAGATGCTATTCTTTCTGTTTTGCAGATCAGGAAACCAAGGCTTAAGAGGTTGGGGTGGGGGGGGTGGTGCCTGGGGGCTCAGTCGGTTAAGCATCTGATTTCACTTCAGGTCATGATATTATGGTTAGTGGGTTCAAGCCCTGTATCCAGCTCTGTGCCAACAGCTCAGAGCCTGGAACCAGCTTTGGATTCTGTGTCTCCCTCTTTCTGCTCCTCGCCCATTCTCTCTCTCTCTGTTTCAAAA
The DNA here is from genome assembly GCF_028749965.1 of Puma concolor. Lineage (NCBI taxonomy): Eukaryota > Metazoa > Chordata > Mammalia > Carnivora > Felidae > Puma > Puma concolor. The sequence goes on along the minus strand of NC_141672.1, from coordinate 128,106,736 downwards.
GTAAACAAACATTAAAAAAAAAAAAAAAAAAGGTTGAAAGGGTTGGATCTGACTCTGGGTCCATGCTGTCCCCATTGCCTCATGCCCCCCTGTGCCAGGCCCAGACATCCAGCGACCTCTGTCTGTCTGATTCTCACCACACTTGACTCAGTGCCTCTTTACTCTTTGGAGCTGCCTCTCCCACTCACTACACTCTGTGAACCCATAAAATGTTCTATGCCTTCCTTTTAGTACTTGCCAACCTATTGCCCCTTTGTGTTGCCTAGAAATGAGATGTCACGAATCTGAGAGACTAGTCTAGAAGTCAGAAACCTGAGTCTGAATCTGCCCCTGACTAGCTTTGTGAATTAGACAAATTGCTTCACCTTTCCTCTGTATAGAAGAGGTAATCACTAAAATCCTTCGGATTCTTTGATGGTTAGAAGATTTTTCCTGTGTGAGTATCTTGTCTTCTAAGACAGTCTGCTTTTATCACCTGGCTTTTTGTTTTGGGTCAATCAAGGTATAATTTGTATGACAGTAAGTTTGTGGTGGCAAGAGCCATTTTTAGATACCAAAGTGCCAAGTATAGCTGTGGAATAAATGAAGAGAGGAATTTTCATCCCCTCTTGGCCAGCAGGTCTTACTGTGAAAAAGTTACTAATATGAAGAACATGATCCCTTCCTGTGCCTTACAAGACCCTACGTGATCTGGCTCCCTCTCACCCCTCTAGTCTCCATAGCTTGCTATCCCCCAGCCACACTGGTCTTCCAGTGCCTTCAGTGAGCAGAGTGCCTCCTTCCTCACATCTTCCTGCTGGACTTTCCTCTGCCTGTTAGGCTGCGCTTCTTTCTTTCCATGGTTGGCTCCTTCCTGTCTCTGGGGTCTCAGGCTGAGTGCCATCTCCTTCCCGCATTCGTCACTGCTCTGCGCATTTCCCTCATAGCACCATCACCGTCGTTGCTTGATGGCTAATTGTTCTCTACTCGTTTCCAAGCCAGCACAAATGTGTTTTGTTCACTGCTGTTTCCCTGCTGTGTTCATCACACTAACACAGAGCCTGATATGGGGAATTAGACATTCCGTGGAATCTTGGGAATTGAAGAAGGAGAGAATGTATTTGGGGCTACGTGCCCCAATATAGAAGCCTTTCTTTTTTCCTCTTCAGAAATGTAGAATTTTTGGTACAGGTTCCTTTTAATAAGAACTTTTTTTCATACTCAGTTTGGTTTTTCACAATCTCCATAAACCCTATTGACCAGTCATCATTTTTTTTTTCTTTTCTGGGCTGTCTCCGTTTTCTCTGTTTCTCTTTAAATTACAGAATGGAACACAACGTTACTAATAAGTAAGTGAACAGTCAGTAGTCCAGTGGAAGAAATTTTTTCTTTAACACTCTGACATTGTGTGAAATGTCCTTTTTATTCTTTCTGAAATTTCCCGGGACACACATCTGTCCAGTTAACTGGGGTAGGGACAGGACTGTGGTAAGAAAAAGGGGTGTGCAAAGGGATCAGTGACACACTCTGCAGTAGAGCCCCCTTTCTCCTGAGTCTCAGTGCCATGTTCTCTCCAGGGCACCTGCTGTGCCCCACACTTCATCTCTTACTCTCTTCTAGCCAACAGAGTCCCTGTGCCCTGGTGCCCCTCAGAGATGTGCAAGAATTAGATATAAAGAGCATTAGTGTAAGCATTAGGTAAATAATCAGTAGTGTTCTGATCAGTATGAAACCTGTTGTAATTTCTGAATTTCCTGGGAAGTTCTTTCAAAAAAAAGAAAAAGGCACCTGGGTTCCTCAGTTGGTTAAACTCAGGTCATGATCTCACGGTTTGTGGATCCAAGCCCTGCGTCGGGCTCTGTGCTGACAGCTCAGAGCCTGAAGCCTGCTTCGGATTCTGTGTCTCCCTCTCTCTGCCCCTCTCTTGCTAGTGTGCGCGTGTGCTCACTCTCTCTCGCTCTCTCTCTGAAAAATAAACATTAAAAAAAAAAGACTAGTGAACATTGCATTCATTTCTCCTTTTTATAATTAATAGGTTTGATTTATTTTGATACTGTTTTAGTTTTCCAAAGGAGTTCTGTATCATTTCATATTTCTGTTTATAAAGTTATGTTTTCAGTAGCTGGAAGATGACAAAATTTGTTTATCAGGTAGTCTATTTTGACTCATTCCTATAAGCATTTTTCCTTGCATCTTTTTGTATATATTTCTTATTGCTGGCCTTTTTTCCATAACTGAAGACAAGGTAATATTCACAAATATCAATAGATTTATTTAACACTAGATAGGAATGTTTGAAAATGTCCACATCTGTTACTGATGGGAATAATTTAGTAAAATTCGGTGAAAGAACTGGTGTTGAATATGGCAGAAATGTTCCACAAAAGTGTAGAAATAAGGGTTCTTGGTGTAGTAATGAGAAAGAATAGTTCCTAAAATATGCAGATTATTAATTCCTCAGGTAGCCCATGTTGCCCACTGACACTGCCATCATTCCAGTTATCTTAAGATTTTTGCTGTCAACACATCTCATATTTTAAATAATCTCCATAGAGTATTTTGTATAGTATGCTTTAATAGGTTCACGATACAAATATTTTGTGTTAGGACCATTTCTGACTTCCTGTTAAATGTGCTGTCTCTTTTCTAGCCTGTTCCAGAGATTAAGGTTGTGTCAAATCTGCCGGCCATAACCATGGAGGAGGTAGCCCCAGTGAGCGTTAGTGACGCAGCTCTCCTGGCCCCAGAGGAAGTCAAGGTAAAAAGCCAGTGTGGAAACATTAAGGTTTTTTTTATAAGTTGGTATATAGCTAGATCTCTACTCAATGTCATTTTCCTGGAGTTTTAAGTATAATCAAATAATAGTGTTCAGTTTTCTGTAATCAGATATTATGAGGTACAGATAGAATTATTAGAAAAGCTGTTTGTAAATATCCCATATCTGTATCTTGTTATAATCCAATTTGAATGCTATCAGTGATACTAGGTTTAAAATAAATTGTTTATGTTGCTCATATACTAGTAGTCCTTTAATATCAGCATTTCCCCCATTATTTTGTCCATTTAATGCTTATCAATAATAGAATCAGTTTCTAGAAAAGAACATTTGAGTTATTAGAAGACGTGGGACATACCAAGTGTAGGCAGTCCCTGCCTCATGAACACTGAAGCTCATGCAGTAAAAAGAAATGATGGTGTCTAACAGGTCTCATCTTCCCAGCTGGCCTGGCACATGGCTCTTTGTCCCTCCTCACTTTGCTGCACCCACACCCATCCCTCTTAGCACCTTTGCCACCTCTACAGTTGACAGCCCTGGCAGGATAGGCTGGCAGCTGGGGAGAAAAGAGAGGAAATCCATCGTCAGTATATAGATACGTCCCTTCCATTTTGGGGAACCCCTCCTGCCGCCAGTGGCTGTCATCAGCAGCTTGGCGCTGAGGTTGTCCCTGGAGTCTTAAGTGCTGTAAGGGGGCTTGCTTCTGGGACTGTCAGCTTGCTAACCTAGCTCTCCAGGCTGCCTTTGTGATGTGCTGATGTAGCCGAAATGTCACTGTGAGAGTCTGCTTCATCAAAGAATGAGTTCCAGGCCTAAAGAACTGAGCTACCGAAGCTCTTTGGGGTGCAGATAGGTACTGCGTACTCACTCTTGGCTGTAGATACACAGCTTATTGGCCACGTTCTGTGGACTTGCTTCCCTTCTAATTTCCTGAGTTGTGTTAAGTTAGATCAACTGGTGATTATTTTAATAGGAAAAAAATAAAGCTGGAGATGTAAAAACAGCTGCTGAGAAAACAGCTACAGACAAGAAACGAGAACGGAGGAAAAAGAAGTATCAGAAGCGTATGAAACTAAAGGAGAAGGAAAAGCGGAGAAAACTGCTTGAAAAGAACAACCCAGATCAAGCCGGGAAATACACGAAGGCAGCAGCTTCAGAGAAATTAAAACAGCTGACCAAAGCAGGCAAAGCTTCGCTATTAAAGGTAAGGATGCAGGAAGGAAAACCGCAGAACGGGGCCTGTGTGGGGAAACTGGTGGCAAGTGGTAGGTGGTATCGATCCACGGAGGGTCAGACCCAGCTGACGCTACCCACCTGCCTAGTGAGAGGCCGTGGGTGCCTGGCTGGAATAACAGCCCAAAGCACATGGCCCTCCCAGACGTGGGGCCTGGCAGGAGTTTTTCTTCCTACTCACTCCTCCTTTAAGTCACAAGAATATCACAGCAGCATAAAATGTATATAAAACCTCTGTGCAAACTGATGTGAGTTTTCATAATTCCTTGTCCATTTATGGATATTTATATTTCCGTATACATTGTTGTAATTATTTGGCGCTTTTTTTTTTAACTTACAAGCGCATTTTATAGTGTGAGTGTGTTACTGTCTTTAATTGCAGGATGAAGGTAAAGACAAAGCCTTGAAGTCATCTCAAGCATTCTTTTCTAAATTACAAGATCAAGTAAAAATGCAAATCAGTGATGCAAAGAAAACAGAAAAGAAAAAGAAGAAAAAGAAGGATATTTCTGTTCATAAATTAAAGCTGTAATATATTTTGAATATAATGTAAATATTAATGTGTAAGCTTATATTCTGTCATTGTTCTGTTTTATAATAAAATTTGAGAACTTTTCTTTTCATGAATGGCAGATATTTGAGAATTCTGCAGTTTGAAAAGACAAACTCCCGCTGTCATTGGAAAACCCTGAATCGCTTCTTCTGGGCGTGAAGCTGGATGTAGCTGCCAAGCCCCTTTGCACACTGTGTCCTTGCTGTGGCCCAGGTGAAGGCCAGAAAGGGCCCACCAGCTGGTGAGCAGGAGCTGGTCTGCAGGCTGACAAGGGCACAGGAGCCAGCCACCCCTGTCACAGGCAGCTGTCTACAGCAGGGGTCCTCTCTCTTTGGGGTCCTGACTTTCTTCTCCCACTGCTTGGTCATCCTTCTACAACACAGTGACATTGCCATACTCGTGTCTTAACATCTTTCCCTTTGGGAGGTGATCTCACGTCACACGGACAAAGACTTCATGTAGCCTATAGAGTAGTGTCCACAGTCAGATGCAGAGAGGGCAGATGCAACCTAGATGTGATAGAAGGTGAACACACAAGGAAGGTAGACTGGCAGTTGTGGTGAATCTTCCGTGACCACCAGGCGCTCACCTCCCCATCCAGGGAAAACTGCCTTTTGTCCGACAGGACCTCATATTATGCTTTGATGGAAATGCTGTAAGCTTTACCTCCGATGGGAAGAAAATGAGAGCAGCTTTTCCCGAAGCTGTTTCGGTTTTTCATCCACAGGGAACAATGAGTGGGCAGGAAGAGCCTGTGGAGGGTTGTGTCTTTAGGTCTCCAGGTCTCAGTCCAGCCTTAGTGAAAGTGTCATTTGGTTTTAGTGGTAATTGGAGTATTCTATGGCTCTAAGAGTTCCTGCTTTCTTTTTAAATTCAGTTTGCCAGTCCCCATTCAACTGCTGGCTTAGTTCTCTTTCCCTTGAGTCTTTCTTTCATAATGATTAGTCAAGATAAGAATGTTTGATCCCAAAATGATTCACCTTACCTGTCCAAGGGCAGTTTGATGTTTTGCATAGTTAGAATCATTTTTATCTTCATTTCTCACCCTGCCTCTAGGTGAGGCACATCTGTTCATTTGCTTTTTTATGCAATATTTGACACATTCTAAAGATTATGTTCATTTTATATACCTACTTTGTGCCAGGCAATATCCTAGGTACCAGCAAGATAACCGAACAAAAGGATTCTTATACCTATGAAGTGTACATTCTGGTGGAATATTTACATACTTTTTCTATATAAATTAGAAACATAATAGAATGTAAACTTTTTTTTTTTTTTTTTTTTTTTTTTTGCCTTGTTGCATCTGACAGAGCAAGATGGGTCACCAACAGCTCTACCAGAGCCATCTGAGGAAAGAGGAAATTTGACCAGGGTTCTCACCTTGCCGCATCTGCTCACACCAGTACTGTGTGATCTGGCAATATGGCCTCAGTATGTGTCACCAGTGTTTCCATCAGTTCTCAAAGGATATAGGCTACATTAAGTTGGACTAAGTGAATCTCCTTGAATGGGTCATCCAAGATACCTACCTACCTTAATGCCAGCTCATTGTACATAAAATAAAAATACTTCAATTATGAAAAACAACACATTGGAGAAACCACTCTCTAAAAACAAAACGGGGGCACTGGCTGGCTCAGAGCCTAGGACTCTTGATCTCAAGTTTGTAAATTTGAGCCCCATATTGGGTGTAGATTACTTTAAAAAAATAAATTCTTTAAAAACACAAAACGGTACTCGGTGCTCTTCATCTACTTCACGTATGTTAAAGAAGTGAGAAAACCAGGGTGCCTGGTGGCTCAGTCCATTGAGCATCCAACTTGATTTCGGCTCAGGACATGATCCCAGGGTCATGGAATTGAACCCTGTGTTGGGCTCTGTGCTGAGTGTGGAGCCTGCTGAAGATTCTCTTTCCCTTCTACTCTCTCTAAAATAAAAGTTAAACCACGGTTCTGAGTTGTGTTCATCGTTCCTTTACATTTGTATGTGTTTGACCATATATATCTCTTCATGCATTGTTTACTTCACTAGTACTTGAATTTTATGAAAATAAGACACTCATCTGTGGCTTGCTTTTTCACTGTTGATTTCCCTCATGCATCCATTCATTTACAGCGCTGCACAGTATATGCATCTACCACAATTTTATTTACCCAGTCACATGAAGACATTGTTTCATTTTATGCTATTAGGAACAATGCTGTTTTGAACCTTCTGTTTCCACACAGTGTTACTCTTACGCTCTAGCCTCTAGTGTCTTTTAGAATAGAATCGCAGGGTAGAAAGTGCAAAAGACTTGCTTTTGAAAGTTGCTTTTGAAAGTAGTTGTACAAACTTGGACTTACTTGTATCTTTGTCCGAGGTTGTATTGGCAGAGTTTAAAAAATATTTTGCCTTTCTGCTGTGTACACCTCCGTGGTCTTCATTTATGTTTTCCTGCTAATGAGAGGGAGCATTTTTGTTGTTCTCTGTATCATTTTTAACTCGTTTATTTTTATGTTTTAAAGTTACAGCAAAATTCTAGTAAATTTAGTTTCATTTGCTTTACTATTTTGTTTTTTTCTGAACAGTTTGAGAGGAAGTTAGAGACATCATGGCCCTTTCACCTAAATGCCTCAGTATGCATTTCCTAAGAATATTCAATAACCGGGGTGCCTGGCTGGGTCAGTCGGTAGAACTCATGACTCAATCTCATGGTCATGAGATCAAGCCCAACAATGGGCACAGAGCATTCTTAAAGATCATAATTTAGGGGATCGTGGGTGGCTCAGTCAGTTGAACATCCGACTTTGTCTCAGGTCATGATCTCACAGTATGTGAGTTAGAGCCCTGCACTGGGCTCGCTGCATCAGCGTGGAGTCTGCTTAGGATCCTCTGTCCCCTTTCTCTCTGACCGTCTCTAGCTCATGCACGTGCACATGTGCTCTCTCTCGAAAATAAACATTTTAAATAATAATTAAAAAGAATATTCACTAATGTATAACCACACTATAATTATCAAAGTCAGGAAATTTAACATCAATACACTGCTAGTAATCCACAGTCCATATTCAGATTTTATCATTTGTCCCAATAGTGTACGTTCTAACTCTCCCCCCGGTCCAGGATCAGGTAACCAAGATTCCTCACTGCATGTAGCTGTTATGTCTGTTTAGTTTCCAGTTCCTGAGCTTTCTTTGCCTTTCTTGAATGACATTTTTGAGGTATACAAGCCAGTTATATAGACTGTCCCTCAAAATTGAATTTGTCTGTTTTCTCAGGATTAGATTTCAGGTTATGCACTTTTGGCAGAAAGGCCATAGCAGAGGTGTGTCTTTAGTACCTCATATACAGAGGTTCGAGATCATCGGTTTGTCGCTTTGAAGCTGGAGATGAAAACATTTTGAGTTTGTTACAGTGAGGGCCACCAGGTTCTGAGTTCTGATAGGCTCCCATTATTCTCTGAGCACTTCCTCATTTTCTGGTGCTACTGAATGTTCCAGGCATATCCTGTCTTTTCCCTGGAATTGGTCATTTTCCCACAGAACGCTGGTTTCTTTTAGTGGAGACTGGTATTTTAAAACAAAGATGAGCAAAATAAGCGTGCTCATTGCTACTATTGCTACTAGGCCCACTCACCAGAGCTAGGAAATTATGGTTGTGTGTGTGTGTGGATTCCGCACATGAATGCATGCCCAAACCTCTCATTCTAATCGAATGCCCCTGCAGATTATATTCTAGTATTCACTCTTTCCACATCTGTAATGCCTTTTTTCAACAGTGAGAAATCTTGCTCCCATTGTCTTCAATGTATGTATTCATTTACTCAAGGCTAGAATATGCAAGTGGTTTCAGAATTAGTGAATTTATACCACTGAGAAGAGGAAAAAACATGTGTTCTACAGTTGTTAACTATAGTGTTCTGTATTTCAATTAGTCCAAAGCTTTAATATTTTTGTTTAGTTATCCTTACTGATTTTTTTTGTCTAGTTATAAAATTAGAGAAACATTTTTAAAAAGCATATAAAATCTCTATGATTGTGGATTTTCTATTTCTTCCTTTAATTGTGTCACTTTTTGCTTCATGTATTTTGAAGCCCTACCATCAGGTACATACTCATTTATGATTTTTATGTCTTTCTCATGAGTGTTGACCTTTTTTTTTAAAGCATCTTTTCTTTTTTTATTAAAAAAAATTTGTTTTTAATGTTTATTTATTTTTGAGAGAAAGAGACAGAGTACAAGCAGGGGAGGGGCAGAGCGAGAGAGAGACACAGAATCCGAAGCAGGCTCCAGGCTCTGAGCTGTCAGCACAGAGCCCGAAGCAGGGCTTGAACCCACAAACCACGAGATCATGACCTGAGCCGAAGTCGGCTGCTTTACTGACTGAGCCACCCAGGTGCCCCATCTTTTTTTTTTTTTTTTTTTTTTTTTTTTTATGTTTACTTATTTTTGAAAGAGAGAGAGACAGAGTATAAGTGGGGGAGGAGCAGAGAGAGAGAGAGTGAGACACAGAATCCAAAGCAGGCTTCAGGTTCTGAGCTGTCAGTACAGAGCCCATCATCGGGTTCAAACTCACAAAACGTGGGATCATGACCTCAGCTGAGGCACCCCATGAGTTGACCCTTTTGACTATAAAATGACCTCTTTTTTTCTGGTAATACTCCTGTGTGTGTGTGTGTGTGTGTGTTTTTTAAGGTTTTTTTTAAACTTTTTTTTTAATGTTTATTTATTTTTGAGAGAGGGAGAAAGAGAGAGAGCATGAGCAGGGGTGGGCAGAGAGAGGGAGACACAGAATCTGAAGCAGGCTCCAGGCTCTGAGTTGTCAGCACAGAACCTGAAACGGGGCTTGAACTCAGGAACCACAAGATCGTGACCTGAGCCAAAGTTGGACACTTAACTGAGTCACCCAGAAACCCCTAGTAATACTCTCTGTCTTGAAGTCTACTTTCAGTATAATACTATGGCTCTTTTGATTATTGTTTGAATAATATATCCTTTTCTATTCTCTTACTTTCCAATTACCTGGGTCTCTTATATGTCATATAGTTAGGAATTGCTTTTTGAGTCTAATCTGACAAGTCCTATCTTTAAATTGGAGCTTTTAGTCCATGCACATTTAATGTAATTATTGGTTTGGTTTTATTTGGTTTTACCATTTTGCTATTTATTTTCTTTTTGTCTCTCTTTTTTTTTTTTAACATTTATTCAGTTTTGAGAGACAGAGTGTGAGTGGGGGAGGGGCAGATAGAGAGGGAGACACAGAATCTGAAGCAGGCTCCAGGCTCTGAGCTGTCAGCACAGAACCTGAAACGGGGCTTGAACTCAGGAACCACAAGATCGTGACCTGAGCCAAAGTTGGACTTTTCACCGGCTGAACCACCTAGGTACCCCTCTCTTTGTCTCTTCTAATTTTATTGTCTCTTCCTCTTTTTCTACTTTTTAAATCAAATATGTTAATATTCTATTTGAATTTCTCCCTTAATGTATTAACTCTACATTGCATTAATTTCAGTTGTTTAGGAATTACAGTATGCATCCTTGACTTAAAACAGTCTACTTAGAGGGGCCCCTGGGTGGCTCAATTGATTGGGGAGCCGACTTTGGCTCAGGTTATAATCTCACAGCTAGTAAGTTCGAGCCCTGAGTCGAACTCTGTGCTGACAGCTCGGAGCCTGGAGCCTGCTTCAGATTCTGTGTCTCCCTCTCTCTCTGCCCCTCCCCTACTTGCACTCCGTCTCTCTCTGTCTCTCAAAAATAAATAAAAATTTAAAAAAGTTTAAAAACAGTCTACTTAGAGTTAATATTTTACCACTTCATATAAAATGTAAGACTATTGCAGCAATATACTTACATTTGCACTCTCATCCTTTTTTGCTATTGTTGTAATCTATAATTCATCTAGGTATGTCAAAATCCTACAATGGATTGTTATTGTTTTTACTACTGGCCCTCCAATTTCAGACTACTTTTGGTCATTCTCCAATGTTTTCAAATAGGCTTTGGTGTTTTACACTTTGCAGTTGCTTATAATTTGTTTAAAATTGTCACCAAACATTTGTTTCTGTAATTTTTATATTGTTTATAATTTTTACATTGTTCATACTTGTGATATGCAGTATTTTAGCCCAGTAAAATATAAGCTACACAGCCATTGCTAGAAATAGAAATGGCCATTATTAGAAAGTTCTTAATTTAACTATAGCCATATTTATCAATCTCTTACTTTACAGTAGCAGTTTTTCTCTTATTTAAGGAATCCTATAATACCTTCAAGATAATAAAATAATCTCCTCTTCAGGCATATCTCATGTTAACTGCCCTTCACTTTATTGTACTTCGCAGATACTGTGTTTTTTACAAATTCAAGGTTTGTGGCAGACTTGTGTCAAGCAAGTCTATAGCATTTGCTCATTTCACATCTCTGGATCACATTTTGGTAACTTTCAATATTTCAAACTTTTTCATTATTGTATTTGTTATGGTGATCTCTGATCAGTGATTATGGCTCCCTGAAAGATCAGATGATGGTTAGCATTTTTTAAAAATAAAGTATTTTTTAATGTTTATTTATTTTGAGAGAGAGAGAGAGAGTGCAAGTGAGGAAGAGGCAGAGAAAGGGACAGAGAGAATCTGAACAGGCTCCACACTGTCAACACAAAGCTTGACACAGGGCTCAATCTCATGAACCGTGAGATCATGACCTGAACCCAAAATGAAGAATCAGATGCTTAACTGACTGAGCCACCCATGCCCCAGCAGTAAAGTATTTTTAAATTAAGGTATTACATGTTTTTTTTTTAATACATAATGTTCTTTCACACTTAATGGACTGCAGTGTAGTGTAAACATAATTTTTGTATGCATCAAGGAACCAAAAATTTCATTTCATTTGCTTTATTGTGATATTCACTTTATTTTGGTGGAGTGGAACCCAACCCATATCTCTGAAAAATGCCTGTATTCCAAAAGTTTTGAAGCTTTGCTTTTCACAATTGTTACTTTAATCTATTTAGCCTTAAGCTGTGTATTTATTTGGTGTGAGGTAGGGATCCAGTTTCATTTTTCCACGTAGGTAACCTGTTCTCAAAAACCATTTATTGACTAGTCAGATTTTCCTCAGTACCCTACAACATTTACTGTGTGAGTACTGGATTTATTGCATTCCCATAAATACTTTGGGATTTTGTTGTGCTGTGCTATTTCATTACTTGGCCAACCCCTTCACTTGCAGCCTGTATCCTATCCCCTCACTTACCTAAGAATATTCCTCCAGCAAGTCTTCTCTCTCCTGCTTCATATTTTACTCTACCTGAGTATTCTTATCAGCATATAAGCACATTGTTATTTTTCCATATTAAATAAACAAAACTCAACCTCACTTCCCCCCTTAGCTTTGGCTATACCTCACTGCTCTCCTTCAGTACGAAACCTCTACATTTACTGTTGTTGGAGAGGGAAAATGTTTCCTCTACCCTCTTAGGTTTATTGTCTGGGGGCCTGTGAATTCACCTGACAGAAGAAGATTGGAAAGAAAAATTATGGGAGCTTACAAAAGAAGTAGCTTGATAAATGGTTAAAGTTAGTAGGGGAAAAAAATAGGGGTAGAAAAAACCTTTGGGGGAAGAGCACCTGGGTTTCTAGAAGAACAAATGGGAGATAGGAAAGCTTGTGATAATGCTTGTTCATGCAGGTGTGGGGTTTTTTTCCATCTCCATGGCCATAAGATTCCCCTGGAGAGAGAATTTATGGTAGATATATTCTAGGTCTCCTTCCTGGTAATGAAAGTCCACCCTCATCTACCCCTCAAAGAGGGAATTTATGGCAGCCTTACTTCCTAGAAGTCTCTTGTAGTCAGATAAGGGAAGCTCCAAGAAGGCTTCTTTCTGTATCCGCTGATGCCTTCAGCTTAAAATAATCTTCATACCAGCTCTGGGGTTCTGAATGGGTTCCTGCATCGTCTCCAATTCCTGTCTCCCCTTTCTTTCCTGAATCCTATTCAATCATTTCACTGTTCCACAATAGCTTTTGTCAAAGTTACCAAATGACTTCCACATTGCTAGATGTAATGGTTGTTCTCAACATTCATCTTACTTCCACTCTAGGTGCATCTGATATCCCCCAATCCTCAACACACATGATTCACTTGGTTTTCTGGATGCCAAGTGTTTTCCTTCTTCCTCACTGGTAACTTCTCAGACTCCTTTGCTGGCACTCTCATCTCCCCTCTTTTTATTGTAGTGTTAGGTCTTCCTGAACTTTTATAGATTTTTTAAAAAAGTTTATTTATTTATTTTGTGAGAGAGAGGGAGGGGGAGAGAGAGAGAGAGAGGGAGAGAGAGACTCCCAAGCAGGCTCTGTGCTATCATTGAGGAGCCCAATGCAGGGCTCCAACTCACGAACTGTAAGATCATGACCTGAGCAGAAACAGAGAGTCAACAGTTTAACCAACTGCATCATCCAGGTGCCCCAAGTCTTCCTGACCTTTTAATTCTCTATTTGTAGTCACTCCTTGGTGCCATATATTAATACTGTATAAATCCTGATGACTCCCAAATTTTTATTTCCTGATCTTATTTCAGTAATAAATTCATGTGTCTTTTCATCCACAACAATGTCTAACTGGCATTTCAAACTTACATGTTGCCATGGTCTGAACATTTGGGTCTGCCCTTCCTCTTTTTTTTTTTTTTTTTTAATGTTTATTTTTGAGAGAGACAGAGAACATGAGCGGGGGAGGGGCAAAGAGAGAGACAGACACAGAATCTGAAGCAGGCTCCAGGCTCTGAGCTGTCAGCACAGAGCTGGATGTGGGGCTCAAACCCTCGAACCATGAGATCAAGACCCGAGCCGAAGTCAGACACTTAACTGACTGAGCCACCCAGGCACCCCTGCCTGGGGTGAAGAGGAAGCCTCTTCTACCCCAAATTCATGTTGAAATGCCAAACCCCAGTGTAATGGTATTAGGATATGGGGCCTTTGGGAAGTGATTGTGTCATGAGAGTAGAAACCTCATGTATGGGATTAGTGATCTTATAAAACAGGCTCTACAGGGCTCCCTAGCCCCTTACACCATGTGAGGATAAAACAAGAAGCCTGGGATCCAGAAGAAGCACTTGATTGTGTTGGCACCGTGATCTTGGACTTCTAGCCAATAGAAATGTGAATAATAAATTTCTATTATTTATAAGCATCCAGTCTGTAAGTGGCCTGAATGGACTAAGACACATGTCCGAATCTAAACTCTTGATTTATTCCCTTCCATCCTTCTAGTTGATAGAGCAGTTTTTTCCTTCCCTCATACCTTAACATCCTGTACCATGAACAAATTGTTCATTGGTTATACCTACTAAATGTATCCAGAATCTTGCTATTTCTTATCAACTGCAACACTAGCACTCTGACCCAAGCCACTATCATCTCTCCTGGGATTACGTCATTAGCTTTCTGTGTTCCCTGCTTCCACTCCTGCTTTCAGTCCCTGCTCCCCAACATCTTTGCTTAACACAACATGCAGAATGGTTCCTCTATATTACTCAAAGTAAATGCTAATATCCATATGTCCAGCAAGCCCTTTTATTAAAGGTCAGCAGACTATAGCCAGAGGCCAAATCTGGTCAGCTACTTATAAATAAAGTTTTATTGGAACACAGCCACACACTCTTATGTTACGTATTGTCTATGCCTGTTTTCACACTACAACAGCAGTGTGACCAGAGATCCTATGGCCAACAAAGCCTAAAATATTTACTACCTGGCCCTTTACAGAAAATGTTTGTTACCCTACATGATCTGCCCTCTCTCTGCTACCTATCTCACTTCACTTCTGCTCCAGTGAGTTGTCTTGGCCTTCTTGGTGTTTTTGTTAGGCAAGCTTCTACCTCAGGGAGAGGCTGTTGCTGTTTCATCTGCCTACAATTCTCTTCTCTCAAGTATTCACTGCCTTACTTCCTTCAAGTCTGCTCAAAGATTACCTTTTCTGTGGAGCCTTTCCTTACCACTCTTTCATACTGTAATTCTCATCTCCGTCCTCACCCTGATGTTCCCAGTTTTTTCTTCGAAGTTCTCCTCCTTAATTCTCTACATTATTTATTGTTTTGTCTTTCTTCACCAGAATATATTCTCCATGAAGTCAGGGGATTCCCCCCACCCCCTATTCCTCATTTCTGTTTGCTGCCATATTTTGAGCATCAAGAAAATGAGGTAGGCACTTAATACATATTTGTTGGTGAATTCCCTATTCATGTTCCTTTTCTCTTTGACTTGTTCATTTATCCACATTCATTCGATACGTATTTACAGAGTAATTACACAGTGCTGACCACTGTGGAGAGCACTGGTAAAGGACCACACTGGTAAAGTGGCCCCTGTACTCAGAAATTTCTGCTTACATTCTGGGTCATTCATGGGGATGCTGGAACCAGCTGGTAACCGTGCTGAAGAGCTGAGTGATACACTTTATCTTTCAGTTACCAATTTCTGTTGTTAAATATCTAATTTTTTTAAAAAAAATTTTAACATTTATTTATTATTAAGAGATAGAGACAGAGCATGAGCATGGAAGGGGCAAAGAGAGGGGGAGACACAGAATCCGAAGCAGGCTCCAGGCTCAGAGCTGTCAGCACAGAGTCCAACACGGGGCTCAAACCCATGAGCCTCGAGATCATGGCCTGAGCTGAAGTCGGATGCTTAACCGACTGAGCCACTCAGGCGCCCCGTTAAATATCTGTTATTATACATTTAACTGCATGGCTTCACAATTAAACCATATGAAAAACGGAAGTAATGAACACCCCCAATTCACTGCTCCCTAACGACTTGACTTCGTTTTATTGTTCCTTGGCTCTGGAGGTTATTCACATCTAGCAAGGCGGCGAGCAGCTCATCTTTGGGAATGCCCAGCTACTGAGCCCACAGCGCGAACTCGCGGGCGCCCGGTCGGTGGAGCCCCCGTGTGCATCTGCTCCCAGCAAGCCCCTTCTGACGCTGAGCGCGGCCCCTACGGGCAACCTTCCCAACGACTGAGGCCAGGGGCTCCCTCCGAGTGCACGTGCAGGGGTCTCCAGGCGTGGAGAGTGGAGGTTCCCGGACGTCCCTGCACCGCTCGGCTAGACTCGGTCACTCTGGATGGAAGGAGCCTTTAACCTGGAAGGAAAGAGGGATCGATCACTCGGGCCTCCACTTGCCGAGCCTATGGCGAGCCGAGATGCGGGGATCGGCTGGGAATGCCTGGGCGCGCGGAGGCCGGTGGGAGGAGTGGGGTGGCCGGCCGGGGTCGCTGGCAGGCCGGCGCGCGGGAGGTGGCTAGGGGCGGTAGGGAGGGAGGGCGAAAGAGGGCGACAGGGCGGGCACCTTGGCGGAACCCAGGTGCGCGTCCCACGTGCGCGCACGCGGCCCCAGTGGGATCGTCCTCCCCCGAGCCTCAGAGGTGCGGTGGCCATAGCTGCACGGGGGACCCATGCGTGTTGACAGATGTCTGTGACTTGGAGGTGGGGGGGGGGGTGGGGCGCGGTGGAGTTTCTCCGTGCAGGGCAGTGAGGCCGGAATGACTCCGGGGGTCGGGCAGACAGGCATTCTCTGGCCCGGAAAAAGCCACTGATGCAGTAGTTTTCAAAGGGGGATCTGGAATAGTCAAATTTTCCCTTTTAAAAGATGGGTGATTTTAGATCTTAAGTCTGAGAAAATATCCCTGCGGAGCCTACTGCCGTCATTTTATGGGTAAGGGTCACACGGAGATTGCGTGTAGAGCTGGGAGTAGAGCCTTGGGTCTTCTGTCCCAAGCCCAGGATTTTGCTTATCTCAGGGGACACTGCCATTGCACGTTTTACTCTTTTCCACTCTGTTGTTGAATTCATTAAAGTGTTTTTAATCCACATGTGTTTTATTTTGTAGGAAGAAGAAATTGACTAAATGAAAAACATGAAGCCAAATAGAATCCCCCCTTGTATTGTTTCAAGACAGGGAAGTAAAAGTAAACCATTGTTGTCTTTTTCCAGTGATATCCTGGGTTTTATTACTGGAGACACCCAGTTTTTCTAATACTCATGATGTCAGAAGGGAAAGCTCCTGCGAAGAAAAGACCTCGTAGAAGTTTATCAGCCAGTAAAACTAAAACAAAAGAATGTAACTCTATTATTTCATTTTTTAACAATGCACCACCTGCTAAGCTTGCCTGCCCTGTTTGTAGTAAAATGGTGCAGAGATACGACTTAAACCGGCATCTTGATGAAAAGTGTGCTAACAATGATGACATCACTCCAGTTGATCAGAGGCATGTTGACTTAATAAATTCACATGTGCCTACAGTAGATTTAACCAATATTGTCTTAGAAGATGTAACACCAGGAAAGTTGTCACCATCAAAGATAAGTTTAACCCCTGACCAAAGTGATTCAGCAAAAATGGGCGTAAAACAGCAGACCAGCCCCTACTTTAAAAATAATGATGATTTGGGGTGCAAAAATCAAGATAAGCTGAGACATCATAATGTGAAAGTCATTACTTTGGGAAGCCTGTCATCTAAATTGTCCAGAAGATACACAGAAGCTAAAAGAGCAATAGGTAAGAATGAGGAATTTGCCAATAAGAGTCCACAGAGTTCCTCATCCACAGTGGTTAGGACCCTGGTTGATAACTGTTCAGAGACTGAGGACAAGGATCAAATTTTGGAGAACAGTTCTCAAAAGGAAAATGTGTTTGCCTGTGATTCTCTTAAGGAGCAGAGTACACCTGAACATACTGTAGAAGGCACAAAAATAATGGAAGCTGAAAGCCAAACGTCTACCCAGGAATATGAGAGATCACCCCTTGGCCCTGCCTTCTCAGATAATGCTGCTATGTTATTTTCACCAGATTTAACTCTTGGGAATACATTGAAGTCTACTTCAGAGCACAGTCTTGCAAAGTGGGAGAGCATCAAAGGAGTAGATAATCAAGATGTTGAAAAATGTGAGGCAGGTAGTTGTGAAGAAGTGAAAGTGACTGTTGCTTCAGAAACTAAAACACAGTTGTCAAATTGGGAGGCAAAGTCTGATAGTTCTACACATGATGATTCTAAAGGGCATAACATCCAGGACCTTTCTCTGGAAGGTGACAGTGACTTAAAGAATGAAATCACTTGCGGAATTCCTTTGGAGCAGGGGTCAAGCTGTGATGTTCCTGGTAAAACAATTACAGTACCACCAAGTCATCCTTACTACCTTCGGAGTTTCCTCGTGGTGCTGAGAGCTGTATTTGAGAATGAAGAAGATAGGATGCTCTTTGATGAACATGAGAGGGGAATTGTAACTAAATTTTATCAATTATCAGGTATCTCAAGCTCGTGTGCTTTCAAGTTTTTGTTTTCCATTTGCTGGCCTGATTTGGGCAGTAACCTAATGACCACAAGGAGTCAGTGTGGTTCTGTGAGTCCTCTGGGAATGCTCCTGGGAATCAGCCAGCCACAAGGTTTGAGAAGAACATGCATGAAAAAGAGATTTTGTGTCCGGTGATGTCTGCTTCTGCAGTATCATCCTTACAAGCTGTAATTTGGTTATAATGGAAGCATCTGTTTTTCCTTTATATGTATATTTGATGGTAATAAAACAGCCTTTTCCAGGTTAAAAAAAATACCTTTGTGACTTAGAAAAGTATACTTTGCTTTTGAGCATGTAATCAAGCTTAATTTAGGTTGTTTTATTGTTTTTACACACCATTTTCTCAAAACTGAAGTAAAATACAGGAAAGAACAAACCAAAGTATATTAAGGCTTATTTTTTCCTTCAATTTTAGGTTTTTTGACTCTGCCTTTTAAGGTCAGGGTGTGGAGGAATTGGAAACTTTCAGGCTAAATTGGTGCATTTAAAAATAATGGTCTATGCCTCAGTTCCTTGGCAGCCAGTGGTGGCTCTGAGCCGATAGTGCACATTTGGAGCAAAAGCCACCCTTGTAGCATTGCTAATCCAAAGGGCCATGATGGCTTTATGGAACTGAGTCCCTTCTGAGGTAGGAAACGCTTACTTGGGAGCTACACTGACCTCCCATAATTTGTAGTCAGGTTTGACTCTTCAGTAGAGTTAAAAAAAAGATCTTAAACATTGCCAGGAATGTTCAAGAGAAGGGTTTTTGTTTTAAATGCACACAATGGAATTACGGTATTCTTAGTATTGCTTTGACATGTGAGTAATACTTCTCTAGGCACAGTTGCATTAATTATCCTCACAGCCTCCGTCTCTACTTATGCTGTCCTCACCAGAACGTGGACATGAATGACACCACATTGACTCTTCTGTCCATGGAAGTTACAGATCTTTAGTTGGGTGCTGGTTGTATTCATGTGAGCATTTGAGTAGTCCATGGCTCTGTGCTTCTGTATAATTGAGAAGAATGAATAGTTCCCTGAATGGAATTTTTGCAGATTCTTGTGTATGGCTCCCCACAGAGAATAATCTGCAGTGTCTCTGTGTGAAAATAAGTACTGCTGATTGCATTTTCCTCTTTAAAGAAAAAAAGGGGGTGGGGAGTTGAAGATTTAAGGAATACAGTTACACCATTTTAGAATTGGCAGAAATTTGAAGATAATCCAGATAACAGGAAAACTGACCAGGTTAATTAAATAACTTGGCTAAGATCACCAAGTTAGAGATGGCTGCCCTACCAATGCTAGACGAATTTTGAAAATCTTTTCAGATTATTTTCAGCCAACAATAGAGTCGTTCGTATTAAGCTGAAAGTGGAGAATAAAATAACTGGAATTCTGGGTAGGGCTTCTCTGATGGAGTAAAAATGTTGGTGGCTAGACAATGGGAAACCTGGTACTTAGAAGTTTTAAAATGGCCAATAACCATGACCAACTTTGGAGATTTTTTGTTGTTTATACACCAATCATCGAATGCCTCATCTTGTTTAATCTTTTCAGCAACATTGGGAAGATGGTGTTATTGCCCCATCCCACCCCCACTTTTTTAACAGAAGAGAAAATGGAGTCTCGGTAAGGTTCATAGATTTGTATAATTCAGAAGTGGCAGAGCTGGTCCCATCCTGGATATTCTTACTGTCCTATGGTGGCAGGCACACAGGACAAGGAGACATCTCCATGGGGACTTATATATGAAATAAATTGTATCTTCCAAAGGAAGAAAAAGATGTTCTTGGGTGATCAGTTGAGTAAGCATAAGTGTATTTCTAATAGAATATGTTGTATTCAGTTTTAAAAAGTGAATGTTTGTATGTTGTTTTGAGAAGAGAGATAATTTTCACAACTTTTCTTGCAGCTAGTGGTCAGAAGTTATATGTAAGACTTTTTCAACGTAAATTTGGCTGGATTAAGATGAATAAATTGGAATATGAAGAGATTGCTCCTGACTTAACACCTGTGATTGGAGAACTGCAGCAAGCAGGCTTTCTGCAGACAGGTATGATTAGTCAAAGGAAATGTAAAATGAAAATATGACACGAATAACTAAGTTTCTGCAGAATGATGGTGATACCAGGATGGTGTCATTTCCTGGTTGGTGCCTGGTAAATAGTAATTTTTTTTTTAATTGAATTTTTAACCTTAGGACAACAGATTATTCATGTTAAAGCCATTCTTAGCCTGTGTGAAGACCACTGTTGTTTTCTTGGCTGTTTTGTATTTAGGACGATAAAGTCCTCTCTGGATAGATAGGTGGCCGTGGGCCGCTGAAGAAACTCATCCCTTCTCAGCTCTCACCTTCCAGCAAGAATCTGACTCATTCAGATGCCTTATCTTTGTGATAGAATAAAGCTGGTTTGCTTGAAGTTAATATTGCCTCTAAAAGTTTCATCTACTCCTACACGCACGCATATACAGCTCTTATAGTTTATAAGTTGATTGCCTCAGAAGTTCATTGACTTAGGCCTATGAGACTATTAGATAACTATGGTTGTCTTGTCAGTAGATTCATTAAGCACCTACCTGTACTGAATGCAGTGTTGTACTAGAAACGTAGGTGGAGGAAGAATGTGAGTCTTCAGTAGTTGCTGACAGTGTAGACTGAAATAAGCAAATCAAGCCAAAGCCAGGTGGTTTCTGTGTGGTGGTTTGTAGTGGAGAGCAGTTAGTAAAGTGAGGTTAGGTGATGTGGCGGGCCTGGGGGAAGGCATAGATGCTCAGTGAAGAGGCTTGAATGTGAAGGATTAGGCAGTGGGACTCGGACCCCTGCTTGGAGCACGGCTTCCTACCCATCAGTGCCATAGTGTCACCTGGGAGCTCCTGTCCCCACCTGGAGGATTTGATGCAGATTCATAAATCCACAAGTTTAACAGGCATGCCAGGTAACCGCTGCAGGTGAGCCTTGACTTACCTTTAAACGACCTTTAGGCAACAAAACCAGAACCCTCGTGGCTCACTGTTGCACTCAGTCAAGTCCGAGTTTTGCCCTCGATCTGCACAACCCTGTGGAACCTGGCTCTGATTGCCCCTCCTGCTCTGTCATGGCCACAGAGCACTCCTCGGTGTTCTTCAGCATGCTGAGTGCACTCCTCTTTCAGAGCCTTGTACTTGCTGCTACACGGCTCATTTCATCCAGCTGTGCTCTGTGTCACGTCATCAGACATTTGCCTGACCACTTGCTCCCTGCCATGTTTGCTTTGCCATAGCCAGTTTTATTTTCGTTATAACCCTTATCCCCACCTGACATGCATACTTGCTTATTATGCTAGGAGCTGAGCTCCTTGTGGACCAGGACTTGTTTTGGTCATTGTAGTGTGCCCTGGGCCATAGAAGATTACTTGGCATGCAGTGTACACCCACTAAGTACTTGCTGAGTGGAGGAAAAAGGCACTGCCCTAAGCTGTAAATGCCTAGAAGGCAGATACCAGCCAAGTCTGATTCAGCTGCATCCTGGGTCTAGGGTGATGTTTGGGGCCTATAATAGCAGACATATCCATGTATGTTGAGTGAGTGAATCCATGAAGAGGCCTGTGGGGAGGGAGGAGAGCTGATGGTCAGCTTTGGGAGAGGTCCATTTGAAGTGTTTGTAATCCGAGAGCAAATATACCAGTGAGTTTTTAAGGAGAATGTGCAAGCTATAATGGCTATCCATATGTGTCTTTATTTTATTTTCCTTTGTTTTTTTAGTGAGAAATTCTATTAATTTATAACTGTTATGAGGTATCTATTTTCCATATTCTTTTTTTGTGTGTGTGTTTATTTATTTTGAGAGAGAGCATGTGAGCATACGTGCAAGGGGTGGCAGGAGGAGGGGCTGAGAGGTAGGGAGAGAGAATCCCAAGCAGGCTCCAGGCTGTCAGCACAGAACCTCACAAACCATGAGATCATGACCTGAGCTGAAATCAAGAGCCAGACGCTTAACCAACTGAGCCACCCAAGTGCCCCTCTATATTCTTTAATAATTGCTTTGGCAAACTAATTACAATTTCTGCAGTAGAATTCCATTATATTTGCATATAACTAAGCTTCATTCTTCTTAAAGTAAATAGAGCTAGAAAATAGTAAAATTCCTTAAAACTATGTTTAACTTTTTTTCTTTTTTTAAAATCCATTTCAGAGTCTGAGTTGCAAGAACTCTCTGAAGTGCTTGAACTGCTTTCTGCTCCTGAACTAAAAATCCTGGCCAAGACCTTCCACTTAGTGAATCCCAATGGACAGAAACAGCAACTCGTGGACACCTTTCTCAAATTGGCCAAACAGCCTTCAGTCTGCACTTGGGGAAAAAATCAGTCTGGAATCGGTGCCGTGATTTTAAAAAGGTTTTGTTGACCGTCATAACAATAAAAGCATTTAAAATGTTGATAGCACATATTAACTTATTATAACAGTACATTTTTTCAAAATATAATTACTTGTTTCAGTTGCAGTTAGATTAAGAAGTCAAAAGAGTATTACAAGGCTTATTACAATAGCCTGGATTCTTTCTTGGTTTATTATTTATAATTCTTGTAGTACTATATCTGGAGCAAGAAATTTCTAGGACCAAGAAAAATTAGGAGGCAATAGGCCTTTAGTAAATTCTAGTATTTTATTATTCAAGAAAAATGCAGTTTTGGCTACTGTTCCTACAGGATTTAAGGCTAAACTATTCAGTCAGATATTTATTTTAGTCAACTTTTTATTGAAGTGTAATCTGTCAGTCTTAATATGCAACTATTTTTGAGTTTAGACATAAAATTTACTAAAAACTGTGGTTTGTTTCTTTTGTTTTTTTTTTTTTTAATTTTTTTTTATTTTGAGAGAGAGAGAGAGAAAAGGAGAGCATGGGTGGGCATGAGTTAGAGAGGGGCAGAGACAGAGAGAGAGGGAGAGAGAATCCCAAGCAGGCTCCATACTACCAGCACAGAACCCAACGTGAGGCTTGATGTCATGAACTATGAGTCTATGACCTGAGCTGAAATCAAGGGTTTGATGCTTAACTGACTGAGCCACCCAGACACCCCTCTTTAGCTTTTGTGACAACCTTGAACTGTTTCAGTTTGGGAAAAATGTGAAAACTTTAAGAATTTATTTCTTCTGCTCACATGATCTATAAAATACAACTATAATAACTTTAGTCTGGGAGTCCACTGTTCTGGAATTGTTGAGGATGAAGTGAGTGATGCTTTTGAAAATACTTTAAAACAGTGTCAGTGTTATTTATTTTGTATAATATATATGTTGTGTGTATCTGAATACACACAAAGATATACATGTGCTTGTGCACAGGTAACTTTCAGCTGTTACTTGCCAAGAGCCCATCTTTGTTGGGAAGATATTATAAATACTACTCTTTTATAAAACATAGGTATAAAAAATTATTAAGAAAATTGTCACTACTAACACTTCAAAAAGTTTATACTGTATCTTTTTAAAAAAATATTTTAATTATGTATTTAGAGTTAATTGGCTTTAAGATCCACATGGTTGTAGTATGTTAAATCTCTTCAAAGTCCTTTCTTTTTAAGTTGTTTTTAAAGTTTTTATTTTACTTCCAGTTAACACAGTATTATATAAGTTTCAGGTGTACAATAGAGTGATTCAGTACTTCTATACAACACCCTCTGGTGCTCATCACAAGTGCCCTGTTTAATCCCCATCACATATTTAACCTATCCCCACACTTCCCTTCTCTCTGATAACCATCAGTTTGTTCTCTGTAATTAAGAGTCTGTTTCTTGATTTCTCCTCCCTCTTATTTTTTTCCCTTTGCTCGCTGTTGGTTTTATTTCTTAAATTTCATGTATGTGTGAAATGACGTGGTATTTGTCTTTTCTGGCTGAATTATTTCACTTATCATTATACTCTCTGGCTGTATCCACATTGTTGCAAATGGCACAATTTCATTCTTTTTTATGGCTGAATAATATTCCATTGTATACATATACCACATCTTTATTCATTCATTAGTTGATGGACACTTGGACTGCTTCCATAAGTTGGCTGTTGTAAATGATGCTTCAATAATCACCAGGGCACATATGTCCCTTCAAATTAGTATTTTTGTATTCTTTGGGTAGATACCTAGTAGTGCAGTTGCTGGATCCTCCTCTAGTTCTATTTTTAACTTTTTGAGAAACTTCCATACTCTGTTCCAGAGTGGCTGCACTACTTTGCATTCCCACCAGCAGTGCAGGAGAATTTACCTTTCTCCACATCCTTGCCAACACCTGTTGTTTCTTGTGTTGTTGATTTCAGCTGTTCTGACAGGTGTGAGGTGATAGCTCATTGTAGTTTTCTTTTTTTTTAAGTTTATTTACTTATTTTGAGAGAGAGAGCAAGTAGGAAAGGGGCAGAGAGAGGGAGAGAGAAAGAATACCAAGCAGGCTCCACACTGCCCGCGCAGAGCCCGATGTAGGGCTTGAACTCACAAAACCGTGGTATCATGACCTGAGCTGAAACCAAGAGTCAGACGCTTAACTGACTAAGCCACCCCAGTGCCCTCTCCTTGTAGTTTTGATTTGCATTTCCCTGATGGTAAGTGATGATGAGCATCTTTTCATGTGTCTGTTGGCCATCTGAATGTTTTCTTTGGAGAAATGTCTGTTCATATCTTCTGTTCATTTTTAAATTGGATTATTTATTTTTTGGGTATTGAGTTTTGTATGTTATTTATGGATTTTGGATACTATTTGATATGACATTTGCAAATATCTTCTCCCATCCCATAGATTGTCTTTTAGTTTTGTTGATTATTTCTTTTGCTGTGCAGAAGTTTTTTATTTTGATGTAGTCCCAATAGTTTATTTTTGATTTTGTTTTCCTTGCCTCAGGAGACATAACTAGTAAGAAGTTGCTACAGCCAATGTCAAAGGGGTTACTGCCTGTCTCCTCTAAGGTTTTTATGATTTCCTGACTCACATTTAGGTCTTTAATCCATTTTGAATTTATTTTCATGTATGGTGTAAGGAAGTGGTTTAATTTTTTATTCTTCTGCGTGTTGCTGTCCAGTTTTCCCAACACCATTTGTTGAAGAGACTGTTTTCCATTGGATATTCTTTCCTGCTTTGTCAAGATTAATTGACGTTGTAGGTTTATTTCTGGATTTTCTGTTCTATTGATCTACGTGTCTATTTTTGTGCCAGTACCATACTGTTTGGATTACTACGGCTTTGTCGGTGCCTGGCTGGCTCAGTTGGTAGAGCATGGGACTCTTGATCTCGGGGCTGTGAGTTCAAGACCCACATTGGGTGTAAGGATTATGGATTACTACAGCTTTGTAGTATAACTTGAGCTCTGCACTTGTGATGCCTCCAGCTTTGCTTTTCTTTTTCAAGGTTGCTTTGGCTATTTGGGTTTTCTGTGGTTCCATACAAATTTTAAGCTTGTTTGTTCTAGTTCTGTGAAAAATGCTGTTGGTACTTTGACAGGAATGGCATTAAATGTGTAGATTGCTTTGGGTTCTACAGACTTTTTTTTTTTTTTTTTTTAATTTTTTTAACGTTTATTTTTTGAGAGGGAGAGAGACAGAGTGTGAGCAGGGGAGGGGCAGAGAGAGACAAGGAGACACAGAATCTGAAGCAGGCTCCAGGCTCCGAGCTGTCAGCACAGAGCCCAATGCGGGGCTCGAAGTCACAAGCTGTGAGATCATGACCCGAGCCGAAGTCAGATGCTCAACTGACTGAGCCACCCAGGCGCCCCGGGTTCTACAGACTTTTAACAATATTTGTTCTTCCAATCCATGGGCATGGAATGTCTCTTCAGTTTCTTTTATCAGTGTTTTATAGTTTTCAGAGTACAGGTCTTTCACCTCTTTGGTTAGGTTTATTCCTAGGTACCTTATTATTTTTGGTGCCATTGTAAATGAGGTTGTTTTCTTAATTTCTTTCTGTTGCTTCATAATTGTTATATAGAAATGCAGCAGATTTCTGTACATTGATTTTGTATCCTGCATTCTAAATCCTTTCTATAATTGCATTCATTACATATTTTTTGTTAACCTTATATAACATTTTATAAGTAAGTGAACATTAAAATTAGCAAGCAACACTCTCAGTATAAGCACTAAGCATATGAACAGAAATAAAAGAAATAAGGTTAACTTTTTTTTTTTATTCCTAACTTTGGACTTGTAGGAAGGAGCATAAGATTCTCAAGGCTATTTTAGTTGTACTAAAATCACTGTCCTTCAAGACTGTACTTTATTTCTTCATTTTGTTTTAGAGCCTTGCACTGGGATCTGTCTCTGACAGCCCCATGTGAGGGCAGTGTTTTGTTATCTTACTCTGCTGTTATTATGAAGAAACAGAAAAAGGCGCATCATTTACACTTTCTTCATCCCAGTAGATAATCACTGTTCATTTTACCATGTTTTATGGTTCCTTCTGAACTCGGAGACTTGGCTGACTGCATTGCTGGGGCTCTGAATGAAGATGGAGGAATTGGACTCTTTTTATTAGTCTCTGTGGATGAGTGGTTCTCAATTAAATGGTGGTGTGATAAGAATCTCACCCCTGTCCCCTCATGCCTCTGGTGGTGGCATTGATTCCTACAACACCCCTAGAGATGCAGCACTTCTTTTAGGTTAATAGCTTCTGGGGAGTGACTTTGCTCTCCAGGGAACATCTGGAGGTATTTTTGATTGTCGTGATGAAGAGGGAAGTGGGTGCTGCTAGCATTTAGTGAGGCCAGTGATGCTGCTGAGTATCCTGTAATGAATACCCTCCTCCTATAACAGCGCCCTCCTCCCCAGCAAAGAATTGCTGTGCCCAGATCTCGATAGTGCCAAGTTTGAGAAACGTTGATCTATTTTTTTTAATGTTTATTTATTTATTTTGAGAGAGAGCGTGAGTGTGCATGTGGGAGGGGCAGAGAGAAAGGAGAGAGAGAATCCCAAGCAGGTTCAGTACTATCAGCACAGAGCCTGATGTAAGGCTCGATTCCATGAACCATGAGATCATGATCTGAGCTGAAATCAAAAGTCAGATGCTCAACCAACTGAGCCACCCAGGTGCCCTGAGAAACACTGTTCTAGATGGTATCCAAGTTGTGAGAGCTAGAGGGTCCATGTGGCCCTGAATTTAATTCAGACCTCCAAACCTACCTTGAAGGCATCCAGAATCAAACCAGGATTTACAGCGGTTACCCTGGAGTGGAGATGCCTCTGGACCACTTTGCACACACAGAACAGCACCAAATCTTGGTACCACTTCTTGGTGCATGAAAATATGCTGCCTAACCAATAGCCTTTGATAATGACATTTTGTTTTATTTTTTCAAATTTTTAAAAAAGTAATCTCTGTGTCTAACATGGGGCTCAAGCTCACAACCCCAAAATCAAGAGTTGCATGCTCTACTAAGCTAGCCAAGCACCCCAATAATGACATTTAAAAAAAAATAACTATTATTTAGTCTGAATTGTCACTTGTCAAGATGTGAAAATTGCTCATGTCAGATAGGTAATACTTTTATGAGTTTTCCTGGTATTTCACACATTGATGACCAGTGTAAACCCTGTCTTGCCCTTTTATTGAGCCAAACCATGTGTGAAACTATTTGGAGATAACATTTTATTTAATCTTCACCATGTCCCTAGGTAGGCTCTGAGCCAAGAGAGGTTAAGTTATGCTCCAAAGTCACACAGCTGGAAGTGGTAGATTTGTTTTAGCTTAGAATAATGAATGCAACTTATCTTTATTTTATCTAAAAGTAATTTGTAGGGGCGCCTTGGTGGCTCAATTGGTTAGGCATCCGACTCTGGATTTCAGTTCAGGTCATGATCTCAATGTTCATGAGTTTGAGCCATGTGTCAGGCTCCATACTGTCAGTGTGGATCCTCTCTCTGTGATTCTCTCTCTCTGCCCGTCCCACACATGCGTGCTCCCTCTGTCACAAAATAAATAAACTTAAAAAAAAAATGTATAAAAAATGAATGTTAATAGATGAGAATAATTTGTAAAATCTAACATCCAAATGCTTGTAAAAATACCAGAAATTTATTTCTATGTTGTACATTTTTCAGAGCTAAAGATTTGGCAGGAGAGTCACTGAGAGTCTGTAAAGGCCCTCGGGCTGTGTTTTCCCGGGTCTTGCTGCTATTTTCATTGACGGACTCCATGGAAGACGAGGAAGCTGCCTGTGGTGGTCAGGGACAGCTTTCTACTGTGCTTTTGGTCAATCTTGGCCGAATGGAGTTTCCTAGGTACACCATCAATCGGAAAACCCAAATCTTCCAAGATAGAGATGATCTCATCAGGTAAGATGGTATTAACTCATTATAATAGCTGTGTGACGGAATGTATGTAAAAGGTTTTATTATTATTATTTACCAGTTACAGTAGAAACAGAAGTCAATAGCCAAAACAGTTTTTGAAGTTTTTTGCTTTTGTTATCCTTCTGTCCCACTTGTATACGTTTCTAAGACTATAAGGAGAATGTATAAACATACCTAGATTAAGGTTGCCAAAACCAATGAGCTTTGAGTTAGAAACTTTTCCCTGGCTTATATTCCCAAATAGCTTTGGCAGGACACATTTTGTAAATACAGATATTTGAACAAACCTGCCTTGTGAATATCTTGTTGGTTCGAACAAGGCTGAAGATGAATGTTTTCATGTAATAATGACTTAGATAAAGTGAATACTAACTTGTGTGCTGTATACTTGAATCAAACACATGATAGTTTAGAAATTGTCACTGATGTATTTTGGTACATGGACTCAGTGAATGTTTGGTTTGACTGGCCATAGAAGGTTTTGGTAAAGAGTGGTATAGTTCTTAGAGGAAAAAAAAAAATACTTAGATTTCCTTAAAAAAAAAAAAAACATCACTTAACAAGAAAAATTAATTCGAATTCCTAAAATGGCACTTTTGATTCTTAAGATTTATGACTCAGATGTAACTGAAATAGATTCTGATCTCTGATTGCAGGAGAGTTGGTTATGTATTGTCTAATGTGTGCTTTAAAAAATAATTTATTGAGGGGGCAGCTGGGTGGTTCAGTTGGTTTAGCATCTGACTCTTGATTTCTGCTCAGGTCATGATCTCAAGGTCTGTGCAGACAATGCGAAGCCTACTTGGTACTCTTTCTGCCTCTTTCTCTGCCCCTCCCCTGCTTGTGCTTTCTCTCTCTCAAATAAACATTTAAAAATATTAAAAAAATAATTTACTGAAATTATTGAATCAAAGCAGCATCAGTGTAAACTTATTCCTGCCCAGTTTGCTTAGCTCTCAGGAAGCTCACTGTCTTGTTGGTGTTTGATTGGAATAAAATCTAATAAGAGTATTTCCTTACTCTGGTTTGAGTTGTCCCATGTCTTTTACCTTTTCATTTTTAGTGACTTGCTGCTGTTCTCTTTCGTGAGACTGTGTATGCTGAAACTAAGTTCCAGTCTCTCTGTACTAATGACCTATAAGACCATTCTTTGCCTCAGTTTCTTCATCTGTGAACAGGGAGAATAATAGTGTATTCCTCCAGATCTGTGTTAATACATGTAAAGTGCTTAGTCCTTGGTCCCTGGGGATTGCTTAGTATGTCCTAGTATTATCATTGTCCTTATTACTGGTATATCTAAGGGAGATTACTTTTTAGTTCTATGATTGACATAACCATGGTTGACAAGTTCAAAAGTGGGGGAGCTAGGGTGAAAAACCATCCTAGATTCTTGTGAGAAAGTAGGTATCCTGTAAATAAAAAAAATAATTAAAACTTCTTTTGTTATGCAAAGGACATTAGCATGTTAATGAAATTGGATTTAACTGACTTCAGGAATGGTAATTATATAATACCTGGTGATATGATACCTAGTCTGAGAAATCTTTTTGGCCACCTTGGTACTTAAAATAATTTATCCTGTCTTTTCTTTTTTCTCATTTATTCAACATATATGAGTTGATTGTTGAGTACCTATTATGAGCCTCGGTGGTGGGGTTACAACATGATCAGATGGGGTTTTGCCTCCATGGGGTTCTGTTTTCCTAGGGGAGATAGAAAATAAGAATAATTGTAGCATGTGAAAAGTGCTTTGATGATTGAGGGGTTGGCCGGGGAAGTTCTGCTTTGCAGAGAAAGTGCCCCTGGAGAGGTAACATTTGGATTGAGACTCAAGATTGAGGGGGAGCCAGCCATGCAGGGAGCACGTGCAACAGACCCTGAGGCAGGAGCCAACTTGTTGAGTCAGAGAAACTCAGAAGACCTCTGTGGCCACAGCCCCAGGGGCAGTAGTGCAAGCCCCAGAGGTCAGACAGGAATGCAGAGCTGGGGATGCTCAGCCTCAGAAGCCCTATGGACAGACTCAGTCATGCTCTCTGAGCAGTGGGCAGCCATTGAAGAGGTTATGGCAGGGGAGTGATCTGTTTCATATTTTCTGAAAGCATCCTGTGGAGTAGCGGGTGGAAGGAAGCCAGGGAAGCTACGAGAAGGCTGACTAACTTGGTGGCCTAGGCGAAGGTCTTGACTGGTGGCAGTGGCAGTGAGGTGAATGGGTGAGATATTTTGGAAGGATAAGCGACAAGGCTTGATTATGGTTATGACTAGATACAGTGGGAGAATCACGGAGGGCTCTAGTGTTCTGACTCGGCTGGTGGTACCCTCGATGAGCTGGGGATTGGGAGAGAGGCGGTGGGAAGGATGGCAGTGCTGGGAGGGGAGCGGTGTTTGGGATGCCCGCTAGCCGTTCAGGTGAGGCTGTGAGCATTTGGAGTCACTGCATGTGGACGGTGTTGGAAGCCATGGAGCTGGATAGACCCCTCAGGGGTAAGAGGAGGAAGGGGCCGTGGCAGCCAGCGTTTGTCAGGTGGAGTGGAGGAGTGTCCAGGAAAGTGGGGGGAAGATTAGGAGCACGTGTGGCATGGAAGCCTAGAGAAGAGTGTGTCAAGGAGGGGCAGTCTTGTGTCTGCAGTCACTAGGGGACTGAGTAGATGTGGAGCCGGAGGTAGAACTGTCGGATTTGGCGAGATGTGCGTAGTTGGTGGCCCGCGCATTAGCCGCTTTAGAGGAATGTGTGGAGGGTGATGGGGATGCCAGCAGCCATTCTGGGAAGAAGGGGAGGCAGAGGATGGCTCTGAAACAGCCACTGCTGCAGTGGGGTATGAGGGCAAGCAGTTTTGTTCTGCTGTTTTAAGGGTGGCAGATACAAGGGTGCCTGTGCACTCAAGCACTGATAACTGATGGAAAAGGAGAGGCTGCCCAGAAGGAAAAAGGGGATAGCCAGAGGGCAGAAAGCTGTGGGGAGATGGGACGGTCTGGGGTCCAGAGGGCTGGAGGGAGGGTAGATGTGTGGGCAGGGGTGAGGCTGCAGTGATGAGAACCCAAGAGGGCCCCTCGAGTGGCCTCTGTCCCTGCTGGAGAGGTCTGATGGGGAAGCTTGCATGGCGAATGTGGCTGGGAAGGCAAAGGTAGGAAGGAGCAGTCCTGCAGGGCAGGCAGGGGCCAGTGAGCCTGGCTCTGTGGTTTTCTTCAGCACCATTCAGGGACCTGGGCACAGGCTCACAGTGGTCAGCCTGGACACTGTGATGAGGGTGGGCCTGATGAACAATGTGGATTCACCAGCGAGTGGTGGCTGGTTGACTCCAGGTGGGGCATGGAGGCCTGCAGGACAGGACACGGTTATGGCTGGGGAAGGGGTCATGGTGGGTCTTGGCAAAGTTGGGGAATTGTTGCCATCATAAGAGAGCTGGAAGGATTGGAGGTGGAGGTCAGTGAATGAAATGCTCAAAATGAAGATATTGAGGGTGATGCAGTGCATCAGAGACAGAGGTTCAGAACAGCTGTGGTGCGGGTAGCAGAAGGGAGGTGAGTAAAGGGTTATTGGCCAGGAGGTCTTGAAACTGAACGTGCTGTGTATCCTCACAGACATTGAAGTCACATGCCATTGTGGCTGGAGACCTGAGGCAGAGCAAGACAGAAGACAGGAGGCCAGCAGGTGCCCTCGAGAAGCACGGGCTTCCAAGGAATGGGGGCTTTCAAGGAGGGGAGAGTGATTGGGAAGCAGCTGGGAAGAAAGGTGGACTCCTCCATTTGTCTCTGGGCGGGGAGGGCTGAGAGAAGAGCCCTCCCCTGCTGGAGAGGGCTGCAGGGGGAGCTGGGAAGGAGCCTTGTTCTCCTGAGGTGGCAGGAGACACCTGGGTTGGGGGGAGGGGTTGAGATGGGAGAGGTGCTGCCAGTGGGCGGTTCTGGCAGCACCAGGGAGGTGTGGATGAGAGGAGGGCTGATGACCCTTTCCAGTGACAATGAGAGGAGATGAGGCACGAGGGGGTTGGTTGGCCTCTGTGGCCTCTCGAATGTGGGGCTTGTTGAGGCCACGAGGCTGGGAGTATGGGGCCTGCTCCTGACACTCCTGGCCATGGAGGTGTTCCTGCCAGGCTGGGCCAGCCTCCAGGCAGTTCTCTCTGTTGTGTTCTCCTTTCTTATAGACCTCGGGAATGTCCCATAGCATTTCATAAGAGAATTAGATCTACAAATTTGTGAGCAAGTTTTTCCATTTAGAGGCAATTTGTTTTTATTTTTATGTGAGTGCATTTGCACACAATGATAGTGCGTGCTTTTCTTTTAGGTGTGAGCCCCAAGACCATGTATGCACAGTGTCACTTGGGCAAATGTCTCTGTTTTGGGTGTATCTAAAGATGCAATGAGAAGTTGTCTTTCTTCAGCTAAGTGGTTTCATAACCTGTCAGCATTGCTGTCTCCCAAAGAATGCATCTTTGGGTGGTATCACCCAAAGTCTGGCTACATCTGCCTAAATGATTAGGTTACCAGATCCACGCTTTAATGTGACTTTGAAGTCACTTACTGTTTACATGGTTGCTGCCAGATTGCTGAATGAATGAGTACCAAGAATCAGAAATGATGAGCTGATGAATATTACATTTATCTATGGAACATGTTAACGTGTAATACAGTGTGACTGTTTTTCTCCTCCTAGCTGGGTATCCTGTATTCTTTTAGGTTACTTTAGGGCAGTAATATGCTGTTATTAGAATCGAATTTATTTATTTATTTATTTATTTATTTATTTATTTATTTATTTATTTAAATTAATCTTTATTTATTTTTGAGAGAGAGAGAGAGAGACAGAGTGTGAGCAGGGGAGGAACAGAGAGAGAGGAAGACACAGAATCCGAAGCAGGTTCCAGGCTCTGAGCTGTCAGCACAGAGCCCGACGCGGGGCTCGAACCCACGAACTGCAAGATCATGACCTGAGCCAAAGTCAGACGCTCAACTGACTGAGCCACCCAGGTGCCCCTAGAATCAAATTTAAATAACCCCTATATTTTCAGAAACACACTCTTACCCTTCAGAATTAGATCCTGGGGATAGGATGTGGTATTTTTTATGTAAATGTTCATTCACATTTGAAACTTGGATGGTGTGGGGCTTTTCCCCCAGATACGCAGCGGCCGCGCACATGCTGAGTGACATTTCTACTGCAATGGCCAATGGGAACTGGAAAGAAGCTAAAGAGCTCTCTCAATGTGCAAAAAGTGATTGGAACAAACTGAAAAACCACCCTTCCCTGAGGTGAGATCTTTTCTAGGTGCCTGTCAAAATTTACTTAGAATCAAGTTGTTTCAACCACTTGAGGTAATTCTCTTCAGGAAGAACTTACTCCTTTTGTTCTGTGGTCAAAGCAGCTGTGCAGTTGAATTCCCCACTTGCTTTGCATACCCACAGTGTTGTGTGAAATAGAAGGGAATGTCTGAAAGTCTGAAGTGAATTTTAGATAACTCAGATCGCTTGCACCAGGCATTGGAGTGAACAAACAGCTTTCCATTTGCCATCTTTTTTTTAAATTGAGATATAATTGACATATAACATAGTATTTGTTTCAGGTGTACAGTATGATGATTTGATATTTATATAAATATTGCAAAATGATCATCACAGTAAGTCTAGTTAACATCCATCACCATAGTTACAAGTTTTTTTCTACTCTCTTAACAACTTTGAATTATGTAGTACAGTCTCATTAACTATAGTCCCCATGCTGTACATTACATCCCAATGGCTTACTTACTTTATAACTGAAAGTTCGTACCTTTTAATTACCTTCACCCTTTTTGTGCACTCTCCCACCCCCTTAACTTAAGCATCTTTTGGCATGTTGGCTTCTCTGAGTATTGGTCAGCTGAACTGAGATGTGGGGGAAACCCAGCATCAGGACAGAGGTAGAGTGAGCCATGCTAGATGTGTTCTTCCAATAGAAATTCAAGTAGATGTAAATCTGAAAAGGAAAACTGAATTGCATATTTTCTTCAAAAGTTCAAGTATACAGCACATGATTATTTTTTTCCCTTGATAACTGTTAAGCATACTCTGTATTTGTTAAGAAATTTTATTCCTTTGGGGCACCTGGGTGGCTCAGTCACTTAACTGACTTCAGCTCAGGTCAGGTTCGTGAGTTCGGGCCCCACATTAGGCTTTCTGCTGTCAGCACAGAGCCTGCTTCAGATCCTCTGTCCCCCTCTGGCTGCCCCTCCCCCACACGCATTCTCTCTCTCTCTCTCTCTCTCTCTCTCTCTCTCTCTCTCAATCATTTTTTTAAAAAAGGAGATTTTATTCCTTTATTTTTACATAGGGGTGAGACAAATTTATATTATTAAATACCTCTTTCAAAAAAACATCTAGGACATAAACTGTGGGGAATAAGCTTAGGAATTCCCTGAGCCTGCACTGATGAGTTAACAAGGCATAAAGAATTACAAAGCCAGAGGATGCTCACACCCAAGTCTGGGTAAACAAGATTAGGTAAGTGGTATAGAGGGGGCGGGGCAAAGGCCCCAGTATAGAACAAAGATCTATGAGATAAACAAGATTAGGTATTCAGGGCTGAAATGCCCCCCAATTTAGTACTATAGCAGAAAGCTGCTTTCACAGGAAGGAAGGACCAAATTAGGTTAATAGGTAAATAGGGCTATAAAGTTGCCCAGAGAGGTGCTAACAAAAGACTCAGAGGTTACATGCTCTGTCTTTCTTGTCCCCTAGACCAGTTTAGGTAAACAGAGGTGGTGCCTCACATCTGCTGTAAACAACCTTCCACTGGGCACCAGGATTTTGTTTTATATTAACCCAAACGCCTAACCCCATATATCTTGAAAACCCCCTTTCCCTCACGTCCATGAGTTAATGTTCACAGTTTCATTGTCCCTTTGTGCACATCCATCACCATGTTTGTAAGCCTTCTGATCCTAATAAAAACGGAGCAAAGACCCTAATGGC
This sequence comes from Puma concolor, assembly GCF_028749965.1. Lineage (NCBI taxonomy): Eukaryota > Metazoa > Chordata > Mammalia > Carnivora > Felidae > Puma > Puma concolor. The sequence continues at coordinate 128,071,626 of NC_141672.1, read as the reverse complement.
TTCCCATTAGCTATCTCTCACATTTTAATCCTGTGTCCCGCTTTCTTGCTCGACAAGAGAGAACTCTAGACCCAGAGTCTACGACAATAAACTTCATACAGAAATACTAATGACTTAAAAACCATTGCCAGGAAAATGGCCTTTAAAGCTAAAAAAAAGAACTGAATATTTTGCCCATATTTCATTTGGAAGTATTCTGTACTTCAGACACAAAGTTGAGCCATTCACTTAATGGCCTTTCTAGTTTCTAGAAATGAGGTAACCAATGTAGAGTTGTTACTCCTGTGATGTGCATATACATTGGAAGATTTTCTTAGGACAAGTTAGGTAAATTTGGTAACATTTCTCACACCAAACAGCAAGACAAACCATTAAAACAAATTAGTAGATGATTTTCTTCATTAAAAAAAGAAAAATCATAGCTAAGGTGTTAGATTACTATAGAGCAGAGGTTGGTGGATGACTCTTGTGAAGGGTCGGCTGGTCCGGCTGGTCGGTGTTTAGGGCTCTGCAGGCCGGGCGGCGGCTGCTGCTGCTGCTGACCTCTGCTGCTGCAGCACTGGAAGCGGCCACGGGCGGGCTGTGAATGAATGAGCGGGGCGGTGTGCCAACACTATTTAGGGACTGAGATTTGAGTTTCATATAATTTTCACATGCCACAGACTATTATTGTCCTTTTGATTTATTTTACTCATTTAAAAATGCGAAAACCATTCTAAGTTTGCAGGACGTACAAAATCAGCTAGCGGGCGCAGGATTTGGCCTTAGTTTGCTGACCTCCAGCTTAGGAGATTTCCGCTTGTTCTCATTTTACTCCGCTGAGTGACCAAGGAGATGGTGGCTGGCTATCAGAATGTAGGTTTGTGGTGTAGAACTTTGTGTACAGCTGCCAGTGTTTAGAATCTATCTTTGTCACTTCTCATGACTGTCTTGCAACAAATAAGTCAGATGGCTGAACTGTTGGTGTCCGTCTTCATTTTAGATACCATGAGAATTTACCACTCTTTCTGCGCTGCTTTACTGTCGGGTGGATTTACACAAGGATTCTGTCCCGTACTGTTGAAATATTGCAGCGACTTCACTTGTATGAGGTTAGAGCACAAGCCCCGACCCCTGGCTTTTACTGCTGTGCCAGCGATGAGCTGTGCGGGGGAGCCTGCTTAGTCTGCACACAGTAATGTCATGAAAGCAGACGTGATGTGGCCAGCCTGCTGTCTTCAGGGTTAATAGGAAGAGGGCCGAGGAGGACCAATCGCTTCATCTGCTTGTGACTGGCTGCGTGTGCACCAGGACGGCCTGGGGATCATCGACGGAGCTGTGCAGGAAGCCTCAGCCTGAGTCTCTGTCACAATTCCATGTGTGACTTGCGAGGTCTCCAGAAATCTCTGAGGTGGAAACCTCCTATCTGCTTGCCCTGATGACCAGCACGGACCACTGGGAAATAATTTAAAATCACAAATCGGAAAATCAGTCATATCCTTCCCTGTACGAAACTGAACGAAATGGCTAGAGTTAACTATTGTTATGTTAACATTTCTGTATGGAAAATGCTATTTTACAAAGAGGATACACAGAACCCAGGGCTCTTGTCACGGGTCCATGAAACCCAAGAGGATCATGGGGTTGGCTGTGGGAAGTTTGTGAACCCCACAAGTGAGTTATCTGGGGGTTTGTGCGTACTTTTCTGAAGGGAATCATTAGATGTTTCCAAGAGATCCATGAACCACAAAAACTGAACAGTGTGTGTATAGATCTAGACCAGAAAGTGTCCCTGTTGAGGTGGGGTGGGGTGTTTGGGGTGTTGGATGAAGACTCTGCTCATTCCTGTCCTGCCCCCCATTCATTCCTCACACCCTTGGCCCTGTGACCTACTGTATTCCCAGAAGCATGCGGCCGTATAGCCCCTGACCAGTGCTCGGCCGCTGGAACTTGACTGTGTGCAGCCCTGCACCAGTTGACTTGGTTTGTAGAGAATATCAAGCAGTGTTGACAGAACTCCGTTTGCTCACTCACCAGTTGGCAGGAGACCTGGGTGAAAAGTGGGGATGCCTCAGGGGCTCGGGCCTGCTTCAGAGGGGACGTCTCAGTCTTCTCATTCCGGGGTCCTTGGCCTTTTAGAGTGGAACACGTGTGTTATAAATATACTTTGCCAGTCTTCTTGGCCACTAACTGTAGTTACTTTCTCGGGTATGTATGAACCTAATGAACTTCCTTTGTTGTTCTTGCAACAGGAAGCAGTCAAGGAACTTGAAAACCTCTTGTCACAGAAAGTGTATTGTCCTGACAGCAGAGGCCGGTGGTGGGATAGATTGGCTCTCAACTTACACCAGCACTTGAAACGCCTTGAACCGGTATTCAGTAACTAGATACACCCTGAGCCTTTTTAAACTTTTGCATAAATTAAAATACATAGCAAACTGTTAATACCTTAGAATTCTAAATGTAATTAGAATATGTATTTTTTTTAACATTTCTTCTTTTGTCTGTGTTCTTCCAACCCCCTTCCCCCAAAACTAACAGGGATGCTAACAGAAGTGTTACAATGAAGACAGGACACTTTCTTGTTGTCTTCACTGATTTGGAACGTGGGTTGGTAGTGGGGCTGTGTGTTGGGATTTAGGAATTCGAGATCTAGGAATTAAGGGAGCAGGAGACTTAGAGGTCCCCGTCCTCATTTTGGAAATGGTGATGTCACTCATTTGTTGCATGGGGCCTCCAGGTAGAAAGTCTGACGAAAGAGGTTTCTTTCCATGGGGAAATGTATTGTCTGACTAATGCAGCAGGCCACCTTCTCTTCTGGGTGCTGGTATTCTCTGTGGCAGGGACCTTGGGAGTCCAGGATCCTAGTTACTGCCAGGGCTGAGCAGGGTGGAGCTTCCACAGGCAGCTTCTGCTGAGCCCAGTGGCGACAGTGGCTCTTTGTGTGGCCGCCTGAGGTTCCTGCCTGGCAGCCCTGCATTTGTGTTGAATGGAGGGGACTGTGCCTTGGGAAGCTTTTGTTTTTTTCCAGCAGCAACTTTAAGTGAATCAGGGTGATGTGGGGGTGGAAAAGTTGACCAAGGGTGTGGAAGTAGGACATACTATTTTTACTGCCTTAAACTGAAAAAGTGCCTTGTTACCTAAAGTGCTTCAAGCCTGTGAAGCCTGTTTTCTTCTTCGGAGGCGGGTGTGCTTCCTTACCTCTTGCTGTTTGCTCAGGCTGAAATAGCAAGAGACTGTATCCGTTAGCCCACAGCCAAAGGCAGAGAAAGGCTGTTTCTGTTGCCTCTTTCTTTCGCTGAAAGGGCTTGGATCTCCCCCCTGTTCACAGCTCTACCAAGAGGAGCATTCACTTAGGTGCACAGAGGGAGACGAGTTGAGCTTATTTTTGAGACCTCTAGAAAATCCTAGTTCCTTTTAGCCCTTTCTCAGAGATCGTACTGGCCACACTCACAGTCTTCATCATTTTGTTACCATCCTGCTCATTTCTTTACCTCAGTCTCCAGCGAAGGAATTCATCAGCAGAGTTCTTATTCTTGCAAAGTGCTCAGCAGCTGGGCTGGGCCGAAGGGGGGGTAGCTGGCCATCCCCTCCCTGTGGTGGAGCCGAGTCAGTGTCTCCTTCACTCTTCTTGATTCCTTTGACTGCTCCACTCCTAATGGCCTGATCTTTCACTAATGTTCAGAGTGGCTGTTTTTGTTGTTGTAGTATTTTTTTTACTTTTTATTTTTTTTAAGCGATAAGACATTTATTCTTTTCTATTTAATTTTTTTAATGTTTAATTATTTTTGAGAGAGAGAAAAAGAGACAGAGCATGAGCAGGGGAGGGGTGGAGAGAGAGGAAGACACAGAATCTGAAGCAGGATCCAGGCTCCGAGCTGTCAGCACAGAGCCCGACATGGGGCTCGAACTCATGGGCCACGAGATCATGACCTGAGCCAAAGTCGGACGGATGCTCAACCGACTGAGCCATCCAGGCACCCCTGTTTTTACTTTTTATTCTTATTGTACTAAATAATATAACACATAAAACTTGCCATTTGAATACTCTTTGGGGTACATTAGTGGCATTAATTGGGGTACATTCAGCTGCATTAATTATAATCATAGTGTTTGTGCAAACATCACCACTATTTCCAAAACTTGTCATCACACCAAATAGAAACTGTGTGGCCATTGAGTAGTGGCTCCTTGTTCCCTCTTCCCCCACAGCCCCCACTGATCTCCAGTCTTCTGTCTGTTTCTATGAATTTGCCTCTTCTAGATATTTCATGGAAGTGAAATAGTACAATATTTGATCTTTCGTGGCTCAGCTTATTTCACTGAGCAGCCTGTCCTCCAGGTTCATCCATGTTGTAGCAGGTGTCAGAATTTCCTTCCTTTTTAAGGCTGACTAATACTGCATTGTACATGGAGACCACATTGTGTTCATTTATTCTTCTGTTGATGGACATTGGGGTTGTTTCCACCTTTTGGTTGTTAAGAATAACACTGCTGTGATTACGGGTGTATAAACATCTGTTCAAAACTCTGCTTTCAGTTCTTTTGGCTAAAACCCAGCAGTGGAATTGCTGGGTCATGTGGTAATTCTGTGTTTAGCTTTTTGAGGAACTGCTTACCGATTTTCAGTATTGAGTCATTTTTACGTTCCTGCCAGCAATGCATGCGGGTTCTAGTTTCTCCCACATCCTTGTCAACACTTACTATTTTCCTTTTTTATGATTTAGTCATCCTGTTAGGTGTGAAGTGGTATCCTGTTGTGGTTTTCAGTATTTTTGTTTATTTGTGCAACTCTGAATAACCTTAGGAAATGCATTTAAGTCCTCCAAACCCAAGATTCTTCTCCCTGTAAATGAGGGGTCTAGACCAGCTCTGTGGTTCCTGAGTGCACATGAAACTTAACTGGCAGCTCTGAAGTGGTCAGATGCCTGTCCCCCACTCCCACTCCTGCTCAGAGATGCCCATTTATGCAGATCAGAGGTGGAAAACACATGTATGTTTTCAGAGCTCCCCGGGTGGTGCTCTGAGAACCACTGAGTCAAGTCTTTCTGTCAGTCTTCTCCAGCCCGTTACCCACGGGCATCTCTAACTTTCTCAGTCTCCCTGAGGGTGTGGTAGCTGAGATTTGCCCTGTCTGCAGGTATAACTGGGAAATAGTGTCAGACATTTATAGTCAGGGATTATGATTCATCTGTGCATTAAAAGCAGCATGAGATCTAAGGAAATAATAACCTTTTTCTCTGGAACTATTGCTTTGGCCACTTGCTAATTAGCAAAATTGAATAATTAATTAACAATGGGGTTTCCTGTCACGTTGAATTAGCAGATGCTGCCATGAGGTCTTTCAGGATCCTAATGTGGGACCATGTTCTTTGTTAGGCTATTAAGTGCATCGCAGAAGGGCTGGCAGATCCAGAAGTAAGAACAGGACATCGTCTTTCACTGTATCAGAGAGCCGTGCGCCTGAGAGAGTCTCCGAGCTGTCAGAAGTACAGGCACCTCTTCCATCGGCTACCAGAAATAACTGTGGAAGATGTTAAACATGTAAGTAAATATCCTTTGGGTGCTTTGGACTTAAAAGCATGTACTGGGTTTTTTCCTGAATGGAAACAGCCTAAGGACTGGTTTCAATGTGCATTTTCTTTTAGACTTAGAAAATTCTAATGCTCGTTTTAGACAGTGACTCCTTGTTTTCATACCCGTGCCTCCTACGTTGGAAGGCTCAGCCCAGCCTGGTGGGTTGGTTTGCTCATGCCTGGGGTTGAGTGACTTTCTGTAAAACCCCTGAATCAGAAGCTCACAGCCTTTGCCAGTGTCTCCTGCTTGGTCAGGGTGCCTGGAGAGTAGCTTTGGGGTCCATGACTTCCCCGAGGCTGGGGCGGTGACCTGTCTACACCCTCACAGGCACCAGAGTGTGGGCCACATGGCCTCACACTCTGCTGAGAATCCGTGGCTTGAGGGGAGTATAGGAAGGTGCGTCCTTAGGACACGGAAGTCAGGTTTGTGGGGACTGGAGCTCAAGTGAGGCTAATGGGTGTTCTCCTGCTGCTGTCTCAGGTGACCATCACGGGCCGGCTGTGCCCGCAGCGTGGGATGGGCAAGTCTGTGTTCGTGATGGAGGCTGGGGGGCCCACCGCCCCTGCCACAGTCCTGTGCTCTGTGGAGGAGGTGGCTTTGGCCTATTATAGACGCAGCGGCTTCGACCAGGGTAATGCACGGCCCTTCTCCCGGCCTGCCCTGTTGCTGGGTGATGGTTTGTCAGCAGTGGGTGGCTACCGTCTCTCTGTCCTGTCCCCGGTGGAAGATGCTGCTGACCAGGGAGGATGTGGAAAAGAATTTTACTAACTATAGTTGTTAAAAGCCATCTTCCACATAACCAGCATCCACCACCCAAGGCCTGTGACGAATAGCGCTTTCTGGTAGGACGTTAGAAGCAAGTGGGGCCCGTTTTGCTCTCAGAGAGCTTGTGTTGGGCAGCAGAGGATAAGAAAGGGCAGAGGACTACCAGGAGTGCTGCGTGGTAACAGAGCCCTTTAGAGGATGTAGGAGCTGTGGAGCTGGGCCAGGAAAGAGCGAGCTTCTGGAAAGAGTGAGCAGGCCTCATAATCAGCTAATGACTTTAAGGGGATTGAAGGACCAAGTCCTGGAATGGCATAGCACCCGGGAAACCAGAGAAGTTGCTGAAAGAGCAGTGCTTTGAATTTCTTGTAGAATGAGCTCTCTTGATCACATGAGGAAGGAGAATAAAAGTCTGTAAGTCAGAGTACGATACACACACACAGGCTCCTGAGGTCTGGCTTCTCCTCCATAGAAGGGCACCTGTACCTGCTGACAGCTCATCACCGTGCTATGTGTGACCAAATGGGGCTCAAGAGGAAATGCACAGTGAAAGTGGGAAGTCCCTGTTTGGGAGTTGGGACTGGTCCGAGCAAGAAAAGATGGAGTAAATCACAGAGGTGAGCCTCCAGTATCTTGGTGGCACAGTTTGTCACGGGGCCTTTGTGCCCAGTCAGGAGCCATCTTTGACTGGAGGTGTTAGCACGCTTCTTGGGTACTTCCTACGCACAGAACAGTGGAGAGTGAGCCCCTCCCTTTCTGGGAGGGTCCATTAGCCTTTGGGGTGCCCCCCCGGTCTGTGTCCAACGTGCCATGGGGCGACCCTGCACTTGTTAGTGGGAGCTGCTCTGGGTGTCTCTGGTCACCCTGTGGTGAGCCTTGTTACATAGCAGCAGCCAAGTGTTTTGTTTTGTTTTTAACTAATTTACTTATCTCTTGTGTTTTCTGGAATTGCTTGTGTTTGTGTATTTATCCACATCAGCCCGTCTTCCCTCTTATTCTCTTTTTTGATTCTGGTCTCAGAAAATTAGTGCTTTATCTGAGGCCTGTGTAAGAGGAGACACTGAGAATTTGCCTTCTGATTGGTACAGTGCGCTTGTCACTCTGTCCTTAGTGAAAGGTAGTAGTGACTAGAATACGTCAAGTCAAACTGTGAGACAGGATTGCAGAGAAAGCATCCATCTGCCCCACCAGAGACAAGGGGGCGGCAGCACAGCTCTCCTGGAGAGGCCTGCTCCCGTCTTGTTTTCTTTTTTAAACTTTTTATTATGGAAGATGTTGAACATGCCTTTGTACAAAAGTAGAGTGGTGCAGTGAGCCCCAGGTACTGCCAGCTTCATCCAGTCTTCTGTCCATGCCCCTGCCCTCGGATGGTGGAGGCTGACCCCAGACACTCCCGGGGTACCCACCAAGCCCTTCCTCTGTCCAGACAGGACCCCCCTGTGCCCATGCATGAGGCTTAAAAATACTCTGATACCTTCAAATACGGGAAAATCGGGACATTATTTCTCTTGGGTATTATGTAAGCATTTACATAATAAGGATGAGGATTCATGGATTAATGAGGATCATGAAGCGACACTGAGTGTTGGAAGTTAAGAATATCTGTGTGGCATCTTTATTGCTTACAGGGAAGAGAGACGCTATAGAGAAGAAGTGTGAACCCCAGTGAAGACAGAGATAAACAGACCTGAAAGGTTAGAAATGAAAGAATAGAATGAGCAGCCATCCCCAGATGAACTGTAGGAGATGCATGAACTGGGCAGTTGGGGGAGGAGGGCATGGATATCAGGGCCTGTGGTGGGTGGGCTGTGAGCCAGACCCAGTGAAATGCTTTCCGTTTAGCCACGAGCCTGAAAAATGGACGGATGATTCCAATTCCAGAATATAAAATATTTTCTTCATTTATTAAAATTGATGCAGTGAAAATGAGCAAACCCTTGCTGTCAGTCTGTTCGAGAGAAGATTAGAGGGTAAGGGCAATGTCAGGCTCTCTTCAGGGAAATTTATTTCTGACTTAACTCAGAAGGAGCTCACCAAAAATGATTTCACTTACAATACAAATGCATGGTGTAGACGGCTTAGGAGTTCAGGGATCCTGACCTCCAGCATTCCTGCCTGGCCGGCGGATAGTGCATACTCCCAGACAGAAAGCAGGCTGGAAATCAAGTTTCACACAGTTTCACTCTCGGCCGGGCAGGAGCCCAGGATCCCAGCGCGCAGCTTGCTGAAGAAAAGGGCTCAGCTCCAGCCCGGAGGCCTGAGACACTTCATGTTGTTCCTGTGGCTGTCCTTTCGCGTCTCCGAGACAGGCTGCATGGCCGAGGGGCTAGAACTGAGAGGGACAGAAGGCACAGCGCAGCCTCAGCAAGGCAGGACAGAGGGGGTCCGGCCATGCCACTTCCGGCAGAAGTTCTGGTCTTTGCACTTCCACACAGGACACACGTGCAGGCACGGCCTGGTCTCTGCTCTCTGTGTCTTGTGCTGCACCGTGACCTGGCACATGACAGAGCAGGGCCTGCCAGCCAGAAGTGCCCTTCTGCCTGCATATTGGGACAGGGTTGGTTGGGGGTGGGGGCGGGCAGCACCCCCTTTTGGTCAAGGCTGTAATGTGGGGGGAGAGAGGGGCCCACCCAGCCACTGTCCCTGGTCAGGTGTGGCAAAGTGCAGAGGACTCGCCCTGGGAGACAGGTCTGCGTGCTGTGCCAAGGCTGAGCCCCTGGTCCCCCTGACTTTGCTATGACACGTACATGGCCTAGGCACATGGTAGATCGTCTGAGGTCGTCACCCAATCAGTATAGTTTGTATGTAGTGTGAGGAAGGGGTCTGAGCTAGGTGGTCTCTGAGGTAGAAAGTTTCCGTAAGAGCTCTGAGTCTCAGAAACACTGGGCATGCTTGTCCAGGCCAGAGCAGTGGAACGGTAGGTCCAGTGAGGTGAATGGAGACGGCACCTGCTAGGTCAGAGGGCACGGACTCCTGGGTCCTCGTCTTTCTCCGATCTCTTTTGGGGGGCCTTTCTGCAAGTGTGGCCAAGGGTCCCTACACCAGAGCCCTCTGTGGGGTTCTCGGCCCACCCACACTTACTGTATTGAATCCCTGCAGCCTGCAACGGAAATTTGTTTTTATTTAGCTTTAAGAACTTTCCCTGGGTTTCTCATTAAAGTTTGAGAACTGCCAGCTACTTTATGGCTCTGAAATGTGTATTTGAATTTTTCCATAATTTCTCAGATTTTTGCTCTCCTATGAGCCTTCTGTAGAAAAGCAATGTGATGTAAACAAATGAGCTAGGAATGGCAAGAAAACAGCATTTGATTTTGAACCTAAAATCTATTATTTCCTTCACATTGAGTAAGCAGTAGGTTAAGGTGGTAGTTTTTAAAAAACAGGAAAAACTGACCTTCCTCTGTGTGTGTATGACTTTGTCTTAGGGATTCATGGGGAAGGGTCCACCTTTAGCACGTTGTATGGCCTCCTCCTGTGGGATGTAATCTTCATGGACGGGATACCAGACGTCTTCAGAAATGCCTACCAGGTACTCAGGTTAGGCAGCGCCAGGCGCATGTGCTTTGTAGGCTAGCAGACGATACTGCCCCTTGTGGTTCCTGCCCACCCGTGTGCCATGTGCCTGCTGCCATCAGAAATCTGTCAAGTACCATCTTCTGGATGGTGCTGATTCTCTGTAAGAGTTTTTATTTTAAAGTCAGGCTCCTAGAATTTAAAATGTTAAGTCTGTTAAGTTTTAAACTTTAACCTGCTTTATTTACCTTCTTCATTCCCCTTGAGACCATTCCTGTGTTTCTTCGGCTTCGGCCCTCACTGGGCTCCTGTCCGGGCCTGCACCATCACGTGCTCCATTACACGCACCTGCTAAGAGTGCCACCAACGTCAACTAAAAGCTCTTTTCACAGATTGTTGCGCTAGCAAACCAGTACAATAAGTTGCTTTGATGTTAGATTACTTAGATTGTTTTTTGCCTATCTTTTAAAAAAAAGAATGTGTCCATTTAATCATATTGGCCAGCTTCCAAATTTTACAGGTACTGAATGTTCTGATGAATCAGGGTCTCTCCAGGCACAGTATGAGAGCTTCTTTTCCCTGCGACATAGGCATGCCCACTGGACTTGTGTACAGACAGCTTCTTCACGAGCAGGGGGCCGGCCATCGAGGCCAGGCTTCAGCTGATTCACAGCGCCCCCGCGGAGAGCCTGCGGGCCTGGGTGGCAGCCGCGTGGCAGGCCCAGGAAGGCCGAGTGGCTTCCATTGTCAGCTGGGATCGCTTTGCTTCTCTTCAGCAAGCTCAGGTGAGAATCTGCAGCCGGATTTGGTCAGAAATCCTGTATATACATGTACCTGTGTGTATACATGTGTGTACACATGTATATGCATACGTGTGCGCGTGTATGTATGTTTATATGCACGTGTGTGTGTGTGTATGTGACTGTGCCCGTGCATACATTTATGTATATGATAATACCCTAGTCCAGATGCCACTGTTCTTGATGGGAATGTGGCAGGGCACAAAATAAGCCCCGTTATGCCTTCTTCCCCTTAGTTGACAGCCTCCTGTGACCCTCAGCAGGGAGGGCACCGTTCCTGTCCCTGCAACTGCTGGCCTTTGCAAGCCATCACTTCCTATTCCTGAGTATTTACACCGCATTCCCTCTTCCTCACCTGTTCCCCAGGGTTTTCCCGGCTGGACAGAAATGTAACTGACTCCCCAGACTGTGCCAGTGGGCATTTTAGCCAGTGGCTCTGGAGCCCTGGCACAAGCAGAACACCACCTGAAGGCCTTGGAATTCACTTGTGTCGAATTACAGTTTTCTCCTATCCTGTGATCAGTGAAAGTATTTCAGGATCCCTGTCACAGGGAACGGCTAACCGTCCACATATTTTGTGTGCAGGATCTTGTTTCCTGCTTGGGCGGCCCTGTCCTCAGTGGTGTGTGCAGGCGGCTGGCTGTGGACTTCCGGCACTGCCGAGGGGGCCTCCCCGACCTGGTGGTGTGGGACTCCCAGAGTCATCGCTTTAAGGTCAGTTGGGCCAGAATGGAAAGTCCTATTTCTGTGATAATTTTATTAGCAACTTAAAGAGAGGCTACAATGTAGGCATTCCTTGCATGGTTGTTGGCAAGATTGAATCCCTCAAAAGCTGTTGGACTGAGGGCCATGGTACCTCAGTGGCGGTCAGCCAGGGCCTCATCAGCCCCTTGTGTGTGGGCCTCCCCTGTCCACCATGCAGTGCTCACCTTGGCAGCTCTCGTCATCAGAGCAGGCGAGCGGGAAGAGCCAGTGTGGGCAAGATGGAAGTCTGTCTCTTGTAACCTGATCGTGCAAGGAACAATCCCTCCCTTGTGCTGTATTCTTCCTTAAGAAGCAAGTCCCAGGGTCCAGCCCATGCTCAAAGGGAGGGGGTTCCACAGGGTGTGAACTCCATGAGGCTGAGATGACTGGGAACTGTCTTCTAAGTGAGCTTAGGGCGAGTGCCTCATCACGTGTTGTAGGCTCATTTCCCCCCCGCCCCCCCTTGCCTCACTTTGGTCTTATTCTGCTGCCTATCCCAGGTTGTTTTTCTTATTATTGAGTTTTGAGATTTAAAATTCTGGAATCAAGTCCTTTATCAGCTATAGTTCATCCCAGTCTGTGCCTTGTCTTTTCATTCTTGTAATAGTGTCATTTGAAGAGCAGAAACTTTACATTTTGGCCAAGTCCCACTTGTCTGTTCTTTAATGGATTGTGCTTTTGGGGTCCTAGGACATCTCTGACTGGAACTGAGGATTTGTGTGTCTCTCCTTGCAGTTCTGTCCAGTTTGCTTCACATATCCTCAAGCTCTGTGATCAGATGTACAAACTTGAAGGACTCTCATGTCCTCTAGGTAAACTGATCCCTTCATCATTGTGAAATGACCCTCCTCTATTCCTGGTCACGTTTTTCACTCAGAAATTGACTATTAATATACAGCCACTCCAGCCTTCTTTGGATTAGTATTAACGTATCTTTTTCTAGTCTTTCATTTTTAACTTATTTTGTCTTTGTAGTTAATAAATTTCTTATAGGCGGATTTCCTTTGCCTTTTAATTGGGTGTTTGGACCATTTACATTTGATGTGATTATTGACATTTGGCTTTAAAGCTGCCATTTTGATATTTGTTTTTTTGTCTCAGCTCTCTTGTTCTCCTTTCCTCTCCTTTTTCTACCTCCCCCCCTTTTTTTTTACAGATTGCGTTTTAACCCTTTATTGGCTTGTTAACTGTAACTTTGTTGTACATATAAGTCGTTGCTCCAGTGTTAACAGTGTACATCTTAAACTTATTATCTACTTTCAAGTGATCTTATCATCCCATATATAGTATAGAGAAACTCACAAGAGTATATTTTTGTATCTCCTCTCCCAGCCTTTGTGATGTTCATACATTATATTTCTACATGTTATAAAGTCTGCATTTTTTTTGCTTTCTACAGTTGATTGTTAAGAACCTTTAGGGGTGCCTGGGTGGCTCAGTCAGTTAAGCGTCTGACTTTGGCTTAGGTCATGATTTTGCGGTTCATGGGTTCAAGCCCTGCATCAGGCTCTGGGCTGATAGCTCAGGGCCTGGAGTCTGCTTCGGATTCTGTGTCTCCCATTCTCTCTGTCCCTCCCTCACTTCCGCTCTGTCTCTCTCTCAAAAATAAACATTAAAAAAAAAAAAAAAAAGAATCTTTATATTTATTCACATAGATACAATTTCTTAATGCTTGTTATTCCCTTTATAGAGATCCAGACTTCCATGTGCTATCATCCCACCTCACCTCTGCTTAAAGAACTTTAACCCTTCTTGAACTGGAGGTCAGCTGGTAATGGATGTTTTAGGTTTTATATGTCTTAAGTCTTTATTTCATCTTTGTTTTTGAAAGACATTTTTTCTGAGGCAAGAATTCTATGTTAATAGTTTTTTTTTTTTTTCTTCCAGTACTTTAAAATATTGGTCCACTCCACTGTCCTATATAATGATCAATCTGTAATCCTTTCCTTTAGGCTTCAAAAAATTCTAGCTGCTTTTAAAATATTCCCTTTATCACTGATTATGCAACTTAATTATGTTTCTGTATGTAGTATTCTTAATGTTTCTTTACTTGGGGCTCATTGAGCTGCTTGGAATTTTGAGTTTATTATTTCCATCAAATTTGAAAAATCTGGATAGTTTTTATCGCTGTTTTGAAGTTGAGTGAATAAAACTGACACAGTTCCTGGCTTCATGGAGTGGATATATAATGAACAGTTTTATCTTCTGATAAATGCCATGAAAGAAGTGCATAGGAAGGACCCTGCATAGAGATGTACTGACCTCTTTGAGATGAATTAGGCTGAGCATTGAAGGGTAACATGTCAGACATGTGAAAAACCAGAAGAAATGTCCTAGGCAGCAGAACAGCAAGCGTATGGAAGGGCCCTTCAGTTGGTAAGAGGCTGGTCTTTTCTTGGAAACTGAAGTGCCCTTGGAGTGGTTGGCGGGGGCCAGCTCATACGGTTTTGTGGGTCATGGCAAAAGTGGACTTAATTGCAGACATAACAAGAAGTAATTGAAGGGTTTTAAGCAGGGGAGCAACAGTCTAGTACATGCTTTAAAAATTGTTTTTGGGGGCGCCTGGGTGGCTCAGTGGGTTAAGCATACAACTTTGGCTCAGGTCATGAGCTCATGTTTCAGGAGTTTGGGCCCCATGTCGGGCTTTGTGCTGACAGCTGAGAGCCTGGAGTCTGCTTCAGACCATGTCTCCCTCTCTCTCTGCCCTTCCCCCGCTCATGTTCTCTCTCTCTCTCTGTGTGTCTCAAAAATAAACATTAAAAATTTTCAACTATGTATTCAGAATGAACTTACTAATTCTCTATTGGGAACTGCCTACTTTGTACTGAATAATTCTCAATGAAATTCACATATGTATATTTGTTTTATATATGTAAGTACAGTAATATAGTAGAAGCCATTGAAGTAGTTGTTAGTGAAAACTATTATAGCTTACTTGGCTCTTCCGTTTCAGTAAGATACTAATAATTTTTTTAAATCTTATCTTCCAGCTGGTGGAAGTTAAAGGCCCCAACGATCGTCTTTCACATAAGCAAATGGTCTGGTTGCACGAACTGCAGAAGTTGGGGGCCGAAGTAGAAGTCTGCCACGTGGTTGCAGTTGGAGCTAAGAGCAAAGGCCTGAACTAAGAGCTATGGAATTGGGAATATCTGGTTATACCTGGATTGAAGATTTTCAAAAGCGTAAAGCATTCTTACATTTTATTTAACTTTGATTTTGTCAATAATAAACCTGAGAGTTTAAGACTGATCATTGTACAGTATCTGTGTATTTGGTCTTGGCCTGGATGTACTCACTGATTACACATAGCAGGTAATGAACTTTCTAAAAGGTCAGAACCAGCATGCCTGGTGGCTCAGTTGATTGAGCGTCCGACTCTTGATTCCATTTCAGGTCATGATCCCAGGGTCGTGAGATTTTAGCCTTCCCTCAGGCTCCACAGGGCTGTCTCTTTCTCTCACTCCTTCTACCCCTCCCCTCTCAAAATAAAAAATGATAAAAAAATCAATAAAAAATAAAATAAAAAAATAGGAAAAATACAGAACCTTCGTGGTGGCCATTTCAGGAAATAGATGCATTTATGTTATTACACTAGACTTGCAAAAATGCTGGAAAAGATTCAAACAGTGGGGATGTTTCACAGCTTTTGGTCTTTTATAAAAGTAGCCTATAGTGTTCCTAATTAAGTATGTGGGTGAACTGAATTTAAGGTTTCCTATAATGCCCAGATACACTCAGCTATTTAACATTCTTGTTTTAGGATTATCTAAAAAGGGTACAAACAATTGAAATTCTGATTTCTCTGGGAATTAAAAAAAAAAATTCTCATTAAATTCCTTAACTTAAAACATCTGTCAAGGCCTACTCTTACTAATTGGGCCTAGATCACCAACGGTATTAACAGTCTATCAAAGACAGTTGTCCTTTTTCATCTTTCTCCTTGGAAACATCCCTAATGACTAGGTGAGGGGCAATTTTCTATATACAGTATCATTGGAACAGGGCTGTTTATCACTGTTGGGAGAGCCTTAGGCGGAGGAAAGTGTGTGGTAGGAAGGCAGCTTACCAGAACAGTAAGACCAGGAGTCAGGGACGGAGATCCCAGTCTCCCCACAGACTAATTTTGAGATCTTCTCAGGGAAATGTTACCTCCTCGAGTTTGGCAATTTTTTAAAACTTTATTTTGAGAGAGAGGCAGCGCAAGCAGGGGAGGGGCAGGGAGAGAGGGAGAGAGAATCTCAAGCAGGCTCCCCACGGTCAGCACAGAGCTTGACACAGGGCTGTAACTCATGAACGTGAGATCATGACCTGAGCCAATATTAAGAGACACTTAGCTGAGCCACCCAGATGCCCTGAGCTTGGTAATTTATTGAGCGGAAGGACAAGTTAGGGCATAGTCCATTAATACCCAGATGGCCTTAACCACAGCCGTTCTAATCAATGCTGAAAATGTTAACTGATCACAACCTTGCTTGAGAGCAAAGAGGTTGGATGACACCCCCACAAGTGTGGCTGGAAGAAAATGCCTTCGCTTCTTCAATCACTATGTTCTTGTAGATTTCACATCGATAACTACAACAAGCAATTTCTGTGGAAATTTTATTTAGCAGTCAAAATTTCCTTCACATTCATCACTGTTGAACAAGAGCTCTCATCTTCCTGCTCATCCTACTTTAACTCAGGTTGTAATTTTAGGCACAAAGGTTTTAGTTTTCTCTCAAAATCAAGTTCTACTTGAGGTTACTGCTATAGCAAGCAGATTTTGTTGAAATAGGTATGTTGACTAGTTTTCATCCTCTGTTAGCACACATTAATATACTTTTCTTAAATAAAGTTAAGACATTTTTGGTTTTAAAACTGGTTTCCATCATAAAATAACAGTAAGACATTGTACATCTTTAAGTTCAGTACTAGAAAGTCCCAAGCTGTCTGGAGCCCGTGCGGTGCTCCATCGGCACAGACTTCGCTTGCGGGGCTGTGGGGCTGGAGAGTGTGAAGCGCTCTTTGGTGCAGCGTCTGTAACCACACGGAGGACTTCGGTCACCACCACATCCTTTTTGCTAGCAGAGGTGCCAGGCAGCTTTAGAATGGCCAGGACTTAAAGCTGTTATAGTTGTTTTTCATATTATGCATAAGTTGTGGCACAATAATCATGATAGAACAACCATCCAGCAAAAATAAAACTAAAAACCATATTTTACTACATTTGATTATCATACAAAAATATGCACATTTTCTATTTTAAGACAGTATGTTAATAGTACCTAATCTTTTTTAAACTTGTAAATTAAAAAAAAAATCACTAAAGGAGTCGAAATAAATGTGTGAGGGAAGAGAATTAGAAATAAATGCTCAACAACCACTCCCAGACCCCACCCTCCCGCCAATTTAGAATTATTTGTAATAATAAAAAGGCAGTTTAATCAAAAAGGGAGAATTATCACACTTTCAATGGCAGGATATGCTGTGGGACTTTAAGGGGATTGAGACTGGTTTCCAATCAAGAGGTATAAAATGTTTAATGGCAATAGTGCTATTTATTTATATAAGGTGAAAAAAGCCCTTATTTTCTAGGCAACAAGCTGAAAAAACTGGGTTGATCCAGAAGACAAATTTTCTAAGACACTGTGTAAGAACTTCTGTCCCTTTAGGTCCAGAGACATCAACTTTAAAAAGGAAAATAATTCAGACATTTTGAAACAGCTATTCATTACACATAAAGGTAAAACACGCTTTGAAAAAACTTGTTTTAGAAGCTAGCCACTTCACTATAAAACTTTTCTAAAGCTTAAGATGGCAGTTTAAGAAAGTAACAGCCCAATTTGAAACATCCATCCTGTAAACAGGGAGCAGGGTGGGCAGAGGAGTGGGGGGGGTGGGGAGGAGGGGGATGGTGCTGACCGCCAGT
The DNA here is from genome assembly GCF_028749965.1 of Puma concolor. Classification (NCBI taxonomy): domain Eukaryota; kingdom Metazoa; phylum Chordata; class Mammalia; order Carnivora; family Felidae; genus Puma; species Puma concolor. Next base: position 128,054,343 of record NC_141672.1, on the reverse strand, counting down.
CCCCCTAACAAGCTTCAGCTCAGACCCCACAGCTTTGGCTGGGTTCCTGCCACAGTCTGACGCAGAACACACCTTTGCGTGCTTCTCCGCTGTCAGAGGTTGGGGGTGGGGGGAGGGGGGGGGTCTTCCCTCAATATTAAAATGGCAGTATTTTGAGAGAAGTACACTTTATTTCTCCTGTTGGCTAAACCTAACCACTAAGAACTGTGTGGGCGGGAGGAGGGACCTCTGTGCAGGTGACCTGACTCATTAGTTATTTCCAAGGTAAAGTGCCAACAACAGTTTACCAGACTGGAAATACGGGCAGCAAACGCCCAAATCCCTCTCAACAGCCCTCTGTTTTGGAGGGTGGGCTTCGGTGCCGACAGCACTGGCTCCTGCCGCTGTCACACCCACACCGACCACCCCACAGGCCCGCTGTGTCCTCGCTGACTTTCAGACGGAAGGAAATGTGGTTTGGGGGACTCCTGGCTATTGGTATGAAGCTCAGCGGTGACAAGCCCATTTCCAATACGTAGGTTAACACCCTGATTTTGAAAACAAAACTGTGTTTTACTTTGTGTTATGCATACCTCAATGTCAAAGGCACTTCTAAGTTTATATTATCTACAGCAAATGCTTTTAAAGTCAGCAGTCCATGTCATTTTAAAGTTAGTCCTGGGAAGTTAACAGCAAACTCATGATTTTAAAACACAGTGATCTACGGTCCCAAACAAGGTGATCTAAAATAAATAATAGCCTTGGAACACTGAACCCTCAGGTGAGTTCAATTAGAATAGAAAGTGACCAGAAAAATACATTAATACCTATTAGAGCTGACCGGATGCTCTTGAAAATAGACTAAATGTTAATTTCTTAACTTTCCTGACCTCTGTTTCTTTGGGGTGCCAGGCTGAGGATCAGGCAACCTTTAGTGGTTGGTGGGAGAAAGTGGATGCAGACAAAATAAACGTCACAGACAAAACCTGATTTGTTTGCTCACAGTAGTAAAAATAGGAGAATGTCTGCCTACAGATCACCGGAAACTGGGCCAGACTGAAAATGACAGAGGACATAAAAAAGAAAAGGTCTTTTAAAAAAGAATTGTGAGGAAGTGTTAACTCGACTTGTTTTTAAATATTAGTGCAAATTTCAACTATTATTCCGACACGTAAAATTTTTAGAGCCTCTGATGCCTAGGTTAGCAATTCTGATTCAGAGGAAGCCGGTTTATGGCTCCCCTCAAAACGTTCAGAAAACGGGCGTGTTAGTCTTCGTTTGCTAGCGTCTCGGTAGATAACCAGATTTTGGCCCCACTCAAGAACTTGCTCAGCGGCGTTCCCGAAATGCTCCGCCGGCAAAGGTTGCCCACGGGAGAGAAGGGGAAGGACGAAGACAGGAACTCCGGCGTCCCCGCCGCCTGTGGGCCGCCCACCCGGAAGTACATCCGGCTCTGGTCAGGCTCCGGGCAGCGGGCCTCCGCAGGGCCGGCCCGGTGCTGCCGCAGCGTCCTGCGGAGCACGTCCACCTCGTCGGCCAGCAAGGACAGCCTGTGGAAGGCGGTGATGAAGCCCCCGAGGCTGATCTGGGCTTCGGGGACCCAGCGGAAGTAGCACAGCTTCCAGAGTTTGACGTGCGTCCCGGAGACGTGCGGCAGAAGGGCGCCATGCAGGTCCACCGGCCGGGAGAACCACTCTCGGAGATACTGCTCCGCGCCGCGGGCCTGGCCGCCGGGCTGCGGAAGCGGCTCCGGCTTTCCTTTCAGGATCAGGGAGTTTCGCCTCGGGACCAGGTCCTGGTCGGTGACGATCCCGTTCTTCAAGGAAGCTGGCATTCCCCTCAGTGTGGAGCTGTAGCCTTTCTGGAAGGAGAGCGACCTCAACATTACCTCCCTGGAGCCTCCCCCTTTGCATAGACAGGAAAGGCCCAGTGGCAAATATTCACTGGGTGTGGGGACAAAATGGGGGAATGGCGGTCATAACATTCTGTCCCTTCCCTTGCAACCCTCCTCCTGATCCTCTTCCACCTGAGTCCCATTAGCTAGCAATGGGCTCTGCCTAGGACATTAGCGCTGGCCTGCGACCTGGCGGGGAGGGGATACCTCCTGTTCATCATTCTGCTAAAGCGCAAATTTCTAAGACCTCTGGGTTAGGGAGAAATCTAGGATCTGGCTGATTCTAGAAAGAAAGGCAAGTGGATGGGCTTCAGGAATGGGGCCTCTCAGGCTCAGAGCTGCTATCCGCTGAATCCTACATGCTGAGCAAGCTCTGTGGGCCTCAGTCACCAAGAAGAAAAGTCAGGGCATGGTCATTTCAGTTACAAAGCAAATGATTCCTCAAAATCTGCATTGGCAGTGTCAAGGGAAGTGACCTGGATCTTAATACTCTGTGTTCTGAAAATATGACCTCTGTTAGGTGTAAGCAAACACTGTGTTTTTATTGTTGGTGCGTTTTTGTAATTTACCTTTGTCCGTTTGAAAGCCTTCACAGAACCGTTCTGTACACAGGGTGTGCTCTTTCCGATGTACAAGGGGTTATGGAATAGGGTACGATCCTTTGCTGTAAACTGAAGAGACCAGTCCCAAACTGAGGGGAATTTTAAACCCTTTTCGTCACCCAGCTGGATATTTTTGCTTATAGCAAATTCCTGCAAGATAAGTATTTGAACATTTATGAGAAGATGCCAAATGATTTTCTCATATATTTTTTTTGATGAGCCAAAATCATTCCCTCACTATGGGGAATTTTCTGGACTAGAGCAACTCTAGCTCCCCGGGAGCAGCATGTTGCTCTGAGAGAAGAGACATTCTTGGCACCTTGGATCAGAGGGACACCTCACACCCTATATGAGCAAGGAGAGCACCTTTTCTTCTGGAAGCCATCAAGGAAGCTGAACCCTCTGAGCAAGGAATATATTATTACAACAAGTAAAATTTCAGGAAAGCCATACTATAAAGTCTTCAAGGTGTCCCAGTTACTTTTGTAATTGTAGCACTTTACTTTCTGAGTACGTGATACATTTACGCAACTACCGGCTGGGCACAGAACTTGCTGAGTGGAGGTGTAAGACAGTCTGTGCATGGTGATCCCTGCCATCTATTTTATCCCATTTTCTAAGTCCACGCTCACACGTCACTTATCCAGTGACCTTCAGTATCTGAACCACACCCCAGGAGCAGGGAGGAGGGAATCCAGACCCTGTGCACACAGTCCCGGCATCTGGCCGTGACCACGAAGACCACGCACTGAGGCCGGGCCTCTTGCTCCCAGGAGCCTGCCTCCAGCCCACTGTAGGGTCACGCGGTCTACTGATGCAGGGCACAATGCTGCAGGGAGACAGCCCACTGCCTCTGTGTGGAGAAGGTGAGGAGCATCAAACCATGCAGCTGCACTTAGTGGCATGGAGAAAGGGGCCGTCATCCTGGCTGAGGGCCAAAGCAGGCTGGCACATCGGTTTATGTAGGTTAGCTCTCTGGAGGAAATTTCTCAAGATACCAAGTCCCTGGATGGTGGGAGAGGACTGATTCTTATTTTCTGCTCCGTACTTTTCAGTATTCTCCAAACAACCAAGAACTTGTTTGGAAATTAGGAAAAAGGCAAAAACTCATTGTTATTACTAAAGAAGCACTGTGGTCAGGACACGAGCTCCACACCACAGGTATGACCAGGTGTGACCCATGTTGTAGTGTTGACTCAGGGCCAGCAGGAAACAGATAAGCTATCTAACAGTATAGGGCATTTTACAAAATGTCCTATTGCAAACGAGTAAAACTTAACTCATTAAGCACCAAATATATTAAAAAAAAACCTTTTTAGTTACTTGAAATTTCAAAATATATATGCATGTAGAAACAACCCATTTCCTTTAAAAAGACAGTATTAAGAGCTGTTTTAATGGCCCTTCTAGAAAAATAAACAGAAAACAGTCATCTTTTTTTATGTGAAAACTAAAAATGTTTATCTCCAAAGATAAGATTTTCCACAAAGAGTACCTGACCATGAGCATCTAAGGTGGCCTCAGAAAAGAAGGAAACGTCTTTATGGAAGAGACTAAGCTGAGAACAGCGGTTGTGCTAATCAGGACCTTACATCAAAAGCCATTTTCCCAGGGAGGGCAGAGGTGGCACTGACGGCCTTCAATCTGGCTGTTACATCAAATCGTCAGTATGAAGTGCTGAGACAAGGAGGGTTCCATGCTAGTACTCGCCAGGAAAAGCTTTTGAAAAAGGCCAGGCTAAAAAAACAATACAGTATTAGAGCATGGACCAGGGAAAGTAGATGATCTACTTTTTTTTAAGTTTATTTATTTTGAGAGAGCAAGAAAGACAGTGTAGATGGGAGGGGCAAGGTGCAGAGAGGGAGAAAAAGAACCACAAGCAGGCTCCTCGATGATGCGGGGCTTGAACTCATGAACCATGAGATCATGACCTGAGCCAAATCAAGAGTCAGCTGCTTAACTGACTGAGCCACCCAGGCACCCTCAGATGATATACTTTTAAAAAATATTTATTTCCACATCAAAAGCTATTTGTAAACTTATCTGGGCACATCCAGAATCCAGCCTAGTAGCAGGGTGAGGAGTGAGTGTCTCTGGGGTCCAACCTGAGCTCTGCAGAGTCCTCTGCTCAGTGCCTGCTGGAGGCACTGCAGTCACTGGGACCTTAGGGCCGATGTACTGGCATTTTACATCGAATGTTCTACGTCTAACAAGGCTGATTTCCTAGCTTTGTGTACATTTTGAAGGCCCACAAGGTGTGTGTGTGCATGCATGCATGTACTAGGGGCGTGCATGGGCGTGTACACGGGGCAGTGAAGGGAGAGGAGTATGATGGGCAGGCAACACCACCAGATGCACAGCCCACAGCGAAGCTCAAGGGGCACAAACTGGATGATGCCCAGTGAACGAGGAGTGAAAAGGAGCGCATCAGAGACCATTTAGTTTAGGAACAAATAGTCTCCCACACCTCAGGGCCCCAGCCTACCACCGGTCTGAGCGCAGTACTGGGAGAGGTTACATTCTATTAGGGAAGCACAGAATATATCTTATAAAAACTTCCTTCACAAACTCCCCGATCTAAAATAAATACCCTATGGCAGTGCTAAGTTTCTCTGACCCCGAGCCCCCGGACAACAGCCCCACTGAGACACGGCTCCCCTACTCTGAGGTAAGACCAGCTCCCACTCCCTCCCATCTCCCTCCTCTTGTAACAAGCCCCAGGCCCCTTCCTTTTCTTTGGGATGTTCCTCATTAATAAAGGTCTCTCTATTACAATAGCCTGAATAAAAATCATCTCCTTAAATGTCTAGTGCACTTTGTCTTTCACATCCGCAATCTAGACTAATTCATTTCTTTAGCAAATAGTGAAGCATTATGCTTCACAGTTTACAGATGAGGAACCTGGGCTCACCATTCTCCCAGACCAGGGCCAGGATTCAGGTTTTCTGACCCTAGGAGGGACTCACATTATACCAGGCCACATCACCTGGACCAGGGCCTTAGTGCTGAGGCTGAGGACCGCAAGAACTCTCCTTTCTGTTTCTCTCAATGGTTACTGCAACATTTATCAGCTATTCCCAATGTCAGTTCCAATGTGGGTGAGTCAGAACCCAGGGTTCTGGAAGGTTCTACCAGCGGCAATCAGAAGTTAGTTTCAAGTTTGGCTTGAGACCCTCCTTAGTCATGATTCTTCCTCTAGGTCAATGAACTGTGACTAGAAACTGAACATCCTACCCAACAGGACTGCTGTGTGGCATGTGGGACTGGTTCTGAGGCTACTTGGTCAGCCAGCGCCTGCCAAGAATTTGAGTCTAGCACCATGCCTATGCTTCATCTCTGAAATTCCTTCTCCACAGAACTCTTGAAGAAAATGATCTTGCTTTGTACATCTTTTATTCTAGGAAACAAAAGTCCTCAAAGAGGACCTTTTAAATTACTCATCTGGAGAGACTGAATGTCAAAATATAAATATAAAAGCACAACATTTAAGGTGGGTGTAATAATTTACATCTTTGAAATCTGTTTTTTTTAATTGTTACATATCACATTAAAAATTTTTTTTTAATTTATTTGAGAGAAAGAGAGAGAGAGAGAGAGAGAGAGAGAGAAAGAGAGAGAAAGAGAGAGAAAGAGAGAGAGAGAGAGAGAGAGAGAGAGAGAGAGAGAGAGAGAAACCAACCAGGGGAGGGGTGGAGAGAGGGGGAGACAGAACCTGAAGCAGGTTCCAGGCTCTGCGCTGCCAGCACAGAGCCTGACGCAGGGCTCGAACTCATGAACTGTGAGATCATGACCTGAGCCAAAGTCAGATGCTTCACCGACTGAGCCACCTAGGTGCCCCTCTTTTCTTTTAAGTAGGCTCCATGACCAAAGTGGGGCTTGAACTCACAACCTTGAGATTAAGAGTCGCATGCTCTACCGAGTAAGCTATCCAGGAGCCCTAAAAACTGCTTTATTATGAACAATGTACGTCAGAGAAAAATACCTAAAATGCTCAGTCATAAAAATGAAACCGTTTCCTAGATTTTTGTAGGCTTTTATAGAATTCATTCAGAAATTACAGCTTAAAATGGTAGCTTAAGACTGTTTTAATTTACATATTTAAATATGCGGCTAACTGTACTTCAATTCTATATCAATAAAGTTGTAAAAGCAAAAAAGAGAAGTAGCTATCGCCACAGTATCTCTTACCGTGCTTTGTTTCACCCGCTGGTGAGGAGAGTTGAACAGGAAGGTGCCAAACAGGGAGATGTGGGTGCTGTCGTACAGTACAGCCAAGTAGGTCTCTGAGAACTCGAAGGCCGCTGGGTATTGTTCTAACAGCTGCCACGTGGCATCCAAGAACAGCAAAAATAAGGGAGACTGGCATATACAAACAGAAAATGGGATGATTTAATGTTGTCCTTCAGTTGTTCACATTTATTTCCAAACTTACTGCTTACAGTAAGGAAGAGATTAATAAGAGAACAGCTAAGCCTAAAACACTTGGCTCCAAAGCTAAGCCAAGGATATGCAAATAGGTGAAACCAGCTTATGTCAAACCTAAGAAGTAAGTTCAACTGTGATAAACATCACAGCCCTTACTTGTGTAGTATCATTGAAATGGCAAAGTAAACAGGCAAGTGTTACTGTATGAATGGGGGATACTAAAATATGTGATTAAGCTTATCTGGAAATAATTCTTTAGAATGCTGAAAAATAAAAACAAAAAACCAACAACTCCAAACCAAAAAACAACTTCTGTAATTAGCTTTTGGTGCACCGTGCAGGCTCAGCATCCGGAAAACTTCCCAGAGTTTCAGAAAACAGTTGGCATTAGCCTCTAGGTCACATGGTGGAGCCCCAAGTATAACAGCTGATGACAGCTATTGTATCCTGGAGTCCCAGCATCTTTTTATTTTTTTAAGTTTATTTATTTATGAGAAAGAAAGAGTGTGTGAGAGCAGGCAGGGGAGGGGCAGAGAGATAGAGAATCCCAAGTAGGCTCCGCCCTGGCAGTACAGAGCCCACTGTGGGGCCCAAACTCACCAACCACTGAGATCATGACCTGAGCAGAAATCAAGAGTCGGACGTCACCCAGGCGCCCCTAGCATCTTTTTTTTTTTTTTTATGTTTATTCATTTTTGAAAGACAGAGACAGAGCACAAGCAGGGGTGGGGCAGAGGGAGAGTGGGGCACAGAATCCGAAGCAGGCTCCAGGCTCTGAGCTGTCAGCACAGACCCCAATGTGGGGCTCAAACTCAAGAACCGTGAGATCATGACCGGAGCCGAAGTCAGACACTCAACCGACTGAGCCACCCAGGTGTCCCACGCCCCCAGCATCTTTTAAGTGAAGTATTCGCTGTCGAGATTTCCTCAGATGGTAGTCTGTACTGCTCAGTCAGCCTATGCTTCTGAAACCACCATTCTGTGAGATGCCTGCAGGGCCTTTCACAGGCTCTCCTACCTCTGCACCCATGGCAGCCCCTGTGCCCAGAGCTGTTACAAAGATGTCCCTCTCAAACATCCCATTCTTAACACACGTGCCCCATTTTAAGAAACTGTGATACTCCAAAATTGATTTTTCAAAATACCTGATGTGCTCATTATTTGCTTTTCAGAGAGATAATACAGCATTTTATCAAGTAGTTCTCAACGTGGAGAAACTTAACAATTTTTTTTGGAATTTTACCTATATCATTACAATAATCTTCGTAAGTACATCAATTTGGATGCTAATCCATTGGTAGTCTTAGACTAAGGAAGCAAAGAGGTGCTAAATGCAATATTTAAAAAGCCTCCTGGTCTCTTTACAGACAGAATAGCTCTTCACATGACAACGTGAATTTTGCCTTGTGTACACTTACAGACTCACAACAAGCACCGAGATTCTGTTACCTCTTTCTCCGATCGCTTTAAGTGGTTGCACCTGTCCAGGAACTGATATCCGGCCATGACCCACTCCTTCTGGATGAGACTCTGAAATCCAGTAATTGTCCTAAAATGGGGATCCAGCATCACTTGAACAAGAGAAGCTACCATACAGCTCAAGTCTCTTCCCTCCTCCTCTGTTAAGAAAAATGGAAAAGAAAATAACTACTACATAGAAAAATGCTGAGTGAGAAAGGGAAGGTCAAGTGGATACTACATTATTCTCTGCCCGAGCTACCTTCAAAATAATCCATGTTAGGAGGGTTCAATGGATTCCAGCAACTCTAAAATATTATAGACGTTAGCTCAATCAGTGTTTAATGGGAAATAATCTTTTATATATGAATATTTTCCAAATAACAGAGCATATTCCTCACACTTTTTACATTTCAGTAGTTTGGGGTGGAAATCTTTCAAGAGTCCATTCTGCTTCCTAAGAACATTAATTTTACTACTGGCAATTCCACATGGTGACTCAGAAGTGAACAAGGAGAATGGGATTGTGTTACCACCATGTGAAAAGGTGGCAAACATTTTCCTCCTATCTTTTATAGCTGGTGTCTTTTTCAGTAATGCCAGTAATACCTGATATGAAAGCCAGCCAAAGAAATCAGACAAAAACTATACCAAGTATCCCTTATGATTAGATTGTAGAAGTCATCAACAAAATACAAGCAAATCCTATTATCTCATGAATTCAAGAATTTATTCCAGGAAAACAAGGTTGGCTTAACATCTGACAAAAAGTAACACTTCATAGACATAAGTGATAAAAATAACATAATCATCTCATTAGATGCATAAAAAGCATCTATGTGATAAAAATCCAAAGTTCATTCTGGATAAACTCTCAGCAAACTAGGAACAGAAGGGTACTTCAACCTGATAAGAGTCCATGAAAACCTGTCACCAACATCAATTTTTAACGATAGCAACTCCTATAACTGAGCAATTCCTCACTTCTAAGTACCTACCCACAAGAAATAAAAAAAATATGTCCCCATGGTGACTTTTATATAAATGTTCACGGCAGCATATTCATAATAGCCATAAAATGGAAACAACTCAATGTCTGTCAGTGGGCAAATGTATAAATAAAATGTGGTATTTACAAAGGAATACTATTCAGAAATAAAAAGGAACAAACTGCTAATACATGCTACGTGAATGAACCTCAAAAGCATGTATGTAAAATAAAAAAAGCAAGAGGCAACAGATCACATTTTGTATGATTTCGTTTACACAGGACATCTCAGAAAGAGCAAATGTGGAGAAAGAGAAAGCACATTAGTGGTTGTCTGGGGCTGGGACACAAGTAATCTTTTTGGTGAGATAAATAATTTCTAAAACTGGACTCTGAACTCTATACTCTGTATGTGTACTAAAAATACACATTCAGAATGGGTGTATTTTATAATATGCAAGTTATACCTCAATAAACGATTTCAAAACCACGTTCTAAAAAAAAGTGTTACTAAGATGTAGGCTCAGTATCTCTTCTAACCTTTTTGTATTATACAAATCCATCAAGACATGTGCTAAGTAGGATTTTTGCAATAGGATTAGAATACCCACTGGTTGAGAGGAGAGATTACTGGATTGTGAGAGTCTGCATTTATGTGTGAATTAAATAACTCTGATGGCATCACAGTTAGGGATTACTTGAAATAGTGCATTACTATTCTTTTTTCCCCTTTAAAGGTTTTAAATATCTTTACTTTGCTAAAGTCTGTTAAATTTGACAGTTGGTAAAAATACTTTTGTAAGCTTCAGTAGTGTAGCATATTCACAAACTATGTAATGTGAAATATATTATAGGATAAGGTAGGAAGTTCATGGTTTATTAAACTACATCAGTAAGCTTAGAAATTCTGTTAGCTGTTAAATTTACCTAACATACAATCATCCTTCACTTAACTGAAACATTATTATATTGTACTTTACTCCTACTAAACATTAGACAAAATTCAGAATATTGGCTATTCTTTTTTTTTTTTAATTTTTAAACTTTATTTAAATCCAAGTTAGTTAACACATAGTGTCAATTCAGTCAATTTCTTGATACCCATCTATTTCTGTAGAGTCCAATCTAGCGTGATCCAGAGGCATTTAAGTTGAAATTTTTATGAATTCGAAACGTAGCAAGATTAGACAGAAAGGATGCTCTGCCAAGACTAACACTCTGTCTGACTCTGTCAGGAGCTGCAACCCAACCCTTCCCATAATACGGGAAGAAGGTTTAACACAGGGCAGAAAACCGGACTCCTTTCTACCTGCGGTCTTTGTGGCAGAATCTGTAGTGTCCCTGACGGGTTAGCAGTAGTGTCATCTACTTGAATGCGGGCAGTCACCACGCTGGCTGGCATGGTGACCATTGTTTTCAGTAATGAATTACCTTGCAGGACTACAGAGAGACGCTTGCTTTCTAGCACATACACGAGTTCTGCTGCATGTTTAAGGAATGCCCTGAAAAGAGAAAGGGAAAAATACTGTTAAGAAAATAAAATTTCCACTATAAATATTTCTTTAAAAGTACTTGAAATCAAGCACATCTGATCTCGCACTGTACTGTGTTCTCAATAACCTTTGCAAATTTCATCAGCATTTAAGTGACTCTTCAACAGAGTATGTTTTGATTTTTCTATCAGGGAAATTCATTAATCCTTTTATAAAAAGGGGGCTGATGTACAGGACATTCTTGAAATCTCAAAACACAGAGACGGAGAAGAGAGGAGTGGTTGCCAGGACACAGCGATGGGGATGCAACTCTGCAGGGGCAGCATGAAGGGCCTTGCAGTGATGGAGCAGTTCTGTATAGTGACTGTGGTGGGGGCTGCATGGATCCACACATGCAATAAAAATGCACATAATACCACACACATGCACATGCGCACACACACACGAAAACACATATAAAGTGGTGAAATCTGAATAAGGCTTATATATTATACCACTGTCAGTTTCTTGGTTTTGATACCACATTCTAGTTATGGAAGATGTAACCACCCAGGGGAAGCTAGGTGAGGAGTATGTGGAGCGCTGGACTGTTTGCATCTCCTATGAGTCTATAATTATTTCAAAATAAAAAGTTAAAGAAGAAAAAGGAAAGTGGTTGTACAAACCTTACATATTCTAACCACCGAGTATTTTCCAGTGAAGACAACCATTTCTCTTCAGTTTCTTCAAAAGGCTCTGCAATAAATATGGTTGATATTTATCTAAAAAACATATATATGTAATATATAGGATGCATATATTTTGTATATGTATATAAAATGTATGCACACACCTTTTTAGGCTTTTTAAACTTAATTTTACATGATCAATATCAGAGTTAAGTGATATGTCACAGTTTTTAATATTTAGTTGGCTTTAAGGAAGTATGCATTTTCACTTAATAATATAGTCATTTAAGAAGACATGTTACAATTCTATAAAAAACAAAAAAAGCACTCCCCTGGAGGCTTTCAGGGAAGTCCTGGAGAGTCTAACCACCTCTGCCTCCTAAGAGCCAGTGGTTCCCACCTTCCTGGTCAGCCCACCCCTGGATTCTGATGCCCCCTACTCACAGCTTCCTGACTGCAAACCTCACCCTCCTTGCTTCTCTCCCCTGCTCCTGCTGCCAGCGCTGCCTCTCAGTGCACGGTTTCTGCGACAGCAGGAATGAGGGCATCTTCCTGGCAGGGCTTGCACTGTCCTGACTCAGTCCTGCGTGGCCTGTCTCAAGACGTCGCTCACCTCACAAACTCCAGGCTTTAGCAATGTTCCAATTACCAGATGGTTGATAAGAATTCACGTCACTGTGCTTTTTTAACACACCATGTCCCTCCCCAGTTCTCCTTCCAGGCAAGCACCCGCTCATCCCTGCAGAACTGCCACAATGGCTGCCTCTCCTGGCTCCCAGGTAAGTAGGACTCTGTGTATACTTCAAGGAGGCCTCACTTGTGCCAGAGATGCTTTCACGGGAGTCATCCCCCTGGGGCACAATGAAAGTGCCTGAGAAGCACTTGTTCTAATACATGTATTAGAAATCTGAGGCCACGCAGATTACAACATGGCTCTGTTTGAAATTCATGTCAAGTCCCTTATCTTAAAACATAACTGTGTGCATTAAAATCTTAGGAAGTTTGTATGGGTAGCTCACTGTTCTCCTTGGCACTTTACAGAAGTATCCTACCACACCATTTATTATTTATTTCAAAGTGGTGTAATTGTTTTTTTTTTTTTTCCCTCCAAAACAAAAAAGCAGTTTAAACTCCATTTTCTAAGAGCTTCTGATACTGTCATGCAAAAGTATTTCAACGTGCCTCTACTTAAATATATCTATTTTTCAGGGGCGCCTGGGTGGCGCAGTCGGTTAAGCGTCCGACTTCAGCCAGGTCACGATCTTGCGGTCCGTGAGTTCGAGCCCCACGTCGGGCTCTGGGCTGATGGCTCAGAGCCTGGAGCCTGTTTCCGATTCTGTGTCTCCCTCTCTCTCTGCCCCTCCCCCATTCATGCTCTGTCTCTCTCTGTCCCAAAAATAAATAAACGTTGAAAAAAAAATTAAAAAAAAAAATATATCTATTTTTATATTTTCAAGGGCTATCATTTTTTCTGACATGCCTCATGCAATGGTGTTATCACCCATTCACTGTATACATATATATATATACATATATAATAAAAATGAAATTACCATCAACGCATAGGTGTTTAAGTTTTACAAAAGCCGCCTGTATTTCTTGGATATTGGGCAAGGTCTTATCCAAGTCTGATTTGTAAACATCACTTCTCTGTGGATGACTTTTAGTTATTGCATTACAAATCCTAATAAAGACAAAATCCTTGAGTCATTCATTCATGCCACACATATTTTTTGAAGACTTATTATGAGCCAAGGCACTATTCTCAGAGCTGGAGATAGATAAACAAGACAGGCTGGGCCTCTGCTCTCACAGGGCTTCTATTTCTGGTGGTGGTTGGGTAAATGATAAAGTAATAGGCTGTGGTGAATGCCGTGGGTGGCATAATCGAGTGAATGCAGGCTAGTTCAAGTCATGTGGTCAGAAAGGCTCTTCTGTGAAGGTAATACTGAAGCCAAAACCCAAATAACTAGAAGCCATGAAAGATCTGAGAGAAAGTGTTCTAGGCAGAGGGAAGGTAAGGGCAAAGGTCCTGTGGTGGACACAAGCTTGGCTGTGGAGAAACACAGAGAGGGCCTGAGATGGTATGTCTAAGGAGAAAGGGGCAGAGAGAGATTTGACAACAAAGAGAGCCTGTCCTACTTATGAAGAACAGGATAGCTGAAAAAATAGAAAGAATCAAAACAATTCTCAGCTTAATAAAATTAAAACATTACAAGTGCCACTGGCTGTGAGGGTTCAGGACGAACTTCCACCCAGCAGTGCTGCTGGCTTCCCTCTAATAGCAGCCTCCCCCAGCCCCCACCCTTCCTGTGCATCTAACCAGCAGACATGGCAGTGAACACTGGGCTTGGACTGTGACATGACAGGTCATTTCAAATGTGACCAAGGTAAAAAACACCCATCAGGGATTATTTGAATAATACTCCTTTTCCTTTCCTGAAGGATCATTTGAGGGTCACTTGTCAGTTATTTGCTTCAGCAAAGGTGCCTTTCTTCGGTATGGCCCTGGGGAAAAAAAACTAAGATCTGACTGTAACAGTCACAGACTGTGATATACAATTTGAGGCTCTCTGAGCCGGTTTTCTAAGATCTGTTCCTTTGTTCCTCATTTATTTAACAAGTATTGAATAAATATTCAACATCACAGGTGTTTCCTGGGTGCTGAATGTACAATGGTATGCAAAACATAGTCCCTTCAGCTCAAGAAGCTTATAGCCTAGTAGCAAATATAGGCAGTAATCAAACTGTAACACATACATGCAATTAAAGACTGAAGTAAGTGTTATGAAGAAAATTTAGAGAGCCATAGAGAATGTATAACTTGAGGCCTGATCTAGTTTAGGAGGTGAGGGAAAGCTTATCTTCAGGAAGTGAGATTTGCCATGAGAGATAAAGAACGAGGGAGTACTGAGTGGGTGGGGTGGAGAGTGCTGGAGGATAAGCATGAAGAAAGACAGCCCAGAAGGGAACAGCACTGGTGAATATCGGGAGATGGGAAAGCACAGGCAAAGGCAAAGTCCATGGTGGCCAGGGCCAGGAGCCACGGGTGTGATTGTAGATGAGACGTGGAGGGAAGAAATGACGGGACTCATGGTAGGGGTGTAGCTGGGGTGGACACAGTTTGTAAGGTTTCTAAAAAGTGAAGTGACAGATTTGATGATGGGCTCAACGTGGGGAAGGAAGTGAAAGAAAACGTATCCAGGATGACTCCTGGATTTCTGAGGGCAGGCTGGGAGAGTGCGCGGTGCTTGTATGCTGGAGGCTGGTTTTGGACCATATTGAGTTTAAAGGGCCTCTGAGACGTGCACGTGGAAGATGTCCCATTAGAGATAAAATCTGATGGTCACTAAAGCCACAGCCATAGGTAAACTTGTTTAGGAAAAGAAATGCAGAATGGGAAGAAGCAGTGGCCTGAAACAGATTCTAGGTAATGTCTGCAGAGGGCAGAGTACTGGTGAGGAAGAGGGGCTTCAGGAGAGTGGAAAGAAGCAGGACTCAGAGGGCTTTAGGGAGAGACTAAACAATAGTGATGCCCACTGACTGAGAAATGCCTTCTGCTTTAATGACATGGAGATTACTGGCGACTTTATAGCAGATGATGCCAAACTTGTTTTTGGTAGCTAATTAAAACAACCATTTAAGCTACTGTGACTCTGTAGACCTAAGACACACCAAACTACAAGAAAGGTCTGATTTACCCTAAAGTATCTCAGCTGGAAATCACCACACGTTGCAAATACGTTAAAGGCAACACTGTTATACCAAAACGTCAGCAATGTAAGATTCCCCAGTGTCTTATAAGCCAAAGAATTAACTTCTATTTAGTATAACTTAAATGTGAATTTTAATATATTCACATTTTTTTCCAAAATGGTGATTCTTGTACAGACTATATGTTGCTAACTAATTAATAAAACTATGCCACTTTCTAACTATTTTCAAGTAGTCAGGAGTTTCATATATTATTTCTGACAACTAAAAATGTCTACAGCAACAATGACCATTTCTTGATACCTCTGGTCGATTTTCCTCTGCTGCAGCACATCTTTTATGAGGGCCATTCGCACGAGGGCACTGCCATTTGAGTGGCTCCAGCACCAGAACTAGGAGAGAAGCAGAGCCTTTATGTAACTGGGTAGAGAAAAAGACATCGGTATGAATGAAATCCAACAGACAGCACTTACGGGCATCCTTCTTCCAACAAAAGAATGGGAAAAGATCTTTAGATCTTGGTCGGCTAAAGAACTTGGCACTACAAAGTATTCTGGAAGGCTGGAGAGGAAAAAACAAACCATAACATAAGAATCCTGTGCTCTAGGCAGGTAAGTGTGCTCTGAAGACTCCACATATAATTAAACACGTTTATCCCCATTTAATGTGCACCCTACTTGGTAGCCACATGGTAGGTACCATGGAAGACAAGGTTGACCCTAGACATCTCTTGTCTAAAACACGTGTGACGTTGTCAATTATCACAAAACTTATATTTAAAGCAGGGGGAAACATCCAAAGGAGATGTCTAAAATATTCTCCAAAATGATTATTAATCAAACATGTATTCGGTTTCTGAAAAACATGCCCACCTTTGTTCTCTATGGGTAAGAATCCAAGGCACATAACACAAGACCACACCAAACCCACAAATCTACCAAGAAGCTTTAGCTTCTGGGGTGCCTGGGTGGCTCAGTCAGTTAAGCATCTGACTCTTGGTTTCAGCTCAGGTCATGATCTCATGGTTCATGAAATCAAGCCCCGTGTTCAGCTCTGAACTGACAGTGCAGAGGGATTGGGATTCTCTCTTGGGATTCTCTCTCCCTCTCTCTCTGCCTCTCCTCTACTCACACTCTTTCTCTCTAAAAATAAATAAAGAAACTTAAAAAAAAAAAAAAAAAAGCTTCAGCTCCTTATCTCCCCCTTCTAACCTTTCCTGTTTCCAAAGACACGCAGACTCACTGACTGGGCAGCAATCACTAGTGCTCACTGCACCGTAAGACATCCTCCTTTCTACCGTAAGACATCCTCCTTTCTCTCTTTTTTCATCTTTAAGATAAAATATCCATGAAAGCAGTTTTTTTATCGTTTTTTTTTTTTTTAAGGCTTATTTATTTTTGAAAGAGAGAGATTAGAGAGCAAGTAGGGGAGCCAAAATCAAGAGTTGGACGATTAACTGAGCCACCCAGGTGCCCCTCATGAAAGCATTATTAAAAACAAATATTCCATTCACCATAACTTGTAAGTTATCAGAGAGCAGAGTGATTATTATTCAGAAGAAGTCACCTCCAGCTATAAATAAGGCTATAAAAATGGGACTTACCAAGTGGATATCATGTAACCCTCATTAATAGAACAAACTCTCCATGCGGAAGCCCCTGTCCTCTTGATTTCTCGGTCCCAGTCTGAGTACGTCTCGAAGAGTGGAGTCTTTTGGCTGCTGCCACCACCGGCCCCGCTGCCACCTCCTGAGGGTATTCCATTAATATTATTGGCTACAAGAAAAAGCAATACTATTAATTTTGTTTCAATGGTCACATTTCGTCCCACATTCCCTCTCCTCTCTGGGCGCCTCCTATCAGAAACACGCGCGGACGGGGCACCTCTCCTAGATGTTCCTACTGCTCCCAGCAGTCCTGAGAAAGAGGCAGCCCTCCTCTTGTCAAAAGAACTCATTTTCCTTATCCAGCTCTCTCCTGACTCCTTTAGCACCACTGGTTTTTCTGTCCTTCTACTGGCTCCATCCCTTTTGCCTTCAAACACAAGTAAGTCACCTTGACTTTGAAAAGACTTTCATCTGACCACACTGCACCACTCCAGCTGCCCAGGCTATACATTTCCCCTCCTCCCTGTTACTGACCACCTTCCCAAATGATGAACAATGCCTGCTGCGCCGATTTCCTCCCCATTTATTTTCTCCTTTTCAATGGTCTTCCATCCCTACCATTTCACAGAAACCACTCACGAGCCTCCCTCAGTCCCCTGCCCTCAACTGCTCATTTTCTCTACATTTTGCCTGGAACAATGAATGCATCCAATCATCTTTGTTCTGGTCCAGATCTTTCATCCTTCTGATACTGATGTCTCAATCCTTTCTATGGCTCACTATAAAATTTTTGGGTCTTCTAGATCTACTCAGTTTTCCTTTGATAAGCTCACAAGTGCTCCTTGTTCTCCACCAGAGGGCCACTCCCATCTGGGGATCTCAGCAGAGCGCAAGTGTACTTGAACTTCCTTAGCAACGAGCCCTCTGTCATCAAGGAGAGCTGCTATCCTCTGGGAGAAACCCACAGCCTCAGGAGCCTGCAGAATGACCAGAGAGAAAGAGGACATCTCAGCAATCAGCCTCATCTACCCTGGCGATCCAGGGTGACAGACGGCATGATCTCTACTGGTCCTGTGTCTCACCCCTGAAGGCTGCTGACATCCCTGGCACGTGCTGCACTCAAACTGGCCTGCAGCCTGCCACGAGACACATTCCCCCCAAAACCATGCTTTCATGATGCTATACGCTTGCCTCAACTTTCCCTCATGCTCATTTTCCAACTTCCTTAAGCAAACCTACATGGTTTTGCTTAAAAGGCCCTTAATTGACCTCATCTTTATGTCTCATTACTGCCTAACCCCATTCTCTCTTGTAGCCAAAGAAACCCTTCCATCATCCCATGAACATGCCATGCCCATTCCTGTTGACTATTTAACACCTGGTGTGAGACAGGTATTTTCTGAGAACCTACCATGTACTAAGGCCCGAAAATTTAAAAGTAAGGTTGTCTCTCTGTCTTGAAAGCGCTAACGAGACAGAGGAGGGTGAGCTCAGCACTAGTCACAGTGAGGCAAATGTATGAGTGCAGTGACAGCACGGAGGAAAATGACCCTAGAGCTCGCTGGAGACAAAGGCCGGGACAGGAGAGGCCTCAGGACTTGACCACAACTGAACAGAGTCCTAAGGAATGAGCCAAACATTGCCAGGTGGCTAGTGAGAAGGAGGCAGGCATGCTGGGCAGAGCAAAACACAAAACACATGGTGTAATTGTAAAACATCAAGTAATGAAATACAGCTAGAGCTTTAGGGATGCAAAGGATGGGGGAAGAGAGGCTGGAAAATTAGATGGGGCCAAGACTCTCGGTCTGTGCTGCCCCAAACAGTAGCCACTAGCCACTAGCCACATGTGCTATTTAAGTTGAAACAAAATTAAATTAAAAATGCCGTTCCTTGGTTGTACCAGCCACATTTCTAGTGCTCAAGAGCCACATGTGGCTAGTGGCTCCTATACTGGTCAATGCAGAGGAGAGAATATTTCCATCCCTGGACAGTGCTACTCTAGATTAGAAAGGATCCTGTGTGATTACCCAGTGATTCTGATTTTAGCAGGGCTTGTTTAAAATCCAAATGCTAAAGCTAAGCGCACAGCCTGGAGCCACCCCATCTAGAGCCTTCTCTGGGGTAGGTACAAGAATGTATGCGGAAGAACTTGGGAGTTGTAACCTCTGCAGGACACAGAACCTTCATGGAATTTCCAGGCAATTCTCACTTTACACAGTGTTCCAGAACACTAATAACCACAGAAAGCTATACAATATTAGAAAATCTAAGTAATTCATCATATGATCAAATTAAAGGGGAAAAAAACCCCATATGATCAGTTCAAAGTGCAGGAGAATATTTGATAGAGTTCAACACCTACTCATAATTTAAAAAAACAAAAACAAACTTTGGCAAATTGGGAATAAAAAGGAATTTCCTTACTTGATAAAGGGTAATTACCAGCAAACACACAGTAAACATCATCTTCATCAAAACCAGAACAGAAATGATGCCCGCTATCATGATTACCATTCAACACTGTACCAGAGGTCCTCGCCACACAATGAGATAACCACCACGGAAAAAGAAGTATAAAGAACACACAATTTTCAAAGAGTGACATAAATAGTTTGGCAGGATACCCTCACCTAGGAGTCTAGGACCAAATACTTTGGAGTGTTTTGAAGTTACAGACTTTAGTAAGCCAGGCTGAGAAACATAATGAGATTGTTTCTCTGGCAAGATTTAGTCTCAAGATCTAACTAAGACCAATTTTCTGAACATCAAATGACAGAAACTGTAAGACAATGCATTGTTTACTATTTTATAGGCTTGAGTTGCTGAAAACCTGCCTGTTTCTTAACAACCAGCACTAGGCTGTATGCTCTGCATCTTCTTCAAGGAGAGCTTATTAGAGAATGTGTAGCAGATACTCAATCTGGCATTAAAGAGTCAAGAAATTCGAAAGCTTTCCAGAAATCCCAAAGGCCTGATGCCTGCAGCCTGCTCTACCAGTGGATTACTAATAGGGGTGCAGCAACAGACTGGCAAAAATCAGTCATCTTAGGGAGATCCAGCTCCCCTGAGAGTTACCTGAGTGAGGTTTGAGGATAGCTCATTAGCCAACTAAAAGTGAAACTATATAGTGGGCATTCCTGACCTTGGCTATCTTCTGTGAAACTCAGAACTCTAATCCCAGGCTGTGTTGAAATTATCGACAACAGTTTCTACTAAATTAGCCTCATCCATATTTAGAATGGTCTCAAGCAACAGCAAAGACAATAAAAGTGGTCACCATATGAGAAGAAAGACTATCACTCTGATGATACTGTAGGAATTAGAAGCCATAGGGTGAAAAGGGTAAAAACAGAGCTGTGATGTTAGGTTCAACAGAGTGAGTCAATGAAGTGGGTAGCGAGATTTGGACTTTGGGCCTGGGGTGTGGCCAGGATGGCTGCATTTCTAAAAGATGTAGGAGGCTGGCCCGGAACCACTAGTAATCAAGAGACAGGAAGATCAGTCACAGCCCTGTATAGCTACACTAAGAATCTTAAAAGAACTGACAAGCAACAAACTTTAAAAATTCCTACACTGTTTCAAATGGACTACGTACTCTGTAAGTGGTTTTCAAATAAGCATGTAATGGAAAATCTAACACTAAGACCTAAGTTCATAAAAAGGACAAAATTACAAAATAAAATCAACCTCACTGAAAACGTTTACTTTCTGCCGTGAGTCTAATCACAGCTTGAAGTTACATCCCAGCATTTGCAAGCTCTGCCACGGAGTAGAGTTGCCAACACTGAGGCTACAGATAACTTCATGAGGTTTGCACTTCTTCAGACCAGAAGCATAATCTGACATCTCATCAATTTTATCACAAAGATGAATCTGTACTTTGAGGACATTATTTGCCCAATAATAATCTGACTGATGAAAGCAGGGTCCTTTCAAGTTAAAAAAAGGAAAAAATAGAGCCACTGTTTTTGTTTGTGCCAGCGCGTCCTGTGGCGTCACCGTGCAGGAATGTTCCAGGCCTGTGGGTGCTATGCATCATCCCTTTGGGATCCTCTCAGAAGTACTTGGGTGACTGCTAAGCTTTTCATAGATGTGTTTTTTTTTTTTTTTTTTTTTTTTATGCAAGTGATGCCCAATGTGAAAGAAAACCTCAGAGTGCCTAAGTTCCTCCACAAGATTCTGTCCTTAGGTAACTGCAGGGGACATCCTCTAACTTCAGATCTTATTTGTGGAAACAGCTTTGTCACCTACCTGCCTGCAAAAAGGACTTCTTTATTCTTTAATCCAGCCAATGAATCAAGGTGGCATCCAGAAGTTCAAGAGTGGATTAGTGGGCATCTTTCACTCACAAATTAATGAATTCTGACTGCAGTGTGTGGAAATTTCAGGCTTCTTTTGATCTTAAAGATGCAGTTTATGCTTCTGCAACAGCACGGAAGGATATTAAAGGATGTTACCCTACGAGGAATCTTAACAAAACTCTGGTCAAGTGTTATGTTTATGAAGTACCTGTCAAAGGAGGAGGTGACTGAAGGATGTAATATGAAAAGTGGTCCTGAATATTTTAAGTATGAATTATCAAATTTTATCAACAGACTATATCTAAGAAGACCTATAGATCTGATTGATGTAAATAAGAAAACCCAGTAGAAGAAGAGCTAGGGGTTGAGTAACTATTTAAAGTATAATTAACCCAGAGATGCCCACAAGGAATGGATGAAGAAAACTGAAAAGTAACTGAAGCAGGCATCAGGTTCCCAAACGCATAATGAAGTTCACTGTATTTGCTGAGCTCAAGTCATTACATTTTACTGCAGAAGTCATGCATCTAAACCCTGGACTGAATCATTTCTACTAGAAAAAAAATAGCATCAAGAATTGATCTGTATCATAAACAAATTTAAGTGGGAATCAAAGGCTCTCTCCTACAATTCTTGGACTTCTTGAAACCTGCATTTCAGTTACTCTCTTGCAACTTTGGGTGAGGATCTTATTGAAAATAACCTTGATGGTGATGGTCTGTGGCTTGATGATGATCCAAAGAAACAGTCACCTAACAAGTAGTGCAGGGTCTACAACACTTTATGTTTAGGTTGTAAGTGAATTTTATAGTTTATGTTAAGAGATACACTTAAAAAGTCAATTGTACTGCTAAAACCTAAGTTATGATTAGTTACATTTTGATAAGAAAAACTAAGCAACAAATAGTTTTTCATCCAATTTCTATAAATATAGCACCATATGGTAAAAGCTACCATTTCTATGGTGCTTACAAGTATCTTTTAAAAGAGTGAAAATAGTTATACCATATGCATCTGCAGATACTGTGTACTGTTCCTACATCTTAATGTATTTACAGTCTAGTGATACTTGAATATGCTTTTATTATATAGATTTAAATTACTACAATGTTTTGAGGTAACAAAATGAAAGACCAGTACAACTACTAATTTGTAAGATCCCTCTCCAGTCCATGCTGGGGTGAATTGATCTTTCATTACAAATATGTAATTGATTTCTTTTTCTTCCTTAATGGTAGGAGAGCATGTGCCTCAGCAGGTCACTAATCCACAAAGGGCTGATATGAGATGTGACCTCTTTGTTCTTCCTCTATCCTTTTATGAGATTTTTAAAAAATGGTTGATTAAAATTATCTTTGCATATTAAAAATGTACAGAATTACATGGTCAACTGGAATTCTCCCTGGCAATGCCATCACACTGAGTGATGTAATTACAAGTTCAGCATATGAAGAGTACTATTTTACTTGTACAGAAACTGCCTAGAATAGACTTGTCCTTTGGACAGATGCTCCTCTTCCTTTCATCAATCTTACTCAGAAATATAAAGTCAGTATTTTGATGATCTTAATGAAGTCCACTGAAAAGTCTAACCACTCTAGCTTTTGCATGAAGCCACACCATGCCAGAAAAGATCATGCATTTCAAATATCTTTTACTTTTCTGCCAGTTTTCTTAAATGATAAGATTACTTTAACTCAAGCTACCAATTAAAAGTGGGGAGGAGGGAGATCTTTCTTCACCATAAAATAAAAGCCAGGGACTGTAGATAAAATACCTGACATGATTTTTATAAGCCTATGTTTATAGCTGCTTGCAGATTCTCCCTGCTCACTTTTTAAGAAATAATCTAACAAATATTGTCTCTTTTAGTATATAGTGCTCACTTCTCTAACAGCTATGAAGTTCATAATTCTACAGTCATTAAAGCCCATGTACTTGGAAGCCTCTGACAAACATAAGAATAAAACTTACACAAAGTAAAGTTAGTCACAATATTTAATATTTTCATATTTACCTGAATTGTGGTATTTTTTCCCAACATATTCAAATGCAAAGAGTAGCTGGAGGTCTGTTGGCTGGGAATAATGAGCTATTGCAAGGCATACCTAGGAAAAATTCTACATTTAGAATTTGATTTTAACACACTTATTTAAATGAAAATGTACAATAAGGCCTTGATTACTGGGAGCATCATCTTGGATGGGGCAGTGATTACAGATATTTATTTACATGTTTTTTTCTGTTGACCTAGAATGTGAAAGAGCTCCTTAAGGCCAGGTATCTCATTCACTGTTGTGCCCCCAGGACACTGTTTATAATCTTTAGTGAGTACATGGTTAAGTATTCAGTAAGTGTTTACGGAGTTGAATTTTAACAAGAAAGTAATTTTATTCAAATAAATGAAACTCAAAACCTAGAGAAGCATTCTCTAAAAAGTCAGTGACATATATATACAGTCCTAAGGAAAGGATTGAAATAGTTTCATTTTTGGTGGACTATAATGACTTAATACCAGCAATCTGGAAGGTTTAATGTAAGGTATGAAATTTTAATGTTCATACCCCATGGATTAAAAAAAAAAACCTAAACTTAACAGAAAAGCTACAATGACAAAAAAATAAAAATTAGCAAGAAACCCTAACGTACAGGATGGCTCAAAGAGGTACATCAAAAAAAAAAACAACAACAAACCAAAAACGTGTGTTTAAGGAAATGGTTTGAGACTATGCCTATGGTGGAGAAAGTGTGGGCTTTGAAATCAAACAGATCGGGGCTTACATCGTAGGTCTACCAGACACCTGCCATGTAAGTGATGTAAAATCAGTTCACCTCTCTGAGCTTCGGTTTGTGCATCTGTGAAATGAAGACAATACCTATGGCTGAAATAAGGATTAACAATCTTAATGCATGCCTGGCTTCTGGAGAAGCTCCATACATGGAAATATGGTTGGTACTATTCCCAACTGCTGCTGGATAGAAGGAAAGACAGAGAGTGCTCTATGTTTGCAAGGCCCTAGACTAATTTGTAGAAGAAAACACTTTTAAATGAACAGAGCGGAAAGAAGAACTATAAGACATATGCAAGGAGAGAAGAGGAGATCTTATTTGAAAAGATTACATATCATTTAGAAGGAAAAGCATTAAGCCACATGACATATGTCCAACAGTGAGCAAGCAGGAAAAGTTCAGTTGTTAGTCCATGTCCATTAGCAGTGTTTGGGATGTGTTGATGCAGATTCTAACTGTAACCAGTTCTAGTTTAAAATACATTTTAAAAGTCTTCTATAGAATAAATGTTTCCTGTCTTACTAAATTAGAATATATATACAAATAAGAGGACAGAGTTTATCATTAATTTTAGTTCTGACTAAAAACAATTACCAAAGGTTCCTGAAACCTTTATATAATAGCTCGATTTTCTCAATGGCTACAAGGAGAGCTTTCTATGACAGTCTAATTTAATGCAATTAGAGAGAGTAAGCTACATTTCCATCCCTGATCTGTACAACAGTCTTCCTGAAAGAGCCTCTTCTAGCAGCAAGACTACTGCAATCCGTACCTCAAATCACCACTTCCTATTCCTCCGGGCACCATATTGACTTTATGAGTTTTATAGCACTTTTTTCAAGATTATCTTTCATTTTTGTTCCATTTCTCTGCACGATCACAGCCATGTTCTTAAGCCATACTCACCTTTTGGCATGTCTGTGGGCTTTCCCACATTCTGAAAAAAATCCACAATGCCTAAGATTTCTCTTCTGAAGATAAAATTCTGACCAACAACTCTGCTCCTGGGATAACCTGCCACAGTGCCCAGATACCTGCCTAATAAATGCAATCTTCTCATTCTTGACTCTTCCCCAAACTGGTTCTCCTCCACCAGACATCCCTTCCCATCCCAATATTCCTTCAGTGGTCTCCTGTCGGAGAATGACGTGCCTGCACAATACTGTGTCTGCCTCACTCACAGTCACCTCCTCTGCCACACGCTGCTAGGGAAATCCTTCTCCACAGCTTAGCCAACCACACTGTCTCTGAAACTACCATCTCTGTTCAACTCGAATCTCTTCACAGGCCTTCCCATGACAGAGCTGATTTCCCAGTATTAACTGCAGAAACGCTTCTGTTCTCTCTGAATAATAGCCACTGTGATATAAAGTGTCTCTTCAGTTAGCTATGCTTTCGTATAAAGTATTCATGAAATAGTTTTAAGTATAGATAAAATACAAAGTATTCATGAAATAGTTTTACTTAAGTAAAGATAAAAAGGGCACAGGCGTTCTTTGTTTTAAATTCCATTCCTCAAGGGTAGATGCTGCGTCTCTCATTCATTCAACAGATACTTCCTGCACATCCACCATGTCCAAAGCCCTGGGGCAGCAGCAGCGAACAACAGAGACACAGATCCCTGGCCTCATTAAGCTTACATTCTAGGGGGGAAAACAGACACGAAACAAGATAAACAAAAACTATAGTAAGTGAGATAATTTTAAGTGCTAAAGGAAAAAAAAAAGTCCAGCAGGGAAGGGATATGAAATGTTATGGTGAGGCGAGAAGGAAATAGGTTAATAATTTAGAGGAGACCAGGAAAGACCTCTCTGCACAGAGCTGAGCGAAGACCTAAAGACTTCTAAGCATTTTTGTTCTCTTTAGTAGCTTTCTGAGGTTGCTTTGAGCATAACAGCAGCTGCACTAAAAATACTAGTGGACAAAATTACTTACAACATAGTAAGGAAAAGTGCTCTAAGCCAATGAAACGATCATATCATGTTTTCTAAGACATTTAGAAAGCAGCCACAGGCCTTGTTTACACAAAAGAAATTCACAGATCACTGATTATGGAATACGCTGTTTATGGCCACAAAGCAAAAACAAACAAAGCCTATCTGCTAGGCAAAACCCAACATAGCCCAATTCTAAAAAGCCCTTAAGAATAACACAACATCACATTTTTAAGGTTAGGAAAGCAAATGGGTATGTGTAATAGCATCTTCACTTAAAGAAGACTATGAACAA
This sequence comes from Puma concolor, assembly GCF_028749965.1. NCBI lineage: Eukaryota > Metazoa > Chordata > Mammalia > Carnivora > Felidae > Puma > Puma concolor. The sequence continues at coordinate 128,028,196 of NC_141672.1, read as the reverse complement.
TCTTGTGAAACTGATATTGTTTAATCACCTGCACAATGCCGGATTTTGGCAGGGAGGGGGCACAACGTGAACTAAAGCTTGCGTTCAGCAGTGTCATTAAAAGATGCAAAATGTATTTCTATGTAACCTAAGTCAGGGTCATCTTTGAGAACCCAGATATAGGCACATACCACCTGCATTATCTGGGTTACATTCATGCTGTTATGTAGGACACTTTGAGAAGAGAAATAAAGCCAACATTCCTCTCCCTCAAGCGTTTTCATACACGCTCTTTAAAAAGCTTATGTCCACATTCCTAGCTTCTGTCACTGAGAGTTTCAAAGACTTAAAAAAGTAGGTCTCATTTTCATGTAAAATTATTCTAATTTTGTAATGTACTTCATAAGCATTAAAAATTTTTAGAAAATGTCTACATCTTTAAAAACTGCTCCTGAAAATAGTTCATTTGCACTGGTTATTATAAAGAATGAGAGTATCTTGGTATTAAAGACAGTGAATTATGGTAAATATTTTATTGGAGGAAAAAAGTAAACTACTTCTAAAGTGATTTTTGGACCAAGACTGATTCTTGTGGACAGAAGCCAGAAGTACCCACAGCTGGCTTCTCCTCTAAGACCAGCCGGGGTGCAGCCCTAGGGAAGCTCAAACCTTATCAAGTTCTAGCACACTGGCACACAAAACTGGTTTCCTATATTTTTGTGGTCTAAAAGCCACCAAGGAGTTAAGTCTCATATTCAAGGCAAAAAAAAAAAAAAAAAAAAAAAGAAAGTTCAGGAAAGGCCAACTTATTGTTTAAATCTATAGATGGGTTGAATTTTCACTTCTAGAAAGTATGCCTGAACAAGTAGTTCACCACCAAGTATTCTGAGAATAAAGTGGAGACAAAGGACAAATATTTCACTTGCCATCTTTATATATATATATTTTTTATAAGTGATAAATCATTGAAAAAGATATCTATTTTTTGTCCCTCAGTTTTGAGCAGAGGTTCTACAAAAGGAAATGGTGATTTCAAGTTGCTTTGAGGCTAGGTGTCCAAATTCTGCATTATCAAATTCCTTTTTTCTTTATACAGATCTGTCCCAAATATCCTTATTTACCTGTGACAGACCAAGGATAATGAAGAATGCTAATGGATGCAGTAGCACAATGTCATCTAATTTTGTCATAACATAATTTAGGCAACAGTAACTAGACTACCAGAAGGCTATAGAGCAACATTTAACAAAATGTGAACCAATTTAGCATTCTGAGATCTTGTATTTCAAACAGAAATATAAATGCTTTTAGTATTTCAAAGCTAATCAGTGGTTTACCCACCAAAGAACTCTGAACATGCATCTTGAAACAGTGCATTTTAAAACGTGCATCCTAAAACAACTTTAAAAAATCAGAGCATTTCCAGAGAAAATTTAGCAAAGTTTCTGGGAGATATAGTCAAGCTGTAACTTTCCAACTGTTACCTAATTTTAGATGAAAACTTGTTCACTTCAAATAAAAGAATTATGCTAGAATTCTCATTTTTAACTCATGAAGCCAGTAAGCTTTAACAGCACATGCCTTAACCTCTCTGTGTTTGAAAATGTGTAAATTAGGGAAAAAATTCTTTATTTATATTCATTCCTACTGCCTCTAATTTTTTTCCTGTGCCTCCCTTCCCCCCAACATGACTGTACAAAAGACAAAAAGAGCATTTCCTTCAGGGCTGAGGTTACATCCTTTTAATATTTTAAGATAGTGGGGGAAAAGGATTTTTGCCAGAAACTTGGTCTTGGGAAAAGGCATAAACAGTTGGACTAGGCTGTTTTTGTAGACTGTTCAATGCGGCCCCCTCCATCACTTACCAGCAGCACAAGGGATATCCTGAATTTCCAGAACACTCATCTGTTTCATTCATTTGGCAACTACTCACTTATGTGGAAACATCTTTTATGTCACTACTTTGTACCACTATTTAATTTTCAGCTGTTCACACTCTATCTTCTCAACTAAGCACTCTGCCTCACACATCAAAAATGACCAGCAAGTATATACTAGAAGGCTCAAGAATAAAGCCAAATAATTATGATTTCCAATTACTGAAATAGAGTCAACTGAAAAATACAGTTGAGAGTGGGAGAAAAGGAAACTTTCTGAAAGAATATTGGGCCACTGTATCAATTTCTTAAAAAAAAAAATCCTGTCCTAACTAAATCTCCTAAGTTCTATGGTGTCCCTATTCTTGAAATGCTATACATCCTGAAGTTAAGGTTTGCATAAGCAGATTCTTGATGCTTTGATTAAATTACACATATATATTTAAGCTCAAGAAAGTAACTCAGCTAAAATGTTTTATATACAGTCTATTGCCTAATTACGCCTGAAGTCTTTCTATATATGAGTGGGCATCTCAAATTAGTAAAATGCCAAAATCACAACCTGCGGAAATGAACAGCTGAAAGGGGTTTTAAAAGCTATCTAGGGGCTGGGGAACCTGGTGGCTCAGTCAGTTGAGCGACTGACTTCGGCTCAGGTCATGATCTCACGGTTTGTGAGTTCGAACCCCTCGTTGGGCTCTGTGCTGACAGCTCAGAGCCTGCTTCTGTTTCTGTGTCTCCCTCTTTCTCTGCCCCTCCCCCATCCATGATCTGTCTCTGTCTCAGAAATAAACATTAAAAAAAAAAAAAAAAAAAAAAAAAGCTATCTAGGGGCACCTGGGTGGCTCAGTCAGTTGTGCATCCGACCCTTGATTTCGGCACAGGTCATGATCTCATGGTTTGTGGGATTGGGCCTTGCGTTAGGCTCTGCGCAGTCAGCACAGAGCCTGCTTAGGATTCTCTCTCTCCATCTCACTGCCCTTCCCCTGCTCACACTCTCTCAAAAATAAAACAAACATTTAAAAAAAAAAAGGCAATCTAGTTGACTTTTCAAAAATGCAGCATGCTGGAATATGGTTTCACAGACTCCCTCTGAAAACTTTTAGCCACAGAGTCCACCATCACCCTGCTCGATTATCTAGTCCCAGTGGTCCAGCACTTTCAGACATTTATCTTATTATGCTTGCCTTCCTGTGAAGAAACCACCAAAGTGTATGAAGACAGCTGCCTTGAGAATTTTTGACAGCCTCATTTTGAAATCATCAGAAAATTCACTGCGGTAAGTCTACTAACCATGGAAAACAAATGCACCCATTTTTTGGTGGTGTAAAAGCTGTCTCATTTCTGCAAGAAGGTTCCACTTCACTAAGAAAACTGTTCCTTTATGGGGCGCCTGGGTGGCTCAGTCGGTTAAGCCGCCGACTTCGGCTCAGGTCATGATCTCGCGGTCCGTGAGTTCAAGCCCCGCGTCGGGCTCTGTGCTGACAGCTCAGAGCCTGGAGCCTGTTTCAGATTCTGTGTCTCCCTCTCTCTGACCCTCCCCCGTTCATGCTCTGTCTCTGTCTCAAAAATAAATAAACGTTAAAAAAAAAAAAATTAAAAAAAAAAAGAAAACTGTTCCTTTATTCCCAATGTGTAGGAGCAGGCTTCTCCTGAAAATTCTGTTATTATTCTCTGCATTTGCTGCATCATATAGATGGGCTGGTAGGGCATTAGGTCCACCAGCTTCACTTGTTGGCCAAAGCCAAATGTGGGATGAAGGAAGTAGGAATTTCTGTCATGAACCTTATTCCATGAGTAGGCAATAAACATTCCCCAGAAGGCAAGAGAAAAACAAAGCCAATGAAAAAGTCCCTAGTTTTTAGCTGTTCCTGTGAATAGCACTCAAATTAATTCACTATGATTTCTTTAAAGCACTAATAATTATTAGGTCTCTCCCATAACTATATATTTACTTAACCCTTAGGTAACTTAAGTCTAGCCTTTAGTTCACTGATAAAGTTCTGAGGTATTTTCTAAAGTTCTAACCAAGAAAGAAACCAGCTGGTACTGGTCTTAATGCAAAAGATACACTAATTTTCACATCATAGTTTTTGGTATATTAGGAGCTGATGACAAAAAAACCCCACAACTATACAGAATACTTTAAAACAGTCATAAATTAGTCCAAGGAAATAGTTCTATTAACATTCTTGGTTTTGACTTTACTTAAGGAGATATCTGATAACTTCCCCTAAAAAAAAGTCTGAGCAACTGAGAAAAGAGAATTTCCATAAAGAACTGATATTGGTAAATACAGTGTGAAACACAGAACTTGATAAAGCTTAATAATATTACCTTTTTGGCACTTTCAGGACCCGATTCATCAAAGCGAAATCTGACAATTCTGAAATCTTTACAGTAAATAATTAACTCTGTTGGATTAAATTTCAGTTTCTGGTTGGGACCTAGGACTTTCTGCTTCCTCTTGTGGTCATTTACTAAAAATGAAAAAATAAAGAAAAAATGTGTAAAAATTCTTTCTTGTTACCCAGTCTTTCATACACTTGAACAAATTATTACTGAAAATAATTAAGTTACCCACCATTTGAGCACGGCTTCTCTGGAATCTGTCATATCTGTCTACAACTTCTAGAGCTTTGGGAGATTGGTGTTAACTTTGCTTTTGACTAGATTTTAAATGATCTTTTGCACAAACCACTCGAGACACATTTAATGCTTAAAATTTTAATTAAAGAGAGGACAAATATTCAGAAAACATAAAAAGCTATATATGCTATATTTCCACTTAAAAATATGGGGTGCCTGGGTGGCTCAGTGGGTTAAGTGTCTGACCTTGGCTCAGGTCATGATCTCATGGTTCGTGAGTGTGTCAGCTGTGCTGACAGCTCAGAGAGTGGAGCCCGCTTCAGATACTGTGTTTCCCTCTCTCTCTCTGCCCCTCCCCTGCTAGCGCTCTCTCAAAAATAAATAAATGTTAAAAAATATATAATAATTTATTGACTTCTCTCTCTTTCATTAATGTTCTTAGGACTGAAGAAAAAGGGGAGGGGGAAGTAAACCTATAGAAATAAATTCCAACCCAAGTATCTGATTCTTTAAGCAATACTTCCTAAGAAGAATCAGTTTTCATGGACTGAGTAAAGACTACATACCTGTGACAATTTGCTCAATACATGTTAAAGGGACATCATGCTCACCAAGAAGAAGATTTCTGTAATGGAATTTCTGAAATAAAAAATTATGTTCATGTTAAGTCTTTTCCCAATAACCTCAAATAGTAATAAGAGCCTTACTTTCAAATGTGATGAGAAACTGTGATGTCTATCCCTAAAAAGAATAAAAAGCTTTTGCTTGCAGCACTATGACAATTCTAATTATCGATAGAGTATCTTAGAACACACTTCAGTCGTAAAAAGAAAGAAACACATGCTGTGTTCATGTTCTCTCCACCTTTCTCTTCAAACTTTTATATATGAGGTTAAACTTTACACTACGATACAATATCATTATAATACCTCAGATATATAATATTGTCAATCACTTCATAGGCAACCATTTACATGTCTAGTTCTGGTTAAACTGTCATTAAATATTAAAGAAAAAGGGACTCTTAAGTCATCAGATTTTTGATTTTACAAAGGAGATTTCAGAAAATCACTCTTTAGAAAGTAACTCTTTTTGGGGTGCCTGGATGGCTCAATCAGCTAAGCGTCCAACTTCAGCTCAGGTCATGATCTCATGGTTTGTGAGTTCAAGCCCTGCATTAGGCTCTGTGCTGACCGCTCTCCCTCTCTCTCTCTGCCCCTCCCCTGCTCACACTCTGTCTCTCTCTCTCTCTCTCTCAAAAATAATAAACATTAAAAAAAAAAAAAAGAAAGTAACTCTTTTGAGAGCAGTAATTCTACTGGAAATAATCTTTAGGCAAATTATAGCTTTTTTTTTTTAAAACCTGTGAACAAATGTTTTATACTCATTTTAAAATTCTGAACATAGTTGACACTATTAACCTGCTGACAGTAGAGCACTGGCTTATTTGGCTATTAGTGGTATCAGATGTATGCTATTTCAAGTATATGCATCTCATTTACAGTGAAGTCTGGGCCAGAGATAAAAATGAAGCTAAAAACAAAGGGGAAAACCTAGTCTACAGCCAAATAAGCAAGTGTATCTACATACTAGGTATCTGTAAATGCCTTTAGTCTAAATATACCTACAAAATCTTGCAATAAACACACAAATATATAGTAAATATTTTGATAAATTAATGAATGACTGTATGAAATATACTTACCTCGAGTAAGACTTCAGTCAAAAGTTTGTAATTAATAATCCAAATATTTGAGTAGAGAATAAATTACTATTATAAATAAAAATCCAGGGGTTAAAAGTATTTAACACTTTACACATCAAAATAGAAAAGCTGAGGAAAAGTCCAGAATTTTAAAGTTAATCAAATGAACATCTGAACTTTTAAAAACTGAAATTATATGGAACTACTGTTTTCCAGTGAGACCATAAAATGGCAAGAGGGTGATTAAGGAAAAAATTTACTCATATTTTTCTTCATTCTAACTGTACTAGAAATTTTGAAATTTCAAACTAGAATTTGATGTTTCAGAAAAGGAATTAGTTAAAAATACTATGAAATCTATAAAGTGTGTTGCACTTACACAATTTTTTGCTAAATAAACTTTTTTCTTTATGACTAGTAAAAAATGGACATCTTATTTTTAAAAGCAGTTTAAGATGTGGAAGAAAGAAAATAAGAACTCCCTTATTGAAAGGGATACATAAGCAATAATCACAGGGGATAAAAACCAAGGTGACTCACATCTCACTAATTCTGTTCCTCAAGTCCCAACATTCTTCTTAAACTTTATTTTGAATTTTAATATAATAAATTCTCAACACTGTTAATCCCTTAATGATTTTATTATAGTTTTCCACACCTGTGTTTCATGGAATTATATGTACTCCTTAGAGTCAAATCCTTGATACAATTAACACACAAATGAAACACACCTGTAATGGCATTGGGTCATCCGTAATAAAGGAAATTTTGAAGTTACTGCAGATCAGCTTTCCCCACAGATCGTACTGACTTGTGTCTGTTGCAATACATTTTCTCACAAAGTTGACTTCATTTACGACAATTTCTCCTTTAAAAAAAAAAATATTGTGTGAGCTACAACTATGCCATAAAATGTCTAGTCACTGTGTGGCCTACAAGGACTACTTCCAGATGATGACAGTAAGAAGGGACGCTTACAGGTGCCAGGCACCATGGGTGTTTCCATCCTCACAACAGTACCAGTAACAGCAAGAGACTGCCCCCCATTTATAAGTACAGAAATTGAGGCACAAAGAGCTTAGGGGTCTGAGATGGTTCAACCAGAAAAGCTGAAACTGAGCCTGCATTCTTTAATACTATGTGATACTGCCTTCCACTATCATTTACTGAAAGGCATTCTGGAGAAGAAATAAACTATACTCCTTCAGAGTATTACTGGATGGAATATTTGTGTTTTATTAACATGTGATTTTACATCCCAAACCAATGTCTTTGACTCCTTTCCTAAGGGATGAGAAACAGACTTTGGGTTTAACCCAAAAATTAATAATGTAATCTATTATTGGTAAATAGGGTTCAGGATGGCAAGGTAGGAAGATCCTGAACTCACCTCCTCTCACGAACAGAGTTTATAGCTACATGTAGATAATTTCCTGTTAAAAACAAAAAAACAAAAAAGTAAAGGCAGGGCACCTGGGTGGTTCAGGTGGTTAAACGTCCAACTTTGGCTCAGGTCACCATCTCATGGGTCATGAGTTCAAGCCCACAATGGGTTCTCTGCTGTCAGTGGAGAGCCTGCTTGGTATCCTCTGTCTTCCTGTCTCTCTGCCCTACCCCTGCTCACATGCACACACTCTCAAAAATTAATAAACATTTTAAAATATTTTTTAAAAACCCAACAACACCTGAAGGCTGAGTGATGGCTATACATTGGGCAAATGAGAACGAAACCATATCGAAGCAGGTAAGAGAGGGTGGGGCATCCCTGCATGGTGACCCATGATGAGGATGGAACTCAAAACCCAGAGGCTCTCCCTGAAGAGTAAAGAGTTCAAATGTTACACATCAGGCATCCCAAGTTTTAAGGCAATCCTTAAAGAGACAAGACCTCAAAACAAGAAACTCTGAAAACCAATGAGGCTTGTGTCTCAATAAGACCCATAAGACCATAGAGATCTGAGAAACTGCCCTTAAAAGACTCAGACACTTAGGACTCACCCACCCGAGGGCCCAGGTCAGAGGCAGCCAATGGTACCCAGACTTAAAGTAAAGGAGGATCACCTGCTTATATTAAAGCGTTGGCCCGAAGGGCAGGCATCTACTCTAACATGCTTATCTAGGAGCCTGCTGGAACATTCTCCCAAAACAGAGACTGGTGGCCACCATTTTTGCACACTCCCTTTGCTGTGCTCCACATCACCAGTATCTCCCAGAAGGGAGCTTTTACATGCATCTGGTGCCGCAAGTTTTGTGGCTGCCAACTAGGGAATGCCTCTTGACTGCCTGGCTCTGGAGGCCAGGGGAGCTTGCATTCTTGGTCCCACAGGACTATAATGATCAATGTTACCCAGAAAGGAGCACATGCCCCTGCCTGGAGCCCTGATTTTTGTGACTGCTGCCAGTGGACATGTCTCCATCATGTGGCTCTGGCAGCCAGTGGGATTTGCACTTTTGGGTCTTTTACAGTCACAGGACTGTAACCAAGAGAAAGAGTTCTTGAACAGCTGCCACCCTCAGAGCATAGCAAGAGGCAACAGACCCAGAAGCACAGTCTTTCTGTGAAGGAGGACCGTTAGCTAATCATCACAACTACGGCCTGAGAGGCAGGTTTCTAATTACAGACACATCCAGGGTCTGACTGTAATTCTTTCCAGCGACTGCGGAGGGTGGGCGCTGTCTTTGTGGTCATCCTCTGCAGCACTCCACAGCATCAGTGTCTCCTGGTGGGGAGCTTTACATGTCTCTGGTGCCCTGGTTTTTATGTCTGGAGCCCCAGGTTTTGCAGCTGCTGCCCGAGGACATCCCTTGATCGCCTGGCTCTGGTGGCCAGGGAGGGCTTACATTCCTGGGTCCCATGAAACTGTGGCAATTGGAGATGGCTTTTGGCAAGCTGCCAGCCCTAGGATGCTGTGCAGCCAGGAGACAGGCACAAACCCTCAGTCTTTCTATGAAGGAGACCTCTCTGCTTGTGCTAGAGCCTTGGCTTGAGGGGCAGGTTTCAGGTTGGCATACAGTTAGTGGTCTACAGAACTGCCCTGGAAGAAAGCAGCCTTGTGGGGGCCATCTTGATGTTCTCCCTCTGCCTTTCTTCAGCCTGCCAGTGTCATCCAGAAAAGTGTTTATTCACTTGTCTAGAGCCCTGATTTTTGTGACTGCTACTCAGGGAACATCTGCAGATCTTCCGACTCTGGTGGCCAGCAGGGCTTACACTTGTGGTCCCACAAGACTATATACATTTGCGTATCTTAAAAAGTTGATGCCAGAGGGTTGGCTTCCAGTCAGCTGGAATCTAGGTGCTGAGAACCCCCCTTTGGAACACTGACAGGTTTGGCACATCCTAAACTACTGGAAGCTATTAAAAATATAATAGGCCGTTTGGACAAGCATGACAGTTTGAGAGACAACAAAGAACTGGGGTAGGGGAGAACAATAAGGTTCACCTCCTCTACAAGGACCCTCCTTCAAGACTGGGAGACGTAGTTGTTTCATCTACTGTATAGAAACCAACACAGAGAGTCGAGGAAAAATGAAGAAACGGGGGAATATTCCAAAGGAAAGAATGAGATAAAATCTCAGAGAAAAAACTTAGTTAAACAGAGGTAAGTAATTTACCTGATAAAGAGTTCAAAGTAATGGTCATAAAGATGCTCACCAAACTGGGGAGAAGAACACACGAACACAATGAGAACTTCAACAAAAAGATGGAAGTTCTAAGTACCAAATAGAAGTCACAGAACTGTTGAACACAATAACTGAACCAAAAATACCCCCAGGGGTTCAACAAGAGACTAGATAAAAAAGAAGAACAAATCAGTCAACTCAAAGGCAAGGCAGTAGAACCCACCCAAATCAGAATAGCAAAAAGAAAAAATAATGGAAAAAGTGAGGACAGCTTAAAGGACTTACTGGATAACATCAAATAGCTAGCATTTACATCACAGGGCTCCTAGAAGAAGAGAAAGGGGGCAGAAATTTTATTGGAAGAAATAATGGCTGAAAATTTCCCTAACTCGGAAAAGAAAATGAACATCCACATCCAGGAAGCTCAGCAAGTTCCCAATAAGAGGAACCCAAATAATTAAAAGCAAAAATGAACTACTGGGACCTCATCAAGATAAAAATCTTCTGCACTGCAAAGGAAACAATCAACAAAACCAAAAGGCAACCGGCATAATGGGAAAAGATATTTGCAAATGACATTTCAGATAAAGGGTTAGTATCCAAAATCTATAAGGAACTTACCAAACTTAATACCTGAAAAACAAACAATCCAGTGAAGAAACTGGCAGAAGACATGAATAGACACTTTTCCAAAGAAGACATCCGATGGCCAACAGACACATTGAAAAGATGCTCAATGTCACTTATCGTCAGGGAAACAGAAATCAAAACCATACTGAGATACCACCTCACACCGTCAGAGTGGCTAATATCAACAACTCAGGAAACAACAGATGCTGAAGAGGATGTGGAGAAATGGGAACCCTTGTGCACTGTTGGTGGGAATGCAAACTGGTGCAGCCACTCTGGAAAACAGTGTGGAGGTTCCTCAAAAAATTAAAAATAAAACTATCCTACGACCCAGCAATTGCACCAGTAATTTATCCAAGGAATACAAGAGTGCTGATTCATAGGGGCACATGTACCCCAATGTTTATAGCAGTGCTTTCAACAATAGCCAAATTATGGAAAGAGCCTAAATGTCCATGAACTGATGAATGGATAAAGAAGATGTGGTTTATAAGGTGCCTGAGTGGCTCTTAGGCTCAGGTCATGCTCTTACAGTTCAGGAGTTCAAGCCCTGCAAAGGGCTCTGTGCTGAAAGATGTGGTTTATATATATATGATGGAATACTACTTGGCAATGAAAAAAAAAAGAATGAAATCATGCCATTTGCAGCAATGTGGATGGAACTGAAAGGCATTATGCTGAGTGAAATAAGTCAGTCAGAGAAGGAGAGATATCATATGTTTTCACTCATATGCAGATCTTGAGAAACTTAACAGAAGACCATGGGGGAAGGGAAGGGGAAAAAATAGTTACAAACAGAGAGAGAGGGAGGAAAACCATAAGAGACTCTTAAATACAGAGAACAAACAGGGTGGATGGGGGGTGGGGAGAGGGGCAAATGGGTGATGGGCATCGAGGAGGGCACTTGTTGGGATGAGCACTGGGTGTTGTATGTAAGCAATGAACCACGGAAATCTACCCCCAACACCAAGAGCACACTTTACACACTGTATGTTAGCCAATTTGACAATAAATTATATTTGAAAAAAAAAAGAGAGAGAAACCCAAAGAGACCCATGCCAAGACACATTACAATTACAATGTCAAAAGATAAAAACAAGTATAGAATATTAAAAGCAACAAGGGAAGGGGTGGCTCAGTTGGTTGAGCATCTGACTTTGGCTCAGGTCATGATCTCACAGTTCCTGAGTTCAAGCCCTGCATCAGGCTCTAAGCTGTCAGCACGGAGCCTGCTTTGCATCCTCTGTCTCCCTCTCTGTCTCTGACTCTCTCTCTCTGACAAGAGAAAACAATTTGCTATTACAAGGGAAACCCCATAAGGCCATCAGACCTTTCAGCAGAAACTGCACAGGCCAGAAGAGAGGACACCATATATTCAAAGTGCTGAAAATTCTTTTGACTTAGAATACTCTACACAGCAAAGTTACTGTTTAGAAGTGGATAAAAAATTTTCCAGACAAACAAAAGCTAAAGAAGTTTATCATCACTAAACTGGCTTTACAAGAAATGTTAAAGGGACTTCGTTAAGCTGAAAAGGGCACTAATTAATAACAAGAACACATATGAAAGAATACACCTCACTGAAAAAATAAACACATAGTAAAGGTAGGGGATTAGTTACTTCTTTTTTGGTAGTGGATTAATTACTTCTAAAGCTACTAAGAAGGTTAAAAGACAAAAGTAATAAAAGGAACTAAAACTGCAATATTTAGTTATGGGATACAGAAGATAAAGAAATGTAAAACGTGACTTCGAAAACAAAATGTGGGTGGGAACAGTAATAATGTTGAGCTCTACAATGGGATCAGACTTAAGTTGTTATCAACTTAAAACAGACTGTTTATAGACAGAAGTTATTATATGCAAGCCTCATGGTAACCACTAATCAAAAACCTATAGTAAATACACAAAAGATACAGAGAAAGGAATAGAAGCTTACCATTAAAGAAAGTCATCAAACCACAAAGGAAAAGAGCAAGAGAAGAAAGGAACAGAGAGGAACTTATAAAAACTGCCAGAAAACAATTTAACAAAATGGCAATAAACATATACCTCTCTGTAATTACTTTAAATGTAAATGGGCTAAATGCTCCAATCAAAAGATATAGAGTGGATGAATGGATAAAAAAAAACCAGAACCATCTATACACTAACTATCATAGACTCACAGACTGAAAAAGAAGGATGGAACAAGGGATTTTCCATACAAATGTAAACCAAAGGTGGGGTAGCTCTACTTATGTCAGGCAAAACAGACTTTAAAACAGACTGTGATAACAGACAAATAAGAGTTTTACACAATGATAAAAAGGTCAACCAGAAGATATAATATTTATAAATACTTATGCATCCAACATAGGAGCACCGAAATATATAAAGAAAATATTAACAGACCTATAGGGGAAAAATAAGACAGCAATATAGTAATAGCTGGGGACTCTATTATTGCCAATAAATTGGATCAATTACCAAAATGAGACGAGAATGCCACAAGAAAAGAAAATTATAGGTCAATATCCCTGATGAGCACATATGTAAAAATCCTCAACAAAATACGTGCAAACTGAAAAATTCAACAATAATACATTAAAAGAACCATATACCACGATCAAGTGGGATTTATTCTAGGGATCCAAGGATGGTTCAACACCTGCAAATCAGTCAATGTGATACACATTAACAAACCGAAGGATAAAAATCGTGTAATTATCTCAATAGATGCAGGAAAAGAATCTGACAAAGTTCAACATCCATTTACAATAAAAACTCTCAACAAAGCAGATACAGAGGCAAACATACCTTTACATAATAAAGGCCATATATGACAAGCCCACAGCTAACATCATACTCAATAGTGAAAAACTGAAAGCTTTTCCTCTAAAATCAGTAACAAAACAAGGATGCACACTCTTGCCATTTTTATTCAATGTAGTACTGGAACTCCAAGCCACAGAAACTAGGTAAGAAAAAAAAAAAAAGTCATCTAAACTGAAAATGAAGTAAAAGTGTCACTATTTGCAGATGACATGATATATATACATATATACAGAAGAACACCTTAAAGATTTCATCAGAAAACTGCTAACTGTAATAAATGAATTCAGTAAGGTTGTGGGATCCAAAATCAATACACAAAAACCTGTTATATTTCCATATATTAATAATGAACTATCAGAGAAATTAAGGAAACAATCTTATTTACAATTACATCATAAGGAATAAAATACCCAGGAATAAATGTAACCAAAGAAGTAAAAAATTTGTATATTGAAGACTATAAGATATTAATGAAAAAAAACTGAAAATGACACAAATAAATGGAAAGATATCTCATGTCCACGATTGGAAGAATTAATATTTTTAAAAGGTCCAGTCTACCCAAAGAAATATACAAATTCAATGCAATCTCTTTCAAAATTCCAGTGGCATTTATCACGGAAACAGAACAAGCAATCTTAAAATCTGTATGGAGCCATTAAAGACCCCAAAAAGCCAAAGCAATCCTGTAAAAGCACAAAGCTGAAGGTGTGATGCTCCCTGATATCAACCTATATTACAAAGCTATAGTAATTAAAGTAATACGGCACTGGTAAACAGACACATAAATCAATGGAACAGAATAGACAACCCAGAAATAAACCCACGCATACGTGATCAATTAATTTATAACAAAGGAGCCAAGAATATATACTGGGGAAAGCACAGTCTCTTTCGTAAATGGTGTTTAGAATATTAGATAGCCAGGTCACTTGGATGGCTCAGTCAGTTGAGCGTCTGACTCTTGATTTTGGCCCAGGTCACAATCCCAGGGTCGTGGGATCGAGCCCCACATCGGGCTCCACACTGAGTGTGAAGCTGCTTAAGATACTCACTCCCTCTGCCCCTCTTCCACACTCACCTGTTCTAAAACAAAAAAATTTTAAAAAGAAAGAAAATTAGGGGCGCCTGGGTGGCTCAGTTGGTTAAGGGTCCGACTTTGGCTCAGGTCATGATCTCACAGTTCGTGAGTTCGAGCCCCATGTTGGGCTCTGTGCTCACAGCTCAGAGCCTGGAGCCTGCTTCATGTTCTATGTCTCCTTCTCTCTCTGCCCCTCCCCCACTCATGCTGTCTCTATCTCTCAAAAATAAATAAAGATTAAAAATTAAAAAAAAAAATTAGATAGTGACATACAAGGGAATGAAACTGAACCACTATCTTACATCATACACAAAAATTAACCTAAAATGGATTAAAGACTTGACAGAGAAAGACAGATACCATATGTTTTCACTCATATGTGGATCTTGAGAAACTTAACAGAAAACCATGGGGGAAGGGAAGGGGAATAAAAAGTTACACAGAGGGAGGGAGGCAAACTCTAAGAGACTCTTAAATACAGAGAACAAACTGAGGGTTGATGGGAGGTGGGGGAGAGGGAAAAGTGGGTGATGGGCATTGAGGAGGGCACTTGTTGGGATGAGCACTGGATGTTGTATGGAAGCCAATTTGACAATAAATTAAAAAAAAAAAAAAAAGACTTGAATATAAGACCTGAAACCATAAAACTCCTAGAAGAAAACATGGGCTGTAATCTCTTTAACATAGGCCTTGGTGATAATTTTTTTAATCTGACACCAAAAGGGCAACAGAAAGCAAAAACAAACAAGTAGGACTACATCAAACTAAAAAGCTTCTGCACAGCAAAAGAAACTATCAACAGAATAAAAGGCAGCCTAATGAATGAAAGAAAATACCTTCAAATTATATATATGAGGCTAACACCCAAAATATATAAAGAACTCATATAATTCAACAGCAAAACAAAACCAAACCTGATTTAAAAAATGGGCAGAAGATCTGAATAAATATTTCTCCAAAGACATACAGATAGCCAACAGGAAAATGAAAAGATGCTCTACATCATTAATCATCAGGGAAGTGCAAATCAAAAGAACAATGAGGTATCACCTCGCACCTGTTGAAATGGCTATTATCAAAGCGATTAGAAATAACAAGTGTTGGCGAGGATGTAGAGAAAAGGTAATCCTTGTACACTACTGGTGAGAATGTAAACTGGTGCAGATACTGTGGAAAACAGTATAAAGGTTCCTCAAAAATTAAAAATAGAACTACCCTCTGATCCAGCAGTTCCACCTTTGTGTATTCATCCAGAGAAAATGAAAACATAACTTGAAAAGATATTTGCACCCACATGTAGCTGCAGCATTATTTACAATAGCCAAAATATGGAAACAATGTAAGTGTCCATCAATGGACAAATGGATACAGAAGATGTGATACACACACACACAGACACATACACACACAGGATTATTATTCAGTCAAAAAAGAAAATGAAATCTTGCCATTTGCAACAACATGCTTGCACCTTGGGGGCATTATGCTAAGAGAAATAAGTCAAAGACAAATATTGCATAATCTGTCTTATATATGGAATCTAAAAAACAAACAAACAAACAAGAACAATCCAAGGTCTTAGGTACAGAGAAGAATTAGTTTGCCAGAGGTGGAGGATGGGAGAAATGGGTGAGAACAGTTTTTCGTTTTTTAAATAAATTGAATTAAAAAATTTTTTTTTAAATAAGGTACATTCCACAAAGCTAAAGTGAGTTTCTCTCCGCACCCAAATTTGAACTTACCCGGCAATAAAACTTTAAAATATAGTTTTAGAGTTAAAAGCGAAGATTAAAGAAAGAAACATAAGAGGTCAAAACAAAATTTATAATGTGCTTTGACAGGAATTTAAAGTGTGGTCATCATTAAAATAAACCTTAATTTCAAGATCTAATAAACAGACCCAAGGACACCTTTAAGCAATTCACCTCCAGAGTCAATGGTAGACAAGTGAGGGTACTGATCTACTTCATCTACACTATCATTATGAAAACCTTAACAGTGGTGGTAGAACCTGTTTGCGGACAGGCCCCAAACACTTACCAATTCAAGAATGCAACTATAGTCTCAAAACGATCTTTCTCTCAACAAAACTAATGTTATAGTAAATTTGAATTGCAATAACTTTTATACTTAAAAATGCATAGTATAAGCCTATTATAAGAACAGCAACCTAACATTCACTTGAGGATTTAACTGAAATTTACTCATGTCAAGTTCTCAGCCTATACCATTTGAGTAGTTGTCCATCCTGAAACCAAGCCTCCTTCACATAGCCTGTGAGGCCCTGTGCCTCTCGCCCTCTACCACTGTCCTCCTCACTATCATGCGACAGTGCCCTTTTAATCCTTCCAGGGATCCTACTTCTTCCATCACATGGAGTCTTTGCACGTCTTGTTCCCATTTCCTGGAATATTTTTTTCTTCTCCTTTGGCCTAATCACTTTCTCAGGAATGCCCCCCCCCCCCCACGCCTTGTTTTAATCTCCCTGACTAGATTAAATCCTCCTATCCTAGCATCATACACTTGTAATTCCTAGCATTTACACAGCCACTGTTTATATATATGTGTGTGTATATATGTATATACATATATATGTATATATATACACATATATATATATGTGTGTATATATATATATATATATACACATTAAAATCACTGCCTGTCCCACCCTCAGGATCATATACTTCATGAGAGTAGAAGATGGACTGATTTTTCTTCAATGCTGAAATTTCAGTTCCTAGACAAATGCCTAGGACAAGGCATGATCTCAGTCATGAGATCCAGCCCCGTGTTGGGCTCTGCATTGAGCATGGAGCCTGCTTAAGATATTCTCATTCTCTCTCTCTCTCTCTCTCTCTCCCTGTGTGTGCGTGTGTGTCCCTCTCGCTGCTCACTTGTGCTCTCTCTAAAAAAAATTTTTTCTAAACTAGTAAGAAGAAAATTTTCAGTACTTATTTCTCTATGCTTACATAAAATGAAATGTACTGTATCTAAATACAGGAAGCATAAAAACAGAACTAAAGATTCAAAGTACTACTCTTAACTGGATTCTAATGAGAAAAAAAATTTGAAAAGACAAAAATATACACTGAAACTCATTAAATAGTTCAAATACATAAAATTTAAATCTTCCATAGCTCCTTGAACCCAATGCTTTCCAATAACAGAATGTGAACTAGTGAATACTCAACCTTTCTTCCCACCAAGAAATCTTTGTTACCAATTACAGAGAACCCTTAACTTGAAAAACAAAACAAAAAACAACCCTGCATTAATTATTCACAGTTCTCAGTTCTCAGAGTTAGATGTTACTCCTATAACACCGACTTCTTCAAAGACTAGTGGCTCACAAAGTATAACCTACATCAATCACTTCATGCTGTGCCACTCTTCTTTTTTTTTTTATTTTTTATTTTTTAATGTTTATTTATTTTTGAAAGAGACAGAGAGAGTGGGAGAGGGGTAGTGAGAGAGGGAGACACAGAATCGGAAGCAGGCTCCAGGCTCTGTGCTGTCAGCACAGAGCCCGACACGGGGCTTGAACTCACGAACTGCAAGGTCATGACTTGAGCCGAAGTCAGACACTCAACCAACTGAGCCACCCAGGCACCCCTGTGCCACTCTTCTTAACTAGCTAACTCACTTGCCCAAAGACTTCAAACAGTGCTACAAAAATTCATTCATTTGTAACGCTAAAGATTCATATATATTTCTTATGAATGTTATATTCAAAAGTTTACTTAAAAAATAGCTATGCCACAAGATTTTAGGTTTCTGAGAAGGGCAGAGAATGTAATATTGGACAGAAAGAGATGGGAGGTCTTGTGGGACAGGACATGGCAACTTCATTAGTACCATCAGTCAATTGTATTTATGATGCACACGTTCTAGAACAGCCCTTCTTCTCTAGCAACATGATTCTCTTACTGATGGCACAAATGTAAAATGTCAAGTCCATGAATGCAGTTCAGAATGAGACAAAGATAAAAAGAGAATACACTTAATGTGTCCAGACCTGGTTTTTGTAAGTAACACTTTACTGAAACATATCCATGCTTATTTGTTTGTGTATTATCTATGACTCCTTTCATTGGACAAAGGCAGCGCTGGGTGCTTGCAAAAGAGAATTTATGGCCTGCAAAGTTGAAAACATTTATTGTCTGATACTTTACAGAAAGTCTGCCTTCCCCTGTGCTAGACATGGTTACTTAAGTGAGAACTTTCACATATACACAGATGGATGCAGACATAAAGAGATGGGTATATACTTGGGTTACTAGTACACTTGCATATTTTCTACTCTGTCCCCTCCAGGCCTAAAAGCACATTCAGCACACAGATCTTGGTATTTAAGACCATTCTCCAACAGAAGGAACTAGAGCTCCTTGCGAAAACAGCTAATTCCAGGGCCAGGGCAGGGAAAACAAAAAGAGGAGTTGGGAGTCTTTGGTAGTTCCAGAATGCCAGAAAGTAAGGAAGGAAAATAGGGGGTGAGGGAAGACATTTCAAAACGATACACCAACACAAAAGAATTCATCAAACTATCAGTAAAAATGGAGAAACTGTCAGACTAAAGACACTAAGGAGACATAATGACTAAATGCAATACAGTATCCCAGACGTCATCTTGGAACAAGCAACAGACATCAGTGGAAAGACTATGGAAATGTGAATAAAACTTGCGATTTAGTTAATAACAATACTAATTTTTTAATTTAGCTCAATTTAACAAGGTTATATAAGATGTTAACATTAGGAAAAGTTAGGTGAACAGTATATGTTAACTATCTGCACTCTTATACAACTCTTTTATAAATCCCAGTTTATTTAAAAGTAAAACAGAAAAAACTGGACAAGAAATAGAAAAGTAACAACAACAAGAGTGGAACAGGGGGACTCTATGCTATGGTCTTTTAAGGAAACTTAAGTGTCACACAGCTCTGAGAGCAGAAAATGGGAATAAGCCCTTGGGAGAGAAAGAGCAGTAGGGCAGGATGGGGCAGGGGAAGAAAAGGGGGGCACTTCTGGGGAGATGCTCTATTTGGGTCTTATTATTATAAATGTATAATTAAGTGTCAAGTTAACCTGGCTTGAGTTTTACTTGATGACACTAAATTATGTTCATTCACATGGAATCAGTCTTTAAATTTTTTTTTTTCAACGTTTATTTATTTTTGGGACAGAGAGAGACAGAGCATGAACGGGGGAGGGGCAGAGAGAGAGGGAGACACAGAATCGGAAACAGGCTCCGGGCTCTGAGCCATCAGCCCAGAGCCTGACGCGGGGCTCGAACTCACGGACCGCGAGATCGTGACCTGGCTGAAGTCGGACGCTTAACCGACTGCGCCACCCAGGCGCCCCATGGAATCAGTCTTTAAAATGGTTGGGTCATGTAACTCGGCTGTCTGCTCTCACAATAATTTTCTGCTTATACTTAGTAAGAAAGAAGAAACACTGGGTAGGAGTTGTTAAAGCTACTATGTACTGCAGTCCTGTGGGCCACAACACTAGCTTACAAACAAGAAAGAAAAAGATACAAAATGGCCTTTTCCTAGAGAGCACAGATACATAAATAGAAGAGTCCTGGACTGTCCTTGGTGTGTCTTGAATTAGTGACCCGTGAGGAAAAAAAACACCTAACAAAAGCTTCAAAACTCCAGGAGACCATGAAGTTTTCCCAGAGACCGCGCTCCTGCGCTTCTCAGGCGGCAGAGCAGTGCTGTGCTGGAAGGCTTGCACTGGCTCATGAGAACCATCGAGTTCTTCCTCCCCCCACACCCTCCACCCCCAGCTCTGTGCTCCCAAGTTGACAGCCTGCAATCAGCCCTGGTGGGAGTGTTTTCACCACCAAGCACTTTCCAGCACACCACTGAAGGGAAGCCACAGGGAGGCCTCATAGAAGACAAAGTAGGAAACTGGCTTCACTGTGGGGTACAGAAGGCACCACAGAAAAAGCTATCTAAATCAGAAGATGATAGGTCAAGAGTTTCTACTACCACCTGGGAAGGAATCAAGAAATCATCAAAAAATTTGCTTTCTTAAGACCCTTCCATGTGTAAAAATAAGAAAGGAAATAAAATTAATAAATCTCCAAAAATAGTATAGCTAAGTTTTTAACTTCTGGAGAACCAAAGAATTTCATATTATCTTTCACGATACCTTACACATTTAGAAAATCAATCCATTTTTGATGAATAAAATTTAATTTTCTCATACATTTTATCTTGGAAAATAGTTTAAGACAAAACTTTACTGTGTAGAGTGGCTAATTAACCTATAGAATGTATTTAGGCCAAAGCAGAATTCAATATATGGCTTTACATATGGTGACTGGCTGTCTGGAACTGAGGGGAGGCTCGGCATATGGCACTTTCAGCACTAATACAGGACAGTCATGAGCAAAGTGGGACCAGTGGTTAACCTTAGCTATAGATAAATTCAGGAATTTAAGTGGCCTAAAAATTACTAATGGAGGTTGAAACTATACAGAAGACAAACACATTGTTACTTATATGTAACAACACATGCAACTCTGATGCCCTCGTGGATACTAAAGAGTCCAATTTTGCAGGTCACACAATACAAAAAAGCATGTAATCAAGCAGCACCTCCAGCAGGTGCCACCCACAATGTGGGCTGAAGGAGGGTTAGAAGTACAGACTCTGGGAAGAAACCAGAAGGAAATCTTGCAGGCAGAAGAGGACTGAGACAGAGAGAACATGTGATAAAATAGTAACAAAGGCCTACACAAACAGGCATTTGGAAGGGAGAAAGGAAGCAGCCTGACTGAAGCAAGTATCAACACTGGGAAACGGTGCAGAGGTCAGCAAGGTGGAGTGTTAGCAAATTACAGAGGTTACAGAATTTGGATTTTTATCCTGGGTAAGCAGGATTTTACCTGTGCAGGTTCACGAAGAGTTTCTGAGCAGAAGCTAAGGTACAAAGAGACTGGTGGTCAGAAGTGAGGAAGCGAGTAACAAAATGCTGGCTTATGGTACCGCAGCAGCAGCCTAAGGACAACAGCCCTGAAGGTTCTATAGGTGAGGGACAAACACAATGGTTACACGGTACACTGCACCAAATGGAGTTATAAGTCCTTCGGGGCTTTCAAAAGTAATGTAGGTATGAATTAAAATACTACAGAAAATCAGCCTACAATCATCTCTAAAGCCTATCTACAAAAGGGTATTAAAAAACAACACAAAGGGGCACCTGGGTGGCTCAGCTGGATAAGCATCTGACTCTTGATACCAGCTCAGGTCATGATCTCAGTCTATGGGACTGAGCTCTAAGTCGGGCTCTGCGCTGGCAGTGTGGAGCCTGCTTGGGATTCTCTCTCTTTCTCTCTCTCTACCCCTCCCCAGCTCGTGCTAGCTCATACACATGCTCTCTCTCTCTCTCTCTCAAAATAAACAAACTAAAAAATAAAAATAAAAAACAACACAAAACATAAAACACTTGAGGGGCGCCCGGGTGGCGCAGTCGGTTGAGCGTCCGACTTCAGCCAGGTCACGATCTCGCGGTCCGTGAGTTCGAGCCCCGCGTCGGGCTCTGGGCTGATGGCTCAGAGCCTGGAGCCTGTTTCCGATTCTGTGTCTCCCTCTCTCTCTCTGCCCCTCCCCCGTTCATGCTCTGTCTCTCTCTGTCTCAAAAATAAATAAACGTTGAAAAAAAAAATTAAAAAAAAAAACAACATAAAACACTTGAAAGAGAAAGGGGACCATTAAGGGATTTACAATGCAAGTGAAGACATAAGAACTACAGTGAGGCAGAAAACAAAAACAGTAGATAAAACAGGTCTAAACACTGAATGCGTAAAAAAAAAAATATATATAAACAAGACATGTACTCAACAAAGGCTATTTTCATTTTCCAGATGGCCCATGGTCGTATGCTTTTCTGATCCGATTACAAAACACTCAGACAATGAGTGCATTCATTATCGATCTAACAGTTAATCTCAATGCTGAAAAGCTCTGTTGGCATTATAGATGGGAAGGGGAAAGAGCTGAGCAGACACAGCCTTAGCACAGTGGCTGAGGCTTAGCAGGCACTCAAGGTGCAGAGCAGAAGTCATTTCCTGACACCCTCCCCCCAAAAATCTCACTCAGGTGACCCTCCTCTGAGCTCTCTTAACCTCTGCTCTCCTGAAGCATTTCCCCCAATAAACAGAAACTGTCTCATGACAGGACCCCAACTTTTTTAGTTTTTTACTCCTCTGCCAAACAGTGTGAACATGCATCCAATACCTGAACAATTAACTCATTACTCTTAGCCATAGTGTTCCAAGCCTCAAATCCTCCCTCCCACATCACAGATCCTTAAAAAGATCCTGTTGCAGAATTAGAAGAGACAAAAGGCCATTAAGCCTACTTATTACAAATCTCACAACTTCATGACAAAGCCGCTGGCATTCCACCAGCCTCTGCTTTGGCACAGCCAGCGACAGGACGTCCACTGCTTCCCAAGACGGTCCATTTTCTGGCAGCTGAGTCGCAAAGTTGCTCAAGTTAGGTCAAAATCTGTCACTGTTGTGGAAAGGGCACAGCCAAGGACAGAGCTCTTTTCACCTTACTAGACAACTTCTAGGTGGACATCCAATCCGCCCTCCCTCCAGTTCCAAAGCATAAATCTACCCTAATGTCACCAGGGAGGTCAGGCAGGCCCTGCTGCGTAGTGGTTACAGGCTCAGGCTGGGAGTTGGGCTCAGAATTCTGGCTCTGCCCTTGCTAGCTGTGCAATACTGGGCAAGTTACTTATATGTAACAACATGTGCAACTATAGTTTTCTCATCTGTCACATGAAGATAATAAACTGGTGCTTCCTGGATAACAGCCTTTATGAGGAATAACCTGGAAACTATATATTAGTTAAGGATCTTAGCTGAAGTGTCAGAAACGTGCGTGGAGCTAGCTAAGGAAAAAGAATTCTGTGGCTTTTGTGTTAGCTGGACTTCAAGGAAAACGAAGCCGAGGAGCTTTAACACCTTTGGAAGTCTCCCCCAGTGGTGTGACTCTGCCTCTCTCCAACATGTGATTTCACTCTTCGGGGCAGGTTTTCTGAACTACGATCACTGGAAGAATTACCAAAAAGTATCTCTTTGCTTAGTACCAATCTGAAAATACCCAGAGGCAGAACTGTGCCCATTCTTGCAGTCTGGGACGGGTTGTTATCCTTGCTGGGGACACTAGAACGCAAGGCTGTGTGGGGATTTGGAAGACCAATGTGTCAAAAGAGAGAGGGTGAAGTTTTCAGAAGACAGTGAAATGACTCTCAGGCAGACAAGATTAATGATGATCTCTGTGTAAGTGCTCATTAATTTGCACCTATGATATTATGAAAACCTCATCAAATTCAGATTCCACAAATTAGGTATACTACAAAAACAATTCAGGCAACCAACACAGAATTCCTAACCTTCTTTATTTTGTTAATTTAAAAACTCCTTTAAAAACACAGCTATTGTCACCATCCTTTAACAGAATATATCTACACCAGAAGCTGGAAGGACAAAATCCCAGAACATAGGACAATCCTTTAAATCAATTTAGCTCAGCAGCGCTTGGGTGGCTCAGTAGGTTAAGTGACTAACTCTTGACTGGCTCAGGTCATGATCTCACGGTTGGTGAGTTTGAGTCCAGCTCTGGGTTCTGCAGTGGCAGGGCAGAGCCTGCTTGGGATTCTCTGTCTCCTCTCTCTCTGTCCCTCTCCCACTTGTGTTCTCTCTCTCTCAAAAATAAACTTAAAAAAATCAATTTAGTTCTATGGAAAAAAGCTGCATTTTCTTAATTTGACCAAGGGCTGGTAAAAACTTCATCCAGGTCTGATGCCAGCCAGACCTTGGAAGACAGTGATATAGGTCACAATCTTCCACCTTGTCCACAGGTCTTGCTGTGATCCAGGCGCACTCCTCCCAGCACTTTCCCCATCTAGCACTGAGCTACACTCAGATGCTCAGTGAACTGCCTCACCAGTCCAGCAGCTATCCAAAGATATGAGCATAGTCTGACAGTACTTGGTCTTAACAAATACATGCAGGAACATAGATACACACACATTCATTTAAAAATTCAAACTCTCCCTATTTTCAAAAGGATTGTGGTGATTTTATACATATACAATCATTAAAAGACCAAGATTCCCATAATGCTTGGAAGATGAAGAGAAAGCCTAGACAAAGCCAGCTGCTTTGATAAGGGACTGTATTTCAATTCCAGGCTTACATAATAATTCTCTTAAGAAGTGTGGCTCTGGGAGACAGCAGAGACACATGACTTAAATAAGTCTTCCTCTGACTGCTCAATCTGAGAGTTGGTCTGTCTGCGGGTGTGCATGTCTATGGTAACCATTCAAGATGGTGTTCTAAGGGGTTCTTTTTTTCTTTCCTAAAGTTTACTCATTTTGAGAGAGAAAGAGTGGCATGTGAGCAGCAGAGGGGCAGAGAGAGAGGGAGAGAGACAGAATCCCAACCAGGCTCCTCATTGTCAGCACAGAGCCCGATCAGGGCTTGATCTCAGGAACCATGAGATCATAACCCTAGCTGAATTCAAGAGTCACAGGCTGAACCAACTGAGCCAGCCAGGTGCCCCTGAGGGGTTCTTTCATTTAGTCATTCACTCAATCAACATCTCAATGCACTACAATAGACAACACAGCCACAAAGTTGAATTAAGTACAACCTCCATCTCAAGGAAGTTCATGAACCAGGCAAACTGAAAATTCCTAACATAAAGCATAAAGCACAATCTAAATTAAGTGACCAGTGTCTTCTCTTTTCTTCATTTAACAAAAGATGAAGATCGTTTTAAATTTAGCCTTAAGTTCCAACAGAGCACACAGTAACTGCACACAAACAGCTGATTTTGTGTCTAATTTTCATCTGCTTATAAAAGTTCAAACTTCAGGCATCTAAAGTAGGATATCCTTGAATCCAAGGCACTATGCCCAAGCATAACATGCAATACTGTATCTGAACAATTCCTTCTTGTTCTGTGTGCCTATGTAAAGCCACAGGTGACGTGGCCAAGTTTTCTCTTGGTTGCTGACTGTAATGAAGGCAAGAACTATATCATTAAGCCCTTATAGTAAAAGCCTTAACCTAGCCCATGTCTTTACATCACCAATGCCTCAGTTACTTTTCAACTGCCTTCCCAGATTTCACAGGTGGAGTAGTAGGATGCAGGCCAAAGAAGGAGCAACAGAGGTTCTAGTGGTGGTCAGACATGTCACTCAAGAGGAAAAGCAAGAAAGAGAGACCACAACAGGGTGGTCAGATAGAAACTGGAAGTGTGTGGGAAGGCCAAGAGGAGAAAGTAAGAACAGAAGGGGTGAGGAAGGCAGGCAAAAGACGCACTAATCTAGGATTGGCTAAATGTTTTGTAAGAAATAAGTTAGCTGCAAACAGAACCCAGGGTACCAGAGCCATCACATATGTGTACCCAGAGCCAATGCAAGAAAATGTAACACGAATCAGACTATCCAGATTTAACTGCCCTTTCTGGGACAAGTAAACCACTTACAGTCAGGAAATAAGTTTATGTCTTCCCCAGAAAACTGTGACTTTTTAGTAGAGAGGTAAGGTTTTAGCTAATTCTACAGAACCATAATCCTTCACTGTGAAGTCCTTCAAGCTCATTGATACTTAGTAACACTTTCATAAGCATTATTTTAAATATAAAACTCAATCTTAAAAAAATCAAGCACTATCATTTGTATGTAAGACGTGTTGTTTATTAGAGTCAAATCATAATGTCGGAAGAGGGACATCAAGGCCGAAGAACAGGGCCTATTCAGACAAAGTAAAGGAAGCCAAAGTTCAATAGCTCACAGGCACTCATTCAAGATGAGTACTGTTTCCCACAGCTGACTTTGAAATGCCTGGAGTGACTAAGGCCAAAACAGAGCACGCACAGGGAGCAAAGGTTACTTATTAATTCTATTGTTAATACTAAGGAAAAGTACAAAGGATTATTTAGTACGCCCTGGTAGGATAAAAAGCATTAACAAAATAAAGGCAAAATATTTATAACTAACTCCCATAATAAAGTTAAAAACAGTTTTTAAGAGTTTGCATCTATAATTTTTAAGAGGTTGACGTTTTTAATGTGTTTGTTCCTACCTAACACTTAAAATTTTAAAGCACAAAATTTAAAGTTTCCATATTTGCTCAATTACTACCCATAAAGTTCCAATCATTTTATTAGATTTAGCATTAAGTAACGAGTAAGATTCTTAAATGCTGACGGTAGCCACACAAATTGGTATGTGATTAGATTTCAGGCTTAAAACAGGCTTCCCTAAGTATCTGGGTACTTCCCTCAATAGTCACATTAAACAACTAACTTTCCTAATTATTGTACCTTGTTATACAATTCAAAATACCAATTAAATATTTTATATGTTTTAAAACTAAGCTCCTATCTACCACAATTCCTACCTCTACCTCTTAGGGTCTTCTAAGGTAAATTTTGCTTTAAACCAGTGCTTCTTCACTGGGAGGAAATTTTGCTCCCAGAGGCAAAAAACAAAAAAAATAAGTTTTGGCAACGTCTGGAGACGTTTTGGTTGTTGTAACTAGGAGGTGGAGGAGCGGAGGTGCTGCTGGCATTGGTGGGCAAAGGCCAGGGATGCTGTTATACACACCCTACAATGCACAGGGCAGCCCCTATAACAAAGAATACTCAGGCCCAAAATGTCAACAGTGCCTCTGTTGGGAAACCCCATTCTAAACTGAAACAAGTAAATTTGCAAACACAGCTGACACCTTCAAAAAAACAATTGCCAAGTAAGTAATTCAAAGTTCACTAAGCTTTGTTATTGGTATAGAGATCCAGACATAATAAAAGTTGCTCTTCATACCATTAAAATGATGATCTATTAATCATTAATGCATGAAGTTGCAGGCAAGAAGGGCAAAGAGTACTTTCCCTACCTAAGCAATTAATGATTGCTTAAAAAATGACCATTTCAGGAGACAAAGAAAGGAAGAAAGAAGACAGTGATATTCTTGACAGTTTCCTAGGGTGCTTATATTTTCAAAGACAAACATCAAGTTTTTCTGCCCTCCGTCGTTAGATTTTTAGCCGGATAAAGTTTAAAATGAAATAGAAGAAACAAGTTAACCACATGGTACTAGTTGGTAGAATAATCCTGGACCAAAACACATTACTAAAGTGTCCGCTGAAACTCCGATGTTTACCTGGCAAAAGGACCGGTTCCAGTTTTTTAATCTTCGGTTCCGAATTAATCTTATCGTCAGTCTGAAATACATTAGCAAAATAAATCAAGATCAAAACTTTTCCTCCCCCGTGAGATACCAAAGCAAATTTTGTTTTCTAAGTGATGACACATGCAACAGACACATATTGCTCCCGCCCCCTTAAAATCTTTCACATGTTCTACCAGATCTTTTCAAGATCTGTTCAGTATCGATTGGGGAGCCTGACAAAAATATGAAAACGGCCGATGCCGTTTCCAGGTGTTCACATTTATGACAGGTAACCTCTTCACCAGGTGCCCACAAACGATGCACTCATGCTGGCGGCCACCGCGCGGACAATCGCCAGGCGAAGAGCTAAATAAGTCCGACTCCAAACACTACCCACACACGGCAAAACTACGGATCACAGGTCTCCGGGCGGAGAAAGGCTGTGGCGAAGTTTTACAAGTTTCCACCGATCCAGTGGGGGCTCCGGAGAAGGTGCGTTTCCCCGCGCCGGGGCTCTGGCAATCGCACGGCTGGGGATAGGGAGACCCGGGGAGCCTCCCGGGGGGGTCGGCCCCGGCGGCTCCCCGGAAGCGCCAAGGAGAGGAGCGCTCTCGAGGAGGGGGTTGTTTACCTGGGGCGGCGGCAGGAGGTAGGACCTGAAGGTGGGTCTGGGCGGCTTGAGGGAGAACATGGTGCCGCCGCCTTTTCGCCCCCGCCGGGTCGCAACCCGGGACCCGCCGCGGGCCAGCGGTAGCGCCGACGCCTCCCGACGCCCGCGGGCTCAGAGCTCCCCGTGCGGCCGCCCAGGCCCCGTCTGCGGCCAGCCGGCCCGGGCGGACTGACGGGCGGGGACACGGCGGAGCGCCCGCCCGAGCGGGGAGGAGCCGGGGCAGAGTTGGGTCGACTCGGGCGCCTGGGCCCATCCCCGGAAGGGGCCCGGCGCCCCGCCCCGAGAGACGGTGCGCGCGGGGTCGGCGGCCGGCCGCTCCCGGCCTCTAGGCCGCGCTGGTCCCGGAACGCAAGACTCGCGCCGCCCGCCTGCTGCCGGGACCTTCAGGGAGCGCGCCGGGGGGAGCGAGGCTCGGCAGCCATCTTGAGAGGACAGCTGGGGAGGGCGCTCCTACGGCGGCCCGCAGGGCTCACTGGGGCCCACAGGGACCTACGGCGGCCCGCGGGAGTCATGGCTGTAGCCGGAGGGGCCGGCGACCTTGGCTCAGAGCTCTCTCGTTTCCTGGCACAGCTCCCTTGACGGCGGCTCATTAGACACCCAGCTCGCGCGAGCATTGTGGTTTTAAGTCGTCGGGAGGAGCCCAGGCATGGGGAAAGGGATTCTGGTGCCCCGGATTCAGCCAGTCACACTGTGCGTCCAGCATGTGAAGGAACCGCACTGGAAAAGTGGACCAGTGCTGCCAGCAGCGACCACTATTAAACGTCTAGCGCAGTCTGGATAAAGCTCCCTTAAAGGTCCTACAGTTTGGGAAGATTGTCTTCCATCATCCCGTCTGTTGTCTGCGCAAAGCTTTGAGACTGGGATATCCTACCAAGCTGAGCTGACTGCTGATTTCCATGGGATGTTGAGACCAGCGTGGGCCTAGGGACTGACATGACATTGGCAGGCAACCCAGACTCCTCAACTTAGTTTATTAACTTTGACCCTCCTTATTAAAATTTAATGTGGATAAAAGATATTAAAAAAGTTAACGTCCTTTCTTTTCTCACCCATCCTCACAGGTAAAGATATCTAGTGAGCAGATAAATGATCAAAAACCCAGCAAGAGTGAGGCACTAGCAGTGTGGGGCCTTCATTAGGCAAAGGAACAAAAAATCCGCCTGTTAATTTTGCAGTTAACAATTAGCAGATGAATTTAAGCATATCGAGCACAGGGCATTTCCTAACTCGAAACATATTTCTGAACTGAAGCAGCCTTTGGTGGAGGGGGGCTAGTGATGTATCACTTTGGTGAATCTGTTAGTTGAGAGTTGATCCTTCTTTTGCTCTGAAGAATAAACCCCTAATCCAGCATTTTATAACTAATGTCACAAGGAAGCTCCAGTATGACCATATGAATCATAATCATACTGACAAGTGTTGCTAATTGAAACATTAAAAAAAATTTGAGATTCAGAAGTGTGCTTTTTCTCTGAAAATAATTTATCCTGGATTTAGAACACTACTGATTTTTCCTGTTAGTTTGTTTGGGTAACACATGATTTCATTTGCTCAGGAACCACAATTGTACTTTAAAATGTTAAGTTCTTTGGGTTATTATGGGTGTTAACACTGTGCATACACATTTAAAAATTTTTATGAATAGTCTGATTTTTCTACCGTAAATGGATTTAAAAAAAAAAAAACCAAACTCATGCAATAAAGATCAGATTTGGGGTTACCAGAGGCAAGGGATAGGGGAGGGGAATTGAAGAAAGGTGGTCAAAAGGTGCACACTTCCAGTTACAAGATAAATAAGTACTAAGGATGTAATGTATAGCATGATGCCTATAGTTAATACAACTGTATGATATATAAGAAATCTGTTAAGACAGTAAATTCTATTAGTTCTCATCACAAGAAAAAATAATTTGCTTTCTCTTCACTGTGTCTGTATGAGATGATGAAATGCTCCTAAACTTAATGCAGTAATCACTTCACAATATATGTAAGTCAAACATTATGCTATATGCTTTAAACTCGTAGGTCAGTTATATCTCAAAACCAGAGCAAACTGGTACAGCCATTCTGGAAAACAGTATGGAGGTTCCTCAAAAAGTTGAAAATATCACTGCCCTGTGACCCAGCAATTGTGCTACCAGACATTCATCCAAAAGATACAAGATTACTGATTCAAAGGGGGCACATGCACCTCAATTTTATAGCAGCACTATCAACAATAACCAAATTATGAAAATACGGAATATTACTCAGCCATCAAAAGAATGAAATCTTGCTATTTGCCATGATGTGGATGGAACTAAAGTGTATTATGCTAAGCGAAATAAATCAATAAGAGAAAGACAAATATCATATGATTTCACTCATGTGGAATTTAAGAAACAAATGATGAACTTATGGGAAGGAAAGGGAAAACAAAATAAGATAAAAGCAGAGAGGGAGGCAAACCATAAGAGACTCTTAAATATAGAGAACAAAAGGGTTGCTGGAGGGGAGGTGGGTAGAGAAATGAGCTAAATAATTGATGGGTATTAAGGAGAGCACTTGTGATAAGCACCAGGTGTTATATGTAAGTGATGAATCACTAAATTCTGCCCCTGAAACCAATACTATGCCATATGTTAACTAACTTAAATTTAAACAAAATCTTGGAAGGAAAAAAAGGGGGGGGGTGGATTTTTTTTTTCCAATGAATATTCTCCAAGTAATATGTGAGTTTTTCTTTAAAGTTCAGTGACTTACTCTGTGATTTGGGTTTTGCCATATTGGTTTTCTTAGAAACTACAACTCTAATATGTGACCCTACAATAGAAAAATAGAAAAACTTTTTGGTTTCCAGATTTTTTTATTGACCTAACCCTAAATTTTATGACATTTTCAGATACCTAATTATATTGTTCTGCTTGCGCCACCATAATAAAATATTACAGACTGTATGCTGAAACAACAGAAATTTATTTCTCACGGTTCTAGAGGGTGGAAAGTCCAAGATCAAGGCATAGACAAGATAGGTTTCTCCTAAGAGTTCTTTGACTTGTTTGCCAACAGTGGTTGTGTTTTCATATGCCCAAGGTGGGGAAAAGAAAGAGAGAGAGGATGTGCACTCTGGTGTCTCTTCTTTTAAGGGCACTAATCCTGTTGGATCAGAATTCCACCCTTTATGATCTCATTAAGCTTAATTACTTCCTACAGGCCCTATCTCCAAATGTAGTCACATTTAGGGGTCAGGGCTTCAACATATGAATTTGGGGAGGATACAGTGCAGTCCATAGCACTAGTCTTAAGGCTTCTATTCAGCCGTGACCTCCTTGATACTTTGACTACAACCTTCTTTTGACTCTAATGCCACTCTTTTGTCCTATTTTTATGACTCTGTTTCCATGATTGGTCCTATCATGGGGGATAGTGGTATTCCCTACAGATCATTTCCTTTCCCCTATGAAGAGAAAAAAAAAAAAAAAAAGCTGACATTTCTTGAATACCTATTAGGTGCTAGGAATTTTATATATTTATTCAGTTACCAAATTTGTATGAGTGCTACCTTTGTGCTAAAACAAAACAAAATAACTATTCAGGTCACCAAGAAGACAAAGTTCCTACTTTCATGGCATTATGAGTAGAAAGATATATACAAAAATGGATATATAGTATGTTTGGTGGTAATAAGAGCCATAAAACATGGGAAGAGGATGAGAATTCTAGTTTGTGATGGTAGGTGAGGTGTGGTCATGGGCAAGATGACACTTGAGCAGAGAGTGACCAAAGAAGTGAAGGAGTAAGCCAGGTAGAAATCAGGAGGAAGAGCTTGGGGACAGAGGGGAGAGCAGCGCAAATGTCCTGAGGTGAGAGGGTGACTGGTATGTTTGAGGCCAGTGCAGCTGATGCATCCCTACTCCACTGGGAGAGGAAAGTCAGAGAGAAAGAACAGGCCAGATCTCATAGGGCCTGAAAGCTGAGAAAACCTTTTGCAATATTTTAAGCTAAGAATGACATAATTCTGGCTGACATTTTAAAAATAATCACTCCCATTGCTGTGGGAGTACAGCATGGTAGAAACTGAGAGACTAGCTGGCAACTATTAGAATAGTTCAGATAAAAGAAGGTGATGGTGGTAGCAGTGGAAAAAGGGAAGACATGGTTATGCATAATGTCTACAAAACTCTCCCATTGCCTGGGTACGTGGGCCTTTAAGATGACTATTAAGTGGTTTAAACAATCTGTTTCTTGAGGGGAGATTCTGGGGGAAATGATAGCGGCATTATTGCTTGGTCTCCACATAAAAAAAGACAAAGAAACTCTAAAACAAAAACAAACCCATGGATGACATCTACAACCAATCTAAATGAAACAATATTCTCATGATCTCCAGTATGCAGGTAAGTGAGAACAAAGCAATAGCAGTCACAAGATCTTTATGGTATCAGCAAAGGGAATCAGTGAGTCATCTGGAGAATTCCAAAATAGCTAAAAGGTATTCACTGGAAGGCCCAGCCAGTCAAGTTGAGAATGAAGGGGTGTTTGTTCTCTCCAACATCATGAGAGTGCAGGGGTCTCATGGTAAGGTCTGAAGAGATTGGAACAATATAGCTGTAGGAACTCTTGAAACTGACCTACCAGCACTTCCTTAGGAAAGGACCCACACTGAGGACAAACTGCTGGGCATGGAAACAAAAGTGAACCAGATAGAGACAAAGAGAAGAGAAGGTCTGAAAAAAATGAAGGACCAGAAAGTCTCCAAAAGTAAGCTGACTTAAAAAATTTTAAGACCACACTGTGAAAACAGAAAAGATTCTCTGTGAAGCAAGACAAGCTATCCTGGAAACTGCTTTGTTCAAAAAGTTCAAGAAAACCCATTTCACATAAAAATAAGCAATAGGAAAGTAAGGAAGTCAAATCCTATAGAAGACTACTGTAGTGAAAAAGAGAATAAGAACAGAATAGCACTTCTATACACAATAAAAGCAGACCAGAAAGATATACCCACAGGAAAGATCAACTTTTAAGCACCCCCCTTAAAAGAGACATGAACGAACCATATAAATTGGAGTTAGAAACAATCAAAATGAAATGAACAAACTCAGAATGAATTAGAAATAAAAAAATTACTTTGGAAATGAAGACTAAAATACACTCAAGAGTTAGTAAGTACAAACTGAGAACAAACTGAGGGTTGATGGGAGGTGGGAGGGAGGGGAGGGTGGGTGATGGGTATTGAGGAGGGCACCTTTTGGGATGAGCACTGGGTGTTGTATGGAAACCAATTTGACAATAAATTTCATATATTGAAAAAAATTAAAAAAAAATAAAAAGTAAGTACATATGATTACAGTAAGTACATTAAGAGAAGTGGAAGATGAAATGGAGGAACATTTTATTTTATTTTTTAAGTGTTTATTTTGAGAGAAAGAGACAATTATAGCATGTATGCATGTGAGCAGGGGAGGGGCAGAGAGAGTGGGAGAGAGAGAATCCCAAGCAGGCTCTGCACTGTCAGCACAGAGCCCCACGTGGTGGCCTGATCTCATGAACTGTGAGATCATGACCTGAGCCCAAATCAAGAGTTGGACGCTTAACTGACTGAGCCACCCAGGCACCCCAGGAGGAAGATTTTAAAAATCAATGAAGATGGAATTTAAAAAGATCAGAGATAAGGTGGCAAACATTGAAGATAAGCAAAGGAGATCCAGCATACAGGTAATAGGAGTACCTGGGGGGGGGGGGGGGTGGGGGGGAAAGGAGGCAGGGATTAGGAAACAGAACAAATACTACAAACTAGGCTTTAAGAAAACCTCCTTGAAATTAAAAAAATATATATGTATTTGAAACTATGCACTGAGAGAACACACTGCACCTGAGAAAATTGACTTCGAATTATCAAAACTAAGACACGTTCTTGTAAAACTAGTGGACTTTAAAGGAAAAACAATGCAAATTTCCTTGGGTATCTGGACAAAAAGAGCAAGTGATTTTTAAATGAAAAAGAATTAGATAATCCTTAGACTTCTTGGCAGCAATGCTTTATTCCAGAAGAAAATGAAGCAACGTATTTAATGTACTCAAGGAAAGAAAATGTGAGAATATGATAATTGCAAGGGATTGAAACACATAGATATGTTAAAATCCATGAGGTAATGATGTGGTTATGCACACACACATATATATACACATATTTCAATCTACTGGTCACCATTAGAGGATGATAGGGAATCAATTCAATATCCTAATAACTGACAAATAAATGGGAAAAATCAATCATTGTCCTTGCTGTATGGTATGGACCATACTACCGTGAAACCAAATAGCAGGTGAAAGGAATCATTTCTTCATGAAGTATTCTAACTGATAAAAGAAAAAGATATAGGGTAGATTATTATGATTTTCAGCTTGCTATGAATTAGGGATCTAGGCAGCATCAACAGCCACAGACATCTCCAAAAGAGAGGCAAATAGACATATGTGCCTCATGAGGAAGGGACACCACCCAAATAGCCTTGCTAAAAGAATTGAATCTGAGCCTGAGTAAGCTCTGAATTCTGCCAACTTGCAGAAGCAATGAAACGTGTCAAACTGCATATGAATATTCAACCAGTAAAATTCAGATTGCAGGAAACTTTGCAAGACAAATGGCCCATGTTCTTCAACAGGTAGATTGTAAAGAAGAGAAAGGGATGGGGGAGATTTGGAAAGTGAAAAAAAAAAAGAGAGCAAGACTCAACTATAGCACTAAAGGACATTCAGGTGATGAAGCTATAATGAAATGCAAGTGTGGTGATTTTAAAGCATGCCTACAAAATTTTAAACACTCCTCCCATTTGGGAGCCCTCCCTTTGAATCTGGACTGGCCTTAGTGACTCACCTGTAACCAAAAAAAAAAAAAAAAAAAAAAAAAAGGCAATGGAAGTGACTCTGCATGACTTCTGAGGCTAGGTTATAAAAAACAATGACATTTCCTCCTTGCTCATGGGGACACTCACTTTGGGAGCCCTGAACTATTTTGTAAGAAACATGATTTTTATGAGGCTGCCATGCTGTGAGAAAACCCAGGCCACATGGAGAGGCCATACATAGGTCCTCTGGTGGACAGTTCAAGCTGAACTTCAGATCCCAGCTGACAAACAGGATCCACCCCCAGACACATGAGGGAAGATGCTTCTAGATGACGTCAGCCTTAAGAGGTTGAATCACCTCCAGGCACTGAGTCTTCCCAGTTCAAACACTGTGAAATAGAAACTGGAATGCTGTAGCCTGTTTGCACTAGTTTGCAGAGCCAATTGTTAGTATCTTTTCCCAACTCCACATTCAGTGATGTCACATGGGTAGCTTGAAGTTAGTCATGGTAGGAATATTTGCCCCACAGAAGTGAGCAAATACTACAAATCGGGGCATTCATCTGTGCCTTATCTGAATTTCTGACCTACAATATCTGTGAGCATAATAAAACAGGTGTTTTAAGCCACCTAGTTTCAGAATCATCTTTTTTTTTTTTTTTTTTTTTTTACAAGGAAGTGGCTACTATAAATAGAGAGTGGTCACTTTTGTGGGGAAGAAGGTGGTTGAGATTGCAACTTGTGAAACTTTGGAGCAGCTGGAAATTCTATTAATATGGGTGGTGATTATAAAAATGCTCATCTTGGGGCGCCTAGGTGGCTCAGTTGGTTAAGCATCCGACTTCGGCTCAGGGCATGATCTTGCAGCTCATGAGTTCAAGACCTGCGTCAGGCTCTGTGCTGGCAGCTTGGAGCCTGGATCCTGCTTCAGATTCTGTGTTTCCCTCTCTCTCTCTGCGCCACCCCACTCACACTCTGTATCTCTCAAAAATAAATAAACATTAAAAAATTAAAAAAATAAAGATGCTCATCTTAAAATAATTAAGTCATATATTTGTTATGTGTGATTTCCTGTGTCTTTTATTTTATAATAAACATTTCTATAAAATAGTCCTTTTTATGTTGGAGATAGTAGGGTGATGACTTCATTTGTCTTTATTTCCAATATATATTCAGCAAAATGCATTTTTCTAGCTCTGTGTGTGTGTGTGTGTGTGTGTGTAAGCTCTATGCCCGACATGGGGCTTGAATTCATGATCCTGGGGTCAAGAGTTACATGCTCTATTGACTGAGCCAGCCAGGCAACCCCAAAATGCATTTTTGATATGGAATAACTCTAAGACAATGCTAAGAGTTAAATTTAAAAATTTTGAAATCTAAATTGTGTAAACCTATAGGAGCCTCCTGGTAATAAATGTATATATTCAGAAAATAAGCAATTGTACAGTCTCAAAGGAGAGAACCCCTTATATGAGTTCAATTCTTACTCCTCTTGATCAAAGTAAAAAATGAGCTTACTTTAAGCTTATACAAATATAACTTTTATGCGTGTGCCAGAATTTATAGGATATAGAAATAAAGCCTTCTTAGTACATTTCTTACTGTGTTTTACATAGAGCAGAAATACACTCCTAATTTATTTACTAAGACAGTTTTATACTAAATGTTTTGAACATACACATGTTCCTATTTTAATTGCCTTAGATATTGCTAGATTTTTTATTAAATATAATTTATTGTCAAATTGGTTTCCATACAACACCCAGTGCTCATCCCAACAGGTGCCGTCCTCAATGCCCATCACCCACAGATATTGCTAGATTTGATCAGATTGGAAATTAGTTCCTAACATTCAGTTCCCTGTATTTAGCAAAATTAGAATGACTGTGTAATAATAATATAATAAATAGGCTTGCACGGTGCCCTACATAAGGGGCCCTCAATATTTGAGCTGTACTAAGTTGGTAGAACATGTAAATAGCAATATGGTTTGATTTCAGGTGTTTGAGAAAGGTGCCTGCCACAGGTAGTGAGATTTCACCATTAAAATGTACTTCCTTGGGGGCACCTCGGTGGCTCACTCGATTAAGCAACCGAGTTCAGCTTGGGTCACGATCTCACGGTTCGTGGGTTTGAGCCCTGCATCGGGCTCTGTGCTGACAGCTCAGAGCCTGGAGCCTGCTTCCGATTCTGCACCTCCCCTGCTCGTGCTCTGTCCTTCTCTGTCTCTCAATAAATAAATAAATGTTAATAATAAAAAAAGAAGAATGTACTATTTAAAGACAAATATCACATCCCTTTCAGCCAACACCTCTACAGGAGTCAGAGTCACAAATCTCATGAGATTTATGGGCCTGGACTTGGCCCCATACCTGAGGCAAGGTAGGAGAGACCTCAGAAAAGGCAGGGGTGGGGATTTGTAATGAATGGAGAGGTGGAGAATTCCAAACATAAGCTTTGCCTTCTTCAGACCCACTCTGTTGAGCTGTCGTAGGTTCTCCAGCTTACTGTGAGAAGACTTTTTTTTTTTCTAGAATGTGGCAAAGGGCTGAAAGTTTTCTTGGCATAGACACACACACACACACACACACACACACACACACACACACACACACACGGTTAAGGAATGAAATAAATTGTAATGGGTTAAGCACTGGGTTAAGTAACACATGCAGTAGGATGGATTAAATAGTCTTGATGTAGCGGTGGCTTTATTTATTAAATAATTGTTATCATTTCTTAGATTTCAAAGCCCCATCACCCATGCAATGATATACCATTACTTTTTTGACAAATTCAGCCCAGTTCAGGGATTCTGATCTGATGATTACAATTTCAGTCTCATTTATGTGTTAATTATCTCTGATCCCTACCTTTGCATAACTACAGTGAATCTCTCTCTCTTTCTCTCTTCCCTTTCTGGTTTATGACCATGTGACAGTCTGAGTCTCATATGAGAATGGATATAGTGGTAATTTTGTGATTATCCCCATTTCTGTCTGATCCGCCTACTCCCATGAGGCACTTCCACTAAAGTAACAGTAGGCATGTAACTCCAGGCATGAGGCTGACCTGATCTGTGTGCTCCAGAGACTCCCTGAGACCTCCCAAGAGATGCCGTTGCAAGATGGTGAGGGCCCAGGATCCAACTCTTAACTTCTGTGAATGTTACTGGCCTCTGCACTAGCCAGAGAAGATCCTTTTCTGTTTCTCTCTGCCCCTGTTTGTTTAATCAAGAGTGGTGGTGATAGACAATAGCCAAAGTATGGAAAGAGCCCAAATGTCCATTGATGGATGAGTGGATAAAGAAAATGAGTGGATAAAGAAAATTTGATTGCTGAGTATTACTCAGCAATCAAAAAGAATGAAATCTTGCCATTTGCAACTACATGGATGGAACTGGAGGGTATTATGCTAAGTGAAATTAGTCGGTCAGAGAAAGACAAAAATCATACGACTTCACTCATATGAGGACTTTAACAGACAAAACACTTGAACATAAGGGAAGGGAAACAAAAATAATATAAAAACAGGGGGGACAAAACAAAGGAGACTCATAAATATGGAGAACAAACTGAGGGTTGCTGGAGGGGTTGTGGGAGGGGGGATGGGCTAAATGTGTAAGGGGCATTAAGGAATCTACTGAAATCATTGCTTCACTAGATACTAACTAATTTGCATGTAAATTTTAAAAAATAAAAACTAAGTTAAATCAAAAATAACATAAAATAAAATAAAAAAAAGAAAAGAAAAAAAAAGTGGTGGTGATAGGGTAACCTTGAGGGTTCCTAGAGAGTGGCCCCTGACCTGACACCATGGGGAGCCCTGGAGTATGGTAGGTCTTTGAACTTAACAAGTTGAAGCACAACACCTTATATTCTCAGCCATGAATGGTCTCTGTGGTTCTCAACAATTCCCACCTTGATAATGTATCTTTCAGATTTTAGACATAGCTTTGCACAAACCATTGAATAGACAGAGGTACAGTTTATTTGTTTTTGCTCTCAAGGACTCCATGACAACAGGAAAATGCACATTGGATACTTTATTTTTACACATTAACAAAACTCTTGGTCACCCTAAACTATTACAATGTGATCTTTGATATAATTGTGTACTTTTTGTCTTCACTGTGTTATTGTAAAACATAAAACGTTAAAACAGAAAACAAAAACCCATAAAAAAATGATGCTAATGACTCATTTCCAGTTCTTGTACCTCACAATTTTTTCTTCTCTCCCACTCCTTTTTTTCTTTTTTCATATTTGCTTTCTCTTTTCATTTTTCTTTCTTACC
Source organism: Puma concolor (assembly GCF_028749965.1). Classification (NCBI taxonomy): domain Eukaryota; kingdom Metazoa; phylum Chordata; class Mammalia; order Carnivora; family Felidae; genus Puma; species Puma concolor. The sequence continues at coordinate 127,988,894 of NC_141672.1, read as the reverse complement.
TAGTGGCTCACTGCTTTAGTCACCTATTGGTGGCACCCAAAGGCATTTCTTAGGCTACTTGGTGACCCTCAGAAATAAAAGAGATTGGAGAAACTTTTACTGATTAAGCAATTTATCTTGACTGGAATATTGTCACTTTCATCTGATGCTACTCCAACTAAAAACAACTTAAGTTTACTAACATATGCTAGCAAAATAATACTTTACGTTTACTGAATTAAATTTTAAATCTTAAGTCCAAACTGCCAAACATTTATGATGAAAACGTTTTCAGAAATTGATGATGTTAGATGACCAAGGTGGTATTCATCAGTGGTTTTGATTTAAAAATCAAAGAAACAAAACATGTTAGCATTGAGTTTCTGTGGAAGTTTTCTCTTGGTTAGCCTTCTGCTCTTCTGTTGTAATTCCAGACACAACCACTAAGTTACTTACACTGCTGGCGTGTCCAGATCTGTCTAGTGTGCCCTGAATGGCTTTAGCTTTCCTAGGATGGCCATGTAAACTTTTTGACCTTAAGGATGGAAATCCCATAGTTTGGTCTGGCTTCACAGACAGTAAATTTTCCTTTTCAGTTCTGTCAGTTACAGTTAGAGATAAATGAGAGATTTGAGGGACTATTTCAGAAACACAGTTTTCATCTTCAGTGTCTGTAAGTTGCTCTTTATGCTCGGCTTGCATTGCAGCTTCTGACACAATGTAAGGGATATCTGTACTTCGAGAACGTGTGATCTTTTGAACTTGATATTTCCATTCTGTCGTCCAGTGTTGAACTGTAGAGGGTCCTGCTGGGTCCATGATTGAACTGTATTCTGTACTCCTGTTGTTAACCCCGCTGACCAGTTTTCGTCCACGGGAATATACAAAGCTTCTGGACTTCATTGTTTTATAAGCACTGAACGTTTCATCAGGGCGATAGCGTGTCAATTTTGCTTCTTGTAGGGGATAGGAAATTGTGCCCTCTATCTGTGTTGTCTCCACTGTTAGCTGACGGTTCTGAAAATCTGATTTGTTCTGTCCATGCATAACATCTGTTTGATTTACACTTGGGGGAATGGTTTCTTCCCTTTTAGAGTCTGCCTGCTTTCCATCATCTTCGGCTGAGATCCCAATATCTGGACCTAATTTCAGCTCTGAAGAGTTCTTTATGTTGTCTACTGCAAGTTGACTGCAGTCAGGTGTTGCTGGTGGGCTTGTGCTGGGTAAAAGGTGAAGGCTATCTTGACGCTCTGGTACTAGATGCATTTTTGACTCCTTGTCTTCCTTCATTCGGAAGGAGCAGGCTTTCCTCCTGAATCCTGTCCCTGGTGGCATTGAGAGATCCTCGTACAGCAACTCCTCTCCGTTAAAATGATATCTGTACATGCTATAACCATCGGCGCTATTGATACTGCTTTGTCTTAGAAGGTAAGTTGCATCACATTCAGAAGAAGCTCGGGACCGCGCCTGGATCAGGTCGGACTTGTCAATTCCTGCGAGATTTTCAAGAGCATTCACCATCCTGTTCGACAGTTCTTCCAGTTGAGAAAGGCGAAGGTCCACAGTCTGTAGGGAAGTTTTCATAAAATTTTCTCTTTCGTTGATTTCTTCCAATCTCATTGACATATTTTCAACTCTGGTGAACATAAAGGAACATAAAAGTTAAGCTGAGATTAACTAAAAATTAAAAAGAAAAATACAATGTGATTAGTGTTATATGCTTTTCCAGGCTTTTGAGAATCATGGAGCTCACTGGGCATATTTTCAAACTTCATACTGCTTCATACTTCAAACTACTAAAAATGAGTATGAGCTCATATATGGATCTTGAGAAACTTAACAAAAGACCATGGGGGAAAGAATGGGGGAAAAAAAAGTTACACAGAGGGAGGGAGGTAAACCATAAGAGACTCTTAAATACAGAGAACAAACTGAGGGTTGATGTGGGTGGGGGAGAGGGGCAAATGGGTGATGGGCATTGAGGAGGGCACTTGTTGAGATGAGCGCTGGGTGTTATATGGAAGCCAATTTGACAATAAATTATATTAGAAAGAATAAAAATAAAAATGACTGCAAGAGCCTCAGAAAGTAATAGAAATACAGTTAACACATAGTGTATATACTACTTACCATTCATGGTTGTGTCTTACGTATTCATTAGTAAGTGCTTTCTGAGGTACTATTCTAGGCTGGTTTAATCCTCACAACAGCCTGAGATAGGCACTGTTATCAGCATCCCCATTGTACAAATGAGGAAATCGAGTCATAGTGTAAATAATTTGTCCAAGGTGAGCTGTGGAGCTGTACACGGTGTATCTCTAGCATCTGCTTCAGCTTTGGTCTCTTAGTGGGCATATCACATTGCCTCCGAGAATAAAAGAAGATACTAGCACTTAGATTTTTGAGGTTTGATTTAGCTGTCAGCAATTAATGGTTATGTTGACAAAAATAATTGAAATCCTTATTTGAAGTTCAGGGGATTCAGAAGATGAATTGTTCATAATTAGGTACAGATTATCAGATAGTTTACTCAAGGGACAAGAGGTCATTTAATTATCTGAAGAATACCACTAACTTTAAATTGTTTATTATATTTAACAGTTAGTGTTCCCTTAATGGGTTTTTTAAAAAAGATTGTGGTAGATTACAAATACCTGCTGCCAGATTTTTAACTCGTAGAAGATCAGGCAACAACTTATGAAATCAAAACCTGCTGGTATAGACTATGTTTTATATTTCAAGAATATGTACAGCATGAGGGTGCCTGGGTGGCTCAGTCAGTTAAGTGTTTGACTTTTGATTTCGCTCAGGTCATGATCTGACAGTTCGTGAGTTCGAGCCCCACATTAGGCTCTGTGCTGACAGGTTGGAGCTTGCTTGAGATTCTCTCTCCCTCTCTCTCTGCCCCTCCCCCACTTGTGTGCTTGCTCTCTCTCTCTCTCTCTTAAAGTAAAAACTTAAAAAAATAATATGTACAGTATGAATTTTTTCAACTGGTTCATGAAATTAATTCTAAGGGCAGTGGGTCATGCCCAGGACCTAGCACTGTCTTCTAAAAGTTGAATTTGCCCCCAGGACATGGTGAGGGTGGGCAGTAGGGATTGTGGCTCCCAATTGGAAGCCTCTGGGCCCTCTGAACCAGCAATATGGTGATCTGTTCCAGCAAGTTCATCCCTGGGTGGAGATCAACACTTTGGTCTGATGCTGTCATGCTTTGGTTTTTTCCCACCCTCTGATCTTTTCTTAGAAACACACAGGCAGTCTCCAGGGTCACTGAGTTTGCACTGAGTCTGTTTCTAGCAGGTCCTTGCTACCTTCTGTACATATCCTCATAAATCCTCTCACTGTTCTCCTTACTTTGCTCTTACCCACTTGCTGAGCGCCTGCTGCTCTTCTCTGCACTGAGTTTCTGCTCTCTGACTACATCTCCTGTGCTTTCCTCACTCCCAGCTACCTCTGCAGTTACCCTCCCTACATTCTTCCAGAACTGCTTTTGTTAATGCTGTGCTTCCGTTGGCCACTTTGACAGCTGCGCTCTGATGTGTGGGAGGGTCCTTGGCTATTCTGGACTTCTTTTTGTGGGGAAAAGACTATTTATATGTCCCCTAGGAAACCACATCATTTGAGCAGGAAGGGTCTGGCTTCCTGGAAATTTGCCACTAGGAGGACCAAATTCACTGTGTATGAGACGTCCTGACTCTCGTACCACAGACACTGCAGGTTCTAAAGGTTCTCACTCCTCTTGCATTTTGGCCACTGACAGAACTTTTGGTATTTACGTTACTTCAAGTAAGACTCGGTTTTCTCTGTTAAATGTATGTCTCCTTGCTCGCTTCAAATCTGTTATCATTGATGAATCCTTTTGTGTTAAAATCCACAATCTCCTCTGTAAAGTCAAACTTGAGATCCTTTAACAAATACTACATTAAGAGCTAATACAGCTGCACAAACTTTGAAAAATACGCACTGGCAAAATATAGACACGTAACTTTCCTCTCAAATCTTTTATAATTCTCTGCCTATGTTTTGCTTGTATTGCCTAATTCAGATAACACCATTGCCAGCCACTCATACATAAAAGGGAAACTTGCTGTTTGAGACAATATGGATGGACCTAGAGGGTGTTATGCTAAATGAAGTAAGTCGGACGGAGAAAGATAAATATCATATGATTTCACTTATATATAGAATCTAAAAACAAAACATGTGAACAAACAATAAAGCAGAAACAGACCCCTACATAGAGAGAACAAACTGTGGTGTTACCAGAGGGGAGGAGGAAGGAGGATGGGCAAAATGGGTGAAGGACAGGAGGAGGTAAAGAGTGAATAAGTCAAGGAGATGAAAGGTACTGCATAGGAATATAGTCAGTGGTAGTATACTAGTGTTGTGTAATGACAGATGGTAACTACACTGTGGTGAGCTACAGAGTTGTCAAATCACCATTGTGCACCTAACACTAATGTAACATTGTGTGTCAACTACACTTCAACAAAAAAATATAAAGGAGGCCTCTGAGTATTTAGTCTCCCTTACAGTAACTCTGCGTTCCTACTTCTCTAACCCCTTGCCCCCTGCACTGAATAAATTACCAAGCTCTGGGGTAGGACTCCCCTGTAGGTGTCTTTAAATATCCTGGCATCCCTACTGCCACTCCCTTAGTTCAAACTGTGGAAGAAACAATGTTTCACGATGTGGCTCCGATTAAGGAAAAATTAATAGATACTTATTTCAGGCTTGTAAACAACTGCAGCATTTTGGAGACAACAGTTTAAACAGCTATCCCACATCAAGGGGCGGCTATACCAAATCAAGGTGTGCTGTATTGAGTTTTTATAGTATGTCTGAAAAGGAGAAAGAAAAGAAATGAGCTTAAGTTCACTTGTATCTGAAATGATAAACAAAAAGGGTGGATAATAAACTATCTCCTGTGTTAGCTATACTTTGTGACTTCCCACAGTTACTTAAGACTTTTCCAGACCTTAGCATCCCTATAAAGAGTGATTTCCATTTCAGATGGGGAAAGACAGGCTAGCTAGGAAACACTTTGACAAGAGTCCCATATCTGTTGACACGCTGAGTAGCAGAAAAACAAACGAGAGAAGTCTGTCATTTCTGATAGAGCTCGTAGCAAGATATGAACTTTCTTACTCTCTTAAGTCTTAATTTTGCTTTCCTTTCTGCACAGAGCGAAATATTTTTCAGCACAGCACAGAATACAAAGGTATTCTGAGGCTAAGTGATTTGCTTTTTTTTTTTAATTTATTTTTTTAATTTACATCCAACTAGTTAGCATATAGTGCAATAATGATTTCAGGAGTAGATTCCTTAATGCCCCTTACCCATTTAGCCCATCTCCCCTCCCACAACCCCTCCAGTAACCCTCAGTTTGTTCTCCATATTTCAGAGTCTCTTATGTTTTGTCCCCTTCCCTGTTTTTACATTATTTTTGCTTCCCTTAATGTTCATCTGTTTTGTATCTTAAAGTCCTCATATGAGTGAAGTCATATGATATTTGTATTTCTCTGATCTTTTTTTTTTAAGTTTATTTATTTTGAGAGAGACAGAGACAGTGTGAGTGGGGGAGAGGTAGAAGAGGAGCGAGCGAGCGAGTGAGCGAGTGAGAGAGAGAGAGAGAGAGAGAGACTCCTAAGCAGGCTTGGTGCTTCCAATGCAGAGCCCGATGTGGCGCTCGAACTTAATGAAACTCCAAGATCTTGACCTGACATGAAACCAAACCATTTAAGCCACCCAGGCACCCATGATTTGCTCTTAAAGACATATTTCTCACCTGACATATTTCTAATTTCATATCTAAAAATTTTTTTCTTTTAGAAATTTTCAGGCAGTAAACTATTTTTTTCTTCTGGTATTCAGTTGTATGAATCACCCGTTGTGTGACTTTAGGATGTAAAATGTGTTGATTTGATACATTTACATATGACAACGTGATTGCCACTGTAATGTTATCTGACACCTTTCTAATGTCACATAATTATCATTTATTTTTTGTGGTGGGAACAATCAAGATCTAGTTGTTTTTGCAATGCTTAAATTTATAATACAGTATCGTTGACTATAACCACTGTGTGGTACTTTAGATCTCCGGGACTTACTGGTTACAAGTTTGTGCCCTTAAACAACACGTCCTCAATTCCCGTGGTAACCCCTGGTAGCCACTTTTCTACTTTCTGTTTTTATGAGTTTGGCTTTTTCAGATCCCACATATATGCGATCATACAGAATTTCTCTTTCTCTGTCTGACTTATTGCACTTAGGCATAATGCCCTCAAGGTCCATCCATGTTGTCACAAATGTCAGGGTTTCCTTCTTTCTCATGGTTACATAATATTCCATTGTGTGTGTAAACCATGTCTTCTTTATCCATTCATCTGTTGGTAGACACTTGGGTTGTTTCCATATCTTGGGTATTTCAAATCGTGCTGCAATAAACACGGAAGTGCATATATCTCTTGGATATTCTGTTTTCATTTCTTTCAGATATATATCCAGGAATAGAATTCCTGGACCATCTGGTTGTTTTATTTTTAAATTTTTGAGGAGCCTGCATATTGTATTTCATAGTGGCTATACCAATAAGTTTTCGTCTCTCTAGGATAAATAGGAGTGGAATTGCTGGTTCATACAGTGAATGCATGTTTAACTTTATAAGAAGCTGCCAAACCATTGTTTAGAGTGGCTGCACCATTTTATAATCCCAGCAGCCGTGTAGGAGAGTTCCAGAAGCTCGGTGTCTTTGCTAGCACTTGGTATTGTCAGTATGTTTCTGTTTTAACTATTGTAATTTGTGTGTACAATTATCTCATCATGTTTTTTTAAAAATTAAAAAAAATTTTTTTTTATTTGAGAGGGAGAGAGAGAGAGTTGGGGAGAGAGGCAGAGAGAGAGAGAATCTTAAACAGGCTCCCCTCTCTGTGCAAAGCCCAACTTGGGGCTTGATCCCATGACCCTGGGATCATGACCCGAGCCGAAATCAGGAGTCATATGCTCAACTGACTGAGCCACCCAGGCACCCCTCATCACCATCACTCCTCATTTAATTTGCATTTCACTAATAGATAATAATATTGAGCATCTTTTTATGCACTTATTTGCCAAACTTAAGTCCTCTCTGGTATACCTATTCTCATATTTTGCCCATTTTAATAATTGGGTCGCTTTCTCCCATATTACTGAGTTTTGAAGTTTAGAAGAGTTATAGAAGTTGAAGTTCCAGAAGTTTAAGACTTCTAAGTATGTTGTTCAATAACAGTGGTAGAGTGGACATCCTTTGTTCTCAATTTTAAGGAGAAACCATTCAGTCTTCCACCATGTCAGCTGTGGGTTTTTTTTTTTTTTTTTTTTTTTTTTTTTTTTTGGTAAATGCCATTTATTAGATTGAGGAAGTTCCTCTCTGTTCCTAGTTTGCTGAGAGGTTTTCATTTTTTAAACTTTTATTCTTTTTTTCTTTCTTTTTTTTTTAAATCATGAATGGATGTTGAAATTTGTGGAAATGTTTTTTTCTTCACCAGTTGATATTATCATAGGTTTTCTTTAAACTGTTAGTACAGTGGATTACATGGATTTCCAAGTGTTGAACAGCCTTTCATTCCTAGGACAAACTCTACTTGGTTGTGACTAGACTCAACTTGCTAATATTTGTTGTGAAGTTTTATATCTATAATCATAAGGGCTATTGACCTATAGTTTTCTTCTTTGGTTCTGTCTTTGATTTTTGTATCAGGGTCATGCTGGCCTCAGAAATAAGTTGGGAAATGACTATATCATTTACTATAGATGTTATATTGGTTGTTCTAGGGACTACAAAGTAGATAGTAACATTTCACAGTCTACTTAGCATCAATATTTTACCACTTCAATTGGACTTAAAAACATTACCACAATATAGGTCCATTTTCTGCCTACCTTTTTATGCTTTGGTTGTCTTAGATATTACACAGACATATATTGAAAACCCCAACATTCCTTCATTCCTGATGTTCCAAGTTTACTTCTGGTATATGTTCTTCTGTCTGAAGGGGTTCTTTAAAAATTGTTATTATTTTATTTTTTTATTAAATTTTTAAAATGTTTAGTTATTTTTGAGAGAGAGAGGCAGAGTGTGAGTGGAAGAGGGGCAGAGAGAGAGGGAGACACGGAATCTGAAACAAGCTGTCAGCAGAGAACCCGACATGGGGCTTGGACTCATGAACTGCGAGATCATGACCTAGGCCAAAGTTGGACACTTAACTGACTGGGTCACCCAGGCACCCCTCTGAAGAGTTTCTTGCAGTAATTTTTTTAGAGCCCAACTGCTAACAATGAATTTTCTAAGAAGGTCTTTGTTACATATTCATTCCTGAAGAATTTTTGTTGGATATAGAATTTGGAGGTTGACTATTCTTCTTGTCAGCTTTAAGAACACGATACTACTTTCTCCTGGCCTTCTTGGTTTCTTGTGAGAAATCTGCTGTTATTTAAATACCTGTTCCCCATGGGCGCCTGGGTGGCACAGTCGGTAAAGCGTTCGACTTCAGCCAGGTCACAATCTCGCGGTCCGTGAGTTCGAGCCCCGCGTCGGGCTCTGGGCTGATGGCTCAGAGCCTGGAGCCTGTTTCCGATTCTGTGTCTCCCTCTCTCTCTGCCCCTCCCCCATTCATGCTCTGTCTCTCTCTGTCCCAAAAATAAATAAACGTTGAAAAAAAATTAAAAAAAATAAATAAATACCTGTTCCCCTATAAGTAATGTGTCGTTTTTCTCTGACTGCTATAAATTTTTTTTTTTTTTGTCTTTTGTCTTCAAAATATGTACCTGGGTGTGGATTTCTTTGAGTTATTCCTGTTTGGTGTTTGCTAAATTTCTTTAATCTGTAGGTTTATGTCTTTTGCTCAATTTGGGAATTTTTCAGTTAATATTTCTTTAAATATTGTTTTCTGCATTACATTTTTTCTCTTCTCCTACTCAGGTTCTGATGGCACAGTGTTACACTTTTGAGCTGTTGCTCAAATTAGGTAATTACTACCTATATATATCTTCACGTTTACAGATTCCTTCCTCTGTATCTCTGTTATGCTATTGAGCCTATCCAGTGAAATTTTAATATCATTTATTATAGTTTTCAGTTCTAAATCTTTCATTGGTTTTTCTTTATATCTTCTATTTTCTAAGACTTTCTATTTTTCCATGAGTTTCAACTTTCTTTGCAATTTTGTTCAAGCATTTTTATAATAGTTGCTTTAAAGTATGTCAAATGTCCCGACATTTACTGATTTTTCCCTCATATTTCTTCATACTCTAAATTATTTTAGTTGACATTGTGAACATTTTTAAATTTTAATATATTTTTTTGAGGGGTGGGAGGGGCAGAGAGAATGAGAGACAGAGGATCTGAAGAGGGCTCTGCACTGATAGCAGAGAGCCAGACATGGGGCTCAAACTAAACGGTGAGATCATGACCTGAGCTGAGGTCAGACGCTTAACCAACTGAGCCACCCAGGCACCCCCAGTGGACATTTTGAATACTACATCATGTGACAGTCTTGTTTAAATCCCATGGAGAGTGTTGATATTTTTCTTTTAGTAAATGACTGACCTCATTAGGCTTAAGCTGCAAGTTCCAACATGATTTTTGTGGACTGTGATTCCAATTTCAGTTCGATTTGCAAAGCTTTTGCAGTGCTTTTGGCATCTGTACTGTGTGTGTGCAGCCCAGTGATCAGTTTGGGACCTTCGTAGTGGTCCATTCATTATTAGTTCAGTACTCAATGCCTTTGAGATCTTTCTTCTTTTTTAATATAGGCATTCGCTGTTATTCACTGTTCTGAGCACCACTTTTGCTGCATCCTATATGTTTTGGTTATGCTTTCATTTTAATTCATTTTGTGCTTTCATTTTAATTCACTTTGAAGTATTTTCTTTCTCTTTAAAACATTTTTGGGGGCACCTGGGTGGCTCAGTCGGTTAGGTGTCTGACTTTGGCTCGGATCATGATCTCATGGTTCATGAGTTCGAGCCCCTTACCGGGCTGTGTGTTGACAGCTTGGAGCCTGGAGCCTGCTTGGGATTCTGTGTCTCCCTCTCTCTCTCTGTTCTTCCCCTGCTCACGTTCTGTCTCTCTCTGTCTCAAAAATAAATAAACATTAAAAAAAAAAAACATTTTTGAATTGTGGTAAAATACATAATGTAAAATTTACCATCTTAATGATTTTTAGGTGTATAGTTCAGTGGCATTTAGTACACTCAGACTGTTGTGCATCCTCAAAGTACTTTCTAATTTCTCTTGTAATTTCTTCTCTGACTTACCAGTTATTTAAGAGTGTATTGTTTAATTTTCACAAATTTCACATATTTCAAAATTTCCTTTTGTTATTAATTTATCATTTTATTTCATTGTGGTCAGAGTACACATTTTGTATAATTTCAATTTTTTAAAGATTTGTTGAGATTTGTTATATGGCCTAACATATGGTCTCTCCTGCATAATGTTCCATGTGCTCTTGAGAAGAATGTGTATCCTGCTATTGTTGAGTTAAGTGTTCTGCTGGGTTGAGTTGGCATGTAGTATTATTCAAGTCTTTTATTTTTTGATACCTTCTATCTACTTGTTCTATTATTAAAGTAAGTGAGATATTAGAGTCCCCAACTATTATTGTAGAACTGCTTATTTCTCCCTTCAATTCTGTAAGTTTTTGCTTCATATATTATGAGGCTGTGCTATTACATGCATAAATGTTTATAATTATATCTTGATAGATGGACTATTTTATCATACTACAATGTCCTTCTTTTTCTCTAATAACAATTTTTAAAAATGTTTGTTTATTTTGAGAGAGAGTGTAAATAGGGGAGGGGCAGAAAGAGAGAGAGGGAAAGAGAGAATCACAAGCAGACTCCATGCTCTCAGCACAGAGCCCGGCATGGGATCCTGACCTGAGATCCACAACCCTAACCTGAGCCAAAATCAAGAGTTGAACGCTTAACCGACTGAGCCACCCAGATATTCCTCTAATAATTTTTGTCCTAAAATCTATTTTCTCTGATATTAGTATAACAACCACAGTTCTCTTTTGATTACTGTTCATGTGAAGTATCTTTTCCCATCTTTTTATTTCCAAACTCTTTGTGTCTTTGAATCTGGAGTGAATCTCTGTAGAGAGAATGCGGTTAGATTATATTTTTGGAAATATACAGGCTTACAGCCTTTGTGTTTTAATTGGAGAGTTTAATCCATTTATATTTAATATGGCTATGATAAGGAAGAATTTACCTCTACCATTTTACTATTTGTTTTCTACATGTCTTTTGTCTTTTTTTTGTTCCTCAATTCCCCCATTACTATCTTCGTCTGTATTAAATAGACATTTTCTAGTGTACCATTTCAATTCCCTTGTCATTTCTTTTATTATATATTTTTCAGTTTTCTTAGTGGTTGTCCTAGAGATTACATGTCAATCAAATTCAGATGAAGATCAATTTAATTTCAATAGTATATAAAAATTTGCTCTTTCAAAGTTCATTCCTTCCTCCTCTACTTTATGCTGTTGTCACAGATTTATATCTTTATATGTTGTGTGCCCATCAACAAAGACTTATAATTATTGCTTTATGCAGCTATCTTTTAAAATTTTAAAGAAAACAAAAAGTAGTTACAAACAAAAAATACATTTATAATGTCTTTTATACTCATGTATGTAGTTACCTTTACTGGTGCTCTTTATTTCTTCATGTAGATTTTAGTTACTGTCTGTTGTCCTTTCATTTCTGCCCAAAAGGACTTCTTTAGTATCTCTCTCAGGGCAAGTCTAGTAGTAACAGATTCTTTCAGTTTTTGCTATCTTGGAATATCTTAATTTCTCCTTCAGTTTTTGAAAGACTGTGGTGTTGGATACAGTATTCTCAGTTGATAGTCTTTTTCTTTCAGCATTTTGAATATGTCACCCCACTGCCTACTGGCTCCCTGATTTCTGATGAGAGGTCAGCCTTTTATTTTATTGAGCATGCTTTGTGCATGATGAGTTGCTTCTCTCTTGCTGATTTCAGGATTTTTTTCCTTTGGCTTATGACAATTTGACTATGATTTGAATAAATGTAAATGTTTTTGAGTTTATTTTACTTGGAGTTCACTGAACTTCATGGAGGTGTAGATTCAGATTTTTCATTAAATTTGGGAAGTTTTTGGCCTTTATTTCTTCAGATATTTTCTGCTACTTTCCCTTTTGTCTCCTGCAGCTCTCATTGTGTGTATGCTGTTGTGCTTATGGCCTTTCACAGATCTCCAAGACTGTTCATTTTTATATATTTCTGTTCCTTGGAATGGATAGTCTCAATTGACTTATCTTCAAGTTTACTGATTCCTTCTTCTGCCTGTTCAAATCTGATTTTGAGCCCCTAAAGTAAAATTTTCATTTCAGTTGTACTTTAGAAGTCCAGAATTTCTGTTTGGTTTTTCTTCTTCTTTTTAAATATAATTTCTATCACTTTATTCCTATTCTGTATATGGTGAGACAGCATTCTCATAATTTCCTGTAGATCTTTAGAAATGTTTTTCTTCAGCTCTTTGAATGTGTTTACAATAACTGATTTAAAGTCTTTGTTAGAAAGTCCAACATCTGGGATTCCTTGAGGCCAGTTTCTTTGATTGTCTTTTCCCTAGGTGGACCTAGGTGGACCATGCTTTCTTATTTTGTTGCATGTCTATTTAAAACTGGGAATTTTGAGTAATATAGTGTAGCAGCTCTGGAAGTCAGATTCTCTTCTCCACAGAGTTTGTTATTGTTGCTTCGTATTGTAGTAGTTGTTGCTTATTTAGTGATTTTTCTGAAATGATTCTGCAAAGCCTATATTCTTTGTTGTGTGTGGCCACTGAAATCCTCCCCTGTTAGCTCAGTGGTCAGCTAATGACTGAACAGAGATCTCCTTAGATTCTGGACTAAAAAGACCTCCTAGTCTTTGCTTAGGGGCTCTATGCATGCACATCTTTAACACCCAGCCAGAATTTACATCTTTCTCTTAGCTTCTGGTTTTCACAGAGCCTTTAGGTCAGCTAGAATTGGAATCTTTCTCCCTTGTCAGGTATTCTCTGAGCATGTGCATAGCCCTATGCATGCATATGGCTTTCTAGATTCCCAGGAATATGTCAGAGCTTTTGAAAGCCCTATGGACATCTCATTTCTCAGCCTTTTCTCTGGAGATTTTTGGTTAGGCGCATTTGCCTCAATTCTGTTATTTATCACCTTGGGGAATAGGGACTAAAATACTTGTCTGTAAATATTTTTGACAAATGCCCTCTCCCCATCCTCACCCCTGGCTACTAGTTTTAGCCCTGAGGTAGTTTCAAGTCAGGGGAAATTAAGACAAGTCTTTTGAGCCAGTCTTTCAGGAAGCCACCAGACAGGTTAAAACAGGTAATTACAATTCTTTGTGGATGAGGTCCTTTCTGCTTCCACTGGTACCAGGAATTCAGGCTGTTATTTTCATGACTGCCACTGAACTGAGGAGTGGGGGATGGAACTAGGTAATTGAAATGCCACAAAGCTCACTTAAAAAAAAAAGGATTCAGTAATGTTTCTTGAATAAGCACTCCACAAATTGTTGCAAGCCATTGGTTCATTTCCATCTTTCTAAAAAGGTTGATTCTGAAAGTTTTGCCAGTTTTGTTGTTACTTTTATGGAGAGATGGATTCCCAGAGTTCCTTACTCTACCTTTTTTTTGGTGAACTTTGTCTCCCTCAATACTTTTGGTATGCTAATAAGGCGCAGAACCACACACAGACACACAGACACACATACACACACATACAAATACACAGTTTGGTAGCGAGCTCCAAAGTTCATTAGCAACTTCATGGTATTACTTTCCCAAGTCCAGCCCTCTCTACAGTCTCCTTGGTGTTTCCAGTACTCTGAAGCTCCCCCTTTCCAACCTCCAATCAGAAACCTGGGGTTTAATTAATCCACTCTGCCCTGCACTTTCACAACTATACCTACTTCCAGGGCCAAGTGGCAGGAGGATACAGAGAGAGCAAAATGCAATAATTGGCCCCACCTTCTTGGTTCTTGATGCAATAGGTAGGGATTTCACTGGACCACTGGATCTCCTACGAATGACTGAGGGGAACAATAGGAAGGGAAAGAAGGCACTCTTGGAATAAGCGGGATAAGGTCTCAGGATAATTTCCTTTAATATTGAAAGATATACGACCCCATTTTATACCCCACGCTGAAAAAGCAAAAAGTGTTAGTTGTTGGGAATACCCTCTTTGCCTCCAATGTCTTCTCCCTCCAATCCAAAACAATAAGACAATAACACAGTACACAATCATGTCACTCTGTGCTTAAAAATGGTACTAGCTTCTCATAACACTTAAAAGCCAAAGTTTATTGCAATGTTAGGTACCAAGGAGTGTGTTAAAAGGAAACCTTATAATCTCCATTGGTAATTTTCTATGATACAAACAGTTGGTGCTTTCTCAGTATTATGTAAAGAGCCACGTAAATGCAGCTTCAGGTTTTCCCTTCTAATTCAACAGCAGCCCTTAACCTCCTCCTCAAGGATTTCTGTTACTTATATACATTCAAACCTTTTCAGAATCTGGCCCCCATCTTCCCTTCCTGCCTCATCTTCTTCTTCAACCTCAAACTTACTTCATAATCATTCCATCATCATCAAAATGGAAAAATAAAATTTCCTAGAACTTGACAAACCCTTAAGTGCCAGAGCATCTGATGACCTCAGTTTGAGAAAGTTTGTTCTAGAAACTTTCTACCATGGATATTTGTAGAACCAGATGAATGAAAGCTGCTTTGTTGATGCCAGGGGCCCCAGCCATTGTATATACCAATATGTTGCTACCCTGGATTTGAATATTATTTAATTAGATTAATATGGCTGCACTGTTTATTATTTTTCAAAACAATATTCATTTTATAAAATATGTCAATATTCTCTTTCAAGTATTTCAAATCATTGGGTCAAACCACTTATGACTGTTATTCTAGTATACCTAGTATTTGGCTCAAAGGGATTATTTCTTTGGATGATAAGTACTTTTGTGATACAAATGCACTTTCTTAGACTGAAATACTGATTTCTTAGCTCTACTTCTATCTATTTTCACCAATTTGAATTCATGGCTTCTGTAATTATTTCTGTGTTTGGATTTACTTACAGATCACGTAAGTGGCTTAACTAGGTTTTTATTTCACACATTGTGGTAGTATTTACTTCAGAGCAAAAATTCTTCCAATTTAGGATGTTTTGAAAAGAGCACTGAGACCATTTTTCTAATATATGAGTTTCAACTGGTGGGCCAGAAGAACAATTCCTGAGGGCTAGCCTTTTATATCAGAGGAAACTAGAACCAAGTGAAACCTATAAACTGGCTGGGCCCAAAGTAATCATTCTCCTGTCTTTGAATAGAATTTAAGCTGTACTTGATTTATGACAATATATGCCCTTCCTTTTACTACTTTATGTGTATCTCCTACTAAAATTGCTGGGAGTTCAGAACCTTATTTGTTTTATCAGTCCTAGTTAATTATAGCTGTGTTTGTCCCTCTCACATTTCAGAGATTAGTATAGATTGTTCTACAGGGTTGTCTGTTAAAAGGCCACATCCTAATGCCCTAATCAGTCTCCAATTCTATTTGTTTATATATATATATAAATATATGTATATTTTATATTATTTATATATATTTATATATTTATATTTATTTATATATAAAAATATAATTCTACTTGTTCTGTAAATTAATAAAATGAGAGATAATGTTACCAGATTAGCAACTGGCATTGCATATCATGGCTCTTCTTGTTTTAGTTTGTTTTCAAGAAAAATAAAAGGCTCTTTATGATTAACATTTTGTCAACTTCAGTATTCTCCTTGAGATGTGCCCATATTTATGTTAGGGATGAAGGGCTCCATCAGCTCTGTCTTTATTATGCATCCGTCACCAGTGACAATAAACAACATCAACAAGAACAGCAGTAAGAACAACAGTAGTAGCATGATAATGTGAGAATTAAGAGAAATTGTGTAGATGAAAGTACTCTGTGAGCTATAAATGCTATGCAAGTGTAAAATAATGTGACTATGTGAAGTAGGTATGATTATAAATCTCCAGATGCTTTCATCTGTGTCTTACTATATCTATTATTTAGGATATTTGGTTTGGACATTATACTACTAACCCTGAAAGCAGCTTAATTAAAACACATTTTTTTGGTTGTTGTTAAGGTCTTGTAAATAATGTTTTCAACTTCATTCAAATAATAGGTACAACAATACATGAATTTGTGGCACTTTTGTAGTAACCTCTGAGAGAATACCCATAGATGGCATAATTTTCTTGGAGTGTCATTGACTCTTACCTAATAAATATAAGGTCCAAACTTATGTTCTCATAGTAACAGTTGTGTGTGTTTCCTAAGGAAAGAACTTAGACATTTGGAATTCTGTAGGAAGCTAGTTACTAGAACTTGTTTTATGTGCATTCATCTTTTTTGTGTGTGCAACCTTCACCTGCAAGGCAGCTTATAAATTATACGGAAACATTTACTTAATGATAGAGTTCAATGTTAACCTAAAAACATAATTTTAGTGGAACAACAAGGTCCAGTTTATACTTGAAGAAACCCGTGTTTCAAGGTTCCATGGTATTCTATATTGAGTTCTAAGATGATTCTTACCCTGTAATTTTATTCCCAGTCTACAGATCATAAACTTGTCTAATCCAGTCCAAAATTTATATCCAGCTATTTTAATTTCCATCTACTTCTTCATATGAGGCTGTCTTTTAAGTTTCGTAATTATAGTGAGAACACCCAGGGTAGAACCTGGTTGGTTACGCTTTACTAACAGAGTTTTTATTTTATGTGAAAGACTAAACAAAGAACAAGACTTAAGTCTTAAGTCTTCTGGCTTTCTCATTATTTTTTAATAAGCAAAATAGTGAAGACTTACCAAAAGACTATTAAGCTCTCTAGAATTTTAGCTCTAGGTCACATCATTTATATATACCAACATGGGCACACTTCAGACCTCCTTGATTTCTAGAATTCAAGCCATCTAAATCATTAGCCTTTTCTGTCTATATTCCACTTTCTGTTGAAGCAAGACTCTGGTCACTCACTGAAGCTGTTACTAATATCCTAGGTTATCTCTCCCTTACTTCCAACATAATAGTGTCAGCTCTAACCCTTCCTCTATTGCCATTAGGACTCCACAGCTGGGCAGAGAGAAATGGAGGCATTGTAGCACGTTTATGCTACCATTTGCAAACACTAACATCATTGTGGTGTCCCCACTGACTAGTTCTAGGTCCCTTTTAGCCTCCCTTTCGCTATGCCCCATGCTTCATTCACTAACTGCGTCCTTGTCTTTGGGCTGTAGAGAGTCACTGATGAAGGTCATGGGAGTCACCTTGGATGTGGCCCAATAAAGTCATATTGGCTAGTTTCATTTAGGTCCTCAATACTCCTGCTGAGAAATTGCTTGGCTAGCTCCTTTCCTATCATATTTCCCCTAAAGGTGAACTCGAGTCCTCCCTAGTGGCTTCAAGTCTGTAATGTGGCTAGGGGGTACTCTTTCCCCATTCCTATCATTCCTTCCTATGTATCTGAACTTGCCATTAGTGTAAAACTCTTGGCCTCTCTCCAGTCTTCTATTTATTCTCGAGGAGGACTGATTTTCTGATTGGTGTTAGGGGATCAGGACACCAGCTTGCTTTTTTCCTCTCTCTCTTTGGGAGCCACCTGCTTGCAAAGAGCATTGGTTCTCACTTTTTTCTTTGCTTTTTTTGTTTGTTTGTTTGTTTTTTTGTTTTTGTTAATATGTTAAGCTTAGTGGGGAAAGCTGATTCTGCTTGTGAGAAGGGAAGCTTGCAGGCGCCTGTGACTGAGTGGGTGTGGCTAATTCTGACTAATTCTGTGTATTTGGCAAGAACCGAACCACATCCTCTAGCACAACTTGTATTACTGATAAAGCTGATACTATTTTTATCTTTATCTCCATGTCTCCCTGAACTGGCTCTCAAAGTCAGGTAAGGAACAACATTGTCATTTACTAGACATATTAAAACTCCAACATTTAATCCCACCTTTCCCCCATAATCCAAGCAACTTTGACTCCTATTAATTTATAAGATTAAGACATTTGGATCAAATCTTCCCCAAACTTCTCCCCCATCACTACATGTTTGTCTTTCTATGATCTTGTCTATGTCAGAAGAATCACCCACCTCCCTTCTAAGACTCTTCTCTCTTTCATGCCATCTTCTACTTACGATCTCATTTCTCTCCTTCTTGTCTTTCTTGTTAGGGTCTCTGTTACCAGCATTTTCTCTTTCTGATCACTTGGGAAGAGGATGCTAAATAAAATCTCAAGTCCACAAATTTCTGCTTTCCTAATCAAGCTTAGAGGAAACCCAACACCTTAACCCAGATCCACAAATATGACAAGAAACCCACTTGACCCAGAGATTTTGGGGGAATCCAAACCTTCTATTATAGGTTTGTCTAGTTTAAGACCCATAGATGCTTAAGTACAAGACCAGTAACTATTAAAATGTATAATTTGTGAATTACAGCCTGCATATTTGAACATATCAGACATGCAAAATAAAATTTATATAAATTGAAGATATGAAAGAGTAAAGAAGAGATAATAAGGAGGCATTGTACACCACGTATTCCCAAACCTATAATAATATACTTGTTATAATTAAATACTAAGTTTGGTGCTAAGTTTCCCTGAAGCTATGGGAAAAATGGAGAGATACTGGCTTACATAATTCTCATTGTTCGAGAAAAGGAAGCTGAATCTCTGACAAAGTTTTTTCAGGAAAGATGCTTTCCTACTCAATTGCTCTGGAACCTGTCCACCAAGGGATGCCAAACCACAAAAGGAATGATGTGTTCAACAGCGGATTTCCAAGAGACACAGAGATGGCCTTCAAGTTCCAGTTGATAAAGATACATGTTACTTGGTATTAACCCAGTATGATGAGATAGAACATTTTGGTTGACAAATTCCACCTTGGTTGTACTGATAGAAGTTATTTATAAAATATTCTTCCAGCAGCCCTCTTGGTTATCTGACATTATCCATACCTTCAAGCAAAGAAACAACACCTGATAGCATCGACAATTTTGGTGTTACTGATATTAGAGATCCTTCCTGACAATTATGGGTAGCAGAAACATTTGTGTATTTAGACTTCCTAGTTGCCAATAGTAAAATCAAAGTTTTGAACATAGAGGGAGAACAGTTGATACCCTGTTTGACATTCATTGAGAATAGGATGGAAACTTGCATTCAAGTAAGGAGACAAAATTTTTAGTCATCGATTCATTAAAAAATATCAAGCTCCTGCTATGCAGAGACATGCAGGCTTCTTGACCTAGTCTAAGGTATGAGATGGTCAGGGAAGTTTTCCATAAGTAATTGGCATTTGAGCAGAGATCTAAAAGGTGAGTAGGTAGAGGGAACAACATGTGCAAAGTCCCTGTGGCAGGAAGGGAGTGGTGGCTTTGAGGAGATGAAGGAAGGCCAGCGAGACTGGAATACCAAGCATGAAGGGCGGACAGTCCAGGGTGAGGCTGGACCTGGGAGCAATAGAAACCACTGAAAGCCTTTTAAAGAGCTGATGGGGAGGGGTGCAACCAGATTAGAGTGTAGTGAGTGCAGAGAGAATTGGAAGAGGAGAAATGATTATAGAGAGCTCAGATGCTCTCAGAGCGCCAATGCTTTCAGAGTGCAGAAATTCAAGTGAAAAAAGATGATGGTAGCTTGTACTAGACTGCTGGTGGCAGAGAAGGAAAGAAGTAGGAGGGGGGCATGATTTGTTCAGAAGGGGAAGAAAACACAATTGGATGATTTGATAGTGTCTGTCTTGCTGAATGAGATGGCTAGTGGTGCCACTGTCAGAGCCCAGAGCACAGAAGAGGATGTCCAAGTTTGGGAGAAAAACCATGAGCACAGTGCCCTAAGTCAGCAAAGAGGACATGCTGGATGGGGCTTTGGGTTAAATATCCTGCAGCAGTGTTGTCCTAACTAAAAACTGAATCATATCGTAAATCTCTGATTGAGGGACTAAATGTTGTATCTTACAAAATGATGAACTTGCTAGGACTTTATATATAACTTTCCAAACAGTAAGGGAACGCCATGCATTTGGTTCTTGCACATGAACCCTCAAAACACCCTGCATGGAGGGAGGAGCACAAGTGTCTAAACTTCCTGTGTGCACACGTTTGTAAGACTGAGTCATGCAAATTGCTGGCCCAGGTTGTGAAAGATACCAGACAACAGGGAGGTCCGGAAGGGACTGATGCCAACAGCACCTTCCACAGAGGCTCACTCCTAACTGGACCTTGCAGAGCGAATGGAGCTGGGGGATGACAGCTGAGAGAAGACCTGGAGAATCATCAAATGGCAAACAGTGATGCAGAAAATAAAAATAATCTGATATGTGAAGAAGATTTTTTAAAATGGCAGAGACATCTGAGTGCTCAAAAATGTGATTTTAAAAGTAATCACTGGTGTCAAATTGCTCAAATTGCTCCTCAGCTGTCCTGGTTAAGAGTGAAGGAAGGGTATCTTCTCCCCAAACCTCCTCCTCCTTTTGTCTTTGATATTCACCTGTGGTTCAGCTTAGAAAGGGTCAATAAGGGAACCGGAGGGGCAGGAATGCACTCCCATCACCCTTGCAGATCTCAGCCAAGGGAAACGGGAAGTAGATGTTTTTACTGCCCAGCACACTTTCATTCCTATTACGTGTGCACAGAGCCCCAAGAGGAAAATGCAGTTTGGTAGTGACCTGATAACCACATTCTTGGAAGGTTGCTCCAAGAATGGTAAAAATCCAAACAATGTTGGGGGAGGGGAGAAGAGGAAGAAACGGAGTGAAACAAAACACAATTTCCATTGTAAATTACAGGCTGTGATTAAATCCAAATTAATGTCTAACTAGAAAGTGGAAATTTTAGATTATTAAGATTGGGGTAACTTATCTTTCTCAGGAAGAAATAATTGTTATATTTTGAATACTTAGTCATTACTATTAAAACAGGAAAGGAGTATTTAAAAGTTGTATTGAAAATGTACCTTATTAAGGCCAAAAGTTGGTGCAGATAACCCTTGAATTTGGCAGGTTGGATTACAAGGTGACTAGGTCTACGAGGGGAGAGCGGTCAGAGACCTGCAGTTGCCAGGGGAATTGTCTTTTCTGTGGGCTGAGGCAGAGTCACTGGCCTTGAATGTGCACCAGCAAGACTTCAAAGTGTATTATGAATTCTGTCCTAATTGTTGAGGCCTTCCACTGGATGGTCTGCTGATATACACACGTAACTGTACCAGGGAACTTTAATTCTGAGTATTGAAGGACAGAATGATAAGCTAGAATCACCCTAGGCATCATCCTTCTACCTTCATTGTTGGTTAAACACTTTGCACCAATGTTTTGTCAATTATCACAATCTTTAAATAATAATAAAAAATCTTAAATTGCTTTTATTAAGTGATAAATGTTCTTAAAATTATACGATTAAAAAAATATAGGTAGTGAAGTTTTATGGTTCCTGTCTACCCTTTGCTGGTTACTCTTTCCAGCTTCAGGAAAAGCAATACTGTAAAATTTGGAAAATGTCATTCTTTCTGGCTCTCCCTGACCTGACTTCATTTGCTCATTCATTGATTCGTGCACACACGCATTCATTCATTCTGCATTTATTAAGCACTACCATATGGATGATGCTGATATTGTTGGGACCCAGGTGTGAAACACACCCTGCCCTAGTTTTGACACTTCCACCTTTGTGGGGGACAGACACTGCTGCCCCTCCCTTAGTTCCCAGTCTCAGAGAACAGAGGAGGGAGTCTACCTCTGCTCTGCCAGATTGGGCAAGGAGCAACCAAAGCATTAAGGCAGGATGAGGAGGTCAGTTCCTAGGGAATACCATCCTTGATAAAGTCAAGGACAAGTCAAGGGCAGGGAGAACAATGGCCTCCCTAGCATTTACACAGCTCTGCACCTGTTCTCTCCATTGATGCACGGTATCAGAGTAAAAGCTCCCACTTCGGGAGTGGGCAAGAACTGTCAGGGCTTTTTTGTTCGGTTTGGTTTAGTTTGGGCCTGGAATATTTGCAATACCTGTCATCATTCACTTCTTTAAAAAATTTTTTTTAATGTTTATTTGTTTTTGAGAGAGAACACGAGTGGTGGAGGGGCAGAGAGAGGGAGACACAGAATCCCAAGCAGGCTCCAGGCTATGAGCTGTCAGCACAGAGCCCCAAGCTGGCTTGAACACACAAACCATGAAATCATGACCTGAACTGAAGTCAGAAGCTCAACCTACTGAGCCACCTAGGCGCCCCTGTCATCATTCACTTCTATAAAGAATTTACAATCACCGTTTCACAACTAGAGATTTTCACACTATTTTGGAGGCAAACACGTAAAAAAGCCAGTCTGAACAAACAAGAGAACTCCAAGTGAAGGTTTAAATGAACGTCTCCATTGCCCTTAAAATAGGGTGGAGGAGCCCGCAAACCCTTGGCCTGAGGACCCATTGCTGGCCCCGCGCTGGGCACACCTCTCGCATGTGACACGGATGCGCTCGTCGCTGGACGACTGCTGCTCGTCTTCCTTCTCCTGGAAGTGCTCCTGAACACACTGTTCCTCGAACTCATGCAGCCTCTTCAGCTCCTCGTCACTGAGAAATAGTTCTGCGGGAAAGAAATGTTCGCTGAGTGAGAAACGAACCGGTGCGTGAAGAATCAATTTCGTTGCGTCATTAGGAATTTCCCAGCCCAACCTGAATTAAGCGCCCTTGTCCTTCACTTGTAGGCAGTTCTCTGACTACTCCAATTGTTTGTTACACAAACAGGTTGTCATATGCAGCAATCATTCTTACCCTGGAGCAAAATGGCTCACTTTTTAAACACAAAACACCACTATTAAAGCTATTCGCAGAGTGAAACCAAGTATTATTTTCTGGGGAAATTTTGTGTGTGTTTTATGGATACAGTCAGGTGGACAGCATAATTTTCCCATCCTCTTGAGATGCCACAAATTACAACATTCTGAAAGGAACTCTGAATCCACATAGAAGAGTCATTTTCAAGAACTCTGTCAATTTCTGATCTCTTTCACGAGCAGGCTTTTGGTAACACTAATTACTCATAAACTGACAGAACTGGAATAAAACCAACATAAAATGGGAAGCATTCTACAAAGAACAACAGTTGGACTAGGGTGTTCTGTTTTCACACAATTTAAAGTAGTATGTAGTGTCCAGTTGGAACACCCTTGAATTAGCCCAAGATAGAAATGAGAGTCCTGTACATACTCAATCCACGATCCTGTTCATCTTGGTCCCCTTCTCTTTTCTTCCTACAGCGACCGCTAAGACGCATAATGATTATATAGATGTGGCTTAAAATGATCATTGGTGGAGGTAGGACTGGTCGGTCATGAAATGTCATTATCAGCTGATATCGTTGGAATTTCCACACCTGGTTGGATATTGACTTTACCTCAAAGAAGGTATTGCTTTAAAAAGAGTAAATGTTTAATTAGTATTTTCCTTTTCATTTTGATTTCCCAGGGCAATCAGTTGCTCACATTGAAATGAAAATAAACATTTAAGTGACCGTTTAATGCCTGCTAGTACTGACTCCTAGACTACCCTGTTTTTTGGTTTAACTATCAATGTGGATTATCTACACTCAAGGACATTTTTATCATATAAATAATTAAGAATCAAGTGTATTGTAACTGCTACCTACTGCCCTCTTTTTTTTTTAAATTTTTTTTTCAACGTTTATTTATTTTTGGGACAGAGAGAGACAGAGCATGAACGGGGGAGGGGCAGAGAGAGAGGGAGACACAGAATCAGAAACAGGCTCCAGGCTCTGAGCCATCAGCCCAGAGCCCGACGTGGGGCTCGAACTCACGGACCGTGAGATCGTGACCTGGCTGAAGTCAGACGCTTAACCGACTGCGCCACCCAGGCGCCCCCCTACTGCCCTCTTAAAACATCACACTGCAGTCTATTGACTCATACACTCAGGAAATTTTTATTTCATATTTTTAAAGGTAAGAGCTATTCAACTAAGCATTTTGAAGTATTTAAACCTTTAATACAGTTGAAAAAGAGTTTGAACCAGATTCTTTCCAAAGCCCTGGTCAGTTCTAAGATTCTATATTTCTGTGAAGGATTTTTTTCCCTCATATGTTTCATCTTAGAAGCTAGAAAATATTTTTTTCAACATGTGTTAAGTATGGTCACACACACAACACATTTGCCCATTTGCCAAAATGGGTAAGTTTTATAAGAAATTTGATACTGTAAGCCATTTCTTTCCTAGGCCATTTTGTCTTCTATTCTGTAAACGATAAGGAAAGTATTTTATATAATATTGCAGTAATTGTCATAGCTTATGAAATTGACATTGCCTTCGGAGCCTCTGATAATGCTCAGATCTTCCCTACCTCCGGAGACTTTTATCTAAGGAAATATTTCATTAGATTAAAATACACATCAAAGTGTTAAAATACTAAACAAAATTAAAATTAAAATGTATTTAAGAGAAAGACAAATACCATATGATTTCATTCATTTGTGGAATTTAAGAAACAAAACAAGTGAAGAAAAATGAGACAAAACAAGAAACAGACTCTTAAATGCAAAGAACTAGTGGTTGCCAGAGGGGAGGTGGGGGGGATGGGTGAAATTGGTGAAGGGGATTAAGAGTACACTTATCATGATGAGCACTAAGTGATGTTTAGAATTGTTGAATCATTATATTGTACACCTGAAACTGATACAACACTGTATATTAATTATATTTCAACAACAAAAAATATTGAACCATTGAGAAAAATTTAGTGTGTTTAAGTGTCAACTTTTGACTCATGAATACACTAAGGCTGCTTAAATTTGAACAAAAGAGGTTGTAAAGATTTTACACCTTTAAAAGCCCTCCTGAAATTCTGTGTAAATCCATGGCCCCAGATTGGAAATTTGTACTGTAATTACTAATAGGCACCCAGCCATGACACATACTTGAAAACTGCAATGAGCAAGTTCACCAGGAGGATGTTGGCTACCAGTAGGTAGCACGCCATGATGGCCGGTGTGAGCCAGGCGCCTGGGATACAGGGAGGGAGCCGCTTGCCTTCCTCATCATACTGGTTGTCACCGCAAGGAGCTGCAACAAAATTTGTCTTGTTGTACTTGCTTTTTACATAGAATGAATGGAATAAATAACTTACTTATGCCGTTAAACGATCTATTTCTTTTTTAACACGATTTTCCCCTGATTTCATAAGTAATAATTTTTCATGTGAAAATATCTCCTATAAAGAAAATAAGAAGCTCATTTCTGCACTCAGAGATAGTCATTCTTGACTTATATTTGTAAACGTTTTCCCGTTTCTTTCTTTGTGTTTTTCATATACAGAAGTTCTTAATTTCTAAGCAGATAGATCTTTGTTTTTTTCTGTACTGTTATCCATTAGAAAATTATTGTGTCTTCTGATTACTTAAGATCAGCTTATGTTGTCTCCTTAATTTCACTTGTACATGAACTTTGGAAATAATTTTGTTATGAGGAAGGAGGTACGATGCCCTCTACCCTCAAATTTGTTAATCAACAGTTCTGGTATCATTTTGGAAAATCATCCTTTCTCTGCTCATTCAATATGCCACTTTGATCCTATGGGACCTATGTCCTGAACTAAAAAATAGAATGATTGCAAAAGTGATCAGTGAAGTAATTGCCATAAATTTATCGTCTATCTACTTTTTACTTACTTACAGTTTAAAAGAGTATTAACATCAGAAAACAAGAGGAATATTTAAGACCAGCGTAAGGCTATCAGTAATTAGCTTAGGAAGAGACTGATGAATACACACATTTCATGAACTAGAGTCATCAATTCTGTGTAAACTTACGATTAATTTCCATGGCGTAGACTATATAGCGATTGGAAGCAGGATTTTATTTATTTTTTAGTTGTGACAGGAAGGGAGGAAAGAAAATGAGATGACAATTGAGAGAAAAGTAGAACACATGATTAGCAACTTAAGAACGGTTTTGATGTCAACAAATGCAAAGTATTCAAGCTTGGGAATTATAGATTCATGCTTGGAAACAGTGGTCTATTTAGAGGAAATTATACACATTATTAATACTAGGAAATATATATATATATTTCATGAACATTGATTTTACCATATGTTATAAAGCAATAAGAAGCTCACTAGTTAAAAAATACTGTGAAAAAGATATGACGCTACTGGCAGATGATCATTTTAATCAACTGGTTAACCAATCAGGCGTTCTCTATATCCCAATTCACATACCTCATAAGCACAAAGAAATGCAAAATTATTATGCAATAATCAGATCAAGAATCAAAAACCTACATTTGATGAAAATATACTCATTTGCCTCTTTATCTTCTCATTAGCAAATTTAATAATAAAAAATTAAAAATATTACAATTTATGTCTGGATCATATGTTTACCTAAGCAAATATTCTTTGGAAACCAAATTAGATTTTTACATTCTGGTTTACCAAGCTACAGACACATTCAATATCTCACATTGACTTTGAGATACTTGTCATGATAATGTGTTTGGAGTTATGTTCTGAAAGCTAGGTAGAAGGAATTGTATGAACTAGTTATCAGTCTAACCCAGTGGCAGACGATGTTTTGACAACTGTGTGTTTCATACAAGTGGAGGATATTCAAAACCTATCCCCAAGAAGCAGAACACTGGAAATAGCAGTCTGATGCTTTGTGACAGAGTACAACATGCAAATGAAAATATGGGGGCAAACACAAGAACAGGTCTGAAGAACCTACCACACAAGAGATACCATGATCTATCAACTCAGCCTGGGGAGGGGCTGGGGCCTGCAGCACCCAGAAATCCATACAGGATTATGGCTTATTTCCTCTGCTAACATCCTGACTATTTTTAATCATAATAATAACAATAACAATTAACAACAAAATTTGAACTGCATAAGTGAAGAGGAAATTGATAGCCACATGGAAAATGGCCTTTGGTGAAGAGGCTTGAAGAAGAGGATGACACAAGACACCAGTCACCTTGTCATGCTCGCTATCTCATTCTCTTGGAACAATATTACTAGCTCTGCCTTGGAGTAGAAAGAAATTTACGTTGAAGAAATATTAGGATATTGGCACTGATGCTGCATTCATGTGATAAGATATTCACCAGGTCCAGCTAAAGTGATCAGACTCAAAATTCTGGTTAACGGTTTTTAGAAGAGAAGAAATGACTAATGTCTCAAAAATCTACATTTCATATTCTGCACTTACTCCTTCATAAAATGATTTGATGCTCATGGCAGAATAAAAAGTAATTTATTTCCAAATTAACACATGCTCTTCCATTAATTTGGAACTGATCATCTGCCTCAGAAGCAGGGAAGAGAATCTTACTATGAATTCTATTCTTACGGTCTATCTGGTCTGCAAACACCTCTCCATAGATCATCCAGTAGGGCATGTAGAAGATGTTTCGGGCCAGTCTCCAAGAAGGCTCCTCATCTGGGTGCAAAATGGCTTGACGGGCTACTCCAAAACTCATCAGCACAACCAGCATGATGACCACAAAATACAGCATGTCAATCATCTGAGTAGAGAAAACATGTGTCTTGACTCATGGGCCGGGTTCACCTGGTTCATTGTAATGCTCTCCCCAAAGACTTCATGAGTGCTTAATTAGGAAGAAGAGTCTCTTTCTCTTCTCTCCATCTGAGCCATGGGCTCCTAGTTTTTATACACCATGCAATACATACATCTTATTCTAGAACATTGACTCCCTCATTTGTTCTCACTCTTTCTTCTCCTCTACTGTTGCCCATAAACAAATAGTCCTGTCATAACTGCGAGTGCAAATGAAGAAAGGGAAGAATTATGGGGGAAACATGGGAATTTGTAAGGGAAACTAGGGAGTCAGAGGAGATATCTAAGAAAACAAGATAATGAATTGAGAATACAGAATGATATTTATTCATTCATTACACAAATGCTGAGTGGTTACAGTGAGCAGTGCTCTGTTTACTGTGGATACCGAACTGGTATAATTCCTAATTTTGGACATATCTGAAGATGAGGGCCCTTGCCAAGATAAGCTAAATCATATATCCTTTTACTCAAAGCCACATGCAGTATAAAGTGTTGTTTGTAAATTTAAGATACTTCCTTTCTTCTGGGTCCGGTCCTAACACTGAAGCTGTTTTAGGTGATGTAAGGATGATATGCTGACTCATTTTTTTTCCATATAGTATGGCCTATTCTGGAAGAAATGTTGCCATGGACTTGGCCTAGTCACATGAATTACCCTCAGACCAGAGTACATGGGCTGAAGATTGGAATACAGGTTGTGGAGTGACCCTGGGTCCTATTTGTCTCTGGCTTTTACCACATGTTATCAACTAGATTATTGCTATATATATAAACATATATATATATATATATATATATACACACACACACATGCAGTATTAGTATGTACATAGATACAGTTTATATATATATATATATATATACACACACATACCTCTGTATAAAGCAGTATGTACTGTATGTATATACCATATTAATGTGTAGGAAAACTATGTATCTTAAAGCAAAAAACATTTCCTGTAAGAAACTAATTGCAAAGGAAAGACCAAATGAAATCTGACAAAGCCACACCCAAGGCTTGGTCTCAGGTTCTAACCACAACCACAGCATCTCTAGTTACTAACGGGATGTCAGTACTAACCATCTTTCCAATCATCATCACATAAGGCCCCAGATACTTGTTGACACCAAAGATGTCCAGGACACGGATGTACCAGAAGATGATATCCACACAGTAGATCACTCGACCATAGCCCATGTATGGCTGCTTTTGTAGGCGAAGGATTGCTCCAATCATGAACATGGAAATGGCCACAAGATCCGTGATGTTCCAGTACTCTTGAAGCCAAACTTTTATTTTCTGGCTGAGTTTTCCTGGTTCTGACATGAGGATCTGAAAACAAAGAACAATGAACAAGGAATGCTGTGTTGGAAGCCGCATCTCAGAATCTTGGAAAGATAGGACTGGTGGAACATTCCAGGGCATCTGGTCCCATTTCCTGGTGAAGACCTCTACACACTAATCTTCTCAGGCATTGAAAGATATCTCGAAAGGGAAATTCCATGGAATCCTCTATATTCCTAGATGCAGTGTTTCACAAACTCTCAGGAAATGCCTTCTAAATTATGTTCTTCTGGCTGTAATTAAAACAGCTGCCTCTTGATTTCTTTTTAATACTCTGGATATGTGCCCATCAGCCTACGTTCCTGAGTTAGTCCAGGAGGAAAAGTCTAGAGGGGAGACACACCCGTGTGGGCTCACAAAAGGGTAATCCACTTGGTGGAGATGGCAGAATCGGGCTAGGAGATGTTTGCCACAATTCCTTTGCAACGTAGATAGGAGAAGTCGGGAGGAAATGAAATGATTTTCCTGCTTAAGATATCACCCTTTAAAAATCACCACTGATTAAAAAATCACTATTTCCTCAGAGTAAAACTGAAAATATTGAAAAACCAGCCTGCACAGGTGTACACACAGTGAGCCCCATGGACCCTGCAGTGGGAGGCGGGGTGCTGTGCCATGTGGTACCCCTTTAGTTATGGAGACTGGGTAGGTCCTGGGGACCCCATGAGTGGGATGGGGTGGTGGCTATTTTTTGGCCAACACAGAAGGGATTCACTAATTTAACAGCTCATCCATACTGGCTGAGGGCTACCCTCTTTCTGTAACTGGAGGAAATCTTAGCACATGGCTGATACTCAGCAAGATCATGGTGGCACTAAGGGATGGTATTGCAGGCCACTTGGGAAATCTCACTTGTAACATCTTCAGAGTTTGATGAAGCCCAGCTAGAAAAGAAAGCGCAGTAGCAAAGGAGATGGGCTGTAAAATGTTGAATTTGGCACTTTTTTCTTTCTCAGGCTCTTGTTAAACTGATAGCATCAAACTCTCTCTGTTGGGGTGAAGTTGCCAGTAATATTTTTTTCAGTGAGAAAGGGTTAGTAATAATTGCAAAACAATAGTACTGGTTTTACGTCAGGTGGAAAAAGAATGTGAATCCTTCTTTGTGCTTTTTCAGTTCAAATTCATATTTTCTTGGATATCAGCTTTCCCTTTACAAGCTAATGTAGTGAATTAAAACTTGTGGATGACGTTAGAAAATTACCTGGCCCTATTTCCCCTCCTGAGAGCCCTTCCTTAATAAGAAGGAAGAATCCCCATTGGAGGTGGTAGAGGGAGCCCGGGCATGATTCTGAGTCCTAAATTGTAGGAAAAATGTCATCTTGTGTCTCTCTCTGTTTCTAGGTTCAGTTCCCAGAAAACATCAGTTGTGGAAATTGGTTTATCTCAGGTATCTGGCAGCATTTACTGTTGCTTTTATAGGCACTGAGACTGTTTTTTGCTACTAAACATTTATTTTGCCTTGTGTTTTGATTTGCAAATTCAGATTCAGTTGGAAGCAGAAGACATAGAAATCTTAAGCAAAAGAATAGAATACATTTGGGATTGTGATGCCTCAAGAGAGGAAAAAGGTCCCATGGCACTTGTGATTTTCATGAAGTGCTTTTGCAATAAGAAGCTATATCGGAATTAAAGTCAGTGGTTAGTGGGGCTGGGACGGGCCTTTGGAGTAATCACCTCTCGTATTTTCTCTAATGCCAGGCTCACGATGTAGGAGATGACAATCCACTCCTGGAGACAAGGCCAGCGGTCCATCCGCACCAGGATGACATAGTTGAATAGCAGGAGGTAACCCAAGTATGATATCTGAAGGGCAGAACAACAGTTAGCTGTGTTTGGGGAGATAACACATGCTGGAAACACACTTTGAAATCCTGTTTTTAGGTTGACAGCTCTTCAAGAACAAATTTTCGTTTCCAGCTGGACTGACTCACCTAGAGGAACTTTCTGTTCACATCACCAGTGCAGATTAACTTTGAGGCAGGTCGGGAGGCATTTTATACTTTAGGATCGTATGGGCACTGGCATTTCATCTTCTAAATGAAGATGTATTTGTGGCTACTATCACCCTCATGGGGGAATTACGGAGCTGCTCAAAATTATGAGAAACGAGAAAATTTTAATATTTCACTCATGTGACTTCTACATTCCTGGAAATTGGAAAATGTTACTTTCTCTCCCTGCCTTGCAAATTTCCCTCTTGAATCTTTTCACTGTTAGTGGATGTGGGAGGTTAGAAGGGAGGGGGTGAGAGCTGTCTGCCCTGACGCACAGAGCTGCCTCGAGTCCCCACAATTAGGACTCACATATCTGTGGTTTGCTGTGGCCACGGCAAGCTTCCTATCTTTGTGGCAAGAAAAGATGCCGAGTTTGGAGGTATATGAGAGTGAGGTATCAGGTGGGAAGGAGGTGGTCTGAGGTTGATTCACTGTGGAGCTGATGAATCTTCACCTCTGGAGCCTCATTGGCACAGGCCTCTTCAGGAGTTATGGGGGTAAGGAGGGAGTGTTCTAGCAATTGTGCATCTGTGATTCGGCAGTTTTTATTTTTTAAGTTTCACCCCCACCCCTCCCAATTGCATAAGCTTTACCAGTAATACAGTAAAATCCCTCGAATCCATGATTTATTCCTTGCAGAGGAATCAGAATTCTCCAAATTGGGCCATGTCGGAATCCCCTGGGAAGCTATAAAACATGTCACACCCTCCCACCGGGCCAGAGCTAGCAGTCCGAGGGGCAGGGTGACACTGGGGGTCTTCTACATAGGGTGTGGCCCCACCCTATGCTGAACTCTCCTGAAGTCCAGGCCAGTGCTCAGCTGGTTCTTACCAGAGCAGATGGGCAGCAGTGGCTCTGCCACCACACCAGGTGTGGCTACCAAAAGGTTGGGTGTCCAAGTGCATAGTTGATCTGGATCCACATGCAGCCTTCCTCTTGCCCACTGCTTACCCCCCTGCCAATTGCTTCATTCATAGATTTGGACCCAGCTCCTCACCTCCCATCGCCTGGCCCTGCCTAGTCTCAATGGAGCCACAGTGCCAGGGCCTGCCTGGCAGAGGCTGAAGCTTGGTGCTTGGGGTTTCATGAGTAGTCTTGTCCCAACCTCCCCAGACTGCAAGGTTGTGGGAGCCTTTGTGTGCCTCCTGGGACCTCCCACAGCTGGGAGCCTTCCCATCTGCCCATCTGCGGATGTCCCAGCATGAATGTGTAAGACTGAGTCTTCTCTGGTTATAGATGGCCACACTGTTGGAGATGCCAAGACAGTGGCCACCAAAGGCAGCTGGAGGAGAGTGTGAAGCCAGACTGTGGTCAATTTGGTGTGCATTTCAGAGTGTAGAGGCCTTGATTTGTTCCCCTGGTCTAGGAGTTTATGACCTGGGTTCAACCACATTCCTTTAGTGGCCCCTCTAGTTTTATGAAAAAAATGGTTAACTGTGAGTTTGCTCTTTAAATCACCAATCATCTGTGTCCGTTTAAAAATAAAGCTATAGTTCCCTAAGTTTGTATTACTGAGAGCATTAAAAAAAATCCTTCATCTTAAGCAAATAAGACTATTTTGCATTATGAAATGGTGTATTTGGGGCTAGGATGGCCACATTCCTACATGCATGTAAAATATAGAACAAGATATCCAGATACAATTTTAGGTGAAGATCTGAATTAGTCCCAGTTTTGTTTTCATAATTCATTTTAATTTGGTGAATTTTAAAACATTTTTAAAAGCCTTTGACATGTTTCTTGATTCTAACAATCCTGCATATTCAAAACATGTTAGATGGCCAATGCGAAGGAGGAAGCCTTACTGTGTAAAACCAGAACTTGACAATGGGAGCGTTATAGAATTCACAGATCTTTGTTCCAATGGGAATGCTTCTTTGCTTTTTGTGCTCATTCTCCTCATCGCCCTTTCTTGAACCAGTGTCTGCATTGGCATCCTGGAAAACAGAGAACAGCACACAGCAAGCAGGTTGCTAAATGGGAAATGCACAGTATTTAACAGATATTTTTTTAAAAATAAAGAAGTATACAAATTTCCCCAATTACTATGGTTTCTAAATTCATGGTAAGAGAAATCTCAACAATTTTGAGAATGAAAGTCAATTGATACTGTTATGGTCAAGGGTATCACTGACCACATTTTCCTCTTCTTTTTCTTTGCCATCTTCATTTTCCTTGGATGTCTGATATGAGAAGTCATCATATGTGCGAAATTCCAAAAACAAGATGGTAGGGGGAAGAAGAATCCCCATTATAACCTATATAGGATGATAAAAAAGATTTTTTTTTAATTTTTAGATTTCTAAGCTATGGCAATTCTAGAAAATTTTCCTAGTATATATAAAAATTTTAAATTATGACCTTCAGCACCACTCAACAAATTGATTTGTCCTAAAACAGGTTTATCTCTGCTCTGATGTTCTGTGGCTTATTCTGTTTGATACACTGAATAAGAGTTGGTAGAGTTGCAACTGAAAACTGTAAGTACTTTCATCACATTATTTTAGATAGACAGCAAGCAATATTGTGTGGAATTGTGTCTTAAAAGCAAAGAGCTTATATTGAGTTTCAAAGCGGGTAAATCTTTAAATTAAAATATAATAAAAGAGAACAAATAAACAAAATATAGTAATACTGATAGTGAAGTAGATAAAAAATATTTTATGTAGAAATAACTGATGTGTATCTCCAATATTATTTTTAAATAATAAAAATTATTATAATAGTATATTATTATATTATTAAATAAAAGTATTATATGATTAAATAATAAAATATTATAGTATATAGGGGCGCCTGGGTGGCGCAGTCGGTTAAGCGTCCGACTTCAGCCAGGTCACGATCTCGCGGTCCGTGAGTTCGAGCCCCGCATCGGGCTCTGGGCTGATGGCTCGGAGCCTGGAGCCTGTTTCTGATTCTGTGTCTCCCTCTCTCTCTGCCCCTCCCCCGTTCATGCTCTGTCTCTCTCTGTCCCAAAAATAAATAAACGTTGAAAAAAAAAATATTATAGTATATAATTAAACAATTAACTATTATAATATTGTAATATTAAACAATAACTATTATTTATATTTATAAATTATATATTTATTAAATATATATTTATATATGAATATTAATGTTATATTAAATAATACATTTTTTAATTTTAAAAAATGTTTATTTTAGAGAGAGAGAGAGAGAGAGAGACTGAGAGTGAGAGAGAGAGGGAGACACAGAATCTGAAGCAGGCTCCAGGCTCTGAGCCTGTCAGCACAGAGCCCAATGTGGGTCTCAAACTCATTAACCGCGAGATCATGACCTCAGCTGAAGTTGAACACTTAACCAACTGAGCCACCCAGGTGCCCCCTCAGTGATACATTGTTAAGGATACCACAAAAGGGCTACTTCTACCATACATTAAAAGTTATATTATAAAAAAATCAGTAATTAAGATAGTAGGGTGTAGGTGCATGAATAGACCAAACAAAGAAATAGAATAGAACGTCTCTTTTGGCCAGTGGAAGCCTCTTCGAGTGGGCTCCTCTGTCCCCCGTTCTTACCCTACTGATCTTTGATAGCTTCTTTGCCATCTGGTATGTCAAGATGTTCTAGGCTTATCTTGGAATTTTCTTGCTCCAGATCTGGAACGAATCATTTCTCAAAGAAGTTCTGGCCCCAGTTAGTGGGAAATGGTATTGCAAGACCACAATCTGGGCACTGGAGATGTTCACTGCTTTTCAGTAGGTCATTGTGTCCAGGCTTTTCATTGCTCAGAGATGGAATGAGTTTGTACTGATGCTTCCGTTTAAACACTATAGGCTTTTTATTTACCCTTTTCTAGACCATAGCTGTGTTTCCTTTTGCTACACACTGAATCCTAGTTCTAAAGGACAGACATGATAGAATTAAAATACCCCTTGTTATTCAGTTGCTTTATAGTTTCAAAATAACAATGTTAATACTACTGCTATTGATTATGATTACTGAAGAGTTACTTTTTTTTTTTTGCATAGGTGTTTCAATTCTCTCCTCTTTTTTAAAAAGGTTGTATTATATCTATATTATCAGAACACATAGCCATTGCATACTATACTCTCTCCCTCTTAACCCTCCCCTAGTCTCAGCACTATATGTAAATATATATCTGAGGCTTACCATTAGTCCTTATACTGATGCCTCTTTGGTTACTGTGGTTCTTGGAAGCTCATTACCTAATAGAGTCTTCAGAAAGGGCTCATAAGAACAATATTTCCTGGGGTCCTTGCCTGTTGGTAATGGTTTGTGTATACCTTTTATATTTAACAGTCACTTTTGTTGGATATAAAATCCTGGTCTGTCATTTTCCTTCTGGGAGTATCTTTATATGACACACTCCAATTTTTTCTCTGACACAAGTGGTTGCTGCTGGAAGTCTGATTATAATCTAATTTTCTTTCCCTTATAAGTAACTTTCACTTTGGTTGTTGTTGTGTTTGCCTGGATGCCCAGGGAGTTTTTTCTTTTTCATTAAGATCCAGTAATTTAAAAATGTGTGTTGATGTTGGTTGTTCTGGGTTGATATATGTGTCTAGAAAGTGTTTTTTTTCAATATGTAATTTCATATCATTTGTCTTCAAGAAGTATTTTTGAATCATATTTTGAGATAATCACTTTTAACTATTTCTGATTTTAGTTTTTTAATAACTTCATATTTTTAACAACATGAGTGACGTTTTATATTACTATTTCTTTGTTAGTTTAAGTACTAGCTATTAACATCCTATTTTTTTAATGTTTATTTATTTCTGAGAGAGAGAGAGAGTGCACAAGCAGGGGAGGGGCAGAAAGAGAGGGGGACAGAAGATCTGAAGTGGGTTCCGCACTGACAGCAGAAATCCCAATGCGGGGCTTGAACTTGGGAACTGCAAGATCGTGACTTGAGCCCAAGTTGGATGCTTAAGTGACTGAGCCACGTAGGTGCCCTGACATCCTATTATTTTAGACAAGACTTGATCTCGTTTCATCTATTCCTCTGCTCCCATTTTTGATAGCCACATGAATGTTTTCAGTTCCTACAAGGTTATCTTTGTAACTTTATATCATGAACTGAAATCTTTTTCTCTTGTTTCAACAACTTTTGATAGTCTCGATTCCCCACATTATAATATGGGATATTATCCTTCTCACCGCCCTCCCTTCCTCCTTCTACCACCCAGTTTTTCCCAGCTGTGCCTTTGATTCTTGTATTTTCTTTTTTAAAAAATTTTTTTAACATTTATTTTTGAGAGAGCGAGACACAGCACAAGTGGGGGAGGGGCAGAGAGAGAGGGGAGACACAGAATCTGAAGCAGGCTCCAGGCTCCAAGCTGTCAGCACAGAGCCCCATGTGGGGTCATAGACTGCGAGATCATGACCTGAACCGAAGTCAGATGCCTAACTGACCGAACCACCCAGGTGCCCCTGTATTTTCTTTTTTTAAAAAATGTTTATTTATTTATTCTGAGAGAGAGCGAGTGGGGAACGGGCAAAGAGAGGGCAAGAGAGAGAATCCCAAGCAGGCTCTGCACTGTCAGCCCAGAGCCTGATGCTGGGCTTGATCCCACAAACCATGAGATCATGACCTGAACTGAAACCAAGAGTTAGACGCTCAACTGACTGAGCCACCTAGGTAGGTGTCTGCTTTTTGTATTTTATACTTGGTGGCATTTGTATTCTGTTTAAGGAATCATATTCGAGTCTTCAGTGCTTTGTCTATGGGACTATTCCAAAAACTGAAAAACCAATAAAAAGCATTTCCATTTTTATTACTATATAAATATTGTTTATTGTGTGGCCATATGGCAATTTTAATGCAGAATTCTGGTACCACTAAAGGATCATGTTCTTGATATCAGAGGTCAAATGGTCTTTTTTTACACACTACCAATTGCTCAAAATCATTCTGAGTTTTAATTTGAATCGTAACTGAGCCTTAACTTTTGTGTGCACTTTTGTTTTACT
This sequence comes from Puma concolor, assembly GCF_028749965.1. NCBI lineage: Eukaryota > Metazoa > Chordata > Mammalia > Carnivora > Felidae > Puma > Puma concolor. The sequence continues at coordinate 127,951,881 of NC_141672.1, read as the reverse complement.
TGAAATCTGATCCCCCTTCTATGTTCTCATTAAAGATTTTCTTGTTAAGAAACTGTTCTTGTTTCCTTGACCTTTATCCCTGACACTTGTAGCCTCTTGGTCATTCCATCTATTTATTGGACTCATTCCTATTCTTCTTGATTCCTTCCTTCTTGGATCTCACTGACTCCTTATACTCATTTAATCTGACAGACTTTTAATCCCACTGCTCAGTTTTCATATGAGGGCAAGGCATAACATTCATATTATTAAGAAATGAAATGCCTTCTATTTGCCAGAACCACACTACACAATATAACATAAGATGTCTTTTCTTTACTCTCATGGCAATCCCACGAGATTGGCATAATATTGCCGTGAGGGAGCTGGATTATTTGAAGATTAGAATCTTTTCTTACCTACTAGTTAACAGTACTAAACAGGTGAGCTAAGATTTGATCACAATACAATTTGTACCGACTACAGCCTTTCAAACGCTACTATAACTTCATATTCTCTTATAAACCCCATATAATGAAATGTTGCCAATTAAAATAATATCACATAATTTCAGGGGCGTCTGGGTGGCTTAGTTGGTTAAGTGCCCGATTTCGGCTCAGGTCATGATCTCACGGTGCGTGAGTCTGAGCCCCACGTCGGGCTCTGTGCTGATAGCTCAGAGCCTGGAGCCTGCTTAAGATTCTGTGTCTCCCTCTCTCTCTGCCCCTCCCCTTCTAATGTTCTGTCTCTCTCAAAAATAAAAATAAACATTAAAAATATATGTAATCACACAGTTTCAGAGTTGTAACAGGATCTATAGAAACAGAGTTCAGGTGCCTGATTTAATGGCAGGAAGATGGCCTGTCCTGGGATGTGGTTAGTTAGGGTGAACTCCAATCTCTGTGAGCCAGGCACACCAGTTAGGTCTGGCATTAGGCCACCTGGGTTCAGGGCCTGGACCCACACCTCACCAGCTCAGATCCTAGGCAAGTCAACCTTGAAGCTTCAGGTTTTTCATCTGTAAGGCAAGCATCTCCCTCATGGGGCTGTTCAGAGGAATAAATGAAATAATCCACAGGAATGCCTGGCTCTGCAAGGTGCAGAGTAAGAGCTCACACAGGTGTCACTTGTTACCACTATGACAATAAGCCATACGTACTTTTAGGCCGGGGTTTTTCCTCATTCGCAGCCTTCCCATCCACATGTCTGTCAGCAGCATCTGGCTGCAGGTGTGAGCGATGAAGTCCCGGTGTTTGGCCGCCACTGCCAGCTTGAGGCAGGTGGAGTTGCTCCAGTTCTTCAGCTCATAGGTCAGCAGTTTCATGGCGATCTGCTCATCGTGCTTATAGGACTGGTCTAACAACTCCACGGCAAGCTGGCCGAAGTCTCTGAAGGGAAGGGAGCACAGTCAGAGCTGACGCTGCAGTGGTTACACACACTGTGAGAGAGACATATCCACAGACACATCATGGAGCCCAGGACACAGAATCCTTGATTTCCAATCCTCTGCATACCCCAGAAGCTCCCAGGGTATGTTGCCAGGTGGGAATGGCTGGGGCCGGGGCTCTGTGCTCAGTTGTGTTGGGGGGCTGACTGCTCTTGCTGCAAATGGAGTTTAGATTGACCCCAAATCTGCCTCTCAGGCATCAGGCACTCAGAGACGAGAAGACAAAGTTCTCTTCCCTCAAGTCTTCACAGAACAGGGATGCAGACAGAAAGGACAGCAAAGCTCTATGGCAATAGAGGTCAGAATAAGGACTATCCTTTGTGGAGGGTACAGGAAAGGGGACACCAGGAATACTGGCAGGTCTGGGTAAGGTCCCGTTTCTTCATCTAGGTGCTGGTCATCCTGGGGTGTTCTGTTTGTGAACGGTCATCAAGCCATACATTTGTACATGTGCCTTTCCCTGCCTGTGTGCAATACTTCAATAACACAACGGTCACAAGAAAATTCAACGTTCCTAGGGCTATGATAGAGACAAGTTCTAGTTGTCATGGGGGCCTAGAGCAGTGAGGGCCTAGTGGCTGGAGGTGGAGGAGGGGGAAGTAATGGGAGCCAAGTTGGGGGAGAGGAGGAGAGGATGGCAAGTTGAATTATAAACATAAACTTTATTCCATTTTCTACATGGCCCTCATTCAAACATTCAATGACTGTTGTAAACATTCCCTGTACCTTCAACATTTTTCATGGAATGTGGTTAAGATGAAGTCCCAGAATGATCGCCCCTCTCTGTTTTTGTTTCTTTATTTTCTGTAAGATTTTATTCCAGTTATGAGCTGAGGGATGTAGATAGGAGGAATTCTGTGTGGAGGAATGGCCTTGTCTGTTCCCTGAAGAGGAATGCTCTCTGGCCTCAGGTCCCACAGGCTGTGAGGTGACACATTACCATGACAATCCTCCAAGAAGCAGAGGGATGGTATTTACCAACCCACTGAGACGGGAACATCTCCCATTTTTTAGATAGGCTTGAATTCCCAATGTTTAGAAGTCAACTAGTGACTTTAGATCATTGAGTCCAAAATAAAAGCAGTGTGCTTCAGAAAACAAAGATGCTGGATGTTGGCAGAGTTGCTTGGTTACGCCCCAAGCTCATGAGTCTATAAAGTTGTGCTGGGACTTCTGGTTTTTAGTTCTGCATGGTAGGGGCTTGGAAGTCACCATTCTGTGCTAACATTAAGCACAAAGTTAGACAAACTGAAAACCAACAACTCTTCTAAATTCATCAGAGAATTGAGGTCACAGGGCAAACTGCTGCTCCCATAACTGTAGAGATAGACCAGCAGATATAGAGACTCATGACATACCAGAGCAGAAACCTCTGGAACTAGAGCTGGGGCAGGAAAACTCAAACTGTAACTGATAAATTGTTGGAGGCTCTGTGAGGACAAGTCTGAGACTTAATAACTCCAGGGGAGGGGCCCAGTCTTAGGGAAGTGTGCTCACGTTTTTGTGAGTTTTACCTCCAAGAGTTCCACCAAGTTCTCACAGAGATGAGAGAGAAATCCCCTCATGCTGCCAGCACAGGGAGGGGAAAAGGAACCATTCTGGAATATGTTGGCGTACTCTGGTCTCCTTAACTAGGCCTGCCTGAAGGAGAAACGAGTTAGCCAGAGCCTACCCTATTGGGGTATTATTAGAGCCTAATGGCCTGTGGGAAGGGAGGTGCCCAACTGCAGGCCCCTCAGGCTGTCCTGTCCCATGTAAGTTGGAGAAAAACTGAGAAGCACTTGGAAAGTATAAATAAAAAAACAAAACAATGACAGTCTAGAAATACCACAGAGAGAAGAAAAAATATGAAATGATGGACAAAATGATTTATGAACAAGCTTTAAGGATAATTGTACTTGGGGTGCCTGGGTGGCTCAGTTGGTTAAGCGTCTGATGTCAGCTCAGGTCATGATCTTGTGGTTCATGGGTTTGAGCCCCTTGTCAGGCTCTGGCTGTCAGCTCAGAGCCTGGAGACTGCTTCAGATTCTGTGTGTCTCCCTCTCTTTGTCCCTCTCCCACTTGCGCTCTATCTCTCTCTCTCAAAAATAAACATTAAAAAAAAGAAAAAAAAAAAAGATAATTGTACCCAAGTGAAAAATACATTTGCCAACCCTCCCCCAAAGGGACAAGTACTCAGGACAATAGTTTTTCCTGGTTCTTAAATTCCCTTCAGACACTAACTTTGAATTATTGTCCAAATCCTGGGAGATGTCATCTACCAGCTCGCTCTCAGAGGACTCGTGGGCCATGGACTTGTAGAGCTTACAGGCCACCAGGGCCTTGGCCATGCTCTCCTCGCCTCGCTGCCAGAGGAAGACCGCCATTTTCTGGCGTTTCATCAGCACGGCCCACACCATCAGCTCGTGGAAGGGGTACTGGAACCGACTCACAGCAGGGTCATCCACATCAATGTCGATCTCTTCCTCCTTCTTCTTCTTTTTCTTTTTCTTCCCTTTGGCTGGAGGCTCATCATCCTGAGGGGAGACAAGCACATTTTTCCTGGTTCTGCCTTAAGTGTGCAACAATGGATTTCAAGATTACTGGAAAAAGGAAAACCCCTTTTTCTGTGGTAATAAAGAGATTTCATAAGTGCATCTGTGGTTCTCATTCAGTATATTAATTCTTCTGAAAAGATGTGCAGTGGTGCCAGGGTGGCTTAGTTGGTTAAGCATCTGACTCTTGATTTCAGCTCAGGTCATGATCTCACAGTTCATGGGTTCGAGGCCCACATCAGGCTCTGTGCTGACAGCAAGGAGCCTGCTTGGGATTCTCTCTCTCCCTCTCTCTCTCTGCCCCTCCCTAGATCTCTCTCTTTTAAAATAAATAAACATTAAAAAATTTTTTAAATGAAAATTAATTAAATTAAAAATTAAAATTAAATTACCTAATTGTCAAGTTTGATCTGACAGCTAAATGTTAAGAACTGTTTCCAATAAACTGAGAATACACATTTATTTCAGCACTCATAGATCATTAACAAAACTCCACCAGACATTATTCCCCAATTCCTTTGAGATTTTCTATTTCAACAGATTTCAGGTATCAGAAATCATGTAGTCTACATATCAAGGAATAAAACTAGAAACAAACAACAGTAGGATAACAATAACAAAGACTGCATCTGTAAAAATTTAAATATACTTATGGATTTTAAATGCTGTTGAATTAAAGAGGAAATTATAAATGATTAGAAATAAATGGTAATCAAGTTTCTATTTACTCAAACCTTGAGATACCATGCAAACAATGTGCAGAGAAAAATTTATACCTTTCATGCATTTTTTAGAATAAAGGGAAGATTGAAAATGAGTGAACTTCACTTTCAAATGGAGTTAATAGAACAAAACAGTACTCTATAGAAAGTATATGGAAGGAATGAATAAAAATGAAGCAGATATTAATAAGAACAAAAGCAGAAAAAAGAAAGTTGCTTGATAAAGCAAAAAGATCAAATATGTAGGTCAGTTTGGTTAAGAAAAAAAGAAAGAAGATATAAATTAAAAAAAAAAATCAGGGGTTCCTGTGTGGCTTAGTTGGTTAGGCATCCGACTTCAGCTTAGGTCATGATCTCACTGCACGTGAGTTCAAGCCCCATGTTGGGCTCTGTACTGACAGCTAGGAGCCTGGAGCCTGTTTCAGATTCTGTCTCCATTTCTCTGCCCCATCCGTGCTCACACTCTGTCTCTCTCTCAAATATAAATAATAAAACACAAAGTTTTTTAAAAATAAAAAATAATAAAAAAATGAAAAAAATAAAAATGCTATTATACTGTTTTCCTTCTTTGACTTCTTGATGTGATGTAATATACTAAAAAATTCACTAACATTAAATTATACTTGCATTCTTAGAAGATTTTAATGACTTGTTTAGAATTTTTTAAATATGCCACTGAATTTCTTGAGCTATTATTTATGATTGTGTGGGCCTCTTTTGTTTGTTTACTCTCTGTTTCCTTTTGAAATTATGGTTTTGCTAACTCTATAAAATGAATTAAGTAGTTTTTAACCTTTTTTTGGGGAATATCTATTATCCTATTTTATGATTTGACTACACCATCTAAATAAATGTTGGTGTGTAGGGTGGTGGGTTGATCCATTGAAAAAAAAACCTCAATTTTATTTTAAACAAATGCAACACAAAGAAGCCTATATATATTTGAGAAAGATATAAAATCGATGAAAACAAATCTTACTTACTTCCATTCCTAGAAGTTTAAGAGCTTTAGGCTGCATAATAGAAGAGGAAAATTTAATCAGATAACTAATATTAGTAGCAGTAATGTTAGTAGTACGTTAACAGTGTGGTTAGAAGGGGACATAATCCTAGGTTAAAAAGTACTTTGTATCATTAACAATTAAGAATAATACTCAAGGAAAAGAAACCCTTTAGTATGGAAACTGCTTCTGACAGCCAAAGTCAGTTAAGGAGAAAGATGTGCAGACAATACATGACCCTTATTCCAGGTAGAACCAGAGAATTTCACTAATAGAAATGCAGACATAGAGCTTAAAAGCTCTACATGGGGGGCGGCAGGGCGAGGCGAGAGGAGGGCTTCATGGAAGATCTGACATTTGAGTTGGGCTTGTGAATGTGTGGAATTTTGATTAGAGGAAAGACATGGCCAGTACAGTAGTACAATTTGATTTTGGTGGAGGTTTGTGGTCCCCCCGCCAACCCCCATGATAGTGTGGGACAGCTCTCAGATGGTCAGAGAGCCTTGGATGCTATGATAATGAGCTTGGTGGTGATTTCTCAGGTGGTGGGGAACACTGGAAATATTTGAGCAGGGAGTGCACGGCCATGCCCCTTGCTTTGGAAGATGAAGGTTGCTATAGGGGTAGGATGGATTGGAGAGGGCAGAGACAAGGGGTCCCGGGAAGAAGGCTATTGTAGATAAAGGACAGAGGGCAGACGTAATTGATGGGCCGAGGGCCTGCCTTGCTAAGGGGGTAAAGGCTCCAGGTGAAACTGGGGCATCTCTAGGGACTGTGCATACACACACACACACACACACACACACACACACACACACACACACCTGAATTGCTAAAGGAAGAGGGGCAGGTGTGCTTGGGGATGAGGTAATGAACTTGGCTTTGAACAGGCTGTTCTATTGCAAAGGACAGCAAGGGACCACATGTGACTCTAGGAACCACAGAACACCACACGTTCACTTAGTTCTACCCTCTTAGGTCCAAATAAGTTGTTGTAAAGGGTCCGAAAGCTCTTCCGAGTGTAGTTGCAGCGGTAAGCCCCGCCCATGAGGTACTCCAGCACAAGACCTATGTCAATGAGGCTGATGTGGTAATCTGGTGGCAGGTTGCCCTGGAAGAAAAGAAGCTGTGTGTCAGGCCCTGCAAGGATGCACTCCATGTGTGGTCTGCATCACACACCCCTGGCTTAAGTGGCCTTCTCTGGCCCAAACTTGGGTGTTGATGTGAGGAATGGGGCATTAAACAATATTCAGTCTATTACCATATGACTAAGGGAGAAAAAGGATAAAGCTTTCCCAGTGAGAAGAATTGAAAGCCATGAGGCTGCAGGATGGAGCCCTAGGCTTGTCCATGGGCTGGTTCAAAATGGCCTGCAATGTGCACGTGCAGAAGTAGGGGAGATACGGTGCAGCTGGTGTGGGACCTCCTTTGTGAGAGCAGATGAGCTGTGTTGAGAAGGAGCTTTGATAGCTGCTTGCAGGGGAGCAGCTGGCTTCAGGGGCCTGGAATCCAGATTTCATGCTGAAGGAGGAAGTGGCCCACGTGACCCGAAGGAGGCCTCGTGGGGAGGCAGCAGCAAGACAGAGTATCCCTGGGGCTGGAAATTTCTTGGAGAAAGCTCCACACAGTGCCTTGTGACTTTCTGGGGGACTCCGCACATTTCGGTAAGAACACATGCCCCATCGGGGCTTGGATGGCTCTCTTAGTTAAATGTCCAACTCTTGATTTTGGCTCAGGTCATGATCTCACGGTTCCGGGACTTCAAGCCCCACTTGGGGCTCTGTGCTGACAGTGAGGAGCCTGTTTGGGATACTCTTTCTCCTTCTCTTTCTGCCCCTCTTCTGCTCACTCCCTTTCTCTCTCAAAATAAATAAATAAACTTAAAAAAAAAAGAACATAAGCACTACAAAAGCATCTGGTGTGTGTGGGAGTCGGTGAAGGGGCAGACTGTTGCAACAAAATACTACGGGGTATGTTGAGACCAGCTTGGCCAGTCATTCATATCCTTGGACAGCTGACTCATCTAGGAGGCAGAGATGACCAGTCAATTATAAAGACTTTTTTTTTTTTTTTTTTTTTTTTTTGCTACGCACCATATGCTGCTTGTTTAATTTCACATGACTGAAGTGATGGTGGGAACCTGGGTTCATTGCATGGAAATTACACATCCCAAATGTCCTCCCTTTATTTATTTAAAAAAAAAATTTATTTATTTACTTATTTGGAGACAGAGAGTGAGTGGAGGAGGGGCAGAAAGAGAGGGAGAGAGAGAATCCCAAGCAGTCTCCATGTCCAGTGAGGAGACTGATGTGGGGCTCAATCACATGAACTGTGAGATCCTGACCTGAGCCGAAATCAAGAGTTGGATGCTTAACCGACTGAGCCACCCAAGTGCCCTCCAAATGTCCTCCCTTTACATTAGAACTAGCCACACTTACCAAATACTTCACTCAGGCATTAATGAGTTTGTTCAGCCCCTATCCTGATCCTTCACCTCATTCAGGACTCCATATGCAGAGATAAAGAGATATAGCCCTGCCCTCGGGGAGCTCGATGTTTTGGAGGAGGTGGCAAAGGTACAGACAGTGAGTTTGGCCCTGAACTTTTGAACTCTGCCTGGATGGGAGGGTGGGAGGGTAGGCAATGTCTTCCTGCAGAAGGCACACCCCAGGTAGCTAGGAGCAGGTGGAGAAGAAACTTTGGGGGACAAGAGGAAGGGCACAACACACATGAGCAAGAGAGCCTGGCATGTGTACCCTGTGGTGGGGATGTGAGGGGAGAGAGTAGGGGATGTTGATGGAACTAGGCCCAGTGGAGTATAAGTTTCTTAGAAGGACCTTAAACTTCATGAGACTTTAGAGGATTTTAAGTTGGGGAGTCCTGTGACTGGGATGATCAGGGGGCGTGGGGCTAGAGGTGGGAAGAGGACTATTGAAGCCATTTAGGTGAGAAATGGTTGGGTCTGAACTTGGGTAGCTGTGGCTTTTGAATGTTTATATCCTAATCTAAGAATTCCAGGAAATCAGATTCCTTACGGGCTAAGTAAGGGCGCTGGTCCCTCTTGGTTCCTGGATACATTGATCCTGTGCTGATCCAATGAGTGTCTATAGAAGCTGAATTACTATATTATTAGGAGACATTTGTGCAAAGGATGGCCAGACTATCTGGGACTCTGACTGAAAACTCTATTCTCTCATTTGAGTTATTTTTTCTTGCTCAGAGTATGAATACATGTTCCACACTTGGCAAGCCAGGGACTGCATCCTAGCAAAATGAATCACTCACACATTAACCCAACCTAATCCTCTAGCCTGTGGCGACGTGACACAACAATGAACGAACGAGCTCCTACAAGAACACAGACTGTAAGTAGTCAGCAGCAGTGGAAAGAGGTGAAAACATCTATTACTCACTAATGAGGGAATAGTCCATGGAACACATACAATGACATGAGGCATGTTCCTTCTGGAGACTGGCTCAGTGAAGGAGTGAGCCCCAGATCTTAAAAGTAGATACAGAACATGGGGTTCCACTGGAAGATGGAGGCTCAGGCCAGTGGTAAGATGGCACCTCCCTGGCTGTTGCCCAGGGCCTTGGTAATGGTGCCAGGGTGCCATAATCAGTCATTCAACATGAGCCTGGCATGTGTAGGGATGAACGTGAAAATGATAATTTTTTTTTTAGTTTTAACTCTTTTTTAAAAATTTTATTTATTTAAATTCAAGTTAGTTGGCATACAGTGTAGTATTTGTTTCAGGAGCAGAGCCCAGGTATTCATCACTTCCATACAACACCTGGTGCTCTTCCCAACAAGTACCCTCCTTAATGCCCATCCCCCCACCTCCCCTCCAGTGGCCCTCAGTTCTGTGTATTTAAGAGTGTCTCATGGTTTGCCTCCCTCTCAGTTTTTATCTTATTTTTCCTTCCCTCCCCCTGTGTTCATCTGTTGTGTTTCTTAAATTCCACATATGCATGAAATCATATGATATTTGTCTTTCTCTGATTTATTTAGCTTAGCATAATACACTCTAGTAAACTCTTTTATGGAGAGAGGAATTCATTCTTTCTTATGCCTCTAATAATATGACAACACATTTTAGAAATTTAAAAAATTGCTTTATAAAATGTCTTATTGAAAGATGCCAATAGGTAAGAATTATAAAATGACAGACTGACCTTTTTTACATCCCTCACCAGCAAATGAAGCGTGTTTGGTGGACCCAGCCTCTGAAAAGAGAAGCATTCAGTCATAGTAAGTATGTTTTTCTCTTGAACTCTCAGGGCTAAATCCTACCCTACTCCATAGAATTAATGTCCCAGCTGAAACCAGTGTTCCAGTGATCCCGTGTTCATATAAGAGCATTTATGCAAAATATGCACTGGTGATAAACATATTCAAACAGCTAGCTCCCCTGTGCCCTCCCCCCTTCTAGAACACTTACTGTGTTGTAAAGCTCTTCCAGCCTTGGAATGGTGAGAAAGTGCTGCATGTTCACTCCGTTTTCAATCAAGAGCTTCACGAAGTCGACCCGATCTAAGACTAAAGCGTCCAGCATGGCTTGCTCCAGAGCATTCACCTGTGCAAACCAACACCAGGGACCCTGTGAGTGGCCTCTCAGAGGGGTGCCAGGCGAGAGGCAGACAGGAAGCATCTGAGAAAGTGCATTCTGACCCCCCAGACCCTTGAGCAAGTTGAACCTGGTTCTCTTTGCTCTTTGTCTTGAGTAAACACACCCCACCTCCCATCGTTTTTCTCAATTTGGCCCCTACCTGTCCTGTCAATGTATCAAAGCTTGATAAAAGGAGAAAAGTAGACGCTTCTCTCCTTTAAAAAAATTTTTTTTAAAAAATTTATTCTTGAGAGAGAGAGAGACAGAGACAGAGTGCAAGTGGGGGAGAGGCAGAGAGAGGGAGACACAGAATCTGAAGCAGGCACCAGGCTCTGAGCTGTCAGCACAGAGCCTGACATGGAGCTTGAACTCATGAACTGTGAGATCATGACCTGAGCTGAAGTCCGCCACTTAAATCACTGAGCCACCTAGGTGCCCCTATTCTCTTTTCTTTTAATATAAAGATGGGAAAGAAACACCACATAAGCTGTAGCATTCTTTCTTATAAGTACTATAATCAGTACTTGAATCTCCAAGCTCCGGACTCGGTAAACAATGTTTTGAGGCGGTCGGTTGTAATATTTTATATGCTATTATCTATCGTTTGTACCTCTGTCCTTCAGCACTCAGTATAATGCGAAGACTTCCGGAGACAGCAGTGGGGGAGAGTTTGTGTTCTTGACTGAGGATGACCATGTGGTAGCTGGGTGGAACTTGTGGACTCACAGCATGCCACCAGGGTCAGTGGCTGTGATAATGCCAGTCACACGTCGCCGCAGAGGCTCAGCGCCCTCCTTGCCTGTGTCCTCAGAGCAGCAAGGCCAGGAATACTGTGCGGTGTGTGGCTCAGACTCCCAGCCCAGACAAGTGCTGTTACCTGCACATCTCACACAGGCTCCTTCTTCTGTTCCCTGAACTGTATTTCATGATAATTGGTTTGTTTCCCATATTTTCAGGCATGAAGCATCTATGTGTGCATCAGGCAGAAAGAGCCACTGTTGGGCAACCTCTCTGAGTAGCTTCATTCTCCCACAAAGCCGGAATGTCTGGTGTTTGTGAAGCCTGCTGTTGCCTTTTGAAATATTGGCACTATCCTGTGGATGCTCTGCCACTGCCTCCCGGGACTCACGGCCCAGGTGGGGCTGAAGTAAAGACAACTGCCCCTTCCCCTGGAGAAAGAGGGTGACTGACTCGCGATCTTGGGAAAGAGGGGTGAAGACATACCCAGTTCAGCAGCTCGATCTTCCGGGGGTCAGTTTCTTCCTCCACCTCCTCTTTCACTTTCCCCTTCTTCTTGCCTTTTCCTTTCCCTCTTCCCCCCTTGGTGGTTGCTGTAGGTGGCTTCTTTTCCTTCTCCGTCACTTTGTTATCGGTGGGGGGCGCCAGGCTTCCCAGGGGCTGCAGTCCACAGCAAACAGAGTTGGGGAACAGTGTTAAAGCTGTCCCTTGTCCCAAGACAGGTGCACGGATCCCCCTCACCTCTGCATGCACACGTGTGTGTACATGCACATGTAAGCACACCCACGCACAAACACACACACACACACATACACACACATGCGCACACAATCATTGCAGCCTACTGCCTATTGGAGGAGGCCCTGATACTACGAACCACTGCTACTTGTGTGCTTAAAGTGGCTGATATTTTGATTGATATGTTTTTGCCCAAAGGAAGGGATGCTGAGAGGCACCAAAGGGGAGGTGCCGATAGTTGCTAATGCAGAAAGGAGAAAATGATCGTGAAGGGGTCAGAGACAAAGTACACCCTGTAAACCTGAGGATGCCTGTTTGGATAGAATCATGACTGAGCTTATTGGTGGCTTGAGAAGGCCTGCTGGGTGTTACCGAGATGCACCCATGTGGCGACAGACTGAATGCATTGAGGGAAGAATGTGTTCCACTCAGAGAACAGGAGGCAGTGCAGAAGTGGGACCTGGCTGCTGGGCCCGTCTTCCAGTCACATGGAGAGCCTGGGGGTATATGGCTCTGGTGCAGGCACAGTGATACCAACGTTGAGACAAAGTTGACCCCTCCAGTTACTATCTTGCCAAGTCCTATCTTGCCGAACTTGCCCTGTCCTCTGGCCAAACTCTTCTGGTGATTGTCTGCATGCACAGTGTCCATCCCTCCCTTCCTGCGCCCTGCTCCATGTATTCCATGCTGCTTCTTCCCATCTGTCCATGGTTCTGGCTGTGGCAGGGGCTGAGTGTCCTGGTACCACCTCATGGGCATTTCCCAGTCCTTCTCATGCTGGGCTCTTAACGCATCTGATTTTGCTGTCTGCTTCCCCCTCAAGCCTCTTCCTGCTTCTCTGCACGCTCTGGTTTTCCTATCTGGCCACTGCTTCTCAGCACTGGCTGTAAATGTTGAGGCTCTTTGGGGCTCTATCCACAGCCCCTTCCTTCCTTCTTTACTCTCCTTCAGCAACTGTATTGAGGCCCATACTGCCAGTCCCCATGTGTTTGCAATTGACTTGTCGTTTCTAGCTTCGGTCCATGTCTCTCCCTAGAGTTCCTATTCCCAACTTGGCACTTCCATTTGGATATCTCAAAGGCTTTTACAGCTCATGATGTCCAAAACCACACTCAAAACCACTCTCTCCAACCTTTCCTCTTCCAGTGTCCCTGAACTCAGTAGCAAGCCAGAGAACGGGGGGAGATTGCTGACATCTTGCTGCCTGCACTGCCCTCTTCCACGATTAATCTGTCTTGAGGCACATCATGTTATTGCTAAATATTGCTTTACTATGTCCAATTCTTATTTCTCCTCTGCCTCTGCTCTAGCCCCAGGTGATGTCTCTCCCCTGAATTACTTCAATAACCTTTTAACAGGATTCCTCCTACCTGCCATTGTACCCACCCAACACATTTTCTATGTTAAATCCAGAATGATCCTAAATATGTAAATAAAACCATGTAACTCTCCTGCTTAAAACACTTAAGTGGAACAGGGCACCACCATTGAGGGCACCATGAGAGTTTGTGTGGTCCCTGGTCAATGCAGAGATATGGATGAAAGAGTGTCCTGGCTGACTCCTCATGTAGACAAGACAATTATAATCCTCAGTGAAAACTTGACACAGCATTCAACAACTGGTGCTGGGAAAACTGGATATTCACCTGAAAAAGAAGGAAGTTGGACCCTCATCTAACATCATGTACAAAATTTAACCCAAAATGGATCAAAAACCTAAATGTAAAAGCTAAAACAATAAAACTTGTGGAAGAAAACCTAGGTCAAAGATTCATGACATTGGATTTGGCAATGACTTCTTGAACATGTCACCAAAAATCATAAGCAACAAAGGAAAAAATAGGCAATTGGGACTTCATCAAAGATTAAAAACTTGTGCATCAAAAGAGTATCAACAGATTCAAGGCATGACATTGGATTTGGCAATGACTTCTTGGATATGTCACCAAAGCACAGGCAACAAAAGAAAAAATAGGCAAATGGGACTTCATCAAAAATTAAAAACTTGTGCATCAAAAGACAGTATCAACAGAGTAAAGGCAACACACTTAATGAAGAAAATATTTGCAAATCACATATCTGATGAGATTAATATCCAGAATTTATCGAGTATTCCTAAAGCTCAAGCTCAACAACAACAAAAACCAAACTGATTCAAAAACAAGCAAAGAACTTGAATAAGCATTTCTCAAAATAAGATCTGCAAATGTCCAAGTACATGCAAAGATGCTCAACATCATTAATCATTAAAGAAATGCAAATCAAAACCACAATGAGGTGACCCATATCAAAAACAAGTGTTGGCAGGAATGTGGAGAAATTGGAACCCTCATGCACTGTTGGAGGAAATGTAAAATGGTGTGGCTGCCGTGGAAATGTTTGGCAGCCCCTCAAAAAATTAAAAATAGAATTACCTTATGATCCAGCAATTCTATTTTTGGGTATATATCCAAAAGAATTGAAAACATGGTCTCAAGTAGGTATTTGTATACCCATATTCATAGCGGCATTACTCAAAATAGCCAAAAGGTGGAAGCAACCCAAGTGTCCATTGATGGATGAACGGATAAGAAAATGTGGTCTATGCATACAACAGAATATGATTAAGCCTTAAAAAGGAAGGAAATTCTAACATATGCCACACAGAAATGAACCTTGAGTACATTATGCTAAGTGAAATAAGCCAATCAAAGGATAAATACTGTATGGTTTCACTTGTATGATGTATTTAAAGTGGTCAAATTCATAGTGACAGAAAGTAACATGGGAGTGCCAGGGACTGGGGGAAGTAGGAAATGGGGAGTTATTGTTTCATGGATATGGAATTTTAGTTTTATAAGATGAAGAGTCTTATGGATGGGTGATGGTGATGGTTGCACTACAATGTGAATGTACTTAGTTCAATTGAACTATACTCTTAAAAATGTTTAAGATGGTAAATTTATTTATTTATTCATTTATATTTTTAAAGTTTATTTATTTTGAGAGAGAGAGGCAGAGAGAGAAGAAGAGAGAGAATCCCAAGGAGGTTCTGCACTGTCAGCTTGGAGCCAGCTGCGGGGCTCTAATTCACGAAATCATGACCTGGGCCAAAATCAAGAGTCAATTGCTTAACCGACTGACCCACCCAGGCATCCTGGTAAATTTTCCTTAAATGACTTTTACCACAACAACAAAAAAAAATCGGGGGTGGGGCACCTGGGTGGTTCAGTTGGTTAAGTGTCCAACTCTTGGTTGTGACTTAGGTCATGATTTCATGGTTTCGTGAGTTCAGTCCCCATGTTGGGCTCCATCCTGCTTGGGATTCTCTGTGTCCCTTTCTCTCTGCCCTTCTCCCTCTCATGCTCTGTCTCTCTCAAAATAAATAAATAAAAATTTTAAAAAATTGGGGGGAAAAAAGCAAAAACAAGATGATACAGCAGTTGAGGAAACAAAAGGAGAAAGACCTGATGGAAGAGCAAAAATTTCCAGCCATTATGAAGAGCTTCAAGCTCTCCTTAGGATTCTAAGGAGAAACTGAGGCCAACAACCAACTTGCCAACTATTTAGTGAGCCATCCCGAAGTGGATCATCCAGCCCCAGTCAAGCCTTCAAATGACTGCAGCCCAAGCATATGGCTTAAGGATAATCTCATGGGAGTGCCTGAGCCTGAACTGCCCAGCTGAACCACACCCAAATTCCTGACCCACAGACACTGTGTGAGATAATATTTATTGTTGCTCAGGAAAAGAAAAGTCCTTAAGTGGTTCCCCAAGCTCTCGGACCCAGCCTTCTGTCCTATACCAGGTCTGCAGTGCTCATAATGCACAGCTCCTGGTTGGCTTGCAACCTCCTCCTGAGTCACTCCCTTCTCAGCATTCTAGCCACACTGGCCTTTTTTTCTTCTTCAGTAAGTTATTTGAAAATGTCCAGTTCTTTCTTGCTTCAGGCTCCTTACATGCTCTTCTCTCTGGATGGAAGGTGCTTTCCCTTCAGTCTTCACCAGCCAGCATCTATTCACCTATTTGGTCTCAGCATTAATTCCACTTTTTCAGCAAGGTCTTCCCTGGTGTCTCAGTAAAAAGTAGCCCTCCCATTCCCCACATTCTGTCTCATGGAAATGTGCATTTTTCCTTCTTAACAATTATTACAATTTACAATTCAATATTTATTCATCTGATTATCTGTTTCTTGTCTGCCTTGTTTTCCCTGCCCACCCTGTCACACCATGTCCACACCAACACTACACAGAGAGTTCTAGAAGGGCTGTGAAAGGTCTGTTTTATTCACCTCTCTGTCCCTAGAACCTATCATAGGAAGTGGTTGACCAACATTTGTTAAGTGAATGAATGAGTAAAAATAGGGATTTTTTAAAAAAATGGTTTGGTTCAAGAAAGCCAAAGAAGAGATTATTTCCACCATTTGCTGCTGCTGAGTGAATGAGAAGGAGTAGAATCCCTCCTCTTCTTTTTTAACGTCCGTCTTTGTCATTGAAGAGAATTAAAGATGGAATAGATATGGTCAGGCATCATAAGAATATTCCTAGATGCTCAAACAACTCACCCATTCTTCCTTCAAGGGTCACACTTTAGGATTCTAAGAGGGTGGTTGGTAATGTTACAGTGGTAGCTTTTAGCCAGGGCCACTAGAGCCCTTCACTCTGAAGAAGGGCTTCAGGGGCTGCCTGGGGAAAGGTGGCCAATGGGGTGGGCTCAGCTCTTATTTGCTTTATATGTTGCTGCTCTACTCAAGATGCCATGTGTAGAAAGGGCTCTTTCGATTAAAATACCTTGGAGACAACTATTCTGGAGGAATCACAAATAATAAGAGAGGTGTGACAGGCTGGAGAGAGGGTTGGGTACTTTAGCATTTGAGTCGGCTGAAAGGAAAACGAGATGGTAAGTATATTGTGTGACATAATTGAAATTTAAAAATTTTGATAAGCTGACATAATGGACTGAATCTAACAAGGTGACGTGTAACAAGGAAGATGTCTTCCACCTGGGTCCATCTGGGCCCCAGAACAGCTAACCTCAGAACAGGTTTATCAGGTGTAAGCATGACAAAACCCTTGGGAATTGCTGCAGATGAAAACTTAATATGACTGAAAGATTATATTTGTTGTATTGCTAGACGTGTAGATCCAGCTTAAGGCAGATGACAGTCCCATTTGGGGCTGCACAAGATGTTAAATTGTGGGCACTGCTCTTTTAGAAGAATAAGGGATGGCATGGACCACATCTGGAGAGAGGAAATTCCTATTTGCAACCTCAAATATGGATTATACAATCACTTGCTGGGGATAATGTTCGTAATACTCCTTTATTATCCTTATAATGTCCATGGAGTCTGTAGTGATGTTTTCTCTTTCGTTCCTGATATTAGTATTCTTAGCCTAGTTAGAGGCTTATTAATTTCATTGATCTTTCCAAAGATTTAGATTTTGGTTTCTGTTGATTTTCTCCATTGATTTCCTGTTTTCAATATTATTTTTTTTTTAATTTTAAAAAAATGTTTATTTTTGAGAGAGAGAGACAGAGTGTGAACCAAGAAGGGGCAGAAAAAGAGAGGGAGACACAGAATCTGAAGCAGGCTCCAGGCTCTGAGCTGTCAGCACAGAGCCCGACACGGGGCTCAAACCCACGAACCATGAGATCATGACCTGAGCCAAAGTCTGGTGCTTAACTGACTGAGCCACCCAGGCACCCCTGTTTTCAATGTTATTGATTTGTGCCTTAATTTTTATTCTAATATATGCATTCAATGCTAGAAATTTCCCTCTAAGCACTGCTTTTGCTGTATCCCACAAATTTTAAGTTGTATTTTCATTTTCATTTGGTTGAAAATATTTTAAAATTTCTCTTGAGACTTCTTTGATCTACATGCTGTTTAGAAGTGTCATGAGTAAACTTGGGAAAAGTTGTTTAACCTCTTGGGATATCAATTTATTTTTCCAAACTATAAAATGAGGGCAATCAGATCTATTTCAGAGTTGTGAAGGCTGGTCCAGTAATGCTCATATATGTGAACACATGGGGTAAAACACGGTGTGTGACCCAAATATCAGGCATTGTTACCAATTTCTTTGAATTTAAGGTTCTAGTTCATGGTTTTGCCAAAGGATAAGCCCTTGTCCACAGATGGAAGCCAAATAAATGGTTCTCATCATAAAAAATATGCAGATATTTCTTTCTGTTTCAGAAATCTCAATGAAGCTGGCCAAGGTTTATAGATTTTGGTCTTTAAAATGGGCAGTGGTCTAGATGTCCCCAAACCTTGCTCTTACATGCTCAGGTGGAGTTTAGCCTATTCCCTTAAAAAATTGTTAGTCCAAGTTTTTATGACTCAATATAAATCAATTACTTTGTTATATGTATATATCAAACACTACTACCTCTCTCTGTGTTGTTATTGTTGGTTTAAAGTTTATTTTGAGAGAGAGAGAGAGAGAGAGAGAGCTAGGAAAGGCAGGAGAGAGTGAGAGAGAATCCCAAGAAGGCTCCACACTGTCAGCTCAGACACCTACGTGGGGTTCGAACAGCAAGATCATTACCTGAGACAAAACCAAGAGTCAGACACTTAACCAACTGAGCCACCCAGGTGCCTCAGTTTTTGTTATGTTTTAACAAAACCCTTAACAAAGAAGTTTTTGGGGACAGTTTTTATTTTTGTACTTAATAAAAAAAAATAGAAGAATATTGACTAATAAAATATAACCAATCAGACCTAGGATTGATTTATTGTGTAGTAATTATCAAATACTCCCTACCACAAGTTCTCTATTATGTCAAGAATTGTAGAAAGACTATAGATTCACAGCACATAGTTAATCATGTGCTTCAACCATTAAAGTAAGCTTTTGGAGACCATATACTGCATTATGGCGAGACTGAGAAGGATTTTGGTTCCAGGTTGCAGTCTTGATTACATGTCTCCTGCTTGCCCTTCCTCCTCATGGAAATGATAACAGAAGACTATGATAAAGAAAAATCTATTTCAAGGAGAAGAGGCAGACAAGAGCTATTAACAAATTTGTGGAAATACCAACAGGTAGTTAAAACCATGAAGGAGTAAACCAGGAGTAATGTGAAGGTATCAGTAGAGGTAGGACCAGATTTTCAGAGAATGAGAGCTAATGATGGGTAGAAAGCATGGTGATCAGTGGAAGGACTGACTACAGGACAGGAGGCCATTCATCCCCCATCCCCTCTTGTGTGCCCTGCCAACACCCCCTTGGGCAGGTGCAGAGTAACTGCATTCCTGGGCTTCACCCCCAGGCAGAAACCGGAAGAATGGTCGCTAAATCATTGGAAGGACCTGTATAGAGAGGTCCAGAGCCTCACTAGTCTGTTCCAATCTGCACATGGCAAAGCAGAGCTGTTTAATGGCAAAGTAAGCTTCCTATAATTAATTGGTCCCATCCCTCATCTGGAAATGGGGATGGACAAGCCAGGATCTGCAACAGAAAAGACAAAGTGGACAAATGGGAGCAGCTGACCAGGGAGAAAAATAGAGATAATTTAGGGAACAGAAGAGGACTTTAAAACATCCAATTTGTATCCTCAGGTATGGAATTCATGAGATGAAAACAGGCTGGCGTGAAAATGGAACCATCAGGAAATAAGAAAGCCTAGAGGTGATTACCACACATGCTCATTCTGCACACACACACACCTACCACTCACACACACAGCTGTATCACACCCACAAACATCCTGTCACACATTAATCATTATTATACACACACAGATACCACAGATATATACCACACACAGGCTAAACCATACACAGGCATCACACACCACACCACACACATAACACACACCACACACATGCTACACACAGACACATACATACCACACCCCAAAGACCCCCCCCCCGAATTCTCTAGGCCTCCAGGGTACCATGGAACATAATTTAAAAAGACGATGCTCTCAATGCAACTGTTGTATTTAATTTTAATGGGCTATTTTCTTTCTTCTTTTTCTTTAAAAGGGTAAACCCCACTTCACCAGCAAAGATAAAATATTTAGTGGTTATTTCTTCAAGAGTACTGTTTTGAATCTATAATTAGTACTAGTGGCTCTTCTTTCTGGTTCTTGGAAGTTAAATAGCAACATCTAATGACCCTAATGCATTTAACATTGGATCATCAGAAACCCCAGATAATTTCTTGAGATCTGTGTAATGAGGGAGAACATACTAATATATCATCTATACAAGGTCATGCTAGTATGAGATGAAAAACACTTAGTTTCACCGGCCAGTGGGGCCCAAAGACAAAGATCTGGCTTCGTGCTATGTCGACGCGGTTCCAAGCCAGTGCCAAGCTCAGCTGGTCCGGGGCTGATGCATTTGTCCCTGGAAAGGCAAGAAACAAGGCTTTTCTCACTCCATGCCTGGATTGCCCCAGTTAGGCAGGTACTGGGAGGTGAGCACGGGCTTCCCTGGGCTGGCTCACGCCAGCCTGGAACTAAGCACTCCTGCCTTTTCTCTTGTCCCTGAGTGACTACTCAGGCCCCAAAGCTAAGAACTCCATATTCTCAAAGAGCTGCCTGGGAGGAGGTTGGAGGCCACCTCTTTCCATGTCTGCTTGGCTTGGTGTCCCTGAAGGGACAGAGGAGGAACCTGGTGATTCCAGGACCCTCATCTGCAGGAGGGCAGAAGCCCTGGGACTGCCTTGACATCAGCCCTTTCAGGCCAAAGGTGGGCACAGGCCAAGAGCACCAGCCCCCAGCTGTGGGGAGACCAGCACAGCACTGCCAGGCACCTGGTCCGATGGTGACACTCTCCTCTCTCATCCCTGCCCTCTCATTGTCCTAGAGTAGCCAAGAGGCAGAGAAGAAATGTGTGTCCTAGAGTGACCCTGTGAGTGGCCAGGTCATAGCCTATCATTAGGAGCAGGATGGGGAAATTGAACAAATCATTGCAGTGATGGTGAATGAAAAACCACCCATGTTCCCCCTCTATGAGGAAACCCTTAATGAACTAGTTATGAATAGAAACTGGTCTGACTTCCGCCCACATGGTCCATTGGCACCCGCAGAAAATACCCCTTCTCAAGACACCCATCGTGAGCTTTGTTGTTCTGCCATGGCTTCACAGTGAGATAACTCCAGGCAGCCTAACTGGCTCTGGATTCGATCACCAGTAGACGTTGTTCCTGGCAGGAGAAGAGGGAGTGTGGTTTCTTGGCCATGAGCAAAGCCCTGGCCGAGGCCAGCACTGAGAGGCCAGGAGTCACTGTTTCCTGAGAGCTCACCTTTCAACAAGGCCGTTAAAATTGCCATCTCGATGTCTTGCTGACCCTCGGAACCCATTCTAAACACGGTGACCTGAAAACAAGTTAATCATGAAAAGACCAAGTAAAGCAAAGTTGAAACTAAAAGGGAGAATTGGATTTTTTTTTAAAAGGACCATAGAGACTGACATGCGATTCAATGATTCTGGAAGTGGAATGATTTTAAGCCAGGTGTCTTTCATTTCCACAAGTGATAACTTTGATCGTCCTGACTCTGAGTCTTTGCCTGGGTACCTATTTTATTATTTACCCAATCTACTCCACTACTCTCAAGAGGAAAGAGCCCATTCAGTATCTACATACTCCAATATCTAAATTGCTACCAAGTTGACAAAATAATTTCTACTCAGAAAACTGCTACAGTTGTAGGAAATTTGTAGATTTAGAATTAAAAAAATTTTTAAAACATTTATTCATTTTTGAGAGACAGAGCATGAGTGGGGGAGGGGCAGAGAGAGAGAGGGAGACACAGAATCTGAAGCAGGCTCCAGGCTCTGAGCTGCCAGCACAGAGCCCGATGCAGGTCTTGAACCTATGAACCATGAGACCATGACCTCAGCTGAAGTTGGATGCTCAACCAACTGAGCCAACCAGGCATCCCTCTAGATTTAAAATTTTGAAGGGGCTACCTTGTGTGTATTCCTTACAAGCATAATTAGGGAGGCAAGGAGTGGGAAATAATTACTGTATTTGGAGAGTGAAGTGACAGAATTTTGTAAGTGCACCTAAAAGGGTGTGTCTGTCACTCCTCATGGCTTTACATATGATTAATATCATAAACCTCAGAACTGGTGCAAAGTAGCATGGTGTCACCTAATGTGTGCTAAGCTCTGAAAGCACTTGGGTCCCTTCCCTGTGCATGCTTAGTCTGTTTCTATCACGTGGGCATAACAGCCAATTTGGTAGGGATTTGTAAACTGCCCCTCGGAAAAGTCTGAAACTAAAATATGAACAAGTCCATCATGCACATATGGGCAGAATTAGAAAGGAAACATAATTCTCTCTGTGGAGCTGGTTTGGAAATAAACTCAAGACACTTACGAGTTCTTTCTTTTTCATGCACTCCATTATAATTGCAAACAGCTGATGAGATTGTGTCTTGTTGTAATTAAATGTTTTCTGAATGGTAACTAGAAGCTGATCCTTGAGGGATTCATTTATTATCCTGTTCAAAGGAAATGCAAAAGAGAAGGAAACAATATGAGTTAAATCTGTACATGAATAAATCAGACAACTCTATGTCCGTCTGGTGTCTTTGATTTGAAACTTTACCATTGGAGGGTATCCCAGGCTAGGAGACAAAAAGGGACCACAGTCAAAAACTGCATTCACACGTGTCCTAAATTCCAGGCTGGTTGAAAACCTTATAAGGGAAAATGAAGTTGGAAGAGAGTATATTCCCCCAGAGAAAGAATTCTGTAAGAAACATCATGCTCTTGACAGCTCCCTCACATGCTGACCTCAGAAAATGGGAGAGATCTAGTAAATCTTCATTATTTAGCATTTTTGGAATGGCTAAATGTATCACTTAGGGTTTTCTTCTTGGCCTAACAAGAAGGCAGTTAAAAACCCACCCTTTGTAACATGTCAGAAATCCTACCCTCCTTCTTCACAGTACTTGTGTGCAAAAGACAGAATGTCCGAGGCTCGCCCACTGCCATCACAAATCACCACGGGGACTGGAGGGTCTTCTCGGAGATATTCCAAGACAATGGAAACCACATTAGGGCCTCCTTCCACCACTAGGCCCACGACAGGCACACCCTGTCCCAGCCCTGCAACATAAAACACATTTATCATACACACCAACGACATGGCACAAATTACCTGAGAGGGCAACTTGGACCACCATTATTAACCCATCAGTTAGTAACTTATTCCCCGAGTCCTCCCTCTGTCTCCATCAGATAGTAGGAATCTTTGGGAATGTGGTAGGGACAGGCTAACTTCTGGAGGCAGAACAAGCAGGGTGAACTCTGAGAAGCAGGAGGAAGCAGGAGGACAAGAATCTGAGATTCTGGAGAGGGAGGACAGTGGGAGTGGAAGAGCCACAGAGACAAATTTGTCTACTTGACAATTTTACCCCAGATTGGCCAGGACAAGTTATATTCTAAGCGTGTTTCCCCAGGCGACTATTAGTTGTGATGGGAGTTACTTGATCAACATTAACAAATGGCAAGTAGGAGAAATGTCCTTGGTCTCATAGTTCTGAAGGCCTTCAGATAAAATCTGCTAGCATACATTACGAAGAAATCTAAACATTTCAAGTGGCCGAATTCAGAGTTTCTGGTTTGCTTCCATGATGCATTTCTATAGTCAGGAACTCTAAAAAATTTTGAACAACTTTCTCTTCTCCTACCAAGATAATCTCAGTGAAGTTCATTTCAGCGAATATGCACGGAGGGTCTGCTTTGTGCCAGGTCCCGGCCAACAGATATCGGAAAAACAGGTGAAGATGAGACAGACCCTGCCTTTGAGATTTCCAAGCCAAGCAAGGCTTGACATTCTAAATCTTCAGGAACATGGTGGCCAAATCGCTTCATTTTCTAGAAACAGGGCAAAATTGGTTCTTCTTGGTATATAGGCTGGATTCCCCGAAGCTCCAAGCTGTGAGAGGTGACGACTGAGCACCCCTTTGCTGTCCCTGCCTCACTCAGAGCCCTAGGCAAAGGATGACAAAGGGAAGCCCACAAGTCACATGGCCAGATGAAGTTGGGCAGTGTGAAAAGTTATGAGTCCAAGACAATTAAAAATGTGAGAACAAAAAAGTCAGTCACCAAGTAGTTTATCCACAGTCCCCTTTGCAGGCAACCATTCTAACCACTTGTGCTCACAGGTCCTTAATTGGGCTTGACAATGGCCATTTCCAGGCCTTAGACTGGCTTTCACAAAAACCTTATCAAGGATGACAAAATAGTCTTTAAGATCTTTTAATAATATTTTGGCAATAAGTATTGCCAGAGTGGGAGCACATTTCAAGAGATAACAACAGTTATTTTCATCCTAACCAGTCATTATCATTTCATCTGGTTGTGGTTTGTTCCTTTCTCTTGAGCTTGACCTCACCACCCACCCCCTGGAGGCAGCCCTGCTGTAGGGCTGTGCCACCTGGACCAGCACAGGTGGGGCCATGGGGAGCAGATGTTTCCTGTGGCTGTCTCCACAAGTCTCCCCATCCAGCCCACCTTAGTCTGGGTGAGAGACCCAGAGCTACAGAGATATTTAATTTAATGATCAACTAACACTTAGTTGACAGGAGAAATCCTACTATGTCTTTGAGTGAGGAACTTTCTTCCTGTTCAAACATTACAAAAATAACTACAGTAATTACACTGGGCAACATGGTGGGCAATGCTGTCACCATGACAACTGCTGTAGGGCTGTTTCTCACGTGGCCCCTCCCTGTAAACCTGGGGCAGAGTATCACCACACAGCTCAGCAAGTGTGATTTGGTACCTGGCCAGACTAAGGGCTCTAGACAAGTCTGTTGATCTGTTGTTCTGTGGATCTGATGAGAATCAAAGTGGAAACTCTAAACACACTTGGGAAGTTTCCATTTAAGCCTGGGTTTCATGGCAGGGGTGGCAGCCCAGCACCCATGGGCTTTGCCAGAACTTACTTGTGTTAATTTTCTGCAGAGAGATGTGCTTCTCCAGCTGCCTCCGCAGCTTCACCTCGGCACCGTATTTGCCCAGGGTGCCATTGTCGGCCAGGATGAAGTGAGTGTGTGAGTTGTTGAGCAAAGACAGCTTGCTTAGGGGGTTGGACATAGTCTGGTACACTCTTGTTACCTGGCAAAATGCACAACATAGATCAGCGCTGCAGAACGTAGACATTAAGACTACCAGGGGAAGCAGGCAGTATACATACATATGTAGTGGCAACTTCATCTAACTGTGCACTTAAACCTACTCTTGCTTCCCTGTCCTCTCTCTGTTGAAAATTTCTGTTTGCAAATTTCTATATTAAATTAGAAAAAACAAATAAATCATTTTAGATAATGACAACCCAGCAACCACACTTCTGGGCATTTACTGCAGAGAAATGAAAACTGACAGTAACACAAAATCCTGTGCATGAACATTTATGGTTACTTCATTTGTGATAGCCAAACTGGAAAGAAGTCAGATGCGCTTCAACAGATACACAGGTAAACAAACTGTGGTATACACCCATACCGTGGAAAACCACTCAGAAATAAGAGGGAACGAACCATTGATACACACGACAACCTGGATGGATCTCTAGGAATGTGGAATAAAACAACAACAATAAAAAAAAATCACACAACAGCAGTCTTCAAGGTTACATAGTGCATGGTCCCATTTATAGAACATTCTTGAAATAATAAAATTATAGAGATAAGGGGAAGATTAGTGGCTGCCAGGGGTTAAAGAGATGGTAGAGGTCAGAGAGAATTAGGCATGGATATTAAAGGACAACATGAGTGATGTTAATGGTGATGGAAATACTCTGTATCTTGACTGTATTGATATGAATATCCTGGTTGTGATACTATACCACATTTGGCAACATGTCACCATTGGGAAAAGGAGGAAGGACATATGGGGCCTCTCTTTATTATTCTTACAACTGCAAGGGAATCCACAGTTATCTCAATATAAAGACTTTGATTTGAAAAATTGCCAATATCTGGGGAGAAAACACTTACATCCTTTCCAACCAGGTCTTCCTTGTTTTCCACGATGCCCCACGGAGCAATTCCTATAGCACAAACCCGACCTCTGGATTTGGAGGAGTGGTCTTTTAAGGCATCCCCTACGTGGCTGATAACACCTACAAATAGCCATGGATCATATTTTTAGGCCCTTTCCTCCCATCATACCATTACTTATGAACTTTAGGGACCCCTTCTCTGAACCACTCCATTCCCTATGGAATAGGGTTGAAGCATAATGATCTTCATCATTAAAAGAAAGTACACCGGAAGTCTGAGCTCATGATAACTGGTCACCCTGCATTAGCTCCTAGAAAAGGGAAAACAAAAACCAAAAGCCAAAGCAATGATACAGGGATTTCCTTTACAAATTTCTAAGACCTAAAGATGGAAATGAGTGGGGCTCCTTGGCTACATTCAGCCAAAGTCAAGAGTCAGACTGCTTGGCATGGCCCTAACCCTTCCCCTCCTCTGTTTCCTCTCCCATAGGAGGGCAAAAAGGATTGTCAAGGGCCTCAGTGAGAACAAGGCTTGTACAGGACTCAGTTTGAGGAATGGCACATGGTGGGTGCTGGAAATGTTGACCATTGTCACTAAAATATAAAAATAAAAAAATACGCTACTGGACAAAGATTTTACTTCTGTCATAAATATTGTCAGGTTGCAATATGTTTTGTTTTTTTGATCTTAATTATTCAACAACTCTTTGGGAACTATACTGAGTTCTGGGTTTGTATGTTTACAGGAAGGGGAGGGGCCTGCTCTTACCGGTACTGACGCCCCCAGTGAAAATCCAGGCCCCAGTGGTCATGGCGGCTTTGATCAGACCTTTTCCAAAGACCTGTTTCAGCTTGGGTTGCATCTCAAAGTTCTGGAGGCCTCCGTGCACAGATATTAAGAGCTTGGGGAGTTCCAGCTGCCAGTCTTTAACCATGAGATGAAGCAGCGAATCTGGCTTGGTGTCATAGGATACACGGATATACTGCAAAAGAGTATGTGTTGCTCGTACCTGTTCTTGGTTTTCCTCTTGTATCACAGGGGAACAGGGTTACTGTTCGTGTCCAACCACTTTTGGTTTTGGCTTTCTGTCCTTCTGTGTGAGTCTGTGGCTAAGTGAGGGAAAGGAACTTTGGAAGAGTTGCCAGATTTAGCAAATAAAAATATAGGACACCCAGTTAAATTTGAATTTTATGTGAACATTGAAAAATGTTTTATCGTAAGTATGACCTATGCAATATTTGGCACATGCTTATACTAAAAAATTATCTGTTGTTTATCGAAATCCAAATACAGCTGGGTGTCCTGTGTTTTACCTGGCAACCCTCAATCTTGAAAAAATCAATTCCAAAGAGGCCCAGCTAGAACTATGTCTCCAGAGGTTAGACAGGGCATTGTTGAGGGAGTGCTCACTGGCCACATTGTGTTGGTGCTGACAATGGGGATCCTGGGTTAATCTCTGGATTTGACCACCCCCCAAGGTGAAGAAGAAATGAATGGTCAGATGCCTTTGCCCCTATGAACAGCCTCTTTGTGTCCATGCCGATATGTAGGGTGCCATTCCAGAAGACTCTGTTGTGCTATTTGGAACGCAACTGAATTTTATTTGTACAATGACATTGGGCCAGTGGAATAAAATGAAATTGCAAAAACGATCTGACTGGACATGTGGGAGTATTATTCAGAATTAGCTGAAAGGGATCACAGTGATGACGCCTCCCCTCTCTGGCAGGGCTCATCTGAAAGGCAGAGGGCACTCCCTGTTTACGTGAAAATGTGAAAGACCTTAGTCTTCTTGGGCCAGCTGAATGCAGGCCCAGGGAGGCTGTGGATGAACTTCAGAGGGAAATATTTCCAGACACTCCTAACCCATTCAAGGGGGAGTGGAAGGTTCACAGTTATAAAAAACAAAAGCAAACCCCAAACAACCTCAAAAAACAAATAGCGTAATTTCTCACTCATCACTCAGTGATGAGTATGGTTGCATGATATGTAGATTCACAATTCTGGTATGAACTTAGTGACACTACGTGCTCTTTATAAGATTGCTCAGTTTCCAAATCTCATGGCTAAAAAGTTGAGTGTGCAGTTATATTTCTTCCCTTTGCAATGAAATATCTAGGAAGACTGAGTCACATCCTGAAAGAAGACCCAGGTGTCTGCAGTCTGGGGAGCTGGGAGACTGGGCCTCTGATAGAGACTGTGAGCTTACACAGTGGCATCCCTTTTTAAAGCCTGTCTTACCATGGCTTTATTGGAGTATCCACCACCCTGGAATTCAAGAGTTCCATAGGAATCTGTTGGGTAGGTCTGGGTGTGTTTGCTGACAGACCATTTTTCGGGCTGAGTCTCCACCTGTTTATTTTCCTCTTCATTTTTGCTGGATGTTACACTTGGCAGAGGGGGGATATGCTGGTTGGTAAGCTGGCCACAACAACACCTGAAAACAAGGACAAAACAGTCTTTCTGTAACATTTTCCTCCTTAAGAGGAGTTAAACTCAACAGGAGGGTAGCACCTGAACAGGGGCAGACTAACACTTTCCTTATATGGCTCTGTTAAGGATAGAAATGTCCCTTATGATGGCCTTTTCCAGATAATCAACTTATATCTATTTACATACCAGCCCATTTAAAACACATTGGATAGTTGCCCTTCTGTACTGCATATATTTTAACTCTTTTTTGATGTCTTGAAAACATCAACATGGGCATCAATTATCAAACATGCTCTGACAAAGTGTAATCATGCCCTCCTGATACAGACAGAATTGATCTTCCAGGAATTTTCAAATTGTTGAATTCTTCTGTTGCTTAATAAAACATTTCTCTACATTAGTAACCTTGAAAATATAGTCCTTTTTCTGCTTATACTTTCATTGTCAAATTTAAGAATCTCTTGCTAAATCCAAAGTCATGAAGATTTGTTCCTATGTTTTTGTCTAAGAGTTTTATAGTTTAAGCCCCTACATTTATGTTTTTGATAGTTTTTTTTTTTTTTTTTACATTTTATTCATTTTTGAGAGACAGAGTGCTAGCAGGGGAGGAGCAGAGAGAGAGGGAGACACAGAATCCGAAGCAGGCTCCAGGCTCTGAGCTGTCAGCACAGGGCCCGATGTAGGGCTTGAACTCACTGCGAGATCATGACCTGTGCTGAAGTCGAATGCCCAACCGACTGAGCCACCCAGGTGCCCCAGTTTTTTTTTTTTTTAATTTTAGAGAGAGCCTGAGCTGGGGAGGGACAGAGGGTGAGGGAGAGAATCTTAAGCAGGCTCCATTCCCAGAGCAGAGACCAAAGTGAGCCTCCATCCCGACTGTGAAATCATGACCTGAGCTGAAATCAGGAGTCAGATGCTTAAGAGACTGAGCCAACCAGGCGCCCCTAGGTTTTTGATACACTTTGAGCTAATTTTTATATATGGTGTGAGGTGGGGGTCTAAATACATTCTTTGCATCATGATACGCAGTTGTTTCCACACCATTTGATGAAGAGACTATTCTTTCTCTGTTGTGGTAACCTTGCTGAAACATCAATTGTCTACAAATGTATGGTTATTTATGGACTCCTGATTCTATTCCATTGGTCTGTATGTCTATCCTTATGCCAGTACCATACTACTTTGATTACTGTAGCTTTGTAGTAAGTTTTGAAATCAAGTAGCGTGTGAGTCTTCCTACTTTGTTCTTTTTTTTTTTTTTAATGATATTGCTTTGGCTATTCTGTATCCCTTGCAATTCCATATCAGTCTGCTTGTCAATTTTTGCAAAGAAGCAAGCTGGGATTCTGATATGGACTGCACTGAATCTGTAGATCAATTTGTGAATATTGTTAACAATGTTAACTCTTCTGATCCATGAACATGGGCTGTTTTTCCAATTATTTGGATCTTTGTTAATTTCTTTCAACAGTGTTTTGCACTTTTCAGAGTATAGGTTTTGCACTACTTTTCTAAGTTTATTCCAAAGTATCTTTTTCTTTTTGATGATATTGTACATGGAATTGTTTTGTTAGTTTCATTTTATTTCATTGTTCATTGCAAGTAGATAGATATCAACATAATTTTTGTTTACTGATTTTTATTTTACACTTCAACCTTGCTGAACTTGCTTACTAGTTACAAGAGTTTTTTTTTTTTTAGTGATTCCTTAGGATTTTCTATATACAACATTATGTCATCTGCCAATAAAGATAGCTACTTTTTCTTTTCCACTATGGGTGCCTTTTATTTCTTTATCCTAATTTCCTTGGCTAAGACCTCTAGTACAGTTTTGGATAGAAGTGGTGAGAGTGGACATCCTTATCTCTGATATTAGAGACAAAGCATCCAATCATTCACCATTAAGTATGATGATAACTGTGGATTTTCATAGATGTCCTTTATTAGATTGAAGAAATTCCTCAATTTTTAATCATAAAAGGTGTTGAATTTTACCAAATGCTTTTTTGTCAGTTGAGATGATTATGTTATTTTTGTTTTTATTCTATTTATGTGATGTATTGCATTAGTTGATTTTCTGATGTGAAACCAACTTTGCATCCCTGGGATAAATCCCAGTTGATTATGTTTTTATATGTTGCTATATTTGGTTTGATAGTATTTGTTCGGGATTTCTGCATCCATGCTCACAAAAGATATTGTTATGTAGTTTTCCTTTTGTGTGGTGTCTTTGGTTTTAATATACAGGTAGTACTGGCCTCATGAAACCAGGAACTGAGTTGAGGAATGTTTTCTCATCTTCTATTTTTTTGACATTTTTTTGATTATTTGTGTAATTCTTTGAAAAATATTTAGTACAATTCAGCAGTGAAGTCATCTGGACCTAAGCTTTTCTTTGTGGGTCATTTTTGATACTAATCCTATGTCTTAATTTCGTATAGGTCTATTTAGATTGCATATTTCTTCTTGAATTGGTCTAGTAATTTGTGTCTTCCTAGGAATTTGTCCATTTCACCTAAGTTATTTAATTTATTGTAATTAGTGTATAAATTAGTATTCCTTTGTATTCCTTTCTGTTTCTGTAAGATTGGTAGTAATATCTTTTCATTTCTGATCCTAGTAATTTGAATTCTTCATCAGTCTACCTAAAGGTTTGTCAATTTTGTTGATCTTTTCCAAGAAATAGCTTTATGTTACATTGATTTTTCTCTATTGTTTCAAAATTTTCTATTTTATTCCATTTTATTTAATATTTCCTTCTGCTTCCTTTAGATGTAGTTTGATCTTACTGAGCCAGGAAGGGGAAGGGACAGAGCTCTCATGCTTCAAATACCACAAACTCTAGCCTTTCTATTGAATTTTTGTAGGTGTTTTTGTATAGATATTTCTCTATTTCCTATTGGCCCTTGGGATCATTTTCAGGGACTTTAAATGGTTATTTTTTCATTCCAGGATTTTTTTTAACCCCATGCTAGAGAATCCATGCAACTCACAGAAGAGTCTCATGTGTGAGTCCCTGAAGCTTTTTCTGCTCCTTCTGCTGCCCAGCCACTTGGCTATGTGGGGGACTGCAGTACAGCAGATGCTAAGGAGGGCTGGCATAGGTAGTTTCCATCAAGGAGGGTCTGGGTGCCACTGAAATAAGGAGGGACATTTAGGTTCAACAAAAGAAAGACTTTCGTGATCTTTGACATTATCCCCTAATGCATATTTCTTGACTTGGGGGATAATCACTGGCATTTAAGCAGAGAGAGGAATCTACAGGGGGGTAGTGGAGGGGGCGAACATGGGGACATGGTGGGGCTGATGTTGCATGTGTCATATCTGACCTAGGTGATGTCTGAGAGTCTGTGTGCTCTGTGTCAGTGATCCTATCTGCATGGATTTCATATTGGGTGAATCCTCTCAGTGGCTCTCCAAACTCAGCCCATAGCTGTTGTCCTCAGAGATGGTAAGGTTTAGCTAAATTCATTTCTGATCACTTTCATGGCTTTAGAAGACCTGTGTTTAGTTTATAACAGGTTCATTTTCTTTAAAAAATTTTATTTTAATTTTTAAAAATAATCTTTTTAATGTTTATTTATTTTTTAGAGAGAGAGAAAGACAGAACACAGAGAGAGGGAGACACAGAATCTGAAGCAGGCTTCAGGCTCTGAGCTGTTAGCACAGAGCCCGACATAGGGCTTGAACTCACCAACCGTGAGATCATGACCTGAGCGGAAGTCAGACTCTCAACCAACTGAGCCACTCAGGTGCCCCTAATTATTTTTTTTACTTTAAGAGAGAGAGATACAGAGAGAAATAGAGGGCACAGAAGCAGGGGAGGGTCAGAGAGGGAGAGAGAGAGAGAGAGAATCTTAAGCAGGCTCCATGCTCAGCTCAGCATTGAGACCATCGCGGTCCCCATCCCATGACCCAGGGATCATGACCTGAGCTGAAATTAAGAGTCAGACGCTCAATTGACTGAGCCACTCACGTGCCCCAACAGATTCATTTTTATTTAGGTGAATGAAATTGACATTTTGTGTACAAACTATACCTTTTCAGAGTTACATCTAGTTCACTTAACCATTCAGATCTTAACTGTGTTGGAGGTACCTATTTACCTAAATAGCATTATGAAACTCTAACAGGAAGCCATGAAGCTACCCTGGAAATCTTGATCTCCCTAAGACTAGGAAGAACACTGAAGGCCCATCTGGTTATGAGAGTTCACATTAGATTAGGATGAGTGTCAGACAACAATCTTTCCTGCATCTTGACAGAGAAGCTTCTTAGCTGAAGTATTCCCTGATTAATGACTCCCATAGGGAATGGATTCTAGCCATTCTTCTTCCCTCCTCTTCCCCCTCCTGCAAGTACAAGAATAGTTGCTGGCAACTGGTGAACAAGTGCTGGTTTGGATAATGTCTTAGGTGTGACTTCCAATTTACCTGTTAGGGTCTTTAGTGCTGGGAATTACAAAGACACATTCTCTCTTGCAGAACGTTTTTTCTATCCAAGCTTTCTGTCCCTGGAAGAGAAAGAAGTGAAAACTAGACCAATATAGTCCCACACAATCATCAGAGTTCATTATTTTACTTAAAAAAAATCATTAACAGGAAGTCTGACC
Source organism: Puma concolor (assembly GCF_028749965.1). Taxonomy (NCBI): domain Eukaryota; kingdom Metazoa; phylum Chordata; class Mammalia; order Carnivora; family Felidae; genus Puma; species Puma concolor. The sequence goes on along the minus strand of NC_141672.1, from coordinate 127,919,109 downwards.
AAAATATCTGAATAGACACCTTCAATAATGGTGGATGCAACTCTTTAAGAATCTTTTTCAGAGAAATGGCTTGGAAGTAGGTATTCATGGTTTCCATAGGGCTACAAAACCTAGGCTTTGCATGCAAGTCAAAGTCTGCAAAGGGGGCATTATGCTGTCCTGGAGCAAGCCAGTGCCCAGACAAGCCCTGGTATAAATGTGAGTTACTGGAAAAGCCAACAAAGTCTGCAAGCGTCCGATTAGGACTTTGTCTGCTATCAAGAACCTCATCTTCTTTGGACTTCCAGGCACCCATACACCATAGTAATTTTACAAGTGGACTCTAACTGGTGCTCAGATTCACTGAATGTTATTTTTATCATTAAAAATATTGAAGGTTGTGAAGAAATGGGTACTTATATAACATGGCTGCTGGAGCTAGAAGTTGGTACAACCTCTAACAAGGGCAATTTGACAATAATATCAAAATTACAAAGCATATACCTTTTGACCATTTAGTATTTTACTCTATCAGTATCCCTGAATACATGCAAAATGACACATATTCATTTATTTATTGCAACCACTGTTCATGATATCAAAAGACTGGACATCACCTACTGTCTATCAGTAGGGGATTGTACCTGTGTTATGGAACAATCATCAATAGAATTCTCTGTGGCTATTAAAAAAATAAGACTTTCTCTCTGTATCAATAGGGAATGATCACCAAGCTATAGTAAGTAAAAAAGTAAGACATGGAATAATCTCTCGGGTATTGTCATTAAAGTTACAGAGAAGAAATATTAATATGAAAACACACTTGCTTGACAATAGACATAATATACTGGGAAGGGCTCACAAGGAGCAGCTAACATGGTTCCCTCCAAGAGATGGGATCTGGAGGCCTGGGGAACATGGGTGATGGGTGAAGAGGACACACCTTTTAAATTCTTGAGAAAGACTTTATTATTTTTAAAATTTTTTGGTGTTTATCTATTTTTGACAAAGAGACAGAGCACAAGCAGGGGAGGGGCGAACACAGGGGGAGGAAGAGGGAGACACAGAATCTGAAGCAGCCTCCAGGTTCTGAGCTGTCAGCACAGAGCTTGACGTGGGTCTCAAACTCACGAGCTGTGAGATCATGACCTGAGCTGGAGGCAGACACCCAACCGACTGAGCCACCCAGGTACCCCGAAAAAGACTTTATTTTTTAAGAGCAGTTTTAGTTTATAACAAAACTGAAACGGAGGTAGAGAGAGTTCCCATATACACATGCCCAGACTCCATAATTATCAGCATTGTCTACCAAAGTGGTACCTTTGGTACCAAAGTTGAACCTATATTGACTCTTCATAATCACCTAAAGTCCACAGTTTACTTAGGGTTCACTCTTAATGTTGAATATTTTAGGGATTTGACAAATGTATAATGACATGTGTTCACCACTATAGTATCATGCAGAATAGTTTTATTGCCCTAAAAATCCTCTGTGTTCTACCTATTTACCCCATCTTACCCCACCTCCTGGCAACCACTCATCTTTTTATTGTCTCCATAGTTTTGCCCTTTCCAGAATGTCCTATAGTTGGAATCATACATATGCAGCCTTTTCAGACTGGCCTCTTTCCCTTACTAATATGCACTTAAGATTGCTCTATGCCTTTCCATGGCCTGACAGCTCATTTCTTTTTAGTGCTGAGTAATATTTCATTGTCTGGATGAGCCACAGTTTATTTATCCACTTACCCACTGAAGTTGGTGGCTTCCAAGTTTTGGCAAACATGAATAAAGATGCAATAAATGCCCACGTGTAGGAACTTATATTTTTCTCTTTAAAATTTTGGGTTTTTTGGAGTGCCTGGGTGGCTCAGTTGGTTAAGCGTCTGACTTCAGCTCAGGTCATGATCTCATGGTTCGTGAGTTCAGGACCCATGTCAGATTCTGTGCTGACAGCTCAGAGTCTGGAGCCTAGTTTGGATTCTGTGTCTCCCTCTCTCTGCCTGTCCCTGCTCATATGCTCTCTCTCTCTCAAAAATAAATAAATATTAAAAAAATTAAAACTTTGGGTTTTTCTTCCTTTAAAATTTTGAATTATATAAAGGTATTACCTATTTAAAAATATAAAAAGTTTGCCTGAAATGAAAATCTAAAATAAAACAAGTTTTTAAAAAGGGAAAAAAACCCTCTGCCACTCTAAAAATTAGCTGTTGTCATTTTTCATTTCCTGACCTCTCATTTACCTACATCCATTTGTTGAAGATTTTTTTTTTGTGCAAGGTGCTGTGCTGAGTGCTTGGGGACTTCAGAGGAGAAGCATTTGGGGTGCTTGGGGACTTCCAGGGCAAGCTGGGTCACCACCCCCTGGAAGTGTCAGAGGATGTGATGCCCGCACATGTGCTGAAGGAGGTTGGCAGTACAGGGTGGCTTTGTGGAGCTGAGCGAGGCAGGAAGGAAACCTGTCCACCTTACCAGGGTGCCAACATCCTTCCCTGTGTCTCCTTGAGGCCTGGCTCAATATGTGTTGTGATATTTGTGTACGTGTGATGTGTGTGCTTGTGTGATGTATTTGTGCGTGTGTGCGATGTATGTGTGGTGTGTGGGTGTAGAGTGTATGGTGTGTGTGTGTGTGTGTGTGTGTGTGTGTGTGGTCTGATGTGTGCACATGTGTGATGGTGTGCATGTGAGTGGGTATGATTATATGTGTGATGTGTGTAATATGTGTGGTGTGTGCTATGCATGTGGCATGTGTGCTATGTAAAATGTGGTGTGTATATAACGTGTGTGTATCTCTGAGGGAGGAGGGCAGACACAGGGAAATGGAGCGACCTAGCTTGTGAAACCTGGAGAATCCTGAATCAGATCTTGGAGAAACTGCAGAGGACAGAGCCTCATGTTCGTGGCCACTCTCCCACAGTCTCTAGAGCGAGCGTCACAGTGTGACCTGTGACCTGTGACCTGAGGGTGTTGTGGCCCTCACCCATCTGGGCAGCAATTCCAATTTAGGGGTTCCCTTGTGTCCATGGATGCTGTCTCCTCAGAGCGTGCCGGCAATGACCACATGTCACACATGCCCTTCTTGATGAGGTCGTGTCAAGGCCCCAGTGCCACTTTCGTTGCTCCACAGATAGTCCTGGCCCCAGTCTTAGTCATGCTGAGATAGTCTGATCAGGGTTTTCATCCTTCTGGAAGGACCTATGGTTCCCCGAGCCTTTCTGGGAAGGTCTTAAGAGTCAGCTGGTTACTTGGCTTCTTTTTGAATAACAGGAATGATTATAATTCAAAACCTTCCTGAGGGGCCATCAGAAAGCAACACTACACCTTAGTCTCCAAGTAATTTAATGACTGCTTGAAAACCACATCACTAATGAGAGGAAAGTGGCTGCATCCACTCAGAGGAAAAACCTCAGAGTGGTGAGCCCCTGAAGCCCAGGTCCCAGCCCTTCTCCTGTGGAGTGTTAGAAAAATCCAGGGCAAAATGGCCAAGCAGAGCATTTGCTGTCTGGAAAGAAAATATGTTTCCCCTCTTGCACATCACTCCTCACTTCCCAGAGAAGCTGGGAGAGCATACTCGCCCCCCTTTTTAAAATAGAGTTCATATTGTTTGGACTATATGCCTTCAATTAAAGACAATAAGAGCTCTAACAAATACTGAACTCCCATGAGTAGGCTAGGTTTTCACAGAGACATAGGACAGCGATTCTGAAATTACTTCTTGTGTATTCTAGGACAGAACAGAGAAATCAATATATTGTGGATAATGGGGGCTGGGTTTCTCATTGTTGGAGAAAGGTTACAAGCATGGAGAGTGGGGAAGATTAGAATAAATCCCTGGAGCAGTGGAGTGAAATTGAAATGGTCAGTGTGTACCCATGATTTGTAACATGTAGAGAGATAGATATAAGACCAGATAGAGGCAGGTGTGGTCCCTCCTTCTCTCCCTCTCTCTCTCTACACACACACATACACACATACACACACACACAAGTATACATAACATATTGTATTAGTTATCTATTGCTTAATATAACAAATTGTCCCCAAACTCGGTGCTTAAAACAATAAAATTTATTACCTCACAGTTTCTGTGGACCAGGAATTGAATGTAGCATATCTGGGTACTTCTGACTCTGTCTCTCCCAGGGATTCAGCCAAGCTGTGGGTGGGGCCATGGTCTCATCCAAAGGGAATCCACTGGGGAGCACCCAGTCCTAGCTCCCTTATGTGGCTGTTGCCAAGATCTAGGTCCTCTCAAGGGTTTTGGGCCCAGCACCTCAGTCAGTTCCTTGTCATGTGAGCCTCTCCACAAGGAACCTCACAACATGGTGGGTGACCTCCATCAGAGTGGGGAGTGCAAGAGTCACACAAGAGAAGCCATGGTCTCTTTACAACCATGTATCTGAAGTGATATCTCTTTAGCTGTATTCCATGCATTAGAAGAGTCTCCCATTCTGGCTGCCCACAATCAGGTGGAGAGGACTACTATAGTGTAAGTGAACATTAAGCTTTTTCTCTTGTAATGTGAGTGCCTGACATTCAGCTTTTGACTGTTGAGGCATTCATGTCAAAGACATCCATCTCGAGTAAATATACTGCCAGATATACAACACAGCTACTAACAAAACAGCCAAATAAAGAACTAGGCTGCCCCCGCTCACCAAGCTCCCTCTTTCAGAAAGTGCTGGTTAACCTAGAGAACTGACCCTTGCCCTTCCTGTGCCCTAATACCTGCTCTAATGCCTGAAATTCACCATAAAGAGTGAACCCTCTAAACCCTAGACATCCCACCCTTGGACACTAATAAAGGCAGAGTTCTGGATCTGCTATCTCTATCTCTACTTGTGTCCTTGCTATGTGGCCCATTGGGTATGCCACGTACACTCAAGCCTTGTGAGTAATAAATCTTGTTCCTCAGAGTTTCCTGCCAGTTTTTGCTGAAGTGCATCTTGCAGTCATAATAAGAATTACAGGGCTGGTCCAGACACATTGGTTCCACAGGGGGAGTCTCTGTGGAGGTTCGCTGTGAATAACACAGGTTCTGGTGAATGCCTCGGTCATTCCTAGCCAAGAGCATCACTAACAGTAGGCTGGGACCCACACAACAACTACAAAGGCATAAATACCAGGAGGCTAGGGTCTTTGGGGTCATATGCCTACCACATATGCTCACGTATGTCTATATGTGTACACATTCATGTATTTCCTGGCTCTATCCACTGAAAGGGCGTACCACCAACGAGTATATTTAGTGCTCAAATATTGGCTTCTAAATATTGTTCTCCACTGAAGCGAACTGGGGCTTCTTGGAGAAATGACTGTATCCAAGACTGGAGCAGGGAGAGTACAAGAAGGACCTGGAACATCTTGTTTAGCCAGTAAGTGTTTACTTTTGACGTGGGAACTTGCCAAAAGAACACTGAAGCCACTTTGAAGGGACTCTCACTGGCTTTATCTGGGATAATTGAGCATGAAAATAAGTACTTACAATAATGAAGTACAACCTTTTGACTGAAATTAGAGCCCATGGACCCACACTGGTATAAATCCATACATAATTCAATACATAGGGGTGACGGGAACGCTCTTTCCTCCAGTAGTAAGTCATTTAATAAATACAGAAGGAATGATGGACGTAGAAAATCTCCATGTGGCAACTATCACTCATGTTTTATGAATGCTAAAAGTAGTGGGTAAAAGTTTGAAGAGTAACAGTACACTTACATAATCTCATAGTATCTCCCACAGGTAGTTACTAATCATAGAGGAAGTTAGTGACTTGACAGTGGAGAAATTTGGGGAACACCACCTAAAGCCAAGTGAACATCACCAGTAATGGAACAAAGATTCACCATGAGCCTCCCAATAAAATGCATGAGAGATAAAAATGCCAAAAATGCATAACTTGAATCTAAGCAGGAGCAACCTCAGATAACCCAAACTGAGGGGCATCCTACAAAATAACTGACCCATACTCTGCAAAAATGTCAAGGTGACCAGGAAAGACTGGGGAATGGTTCTAGCCGTTGTGGAAAGACACGACAGTGAAATGCCCTTCCACCTCTGTGCCCTGCCCTCTAGACCCCACTCCCTCTCAGCTCCTCCCCCTGCCCCGTCTTTAGGCCCCGCCCCCTGCCCCTGCTAGGCCCCGCCCCCTCTGCCTGTCCCCTAGGCCCTCCCTCTCAGCGCCCCCTAGCACAACAAACCAGTCAGTGGGCACTTCCTAGGAAACCCAGGGGCAATGCAGTGTGGGCAATCAGAAAACCAAGGTCCAGCTCCTGAACAACTAGGCTTAAGTCCCACATCATCAAAAGGGGGAAATACAACTTGCCCTACAGGATTTAATATGCTGAGGTGGATGAAGAACTTGGAAAGCAGCAATGTGCTTCTTGTTTTTATTAATGTCTGTTCTGTCTCAGGCAGCATTTAAATGCCTCCATCAAGGAGTGCCCCCCTCCCCCATCTCCTTTACATGCAGGTGCAGGGCATCTGTTGCCCTGAGGGAGTATTGGCCCACACCTTACCCCCAAACTTGGGAGGGGGCCTTTTCAGAGTGCCAAACCCCAGCCCTTGGAGCCCTGGGCAAGAACAGCAGCTGGCATCCACAAAATGGCCCCATTTCTCTCTGCTTCACCAAAAATCTTTTCTTTTTTTTCCTAATGAATATGTTAGCACGTGACTAACATACTTTCCCTTGGGGAAAAAAGTGCTTTACTTTAAATATCAACTACTGATTTTTTTAAAAAAAGTTTAGTCCTGAAGAGCATCCTCAGTTCAAAATTCCAAGTTACTGCTGAGTCTCCAGAAATATTCTAGAATCTTCTGAGGATAAACAAAAGATACAATAGCCACTCTTTGCCTGCAATCTCTCACAGTGTTTTGGCCTGTACTCAAATGTCCCCTCTTCAGGGAGGCTCTCTGGCTCCCCATCACACCCCCACCCCCTGCTCTCTGTCCTTCATACATTCCATCCCACTAACCTCCTCCCTCTCTTCCCTTCCCTCTCTCCTCCTACAAAAGCCATGGAAGGCGAAGCCCTGTTCAGTTCTCTGCTTTATCCCCAGTGCCTCCAGGAGTGCCTGGCAAAGAGAAGTTTCTCATTACCCTGTAATGACTAAATAAATCAATAAATCCCTCGGGTGGAGCATTTCCAGGGCGGCCCAGCTCTTATCAACCTGGCCTACCCCAGTCTGGCCCCCTGGGCCCACACACCCCAGTGGGGTGCACACAGAGCAGAAGGGAGGTAACCTAGGTCACCTGAGGAGACTCTCTGCTCATGGTGGGGAGGGGTTCAGCCTCCTGAATGGCTGGGAGTCACTGATGCAGGTGAAAGGCAATAGGTGGAGGACCCCTGAGTCAAACATTCCTCCTTCCCCTCCCGCCTCTGCTACCAGGGCTGAGTACCGCCAAGGTAACAACAAAGAGCCATGGAACCTTACAAAGGGCATCCTTGTGAAATGAAAGAAGAGCAGAGCCTCCTGTGGTTCATTTATAGACCCTTCAGATCCCCCTGTTGGGTCAGAGATGGTGCCCACTCATCCAAAATATTCCTGCCCATCACAAATGGTTATTATTTTTTTAAGATTTATTTTGAGAGAAAGAAAGAGAGAGTGCAAGTGGGGGAGGGGTGTAGAGAGAGGGAGACAGAATCTGAGCAGGCTCCAGGCTCTGAGCATCAGTACGGAGTGCAACGTGGGGCTTGAACCCACAAAATCAAGAGATCATGACCTGAGCTGAAGCCAGATGCTTAATCGACTGAGCCACCCAGGTGCCCCTCAAATGGTTATTTAAGTGCTTTAGGGCCAGATATGAGGAACACTAGCACTGAAGATTAAAATCCCACCTGCAGGAGTGCTCACTTACTGGAAAGTCTGTCTGTGAGGCTCAGTGAGGAGACACAGAGGTGGTGCCACCATCATGCTCCCCAAGCCCCTTGAGCTGCCCAAGTCCATGTGTGGGTCACATGCAGCCCCCCCCACCGCCCCCATTTCATCTCTGAAATGGGAACTGCTTTGCATACTTTCAGCCTCAGCTGGGATAACACCTGTACAGTATCTGGGAGGTACTAGATATAAATGGAAATCCTAGTCATTAGTTTTATCACAGGATAGTAAGTTGCATGATGGAAATAGAGGCGGTATGCAGTCAAGTCTTCACCTGGTGGTTCAAAAACCACCAGGTGCCAGAGTTCAGAGTGGGTAAGTACGGGGAGGAAACTTCATAGTATGGGCAAGATTTGGACAGGTGGGCTGAAGACATTTGGGGACAGGGAATGGTGGGGTGGGTGGAACAGCATGTGTACAGCAGAGGGAGTGAGGATGCAGGTGGAGAATGGGGGGAGGGACGGGAACAGGGTGACTGAGGGCAAGAAGTGGTGCTGAGCAGTAGGTGGGTGAGGAAATGGAGGGAAGGGGGTGGGTTTCCCACCTCAGTGAGATGGGGATGGGCCATGGAGGGGCAGGAGGAGGCCCCCCCAGGAGATGAGTGTTTAGTGGGCCTTTCTCGTAGTAGTGAAGTGAAGGCAGAAACTAGGCTGCCACGTCTTCATGTTCCAGGTGTTTTGTGAGTGCCATCATGTGGCCAGTGTGGGGCTGGCTGGGTTCAGGGCTCTGAGTTGGGGGTGGAGGTGAGCCAGGTAGTCATGGCCCTACCCTCAGGGGGCTTCCATTGTGGTCAAGTAGCAAAGAATAGCAAACAAGGCAGCAGATAAACCAGAGCATTGCTGATTGTGGTAAGAACATGAAGGGAATAAAGAAGAGGGTGTGGTAGAGTATGGTGGTGTGCACGTGGGGTGGGGTAGGAGGCTTGTTAGATTGGGAAGTCTTGGCTGAACAGGCTATACATTTAAACTGTGAAGTGAAAGACCAGAAGGGAATTCTAGGGTGCTGGAACAGCATGTGCAAAGGCCCTGTGGCAGACAGAGCTGCAGGTGCTTGCTGAGGAGCATGGATTGGGTATGTGGCAGACTTTGGAACCGAAGATGCAGGTGGGCGTGTTCTGCACAGACTTTAGGTCACAATAAGTGGTGGGCAGAGGGGCAGCATGAACTTATGGGGCTGGGTTATAGGGGAACAAAGGGGAGCCAGGATACCAGTAGGAAGACTGGAGTGTGGCCCACACCAGGGGGATGACCCTCTAGGAGATGTGCAAGAGGAAGGAGGAGTCTGCAGGGGGACACCTTTGAGAAGACTGAGGCTGGGGTGGGGTGATGGGGTGGGGGCTGGGAAGGGTGAGAGGGCTGAGGGGTGGGGGAGTGGGGCCTGTGGGAGGAGAGGGAGGCAGGAGACAGGGCCAGGACCGCAAGGAGTGGTGTTTGGCCTGGGCCAGCTGTGACTGATCCTGGGAAGTGGCTTCCAAACATAAGAGCTGGTTTACTGTTAGGCGAGTCTCTGTTTACTCAATGGCCCTGTTTCTTGGGCCAAAATTAACAGCAAACCCTACAGTGAAATGACTGATTTGTGGACCCATTTAGCCAAAGGAAACTGCCTATCTCCTGTATGTATTTAGAGCCAACGCCTCAAAATGCTCATCCCAGAGCTGCATGTGACCCACACGTGGACTTGATTTGACCCTTGTATAAAGAGAAGAATTCTCTGCTATTATTAACCCAGAGGGGGATTACATGTGAAAATCTGGATTTCTGGCTTCTCTGGAATGCCGTTGTGTGTGGGAACGCTGGTGGATGTTCTCGCACAGTGGTAGGTGGCTGTGGGTCCCCACACAGGGCCCCGACCTGCCCTTGCCTGGCTGCCAGGAGCACCTGTGGGCCTCACCTGGGGCAGCACCTGCATGCCTGGAAACTCTCCATCCCAGAGAACCAGACAACTTCCCCGCCAAACACTGGCACAGGCCACCCATCTTCAGGCGCACAAAGATTAAAACTCCACAATTGTTCCTACTCCACCTGCCACCCACTCACTCCAGCAAGAAGGAGGCCTTGGGCTCCAACCCACAGGCCATTTCGGTGTGGTTTGGCTGATGCTCCTGCTTTGGCCAGACAAGGAGAGACTCTTGAGCCGGACAGACCTTGCCTCATGGCCCCTTACAACAAAGAGAACCAGTAGGAGCCCCAGGTAAGGGCCCATGCTGAGGCTGCCCCTCAGGTGCTGGGCCTCAGTTTTCACATCTGTAGAGTGGGGATGATAACATGAGACTTGAGTGATAGTGCTTGGGAGAACCTCAAGATCTGATTTCCTGTGCTTTATCATCACCATCCCCTGGAGGTGACAGGGCTGGCCTGGAGGAAACGCTGGTGGGGGGGTTCATCAGAGCCCCCGCCTCTCCTTGGCCAGTGTTCCCTCTTCCCCAGACCTCCAACCCTCTTCTATCCAGGGGCCCTTCCTGGGACAATGTAATGCGATCCTCCAGACTGGAGCCCGGGAGCAGAGCTGGGTCTTTAGGCCATAGGAAGTGACCTTTTCCCTTTTCCTTTCCTTTCTTTTTTTTTTTTTAAGTTTTTTAAAAATTATTTTTGAGAGAGAGAGAGAGAGAGAAAGCACAAGCAGGGGAGGCACAGAGAGAGAGAGAGAGAGAGAGAGAGAGAGACAGAATCTGAGGCAGGCTCCAGGCTCTGAGCTGTCAGCACAGAGCCTGATGTTGGGCTTGAACTCACGAACCTCAAGATCGTGACCTGAGCCGAAGTCGGATGTTCAACCGACTGAGCCACCCAGGCACCCCCCTTTTTACTTTCTTTTTACTATAATTCACATACCCTAAAATTCATCTTTTAAAATGTGCAGTGCGTGGCTCAGTCGGTTAAGCATCTGACTTTGGCTTAGGTCATGATCTCACGGTTCATGAGTTCGAGCCCCACATCGGGCTTTCTGCTGTCAGCACAGGGCCTGCTTCAGACCCCCCTCTCTCTCTGCCCCTTCCCTGCTCTCTCTCTCTCTCTCTCAAAAATGAGTAAACATTAAAAAAATTAAAGACAAAAAGAAAAAAAGAAAATGAGACTGTGCCCATGGTACCTGGCCGGTGTTCAGAGTCTCTGAGCCCAGGGTCTCCCAACTGTAGTGGGCTCCAAGGGGCCAGCCTCATGGTAACACCTTTGATGTTTCAGCAGCATCACTAATTTTGTAATCTTTCAATAGCACAGCAGATTCCCATTCCATCATCTTGGATTTATGCATATTTTAAGCTGTGATTGCAAATAATGGAGCCCTAGGACACATCTTGAATGGTAACTAGTAGTTTAATTCAGAATTTAAAAAGGTTATCTATTTTTCTACACTTGTAGAAAAAGTTGCAATGGACTGAATGTTGGTGTTCCCCCAAAATTCACATGCTGAAATACTAACCCCAGTGTGAGGGTATTAGGAGGTGAGGCCTCTGGGAGGTGATTAGGTCAGGAGGTTGGAGCCCTAATGACTTGGATTAGTGCCCTTACAGAATAGACCCCGGAGTGTTCCCTTGCTCCTTCCACCATGTGAGACAGCTATCTGTGAACCAGGAAGGGGTCGCCTGACATCAAATCTGCAGGTGCCTTGATCTTGGACTTGCCAGCGTTCCTGTGAGAAATTAAGTTTAGGAGCCTCCCAGTCTATGACATTCTATTATAGTAACCTGAATGGACAAAGACAAAAGTCTTGCCAGAATTTGGTGTATGGATTTCATCAAAATTTGGTTTTCCTGTTAAAATGTGAGCAGACACCCATTTGCTTTTGGAATGATCATTTTTGATGCAGTCAAACCACATAAGACAAGGCCTTAATTCAAAGTGGTGCTGTCCAGATGCCGGATACACTTCTCACAGGTGCTACCTGCCAGGCTGACCTCACCTTAAGTGAGGGGGTTGCTGACCTTGGATGGAATGCAGGGTGGTTATTAGCCCTGAGCAAGTGCAAATAGTCAATTAGGAGGAAAAACCAAAGCAAAACAGAAGAAAAGAGGAGCCCATCAGAGCAATCCAGATACTTAATTATGCAGCTAGGCCAGCCACACAGGCAGCAGCTGGGCTTAGGGTACTGAGACTGATACGGGCTCCTCATTTTTACCATTGACAGGAAAGACCTTCAGGTCATACAGATGCAGCAAAAGACCCCAGGTGCAGAAGGATCATACTTTTGAAGGAGGTTGCCTTACTCTGTGGATGGGGGAAGCCACAGTTTCTGGGTGCCAGGGCCTGCACCACTCTCCTTGCCTCTTCTCTTTCAGGTGTTGGAGACCTATGCCTGGTAGGTGCTCAGGTGAGGGTTGCTACCTGTCCTAGAATGGGCCACTGGGTCCTGAGTGGAGCCAGGTCTCCTCCCTATCTTTTCCCCTCTATTCCTTCTCTTTGATAGAACCTGGCCCAGAAACTTGCTTCTAGAAAGGGGTCCACAGGGTCTGTGCCTGTGTTCTTCAAAGATGGTGCAGGGGAAGTGGTTAAAAATGTAAGTATCTGGCAATTCTGGAACAGGAGGAAATATTTGCAAATCATATATCTGATAGAGAATCAACATCCAGAATATGTAAAAAAAAACAAAAAAAACAAAACACACACACAAAAACTTACAACTTAACAATAACAACAACAGTAAACATCCCGATTAAAGATGGGCAGAGGACTGGACTAGTCGTTTTCCAAAAAAGACATACAGATGGCCAACAAACACATGAAAAGATGCTCGGTGTCACTAATCATTAGGGAAGGTAAGTCAAAACCAGAGAGATATCAGCTCACACCATTAGGATGGCTACGATTGAAAACACACACACATAACAGAAAATAACAAGTGTTGGTGAGGACGTGGAGATATTGGAACAGTTGTGCACTATGGGTGGAATTTTAAAATGGAGCAGGGGCACCTGGGTGGCCCAGTCGGTTAAGCATCTGATTCTTAATTTCAGCTCAGGTCATGATCCCATGGTTCATGAGTTTGAGCCCCACATCGGGCTCTGCACTGACAACATGGAGCCTGCTTGGAATTCTTGCTCTCCTCCTCTCTCTCTGCCTCTCCCCCACTCTCTCTCTCTCAAAATAAATAAATTAATAATCCTTTTAAAATGAAGCAGATGTTGGAGCGCCTGTGCGGCTCAGTTGGTTGAGCGTCCGACTTTGGCTCAGGTCATGATCCCACAGTTGGTGGTTCGAGCCCCACGTCGGGCTCTGCGCTGACAGCTCAGAGCCTGGAGCCTGTTACAGGCTCTGTGTCTCCCTCTTTCTCTGCACCTCCCCCAGTCTCTCTCTCTCTCTCTCTCCCAAAAATAAACATTAAAAAGATTTTTTAAATTAAGAATAAAAAAATAAAATGAAACAGATGCTATGGAAAACAGTTATGGTACCTCCTCAAAAATGAAACTTAGAATTACCATATGATCCAGTAATTCCACTGTGGAGCATATGCCCCAAAGAATTGAAAACAGAGCCTCAGGGAGATATTTATACACCTGTGTTCATAGCAGGATTATTCAAAATAAAATGTGGTTTACCTATATGAAGCAATATTATCAGTATTCAAAAGGAAGGAAATCCTGACACCTGCTACAATGTGGATGAACCTTGAGGACAGTACACTAAGTGAAATATGCCAGTCACAAAGGACAAATACTTATATGAGGCGCCTAAAATAAATTTGTAGAGACAGGCACTAAGAGTGGTGGGTGCCAAGGGCTGAGGAGGGGAAATGAGGACTTAGTGTTCAATGGGTAGTGTTTCAGTTTGGGAGGATGAAAATGTTCTGGAGTAGATGGTGATGATGGCCAGACAGCAGTGTCAATGGACTCAATGCCAGTGAACCATACTCTTAAAAATGATTCAGATGGCAAATTTTACATCGTGTGTATCTTACCACAACTAAATATAAATTAAAAAAAAAAAAAAAGATATCTAGGTTTCACTCCAGGCCCTGGAATCAGAATCAGGGTGTGAGAACCTGTATTTTAACAAGCTTTTGAGATCCATTGCCCATGCGGCCCTCAGCTTCCCACTGCTCTATTTGGGTCCTCCCAAGCCAGTCCTCTCAAGGAACTGCAAGTTCATGCTGTAAGGGAGATAAGTCAGAGGAGATGTCTCTGATGTCAGTGCTGGCACCTGGACATCCAGGGAAGGAATCAGTGCTCAGGAGGCATAGCACTATTGGGCCTGCTGTGCCTTTCTTGGGTGATGGGCAGGGTGTCAAAAATTCAGTACCTAAGATAAATAGCATCTCATACAAAATTTTATTTTTTGATTTGTTTTTTTAAAGTTTATTTGTTTTGAGAGAGAGAGAGAGAGAAAGAAAAAAAGAAAGAAAGAGAGGGAGAACCCCAAGCAGGCTCCACACTATCAGTGCAGAGCCTGATGCAGGGCTCAAACCCTTGAACCATGAGATCATGACCTGAGCCGAAGTCAAGAGTCGGACGCTCAACCACCTGAGCCACCCAGGTGCCCCATTTTATACAAAATTTAAAAAAGATAAAATCAATGCCAAGAATCCCTTGTGATCACGATATCAACATTTTAAAGACAGGTTGTTGCTCTCTTTATGATCTTGCCTCGTTGTGCTAGGGTTGTTTCTGATCAGCTCACAGCTCTTGGGCTGTGCAGCCAGCATGTCCCCACTGGGCAGTGTACGAGGGTTTACTGTGTGACAGGCCAGCACATTGGGCAGCGTGAGGCTTTTTATACAGTCATGTTTTTTGACTGTAGAGTTCTTACTTTCCCACACGGTTTAAACATGAGGGGATATTTTGGTAAGTGTATATAGGACACTCATTGTTCTTTCTCCCACAGACTCCAATATGGCTCAGCATGGTGCCCACAACAGGTCACTGGTAACCCTGGCAGGTTGGCCCTCGCTGGCCCACACAGCGGCTGGAGGACAGTGGGGAGGCCCGTGAAGAGTGTGACAGAGGACTTCAACTACCTCCATTTTGACCTTAGCTGGTACTTTCTAACTGATTAAGTTCTCCTTTCCAGCTTGTCTCTTAACTCAGGTAAAAGACCTGCTGGGCAAATCATCCCGTGATGGGAAGAGCAGTAAGTTCTGTCCTGATGCCAGCGAGCCCCCGTGTATTTGACCCCAAGACAATGATGAATTGACCTTCACTGCCCACTTACACATTCCCACTGGCTTTTGTCCCACATTCTCCCTATTCTCCTTATATGTCCACATTCTCTAATACCTGGAAGTATTTTCCGCACTTAGGAGACAGTCTTGGAGACTCTAGTCCGCTGTCTTCCTGGGGTTGGCCTCGCTGAAATAAATTCCTTTCTTGTTTCACCCACCACCTGCCTCTCTGCCTTTGGATTTTGCCAATGGGAAATGGCCGAAACTGGTCTATTTGGACCAGGTGCTCTTGCGCCCCAGTGCCCTGGTTACAAGTGGACCTGGCATCAAAATGAGAAAACACATTCTAGGGGGCCTGGTGGATATGGGTGGGAGCAGGCCTGGGAGTCACCCTGTAACATGGTCACCCTATAACATGAAGAGGTGCAGAGGCCACTGGCCTGGGCGATGATCCACCACAAGGACAGAGAAGCTTCAGCTATAGGGCCCCACACCCACCTCTCTAAGACCTGAATCTTGATTTGGAGCTCACATTTTCCTATTCTTTTCCTTTTAGAGATGGCCTCAAAAGCTTCATGCCTGGGGCACAGGGTGGGGATGGGCTAGTGGCATGGGGGGGATGATGTGGGTTTTTTTCCTTTGCTTAGAATTTAAAACAAACAACAAACCCCACAAGCATCCCTCAACTAATATATGCTCAATGGAACAATGACAAAGATTTAGAAGTGTCTAAATTGAGGGGCGCCTGGGTGGCTCAGTTGGTTAAGCATCCAACTTTGGCTCAGGTCATGATCTCATGGTTCTTGAGTTTGAGCCCCGTGTTGGGCTCTGTGCTGACAGCTCCGAGCATGGAGCCTGTTTCAGATTCTGTGTCTCCCTCTCTCTGCACCTCCCCTCTTCTCTCTCTCTCTCAAAAATAAATAAACATTTAAAAAAAGGAGTGTCTGAATTGAAAAGTGATTCTCCCTCCTTCTCCCTCCAACCCCTAGCCTCCAGCAGTGACACCCACTAACGGTTGCTGTGTGCCCTTCAGACATTCTCTCTTGTTTATTCCAACACACATACTCTTGTAAAGAACTTTTAAAAAATGACAGTTCACTGATATTTGTGGGCATCTTCTTGAGCCCTTGTGAACTAGGGAAATTGCAGGGATCCTGGGAAGGCCTGCTCTTCTATTCATGTTAGGACCTGCACCCCCACCCTACACATGACTTAATGTAAGTCCTCCTCGTAAAGTCAAGGAGTTAATGATTTCTTTGGAGACTTCCAGCATGATGGATAACATCTAAGGAGTGACTGGTGAGGTTGTCCTGTACATTTTCCAAGACCACTGACTCCAGACACCATGACACCAAGACTCCTGGCTCCTGAGCACTTGTCCTTGCTTTGACCAGTTCCTGGATGCCTGAGAGAACACATACACCAGATCACCATCCTTAATAAATACCCCAGACCCCAAGCAAAGACAAGACTTACTCTCCTTTCCTTCCTGAGTCTTCCAGACACTCTGTCTGTATTTGCTGTATGTTTTCAGTAAACTCTGCTCTCACTTCCTCTAGGCTTGCACTTGATTTCTCTCCTGTGGGAAGCCAAGGGCCCTCTTGGCTGATCCTTGGACCCGGCCAGCCTGCATCACTTGTACAGAGAGCTTCCTCACGCTTTACCCAGGTGCATGGGATTCTACCCTGTGGCACCACTAGGAGGCAACGCCTCCCTGGCATATTCCTCGTGGAGTCACACCCTGGAAAGAATCTTCCCAGTGGGCTTTACTATTAAAGTCTTTTCTTTGGGTTAAGGCTTTGAAGGTGGTCCCTAAAATAAAAATACAATAAAAGGTGTGGTGGTGAGAAAACGACTCTGGATTCTGTCATACTTGAGTCAGCGCCCAGATTCACTGTCCCTTTTCCTTTTTTTTTTTAAGTTTATTTATTTATTTTGAGAGAGAGACAGAGAGAGAGAGAGCGCGCAGGAGGAGCAGAGAGAGAGGGAAAGAGAGAGACCTCCAAGCAGGTTCTGCACTGTCAGCACAGAACCCGATGCAGAGCTTTAAACCTGTGAACCATGAGATCATGACCTGAACCAAAATCAAGAGTGGGACGCTTAACCAACTGAGCCACCCAGGCACCCCTGGACTCACTGTTTCCTATCTTTATGACCGTGGCCAATTTATTTAACTTTCCTGAGTCTCGATTATCTTGCCTGTTAAGTGGGATTGTTGTAAAGATTAAACACAGTTTAGTGTGAAAAACCTCAAGCCCATTGTCTGGCAGAGATTGGTATTCAGTAAATAGTTTTTGAGTGTCTTAAGTAAGCATAAACTGAATGAAGTATAACAAGGGTAAGATTTTAGCTTCCGTTTAAATGCCCAGGGTCTTTCAGGTAGGGTCGGTGGGCGTTGGAATACATTGTTCTTAATTCCCCTGTCAATGGCAGAGGAAGCAGGAAGCCTGTGGGAAGGCAGGACTAAGAGTCAAGCCCAGGCCTGGCCAGCTGTCCCCAACGTCAGGGACACTTTGATGAGACAGGGATCAATTCCCTTCCAAACTCACGGCTCACTCACCAGCCCTTAAGAATGTCAGACACAAATCTTGGTTTGTGTTTTTCCAAGGTTTTCTTTTACCAGTGTTCTTCCTCCCTGGCCTCATAGCAGCTCTGTGCTGACAATATTATCTAAGTCATGCTAAGTCGGTTTCCTGCGGCTCCTGGGGACCAGCGTGCACGCATTAATCGGCAAGCACCTCTCATATTTCAGTAGTGCCTGTGCAGCAGATTGGCTAGTTTGCAATAGTCAACTCCCAGAGACTGAGAGCCAGGATGGGACAGATTTTGTTAGCTAAAATGCAAAGGGAAGTTACTCAAATAAGAGGCCTAAGCGCTACTAGCAGAAGGGAGGTGGGGAAGGGGCATAAGTAGAGAAAACATGGGTTTTGTTTGGCAGAACCAACAGTTACAGCCAAGGAGACACCAAGGAAACACCAGCCAAGGTGTTTCACTCACCTGAGAGCCCCTTGCTAGATGGGTCTCCCCTGACAGCCCCTTACATGAGCCAGTTTGAGCCAGATTGGAGTTGAGGACTGCATAGAAGTGCCTCACCCTTCCTCCTCACCCCTGAGTTGTCCTGAAGTTACCTTTAGCTCATTATAATACTAAGATCTCCTCTTGTGGGTGGAGTTTTCCACCATTTTTTCAAACATACAATGTACACACTAGCATGTTGACAGTCTAGGAATTGACAGTCTTGCAGAATTGAACCAAAGTGCCTAAGTAATAGGATATGTATACGTTCCTTAACGTATATGCAAGCTCCCCTCCCCTCCCCCTGATACACTGAAAAAAAGCTTTCTATACTAACTCCACAGGGAGATGGTGCTTTGAGAGCCATCTCCCTGTGTTCTCACCTGCAACAAATAATAAAAAGTTCTTTGCTTTCAATGGTTCCTTGGGTTGTGTTCAATATGCTGCACCCCAAGTGGCAAACCCCTTGAGTCCTGTTACAATTTGAGGAAGGGGCGAGGGGTCTGGCAATGATGGGCACTCCTGCAGGGTCCACTCTGGGAGGCGAGGACTGGTGTGGGAGCAGCTGTGTAGATTTGGGTGGGGGGCTGGGTGTGAAGGAGGGGGCATGGCTGAGCATCCCAAATGGGGTTCTCATTTGCTGTGTTCTTCTAGATCTATGTGACCACTGTGGTCTGTAGTGACCCGTGACTCATGGCAAGTGTCTGGGCTGCTCATGTATTTATAGATAAGTGTTCCTACACACAGCTCAGCATTGAAAACTTGGGAGGGTTACATCAGAGGAAATATGTCTTCAGAAGTTCACTGGGACCTCTGTAGCCCCAGACCACCTTGTGTGACATGAGAGAAAGCCAGCATTTGTGTATTTCACACTAGTAGCTTATGAAGCCCCCTCACCTTGTAGGCTCTGCTGGTTCCAGGTGTACTGAGTGCACTCAGCCCTCGGGAGCTCCCAGGCAGATACACTGGCATTGTAAAGTTGTGCATGGTGTGGGGGGACAGGACTTCTCCCTGGGGAGGGACTTGCCAGGTGGGGAAAACAGGGAGGGAGCTCATCCTTGAAGCCTGAGGAGAATTCAGCTGGGCGCAGGAGCAAAGGGGAAAGGTGCTCTCAGAAGAGGGAACAGCAGAAAAAAGGCAGAGCCCCTGATCCCATTTCTCACTGTGGTCACGATGACTGCCACACTGAATGGAGATGCAGTGGCTGTTGGGGGGCAGAGGTCTACAGAGAGCACGTGCTCCCCTCACTGTGGTTTTAAATATGAGGAAGTTGAGGCAGTGGAGGGGTTAGGGCTTTGGTAGGGACTCTGGGAGGTGAATGGGCACTAGGAGAAGAGACTGGGTCATAGTGAAGCCACCAGTCCTGGCTGGCCTCATGCCAGGCAGCTGGACTTGACTCCTGTGCACAGCCTTGTCCCTCATCACACATCTGTCTCCTCTGGCTGATTCCAAATGCTTTCTCCAAAATGGGCAGATGCTTTTGAGCTCCTCCTTTTAAGGAAGATAGAAGGCCTTTTGGCATCATCTGGAGAAGCACAGCAGCCACATGCTTGAGTCTATCAATTCTATATTGGGGTTTACCCCCCAAATGTGCTCATGCTCGTGTGTACCAGGAGACCCCACATGCATGTTCCCATTCATGAGATCCCCAACAAATAGCAACCCAGATGCCCAGTTGCAGTAGGACCTGTAAGTCCATCCCCACATATTCACATGAGGGAATATTACATGGCAACAGAAACAGACAAACCACATCATATGAATGGCTCTCAAAACATAACCCAGAGCAAAAGAAGCAAGTCCCCGAGGGGACACACAGTGTGAGTCTGTTTATATAAAGTTCAAAAGCAGAAAAAGCTAAACAATATATTGCTTAGGAATACAGATGAAGCCCAAAATAAAACAAAGCAAAACTCTGAAAGAATCCACAAAAAAAAAAAAAAAAAAACGCTGCTACAGCTAATAAGCAAAGTTAACAAAGTTTTGGGGTGCAAGATCATTAACCCAAAATAAGTTGTGTTTCCAAACACCAGCAGTGAAGAATCCAAAAAGGAAATTAAGAAAACAATCTCGTTGATGATAACATCAAAAAGAATAAAATATCTGGGAAAACGCTTAAACAAGGAGGTGAAAGACCAACACACTGAAAACTATAAGACCTTTTGCTGAAGGAAGGAAAGAGGGTCTGAACAAATGCAAAGACACCCCATGCCCCTGGTTGGAAGACTCAATCCCACACAGCTGGGGATGGATGGGGATGGATGGATGAATCTTCCCTTGCCCCCATCACCAGCTCCTCCCTGATTGGGAACCTGGGAATTGCCACAAGGGTCTCGGGGGGGCCCCCTCTGCAGCTCCCTCTCCTGACTGGCTTGCTCAGGAGGGCAAACTAGTTGGAAAGCCAGTGTGTATAGGGCCTCCTTGACGTTACCTGAGAGCTCAGTCTGGTTTTCCCTGGCTGGGAGGGCTCAGACCAGCACCCATGGGAGAGAGGATTGGAAGACCAAGGCTGACCTCCCAGTACCCACCTGGCTTCCATGGGGAGCACCCTCTCCTTTTCAGTGGTCCTTTGCCACTCTTTAGGTGGACTTCCTCTCCTAGGACTCCCAGGACCTGGGAGGGTGCGCCACACTATTGGCGGTGTGTGTGAACAAGGACTGTGTCCTTCAGGGGCTGTGATGTTGCTGAGGCCACAGGGGTGGGGAGGGATGCTGGGTGGCACACCAGTGGGAGTGAAGTTGATGTAGCTCAACATGATGCCTGTGGCAGCCAGCTCAAGAGCCAGGCTGCTGGGGCTGGTCCTTTCTCCTCTGCTCATCTGCTGTGACAGCACTTAGTAGACAACACCATATTAATAAAAGACAGTGTAATAGTAATTGTACAAAAAATAGGAGTTCGGGTCTTCATTGAGAGTTTTCTGCTGACCTCAGGCAAGATGCGTGAGGAGCTTTGTTTGCTCATCGGCCTTTCTGGTCCTGCCCTGCCAACTGAGGAACAGGGAGCTCTCACCCATGCACAGCCCCACTCACCGGAGACATGGGCTGGAACTGTCAACATTTGAGCTGTAAAAGTGGGCATTTAAGAAACAAGGAAGGGTTAGCACAACTCCTCGTTTTTACATCTAAGAGAACTAAGGTCCAAACCCCAAGGCTGCCTGGTGGCTAAGGATCTGCTTCTCTCTCACAGACTCCTGGCAGCCTGTTTTTGGAGGGGATCTGGGCAGTACCTGTCACGGGGTCAAGCGAACATACGCTTTGGCCCAGCACATCCACTTCTAGGGGTTTACTATCTGGAAACATTTTTACACATACAGAGGCAATATATGGATGTTTATTCCAATATATTTTGAACCAAGTGAAAAATTAGAAGCCTCCAATTTTTTTTTTCATCTCGATTAGGAAATTGGTAAACCATTGATGATAGATCCAACCATGGGCTGTGCAAGTATCAGATACTCTAAAGTAGAACGTTAAGTTCTAAAGTGTAAATGTCTTTATTATTAACTGGAAAAAAAAGTTGTACTAAGATCTTTCTGGTATGATCCAGTTGTACAAGAACAAACCTTGATATGCAAAGGTCTAGAGCTATGTTGCTCAACATAGTAGCCACTGGCTATATGCAGCTATTAAGCACCTGAAATTTGGCCCATCTTAACTGAGATATGCTGTGAGTTCAAGTATAAGACAGCAAACTGCCATTTTTTATGTCTGATATTAGAGCTCAAAAAAAGTGGGGGAGTAGTATTTGGCCGAATTTTGAAGTACAAAACAAATGACATATCATTAATAAGTTTTGTTTTAGTAACAACTACATGTTGAAATGATAATAGTTGGGATATGTTGAGTTAAATAAATTCTAAAATTAGTTTCACTTATTTTAACATGGCTTTCCTTTTTTAACACGGCTACTGTACAATTTAAAGTTATGCCTGTGGCACAGTTGACTGGGAGGCACTAGTTTAGAACAATACACATCAAACCATCAAGCGTGCTCAGCAGTGGGGCTGGGGGTGTTAGGACCTTCATCTGGCTCTTCTGCACTGTTGTACAACTTTATATATTTGTGTATTACCTCTCCAATGATTAACAGAAAAAAGATGCTGTTGCTGTGACTCCTGGCCAACATGCTTTCCACCTCATCATGCCTGACACATTTGCCCTCCCTAATACCCAATCTCTAGGGAGGGCCCATGGCCCATGGAGAGAGGCCACCTGCCAATTCAGCATTAATTTTACCTTGGGTCATAGCAAGTGTGACCAACCCTTAAAGAATGAACACAGGACTTCCTGTCTCCCTGCCACGTTTACGGGGAGAGCAGACCAGATGGGGTGAGAGCCAGAAGCAGTGGGGGGAATGGGCAGGCACATAGCAACAAGAAGACCTGGCAGCTGGGAAGGGGAGAGCTGTGGGCTGTCATTAGCTTGTTTTCTTTAAGCTATCTCTAGCATTGGAAATGTATTCTTCCCCCTGACATAGATAGCAATTGAAGGCACAGTTTCTGGAAAATAGCAAGTTAAATTGTGGTGTTTTCTGTGGGAGCCTGGGAAAATTGCTCCTGTTTGTGATGTGTGTCTGGGGCAATGAACCAACCATTTCCTGGACCCTGGTTGCTCCCAGTGGATTCTGTAATTTATTCACCGATTGCAGAATCTAATAGAGCTAGAAAATGAGGGGCATAGCAGCCACCGACTGCCCGGGTCCCTTTGCATATCAGTGTGTCTCTGGCTACTACCTTTTTAATGGAGGCATTAAGGTGTTGAACCCCATTAACTTCTAGGTTGTGGAAGAGGATCCGGGATTGGGTCCATTATTCCCCTGGATGGCCGCCTCTATTTTCCCAGGCCCAGGTTTTGTGTGCGTGATGTGCGCACACACGTGCACACACACACACACGCACACACACACACAATTAGAGGACATCTTGAAAACATTTCCAATCAAAGCAAAAGGGAGATTTCTAAAAATATCAAATGCTCCAAGTAAGAGGATTTTAAGTTAATGGAAAGTGTGTTTTGTTTTCACTTAGTTCAGTACAAAGATGACTAGCCACTTAAAATGCCTGAATATCATTCTGTTTCTTGTACTTATCAACTTTGCAAAGCAAATAGGTGGGGTTGCAAAGAGCCAAACCAAACAAAATTCCAGACTTCTCCTAGAAAATAACCAATAAAACACAAACAATTACAGCAAACGCTTTCAACATTAGTTGACGTTTCCAATTACATTTTCTGGAGCCTGAAATACACTGCAGACAGTGGCCAATTTATGCTATAAATACCATCGCAAATGCCATGAATTGAAACTGCTGCTGGGTAGTGTGCAGAAAGATATTTGGTGAAGATTGCCAAAGACAATCCTTCGCGAAATTCAAACCTGTCTGAAGTCCGCTCCTAGAGAGGCTGGTGTCCTTTTTAATTCCTCCCTAAATATTTAATTCAGACAGAGCAAATTTGTCATATATTTTTCCTCCCTACCTCTCTGCCCTCCTTCATTTTCAGTTCCTATTCTTCATCAACCCAGGAATGACTCTTGTAAACATTTCCATTCTTCCCCACCTCTGCCCCTGCCTGCTCCTCATTATTTCTGCTACTTTTTGCTAAACTTAAAAAAAAAAAAGGTATAATTTCTGGTAACAAAACGAAAATGTATTTGTTATAGAAAATGATTAAAGTAAAAGAAGAAGAGGAAATATACAAATCTACCAAGGAATAAATAAACATCACCCATATGGCCTTCATCCTAGAATAACAACAGATAGACTTTCAGTATATTTCTAGGTTTTTTTTTTTTTTCTGGGAACAGATTAGACGTGTGTGTGCGCGTCTGTCATGAAAAGCATGTTCATTCTGCACATTATCATTATACATTCTTCTCTGTCCTTTTGCAAGTAGCCACATTATATTTCATCCTGTGGATAGACCATGGTTTACGTGCCCAATCCTCAGTTTTGGACATTTGGGTTGTTCATGTGTCTCACTGTAGTAAACAATGCTATGTAAATCCTGGCCTACCTTCAGGATTCTTTCCTCAGAATGGATCCCTAGACGTAGAATTGTACTTGGGTGCATACTACTCAACTGCCTTTCAGAAACTGGTTCTTACTTCCCACTGGTAGTGAGAGGGAATTCCCACCTCCCTTCACAGCCCTGTGTAGTAGAACCTATCTTTTCCCTGAGCTTCCCCTGACCCTGAGGTTTTAACTAATAGATGAAATATCAGCTGATGAAGGCTTATAGATATAACCCCTGCCCCCCGCCCCGGAAGAACTTTAGCGATAGCAAGGGCTCACGGGAAGAGGCACGCTCTCCAGGAAGCACAGGGACAGAGGTAAGATGCTAAGAAGTAACAGTAAGCAGCAAGGAGGCTGAGCCCTGGAGCTGGGACTTCTCTGCAGATCCCTGGCACCTACATTTAGAAGCCAGCTCTGAGGAAGCCTCATCACACTGGAGCCTGGTGTTGGCCGGCTGACACAGGGCTCGTTCCCTCAGGGAATCATCCTGGAGGCCTTGTCAGCTGAGAACAGATACACCCTTATCCAGCCAGTCTCAGCAGCAGAGGAGCAACAGGCCCCAGGAAGCAAAGCCCCCAACCTGAGCTTCCCTGCACCCGCGCTTAGCCCCACCTGAGCTTACCTGCTACAGTGGCAGAGCGGGGAGGGCCCAGCCTGGCCTCCAGCTTCCTCCTCTGGCCAGACAGGAAGCTGGCTGAGGAGGGCCCACCCTTTAAGAGGAGAAGTCCACATGAGGAGCATGTGAGCGCCCGTGCCGGGCCCCTCATGATCCTGGTGAGGCAATGGCCCCATGACCTCGCTCCCAGGCCAGAAAAGGAAACCAGGGCCCCATGTTGCCAGGCTGCTCAGTGTGGGATCCCATGAAAACAGCCTTGGGATCTGAGAGAGGTGGGGGGAGCCAGAACTTTCCCTTTGAAGTGACCCTCCTCCCCCCGCCAGTCCTTCCCCTGCTAGAAATGTCAGCATGGTTTGCATAATTGAGACAATTGGACATAATCGTTCTTTCAGAAGCCCCTCATCAGGCGGGCAGTGCCCGGGCCCTGAGGAGCTGGGAGAAGGCAGCACATGGCACTAATCATCCGTAATCCTTTCTCAAATCATCTGAGGCTGAGCCAGAGGTCGAGGTGAATTCCAGTATGCATGCAGTGTGAGTCCCACATGACTCCCGTCCCCATCCGGGCGTTCCTAACCCCCACTGTCCCCATCCTACCAGCAGCCTGCATGACCCGTATCCACAGTCACCCTAAAACCACCATGGGGGGTGTACTGTAAGAATGGGCATGGTTATTCCAGCTTTCAGTGAGCTTTCTCAGCCTAGCAGGAAAAGAGATCAGCCAAACCCTGAAATTCTCCTCCATTCAACCCCCTAGGCAGGGGGTTGGGTCTCCCTACACACTTGTGGGTCTCCCGGGGTGCCTCTCTCATTTCCAAGAAGAGTGCACAGAAGTGCAGACAGACTGGATGCAGCGGCAGTTAGGGCGGTTTCCATTTCGTAGATGAGGACACAGGCCTCTGAGTGAGCATGTGAGGTGGAGCAGGAACGTATGTTAGCCCCCCAGAGCCCTGGCTGGGGTGCAGCCTGAGCCTGGGGCCATGTACCCACCCTTAAGCTGCAGGAGCCCACTCCCACACCTGGAGGACACCCAGGGGCTCAAGGAGCCTCTGACTTCCAGAGGTGATGCTGGATTGTGAAGGTGGATGAGGCCATTTTCTGCGGAGGGGGTCTGTCCTTTGCTTTCATCAGCTTCCCTCAGGTATGTGCTTACCAGAGGTGGACAACTGTGTCCCATGAGAGTGGGGGTGAAGCGTGACTTCGCCCATGTATTGCTGGTGCATGCAGCCTGGGGGCAGGGCAGTGCTCACCCAGCGGCAGGGTTGTTTTCCTTGTAAACTTGTGGTTGGCTCTAGATAGACTCAGTGGGCTTTTAGCCGGAGTTCCTCCAGGGGCCAGAGGGGCTCTGCAATGGCGGTATTTCGGATGGTACAGATTAAGACAGAATTATGGAGGCAGGGTGTTCCTGGGGTGTCAAGAATCAAACTGGGAGGAGCTGGGAGGCCCCCCATGGCAGGTGAGGGTCTCGTCTTCCCTAGTGGCATACTCGTGCCCCATCGTGGCTACAAGGTAGAGAAACTTGGTGTTCAGTGCCAGTGAGCACCCCCATCCCAGCCGGCCAGTTAGTGCCTCTCCAGACAATGGGCCAAATGGGCCCTTTCTGGGGTCAGATAAATGGAGAGAATGAGATTCGAGCCTTCCCAAAGTGAACATGCCTCCTCCCCAGAGCTGGCACAGTGAGGCAAGCAACCTGGAATTGCCATATGCAATGTGGTGGCCTGAGCCACATGTGGCTGCCCATCGACAACCTGAAATTCACCCAGTTCAAAATGCAGTGTGCTCAGAGCACACAACACATAAGGTGGCCAAGACAAGACAAGTGATAATGATTTCATACTAATTGCACATTGAAATGAAAGTTTGGATGTTTTGGGTTGAATATAATGTAGTATTAATTTTTTTCACCCACTTCTATTTATTTTTTAAGTGACTGCTAGAAACTTTATTTTTACTTATTTAAAATACTTTTGAATGTTTTTATTTACTTAGAGAAAGAGAAAGAGCAGGGGAGGGACAGAGAGAGAGGGAGGGAGAGTATCTCAAGTAGGCTCCATGTGTCAGTGCAAAGCCTGAAGGGGGCTTGAACTCACAAACCCTTAGATCATGAGCTGAAACCAAGAGTCAGATGCTTAACTGACTGAGCCACCCTGGCACCCCAAAGTGACTACTACAAACTTTAAAATGATATATGTGGCTCACATTATATTTTTGTTGGCTGGCGCTGAGGCAGAGCTGAGGGAGGGAGGGGATCCCAAGCAGAATTCTCCTTTCCAGAAAGTCTCGTCCTCTGTGCACGGCATCTGGAAGGATCCAGCACTAGGAAACCATGCACGAGAACTGTAGACACGCCATTAGCGTGTGAGGATTGTTACTCGTCCAGAGAGCAGTCTGAACCAATGATAATCGTACTGATACTAGTGACGAGGAAGACACACAGGCCAGTTAACTGGTGCCAGGGCTGTCTGTCTGTGTAGTGACCTACCCAATTGGTCACCCAGCCTCAGAGGTGGCGTATTTCTTATCTTGGGTAAAGAATAAGGACACTGAAGCTCCTACGGAACAAGCAGCTTGCCTGTGATCACAGTTGGGGAGAGGATCTGGGACAGTGACCTGTGTGGTGACCTGTGTGGACCCCTGAGAAGGCAGCAGCAATTAGGCAGGGGGAGTACGGCGTGGAGCCAGCACTTGCACTCTGTCTCTGGGGTCTTGGTTTGGGTTCCCCTCAAAGGAGACTCTGAGACAAGCCCATGATGTTTCTCGTGCTACTCTGTGCCCTGCATTTCCTGACCAGTAGTAAGATCTCAAGAGCTGTTCAGATTCAGAAAGAGGTTTTGGACAAGACTCGCTGGTGCCACGTGTCTTTCCATCAGGAGACACCTGTTTGTCTGCTTGTCCATTTTTTGTCAGGTTAGGGGATCATGGTGATGATCACCTAGAGCCTTTATATCACTAGAACTTGCGAAATGGTGATCTTTAATTCTACCATTCCTTCTTCATTTATTTGCTGGAATTCACTTAGAAAGAGAAACTTCCCCTGACCAAATTGGTTATTGTGGTTCACACAGGAAAGGCAAAAGGTTTTGGTTTTCAGAGTAATGAGTTAGTTCCCTGGCATCATCCCAAGGTGACTAATGTGTTTCTTTTCTCAGAGTGTCAGTATGAATTCATGGATGGAAACATATTTGATGCATTTCAGTTCACAGCAGTAACTTTCCTTATTGTTGCTCAAATGGTCCCAATTTCACATTGGCTCTTGAATCCTTCTGGCACAACACCAGGAGTCTCTGAAAGTGTCTTTGCTATCTGGGATGAAAAGGTGTTTCAGGCTTACCTTGTGCATTTCTTACCCTAGACCTGGATGTGGCCATTTTTCCAAAGACTATTTCTAAATGCCATTTTAGTGGGAAATGGTACTTAGAAATCAGTATTCTCCTTCTGAATTGAATTGTTTGTAGTCCTTGCAGTGGCAGAATGGTGATATTTGTATGTGCACATTCATATAATATACATATTGTATACAATACATAGATTATATTTAATATGTAAGATATGCATCATGAGTTCATACTGATAGTTCTAATTCCAATTTAGAAACACAGCTAATTTACTTACTTTGCCCTAATACTAATTACTAATTTACTTATATGTGTCTATTTGTGCTTATGCTGAATCTTATTCCTAATGACATTTGTTTTATCCTAGATATAGTTTCAGACCTATAATGCCAATATTAATGTTAATGACACAATTACTAAATGCAGTTTAAAACACTGTTTTGTTGTTCTTTTTGACTGTAGGTATATACTATTAGAGTTTTTAAATCTCTTAAAATGATTCTTCTCAGGGTGGTTATTCTGAAAACTTGATACATGGTTGGATTCACTTCTTTAATTTTCCTTTGGATTTTTACAAATTGGTTTGCAATTTAATTTTGTTTTATAATTATATGAAACATTTATATTATTACAAAACAAAAACTGCAAACAAGATTTATCCAGAAGTATCTGACTACTGTATCTATCTCTCCCACTAATCTTTCCCTCCGGACAAGTAAACTGAAAAAAATTTTTTTTAATCTTTCCACTTTTAAATATTAGTGTATGATATTAATTCCATATATATATCCTTCCTTCTTTTTTTCACATAAATGGAAGAGTACTTTCTGTCTTCACTTTTTCTGGGAATTAGCCACTCCTCATTTCTTTTTGTAACTGTATAGCCCAAATCTTTGGGTGAATACATGTAAGTTGATTCAACTGGACGGACATGTGGGTGTTTTTCAGTCTTTACAGGTCTCACAGCAACAAAAAGCCGTGCAACACATTCTTCTGCGTTTTGCCAGTAATCTTGAGTCTAGATTCCTAGAAGAGAGATTGCTGTAATTAATGGCAAATGCACACGTAATTTTGCAAATATTGCAAAATTCCCCTCCATGCAGGTTACCATTATGCGTTTCCACCACGATTTTAAGAGAGTTCTGGTTTTCCCATAGCCTCATCTATAGAATATATTGTTAAACTTTGGATGTTTGCCCATCTTATTAAGAAATGGTGTCTCAATATAGTTTTGGTCTGTAGGTTTCTTTTCTTGGGATGCCTTTGTATGGGTTTTGGATCAGGGTCACACTGGCCTCATAAAATGATTTGGGAAATGTTCGCCCTCTTCTGTTTTCTGTAAGAGTTGGTGAAGGATTGGAACTCATTCTTCTTTACAAGTTTCATAGAATTTACCATAGAAACCATCTGGGCCTAGGGCATTCTTTGTGAGAATTTTTAAAATTAATAGTTCAATCTCTTTACTTTTTTTTTTATAGATTTATTCAGATTTTTCTATTTCTTCTTGAGTCAGTTTTAATAATTTGTGTCTTTCCAGGAATTTGTCCATTACATCTGGGTTTTCTATGTGTTGGCATGGTCTTCCCTTATAATTGTTTTTATTTCTAGAGATCAGTAGTAGCATCCTTGTTTCATTCTTGATTTTGGTAGCTTGAGTTCTCTCTTTCTCTTTCTCTCACTGTCAATCTAGCTAAGGATCTGTCAAGTTTGTTGATCTTTTTAGAGAACCAAACTTTGGTTGCATTGATTTCTTCTGTTGTTTTTCTATTCTCTTTTTTATTTCATTCCTTTCTGGTCTTATTTATTTCCTTCTGCTTGGTCCAAGTTTAGTTTGCTCTTCTTTTTTTAGTTTTCTATAGTTGAAGGTTGGATTATTGATTTGAAGTCTTTCATTATTAATGTAGGTATCTAAAGATATCAGTTTACCTCTGTGCACTGCTTTAGCTGAATTCTATAAGTTGTGGTATGTTGTGTTTTCATTTTTGTTCGTCTTAAAGTAATTTCAAATATTTTGGTGTGACTTCTTTAACCCATTGTTTGTTTAAGCCTGTGTATAGTTGTGAATTTCTCAAATTTCTTTCTATTGTTGATTTCAAATTCAATTCCACTGTGATTGGAGGACATATTTAGTATGATTTAAATCCTTTTAAACTTATTTAGACTTGTTTCATGGACTAGCATATAGTCTATCCTGGACAATGTTCCATGTAAACTTGACAGAAATATGTATTCTGCTATTGGGTGTAGTGTTCTATTCCATGTCTAGAAGTCAATGTAGTTTTAATTTGCATTTATGTTACTATGAGTGAAGTTGGGCATCTTTTCTTGGGCATCTAAGTGCTTTCTGAATTTCTGCTTCTGTGAACTTTCCACATCTCCTACTCATTTTTTAATAAAGTCTTTTCTTCATATTTAAAGCTTGTTCATATAAATTAAAGATGGTGAACTTGTGACTGTAATAAAGTGGCAAATCTTTTCCCCCAGTTTGTCATTTGTTATTTGTCATTCAATTTTACTTACATGTCTTGGCCTCTTTCTTCCTTGCTAGTCACAGTTCATCAATTTACTTCACCACTGACATCATCTTTTCTTTTCTTTTTATGAAGTTTATTTATTTATTTTGAGAGAGAAAGACATTGTGAACAGGGGAGGGGCAGAGAGAGAGAGAGAGAGAGAGAGAAAGAGAGAGAGAGAGAGAGAGAGAGAGAGAGAGAGAATCCCAAGCTAGCTCCATGCTGTCAGCACAGAGCCCAACATGGGGCTTGAACTCACAAAATGTGAGATCATGACCTGAGCCAAAATCAAGAGTCAGATGCTTAACTGAGTGAGCCACACAGGCACCCTGACCTCTTCTCTCTCTCTTTTTTTTAAAGTTTTTATTTTAATTTTAGTTAGTTAGGATACAGTGTTGTATTAGTTTCAAGTGTACAATATAGTGATTCAACCATTCCATACCTCACCCAGTGCTCAACACAACAAGTGCA
Organism: Puma concolor; assembly: GCF_028749965.1. NCBI lineage: Eukaryota > Metazoa > Chordata > Mammalia > Carnivora > Felidae > Puma > Puma concolor. Next base: position 127,888,207 of record NC_141672.1, on the reverse strand, counting down.
TTCCTTATTCCTCATCACTTATTTCCCACCTCCCCTCTGGCATCCATCAGTTTTTTCTCTATAATTAAGAGTCTGGGGGCACCTGGGTGGCTCACTGGGTTGAGTGTCAGATTCTTGAGATCAAGCCCTGAGTCAGGCTCCACACTGGGCATGGAGGCTGCTTAAGATTCTCTCTCTCTGCCCTTCTCCCCTCCTTGCATGTGTGCTCTTTTTCTCTCTCTCTCTCAAAAAAAGAGTCTGTTTCTTGATTTCATGCTCTCTTTTATTCTTTTTGCTTGTTTGTTTTGTTTCTTAAATTCCACATATGAATGAAATTATGTGGTATTTGTCTTTCTCTGACTGACTTATTTTGCTTAGCACTATTTTCTCTAGCTCTATCCATGTCATTGTAAATGGCAAGATTTCATTCTTTTTTATGGATAAATAATATTCCATTGCATATATATACCAATTCTTTACCCATTCATCAATTGGTGGACACTTGGGCTGCTTCCATGTCTTGGCTATTATTGTAAATAATGCTGCTATTAAATAGATGTACACATATCCCTTTGAATTAGTGGATAATTCTTTGGATAAACATCCAGCAGTGCGATTGCTGGATCATCAGGTAGTTCTATTTCTAAATTTTTGAGGAAACTCCATAGTGTATTCTACAGTGGCTGTACCAGTTTGCATTCTCACCAACAGTGTAAGGGGGTTACTTTTTCCCCACATCCTTGCTAACACCTGTTTCTTGTGTTGTTGATTGTGAGGTGATATCTCATTGTAATTTTGATTTACATTTTCCTGATGGTAAGTGATGATGAACATCTTTTCATGTGTCTGTTGGCCACCTGGATGTCTTATTTTGAGAAATGTCTGTTCATGTCTTCTGCCCATTTTTAAATTGGATTATTTGTTTTTTTCGGTGTTGATTTGTGTAAGTTCTTTATATATTTTGGATACTAACCCTTTATCAAGTATGATATCACCCTTCTTATACTGTGCAGAGGTGTGAGAATGACTTAGATATGACTTCCAAGGTTCACGGACTAGTTGGGGAGATGGTGTCTGTACAAACACATTTGAAATACAAGGCAGATTATAGGAAGCATTCTAATCAGATTTGCCAAGTGGTAAGAAAATATAAAGGGAGAGGACTTATTAGGAGAAGGAGGAGTGCTTCAACTAGACATGTTTGAGTGGGAGTTTAGGTGGAAAATTTGAGGAAAGGAGGCACTTTAGGCAAAGAGCTGGAGGAGAGATAAGCAGGACCTCAGGCAGGCTGGCAGACCCTGTGAATTGGAGCATGGTTCCCAGACAAGGACGAGTGATAGGCGGAGAAGGGGGATGACCAACCAGGCTGGGAATAGAAGGCAAAGTGGGAGATACCTGGGGATTCTAAGGGCTCAGGCTAGTACTGGCCAAACAGATTTATGAATCCTGACCTGGAAGTCTTGTTCCAGATACCTTGCTTATCAAAGTTTTATTTGAGTAGGACTTATATCCATGTAACAAAATATATTGCTGCTGGGATTGGCTGCAGAGCTGAGTTTCCACTTTCCATACTTCTGGATTATTTACCTACATTTTTTTTAACGTTTATTTATTTTTGAGACAGAGAGAGACAGAGCATGAACGGGGGAGGGTCAGAGAGAGGGAGACACAGAATCTGAAACAGGCTCCAGGCTCTGAGCTGTCAGCACAGAGCCCGACACGGGGCTCGAACTCACAGACCGCAAGATCATGACCTGAGCCGAAGTCGGCCGCCCAACCGAGTGAGCCACCCAGGCGCCCCTTTACCTACATTTTAAAACAAGAGAGTGCTGACTTTTGAATGACTTAATTGGCAAAATCTCTGACATAAAGAAGCTGAGGTGGTAGATTAAAAAGATACATTTGCTTTGTAAACGAAACTCATATTTCATCGAACAATGCCTCTGCAAATGAAGAAGGCTAGAGAGGAATTTAATTTTAGTATATGTGCTGCCAAAGTGAGCACTAGTGAGGTATTTTAAATCTTTGATGTTGTTATCAAAGATAATCACAAAAATAAATCAATGAATAACTAGATTAGGCTGAGACCTATAAGTCTATCAATGCCTTTTATCACCATAAACTCTGCCTCCACTTCTCTGTAAGTTCTCCACTGACTGACAGATAAACAAAGTAGTTTTTTTCCACTTAGGGGAGCTAAGATCCTCAAACATTTGTAACACAGGCTGTGGAAGCTCCACTTCCTGAAAGGCAGAGAGGTCCTTCCTGGTGCGTCTCAGGAGCTGAGTTGGCCAAAATATGCTGGTCACTCTCCAAAGGATTCCTGACCCTATTGGCAGTTGAATATTGGCAGCAGCCTTTTCACACAACCCTTCTCCATTCCACACGGCTCCAGGCTTGTGGGAGCTGGAGTTCTTAACATGCCTTCATTGCTGTTCATTCTGCAATGGAGAACACAGGCTCTGGAGAGCCTACCATGGAGGTATCAATTGGAGTATCCCAACTGGACAATGGCTTCCTGTCTGATCATGACAGCTTTCTTTTATTTTTTTCTCGTTTCCCTTCTTATTTATTTATTTATTTATTTTTGGCAGTAGATTATGTCCCAATGTTGGCAGATGACGTGAGGTAAGATACCAAGCACATGGGTGAAAAACCTGCCAAACATTAGTTTTTAGTTTCCAGAATAATCTCCACAATGAAAATAAAACTAGTGACTTTGCAGTGGAAATAACCAATTCTGTCAAAGCTTTGTAGAAGTCTTAAAATGGTATAAATGTCAAGAACTGGTATGGCCAGTCTGGACACAGGCAGTCTGCTTGGAGTTGCTGTGGGGTGGCCTGGTCATGGCTGGAACTTCTGGAAGTTACACACACACACACACACACACACACACACACACAAAAGCATTATCTGAGCTGGTTTTCCTTCTCACAAAATTCCTGACATCTTGTTCATCCACCGGTCCACCAACCACATGCAAGGAGGCCCAGTGGATCACAGTGCTGGAGTCTCTATAAGTCTGAATGTAATGTTCTGCCCTCTGGTGGGACTTCATGGTGCACTTCCAAATTCCAAACATACATTGTGGCTGATGCTTCTTCAATCTTCCCTGTGGAGCAATGGCAAATCTCCCAAAATGTGAGTCCAGTTATGTGAAAGTCACTCTGACCTTTTCTTTCTTTAAGACATCTGTGTTCCTGAGAAGAAACTTGGGCAGCAACCATGGCAAGAAGTTATTTCACCTCTGTCTGACTTGGTTTATAGCAGCTGACTGCATGAGAAGAGCAGATCTCTGGGAGATACAAGGATGTGCATGAGCCTTCTCACAGATCAGTCCTGAAAGCTCCCTTGGAATGTGTAAAGGTCCTATAGGCTGCGCTCCCCTCCCCTGACACCTGGCACAGAAGTTATTTATTATTTCATGCATCATGCCTCACTGGAAAGGGAGAGCTCTTAATGGTCTCCAACATAATCTCTGACAAGTCTCATCTCTTTTGAGTAATGCTTCATAGCTACTAAAATTTGGATTTTACCCAATCTGGTTTCAATAACCCATAAAGCAAAAAATGCACTCAAAACAAAAATTTAGGTGCATCCAGTAAATCTCAGTAAAGCTTTAAGCCAAAAGTTCTGGGAATAGAGTGCCCTTGTTACATGAATCTTTGTTTCAAATAGCAGAAAGACTGAATTTTAATCTTTTAATAAAAATCCTTTGAAAAGACTCTGAAAAATAGACCAAGGCAGGCTGCTAAGGAGTTCTACAGAGTGTGGAAACATCAGGAGAGATTCTGGCATTCTATTTTTTTAAAATTTTAATAGACTATTTTTTAAAACAGTTTTAGCCTTTACAGACAAATTGGAAAGATAGTATAGAGAGTTCTCATATATCCTGTATTCTTCTATTATTAACATCTTATATTATTATGGTACATTCATACTATGAAATAGATACATGTATGAGGTATATATTTCTACAGTAGCATATATACTGTGGTATATTGCAATTAATGAGCTAATATTGATATATATTTTTTTACTTTTAGAGAGAGAGAGTTCAGGGGAGAGGGGCAGAAGACAGAGATAGAGAGAGAAAGAAAGACAGTGAGAGGGAATCCCAAGTAGGCTCCACACTCAGAGTGGAACCCGATGCAGGGCTCGATCCCACAACCCTGGGATCATGACCTGAACTCAAATCAAGAGTTGGACACTCAACCGACTGAGCCACCCAGGCATCCCAATATATTATCATTAACTAAAGACTATATCCAGATTAACTAAGGGGCCACAGATTAACTACATTTGTGTTGTTTTCAGTTTTATTGAGATATAATTGTCACATAACATTTGTAAGTTTAAGGTATACAGCGTGTTGATTGCAAAATGATCACTGCCATAGTATTAGCTACCATCCCATCTTTGCACGTAGTTACCATTTATTTTTTATGGTGAGAACATTTAAGATCCATTCTTTTGGCAACATTCAAGTATATGATATAGAGTTATTACTATCATCACCATGTTGTACATCAGATCCTCAAACTTGTTAATCTTATAACTGGAAGTTTGTACCTAGTGACCAACATCTCCCCATTTCCCCCTACCCCAGAGCCCCTGCTAACCATCACTCTATGCTCTGTTTCTCTGAAAATCTAAATAAGTTTAACTTTTTTAGATCCCACATGTAAGTGAGATCGTATTGTATTTGTCTCTGACTTATCTCACCTAATATAATGCCCTCAGGATCCATCCATGTTGTTGCAAATGGCAGGATTTCCTTTTGTCTCATGGCTGAATCATTCTATATTTTAAATATAAGTACTTCTTTCTCAGTTGACTCAGAGAGCAAGCAAACAACAAACACTTTGGTTAAAGAGATTGTTAGTAATTAGTCCCAAATTTTCCATTGTCCTGGGAAACTGCTTGGCTGAGGTTTTCCCTTCTCATCATACCCAGTTCCTTCCTCTCAAGGGGGCAATTAAACTTTTTTTTTTTAAGCCACTGGGATGAAGAGGAGTGGTGTCTACTTTAAGAAGTCACCACCTCAGAGATGCTGCCTCTTACAGTATTGCATCTGCCCTGGAGAAACATTCTTTAAACTTTCAAACTGAGCTCTTAGGAGCTTGGACATTCTGAAAAACAAAAATGACCCCAGGTGAATTAAATTGGGGCAGCTCTGCATACTCTATTTTCCTCTTAGAGTCACAGTGCATTTTAGGATATTAAAGGCTCTGAAAAGTTATGCAGTTAAGAAACCTCTTAACTTTTACAGAGCCCAGCATTTCCTAAACTCATTGACACTGGAATCCTCCTTTTCTTCTAAAATACCTCTAAATATCTCAGAGCCTAAAGAAGGATTTGGGAAGCCCCAAACTCAGGTAACCATGAACTTAACCATCTGAGGGGCCCATAACTGTTCTGCGTTGGAGGAAACTGCCTCCCCAGGTTTCCACTCAAACGTCTGGAGAATGGTTCTTTGTGGTCACTATTGAGTCCTCCCTTGGTTTTGGTGAGATGGGATCATGTCCCGATATGGATTCTATCTAAATAGCTCCCACTGTGACTCACTGTGGCCCAACTGTTCTGGTTGGGGAATGGTACCTGACAGGAGTGAATCTCCCAGCTAAATCAGCAGGAAGAGGAGGGGGACAACAGTAGCCCTGCCCCTGCCCCTTTCCTTTCAGACTCCAAGGAGAGCATCTTCCTCCTGAGCTCCTCACTAGGCAAGACTGTACTGTGGCCACTGGACAGAAGGGAGAGCTCTCTGAAGTGCTGATTGTGCTCAGCCTTCTGTGCAAACCTGGCTTCTGTGGTTCTACTGGTTCTCCTGGTTCTGTGGTTCTACAACATCCACCAAACCAGCTGACTGCCTTTCCCATGCAGAGGTTTTTAAACATGCCTTTCTTCTCCCTTTCTCTTTCTTGGTCTTTGACATTTTATCCAGCAAATTTGCTAAACTTGGGCCTTTCTTTCTGTGCCCAACTCATGCTCCACACGGAGGCAGCATTTCCAACAGGAGCCCTTCCCAGTTGGCCCAGCCTGGGGACTGTCACCTTCTTTGGTTATCATAGCATCTTCTGTCCTAACAACTGCTGCTGTGCATGGGAGCAATTGTGCACAGCTCTGTGTTCCCTGCCATATAGACCCCTCTGCCAAAGGCATCATCATAATGCAGGAGACCCCATGTGCCTATGTTAAAAGATGTGCACAGCTCTCCATGGGCGAACATCCTTTCTGTGCTTTGCTAGATAGCTCCAGACTTTCTATCTTGTGTGCTGGAGGCTCTGCATTTGTTGCAGCCCATCTTGGAGGGCCCCAGGAAGCTCTGCTCTGGCTGTACTTGTGGGGTTTCCACCCACACCTGGCTGCCTTGCCTCTGCTCCATGGTGAACCACTTGGCTCTCTTGGCCACCCTCACCTGCCTCCAGGTCCCCAGCTCTGCCCCTTCTGGGAACTTCAGAAGGACTGGAGTTTTCCCCACTCACTGTTGGAAAGTCAATACCTTTCCCCTGCCTGTGCTTCATTCTTCTCGCAGGGTAACCTAAGACACACAGACCATGTGAAGACACCAGCCCCAATCTGCAGATTCAATGTCATCAAATTAATGTCTTTCTTTTGTTTGTAAGGAATGCAAGTACAAGTCATTTTTATTTGTAATTAATTTAACTTTTCAATAGTTTATATATCCATATGGTCCAAGTATTTTAAAAGCATAGGCAGGTTTATGGGGAAGTCTCCCACCCACACCTGGCAGCTATCTATATTTTCCACATCTCCAAATTGATAACATTTGTTTTGGTTTATTTTGTTCCCATCTGAAGATAGTGTGCGCAGACAAATATGAGCACAGGATCAGAAATGGAAATGTTTCTGAACGGGTCTACGCTGCCACTCTGGAAACCACTGCCCTAGTATCAGGTCATTCTTGAGCACAGTGAAACATGAAGTTGCCCAACCCCGTTATTTTGGAAAAAGTTGGGGATGAGCTACACTCTAAACTGGAAACAGAAAAGAGGAAGGATGAAGAGAAGCAAGTGGCTTTCTCCATAATATGTTCGAATAGCCCCAAGACTCCTTTATAATAAACGAAATCCCCTCCTGTTTATCCCCATCTCAAAATACCTAATAATAACCACATTTTTTTACACTCCTATAAAACAGTATAAATTAAATAGCTTAAAATCTTTTTATTATGGAAAACTATATGTGACATAAAATTTATAATTTTACCCATTTTAAAGTGTACAGTTCAGTGGCATTAAGCACATTCATATTGTTGTGTAACCATCACCACCATCTATCTCTAGAACTTTTTTATCATCTCAGTCTGAAACTCTACTTATGCCCTCCCCTGACCCAAGTCCCTGGAAGCCACCATTATACTTTCTGTCTGTATGAAATTGACTGCTCTAGGGACCTCATATAGACAGAATCATATATTTTTCCTTTTGTGACTGGTTTCTTTCCCTGGGCATAGTATCTCCAAGGTTCATCCATGTTGTGACAAGTGTCAGAATATCCTTCCTTTTTAAGGGTGAATAATATTCCATTGTATATATAGATCACCTTTTGTTTATCCATTCATCTGTTAATGGGCATTTGGGTTGTTTCCACCTTTTTGTTACAGTGAATATACTGCTATCAATATATGTATGCAAATAATCTGAGTCTCTGCTTTCAATTCTTTTGCATATGTACCCAGAAGTAGAATTGATGAGTGAAATGGTGACCCTATGTTAAATTTTTTGAGGAACAACCATACTATTTTCCATAGCAGCTGCACAATTTTATAATTACACCAGCAATGCATAAATGTTCTAATTTCTCCACATTCATGCCAACATTTGTTGTTTTCTGTTTTTTTGTTGTTTTTAAGTAATAGCCATACTAATGGGTGTGAAGAGGAAATTAACTCATAATACAACAACATTATGAGGGAGATATGATAAGTATCTCCATTTTACACATAGACAATGAGTCATTGTGAGATTAAATAATTTGTTTAAGGCATCACACAGCTAGTAAATGGGAGATACAGAATAGATACCAGAGCAGTCAGTCTCTAGAGCTATGCTGTCAGCCAATCTGCCACAATGCCTCTCTGCTGGGCATACCAGCATCCTTCCGGGATTTACTCTTGCTCTGTCCCTTCATAGCTTTCTTGGTAGATATTTAGACTTAATTTTCCTGTTGATTATTAAAATTTTATTATTATTATTATTATTATTATTTGAGTATTAAAATTTTAGAGAAAGAGGACTGGATAGATTCTTTTTTTTTTTCCTTAATGCTAAGCAGAATCCTCAGATCCAGACTCTGAGACCATGGTCAATTCCCTGTGTTGCTTTGGCTTGGGTTCTTGAAGAGCTACTCTCTGGGGAAAAAGGTGAGTAAACAGCTTATACAAGAACTGTAACTCAGCTTAGGCTTATATGTAAAAAAAATCTCAATTCTTACAACTGAATTAAGGTGATCCTAGATTGTTAATGCTTCAAGGCACTTGAGAGAAAAAAAGTAATAATCTTCTTTGAAGGAAGATAATATCATCCTAAGCCTCAATGTATTTCTACAAAAAATTTATTTTACATGCAATTTATGCAAACAGTTAAAGATAACCAGACACTTTGGGATACAAAACAATATGAAAAAGAACCAACAGAAACAACAGACAATAGAAAAAGACCTTCAGGGCTTCCATATATTGGAGTTATAAGACAGAGACTTTAATGCAATAATACTTATGTGACCAAGAAGATAGAAGACAATGTGAAAACATTTGCAAGAAGCTTTAAAAAGTATCTTAACATTTTTTACAAACAGCCAACTAGGAACTGTAGAACTGAAAAATCTGGCAACTAAAGTTAAGAATCCAATGGATTAGGTTAATAATATACTAGACCAATTAAAAAGAGAATTGATGAATTGGAAGCCAAATTAGAGGAAATTATCCAGAATGGAGTAGGAGTGAGAAAAGTAAAGAAAACATAGAAGAGAGGATAAAAGAGCATTCAGGGAAAAGGTCTAACTGTTTACATGGAATCCCAGAAAGAGTAGAGAGAAAAGAGAGTAGAAACAACTAAAAAGATAGTGCCTGAGAATTTCCCAAACTGATGAAAGATATTAGCCCACAATTTACAAATTCCAATCAATTCCAGGCAGAATAAATGTAAAAAGTACACATCTTGAGGGGCATCTGGGTGGCTCAGTCAGTTGAGCATCTACTTTGGCTCGGGTCATGATCTCATGGTTTGTGAGTTCAAGCCTCGTGTCAGGCTCTGTGCTGTCAGTTCAGAGCCTGGAGCCTGCTTCAGATTCTGTGTCTCCCTCTCTCTCTTCTCCTCCCCCACTCACACTGTGTCTCTCTCTGTCTCTCAAAAAATGAATAAACATTAAAAAAATGTTCTAAAAAAAGTACACATCTCGAAATACAATAGTGAAGTTGCTGAAAACAAAGACAAAAGAAAAACTTAAGAGCTTGAAGAGAAAAACCCAGATTACCTTGGATAGACCAGATGACTACAAAAAAGCAGCTGATTTCTCAACAGAAATAATTAAAGTTAGTAGATAATAGAGGGAGAGGGAAGATGGCGGCGTAGGAGGACGCTGGGCTCACCGCGCGTCCTGCTGATCACTTAGATTCCACCTACACCTGCCTAACTAACCCAGAAAACCACCAGAGGATTAGCAGAACGGAGTTGCCGGAGCCAAGCGCAGACAAGAGGCCCACGGAAGAGGGTAGGAAGGGCGGCGAGGCGGTGCACGCTCCACGGACTGGCGGGAGGGAGCCGGGGCGGAGGGGCGGCTCACCGGCCAAGCAGAGCCCCCGAGTCTGGCTTGCAAAAAGCGGAGGGGCCTGACGGACTGTGTTCCAACAGCAAGCGCGACTTAGCGTCTGGGAGGTCATAAGTTAACAGCTCTGCTCAGAAAGCGGGAAGGCTGGAGGACAAAGGGAAGGAGAGCTGCTGAGCCCCCGGACGACAGAGCTCAGTTTGGTGGGGAACAAAGGCGCTCACCAGCGCCATCTCCCCCGCCCATCCCCCAGCCAAAATCCCAAAGAGAACCAGTTCCTGCCAGGGAACTTGCTCACTCCGCGCAAACACCCAACTCTGCGCTTCTGCGGAGCCAAACCTCCGGCAGCGGATCTGACTCCCTCCTGCTGCCACAGGGCCCCTCCTGAAGTGGATCACCTAAGGAGAAGCAAGCTAAGCCTGCCCCTCCTGCCCCTGTGCACCTTGCCTACCCACCCCAGCTAAGACGCCAGATCCCCAGCATCACAAGCCTGGCAGTGTGCAAGTAGCCCAGACGGGCCACCCCACCCCACAGTGAATCCCGCCCCTAGGAGAGGGGAAGAGAAGGCACGCACCAGTCTGACTGTGGCCCCAGCGGTGGGCTGGGGGCAGACATCAGGTCTGACTGCGGCTCTGCCCACCAACTCCAGTTATACACCACAGCACAGGGGAAGTGCCCTGCAGGTCCTCACCACGCCAGGGACTATCCAAAATGACCAAGCGGAAGAATTCCCCTCAGAAGAATCTCCAGGAAATAACAACAGCTAATGAGCTGATCAAAAAGGATTTAAATAATATAACAGAAAGTGAATTTAGAATAATAGTCATAAAATTAATCGCTGGGCTTGAAAACAGTATAGCTGACAGCAGAGAATCTCTTGCTACAGAGATCAAGGGACTAAGGAACAGTCACGAGGAGCTGAAAAATGCTTTAAACGAAATGCATAACAAAATGGAAACCACCACGGCTCGGATTGAAGAGGCAGAGGAGAGAATAGGTGAACTAGAAGATAAAGTTATGGAAAAAGAGGAAGCTGAGAAAAAGAGAGATAAAAAAAATCCAGGAGTATGAGGGGAAAATTAGAGAACTAAGTGATACACTAAAAAGAAATAATATACGCATAATTGGTATCCCAGAGGAGGAAGAGAGAGGGAAAGGTGCTGAAGGGGTACTTGAAGAAATAATAGCTGAGAACTTCCCTGAAGTGGGGAAGGAAAAAGGCATTGAAATGCAAGAGGCACAGAGAACTCCCTTCAGACGTAACTTGAATCGATCTTCTGCATGACATATCATAGTGAAACTGGCAAAATACAAGGATAAAGAGAAAATTCTGAAAGCAGCAAGGGGTAAACGTGCCCTCACATATAAAGGGAGACCTATAAGACTCGTGACTGATCTCTCTTTTGAAACTTGGCAGGCCAGAAAATTGGCACGAGATTTTCAGTGTGCTAGACAGAAAAAATATGCAGCCGAGAATCCTTTATCCAGCAAGTCTGTCATTTAGAATAGAAGGAGAGATAAAGGTCTTCCCAAACAAACAAAAACTGAAGGAATTTGTCACCACTAAACCAGCCCTTCAAGAGATCCTAAGGGGGACCCTGTGAGACAAAGTACCAGAGACATCACTACAAGCATAAAACATACAGACATCACAATGACTCTAAACCCGTATCTTTCTATAATAACACTGAATGTAAATGGATTAAATGCGCCAACCAAAAGACATAGGGTATCAGAATGGATAAAGAAACAAGACCCATCTATTTGCTGTCTACAAGAGACTCATTTTAGACCTGAGGACACCTTTAGATTGAGAGTGAGGGGATGGAGAACTATTTATCATGCTACTGGAAGCCAAAAGAAAGCTGGAGTAGCCATACTTATATCAGACAAACTAGACTTTAAATTAAAGGCTGTAACAAGAGATGAAGAAGGACATTATATAATAGTGACAGGGTCTATCCATCAGGAAGAGCTAACAATTATAAATGTCTATGCGCCGAATCCCGGAGCGCCCAAAGATATAAAACAATTACTCATAAACATAAGCAACCTTATTGATAAGAATGTGGTAATTGCAGGGGACTTTAACACCCCACTTACAGAAATGGATAGATCATCTAGACACACGGTCAATAAAGAAACAAGGGCCCTGAATGAGACATTGGATCAGATGGACTTGACAGATATATTTAGAACTCTGCATCCCAAAGCAACAGAATATACTTTCTTCTCGAGTGCACATGGAACATTCTCCAAGATAGATCATATACTGGGTCACAAAACAGCCCTTCATAAGTTTACAAGAATTGAAATCATACCATGCATACTTTCAGACCACAGTGCTATGAAGCTTGAAATCAACCACAGAAAAAAGCCTGGAAAACCTCCAAAAGCATGGAGGTTAAAGAACACCCTACTAACGAATGAGTGGGTCAACCAGGCAATTAGAGAAGAAATTTAAAAATATATGGAAACAAACGAAAATGAAAATACAACAATCCAAATGCTTTGGGACGCAGCGAAGGCAGTCCTGAGAGGAAAATACATTGCAATCCAGGCCTATCTCAAGAAACAAGAAAAATCCCAAATACAAAATCTAACAGCACACCTAAAGGAAATAGAAGCAGAAGAGCAAAGACAGCCTAAACCCAGCAGAAGAAGAGAAATAATAAAGATCAGAGCAGAAATAAACAATATAGAATCTAAAAAAACTGTAGAGCAGATCAACGAAACCAAGAGTTGGTTTTTTGAAAAAATAAACAAAATTGACAAACCTCTAGCCAGGCTTCTCAAAAAGAAAAGGGAGATGACCCAAATAGATAAAATCATGGATGAAAATGGAATGATTACAACCAATCCCTCAGAGATACAAACAATTATCAGGGAATACTATGAAAAATTATATGCCAACAAATTGGACAACCTGGAAGAAATGGACAAATTCCTGAACACCCACACTCTTCCAAAACTCAATCAGGAGGAAATAGAAAGCTTGAACAGACCCATCACCAGCGAAGAAATTGAATCGGTTATCAAAAATCTCCCAACAAATAAGAGTCCAGGACCAGATGGCTTCCCAGAGGAGTTCTACCAGACGTTTAAAGCAGAGATATTACCTATCCTTCTCAAGCTATTCCAAGAAATAGAAAGGGAAGGAAAACTTCCAGACTCATTCTATGAAGCCAGTATTACTTTGATTCCTAAAGCAGACAGAGACCCAGTAAAAAAAGCGAACTACAGGCCAATATCCCTGATGAATATGGATGCCAAAATTCTCAATAAGATACTAGCAAATCGAATTCAATGGCATATAAAAAGAATTATTCACCATGATCAAGTGGGATTCATTCCTGGGATGCAGGGCTGTTTCAACATTCGCAAATCAATCAACGTGATACATCACATTAACAAAAAAAAAGAGAAGAACCATATGATCCTGTCAATCGATGCAGAAAAGGCCTTTGACAAAATCCAGCACCCTTTCTTAATAAAAACCCTTGAGAAAGTCGGGATAGAAGGAACATACTTAAAGATCATAAAAGCCATTTATGAAAAGCCCACAGCTAACATCATCCTCAACGGGGAAAAACTGAGAGCTTTTTCTCTGAGATCAGGAACACGACAGGGATGCCCACTCTCACCGCTGTTGTTTAACATAGTGCTGGAAGTTCTAGCATCAGCAATCAGACAACAAAAGGAAATCAAAGGCATCAAAATTGGCAAAGATGAAGTCAAGCTTTCGCTTTTTGCAGATGACATGATATTATACATGGAAAATCCGATAGACTCCACCAAAAGTCTGCTAGAACTGATACATGAATTCAGCAAAGTTGCAGGATACAAAATCAATGTACAGAAATCAGTTGCATTCTCATACACTAACAATGAAGCAACAGAAAGACAAATAAAGAAACTGATCCCATTCACAATTGCACCAAGAAGCATAAAATACCTAGGAATCAATCTAACCAAAGATGTAAAGGATCTGTATGCTGAAAACTATAGAAAGCTTATGAAGGTAATTGAAGAAGATTTAAAGAAATGGAAAGACATTCCCTGCTCATGGATTGGAAGAATAAATATTGTCAAAATGTCAATACTACCCAAAGCTATCTACACATTCAATGCAATCCCAATCAAAATTGCACCAGCATTCTTCTCGAAACTAGAACAAGCAATCCTAAAATTCATATGGAACCACAAAAGGCCCCAAATAGCCAAAGTAATTTTGAAGAAGAAGACCAAAGCAGGAGGCATCACAATCCCAGACTTTAGCCTCTACTACAAAGCTGTCATCATCAAGACAGCATGGTATTGGCACAAAAACAGACACATAGACCAATGGAATAGAATAGAAACCCCAGAACTAGACCCACAAACGTATGGCCAACTCATCTTTGACAAAGCAGGAAAGAACATCCAATGGAAAAAAGACAGTCTCTTTAACAAATGGTGCTGGGAGAACTGGACAGCAACATGCAGAAGGTTGAAACTAGACCACTTTCTCACACCATTCACAAAAATAAACTCAAAATGGATAAAGGACCTGAATGTGAGACAGGAAACCATCAAAACCTTAGAGGAGAAAGCAGGAAAAGACCTCTCTGACCTCAGCCGTAGCAATCTCTTACTCGACACATCCCCAAAGGCAAGGGAATTAAAAGCAAAAGTGAATTACTGGGACCTTATGAAGATAAAAAGCTTCTGCACAGCAAAGGAAACAACCAACAAAACTAAAAGGCAACCAACGGAATGGGAAAAGATATTTGCAAATGACATATCGGACAAAGGGCTAGTATCCAAAATCTATAAAGAGCTCACCAAACTCCACACCCGAAAAGCAAATAACCCAGTGAAGAAATGGGCAGAAAACATGAATAGACACTTCTCTAAAGAAGACATCCGGATGGCCAACAGGCACATGAAAAGATGTTCAGCGTCGCTCCTTATCAGGGAAATACAAATCAAAACCACACTCAGGTATCACCTCACGCCAGTCAGAGTGGCCAAAATGAACAAATCAGGAGACTATAGATGCTGGAGAGGATGTGGAGAAACGGGAACCCTCTTGCACTGTTGGTGGGAATGCAAATTGGTGCAGCCGCTCTGGAAAGCAGTGTGGAGGTTCCTCAGAAAATTAAAAATAGACCTGTCCTATGACCCAGCAATAGCACTGCTAGGAATTTATCCAAGGGACACAGGAGTACTGATGCATAGGGGCACTTGTACCCCAATGTTCATAGCAGCACTCTCAACAATAGCCAAATTATGGAAAGAGCCTAAATGTCCATCAACTGATGAATGGATAAAGAAATTGTGGTTTATATACACTATGGAATACTACGTGGCAATGAGAAAAAATGAAATATGGCCTTTTGTAGCAACGTGGATGGAACTGGAGAGTGTGATGCTAAGTGAAATAAGCCATACAGAGAAAGACAGATACCATATGGTTTCACTCTTATGTGGATCCTGAGAAACTTAACAGGAACCCATGGGGGAGGGGAAGGAAAAAAAAAAAAAAGAGGTTAGAGTGGGAGAGAGCCAAAGCATAAGAGACTGTTGAGAACTGAGAGCAAAATGAGGGTTGATGGGGGGTGGGAGGGAGGAGAGGGTGGGTGATGGGTATTGAGGAGGGCACCTTTTGGGATGAGCACTGGGTGTTGTATGGAAACCAATTTGACAATAAATTTCATATATAAATAAAAAAAATAAAAAATAAAGTTAGTAGATAATAAAATGATGTATTCAGAGTGCTGAAGGGAAATAAGTGCCAACCTAGAATTTTATGCCCAGCAAAAGTATTTGTCACTAACAAAAGGAAAAAAGAGACATTTTCAGGCAAACAATAACAAAGAATTCATTTATAATAGGCACATGTTAAAAGAATTACAAAGGGCTTCCTTCAGATGGAAATAAAAATATCACACATAGAAGTATGGAACAGAAAGAAATAAAGAAAAATGAATATAGTAAATGTGTGTGTACATATACATGGTTACCAAATATATAAAGTAATAGCAATAATACCTTGTGGGATTTAAAGCAGATGCAAAATTTAAATACTTAACAATAACTTGTGGTTTCTGCTTGAACAGGTGAAAATTTTGGAATTCATCAACTCCATTCTTACAACAAGAGAAATCTTCTTAAATCTGTCAGAAGATCAAGGTCATGGGAACTGACACCCAGAAAACTGGAGAGAGAGGCAAATACAGAGATCCACAGTTCACAAGAACCAGGAATGGGTAGGAAAAGCTAAACTGTAATTGACAAATTGCTGGACGCTGACTGTAGACTAGGTTGAGAGTAAAAACTTCAGGGCGCCCAGTCTTATAGAGGCCACCTCATTTTTTTGAGTATTACCTCCAAGAGCTCAACCAGGTTCTCACAGTGAAGGTCAGAGAAAAGTCCCCTCATGCTTCTGGAAGGAGGAGGGGTAAAGTATCCATTTTGAAATATGCCTAGAGCCTTCTGTTCTCCATCTGCCCTCAAGGGAAACTATCAAAGCCTAATGAATGTTGGAGTAGGGAACTATGCAATTCTGCTCCCCCTAGTTTCTCTTTCTCAGGTAAGTGGGGGGAAAAGCTGATAAGCATTTGTGAAGGTCAGAGCCCAGGGGCAGACACTCACTAGAATACTGCACCCTGATAGTAGTATGATAGAATGTTTCTCTACTCCCTAGTACCTTATCACTGCCACTGCTCCTATATAATAATGGGAATACAGCTGAAAGAACTGTAAGCCTCAGGCTCTATTTAAGGAGTTTCAAGGGATCTCAAAGATAAGGAGGAAACAAACAAACAAAAAAAGTTACTAGGGGAGAGTAAAACTTCAGACATCTACAGTACAGTAAACCGTAAACACAGTGTAACTCCTAGCCAGATAAATATAAACCCTTAAATAAAATCCTATTTACTCCAGTTCTTATTATCCAACACATTATGCCTGGCTTTCACCAAACAATTACAAGTAATGCTAAATGTAAAACAAAAATAAACCCTAAACCCAAAACCCCAAAGCCAAAAAAACAAAAAAAAACAAAAACAAAAACAAAAAAAAATTAAAAAAATTAAAAACAAACAAACCAGAAGAGACAAAGCAAGCAACAGGACCAGACTGAGATACAGGAATGATTCTGGAATCATTAGACAAGAAATTTAAAATAATTACAATTGATATACTAAGATCTCTAATGGAAAAAATGGGCAACATGCAAAATTAGATGGATAATGTAAGTGGAGATGGAAACTCTAGAAAAAAATCAAAATCAAATCAAATAAAAAGCACCATAACTGCAATGAACAGTGCCTTTAATGGGCTTACCAGTAGACTTGAAATAGCTGACAAAAGATTCTGAGTTTGATGATGTCAATAGAAATTTCCAAAACTGAAATGCAAAGTGAAAAAGGAGTGGAAAAAAAGGAGCATAATGCCCAGGAACTGTGGGGAAATTATAACATATGTGTAATAAGAATACCAAAGGGAGGGGCGCCTGGGTGGCGCAGTCGGTTAAGCGTCCGACTTCAGCCAGGTCACGATCTCGCGGTCTGTGAGTTCCAGCCCCGCGTCGGGCTCTGGGCTGATGGCTCAGAGCCTGGAGCCTGTTTCCGATTCTGTGTCTCCCTCTCTCTCTGCCCCTCCCCTGTTCATGCTCTGTCTCTCTCTGTCCCAAAAATAAATAAACGTTGAAAAAAAAAATTAAAAAAAAAAAAAAAAAAGAATACCAAAGGGAGAAGAAAGAAAGGGACAGAAGAAATATTTGAAGTAGTAATGGCTGAGTATTTTCCAAAATTAATGACATACATCAAACCACAGATCCAGGAAGCTTGGAGAATGCCATGCAGGATGAAAACCCCCATATCAGCAACAACACATATATTCAAACTGCAGAAAACCAAAGAAAAAAAAATCTTGAAAGAAGCAAGAGAATACACGTCGCCTTATCCATAGAGGAACAAGGAGAAAAATTACATTGGAATTATTATCAGAAATCATGCAAATAAGAAGAATGAAGTACAAATTCAAAAGAATTTGTCACTGGTAGATTTGCCTTGCAAAAAAATGCTAAAAGAAGTTCCTCAAGAGAGGAAAAGATATAGGTCAGAAGTTCAGATCTACATAAAGAAAGAAAGAGTGTTAGGGTAAAAATTAAAGTAAAACAAACCTTTTATTTTTATTATCAATCAATCTAATAGATATTTAAAACTGTTTAAAATAATAATAGCAGCAATGTATTGGGTGATTATAGCTTACAGATAAGTGAAATCAATGACAGAATGCTACAAGAAATGGGAAGAAGAAAGTGGGAATACTTCATTATAAGATATCTGTCCTACCCATGAAGTGGTATAGTGTTAATAAAAGTGGACTTAGGTAAGTTGTAAATATATACTGTAAACTTTAGGGCAACCAACAATTTTTTTAAAAAGCATAATTGATAAGCTAAGAGGAGATAAAAAATGTATAAGATGCTCAATTACAACCAGAGAAGGCAGAAAACTAGGGAAAGGAAAGAAACAAAGAAAAAATGCAATGCATAGAAAATAGTTAGTAATATGGTAGATTAACCCAATTATATAATCCCTTTAAATGTGGATGGTCTAAATACACCAATTAAAAAATAGAGATTGTCAGAGTGGATAATAAAAATAGGACCCAACTACATGTCTACATATACCCATTTCTGTTTACCAGAGACCCATTTTAAATATAAAGGTACAGATTAAAAGTAAAAATATGGGGGCGCCTGGGTGGCGCAGTCGGTTAAGCGTCTGGCTTCAGCCAGGTCACGATCTCGCGGTCCGTGAGTTCGAGCCCCGCGTCGGGCTCTGGGCTGATGGCTCAGAGCCTGGAGCCTGTTTCCGATTCTGTGTCTCCCTCTCTCTCTGCCCCTCCCCCGTTCATGCTCTGTCTCTCTCTGTCCCAAAAATAAATAAACGTTGAAAAAAAAAAATTAAAAAAAAAAAAAGAAAAAAGAAAAAAAAAAAGTAAAAATATGAAGAAAATTATACTATGCTAACACTAATCAGAACAAAGCTGGAGTAGCTATGTTTTTAATCCTGACAAAGGAGATTTCAGGGAAAGGAAACTAAAAAAGATAAAGAAGGGAATTAAATAATGTAAAGGGAATAATTTTCCAAGAAGACATAATTCTAAGAAGTATGATAGGGAAAAGATAGGATAAAATAGGGAGAGAGGAAAAAGATAGGACCTGAGGTGGGGAAAAACACATATTTTGGAACAATGGTGGGAGTGATTGACCACAGCAAACCCCTTGGAGGTAAGGTTCCTCTTACCAATGTAACAGACACAACCTACATTTCCCTCAGGAATTTGACAAAAGATCTAACTAAAAATAAGTAGTAGACCATAAAATGGATGACCCACAAGGAATGATATGGCCATAGACCACCCCCTATACAATGGAAATGAGCCAATCAGGAATGGACAACACAGCACCTAGAGTTATCAAGTCAATAAGGATAGGACCTGAGAAAGAACAAGGGGGAAGGGAAGGGAGGGCTAACCAGAACGTTATAAAACAAAGACTCTTGCCTATTGTCGCAGGCATTCACTTTTGAATGCCCCCCTCTGTAAAGAGAGCTTTCATACTATTCTTACTTTCTGATCTTATACTCTAATAAACTTTTGCCTGCTGCTCGTTTTATTTTGTGTCTACCTCTTCATTCCTTTTAAAATGTTTTTCTAAGTTTATTTATTTATTTTGAGAGAGACAGAGACAGTGCAAATGAGGGAGGGGTAGAGACAGAGGGAGACAGAGAATCCCAACCAGGCTCCACATTGACAGCAGAGAACCTGATGCAAGGCTCCAACCTACAAAACTGTGAGATCATGACCTGAGCTGAAACCAATAGTTGGACACTTAACTGGCTAAGCCACCCAAGTGCCCCTCACCTCTTTATTCCTCAAAGCGCTGGGACAACGAACCCCAGGTATTGAGGTATAAAAATCCTGCAACAGTATGTACACACCTAAGAATAGAGCATCAAAATATGTGAGGCAAAACTGACAAAACTGCAAGGAGAAATAGACAAATCCACTACTGAGCTGGAGACTTAAAAAAAACTGTAAGTAATTTATACTTCCAACAGTCAGAAAATCAATAAGCTGAACAGCATCATCAATAAACTGGATCTAATCATCCTTTATAGTATAGAATATTTCATCCAACAACATCAGGATATACATTATTTTCAAATGTGGTCAAGATAGGTCACATTTCAGAACATAAAACACACTTCAAAAAATTTTTAAAAAATGGAAATCAGACAAAATATTTTTTTCAGATCACAACGCAATTAAACTAAAATCAATAATGGAAACATAGCTGAAAAATCCCCCATATGTGGAGATTAAACAACATATTTCTAAATAACACATGGGTCAAAGAAGAAATCTCAAGAAACTTAAAAATATTTTGAGCTAAGAAAAAATGAAAATATATTTAATCAAAATTTTTGGGATGCAGTAAAAGCAGTGTTTGAGGGAAATTTATAGCCTTGATGCATATATTTACAAAAAGAATATCTAAAATTAATATCTAAACTTTCACCTTAGGAAACTAGAGAAAATGAGCAAATCAAGTCTAATGCAAGTACAAGAAAAGAAAATAAACATTAGAGAAGAAATCAATGAAATTAAAAAACAGAATCAATAGAGAATATAAATTAACCCAAAAACTTGTTCTTTGGAAAGATTAATAAAATTGAAAAATCTCTAATCAGGCTAACCAGGAAAAAAGAGAGAAGACACAGTTACTAATATCAGTTATCAAAGAGAAGCCATCACTACTGACCCCATGGACATTAAAAGGGTAACAAAGAAATATTATGAACAACTCTATGACCACAGATTTGATGACTTAGATGAAATTAACCAATTCTTGAAAGACATTCTACCAAAACTCACACAGGAGAAATAGATAGTCTGAATAGGCTCGTATTTATTAAAAAAAACTGAGTTAATAATTAATAAACCAACAAAACCGAAAGCATCAGGAAACTAGATGTGTTCCCTGGTGAATTATACAATACATTTAAGGAATAAAATATGCTGGGGCACCGGAGTGGCTCAGTCGGTTGGGCATCCAACTCTTGGTTTCAGTTCAGGGCATGATCTCACAGTTTGTGGGATCAAGCCCCACATTGGGCTCTGCACTAACAGTCATGGAGTCTGCTTAGGATTCTTTCTCTCCCTTTCTCTCTGCCCCTCCCCTGCTCCTGCTCTCTCTCTCAAAATAATTAAATAAACATTTTTTTTAAAGGATGAAAATATGTCAGTTCTGTACAGTCTCTTCCAGAAAATAGAAGCAACAGGAGCACTTCCTAACTTATTGTACAAGTCCAGCATTATTATAATACCAAAACCAGACAAAGGCATTACAAACTACAAACTATAGAAAACTACAGACCACTATATCTCATGAACATAGATGCAAAAGTTCCTCAACAAAATATTAACAAATCAAATCCAATAATGTATTTAAAAAGTTCTATATTATGGCTAAGTGGGATTTATTCCAAGTATGCAAGGCTTGTCCAACATTCAAAAATCAACTAATGTAATCCATGATATTGATAAACTAAAGAAGAAAAATCATGTAATCATATCAATAGATGCAGAAAAAAATATTTGACAAAGTTCAGTATCCATAAATCATAAAAACTCTTAACAAACCAGGAATCGATAAGAAATTCCTCAACTTGATAAAAAACATATACAAAAACCCTAGAGCTAGTATCATACTTAAGGGTGGGAAACTTGAAGTTTTTCCACTAAGATCAAGCATAAAGCCAGGATACCTCCTCTCACTATGCTTTTCAAAATCATACAGAAATTATAGCTTATGCCATAGATAATAAAATGAAATAAAAGGCATACAGATTTGAAATGAAGAAATAAAACTGCCTTTGTTCCCAAATGACATTGATGGCCTGTGTAGAAAATCCCATAAATTTTTTTTTAAAAGGAACTAATACACAATAACAGCAAAGCTATAGAATATAAGGTTAATAGATAAAAGCCTATTACTTTCCTATATACCAGCAATGAGCCATTAGAATTTGGAATTAAAAATACAATACCATTTATGTTAGCACCAAAAAGAAGAAGAAGGAGAAGAAGAAGAAGGGGGGGGGGGGGGAAGGAGGAGGAGGAGGAAGAGGAGGAGGAGGAGGGGGAGGAGGAGGAGGAGAAATAGAAGTACTTAGTAGTAAATCTAACAAAATATGTACATAATCAACATTGGAAAAACTACAAAATTCTAAGGAAAGAAATCAAAGAGAGGTGACCTTGGGTTTGAAGATGACTACAGATATAGTACCAAAAGAATGTTCCATGAAAGAAAAATTTGCTAAGTCAAACTTTATTAAAATAAAAAATATCTACTCTGTTAAAGACACTGCTAAGAGAATGAAAAACAAACCAAAGTCTGGGAGAAAATATTTGCAAAAAATTTCTGATAAATGACTTATATCAGAAACATACATAGAACTTTTAAAACTCACCAATAAGAATACAACAATCCAACTAAAAATCGGACAAAAGATCTGGGAACCTCACTAAAGAAGATATACAGATGGCAAATAAACATACGAAAAGATGTTCAACATCATTTGTTATCAGAAATAGCAAGAACTGCAAATTAAAACAACAAAGAATACCAACACACATATATATTAGAATGGTTAAAACTTTAAAAATGACAATATCAAATGTTAGGAAGAATGTGAAACAACAGAAACAATTACTGCTGGTCAGAATGTCACTTTGGAATACAGTTTGGCCTTTCTTACAGAGCTAAACATTGTTTTATGTGATCCAGCAATTGTATTCAAATGAATTTAAACTTATATTCACACAAAAATCTGCACACAAATATTTATAGCAACTTTATTCACAATTGATGAAACTTGAAGCAAACAATCTGTCTTTCAGTAGATAAATGAATAAACAAACTGTGGTACAGCCAAACAATGGAATATTATTCAGCACTAAAAACAAACTATTACTCCACAAAAAGACAAGGAGGAAACTTAAATGTATATTGCTAAATGAAAGAAGCCAATTTGAAAAGGCTACACACTGTATGATTCCATTATCTATATGGCATTCTGGAAAAGGCAAGAGTATGAAGACATTAAAAAGAACAGTTGACACCAGAGGTTCAGTGGCATAAGAGGGATATATACACGGAGCACAGGGGATTTGTAGAGCAGGAAAACTATTTTGTATGATACTGTGGTGGTAGATACATGACATTGCGTATTTGCCAAAACTCACAGAATGTGCAACACAAAGAATGAAACTTAATGTAATCTATGGATTTTGGTTACTAATCATTTATCAAAAAATAATGTATCAATATTGGTTCATCAATTATAACAAATGTACCATGTATTGCAAGATGTTAGTAATTTGGAAAATTGTGAGGGGGAGAGAGGAAGTATATGAGAAGTCTCTGTACTTCATGCTCAATTTTCTATAAACCTAAAACTGCTCTAAAAAATACATGCTAGTAATTTAAAAAACATGACATTAATAGCAAGTAAGTTGAGGGTATTAAATGGAGTTAGAATTCTGAGGACTTTGCATTGACTAATTAACACCACACTTTGACAAATCAAGGATGCATGCTGTAATCCCAGGCAAAAAATAAAAGTGTAGAAAAAGAATGTGATTTCCATTCCAGTAGGGAGAAAAAAGATAACAATAAAAATAATCAATCAATCTAAAAGAAGGCAGAAAATGAGAGAGAAAAGGGACATACAACAGGTGAGAAATAGAAAGCACATAGTAAGATGGTAGGTTTAAATAACCATGTCAGACTCTATATTATATATAAATAGAATAAGTGCTATAGCCAAAGGGCAAAATTTTCATGTTTAATGTATATATATATATAATATAAATTCTATATTTATATTTTATAAATTTTATAAATTTTATATATAAATACATATATTATATATATTATATATATTATATATTTATATATTTAAGAACCCTATCATATTCTATTTGCAGGAGACTCACCTAAAATATAAGGATAAAACAAGCTTGAAATCAAAAGGATAGAAAACAACATAATTAATCTCAGGCAAAGCAGATGTCAAGTCAAAAAGAATGACCAAGATACAGAGAGAGAGAATGAGAAAAGGTTCAGTTCACTAGGGATTAAAAGAATTCTAAATATATATATATATATATCTAATAACATAGCTTCAAAATTCACAAAGCAAA
The DNA here is from genome assembly GCF_028749965.1 of Puma concolor. Taxonomy (NCBI): domain Eukaryota; kingdom Metazoa; phylum Chordata; class Mammalia; order Carnivora; family Felidae; genus Puma; species Puma concolor. Next base: position 127,864,171 of record NC_141672.1, on the reverse strand, counting down.
AATTGGCAGAATCACAAGAAGAAGAAATAGAGATTTAAACACATTTTTCTTAATGATTGGTAATAAAACAAACCAAAATCAAGAATGATACAAATTTGAACAACACAATTTTAAAAAGTGATTGAAGAGACATTCATATGTTTCATTTAACAATAATAGGAGGCTATTGCAAAATGCATGTATGAGTGGGTGGCTCTCTCTTAGAGATACCTCCTGTGATCAGCACATGTGCACTTAGGCCCCAGGTTTCAGTAGATGTTCCCTTCTCCCTCTCCTTACCCATTTTGCCTTTAGAACTCTCCTACCCTTGGAAGAATTACACATACCTACGGTCCTCTACTGTAGGTCTAGGTTCCAGGCAGTGGGGGCCAGGAGTTGGGAGGAGGGAGCTGATGCTGCCTGTGTAGGCAAGATGAATTGTTGGAAGGTTTTTATCAAGTGCTGACCAGAGAAGAAATGGTTTGATTTTCAAGGCACTTTACAAATGCATTAATCTTGAATCAAGGTGTTAAGTGATTTGCCCACTTAACAGATGTGTGAGGCTGCAAGGCTAAATCCCTGGGTTTTCCCACTCCTGGGAACCTCTCCTGGGTTTCTAGGTGATTCCTGACTTAGACAGTGGAGAAGCGGCCATTTATAAGCATATCTCACAGATTCCCCTTAGATGACCAGTCAGTTAGATATGTTTCTGAGTCTCTGCTACTCCAGGCCTCCTGTGGGCAAATGGCATCTGGATGCAATTTAGGTTTGCCAAAGGCCTACCAGTCCTGGGGGTCAGATGGCCTTTAGTTTAGCAGAAAATCATCGTACTGGCTGATTTTCTGTATAAGGTAGAATTCTGAAGAGGAGGGCTCATGTAGAAGAATTTGGAGCAAAGACAAACAATACAGTTCCACAAAAGAAAGGAGATGAATAGGAATCAGGAAAGGAAGGTGGCAGAGAGGCCAGACCTCTATAGCAGCCAGCTGGGGCAGCCCAGCACAGGGAGATGGCAATATTACCATTCCATTTTGGTCTCACAGTGGTTCCCAAACCTTTACTACAACTTGACCTCATATAACTGCCTCGGCTAAGTGATTGTTTGGAGAGGGGGGATGTGTCACAAAGGGTTCAGATCCATGCTTGGGATAGGATGGTGACAAGAAGAAATGCAGGAACTTCTGGAGGAAGAGGTAGGCATTGGGAATTTACAGGAATCAGCAGTGGCTGTGGAATGGGATCTCAACATTGCCAGGGATTCTCAGACATCTGGGGGTAGACACTGTCCTCCCTGGATACGGGAAATGAAGCAATGTGGTCTGTGTTAAAGTAATGCCTGGAGGGCTGGAGGTTGGGGCCCCTTGGCTAGCATACTCTATGCCTGGCATCTGTCTCTATCCTGTGAGGAAGGAAAAGTGGCATTCTTTCCTCTGTCTTGCAAATAAGGACCTCAAGCCCAGGGAGGTGGTGACTTGGCCCACATCACACAGCTGGTCCATGACAGAGCCAGGACTGAAACAAACAGGATCTTGATCAGCCAGGTGTTTGCTCTGTAGACTCCCTGACCTGTGCCTCCCCTCTCTATTCTGCTGATCATTGTTTCATCCAAGGCTGACAGAATGGAGGGCTTCCTTCTTCCCCATGAACTCCAGAATGTGTCCATTGGGAATGGAATCCATCATTGGAGGGACTAAGCCTGTCACCATCCAGGGGCGATGTTTACAGTATTCAACAATCCACATCAACATTAACCAATACTCAACAGTGCAACAGTTGTGGCGCTGAAATTGTCCTGGGCTGCCCCCGGCGGCTGCTATAGAATCTGGCCTCTCTCCTCCTCTACCCCTCTCCTCTTTCTCTTGTGGAACTGCATTGCTTGTCTTTGTTCTAAATTCTGTCTGAGCCTTGCTCCTTGGGGATGAACTGTAAAGGATGCTGTCTGGACTGCACACGTGGATACCTGCAGCACACCCCCATTTCACCAGGAAGGTGTACTATACCACTTGGAGCCTCAGGAGTTTGGTGTCATTCTTATTGCAGGTGCCTCAGCTCCCTTCCTGCTCACAGCTGGGGCAGGGCAGTGCTAGACAATGATGAGTGGCCTGTGCCAGGGTTTCCCTGCTTCCTGAGCCATGGAATCTGAACATTACAGGCACAGGTAGATGTGCAGAAGGCAATCTCTCTCTCCCTGCACTGCACTCCAGACAGGATCTAGGCTCAAGAAGAAAGCCAGGGCTGGCTTCACAGGCATGCAATCCATGCTGACAAATGGGCCCTGCTCTCAAAGGGGCTCTGTGCTTGATCTTATGCTCTGCTTTGCTGACTTAAAATTCTTTTTTTTTTTTTAAGTTTACTTATTTATTTTGGGAGAGAGAGAGAGAGTGTATGTGTGCACATGAACAAGTAGGGGAGGGGCAGAGAGAGAGGGAGAGAGAGAATTCCAAGCAGGCTCTGGGCTGTCAGTACAGAGCCCAACATGGGGCTGGATCCCATGAACTGTGAGATCATGACCTGAGTCAAGTGCTCAATTGACTGAGCCGCAGGAGCACTGACAATTTAAAATTCTTAATAATGTTTGAGCAAAGGGCCAGCTAGCCATTTTAATTGTGCACTGGGACCCAGCAAATCTCATAAGCAATCCTGACAAAAGCCCCCCACCCAGCTTCAGATCAAGAGAGTCTGCATCTAATGCCAGCCGATGGCCCCCACGCTGCTTGTGTGGTGGCCTCTTCGGCAGATTGCAGGAGTGGGAAGCAACGCTGCAAGAGATACATGGGTCAACACCAAGCTGACGTGCACTTCAGTCACAGAGAAGGGTGTGTAGATCAGCCGTTCCAGCTTTGTGTGCTGTTGCTTTTGGCCGGGTCATCTCTCCACTGTGGACTGCCGTCAGGGAAAGCCCCAGGGACTTGGCAGGTCCCCTGACCAGAGGCTCGGCCTTGAGGGTAGTCAGACTGGACTGGGCAGGAGAGCCTATCCCAAGAGCTATTGGTGCCACTGTCACAGTGCCTATATTTCTGCTCACGCTTCAGCTCTGTCCAGCTAAGGGATCCCAGGTTGGGTGGCTCTCTCCACTTTGGCTTATCTGTCAAGATCCTGCCATTTTCTGGACCTGGCTCTGTCCACAGCCTCACCTATGATCCTGGCAGCTCTCTGCTGCCCCCACCTGGCCACCTCCAGAACCAAACTGCCCTCCTAGAGTTTGCTCTAGCTTGCCAACTTCCTAAAAAAATATGTATGAAACTGTTGCTATTTGGCTGTTTTTGACCTACACAAATGGCAGTTTTTTTTTCAACGTTTATTTATTTTTGGGACAGAGAGAGACAGAGCATGAACGGGGGAGGGGCAGAGAGAGAGGGAGACACAGAATCGGAAACAGGCTTCAGGCTCTGAGCCATCAGCCCAGAGCCTGACGCGGGGCTCGAACTCACGGACCGCGAGATCGTGACCTGGCTGAAGTCGGACGCTTAACCGACTGCGCCACCCAGGCGCCCCCACAAATGGCAGTTTTTAAATGGTTCAACCTAGTACAGTTGACTAGAGGTGTACACAGAGTACACTCAGGGAGGGCAGGCAGCAGGACCAGGCCCTGGGCAGAGACAGGCTAGGTGGTCCAGGGAAGGGAGGGGAGATCTCTGTCATCCCCATGCAGCCTACTGTTCTTGTGAGAGAGAGGCCATCTCCTCCTGTGAGGATAATTGAGCAGAGGCATCTGATACCTGTGTGGGGAGCCCAGAGGTCACAGAATATTAGAGAAGGAGTGGAAGCCTGCTGTGGGACAGACCCTGCCATGGGGCAATGCCCTAGATTCTGGCAGGCCAACCTGGCAGGAGGGAAAACATGTGCAATTCAGCCAGTGGCCCAGACATTTGCAGTTTCTATAGCTTTCTGAGCCTTGGTTTTCCCATCTGTGACTTGGGCACCAAAACATCCACCTTTTCCTACATCACAGGTAGCAGGGATGCATTTCCAGATATCAGGATGCTTCCATGTAGGTCAGGAAGTAGCCACTGAGTGTCCCAGCCCTCTCCCTGGGATCCTGGGCACATCACCATGACCTGGCAACTGAAGAGTTAATGCTGGGCACGTCTGGGGCCTCTAGAACCTCCCCCCAGTGCCCTGCCTGGTATCTGGCCTTTCTGCACTAACACTGCTCTTTACAGGGCTCTGCTGAGAAGCAAATGAGACCAAATGCAGAGAAAAGATGTGTAGACTATACAGTTTGGCAGAACATTCATGGTATCATTACTAGTGTAGCCTGGAGGGGTCGAGGAGGGGGCCAGGGAGATACTGTGAGCCCAGGGGAGGTGAGAATGGGCAGGTGGTGGGGGCAGTGAGAAGACATTTGGGTCCCCCAGCTGCTGTCATACCCCCACAACAGGCTCAGCCCACCTCCCTCTTGCCCTCCTGTCTGGGCTTTCCATGAGTTTAGTTCCCTATTTCTTTTATTATTTTCCTTACATTCTAAAACGATGGCTTGGCAGCTGGCCTCAAACAGTTGTGTTAAAATGTAAATCGCTGAAATGATTCCCTGTTATCAACAGAACCCAAAGCGATGCTCTTGGCCAGGCTTAGCAGCCAGGCCTGCTTTCCAGGGTTCAAGGTTTTATCCACAGCCATTAATCACATGAAAGCAGATATTAAAGGAGCATTAGCCAGGCCAGCTGCCGCACCACCTCCTGGGCCATTACAGGGATTACCCTTGGACAGCGCCCTCTCCCCGCCCCCCATGCCTGGGTTGCAGGACATCGAGCAGCCCCAAAGCGGAGATGGGGTGCAGGGGGTTGGGGGAGGGGTGCAGGCAGCTCCAAGACCCGCAAGTTGGCCTGAGTCCCCTGGCTACACACGCTCTTCCTCTCCTGCCCTCTCTGGGCCCCCCCTGACCTTCAGGCTCACTCCAGTGAGTTACTGGAACCAGTCTGGCAACCACAGGGGAAGTGTGCCAGGGGCTCTGCGGGCAGGGCCAAACAGGCAGGCGCACCGGCCGCCTCTTGAGCAGAAAGGCACACTTCACACTTCGCAAGCCCAGAGGAGGAACGCGAGCAGGTGGCTGCTCCGTGGGCAGAGCGGGCAGGGCCGCAGGCAGTGAGCTCAGCCCCAGGCCCTACTCCGCAGGGCGGCCCTGGGCTCTGAGCAGCCTTGGCGGGGGGAGGGGCGGGGGGCTTCTCAGCCCAGCCTCTGGCGACTCCCGATGGCACCTTGCGGGCTGACTAGCTGATTCAGCGCATCTGTAGCGGCTGGGTCCGGCCAAGTCCCAGTTGGTAAATAGCCAGGCATGATTTCTTTGACTTACTATCCAGTAAGCCCTAATTCTGTAATGGAGTGGCCACTGGCTTCCCAGCCAAATTCATACCCCTACACCTGCAGCCCATGCTCCTTTTGCTATGAACCCGACTACCGCTATTATAAAGCACTCTGCTTCAGAGGGCCCAGGGGGTGTGGGGTGGCTGCTGTCTACAGAATCTCCTTCCCGGTGGAGACTGCCGCCATCTTTACTTTGACTGACTCCCAGATTCTTGCAGTGCGCCAGTGAGTTCAAGCGCAGGTGCATTTTGCTCGTTTTGCTTTTCAGTGCTACCCAGTCTCCTTAACCAGGAGAGATTTAGAAAGCTGATGATTGGGCTGCAATCGGGAAACTGAAGGAAAAGAACACCAATGAGTACCACGCAAAGGCCGACCCCGCAGAGGGCTTCATTTCCGTTAGAAGGGCCCTGGATGACCAGGAAAACCGTCTCCCTCATCCTGTAGTGTTTGCTGAGCTGGAACACAAGATGGGAAAAACCCTGCTCCCTAGGGCTGTTGCCCTAGACGGAGAATGGACAAATACATACATCCATCATAGTAAGTGCTGAGAAGGGCTGTGAGTAAAAGTAAAGGGGGAAAGGGAGCTGGTGGTTGGGGCAGACTCTAATGTGAGTGGTTCCCAGTAAGGGCGCCAGTGAGCCCTGTGGCTATCTGGTCAGGGCATGCCCAGGAGAGAAAGAGAGGCTAGTGCAAAGGCCCTCAGGTAGCAGAACAAGTGGCTAGGAGCAGGCCTGTTATGTGGCTGGAATGCAGCCATGTGGGGGGTGGAAAGGGGGTGTGGGGGTTGGGAGGGGGTGTGGAGGAATGGGGCAAGGCCTTGCTGGACAGGGTGAGCCCAGCCAAGTGTAGCAGGTCAACCCTTTTGGACCTTGGTTTCCTCAAATGAAGAGATTGGGCTGGTTCTGAGAATCTTAAAATCATTCATGTCCAAGAACACAGAGAAGCACGTTACTTATGATCCCATCTTTAGAAGCAAACACTGACAAATGCCCTAAATATGCATACGTATCCTATGTACACACACATCAGTACACATTCACTTGAGCATAGAATGATGGCAGGTTACACAGCACATAGCTAAATGGGCGGGGGAGAGGAGGGGCGGGGAGGAAAAGGAAAAAGCCCATTATACATACATACTTATGGATAAAATACCCAGAAATGCAAGATAGGGTTAGCTCTAAATCTTCTGATTTTTAGGGATCCCCTGAAAGAGTGAGACACTTAAGGTGCAGAGTGATGAGAATTATGTAATTCTATTTTAGTAAAGACAAGTCCGCCACCACACCCTTCTCCACCCCCCTCTGTGTACATACTCTCCAGTCTGTGTGCAGCAGCCATAAGCAAAGTGTGACCGGGTGGGGCATCGGCCATCTCCCAGTTATCTCATGGAGAGCCGGAGGGGACCAGAGGCTTGTGGCACTTCCTCTGGATGTGGACTGAGAGGGGAGGGGCAGCAGGGAGCCAGAAGAGGAGCACTGGCATGGACTCCGTGGGCTGTCTAAGGCAGCAGGAGATAGATGCCAAGCGTCTGCAGCATTGACTGTGTTTCCATGTGCATTTCCTTTCCTTCCAACCCCTGTCATGCTTGCCATCTGAACACAGGGACTGTCTTCCACTATGGAATGCATGTTACAGCACTATTTAAAATTACAAGGCTGGGGCACCTGGGTGGCTCAGTCGGTTAAGCATCTGACTCTTGATCTCGGCTCAGGTCATGATCTCACTGTTTGTGAGTTCGAGCCCCATATTGGGGCTCCATGCTGCTTGGGATCCTCTCTCTCCCTCTCTCTGTGCCCCTACCATGCTCATGCTCTCTCTCTCTCTCTCTCTCTCTCTCTCTCTCTCTCTCAAAATAAATAAATAAACTTAAAAATAAATAAAATAAAATAAAATAAAATAAAATAAAATAAAATAAAATAAAAATAACAAGGCATTTGAAGCACCGTACTGTTCAAACAGGCCCATGGAATACTAAACCCAGTTGAATCCAGTAACAATTAGCTCAACCTCCTCCTCCAAATCTCAAATCTTGGCCTTCCTGGACAGTTTCCCTTTTATGTTTGAATCAATAAACTTCATAATAGGTCAAAGCCAGTTGCAGTACAGGTTTGCACAGTGGCCTACAGAGTTGAGGGTCTGCAGTACTTTCTCCTTTTCCAACTGGCCCTGCCCACGCATCTCTATTCTCCCCTCCCTCCACCCTGCTTCTGTCCCTCTCAATTCTCCTCCTGCTCACAGGAAATGCTCCTGCTGTGTTGGCTGTTCCCTCAGCCTCCATGTTCATCCACAGGCACCTGGGTGGCTCCCTACCCCTCCTCCTTCACGTCTTTGTCAATGCCTCCTTCCCTGGGACCAAAGTCCAATCACAACCCCCTCCTTGATGTTTTGGCACCTCTGCTGCTCTGTTATGCTCCTTAGCAGTGGCCCACTGTCTGATTGACTCTGCTGTGATGTCAACCAGTGAGGACAGTGTTGTTTTCTGATTTGTTATCACCAGATCCCCAGCTGCAAGAACACTGCCCAGTACACAGCAGCACTCAATGTGCTTGTCAGGTGAATGATAGTATGCATTTGTTTTTACTAAAACACCACGGTGAGTTCGTAGAGAAAAACAACACAGAGCCATGCCTCATTTCCCGCCAACAACTTACTAGCCGATGACAGGATTTTGATTCCTTTTAGTCAGTGTTCTAAAAACTAAAACTGTGACCTATTACAAGGTTTTTATTTTTATGGCATAAAGTATATAGAAAGTAAGGCACATGCAAAGCCAACTCATTTTACTGATGAGGAAACTGAGGCCGAGAGGTTGAATGGCTTCCCTGTGGCCACACAGCTGAGCCGGGATTTGGATTGAAGATTCCTTCTCGACTTTTTTCTAATCTGCTCTCAGATTAGCTGCTGGTGTGCTGAGAATCAAGGGTGCCAGCGAGGCCCACGCATGGTGGCATGTAGTCCACCATCAGACCGTCTGATGCTGCCCAGTGTCACACAGACCTTCGCTAGATACTTACCTGCATTCACGCTCTGAGGACACCAAGGGACTGATATAGAGAACAGGGATAACTTTCCTTAGACGCTGAAATACTCCTGGGGAGGGAGCTTCTTTGAAAAGGGGCAGGGGAGAGGGGCCGAGATCCCAGGAGGTGACTGACTGCTGAACTGCCTTCTAGGGATACAGGACTTGGTTAATGGCCTAGGTTTATGGTGTCTGGTCTGCTGGGTGCTGGAGGCTTGCTCTGGGCTAGGGTGCTGGCAGACTGGCTAGGACCCATGAATGAAATATCAGAAGTGGCCAGAAACGAGAGGAGGGTCAGACATCACTAAGGCTGTATATTGTGTTGTCTTTTCCCCAAGAGCTTTACAGCATGTCCTCGGGTGGAAGGGGGACAGCCCAGGTCAAGCCAAGGGTCTAACAAAGTATAAAGCCACAAGATACTTTCCATATAAAGATTGTCAAATGAAATGGGTCTGACAGTACTTGCAAGGACAGCGGGGCCCTGGCCTCTGGATCTTGCAAAATGCAGGTTAAAGAATGAAACCCTGGGGCACCTGGGTGGCGCAGTCGGTTAAGCGTCCGACTTCAGCCAGGTCACGATCTCGCGGTCTGTGAGTTCGAGCCCCGCGTCAGGCTCTGGGCTGATGGCTCAGAGCCTGAAGCCTGTTTCTGATTCTGTGTCTCCCTCTCTCTCTGCCCCTCCCCTGTTCATGCTCTGTCTCTCTCTGTCCCAAAAATAAATAAACGTTGAAAAAAAAAAAAAAGAATGAAACCCTGTTAGGGGCGCCTGGGTGGCTCAGTTGGTTAAGCCTCCGACTTCAGCTCAGGTCACGATCTCAAGGTCCGTGAGTTCGAGCCCTGCGTCGGGCTCTGGGCTGATGGCTCAGAGCCTGGAGCCTGCTTCCGATTCTGTGTCTCCCTCTCTCTCTGCCCCTCCCCCATTCATGCTCTGTCTCTCTCTGTCTCAAAAATAAACAAACGTTAAAAAAAATTAAAAAAAAAAAAAAAGAATGAAACCCTGTTAATAAGCCCTAGTGAGCAAGGGGTCCTAGGCTAACCCTCCAGCTGCGGCCAGCAGCTGTGGACCTGGGCGAGGCCTCTCTGACTGGGCTGCACCCTGTGTGGTGTAGGAGAGAAGGCTCTTCTTTCTCCATGATAGAAATCCAAATCCTGCAAGAAACAAACTCAGCCGTAAGGGTGTGGATTTCTGTGAGAAGGAGGCTTTTAGGTGCTTCTGGGCCTCTGCCATGAAGGGTTGTTTTTTTTTTTCTGTGAAGGAGGGGTAGGTAAATTCTCATAGAAGGCTCCTAGGCCCCCCACAAGAGAAGAAAAAGGCAAAAGAGCAGCTAGTGAGTGCTGTCCTTGTGTAAATTTCAGAAGCCATCATCTGTCATCCAGCCCAGGGGAGGAGAGTCCTCCCCAGCTTGATGCTGCTACAGGATGCTAATCATGTCACCCCTAGGAGCAAAGGTAATAATCCTCCCCAGAAGCCTCTGAGGAGCAGGGAGGTGGCTGTATGTGTTATCAGTATGCACACACTGCCCCAGCGTGGTCTCGGTCCTCAGCTATAAAATAGCTGGGTAGCCTGATGATACCCGAAGCTTTCTGAGCTGGGCACCCAGGACAAGCACCCCAAGGTCTCTGGCTTTCCCTCCTTGCAGTCCTGGGGACAACCTGCAGGCACCCTACATACCACACCTAGAAATGACACAAGTCTCCCCATCACACTTATCCCCTGAGTGGGAGGGCAACTCCCGGGGGCTGAGATATAGACCCTTTATGTGAAAATGGTATGTATTTGGGGATGCTGGGAAAGTACTGAGTTAGGCCAACATCAAAGTCCTGGGAGGGAATTACCATAGAAGTAGGATGGGGCCAGCACCTGGGTGAGAGCTGGAGAAACCAGGCTGGAAGCAAATCCCCAAATTTGCTATGTTTGCTCCTGAAAGGAGCAAGAAGAGGGAAGAGGAGAGCAAAGGGAGGGGCCAGAGAGAGGCTAAAGGAAAGACCCTCCCCCCACGGGCTCTGGTCCACCTTGGGGGACACAAAAGCTTCCAGGTTGCTGGCTGCCTGGGGTGCAACTGTACCCCTCAAGGACCTCTGGGCTGCATTGGAAAGCGCATGAATGGATAGAGGGACACAGAGGTCCCTGCTCATTTTAGGGTGGAGACGGGTGGGGAGAGAAGGTGGCTTTTAGAAATCTCTACCAACCATGAAAGTATATCTTGGTCTCCAAAGAGCCATGTCTAGCTATATTCCCAAGCTAGATCATGTATATTCCCAAGAAAATAGCATCTCAGCTCAGATTAGTGGAGAGGTATTCCACATTCTTGTAAGCATTTCAGCAATCACTCCCTGGTTCTGTGTACTGTAGCATGCATGCATACATAAGAACCAAACACGATACTGGTGAGCCTTTAAGAATAAATTGGGAGCTGCAAGGAGCCCTCTGGGTCCACTGGCCACTATGGCTGGTCATGTGCATTTAAAAAAAAAAATTTTAATGTTTATTTTTGAGAGAGAGAGAGACAGAGTGTGAGCAGGGGTGGGGCAGAGAGAGAGGGAGACACAGAATCCAAAGCAGGCTCCAGGCTCTGAGCTGTCAGCACAGAGCCTGACGCAGGGCTTGAACTCACGAACTGTGAGATCATGACCTGAGCCGAAGTCAGATGCTCAACCGACTGAGTCACCCACGTGCCCCTGGTCATGTGCATCTTTAAAATCTCTCTTCCCTCCTGACAAGGTTCTGTCAAGTTCATCAAATTCTGAAACTTGAAAATATTCTGTTGGTGGATGTCAATGATACTATAGTGACTTTAAGCAGCAAAATCTTTACATTTCCTTCTTTCTTTAATAAACATTTCAATATTCCATGATGGCAGCATCGCCAGGGCCTGGGTGGCTGAAGGTTATACAGAAAGTCAGGAATGAGGTAGATTTTCCATGTCATCCCTAGGCACTAGCTCACAACACTGATTTTCCTGTTGCCTAATGTGGCATTTCAGGCCTGGGCTCCAGAAATGGTGACCCATTTTTACCTGGAAAGGGTTTCTGTAGGGAACTCTGGGTTAAATGGAGGTTTCTTTCCTGAAGGACTTATCAGATTCTTTAATAGGCCGATGTCTGTTGTGAATCTCTGAAAGAGGACTCTGTGGTCCCCCTGGTTTGAGACTCAGCATGCCTGGGGTGGGGAGGAGGGTGATGCTGGTGTTTCCAGGATGCACTTTGGGTCAGGTTTTGGAGGTCCAGAAGCAGGAGGATATCTCAGTTGTTTATAGCTACTCCCACCCAACTAGTTAGAGATTTCTACTCAAGCCTATGACCCCTCTCCCTTACTCTCAGGCTGACTGAACAAAGCAACCAAATGTTTCACAACTCTCTTGGCCAGAGTCCTCTGCAGAATTCACAGGGCTGCTTTATGTCCAGCATGGTCTCTTTCCAAGAGTTTCCCCTTGCATCCTTCAGCCTGGTGGATGGCCTGTCTAAGGTCATGCAGCTCCTTAATACAGCCCTTCTCCTGAACATTTACCCTAAGGAAGATCTGCAGGCTGTGTTGGCATTTCAGAGGCATGGGAGCTCCAGCCAGCTCTTTGCCTGGGCCAGCAACCAGCACAGACCATCCCAGTGGTGCCTCAGCTCTGGCCAGACCCAACCATCAGCCTGTGGGCCCCTACTGCTGGCAAGCTCCTTCAACCTGGTCACTCTTCCCAGTTGGCTGCCCTTCCCCACATCCAACTTCCTCATACAGACCCCACAGGCAGCCCCTCACATCTGACCTCACACCTTCCTTGCTGTTTCTTCCCTTGCCCTCTTCCCTAGTGCTTCAAGGGGCAGGGTCTTTGGGCAAATAACACTGACCCATTTCCTGTCCTCATTTCCACCTGCTGGCCTAGTCTGAGGCCTTTACTCCTCAGAGCAAAGGAACCAGGCAAATACACTTTCTGTCAGTGGGCTAAAAGTGGTGGATTTGGACACAGCAAGGAACCCAGGAAGAATGAGATGCTGGTGCCTATTCATAGGTGAGGAAGGCACACTGAGCCCCAGAATGGGGCTAGATGCACAGGCCCAAGGAAGACCAGTTGTCATGTGGGTGAAAGGAGTATTTGCTGGCCAGTGGACTGTCCTTAAGCTGGGGACCCACTGTGGCACACCCCCAACTCAACTCAAGGTTCCTTGACCACATCACTCAAGGGTAGTTGCCTAGAGAACTCTTCTAAGATATGAGTATGGAATCTGGGGCCAGTTCCTGGGCCTGGGTGCCCCCTAGAGCCCTGTATTCACACAGTTGGTGGGCAGGCCCCACCTGGCTGCAGGAACTCTCCCAGGACTTGGTACAGAGTTCTCTGCAGCTTCTCTGGAAGAGGCTCCTTTCCAAGAGGCCAACTACAGCACCTTGGGGAAAGTGGAGCCCAGACGGGCTCTTCAGGCAAGCCTTTCCCCCCAAGAATCTTCCTCAGCTTGTAAGTGGACCAGAGCCTCTGTCCTATGGGGTTGGGAGGAGGGTTAAATGGGACATTCAGGATCTCCTACACTCCTGTACTCAAAGCATGTTCTGAGTACAGGGGCTGCAGGTCTCTAGGTCTGTAACCAGAGAGTGCAGAAAGCACAGGCACATGTTCAGACACGACTGTAGTAATTTGAAGGCATCAAGGGATATCTGTTGAATTTAATAAATAAAAAGACAAAACTAGAGCTTGGATTTTGTAGGTCTTTTGAAAATTTCATGTTTGAAAATTTCTTGCAATAAAAATCCTTTTTATTGCATTCCATGAAAAGTATTGGTCTTTGGGGCTCTTGGGTGGCCCAGTTGGTTAAGTGTCTGACCTTGGCTCAGGTTATGATCCCGTGGTTCATGAGTCTGAGCCCCGTGTTGGGCTCTGTAATGACAGCTCAGAGCCTGGAGCCTGCTTCAATTTCTGTGTCTCCCTCTCTCTCTGCCCTCCCCCACTTGCGCTCTGTCTCTCTCTTTCTCAAAAATAAATAAACATTAAAAAAAATAAATAAAAAGAAAAGAAAAGTATTGGTCTTTGATCGGCTAACAGTTTAACAAGACAACTGGCTTGGCACCACAAGCAGAGCTGAGACTCTATTCCATGTGTGACAGCAAAGCCAGACAGGTGAGGATGTAGTGGGATCTGTTACCTTTGGGACATTTCCTAAAGAACAGGCAAATGATGAGGCTGCCTGGTTCCACTCCTTCTTCGGAATGAAGACTGTCTTGGGTTTACATGTGGAATCCTGCATTCCAGTGGCTTCCATATACAGGCTACATGAGTAACACAGAACTGCCCTGGCTGCGGGCAACACCCTCTGAGAAGTGGGGATGACACTACCTCTGCCTCATGGAGAGCTGGATCTGGTCCTAATGAGGAAGGTTACTGAAGTGAGATGCCCTCCCCTCCCCCCAGCCCCGACCCCTGAGGTAGGCCCCTGCTCTGAAGGGCAGCAGGGCTGCAGAGGGTGAGCTTGGTGGACTGACCCCCATCTACAGGTCTAGGGCAAGCAGATGAACTGAGAGATGGAAACTCAGATAACCCAAGGTGAGCTCACCAAGGTGTTTCTCTGCACGACTTTGATTTTTTCTGTTTATTTATTTATTTTGAGAGAGAGGGAGGGAGAGAGTATCCCAAGCAGGCTCCACACTGTCAGCACAGAGCCCAACATGGGGCTTGAACTCATGAACCATGAGATCATGATCTGAGCTGAGGTCAAGAGTCAGAAGCTTAACTGACTGAGCCACCCAGGTGCCCCTGCATGACTTTATAATATGCTTTTAGCTTAGTAAGAATTCACCCTCTATAGGAGCAGCTGAGGCAGCCCCCACATCAGGACACTTGGGTTTGCCCTCACTCTCCTGGTGGCTTACTTTAAGAGTATTAAAACATTTTTAAGTTATGAAAACATTCTCTTGATTTCACAATCAGAAACAAGACTATATGATGGGGAAGTGAAGACCCATAATTCTGTTGTTACAGATGTTATAACTTTCCACATGTGCTTCATATTTTTTCTCTTTAAAATGAAAGAAGGAAGGCAGTGAGGGAGGGAGACAAAGAGAGCAAGAGAGAGTGCAAACATAATGCACATATGGTTAAATACCTCCACTCTGAAGGAATATATATGCATTTATGTTGGATTTTCTTGTGTGTTTTAAATTTTCTATAAATAGTGCACTTTGTGGGCTTGTGTTTTTCTTCAACAAGGCATCCATGTTGATACAAATGGCTTGGTTCATTCATGGTTTAGTGCTGTGTTGTATTCCATCGCTTGAATAAACAAAAGCTTGTCTATATCTTCATACATGAACTATTTGATTCTTTCTGGTTTTCTATCGCACACAATGCTGACATGAGCATTTGTGTACATTTCATTGTGTACATGCACAAGAATTTTTCAAGGTAGACTTTAGGGTATAATTGCTGGGCTGTACTATAATTTCATTTTGCTTAGGAACTTGATCACAGACTCCAAACTTTATCTGTATCTTATAGCAAAATAAGATGTCGACAGGGATGAAAGTGCTATACAAAGAATCACAATCACATTTTCCACCTCCTGCGAGGATACTTGAGGCTTTTCCTGAAAGAGGGACTATTTTTGCCAGCAGGCTGAGGACAATACTCAAAGTCCACTGGCTTCATTGGTTCAGGACTCCATGCTGGGCATTTCCGTCTAAGACCAAAGGAAGACCGTTGGAGGTGGAAAGAGCCAACCAACGGTGGAGAAGGGCCAAATCTACCTTTGACAACTAAAGGTCCAGAGGAGATGACCCTTGGAAGGCTTATATAAAAGGTAGCTTGTGTTGTTTTTTTTTCCCCCACGGGGGCAGCTGGTGTGTTTCAGCAAGCACTAGGCAGAGAGATGTGGCTTTTGGTCAGGAAACAGGGAACTGGCACTAAGTCAGTGGTGTCAAAGGAGAGTCAAGTATGTGAAAAAACAGAATGAAAACAGTCTGCTTTCTGCCCCTGTGATTTTGTGGACACTTCCTAGCATCTCCTTAAGGCATAACTTCCTTAAAAGCCATGGTTATTGTCTTTCCTTCTTGCATTAGCAGTTTACTTCTTAGCTTGAGGGCTATTATAAATAGACCTCAGGGCAAACTATGTCATTAAGAGTTTTAACTATGTGAAGCTTTTGTAGGAATTTGGCATGGTCAGTGGGTCAGGCATCATCCTTGTTTTTAGACTCAAAGTCATTTACAGCAAGCAGTCCTGAAGGAATAGTTGCGAGTGTGTGTATAAATAGGGTGCTGTTTTTCTTTGGGGGGGGGAGGGAGACTGGGAGTGGGTCCAGGTGAGGCAGAGGAAGAAAGAGAGAGAATCTTAAGCAGGTTACATGCTCAGTGCGGAGTCCAACTCAGGGCTCCATCCCACGACCCTGGAATCATGACCTGAGCCGAAATCAAGAGGAGGAGGCTCAACTGACTGAGCCATCCAGGTGTCCCTGGGGTGCTATTTTTCAGTCTTGCCCAAAGTTTAAGTGCTTCTGCCCTCCTCTCTGGGTGAATTCTCTGCTCCCAGACCCTGCCAATTGCAAACTCTGCTCCCCCACCCCTACATATAAGGCAGGATACCAGGCACGGGTCAATAGGAGACTTTAAGTTCAAGAACAACAAAAGCCTGTTCGTTTTCAGAGTTTAGCAGCAAGAACTGTGTGGGCTGGCTTTGTTTGGGGAGGAGGGGTCACGTGGAGCCCTATGGCCCCAGGCTGCATTTGAGTCTCTGGTTCCTGCCAAGAGCTGCAGAGGATTTGCAAATGTTAATTTACACAAGACTGGAGTGTGTCCTTTCTCTTAAAACAATGCTGACTCTCACATGTGCACATAGATGAGCAAATAGATAGATACCCTACTGAGCTCCCAAAGGGTGAGTCTTTCCTCTTGAAACAGAGGTGAGTTTTAACTGTTTATTAAAAAAGAAAGACTTTTATTTTTTCCATTTGCATTTTCAGGCTCTGGGATGTCAGGAGACTTGCAGAGTATGTGGCCCAACAGCTCCACCCCAGCCCCCGCCACAGTTTATAGACGGGGAGACCAAGCCTGGTGAGCTGTGTGCCGGTAGGTGGCAAGCAGTTGCCGCATGGTGTCCCCTCTGTTTCTAGCCCAGGTCAATGATCTTTCCGGGGGCGTTCACCTGCCTCCATCCCCAGCTCCTGGAGCACTGCCTGGCACTTAGCAGGTGCTCAGTGAGTGCTTGAGGGAGAAATTCGTCCTCTCTTCCCACTCAGGGCCTGCTCCTGCTTCTCCTCCAGCCTGTGCCCAGTGGACAGACCCGGGAAAAGCAGAGGTCTCCTCTGACTCCTGTGAGCTCAGCAAGGGGCTGTCCAGAGGACTCCAGTGTGGCCCAGGCTAGGCTCCAGGCTGGCCTTCCCCAGCCCTCTGAGTGGCAGTCAGGGCAGAGGGGTGAGGTTGTGACCTGTCCAAGATACCTGTGCTCAGAGGGTCAACTAAGGCAGTCCTGGGTGTTCAGAGCCACCATTTCACCCATCTGGAAAAAACACATGTTCAAATCAGCACATACTTTGCAAGGCTTTGAAGGGGGCCATCAGCAGGAGTGGGGAGAAGGGGTTAGGGTGGGGTCAGGCCTCACAACACCTTCCTTGAAATCTGCCCAGAGTCCTGGGAACCACCTGGTGCTCCCTAGGTCTTCCGAGGTGCTTCTGATCCCTACTCAGGGTCCCCCACAGGCCACCGGTGCTTCCACAAACATGACGAAGAACAAGAGATGAGCTTAGAGTCCAGATGCAGAGAGCTAAGTGGGTGGCATCATCGTGGGGGAAGTGATTTTGAAACTGCACAGCTGCTGGGGCACAGCTCACACCCCCACAGGCCTCATGTGTGCCTCTGGCTACATCCATGGGAGGGAGCAGCCAGGAGGGGACAGACATCAAGTACATTAGCAGGAAAGGAAAGTCACCTCCCCAGAAGCAGTCCTGATACAGGAGTTCCGAACACCTAACACCCCATCCCTGCCACAGTCTGCAGAGAATAGGAGCCCACTGTCCAGCCTTCCAGTCGGTAGAGCTGGAGACCAGTGTCCCTCTGTCCTTCTGTCCATCTGCCCGCAAGCTGCCAGGCAAAACGCACTCACCTTCTGTGACCCCGATGTGGAGCTCTTGAGGGAGCCCCTCTTGAAGGAGCTGCTCATCTTCCTCAGGGAGCCCATGAGCCTGCCTCCTGTGTCCCTGAATGGGCAGAGGCAAAGCCCCCACAGCGGCAGCCCCACGGGCCCCGGCAAGGGGATCTGAGTCTGGGGCACGCCCGGCTGTTGGCTGGGCCAGCCAAGGAGGAGCACTTGCTGGTTCCAGCCTCCTCTCCTTGCTCTACTCGCACCACTGGGCACTCACAGGCCCTTCTATAACATCTGTAATCAGGCTTAATCCCTCCATCCCCCACAGGTTTACAGGGGGCAGATTTAGCAAATGGCGATTGAAAGTAAATCTCCTTTGAGAAAGTGGTGGCTGTAAAGGGTGGTCAAATGGGAAGGATTTGGGTGTCCAAAAAGATACCTCTCGAGAGCAGAGAGCCTCACAGCTGGTGTCTGAGCCCCCCGGGAGAACAGGATCTAGACTCTCAGAGACCCTGTGTCCACTTGGCACTTGCCTGAGTCTGGGAGCAAAATTGGCACCAAAGCCTCAGCCCCTTGGGTCACATGGCTCCTTCCTCCAGGCCATCGGTGTATGCTTTCTCCCCTGTGAATTTGCTTTTCATGTGCATCCTGTCCATTCTGTGCTGGCATTCTCTGATTGTTCTGTGTGTACAGCACTGTCATTTCTATTTCAGGAATGTCTATCTCTCCCCCACTACAGAAAGATTTGGTTCCTTAAGGGAGGCAGGGTCATAGGTCTCCACATCCTGCTCTGTTGTGGGCACAGGACGGGAGCTCCCTGAAGAGCTGCTCTGTGCTGCTGTGGTCTCGTTCCCACAAGTCTATGCTGAGCCTGGCCCTAAGCATGTCATTGTTGTCACCAACCCACCCTTCTCCTTCGTTGGGCATACGTCACCAGCAACCTGCACCCCTGGGTGGTCTGGCCCCTTGCATCCAAAGATGGCGTCTCGGAGAGGAGAGTGATGCATTCCTAAGGTCACGTGGGAATTGTTTTAAGGACACACAGGATCCCAATCGATAAAATAAAAGACAAGCAACTGGAGTCCTCACAGCCTTCTGGCTTCTTGCCCCCACGAGGCCGGTTGACCCTGGAGGCACCACCTCTACTTCTTGGGGTATGGCTTGGGGAGCTTGGGGACATATCCCTTGCTCCTTGCACAGCCAGGCCAGCCCTCTGCTCCCACCCTCCACCTCTTAGGCCCCCCTTTCTATCACTCAACTGCTGTTTTATGAGCCTCTTGTGTGGGCTATGTGTTGTGTACACCAGATGCTGGGGACACAGCAGTGAATAAGCAGGGGAGAGTCCTTTCCTTCCTCGAGCTGTCCTTAAGGTAGGGGAGGCAGACACCTCAAATGTCAGGGAGCAAAATAAAGCAGGGAGAGGTGGTGGGGTGGGGTGGAGGACTACACTTTTGAATAGGAAAGGTCTCTGAGAAGATGAGATTTGAGCAGAGACCTGGAGGAGGTGAAGGAATAAGCACGTAGGAATTTGAGAGGAGGCTCCAGGCAGAGGCATGGGCCAGGTCATGGGCCTT
This sequence comes from Puma concolor, assembly GCF_028749965.1. Classification (NCBI taxonomy): domain Eukaryota; kingdom Metazoa; phylum Chordata; class Mammalia; order Carnivora; family Felidae; genus Puma; species Puma concolor. Next base: position 127,845,245 of record NC_141672.1, on the reverse strand, counting down.
GATGTGGGAGTGTGCCTGAATGTTTGAGGAAAAGCAGGACGACACAGGTGGCTGGAAGGGAGGTCACACATGAGGCAGGAGATGGGGGGCGGTGGGGAAGGTGGGAGCAGGCCTTGGAAGCCATTCTGAGGATCTAAGATTTTATACAGCCCATGATCTGATATGCAGTTTTGAAGGACCACTGTGGCCCTTGGGGTGCACTAGCCTGGGGTGCTGGGGCAGAAGCAGGAGCCCAGCCAGAGGGACCATAGCAACTCGGAACAGGGGGGCAGCAGCAGAGAGGTGGATGTGCCGACCATGAAGAGACCATGAAGATAAAACCAACAGGATGTGCTGAATGCCTGGACGTGGGGAAAGGAGAGAGAAGTCAGGGCTGTGCAAGGCTTTGGGCCAGGGCCACTGGAAGAATAGAGCTGCGGGCAGTGAGGTGGAAAAGCCGAAGGTGGAGCTGACTGGGGGAGAGCACCTAGGCCTCTGTGCTACTAAACTGTAATGGTTTCAGTCCTCATGGAAGGATTGGATGCTGCGTCATCACACTGTCCTACTTCGTGCTCATCTTTAAGCAAATAAATCCTCAATGCCCTGGTGGTCTAGGCTCTTGCAACCAAGTCGTTACATTCATCAGAGCTGTGCTGAGCCCTCCTCCACTCTCACTCCCACCCTAGGAAGGCTCATCCTGGCCCTCAGCTTCCTTACGTGTCTGATAATCCCCAAAGGGCACCCTCAGGTGCAGACCACTCCTCTGGTCTCTGCACCTGGGTCCAGCTTCCTGGATGACTCCCCATCGGCATAGCTCCAGGACATGCACCTCAGCCCAGCATTTCTCCCATGGCTCTCAGGTCTCTCTCTTCTTCCAGGTTCCCAGTCTCTGCAATGGTACCTCATCAGCAAGATACAAAGCCAGAGTCCTGGGATCTATGGTCTCCTGGACTCACATGGCCTTCCACTCACCTCCACCCCCACACCAGGTCCAAACTCCATGAAGCCTCACTGGAACAACTGGGTGAACAGCTCCTATGGGGTCTCTCAGAACACTCCTGGCTCCACTTCTATCTACACCTATGCAAAAAAGAGTAATTTTTTAAAAATCGCAGATCTGGTGATGTACTGTTTCTGCTTAAAGCCCCTTAGGGCTTAGGACTGATCCAAATCCTCGCAGGCCTGTAAGGGGCTGCCTCTGCCTGCCCCCCTGCTCACTCTCAGCTCCAGTTCTCACCTTTCAGCTCCAGGAATCTGTGGGTTGAACTGCTAAACCTGGGTTGGAATGGGGGCAGGAGGAGTTGGTTCATAAAGAACGAGCCTTCAGGATCGATGTCTTCCAATTTTAGAAATGGCTAGCTCAATTTCATTCCTAAAGACATGATCCCTGCCCTCAAGGGGCTTGCCTTCTGCCAGCAGGGAGGTAGAAATAAAGGGTTACCAGGCGGAATAAAATCAATGCTCTGATGGAGTTCTCTGCCAAATAGATGGTCATGAGCACCTGTTCTCTATGTTGGAAAGACACCTGAAACAAACCAGGGACTGGGGTAAGGAATTGTGAAATTGATTAGTAATGTCTGCCACATATCACCTGTTCATCATGCCTGGGTGTCTGGTGTGAGCATGAGCCCCTCATTTTCACTAATGACCTCATTTTTGCCAGCTGATGTGTGTGCCTAAATCCCTCTCTCTCTGTCTTTCCCTGTATTGTTTTCTAGGCTTCTCTGCCTTTTTCCTTCTTTCTCCTTCCTTCCACAGGTTTTTAGTTTGCTCCTTAAAAGCATGCACATTGGTTTTTCAGGTTGCAGAAAGTCTTTGCTGGCTTGGGACCGATGAGGAAAAGGTGTCGTTGCAGAATCACCCAGAGAAAGATCAAGGCTGGGAGAAATTGGCAGGAAGGTTCTTCCTGGGGCCAAGAGCAGGCTGCATGTGAAAGTGCATGGTTTGGGAACATAGTGCAAGTACAGACAGCACAAGGGATCATGCCATTAAATGTGCCATTAGAAACCTGCATTCACTGAGGATCTCCAGACCCCAAAGAGTGGAAAGACTTAACTTCACACTAAGCCCAAATGTTATTACTTCTGCCCCATTCCCCAGGCTTAAGCGTCCTGCATTTCGGAGCGTCCTAAATCAGGATTAAAGGCAAGCGTGTGGGACCAGGTCAGAGCTGAGCCCCTAAATGGAAGCTGGGGATCATCACCTGTATCAGGAGAGTGGCCTGAGGGGGCAGGAGGGACTATTGTCATCCCACTGGCCCATCTGGCCTCCCACCTGCCCCTGTCACAGGACAAGAGACAGGTGCCCCTACCCTAGGAGCCTGCCTGCTCTGTGCCAGCTGACCTGGGCCCCGTGCAGGCCCTGCCATGTGGTAGCTGGGGGACTCTGGGCATGTGTATTTCCCATAGGTGGAAAAGCCTATGTAGCCCCCAGTTTGGGTAAAAGGTCCTAAAAATATGTGTGGAAGTCTCTTGTAAACTGTGGACAACTCCATAGCTTAAGGCCTAAGTATCACTGCTACAATCAAGGCTTTGAAGCTGGCAGGTGGCTGTTTCTGCTGTGACAAATTTGGACAGTTATCTACAGAAAGACACAGCCACTTTATCCTAATGTTTTCGACAGTTTGAGTGTGATATTTGTGAAGAACAGGGTGTGTTGGTGGGTACATGAAGGGGAAAGGAATGGAGAAAGGCAAAGTGAATGTAACTGTGTCCCTGGAGCCAATGACAGACAATGTACTGTGGGCAGTGCTGACTTTTATGAATAAGATGAGATGAGAAAGCAGAGGGACCTGGTGGGTGGGAGTGTACTGTGGGAGCAGCAGAGGCAAAGCTTGAGCAGAACGACCCCCCTGTCCACTCCTGGGCCTGTGGGGTAGGTGGTACAGAGCCAAGCTGAGGCCTGACAGCAGGTCTATTCAAAATAGACAAGGCCCCTGTACCTCAGTAATGGAAGGGCAGGCTGATTGATCGAGGTCATGAATAAGAGCACTCTGCTGTGGCTGCACATGAGTTATTGGCCTGGGGAGTGGTCAAGTTTCAGGTTTCTAACTTTTAAAAACTGGTTAATTAGTTAATTAACACATATTAATTAATTTGTCAATTAATCAATTGATAAATTCCAAAATGACAGTGGTAATCTATGGGTGGTGGAGTTGCTGGTGGCACTTTTTCTTTTGTATTTTTCTGTTTCTGAATTTGTCCAATAAACGTGGAGTTTTTTAAAAAATAAAAGTGACTCATGAACACAGTAAACAATCCAACAGGGTTGGCTAAGCGTCTGACTCTTGATTTGGGCTCAGGTCATGATCTCGCGATTCGTGAGATTGAACCCCATGTTGGGTTCTGTGCTAACAGCCCCGAGCCTGCTTGGGATTCTCTCTCTCTCCCTCTCTCTCTGTCCCTTCCCAGCTTGTGCTCTCTTTCTCTCTCTCAAAAATAAATAAACATTTAAAAAAACCCACAAACAAACAGAGGTGCCTGGGTGGCTCAGTCAGTTAAGCATCCAGCTTCAGCTCAGGTCATGATCTTGAGGTTTGTGAGTTCAAGCCCCGCATCAGGCTCTGTGCTCACAGAGCCTGGAGCCTGCTTTGGATTCTGTGTCCCCCTCTCTCTTTGCCCCTCACCCACTTGCACTCTGACTCTGTCTCTCTCTCTCTCTCTCTCAAAAATAAACGTTAAAAAAATAAAAATAAAAAACAATCCAACAGCAAGAAAGAATTTCAAATAGAAAGGACCCCTTCCCAGAGATATATCAGGCATTGACTAGTTTTCTGTGAATCCTTCAAGGAATGTTTTCTGCATCTTCATGGTTTTTATTCATGGATTCACCCAAATAGGATCGTGAACTACTAGATGAAACCAGCTTTTCCCACTTAATCATATATCTCTGACATCTTTCTACTGTTAATCAATGTAAGCGTACAATTCTTTGATTATATGCATGATGATATTTTTGCAGGATATGCACTATAGTTGCTGGATTAAAGGGCATGTCATTTAGCATTTTGATAGATATTTCCACATTGCTCTTCAAAAGATTTTACTAGTTCACATGACAGTGAAGGAGTATTCTTTTCTAAACACATAAGTACCCTGTTGTATTTAGTAAAGCTTGAAGAAGCTTCTGTCCTCAAGCTTCCTCCAGAGTCTGGTAGCTCTGGGTAATGTCTGGTATCTCTTGCCCTGGGTCACTGTCCCTCCTGGGCCCCAGCCCCAGGGACAGCCCAGGGACAGCCCAGAGACTGGGACCACCTTCTTGGGCTTTGGTCGACAGCATGCCACGTGCATATTTTGTGGGGCTAGCATCCTGATCTAGCCATCTCACCCCAGACCCAAGCGGGATGTTTTGGGGGGCTTCCACCAACCCACCCTTTGGGGTGCTGTCTGAGGATGGCCAACCTCCTGGTGCACCGACAGAGCCCCCATGTGACCGAGTCTCATTCCTAAGAGTGTATGGAATTGCCCCAGAGAGGCACGGCTCCCTCAAAGCAAAGGGCAAGGGCAAGATGGGTTTCAGTGTGCAGTGCTGGCGGGTCGTGTTTAGATGGAGACATCCACTAAGTAACTGTAACCATGCCAAACACCTGCAAATATTTAAATAGTCTTTTTTCCCAGCGACCTCCAGGGAGTGTCCAGGGTGGCATGAGCAGGGGGTGACCAAGAGGGGGCTTCAGATGGCATTGCTGGCTCCTGGGGGCACAGAGGCTGGTTACCAAGTCCAGAGTGAGGAGAGGCGGTCAGTTCTTAGGGAACATTGGTTCATTCGGCATCAAGAGGGGGTGGGTGTTGTATCTGCCCATGTGGACATGGAGGTGGGGGTTAGCTTCACTCCCACACCTTTTCCTTCCACCAGAACATGCCCCCAAACATGCCTTCCCTGGAAGCACAAGACCCTTCCAGAATCACCCCCGGTGTCTATCAGCTTGGGCTACCATAACAGGTATCACAGACCGAGGGGCTTAAACAACAGAAATGTGGTTCTCATAGTCCAGGAGGCCAGACATCCCAGATCAGGGGGTCGGCGGGGCTGGCTTCTCCTGAGGCCTCTTTCCCTGGCTTGTGAACAGTTGCCTTCTCGTTGCTGTGTCCTCACATGGTTGTCCTTCTGTGCGTGTGCCCCCCCGTGTCTTTTGTGTGTTTGAATCTCCTCTTCTTACAAGGACACTTGTCAGATTGGATCAGGGCCCACCTTATGGGTCTCATCTTAACTCAATCCCTTCTTTAAAGGCCTTGTCTCCAAATACAGTCGAATTCTGAGACACTGGATGTTAGGGCTTCAACATATGAATTTTAAGGGGACACAGTTCAATCCATAACACCCTGAAGGAGATCCTTCCTCACTCCTTAGCCACCTGTGTGTGTTTCCTTGTCTCCACAGTGTCCTGCAATCCCCCCACCCCAGGTTTGTCATGCTCCCCACATGCCACTCTGTCCCCCATGTTCTTAGAGGGATGTGCACTGGCCCCATGTAGTCAGCTCCGGGGGGCTGTAGTCTGGTCAAGGGGATCTCAGAACCAGTGTTGGCTTAAGAGTGAGCAGGTGAATGAGTTAGTGGCTGGGAAGTCACAAGTGAAGGCTGGCTGGCTAGCACAGTGGCAGGTGAGGAGGCCTGCCTGCCGGTCACCCCAGCTTTGGGAAGACCACCTCCTTTGTGGGCAAAATGGAACACATGCAATTCCATATTGTAGTTGAGCTTTTAAAATGTGAGGAGGAAAATGGAAATGCTGGCCTCTAGGATGCACGCACGTGGAAAATGAATAGGAACAAGGCCACTCCGTGTAGCTTTGAAAGCAGAGAATGTGTAGTTTGGTGTTGATGGTCCTTCTTTTGCAAAGGAGAGCAACAAAATGTAAGTGGGTGTTCAAAACGCAGGGCAGGCCCTGCCCCTAGTCTGTTTCCAGCCGGCCAAGTGTAATCAGGGATGTTTTATTACCCCATGCCCGCAGGCCTGTGCCCGAACTCACCAGGCACAAAGTCTGGGCCTGCCCTGTCATGTAGTCACCCATGGTGGGGGTGGGGGGCTGAGGCTCCATTGGCTCAAAGGCTGCCCTGGCTCAGCAGCATGTGCTCTGGCTCCAAGTTGTTGTCTGCGTGGTCCTCATTCGCAGTCCCACACGTAATATGCACTCCCCAGGCCATGCCTGGCATCCACTGATCCAGGCATTAACCTCTCTCCCTGCCCCCAAGAGGAGATGGACCTTGCACCTGCAACTTTCAATCCAGGGGCTTGGAGAGGAAGAAGCATTCAACAGATGTCAGGAGAAATTAGTGCATCCTAGAGGCTGCTCCTGGCCCCATGCAGGTGTGGATGGGATGGAAGGTATTTATATGACTCATAACTGCTCATGGATTCAGCAGGGTGGGCAGCAGGGCCAGCAGGGGCACTAGACCCCATGTTCTCCTCACCGGAGACAACAGGGCCGACACCTGGTATACCTTGTTCCCACCTTGTGCAGTTTCCTGGGCAACCATAACAAAGCACCACAATCTCGGCAGCTTAAACAACAAATATGTTGTTGCAATAGTTCTGGAGGCTGAAGTCCGAGACCAAGGTGCCAGCTGGATTAATTTCTCCTGGGGACTCGGAGGGAGAATCTGTTCTGGGCCTCTCCTAGCTTCTGTGGTTTGCTGGACATCTTTGTTATTCCTTAACTTGTAGGTGCATTACCCCAGTCTGTGCCTCATGTTCACACAGCATTCTCTCTCTCTCTCTCTCTCTCTCTCTCTGTGTGTGTATGTGTGTGTGTGTGTGTGTGTGTGTGTGTGTGTGTTCAAATTTCCCCTTCTTGTAAGGACTCTGGTCATATTGGATTGGGGCCCACTCCAGTGACCTCATTTTAACTTGATTACTTCTGTAAGCTCTATCACCAAATAAGGTTACATTTTGAGACACTGGAGGTTAGGACTTCCATATAGGAATTTTGGAGGGGACACCATTCAACCCATCACATGATCTAACAGAAGACCCAGGTACACAGTAGGGAGTGTAGGCAAGCCCCCCTTTCACCCTGGATTCAGGTCTGTTTGTGGGTTGATTAGCACCAGAGGTAATCCCAAAGGAAAGAGCCATGTGGGACTGACATTGCCATTGTCCTAAACATATTTGGTTCAAGAATAGCATATCATATTGTGTCATATCACATCATATATATCATACCACATATCATATTACATCACATCATATCATATATATCATATCATATACCAAATCATATCATATCATAACATATAATATTTTCCTGCTCATAATAACCCACAAGGCTGCTGTTTTACTTTATCATCTGTTGCCATGGAGCACAGAAAGGATTGTGGACAAACCTCTCCTTATTCTCATAGGCAACAATAAAATAAGACCAGCTGCCACTGAGATGTCCCTTCTAGGCCCTCTGCCAGGACCCTTTGGCTGCCACTCAGGTGGATGTGTGGTGCCGTGGGAAAGCCCTGGGGAGGGGCTTTGGTATTTGGTTTGCTGCAGTGGAGTCATTCCAAACCACCCCCCTCACTCTCTCTTCTTACTTTCTCGCCCACAGCTGGGAATTCTGCAAGGCACATTTGTCATAGTCCTCCACCTGTCAGTGTGCCCTCCTTCCTGCCCATTCTGAGAGTGCCAGGGCCTTTCAATGAAATTCAGGTCTGCAATGGATTGGACGCTAGCAGGATAACCACTCAGCCTCCCTTCCCTGTGTTTCTAGGTGCGTCTATAAGGACGGATCCAGGTTTAGAGGGGCCCAAGTCTTGTACATTGGGTGAACTCTCTTGAAGGAAACAAACTACTATAAACTTACAAAGGCATAATTAGGTGCAGGGCCTTGGTAGGGGCCATACCACAGAGGGGCCCAAGTTAGAACTTCATTTGTCCCAGAGAAAACCCACCTTTGTGGGCATGGCTCCTAGTGCAAGATGAATTTGCCACAGTGGATGTACTTCCGCCTGAATTTGTTTTGGCAAATAGCAAGCAGTGAGCATTCAGTGAGCGCCTGCTGTATGCCTACACACTTAGTGCTGGGAAATGGACCCAAGAATCTGAGAGGTGGTCTATGTCCCTGAAGGGCTTCTCTGTTGCCTGGCAAGAGGGAGCTGGGGGGTCCCACCAAATCAGGAAGTACAGGGTCATCAAGCTGCCTGGTGACACTTGCAGCAAGTAAGAGTGGCTCAGTTATCTCTCCCTGCATCTGTTCCTTCCTGAGGTTTACATGGTTAAAAACACATTTTTTTCTATGCTAAATCCATGAAAAACACCCTCCTTTTAAGTTTGACAGATCCTAGTAATTATGTTCTGTCAGTTAAGAAGTGAGAAAGCTCATTTTGTTTTATTTTATTTATTAAATTTTTTTAAGTTTATTTATTTATTTTGAGAGAAACAGAGACAGCACAAGTGGGGGAGGGTCAGAGAGAGAGGCGGAGACCGAGAATCCCAAGCAGGCTCTGTGCTGTCAGTGCAGAGCCCCACTTAGGGCTTGAACTCACAAAACCACGAGATCATGACTTGAGCCGAAACCAACAGACTCTTAACCCACTGAGCCACCCAGGTGCCCCTAAAGCTCATTTTAAAGACACGGCAGAATTGGGGCGCCTGGGTGGCGCAGTCGGTTAAGCGTCCGACTTCAGCCAGGTCACGATCTCGCGGTCCGTGAGTTCGAGCCCCGCGTTGGGCTCTGGGCTGATGGCTCAGAGCCTGGAGCCTGTTTCCGATTCTGTGTCTCCCTCGCTCTCTGCCCCTCGCCCGTTCATGCTCTGCCTCTCTCTGTCCCAAAAATAAATAAACGTTGAAAAAAAAATTAAAAAATAAATAAATAAAGACACGGCAGAATTGAAGTGAAATCTGATTGTTGACACGTTGCCCATTGTTCTTCATCAGCTGAGAAAATAAAATCCTGGAAGTTTCTTGAAATGGGCATTTTACAGAAGAAACCATACCAACAAACTCTTCTTCGAATGCAATGAAGAACTCCTGCATGAATATTCCAAACCTCCAAAACTTGGAACTTTAGAAGTAGCATCATGTTTTTGAAAGCATAGAAACCCAGAAAGGAGTGGACAGAAACCCAACTCCAAGTGTGACAGGGACAGGGCTGCTTCTTGGGTATCTATTGCAGGGAGTGATCAAGGTGGTTGTTTCCTGAGCAAATGACCTAAGAGGAACCATAATCTCCCCTCCACAGCAGCAGCAAGTGAGCTTTGAACTGGGGGCATCCATCATGGACTGGTCCTGAGAACCCTGCCTCCCTTGCCCCACTGGTGCCTCCTGGCTCGAGGTAGCCAGTGAGGTAATATCCCCCATGTGGAGAGGCTTGAAGTCCAGGGACACAGCTGTAGGTCTTGGCAGTAGAGTCAAATCTGATGCTCTGGGCTGGTCTTGTTCACAATCAACCTAGGCTCTTCAGTGGGTCCCTGAATCACAGCTAGCAGAAATGTTGGTGGGTTTCTGTTCCCAAGCTGGGTCCCAACTTCAGGGCACCTGGGTGCTATCGGGGGTGACTTTGAGGAAAAGGAAGAGGGAGATGTGGGTCTGAAATCTTTATGTTCATCAGTTAGACCCACAGATTTGACCAGATAGCATTGAGAACAAAAAGAAGGTCCTTGTACAATTCCAGGAAGCAGTATTTGGTTGTGATCTTAGCACAGATAATTAACCAGCTATCCAATTACATAGCATTCCAGCTGGTTACATAAAAGGGAATGAAGGCAAATATAAGAGTATGTAGACTCAATTTGTTAATAATCATATTGATAATTATGAATTTAAAGTGTAATGGCAGGGGTGCCTGGGTGGCTCAGTTGGTTAAGCAAATGACACTTGGTTTTGGCTCAGGTCATGGACTCACAATTCATGAGATTGAGCCTCCCTTGGGCTTTGTGCTGGCAGTGCAGAGCCTGCTTGGAATTCTCTCTCTCCCTCTTTCTCTGTTCCTCCTCTTCTCTTGCTCTCACTCTCTGTCAAAATAAATAAACTTAAAAATAAATAAATAAATAAATGAATAAATGAATAAATGAATAAATAAATAAATAAATAAATAAATAAAATGGCAGCAAAACATACAGCCCAGTTTGGGCACCTTATGTTGTTCTCAGCATTCATTCCATTTTTACTGGCTCCCACAGTGACACCTACAATGACACCCCACTGTTTATACCTACTGCCTGCACTCACTATCTACACCTACTATTTATATCCACTGCCTGCACTCTACCATCAACACTCTACTGTCTACACTGACTGCCTGTGTCCCATCACACATACCCTATTATCTATACCTACTGCCTGTACCTTAACATCTATTCCCTACTATCTACACTGACTGCCTGTATCCCACCATCTATATCTTACACCTGTACCTACTTCCTGTATTATGCCATCTACACCTACCAGCTGGCTCTTCCTTCTACACCTTACTGCCTACACCATTACATCTATATTCTATTGCTTCAACAAGGAGGATTCAGATAGGGATCAGTAGAACCAGAGTGGACTCCAGGAGGTCAGGGCAGCCCGAGCAGGAGGCTTCTGATCTGTGATTTCAGGGACCCCCCTGCCCCCAATGTCACCATAATATCCTTTGCAAGAGAAAAAGTAAGGTGGACCAGTGCATGCCAATCAGTACTGTGCATATGAGTCTCCTGGGGATCTTCATATTCAGCCTCTTTTCATTTTTTTTAAGTTTATGTATTTTTAGTACTCTCTACACCCAATGTTGGGCTCAAATTCAAGACCCTGAGATCAAGAGTCACATGCTTTCTGACTGAGCCAGCCAGGCAGCCCCACATTCAGTTTCTAATAAACTCCTGGGGATGTCAGTGCTGCTGGTCCTTGGACCAGATTTGAGTGGCAAGGAGATACACCTCTTTGGCCTGGAGGATTCAGGACTGGCCAATCAATAGGCCTTAAGGGAAACTGTCAATGCCAGCTACACAAGCACTGCTAATTACCTCTCCAGCATTGCTCCACCTTTTATTGTTATCACAGAATGGAGTTAATGTTTGAAACAGCATGTGCCCACTTCCCATGCTGGGTTATGTGGGAGAATCCTTTCTGGCTAATGAGATATAAAGTAAAGAGAAGTCTGGTGGGGATGGGGGAAGGCAGGGACTCTTGCCTTTCTGATAAGATTCTATTCTTCCTCTTCTTCTCCCTTTTTGTCTGACTAGAGCACACACTCAAACTGATACCTACAGGTAGGAAAGTTAATTTTCAAGTGTGAGGATGAAAGCCACTCACTGAACATGGTGGGAGCAAAGAGTCAGTGGGAGCCAGTGGGTTCCTGAGGGTGTCACAGAGCCACTATTTCCATCCTGGACCACGTACCTCTAGGATTCTGCTTACCTCAAAAAAGTACCCCCAACTTTCCATGTCACTATTATGTTGCAGTTTTCTTTTATATGCATGGTATTAAATGTAATTCTAGCCAGTAATCCCCTTCTGAGATTTGCTTGACCAAATATGAGGAAAATTTCTTCACAAAAGAGCTTACCCCAATAGGGACATAAAGTGTACTAGAAGCACGTAACATTGACTGATCTTTCTTACTTAGAGATAATGATCTCAGCTTAAAATGAGACTTAACGAAAATGGAGAATTATGTGAAAGTTGTAAAAGGTACTTCATGGATAAAATACCTAATTACAAATGTAACCTAAAAAAACTGCTTGGAGCAAAAAGAGAGGGCAGTAAGTTGCCAAGCATGATCCATATACAAGTGCTTCCTATACATTACCTGCAAGGCCTCACAAGGGCCCTGGGAAAAAGGGCTAATGCTGCTATTCAAAGATGAGGAACAGAGTAGTGGCCCACAGGAAGCAGATGGATCTTCTGCTTCATGGGCCTTCACCTGCCCATGACCCTCCCAAGGCCCTGGGAAGGGCACTAGCCACATGCTCACATGGTTTTGCTTACTAAATCTACTTAAGTGAGATATTTTGAACTTTTTTTTCTTAAAGAGCATTCCAGTTTCTCGGCTATGCAACAAATTGCCTCAAAACTTAGTGGCTTAAAACAATAATCAGACCCAGACTTCCTGTCTAGACAAGATGGTTTATACTTGTGTCTCTTTCCTTCTCCCTACCAAGTACAATCATAAACCCTGGAAGTAACACTAAAAACAAACAAACAAACAAAAACAAAGAAGAATTCTGAATGGCTGTGAGATGAAAGCAAACTGGTCAGAGGCTCCAGGATTGGACAAATAACATAGGGGTGAAGCATCTTATGACCCCTCCTCTCAACAAAAAACGATGACATAAGCCCAGTGTTTTCTGACCACCAATCTAACAACAGCAGAAAGTGGCCCAGGTAGGTTCCTTCCTTCCTGGTCTGAACTGGAGTTCCAGTAGCCAATACAAGGCAAGTCTAGCAAAACTGGAAGGGGGCTGATCAGAAGCTTGGCTGATAGTAAGCAGTCAGGAGAAACACTCTTTTTTCTAACTAGATCTAAGACTCTCCTCCCACACCTAGAGATCATGCAACCTAGAGGATTATCAAAGAGGATGTTACCATAACAAGTACTCAGCTAGGGAAGCCTCTGAGTCTCCCCAAACTGAGATGTGTATATGTATTGGGCAGTAGGCAGCATTATTGAAGGGGAATCCAGCCATAAGGAAAGTGCTGTCCTGTCACCACAAATGTCTAAACCAGGTAACCAGGTTACACTCTTTGCCGTACTACTGGAGACTCCCTTCCTTCACCTCAGGCACCAGATGGTCTGGTCTGAGGAAATTCCTTCTGCCTTCTCCAGTAGCACCAGTGGGAACCAGTAAGAGCCCCAGTCATATGAGATAAACCAAGAAGACTAGAAAAGCATGACAAAGGCTCTGAAAATTAGATTGTCATGGGAACCACAGCCCACAAAAGTAGGTCACACTTACATTGCCAAACAGGGTGACTGCCTACTAAAATGAAAATTGGAAATAAGACCCAGGGCTTCCTAACATAATAGCCAAAATGTCGAAAATACCAGAATATAGAAAATATCTATCATGTTAAAAGCCAGAAAAATTGCATCTAACATAAGAATAACCAATCAACTGATATCCATACTGAGATGCATCAGATATTGGATTCATTTGACAAAGATTTTAAAACAGCCATCATAAAAATGACTCAATAATTAATTACAAATTTCTTGAAACAAATGAGAAAGTAAAATATGTCAGCAAAGATATAAAAGTTACAAAAAAGAATTAAAAAGATTAAGGGAAGATGCTGGAGTAACAGATACCAATAACCCATTTATTCACCTACCCAATAATTATACTAGCAGCAGCCTTATGAAATAACTTTTCTGGAACTCTGGAGACTATTTGAAAATGTATAGCTCCAGGGGGAATCTTGGCTGGTAAATTGTGGTCAACTTGGGTCAATTGCAGCATTTAGTATGCATATCAGTTACCCATTCCTCACCCCAGCCTGCATTCCTAGTGTGGCCTGCTAGAGCCAAGGTGGACAATAAGGATTTTGTCCTCCATATATTAGACTTGTGTGTTCTGATTGCTAATGCATTTGATCGCTGAAGTGTGGGCACAGAGGCTGACCATGATTGTTTCAATACCCACCAGATGTGGGTTTCAGGGGATTTAAAGGAAAAGAACTTGATTTTTTTCCTCTTTTTCTCCCATTGAAGATCCAGACATTTAAGGCTCAGAACATTTAAAAGCAATCACTATATGGGGAGTGGGGTTAGAAAGTCACTTTGCATGCTCAAGAAAAGGCACAGGCTCAGAAAAGACCTGAGAAAATCTTAAGCTTTCATCTAAGGTTGATACCCAGCAAAGAGATACCCTACAACATAAAGTGCAGACACACAAACAGAAAGCCCTGGAGAAGGGAGAGCATCTGATTTCTAGAATTTATCATATTATAAGATTCAAATGTCTAGTTTTGAGAAGAAAAATAATATCTTTTTAAAGTTTATTTATTTATTTTGAGAGGGAGAGAGAGAAGAGAATCCCAAGCCTTCTCCATGCTGTCAGTGAAGAGCCCAAGGCGGGGTTCAATCCCAAGAACTGTGAGATCATGACCTGAGCCCAAATAAAGAGTCAGATGTGTAACCAACTGAGCCACTCAGGGGCCCACTGAGCAGAAAAAATAATATTAACTAAAAAAAAAGACATACGAAGAAGCAAGAAAGTATGGTGAATCCAAAAGAACAAAACAAATTGACAAAGATTGCCCCTGAAGAAGCCCAGATGGTGGAGTTTATTACACAAAGACTTTAAAACAACTATCTTAAAATTGCTCAAAGAACTAAAAGAAGAAAGGCACAAAGACAGGGAAAAAAAGTATGAACAAAATGAGAATATCAACCAAGAGATCGAAATTATAAAAAAAGAACCAAAAAAATTCCAACAGCTGAAAAATACAATAACTGAAATGAAAATTCACTAGGGGGGTACAAAATCAGTTTTTGAGCAAGCAGAAGAAAGAATCAGCAAACAAGAAGATGGGACGACTGAAATGATCAGGTCTGAGGAAGAGAAAGAAGAAAGAATGAATAAAAATTAATAAAACCTAAAGCACCTATTGGATATCTTCAAGAGGACCAATGCACACATTGTTGGAGTCCCAGAAGGAGAGAGAGAGAGAGAGAGAGAGAGAATATTTGAGAAAATAATGGCTGAAAACTTCCCAAATTTGATGAAAGATATGAATCTATAAATTCAAGAAACTCAGCAAACTCCAAGAGGATAAACTCAAGGAAACCCACACCCCAAAACACATTACAATCAAACTTTCAAAAGACAAAGATGAAGAGAATCCTGAAATAAGCAAGAAGTGTCTTGACACATACAAGTGATGCTCAGTAAGATCATTAGCCAGTTTCTCACCAGAAACCTGGGAGATCAGAAGGCAATAGTTGATACATTCAAGTGTTTAAAAAGAAAAAAAAAATATGTCAACTGAGAATTCTAAACCCACCAAAACTTCCCTTCAGAAATGAGGGAGAAATCAGGGTGCTTCGGTGGCTCAGTCAGTTAAGTGGATGGCTTTGGCTCAGATCATGATCTCATGGTTTGTGGTTTGAGCCCTGCATTGGGCTCTGTGCTGACAGCTCAGAGCCTGAATCCTGCTTCAGATTCTGTGTCTCTCTCTCTGCCTTCTCCCACTCATGCTCTGTCTCTCTCTGTTTCTCAAAAAAGGAATAAATGTTAAAAAAATTAAAAAAAGAAATGAGGGAGAAATTAAGACATTCCCAGGTAAACAGAAACTGACAGAATTTGTTACCAGTAGACCTTCAAGAATTTTAAAGGGAGCAGGGGCGCCTGGGTGGCGCAGTCGGTTAAGCGTCCGACTTCAGCCAGGTCACGATCTCACGGTCCGTGAGTTCGAGCCCCGCGTCAGGCTCTGGGCTGATGGCTCAGAGCCTGGAGCCTGTTTCCGATTCTGTGTCTCCCTCTCTCTCTGCCCCTCCCCCGTTCATGCTCTGTCTCTCTCTGTCACAAAAATAAATAAAAGTTGAAAAAAAAAAAAAAAAAGAATTTTAAAGGGAGTTAAAGAGGGTAAAGTGAACTTAATTAGTAAATCAGTTGAAGCCTTATGAAGAAATAAGATTTTGATAGAAGTAAATATATAGGCAGCTATGAAACATAGTATTATTATAAATTTTGATTTATACTCACTATTTTTATATGCTTTAAAGCAAAATACATAAACATAATTATTAATTATTCTTGATACACAATGTATAAATATGTAATTTGTGATATCAATAACACAAAGAGGTGACAAACGAGTAGAGAAGTAAAGTTTTTATATGCTATTGAAGTTAAGTTGGTATATATTTAAATTAGGTTGTTATAACTATAGCATGTTAAATGTCATTCCTTTGGTAACTACAAAGAAAATATCTATGGCATGCACACAAAAGGAAGGGAGAAAGGAATAAAAAAATTTCACTACAAAAAATCAACTAAACAAAAAAGGAAGTCAATATTGGAGGGAATGAGGGCAACAAAAACTATAAGACATCTAAAAAACAAATAGCAAAATAGCAGAAGTAAGTCTTGTCAGTAATCACTTTAAATGTAAATGGATAAAATCTCCAATGAATAGGCAGAATAGATTTAAAACAAAAACATCATCCAACTATACACTGTCTACAAGAGACTGACTTTATATCCAAAGACACAAACAGGTTGGAAATGAAAAAATGGAAAAAGATATCCCATGCAAATAGTAACAAAAAGAGAGCTAGGGTTGCTATGCTACTATCCAAAAAAATAGAGATTAAATTTAAAAAATTTAAACAATTTTTTAGGGGCACCTGGGTGGCTCAGTCGGTTGAGTGTCCGACTTTGGCCCAGGTCATGATCTCACAGCTTGTGAGTCCAAGCCCTGCGTCGGGCTCTGTGCTGACAGCTCAGAGCCTGGAGCCTGCCTCTGCTTCTGTGTCTCCCTCTCTCTCTTCCCCAACTCACTTGCATTCTGTCTCTTTCTCTCTCAAAAAGTTATTATTATTAAAAAAATAATAAAAATTAAACAATTTAAAAAAAAAATTTTTTTTTCAATGTTTATTTATTTTTGGGACAGAGAGAGACAGAGCATGAACGGGCGAGGGGCAGAGAGAGAGGGAGACACAGAATCGGAAACAGGCTCCAGGCTCTGAGCCATCAGCCCAGAGCCCGACGCGGAGCTCGAACTCACGGACTGCAAGATTGTGACCTGGCTGAAGTCGGACGCTTAACCGACTGTGCCACCCAGGCGCCCCTTAAACAATTTTTTTAAATTTTTAAATATTTATTAACTTTGAGAGAGAGAACACAAGCAGGGGAGGGGCAGAGAAAGAGAGAGAGAGAGAGAGAGAGAGAGAGAGAGAGAGAATCCCAAGCAGTCTCTGCACTATTAGTGCAGAGCCTGATGTGTGGCTTGAACTCACTAACCATGAGATCATCACTTAGCTAAAATAAAGGGTCAGATACTTAACTTACTGAGCCCCCCAGGTGCCCCAAGTTAAAAAATATTTTTTTAATTATAAGAAACAGGGGCACCTGGGTGGCTCAGTTGGTTAAGTATCTGACTCTTGGTTTTAGTTCAAGTTATGATCTCATAGTTTGTGAGATCAAGCATCATGTAAGGTTCCATGTTGACAGAATGGAGCTTTCTTGGGATTCTCATTCTCTCTCTCTCTCTCTCTCTCTCTCTCTCCCTCTCCTTCCCCTTTCAAAATAAATAAATAAATAAATACAACTTTAAAAAAAAGAAACAAAGGACATTATACAATAGTAAAAGTCAATTCAGTAAGATGATATAATAATTATAAACATATATGGATCAACTGTTAGAGCCACCAAATAAATGAAGCAAACATTGGAAGAATTGAAGGGAGAAATAAACAGTTCTACAATAAGTCAGAGATGTTAATACCCTACCTTCAATAACAGAACAATCATACAGAAGGTAAATAAGGAATAGAGGCCTTGAATAACACAACAAACTCACTATGACCTAACACATACAGGATACTTCATTCAACAATAACAAAATACACATTCTCTCAAGTGTACAAGGGACATTCTCTAGGAAAGACCATATGTTAGATCACAATCTCAATAGATTTTTTAAAGATAAGTATCATACAAAGATTCTTCTCTGACCAAGAGTGGAATGAATTTAGAAAGCGGTAACAGGAGTAAAACTTGGAAAATTCACAAATATGTGGAATTTAAATAATATACTGTTAAACAACTGATGGGCCAAAGAAAAGATAGCAAAGGAAATAAGAAAATATTTATAGATATTTGAAAAGGAAAATACAATATACCAAACCTGTGGGGTGCAGCAAAAGCAGTTCTGAGAGGAAAATTTATATCTGTAAATTAAACACCTAACTTTACACATTGAGGAACTAGAAAGAGAAAAGCAAACTAAACCCATACTTAGTGGAAGGAAGAAAATAATAAATATTAGAGCAGAAATAAAATAGATAATAAAAAAAAATTGAGAAAATCAATGAAACTAAAAGTTGGTTCTTTGGAAAGATCAACAAAACTAGCAAACTATTTGTCAGAGTGACAAAGAATAAAGAGAGAAGACACAAATATCTAAAATCACAACTAAAAGTGGGGACATTACTATCAGCTTTACAGAGATAAAAAAAGATTATAGGAGAATACCATGAACAATTGCATGCCAACTAATTAGATAACTTAAAGGAAATGGACACATTTCTTGAAACATAGAAATTACCTAAACACATGGATCCTCTCTGAAATGTACTCTGAGAGGCATTTGGCCTAGGAGTTTAGGGAACATCATGAGATAGGATTATGAAGAATTCTCAGAGGACATTGACATTGAGCCCAAGAGACTGGAGCAGTGGCTGCAGACAGCTTCTGACCTCTGTTTCCCTTCCTTCTTTTCTTGGTGGGATGATGCATTGGGCACTGCCCCAGCCAGGCCTGGCACAGCCCAATGGAGCCATCTTCATTGGCTTGTCATTGGGAGGAGGCTTGGATGTCAAAGGGTGGGAGTTGCTGACCAAGACCAGAGCAGGAGGACACTGTCATTGGAAGCTAACTCTACACTGTGACCCCAGAAGCTGAGGAGGACTCAGTAAGATGAACTCAGAGGAAGGGTGCCAGTGAAGAAATGAGACTCCACCCTGAGGTTATATTGGGGGTGAGGGTAGCCTAGGGCTTTTGCAGACCCAAGGAGATCCCCTGTCTGTTCTCTTTTCCCTCAGGGAAATGCCCTGGGAAAGATTCTCCAGGGATTGACACATGGGCTTCTTTCCTACAACCATCTGCCCAACTCTTCCAGAACCTACTCCCCAGAAGCAGGACTTTGGGGCAAGATTGTTCACCATAGACCAGTGTGGGCCAGGGGGATGCTTGAAAACCACCAGTGTGCCCATCACACTTGCAGTGCTGAATAGCCAGGACTAAACCAGCCTAAGTAAGGTGCTAAGCCGGCAGGGAAAGAAGGAAACCCTCAGGGACCAGAAAGCTCAGGAGCTGATGCTCTAAGGCTGGGTGAGGGGAGGAAGGTCCTGGGGCAGAGAGCTGGGCCCAGGTAAGGCTGTGGCACTCAGAAGGCAGGAAGCCTTCACTGAGGTCCTTGGTTAGTGGCTGCACCATCAGGAAAAGGGGGTGGTGGAAATTCTTTTCACTGGCATAGAGAGTGAGTCTTTGCCTGAGGACTTGGGGATAAAAACAAAGAACTGTTTTGATTCAGGAAAGGTTGTCTCATTTGACATCCTATCATTTGAATGTAAAATCTGTGAGAATCTTACTATATCAATATAATTAGTGATTTTGCTTAAATAAATGTATGGAATAAATAGAAGTTTATGAATTATGACTTTATTATTCATGCAAACAATGCCAATCCATCAACAGCACACCCGGACATGCACAGTAATTAAATTCAGCCATCAGTGATATTTTGCCAAATTTTAGTCACATAAAAATTACAGTTTTACACATACCAGCTCGATTTATGACTTTGCATATTTAAATATGTGGTCCAGGGGCCCTGGAAGCTGTAGCTCTAAGAGAGTGACTGCAGAGAGGGGGATGATCGTGAGGAGCATGGTGGGTGGTGCTCCTGGAAAACTTGCTCTGAGGGTAGTGGGACCCCCCTCACCTGGGGGTTGAGGTTCCCCTCCAGGGGAGGCAAGGTCAGTGGTGTCCCATTATGCTGGACTGGGCTCCGGTGGTGATGTCATGTGGTAGTATACAGCAATGGCAGAAGCCTGCCTTCCTCTTACCAAGGAAACTCGGTGACCAAGTCCAGGGTGGATTTTTTTGAGAACTGAAGGGGAGAGGGAACTTCCAGGGGAAGATGTGAGGCTCTCTAAAGTGGATACAAGAGCAATCAATTTTTTTAAGTTTATTTATTTTGAGAGAGAGAGAGAGAGAGCAGAAAAGGGGCAGAAAGAGGGCAGAGAATCTCAAGCAGGCTCCACAATGTCAGTGTGGAGCCCAACAAGGGGCTCAAACTCATGAATCTTGAAATCATAACCTCAGCCAAAATCAGGAGTTGGATGCTTACCCAACTGAGCCACCTAGGTGCCCCAGAGCAAATGATGTTTAAAAACTATTGTGCATTTTGAGTTTGTGGAGCAGTTCATATTGATTAAAAATACTCACCAAAAAAGTATGCAGACTAGTAGGGGTGCCTGGGTGCATCAGTCGGTTAACAGTCCGACTTCAGCTCAGGTCATGATCTCATGGTTCATGAGTTCAAGCCCCACATAGGGCTCTCTGCTGTCAGCACTGAGCCTGCTTCAGATCCTCTGTCCCCCTCTCTCTCTGTCCCTCCCTTGTTCATTCTCTTTCTCTCTCTCTCTCTCTCTCACTCAAAAATATCATTAAAAAATGATATTTTTTATCAGCAGTATAACCCAGCAGTATAGAGGTTAAGGCACAGATTCTAAACCAACCTGGGCTCCAGACCTGGGCTTATTGCTGGTGGGCTGTGTGACATGGGGCAAGTGTCTCTCCAAGTCTGTTCTTCACCTATCCATGGGAGCCAGGTGCAGCTCTGACATCACAGGGATGCTGTGATAAAAACTTTGCCTGGCTCTGGGCACACCATAAAGGCTGGATCAAGGTGGCTTTCCTTCCCCCTTCCCTTCTTGCCCTCCCCTTTCTCCTGTCTTTTACAGACAGCCATTGAGTGTTTGTGATGAGTTAATCAATTGAGATGCAAGTCACCAAGGGGGTGGAATCAATCCCCTTCTGGTTGGCCTCACAAAGTCACTTGCTTCCCTGGACTCCTACTACATTCCCCTGTACCTTTGCCTTCCTCCTCTCTTAGTTGAGGTTTTCTAACTTCCCTTCTCCCTTTAAATATCCAGCACTCAATTCCCTGCCATCTCTCAGCTTTGTATCTCAGCCTTGAATCCCTGTTGGCAGAGTGAGCAGAGGATTGGGAACATCTGTTTCCCCTCACCTATCCCGCCATCAGCCAGCCTCTCCTCTCCTCTGCTTCCATCAAAGGTAGCCCCCCTCTTGTCCCTCTGTGTCCCTCCAGCTCACCTTCCTCAAGAACTTCACTCTTGCAATTATTCCTCTTCACACAATCTAATTACCATGTCCTATTAAGTCACCCCTGCCTACCCTCAAACATGCTCAGAGCTTCAACCTTTAAAACAAACACTTGAGGGGCGCCTGGGTGGCACAGTCGGTTAAGCGTCCGACTTCAGCCAGGTCACGATCTCGCAGTCCGTGAGTTCAAGCCCCGCGTCAGGCTCTGGGCTGATGGCTCAGAGCCTGGAGCCTGTTTCCGATTCTGTGTCTCCCTCTCTCTCTGCCCCTCCCCCGTTCATGCTCTGTCTCTCTCTGTCCCAAAAATAAATAAACGTTGAAAAAAAAAAAAATTAAAAAAAAAAAAAAAAAAAGAAAAATTCAGTAAGAATAGAATGTTTAAAAAAAAAAAAAAAAAAAACACTTGAGCACATGTCCATGGCTTTGCCCCATCCTGGGTCGTGCTCCAGATTGTGCTCTTTTCTCTACTAGCACACCTACTAGCTCCACTTCCTCCTTGGGGTACCTTTCCTTAGCTTAGAGTGAGATTCTAAATTCATCTCCCCCCAGAGAGAGCTCTTTGTCAAAATTAAAGGGGCCAAATCCAAGAGGTGTGACTCTGAAAATGGAGATGAAGGAGGGAAGTCTAATGGGAGGGGTAGTCTCCACTGTGGGCTCAAGGAAGCTTCTTACCCCCTGTCACTCACCCAACCACCAACCGTACTGAACCCTGGCCCCAGATGTCAGTTATTTGTTCCTGCAGTGAGCCTACCCCATCTAGATGAACACGGTCCTTGGGATCCTTTACATGTTCCTACATCACCAACTGTGTACCAAGTGGCACCCTCAAGACTCACTGTTGCTATACATATCCCCACATTGAACTCACTTCTTGTTAGCCTGGAAGGGTGCACCTGCTTCTGGTATGCACGAAAGTGGCATTCAGGAATTTACACACTTATCATGAACTTTTTATAAAACAATCTTGATGTGAGGAGCCACTGATGGGTGACCTCCGAGCTCACTCTGCATCCTTTGAATTTTTCTCGGCACCTTATCACATCTCCCCAACATCCAGCTACACGCTGGTACTGAGAAAAGTGCAGGTGGGCAGATTTTCCTGACTTCTTCATGGATGGTGGGTGAAGCTGGTATCACATCTCACAGAAACCCGTAATGAAGACCCCATTAGATGTGACTCTCAAAGATCTCTGCCTTCCAATTTCCTAACACCTTTCTTTCATCTTTTCCTCTATAACTCAATTCCTTGGGCCAGGCCATTAACTCTGGCTCTCAGGTATAAAATCTCCTTCTGCAAAGTGAAGACCGAGTCTGACTGGCATCCTCAGGAAGTAGCTGGGGGAAACCCCACTGCACACCTACTTTCCCTGGATGGGAGATTCTCTCCAGTTCCTGCTTTGACTTTCTTAAGGTCACAAGAGGAGAGAACCTGGGGATCTGTGCTCTGAGGGCCTTGCTCAGAAGCTCCTTTTTTTTCTTTAAATTTTAAAGTGTTTATTTATTTTTGAGAGAGAGAGAGAATGAGCAGGGGTGGGGTAGAGAGAGAGAGGGAGACACAGAATCCAAAGCAGGCTCCTGGCTCTGAGCTGTCAGCACAGAGCCCAATGCGGGGCCTAAACCCACAAGCTGTGAGATCATGACCTGAGCCGAAGTCAGACACTCAACTGACTGAGCCACTCAGGTGCCCCCAGAAGCTTCTTTACAAAGCATCTCTGAGTGAAGTGGGTTTGGAGCTGGGGGGGTGGGAGAGTGAGCCCGGAACTCAGCCTCCCCTGAGGTAGGTCTACTAGGGGACATTCATTCCAATGCCTTCTCCATCCTATCTCCTCTCCACCCACTCCAGATCTACACCTGTGACATCCTAGTCTCAATCCTTGGATGCCCTGTCCTGGGTGCAGAGAGAAGCCACAGAACTCATGGCCTCACTGGGCTCCTGTCCCTCAGGAGGTGGGTGGAGGGTCCTAGGGGAGAAACGGTGCGGAGGGTATATCATCCACTGCCAGCAGCCTCCTCATTTTGCTGGCCAAGACCCTGAGGATGAGGCAAGGCAGCTACTCCTTGCCTCTTGCCTGTGGCTGAGACAAAGAGCAGGTCACCCTGCCCTCTGGGCCTCTTCCACCATGTCATGCTCACCTAGAAACATTCAGAAGCAAAACATAAGGTCATGGCTTCTCAGAATTTTCTTTCCATTAAGGAAACTCATAACTTACCAGCAGTAAAAACTGAACAAAAATTGGCCTTGGTTTCTTTTTAAGGTGTGTGTGTGTGTGTGTGTGTGTGTGTGTGTGTGTGACTTTTGTAATCAGTTAAATGAAAGAATTCAAAGGGCAAAAAGGTATGAGCACACTGGAGCTCTGGATGAAGAGGCCCCCGCAATGTGCGGTGTCTTGTTCACGAGGAGTCCACTCTGCTGGTGCTCCCACATTGCCATGGCCTCCCATCCCCACACCCCATCACCAGCAGGTGGGGCCTGTCAGCCACTTTCTGACAAAAGTCTCTTGGCAAGTCAGCGCTGGAAGGAAGCCTGAGGGAATCAGCCAGCATTTCAAGTGGAAACAGTTAATCCAGAGCTTGTTGGGGGAGCAAAAAGCCTAGAAATCAACTTTACACAGCACAGAAGAGACCTCATACTCAGCCAGGAGATGCCATCCAGGCCGGGCTTTCTCTTGGATCTCTGCTTCTGTTGACTGGAGCCACGGGTTGGGCCTTCTCACTTCATAAATTAGTCAGCCTTGATCTGACGGGATTAGATGGCTTGGTCTGTGTCATATGACGGGAACATTTCAGAACCAGGCAAGAGCCCAGGTCTCAGATCTGGCTGGCCCGTCACCACGCCTGTGCTGCCTGAGTGCATTTCCCCAGGCATGTCTCAGATGGGTTCAACTCGGGCAGTGCTCTCCTGGCCACCTGAGACCTCATGTCCTTCAGGACCAGTGCTGCCGCGTCTCTGTGAGGGTCTGAGAAGTGGATGTGGTGAACTGGAGCGGGGGTGGAGGGGTTCCGGACTAGCAGCAAGGCCCACTGATGTCATTCCTGCCCCACCCCCATTTCTTCTGGCTTGCACCCCAGTCCAGCTTGGGCTTCCCTTACTCTCAGCTCTCCTCCCACCCCTCACCCCCCACACTCCCTCGCATGCATAGGCTGAGTGCTGGCTGGAACCCCCAGACAGCCATCTCTTAACCAGAGCCCCACTTGGTCTATCAACATCAGAGGAGATAGGTTATCCAATCAAGAATCATTGAGAAAAACCAAATCCACTTAGCAGTAAACTTTGTTCACTCTCTGCACAGTTTACTGGAGCATGAATATACGGACTTAGAAATAATGGCAGCTGATGCTGTAGTGTGACCTCTTCACTAGGGCACAGTGGAACCTTCTGGAAGGCTGGCTAGGAGATGTGCCTGCTGCCTCTCTTGGTCTCTCCCACTTCCCCCAACACTCCAAGGTCTCTGGGACTCACCCTAAAGTCAGGGATGATACCCCAAAGTATTGGCCATGTCAGTCTGGGAGTAGGTGTCTGGTTCCCACCCATCCGTCCCTCCAAGTTACTCCAGGCTCCCGGCCATGAGCAGTGTGACAGGGGCTACTGCTGTCCATGAAAGATGTAGGGCTTCCAGCTGACAGTTAGCTTCTTTTCCCCCAGATACCAGTGCTAGCAGTAACATCGTGCTTACTACGCATAAAGCATGCATGATACTAACATGAAATTAATACATGTAAGTGCTTTACATGTACTGATTCATTCAAACCATGCCATAATGCTGGGAAGTAGATGCTATTATTACCCCCATTCTATAGGTGAGGAAACAAATGCCCAGGGCAACTGGCTGACTTCCCAGGCTTACCTATCCAGAGAGCAGCAGAGCTGGGTGGCCAGAGATCCTGACCTGAATCTTTTCTCCTCTCTGCCTCTCAGGATGGCCACTGAGCCCCAACCGTACAACTTTCACAAAAACCTGGAAAGGGACATTTGTCAGCCTGTTTGTCATAGGTCCACCCATGGAGACCCTGCTCGGCTCTTGGACCTTCCATTATACCCAGCATCCCCTGGGAACGCTTACTCCCTGGGCACCTGGTCAACACCTTGCCTGGCTTCTTCTTTGGGACAGGAGAAGGGAGGTAGCTTGGAAGACATGTCACCTGGCCAAGGATGGAGATGTCCCTTGAGACATTTTGACCCTCAGGAGGAGCTGGCCACCTAAATACTGTGGGTTACAAGGCTTAGATTTTTCTTTTCAACTGCACACACAAAATTATGTTGAGCCTGGATTCTAACTGTGAAAATGGCCATGTTGGAATCAAATGTTTGAACTTAATCTAATCTTTTTAAATTTTATTTAAAAAATTTTTTTTTAAGAGAGTGAGAACACAAGTGGGCGACAGGGGCAGAGGGAGAAAAAGAGAGAAAATCCCAAGCAGGCTCCCTGCTCTGAGTGGAGCCTGATGTGGGACTAGATCTCAGGACCACGAGATCATGACCTAAGCCAAAATCAAGAGTCAGAGGCCTAACCAACTGAGCCATCCAGATGCCCCCGAACTTAGTCTATCACATGCAACAAATTCTATCATGTCCAGAACAACATATTGTTAGTCAACACATGCTTCTTACCAGCTCTCAGGGCACTGGAGAAACAAAGGTAAGCAAGAAGGACATCAGACCCTGCTTGGGGGTGCCTGGAATCTCCCAATGGCTTTTCAGCCAGTACCACCATGGCCTCCTTGTAGCACAGAACCATGGCCATTATTCATAAATGGCGTGGTTTATTACTGAATAAAAATATAAAGTGCAATATTCTCCCTGCTGACCCTGCTGCTGTCACCAAGCCTCCTTTTCAAAAATAACCACCCCTGGTGTGATGAAATCTGTGCTCCCTTTGCACCAGGTGAGGCTTGCTGAATATGTGTTCTCCAGCCCCTTGCAGCAGGGCAGTCAGAGGGAGTGAGAGACAGAAAGCCCTGCAATTGTCAGGGGCCATTGCAGACTAAGGCCACATGCTGGGAACTCTGTGCTTTGAATGCTGACATGGACAGCAGGAACACATGGCCCCACCTTCCTCTTGTGTGGTACCCCAAAAGATGCGCTGGGCATAAGTGGGGGAAACTCCAGCCCTCCACTCCACCAAAGGGATGAAACATCATGGGCCAAGGGCCCAGGGCTCTTTTCCGTGGGTGGATTTCTGTAGAGAGCTGGTAGGTTTCTGCAAGAATGCAGGAGACTTGGATCCAGGGAGCAGGGGGCACGAAGCCCACCTATAAGGTGCTGTGCAAACCTGGGCCAGAGCCCAGGGAAGGGCACAGGCTTCTCTATCCATTATCTAACACCACAGAGCAGGCACTCACTATCTCCAGAGAACCAAAGCTCTGTGAGGTCAAGTGGCCCATCTACCGTCAGTGCCCTGGAGGCTTGCCCTTGATCCTGTCTCCTCTATGTGAGTCCATTAAGAAGGGTAAATCATCCTAATGTATGGATCAGAAAGGTGTTCGTGGGAACCAGATTTGTTGAAAGGGATTGCTAGTTCACTCCGGGGGTTCGTTGTCAAGCCAAAACGGTGGCATGAGCTGTGCTGTCCATGCTGGGGCTTGGCACTATCTGGTTTTCCTCCCACTGTTGTTAACCTAGGCTCTTCCAACCCCTGATGAGCCTCAGTGGCTCTTTCTTCATGAGCAGGGGGGAAGGGCTGCCCAGTCTGGCCCAGGGAAAGACTACCTTCAGGCACGTAGGAGGCTCAGGGCTGGATCATTGGTTTGAAGCAGTGGCCCTCTGGGCCTCTAGTGAGGTCCCAGGCTCATGGAAAAGGCAAGGAATCACAGTCACGCTGGGTAGTATCCACCAAGACACCGCTTCTCTGAAAGCTGGGCTTATCGTCAGGAGTTGAAAGAACTGGATTTATTGGAATGGCTGTGTTCATAGGGCACCCTTGTAGCATAACTACAAACTGTGGGGACATCTGTGTGTTCAGTTACATTATTTTTACATCACATCACATCAGAATATGTTTTAGTGTCTTACATGGATCTTGTCCTGACAATGTTGGATAGCTCCAGTTGAAACAGCATGTAAAATTGCCACCAAGGCAGTGAAATGCCAATAATAGTGACAAATTGATAAATAGGAGTTCACATTTCAAAGAGTGTTTAAGATGAATCTCTGCACAAGAAAACTTGAAATGCCCAGAAATATTACAGTGTATATAGGGAAGAAAGCTGTACAGGAGTTGTCAAAGTTGAGTCTAAAAAATATACATATTGGGGTGCCTGGGTGGCTCAGTCGGTTAAGCGTCTGACTTTGGCTTAGGTCATGATCTTGTGGTTGGTGAGTTCCAGCCCTGCTTGAGGCTCTCTGCTGACAGCTCAGAGCCTGGAGCCTGCTTTGGAATCTGTGTCTCTCTCCCTCTCTGCCCCTTCCCCATTCTCACTCTCTTTCTCTTTCAAAAATAAATAAACATTAAAAAAGATTTTAATGAAAATGTACATATTAATAACAACAGATTATGAAGATGAAGATTCTAAACTTTCAATAAGAAAAAAAACCACTTTTTTGAGGTGCTTGGGTGGCTCAGTCATTTAAACATCCGACTCTTGATCCCAGCTCAGGTCTTGATCTCAGGGTCATAAGTTCAAGCGCAGCGTTGGGCTCTGCACTGGGCGTGAAGCCTACTTAAAAAAAAACAAAACACCAAACTATTTTTGATGCTTAGACTATCTAGCAAACTGTGGCCTGCAGACTATCACCTGTTTTTTTTTTTTTATTGTGGTAAAACCCATAAGATAAAATTTACCATCATAACCATTTTTAACTGTACAGTCTGCTAGGGTTAACTATGTGCATATTGTTGTGCAACAAATTTTGAGAACTTTTACACATTGCAGAACTGAAACTCTATACCCATTGAACAAGAACCCTCCATTCCCACCTACCCCGAACCCCTGGTAACCACATGCTTTCTGTTTCTATGAGGCTGACTGCTTTAGATCCTTCCTCTAGGTGAAATCATGCAATAGTTGTCCTTTTGTGACTGGCTTCCTTCTCTGAGCACAATGTCCTCAAGTTTCATCCATGTTGCAGCATATGGCAGGATTTTCTTCCTTTTCAAGGCTGAGTAGTTTTCCATTGTATGTATAGACCTCATTTTCTTTAGCTATTCTTCCATCAGTGGGTGTTTAGGCTGCTTTTACCTCTTTGCTATCGTGAATAGCAATGAACATGAGAGTGCACATATCTCTTCAAGATCTTGTTTTTAAATCTTTTGGCTGTATATAAAATTGGGATTATTGGACCATATGGTAATTCTATTTTTAATTTTTTGAGGAAATGCTATTCTGTTTTCTGTAGCAGGTCCACCATTATATATTCCCACCAACAGTACATAAAGGTTCCAATTTCTCCACATCCTCACCAGCAATTGTTATGTTCTGTCTTTTTTTTTTTTTTTTTTGGTTATTTATTTATTTATTTATTTATTTATTTTGATGGTGGCCATTCTAATGAGCATGAGGTTCACAATCTCATTGTGGTTTTCATTTGTTTTTCTCTGATTAGTGATGTTGAGTATCTTTTCATAATCTTCTTGGCCATTTGTATGTCTTCTTTGGAGACATATTTATTCAAGTCCTTTGCCCATTTTTAAACTGGGTTATTTGGCTTTGTTGTTGTTGAGCTGTAGGATTTCCTTATATATTCTGGGTATTAAGCCTTTATCAGACATATGAGTTTGCAAATATTTTCTCCCATTAAATGAGTCATTTTTTAACTCTGGTGATTGTTTTTTTAGCTCTGCAGAAGTTTTTAAGCTTGCTCCAGTCACATTTGTTCACTTTGCTTTTGTTGTTGATGCTTTTGGTATCATATCCAAGAAATCATTACCAAATCCAATGTCACAAGGCTTCTCTGATATGTTTTATTCTAGTGTTTCTACAGTTAGAGGTCTTACATTTAGGTCTTTAATCCATTTTGAGTTGATTTTTGTATACGGTGTAAGGTAAAGACCAACTTCATTCCTTTGGATGTCCAGTTTTCTGAACAGAATTTGTTGAGGACACTATCCTTTCCCCATTTTGTAGTCTTGGTGTCCTTTTAAAATATTATTTGACCATATGTGTAAGGATTTAGCTATGGGCTGTTTATTCTCTTCCATTGATCTATATGTCTGTTTTTATGCCAGTACCATTCTGTTTTGATTACTACTGCTTTGTAATATATTTTGAAACTTGGAAGAGTGAGGACTCTATTCCTTTTTTCTCAAGATTTTTGGAGTATTTTGAGATTCCATGTGAATTTCAGAGTGTTTTTTTTCTATTTCTGAAAAAAAATATCATTAGGATTTTTGATCAGTAGCTTTTTGGTTAGCAGTTTTTTTCTTCCAACACTTTGAATATGTCATCTATCTCCTTTCTGGCTTGTAATATTTATGCTAAGAAATCTGCTGATAATTTTTTGGGAGCTCCCTTGTTTGTGATGAGTCTCTTTTCTATTGACTCTTTCTTTGGATTTGACTTTTGACAGTTTGATTATAATGTGTCATGGTGTATACTTCTCTGGATTTATCTTGGTTGGAGTCTTAAAATTCTTGAATTTGGACGTTAATTCCGTTCCTCAGTGTTCAGCCATTATTTTTTCAAATAAGCTTGCTGACGCTTTCTCTTCCTCTTCTCCTTTTAGAACTTCCATAATATGAATATTGGGCCACTTGATGGTGTCCCATGTGTCCCTTAGGTTTTGCTCACTTTTTTCATTCTTTTTTTTCTTTTTGTTCCTCTGACTTGATCATTTCAAATGACTTGTCTTCAAGTTTGCTGACTCTTCCTTCTGTTTGATCAAGTCTGCTGTTGATGTCCACTAGTGCTAGAATTTCTGTTGGTTCCTTTTTTTTTTAATGTTTATTTTTGAGAGGGAGAGAGCCAGAGCACAAGCGGGAGAGAGGCAGAGAGAGTGGAGTGGGAGGCAGGCTCCAGGCTCTGAACTGTCAGCACAGAGCCTGGTGGGGCTCGAACTCATAAACCGTGATCATAACCTGAGCTGAAGCTGGATGCTTAACCCAGCTACAACTGAGCCACCCAGGTGCCCCTGTCAGGCAAGACAGAAACTGAGCCACCAACTATGACTGAGCCACCCAGGTGCCCCTGTTGGTTCCTTTTAATAACTTCTCTTTGTTGATATTCTCATTTCATTCATGCATTATTTTCCTGATTTTTTTTTAGTTGCCTATCTGTATTATCTTGCATTGTATTGAGGTTTTAAAAAGATAATTACTTTGATTTTGTTAGATAATCCATGGATCTCTGTTTCTTTAGGGTTGGTTTCTGGAGATTTGTTTTCCCCTTTGATTAGATCATGCTTCCCAGTTTCTTCATGTGCCTTAGCATATTTTGTTGTGTTTTGTGCAGTTGAAAGAACAGTCACCTCTCCTAGTCTTTATGGACTGGCTTTGTAGAGGGGAAGATCTTTGCTAATCAGCCTGGCTAGACATTTTGAGAACCTCTTAAACATTTTGTGGGGATGTGCCTTCTCTAGGTTTTTGTGTGTAATTTTTTGGTTTACTGGTTTCTTTTTCAGAAGCTTGTTGTCTTTTGCTCCCTCTGGTGTCTGGCTATAGTACTGCAGGTTCTCTGGAGTTGCACCAAGTTGCTCATCTTTGTTTTGTTCTCTGTGACCCCCAGACATCTAAAATATGCTGGTTCCATCAGTGTTCTGAGTCAGGCAAGACAGAAACTAGTTCCTTGGAAAGCCTCCTCCCTTCCTCCTGCCATAACTGAAATGTTGTTTCACTTTTCTCTTTCCCTTCCAAGGGAGAAGCCACATGCTAAGCATTTTTTCCTGATCACAACAAGCTGTGTCTGTATCCATCTGTGGTAGGAGAGGTACTCTAGCACTGCCACAGCCACTGAGTTCTTTTTTGTTCTCAGGAGCCCCCAGGCACCCAAGGTATCTCACTTCTCCATGTCAGGTGAAACATAAACCCTCTGAAAAGCCAGAATATTGGATATATGTCCCATTCTTCTCTTTCCCTCTCAGGGAAGAACCTTCAAGTTGGGAACTTTCTCTTGATAGTGAGCTGTGTTGGTTTGGGGGAGGAGTTGATGTGGTTTAAGTGAAGTGGCTTTTCTTGCCTGTTTCAGTGCAACTGTTCTTAACTTTCAGCTTGCCTAGAGTGCTAGGCACATGACTTCCTAGCTGGTTTCTAGAGTTCTAATAAAGACTTCTTAGGCTATATATTGTTACTAAGTCATTGTGTCTGTAGGAGAACCAAGTCTAGGGTTTCTTATTTCACCATCTTGCTAATGTCACTTTCCAGGTTGGTGCTCATTTTTGTAAAGAAAGTCTTATTAAAATCCAACCATGCTCATTGGTTTACATATCATCTAGAGTTGCTTTCATGATACAATGGCAGAGTTGAGTAGTTGTGACAAAGATCCTTCCACCCATAAAGTCTGATACATTTACTGTTTGGTTCTTTCAGTAAAAGTTGCTGACGTCAGTGCCAGATAAAAGATTGAATTGTCGGAGTGCCTGGGTTCCTCAGTCAGTTAAGCATCCAACTCCTGATTTGGGCTCAGGTCGTGATCTCATAGTTTGTGAGAATGAGCCCCATGATGGCTGTGTGCTGACAGGGTGAAGCATGCTTGGGATTCTGTCTCTCCTTTTCTCTGTCCCTCCCCCACTTGTGTACACACACTCTCTCTCAAAATAAATAAACATTAAAAAAAAGATTGAATTGCCTTTTTACACATTTTGTGTAAACTATGACAAAAAAACCTGCTGCATAAAAGAATGATCAAAGAGTCCAACCAAAAAGGTAAGAAAACAAGTATATGTAATTATGTCAGGCAGTTAATTAATAAAAACCTCTATGTTATATTTCTGGATTTATGATGTTTATGGTATTTCTCAGCACTTTAAAGTTTGTAATTTGTTGTGATTTATTTTCTCATTCTAAATATTCACTTTTTACCTAATTTTGTATTTACATTTAATTCTTTTTTTCTAATTTTTTAATGTTTATTTATTTTTGAGAGAGAAAGAGAAACAGAGTACGAGTGGGGGGAGGGGCAGAGAGAGAGGGAGACACAGAATCTGAAGCAGGCTTCAGGCTCCGAGCTGTCAGCACAGAGCCCTACGCAGGGCTCAAACTCACACACCACGAGATCATGACCTAAACCAAACTTGGACGCTTCACCGACTGAGCCACCTAGGTGCCCCTACATTTAATTCTTAAAAGGATCTTACAATTGTATAAACTTCAGACCTTACAAAACCTGGAACCACCCTAGCTAAATGATCATTAAGACCTAAGATGGTGCAGTTATATTCTAGAGAATAATTCCTACATTGTGTACAGGAAAATTGTGTACTTCAACTGAATTTACTTGCAAGGACTTCAGAATTTTACTACTGCATGAATGATGCACCTGAGAGAATGAAAGTCAGTGAAGCCTTAATGGAGCTGATCAGGTGACAGCATGAATGTCAACAAAATCATGATGGAGTGTGGGTGCTCAGGCCAAAGCAACGGATTGCCTGGAAGTATTACAACTTCCCTAGTCTTTGGAGAGCCTCTTCCCCTTTGGTAATTACAAAATAAGCAGCCCACACCACTGTCTCTCATCCCCACTGTTATGGACACTGCAAAGGATGGGGCATCCTCCCTCCCCACATGTGTCTGACAGTCACCAAATCCCACTTTGGAGCTCCCAAAGTGGGAACAGTGTGGGGGCTACCAGAGGCCTCCAACTTGGTCCCTGCCTGTGTTCTTCTACAAACAAAGAGAAGGACACTCTCAGCCAGATGCCTTTGGCTGTAAGCCTCAGAACATCTGGTTATGGGTGGTGTTGGTGAAGGGACACCCCTCCATGAGAAACTTGAGGGAGCAGCTGCAGGTGATTGCCAGGGCTCAGCCATGCAATCTGCCATCTGAGAGCAGGTCTCTCCCATCATCTGCTAGGCCCCCTCAGCACATTCCAAATTCTCCTCTGGGGATCCTGGGGGCTGTACCCTCAACATGTCACACTCCACAGGACCCTCATGGGAAGGAAATGGTATACTTTTCTCATTACTAAGGGAAACACTTCCCTGAAATGCTACTTTTCTGGGTCTTGGGGTAAAGTGTCTACCCTGAACCAATCACAGGAAAGCACAACTGAGCCCCTTTTGAGTCCTCCTTGGGAGCCCTGCTCTCCCAATGGATCTGGTGCCAGAAAGGCAATCATGTGGGGACAGGCAACCCTCAGTGTTATAAGAATTTTGCAGGCTCCACATGGAAGCTATTTCCATGGGGGTGACTAAGCCTCCATAAAAGGCTTGGTGAAGCCAGTATAACCCTGAAGAATCTTGAAAATACTTCAGATTAGTCAGTAGGACATTGTGGCCACCAACTGAGCTCTGAGTGGGGTTTCGGAGGGTGAACACTGCTGGCCATCCAGGGCTCTCTGGGTATGCTCAGAATGTAGCTCCAGCAGTATTTATGAACCAGCAGAGGTGAGGGAGCTTCTGGAAGCAGATAAACATAGATACTACCATAAAACCACTGACCAGAAAGGGCCTGCCAGAGAGTGAGGCTTTTTAGGTCTTGTTGCTTCCACTGTCACCTGCCTTAGAGACAGGTGAATATCAAGGAAGGTGAGCCACTGATGCCTGAGAACATCACCATTGGAAGAGGTGGGCTTGACCTCAAAGCCAAAGGCATGTTTCTCTAAACAGCACACAGGATTACAGAATTTGGTGCTCAAAGGAACAGTTGGTATTAATCAATCCGGGGCTTGTCAAACTTTTTTGATGATAAATACATTTCACACTGTAAAAGAGGACATTTACACACATCAAGCTAAACAATGGTTACAAACAATACTTACCTTTTTATTCTGTTTTCTACAGCAGCTGCACCACTTTGCACTCCCCCCAACACTGTATAAACGTCCCAGTTTCTGCACATTCTTGCTAACACTTGTTATATTCTGTTTTGTTGATAGTAACCATCTCAAGGGGTGTGAGGTGGCATCTCAATTGGCTTTCATTTGCATTTCCCTAAGGTTTAGTGATACTGAGCACCTTTCACATGCTTATGGGCCATTTGTTAATCTGCTTTGAAGAAATGTGTATTCAAGTCTTCTGCCCATTTTTTAATCAGGTTGTTTGGTTTTTTGTTGTTGAATTATAGGAGCTCTTTATGTATTCTGGATATTACCCCTTTATCAGATATGTGATTTGCAAATATTTTTTTCCATTCTGTGGGTGACTTTTTCACTCTGTTGATTGTGTCTTTTGATGCATGAAAAAATTTAAGTTTGACATAGTTCAATTTATCTACTTTTTCATTTGTTTCCTATGCTTTTGGTGTCACATTTTGGTTTTTTAAGCCCTACTAAAATGATTTTGAAACTCATGAAAGAGAGATGTAATGTACTACACAACTATAGCAAACACTGCTAAATGATGTATATAAAATTTGTGAAGACAGTAGACCCTAAGAGTTCTTATCACAAGAAAAACATTTCTAAA
Organism: Puma concolor; assembly: GCF_028749965.1. NCBI lineage: Eukaryota > Metazoa > Chordata > Mammalia > Carnivora > Felidae > Puma > Puma concolor. Next base: position 127,810,793 of record NC_141672.1, on the reverse strand, counting down.
ATTTTTTTTGTATTGATATGAGATGGATGATAACTAAATTTACAGTGGTAATAATTTAATGATATGTGTAAGTCAAGTCATTAATGCACATACCTTAAATTTATATTGTATGTCAACACTACTGGAAAAAAAAACCCTCACAAATGGAACTGTTACCATCCTTATTCATACATGCAGAGGTATAATAGAATAATAGAATTAGAATATCTCACATTGTAATCCCCAATGAAATAATGGATGAAGGCCATGACTATCACAGACTACAATCATTGAATGAAATCTGATGGGTCATGTTGAAAACACATGTTGAATCCCCTAGTTAATCTTAACATCACTAAGAGAGATATAGCCAGACATTGTGTATCTGCTGGTGGAAATGCATCACATCACCTATGACACATTACATTTGAGTCTGATGGATTCTCTTGATCTAACTACCTGGATCTAACAGGAAGTACAGGGGACAGAAGAACATGTTAAATGGCACCAGGGGAAGCAAACCACATAATCCAGAATATGTGAAATTCTTCAGAAAAAGGAAAATCAAACCAAGTTCTTCAATAAAGTATGGTAACATTAAAAAGAGAGAGAGAGAGAGAGAGAGAACAGAGAATCTACAGATTTAAACAGACCTAAACTTTTCTAAATGCAGAGCATGGGCTTATTTGGATCTGGATTCAAACAAACCAACTGTAAACAAGTAACAACAACAAAAACAGAAATAATTATTTGACAATTGGAGAACTTGAGAAATTGAGTGGATGTTGTCAATATTAAAACAGGTAGTTGATTTTGTAGGGTGTGACAATGGGATTGTGTCTATGTTAAAAAGGGGGGTTTCTGTTTTAGGAATATATTCCTGTTGTATAATGGTCCCCAGTGAATTACTCCTCTCGTTTCTATGTCCTTGTACATTTCTACCCCCTCTCCCACTTTGATTGCAGGCTTGGCTACATGACTTGTTTTGGAAAATAGGACATTAGCAAACATGACACAAGCAGAGGCTTGAAAAGTACTTGCACATTGGGGCTTGCTCTCTCTTGCCATTGGAAACTCTCGGAATGCTGCCACCACGGGGGCAAGCCCAAGCTAGTTTGCTGGAGAGGCCATGTAGACAACTGAGGAACCTTGGCCAACTGCCAGACATGTGAGTGAGCGCATCAAAGGCTGTCCAAGCCCAACCAAGTCACAAGCTAACTTCATCTGCACAAGAGACCCAAACAAATCCAACAGAAGAACCATTTGGCTGGTCCCAGCCCAAATCGACAACCCACAGAATCATAATCTGATAGATTCTTGCTGCTTCAGCAACTAGACAACAGCAATAGATAAGCAATGTAATTCTTAAATATTTACAGATGAAATCACTGATGTTTAGGGACTAGCTTCAAAATAAGCTGAGAGTGGAGTGGGTGGAGGTGATCATTGTTGAAGCTGGAGAGGAGTATATGAAGGCTTATTTTCCTATTTTCTCTACATTTATGTCTGGAGTCAATGTTTTTCATAATAAAAAATGAAAGGAAAAAGAAGAAAGGGAAGGAAAAGGAAAAGAAAGACAGAGAAGGGGAAGAAGGAAGAAAGGAAGGAAGAAAGGAGGGAAGGAAGGAGGGAAGGAAGGAAAATTATTCTTCTCCCTATTAACATATAAAGCAACTGAGACTCAGAGACGGACAGTGAGTTCTGCAATGTAACATAGCCAAGTCATAGCCAAATTCACTACTAAACATTCTCCTGTCTCCTGGGTTAGGCCCTTTTGATCCCCCTACATGGTCAGAGGCAGGAAAAGTTCCATATGAGAACCAGTAGAATTAGGAATATTTTCTTCTCTTATTTGAGAAAAGCCTTGCAGCAGGTCTAAGGCATTAGTTAAGGTGATAGCTTTAATGACAAATTATCTTCATCTATGGGGTGTATTGTTTATCTAATGTTTGGGGAAGAAATATTTGTTCTGCCATGTATGTGTGTTAGGTTACATAACAGGCCGGCAATACCTGCCTCCACGCCCCATGGAGCTGTTTGGCACCAAAAGCTTGTTCTGTTTTCAAACGCCTGGAGTAACCATGGCGAGGACAACCAGCGCTGTGTCACATCGTCAGGACAGCAATATTGAAAAGTTTTCGAGTCCAAGTATATTAACGTTGCATCTTTCCCACACATACAAAATGAGCAATTCTTTCATTAATCATCACATGGGAAAATTAAGCACTGCAATTATTTGTCTATTGCCCCAGGATATGCTGGGGCATCTTTTAATCAGATGTTGCTACATAAACCCACAGACAGCGCCCAGCCATAAACAGACATTAAAGAAAAATTTCTTCATGAAAAAGGCCCTTCCAGGTCTTATTATCCAATGTCGGTTTCTCTGAGAACTTCTGAACCTCAGCTGGAGTGTACAGGGAGGAAGGAAGATTCTAAAAGGCGATAACATGGCCTGGGACCAAAGAGTCAAATAAAAACCAAGTGAAACTAAGTTGAAATCTTTCTCATAACCAAACGAGCAGGGCCTCTGTCCACCCTGCTTTCCTTGATACCTTGAGTGTACTGAGAGAGGCACAGGGTTTTGTGTTTGAGAAGTTGTCTGAAGTCCTTGAGACTTAGAGCCAGCTGGTAGACCTTTGTGTGGCCTGCATTGTCACTGAGGGTAAGAATTGGCAGGAACTGGCAGCCCTTTGTTTATTGGCAAACAGGATGTCAGAATGCACCCCGGCAGGTGCACAATATATGGGAAGTATCCTGGAGGGCAATGGAAGGGGGCCCAGTTCTCCCTTCTCTTAGGGGCCTCTAGAACTCCCTACTCAACTCCGTAAAGGTCATACTCAGAAGTCAAATTGATTTTTCCTATTTAATTGCCATTCATTTAATATGTAAAAGTTTTCAAAACAAGGGGTCTGCAGGTGGGATAGTGAGGAGAGTGGGAGTCCTGTGCTCAACGGGTTTAAGATTCTTTTCACTCTGGGGGACACCCAGCTGGGTCAGTCGGTTAAGCATCTGAGTCTTGATCTCAGCTCAGGTCTTGATCTCAGGGTTGTGAGCTCAAGCCCTGTGTTAGGTTCTGTGCTGGGCATGAAGCCTACTTAAAAAAAAAAAAAAAAAAAAAAAAAAGGTTCTTTTTACTCTGGAGCACCAATGCTTGATTGACCTGCGTGCTGATGGGCTGACGGCCTGCCTGGAGTGGCCTGGTGGGACCCTCTTGTTCCTACCTGCTCTGGAGAGAGCTATGACAGAGGAAGGATGGCCCCCTTGTCTGTAACTCTGGCTGACCTGAAACCTGGATGCCCGAGAGCAGTGCCCAGAGCTTCTTCCTCCCCAGGTGCTGAAAACTGTTGCTTTTAAACCAATGACCTCCCCTAGCTCTCCCTTCTTGCCCATGACCTGCCACCATGTCCTCCCACTGTGAGAGGCTTCCAAGCCACTAACTGTCCTTTTCAGTGTGGAGGGTTCATGAGCTAATGGCAGTCCTTCTACAAGCCTGGGGTGAGAAGCAAACTCTGGCTGGTCAGTTGAGCCCCACGGATCTGGATTCAGCCTAATGGAGGGGGTGGCCCCAGACCTCACTGTGCTGGTGTGCTGCTGCTGGACACACACTCAGCCGTGCATGAGCAATGATGTAGTTAATGCAGCTTCCCACTGTAAAATCTCAAACCTGGTGGCTGCTGGTGCTACAGTCTCTGAGCCACCTCCAAGCCCCCTGTTTCCCAGATGAGAAGCTCCCCTTAGCCCCAGCGTTCACAGAGGCCGGCCTCCCAAGGGCAGCAGACAGGCCAGGGCCCAACATGGGCACTGAAGGATGCACACTGTGCAGTGGGAACCAAGTGTTTCAGTGAGCAACTCCGAAAGCTTCTGGGATAAGGTGAAACACCTGGTTAGGTGACCAAGGGGTAGCCAGCACCAGCAGGAGCTCCAAAGCAAGAGAGTTCACAGTGTTAGGGGACAGCAGACTGTGATGCCCACCTGTGTCGCTAGTGGAGTGCATAGGACAAGGCCTGGCAGTGCAAGAATGCAAGCAGGGCCCCCTGACATTATCTGCCCATGTGTGGGAGACTGCTGTGGGGAGACCTAAGGGCTGACATCTGGAAGGCCCTGTCATCTCCATGCTCCCTTGCCAGTGACCTGTGCGCAGCCCACAGAAGCGGCCATGCAGGGACTGCTAGGGTGCAAGGTGGGCAGCAGGGTAGCCCTCTGCAAGGCCACTGGCAGGCAGACTGCCACAGAAGCAGAGAGGCGTCCGGGCATCAGTCCCTCAAGGCTCCCCCCGAGCTGAGCCAGGGATCCCACACCAAGGCAGCTGGTCTTGGCAGGGGTCTGGGGTCAGGACGGGCCAGGTGTCAAAGAAATGTCAAGCCAGAAGGCAGACTCAAAGGCGGGGACTCCAGGATGCGGAGGCAGGCGGCTGACACTAGGGGGCAGGGAGGGGTGGCGGGGACGAAGTCCCGGAGCAGGGAGCTGCCCAATCTGAAGAAGTGCGGACTTGGAGGGCGCCGAGCGCTCGGCCTCCGAGGCAAGGCGGTCCCCGCTCCGCCGCCCCCCCCCCCCCCCCGCACCGGCCGGCTGCGGAACCCCTTCGCGGAGACTCGGGGCAGGAAGAGACGCACGCCTGCACCCCGTGGTGCCCCACCCCTCCAGCCAGGCAGGCGGGATGACCTGGCCCCCAGGTCCCCGGCGTGGCCCGCGCAGGGCGCCTCCCGCCGCAGGAGCGCAGGCCCCTTTCCCGGCACGACAGCAGCTAGCCGGCGGGGCGGCGGCCCGCTTACCCGCCCGCCCGCCCTTTCCCGGACCCAGGAGGCCGCCGCGGGGCAGGTGCGCGCCGCAGCCCCACCCCGCTCTGCCCCCGGCCGCGGACCGGGCTTCCGGGGCAGGGGAGCGGGGCGCCCAGGGAAGGGAGGGGAACAAGGCAGAGCGAGAGAGGAGAGAGGGAAAGTGCGGAGCTCGGGTTGGGGGAGAGGAAAGGAAGAAAGGGGAGGGGGGAGGCAAGAAGAGCAAGCAAGGAGGGGGAAGGGGAAGAAGAGGGAGCCGGAGGGGCAAGAGGACGTGGGGGGGGTGGGGGGTGGAAAGGAGGATCGCGTCCCTGCGTGTTTCCTGGGCCCAGCCTAGCCCCGGAGGAAATGTTGAAATGTGAAGCGTGCATCTGCCTCCCAGGCCTAAGGGGTCTGGGGCGTAGGCTCCACCAGCCCTCCCCACCCCGGTTTCCTGTGTCCCTGTGCCTAACTTCCATCCCTTGTCTTCTTTTCACATTCCCACGGTGCCTGCGCGGCTCCTGGGCTTCAGTTCACACCGAGCCCGGTTAATGGACCCTGGCCCTTGCCCAAGGCCGTGCATTTTTGGATGAGACCACTGTTCGCTGAATGATTCTATCTACTTGGGGGACTTCTGGCCTCCAACTTCAAGCAGAGGGAAAGAAGGAGAGTGGGGAATACTAGCTGTGGTGGTCTGCGCTGGGAGGCACCCCTAGACCATGCCTCGGCCTACTCCTGGGTGCCCCTTGCTGGGTGCTTCCCCCCCAGGAGAGTCCTCCTGTCCCAGGGCCACCTCTGCCTTCTTAGTTCTCCTTGACCATCTGTATACGTGCTACCTATAACTTACCTACTGACGTGTGTTAATACTTGTTAGAGAAAAGGAAAAGAATCCATGAATGGACCCAACACAGGAGAACATCTGTGTTGACCCCCGTCCTCCCTACATACCCCCCTACTTCTAAGTAACCACTGGTAGTGGTTGAACACACACACCAACATGCATGGGGGCATAGTAATTTGCTCTTTACAGATTCGAGGTCAGGATATCATAAGAAAAGCTAATGGATGATGAATGTTTACCAAATACCAAACACTGGGCTCAGTACTTTACATATATGAACTCAATTTCGTCCTCCTGAAACTCTGTGAGGTTTATTGCTATCATCTCCACTTTTCAGGTGAGGAGTCTGAGGCACAGAGGTTAAGTCGCTTGCCCAGAATCACACAGCTGCTAATGACAGTCAGGGTTTAAGCCTACCTCCAGCACCTGCATGTTAACAACTAGGCTTTCCTACTTTTCTATGCATACAGTTTCACCAGTTGCTTTTCCACTAAGACTATGTTCTTTTCTGCAACAAATGGAAGATTCCTAGCAGAGGAACTGCTGGCTCTGTGCATTTGAGATTTTGATAGAAACTAGCAAAATGTTCTGAAATGCAGGCTGCCGTATACCCAGCCTGCAGGTCCAAGGTCCACACTTAACCTCCCCAACCCCAGCACACAAACAAGCACACTTGGTCCCCCTCAGGCCAGTGGGCAGGGAAGAGGGATGCCCCCAGATCAGGGGGACAGGTTCACACAGGCCCTGGAAGTGGGTGTGGTGACACTTGGGCAGAGCATTCCAGGGTGGGTATCCAGAGCCAGGTCTAGAAGAGGGTATGCCGTGATGGTGCTGGTGGCATTGCCTGGCTGTGGCCTGGTCCAGTTGTGGCATCAGTGTCCTATGGACCAGTGTCCCATGGTGGCTGTAGTGTCTGAATAAGCCTGCCTCTATTACCACTAGTCTGCAGAGGCCTCTTGACCCCTGCCATTTTCCCAGCCTGTTCCTCTAGCATCCTTAAGATTCTAGGAGTGCTCTTCAAAATAAAATCCATTTTTATTTAGGGGCACCTGGGTGGCTCAGTTGGTTAAGTGACTGACTTTGGCTCAGGTCATGATCTCTCAGTTCATGAATTCAAGCTCCACATTGGGCTTTGCACTAACAGTGCAGATCATACTTCATGTTCCCTGCTCCCTCTTTCTCAGCCCCCCTTTGCTTTCTCTCAAAAATAAGTAAATAAACATTTTTTTAAAAAAGGAAAAAGAATCTTTAAAAATCCATTTTTATTTAAAGTGGCTGTTGCTGTACAGTGAGAACCCTCCTGACTGATACATACAACTGGTTATTGGTAAACTTAAACATTTTTGCCAATCTGATAGGAAAAAGAAAATAAGGAAAAGTGTTTCATGGGCTTGATTGATATTTCATTAAAATTTTTTTTTTTTTTAAATTTTAGAGACAGAGAAAGAGAAGTAGCGAGCATGAGTATAGGAACTGCAAGGATAGAAGGAGTGAGAGAGAGAATCTTCAGCAGGCTCCACACCCAATGTGGAGCCCAACATAGGGCTTGATCCCATGACCCTGGTTCATGACCTGAGCTGAAATCAAGAGTCAGATGCTTAACTGAATGAGCCCCCAAGCAAGCGCCCTGTATTTCCTTATTATAGGGAGGTAGTAGTGGAAACTGCTCACTTCAAGTAAAATCCATTCTCTCCTGGATGTAGCTGGGCCAGGTGCTGAGCTGGACTACATTTCCCAGGCTGCCTTGCAGTTAGGTATGTCCTTATGATGTAATTCCCATCAATAGACCTGGGATAGAAGGTCTTCTGCATCTGCTGAGCTCTGCAAAGAGTGGATGTGTCCTCTTCAAGCTGCCTAGAATCTGGCTGTGCAACAGCTCAGCTATGACAGAGCAGTGCCCAACGGGAGGGTGACAACTTGAGGAAAGGAGCCTGGGGCCCTGGGGGACCCTGAGGATCAGAGCTGCTATTCAGCTCAGAACTGTAATCTGAGAAAGAAACTGAGATGTCAGTTTTTTTATGTCAACTTAGCTGGGCCACTGAAGCCCGGATATTTGGTTAAACATTATTCTAGATGTTGTGGGTGAAGGCATTTTGTAAGATTGATTAACATTTAAGTTAGTAGTCTTTGAGTAAAGCAGATTATCCAAGATAATGTGAGTGGGCCATATCTTTTCAACTGAAGGCCTCCAGGGAAAAAAAGGCAAGACATCTTCTGAGCAGAAGGAGCTCTGCCAGTGGACTGCCTTCAGACTCAAATGGCAACATCCACCCTTCCCTGGGATCTCTGGCAGCCTTCCCTGAGGATTGGATTGCCAACCTCTACAATCACATGAGTCAGTTCTTTAAAATCTCTCCCTGAAAACACACACACACACACACACACACACACACACACACCCCTATACCTTCAGGTTCTTTGACTTCTTAATATGACTTCACAAGAATTTTAGCCTTTAGACTGTTATTCATGTTGCAAATATTTTTTTAACAAAAAAAGCCTTTTTAAAAATTTAATTTAATTTTTTTTTATTTGAGAGAGAGAGCATGCACATGCAAGCAGGGGAGGGGCAGAGGGAGAGGGAGTGAGAGAATCTCAAGCAGCCAGTGTAGAGCCAGTCTCAGGGTTCCATCTCACAACTGTGAGATCATGACCTGAACCGAAATCAAGAGTCAAGCACTTGACCTGTTGGAGAAGTAAATAAAGTACGCCAAAGAAGGCCTACAGGGCTAAAACAGACTCTGGTCCGGGTTCTTCTTCCTTTGCTGCACGTGCGAAAATCCCCACAGATAGGGAAGCTGATGGCTGTAAATTACTTGCATCCGGGGCTCAGACCTTTGGAGAAACAGTCTCCTCTGAGCCTGCCGGTGTTAAATAAATCTCCAATCCACCAAGATCTCCGAGCGCCGCTTGGTTTTTCCGCCAGCGTTCCAGCCTGGTTCCATAACATACTTGGTTCCCTGACCGGGAAACCCAACCTCGGTGGCCCATTGTTGCCACCGGTTTGGGAGAACAGTGAGGCAGTGATGGAGTGAGGGATTGCAAGGGAGAAAGAAGGCACGCCCTGCCTGAATTTTGGCAGTCTCCTCGGTTGTCTCGGGCTGGCCCTGCTCTGTTGTTCCTGTCGGACTCAGACCTGGTAGGTGAGGACCTGGACCCGACATTGGAACTAGTAAGGCCGGGGCCCCAAAGAAATCAGGCCCACCCAAAAGGGGGACCTGATCAATCCCCAGAGGCCTTAATAGGTCTCACAGGTAGAGAATTTTGCGGGAGGGAATGTAATAGACCCTGGAGTTTGTGTGTGTGTGTGTGTGTGTGTGTGTGAGAGAGAGAGAGAGAATGTGCGGCTCGGCCAGGCTTGCCAGTTGAATTCAAGTTTGTGGCTCCATGGACTGACACCCTGAAGGTTCCCAAAAGTCTATGGAGTCTGAATGGGCTCTCCTGTGTCGTGGTGAGTGTATAAGGTCTAGGGCAGTATTGGATCAGGCTCCGATTGCAAGTCACAAAGCTGAGTCTGTTACGGCCAAACCTTACCTAAAGTTTCCCTTGGGAACGTGACCAGAGGAGTATCTGATTGGTCCTCTCATCCGAGGGGATACCCTTCTTTTGTATTTCTTTGCGACACCGAACACAAGAAAGAAATTAATAAAGGGATCAAAACAGAGTAAGCCTATGATTTTAGAGGTCATGCTTAAAAATTTTAAAAAGGGATTTTCAGGCGATTATAGGGTGAACATGATACCCAGGAAGTTAAGGACCTTTTGTGAACTAGAATGGCCCATATTCAATGTAGGATGGCTTCCAGAAGGGACATTAGATGCTCAAATAGTGCGGTGGGTTTGGCTGATAGTCATTGGGAACCCAGGCCACCCTGATCAATTTCCATACCTCGACTCCTGGCTTGAAATTGCCCCAAATCCCCTGCCTTGTGTGCGATTCATCGCTAGCAAGCAGATCCAGGCAAAGGTTTTAGCCACTTTACCAGGGAGCCAAAGAAGCGACCCACCGCTCCCCTAATATTTAAAGGAGATGGGGAGGAAGATATTGTATTTCCACGTCCTTATGACTCGCCAAGCTCCCTCCCCTCTCCCCCTGAGCTTGAAACTCTCCCCCCATCTGTCTCTTTGCCATAGCCTCAGTCGCTGGGACAACGCTGCCTGCCGCCACAGTAGGGGGCGCTGCCCATCTCCCTGCCCCTCTTGGACCTGGAGAACCCTCCCCCATGGGGGCCAGCAGCCAGACTGTGCCCCAGACCCAAATCTAATGCTCTCCAAATCCCTGTAAGGGAGACAAGAGAGCCTGAAAGACAGAATGAGGACGGAACAGTCCAGCCCAACCTTTCTCTACAACTGACCTTCTCAATTGGAAACACAACACTCCACATACTCTGAAAAGCCACAAGCAATGGTCGACTTGATGGAGTCCCTCTTCCAGACCCACCGACTGACTCTGTTTAATACGGAAGAAAGAAGAAGAAGAATGAGAGTAACACAACAGTACCTAGAAGATCACTCACCTCCAGGGATTAATGACCCTGCTATCTAGGCTCAAGCTGCCCCACCTGAAGAATGCCCAACATGGGATTTCACCACAGAAGAAAGACAGGCCCACATCTGATGATACCAGGAAACTCTCCTCCGGGGAGTCCGAGCTGGAGCCAAAAAGCCTATGAACATGACTAAAATATCATCAGTCACACAGCACCCTGGGGAGTCTCCCAGAGACTACTATGAAAGATTATGTGAAGCATACTGTGTATATACCCCGTTTGACCCTGAAGCACCAGAAAGTCGACAGATGGTAAATACCTCTTTTGTGGCACAGGCTGCCCCAGATATCAGAAGAAAACTCCAGAAGTTGGAGGCTTTGCCTGGATGAATATCACTCAGCTGATAGAGGTTGCCAATAAAGTTTTCATGAACAGAGAAGTCGCAACTGAAAGAGAAGGGGAGAGAAGACTAAAAAAAGAAGGCCACCCTTCTCTCAGCAGCACTAAAAGAAACAGACACTGCGAAGACAGGATGACCCCAACCACCAGAAGGGGGGAAGTCCAGAGCCTCCTTAGCAAGGTATCAATGTGCCTACTGCAGAGAAGGGACACTGGAAGAATGAATGTCCAAATCTGAAGGGGCCCTCAAAACCCAGCCGATATGGGGAGGAACCTCAAGGCGAGAATCTCATTGGTCTGGCTGGGGTAGAATCGGACTGAGGAGGACCAGGCTCTTTCTCTCTTGGCCCCCATGAGTCCACAGTCGAAATGAAGGTAGGGGGCCAAACAATAACTTTCATGGTTGACACTGTGGCTGAATACTCTGCTGTTAATTCCCCGGTGGCACCCTTAAGCCAAAAGACAGCAACCATACTTGGGGTTACTGGGACACGGGCGATGCAACAGCCCTTCTGTCAAGCTCGACAATGTGAACTTGGGGGGTCACAAGGTCCGGCATGAGTTCCTCTACTTACCTGACTGCCTGATTCCTCTCCTGGGCCAGGATCTGCTCTCCAAACTTGGGGCCCAGAAAACTTTTGAACCCACTGGACACATTAGCCTCCAATTAAACCCAAGACAGAAAGAAACCCTGGTCTTGGCGATTACCCTGCCAAGAGAAGAAGAATGGAGACTATTCTGCACCCAGGCCTTACCTGTAGCCCCTCAGAATTCAGGCTTACATTCCCCTCCGTATGGGCTGAAGATAACCCACCTGGACTAGCTTGGAGTCAGGCACCCATCATTGTTAACCTGATCCCTGGAGCCCAACCTCAGAGACAAAGGCAGTACTCCCTTCCACTCGAGGCTAGAATGGGTATACAAGACCACCTGACCAAGCTTAGAGAAGCAGGTATTCTAATTGAGTGCCAATCGGCTTGGAATACCCTGCTCTTGCCAGTCAAGAAGCCAGGAGGAGGATACCAACCAGTACAGGATTTGAGGGCCATTAACAAAGTGACTTTTTCCTTAAACCCAGTGGTTCTGAACCCATATACTCTCCTCAGCCAAATTCTGGGGTCAGCCAGATGGTGTACATGCCTCAACCTAAAGGATGCTTTCTTCTGCCTCTGCCTGGCTCCTCAAAGTCAACCTCTGTTTGCCTTTGAATGGACTGAGCCTGTTACAGGGCGCCAGATGCAGCTGACCTGGACAACACTTCCCCAAGGTTTCAAGAACTCACCCACTCTTTTTGGGGAAGCACTTGCTGCAGACCTCACCGACTTTCTGAAGGAAACCACAAGGTGTGTCCTCCTCCAATATGTAGATGACCTCCTCCTTGCCAGTGACACCCAAGAAGACTGTATGAAAGGTACCAAGCTGCAGCTCCTCCTACTCCTGCAGCTCCTATCCTATTCGGGGTACCAGGCCTCTTGGAAAAAGGCACAGATTTGTTAGCAGCAGGTCCAATACTTAGGCTTCCTCCTCACAAAAGGAAAAAGAGAACTAGGACCGGAGAGGAAGAAAGTTATCACCAAGCCCCAAACAAAATGAGGCTTGCATGAATTTTTAGGGGCTACAGGGTTCTGTTGCATTTGGATTCCCGGATTCTCAGCCATAGCGAGGCCCTTCTATGACCTGTTGGGAGGGCCAGACCAGGAGCCCTTCGCATGGACTGAGGAGGCAAAGGACACTTTCACAGAAATAAAGTTGGCTCTGGGATGAGCCCCGGCCCTGGGTTTGCCTGACATAGAAAGGCCCTTTAACCTCTTCATACATGAAAAGGACAAAATAGCCCTTGCTGTGCTCACTCAGAACATGGGGCCTTGGCAACAGCTAGTGGTCTACCTGTCAAAAAAACTTGATCCTGTGGCTGCAGGATGGCCACTGTGCCTTAGAGTGCTGGCAGCCACAGTCCTGCTCATCAAGGAGGCAGACAAACTCACCTTGGGACAAACATTTAATGTTAAGGTCCCACACATGGTTATGTCCTTCATGAGCACCCGAGAGGATGAAGTCTACACCAGCCGCCTGGACCTCCAAGACCAGGCTTTAACAAGCCCGGAGATCACCCCGTTCAGCGATGGGAGCAGCTATTTACAAGAGGGCAGCCAAAGAGCAGGATATGCAGCAAACACAACCACCAAAGTTCTGGAAGCCAAGGCCTTGCCGAAAGGATGGTCGGCACAATGGGCTGAACTGTATGCCTTAACCCGAGCCCTCATCCTTAGCAAAGGTAAACGAGTTAACATCTACACTGATTCCCGGTATGTCTTCACTACTGTGCAAGTACACGGGGCCATCTATAAAGAAAGAGGCCTCAGTACTGTTACAGGGAAAACTATAAAAAACAAGGAAGAAATACTAAAGCTTCTTGAGGCTGTATGGCTGCCAGACAAGGTAGCTATCCTACCCTGTAAGGGACATCAGAAAGGAGATGACCCCACAACTCAAGGAAATTGCCTGGCTGACAAAACAGCCAGAGTGGCCACCTGTGGTGACCCAGACGAAGCTCCTACCTACACGATGTCTCTTGCGCCCCAGAGGGAAGTCTCCCCGCCCCTATACACAATAGAAGAAAGAAGTTGGGCCTTGACAGAAGGGGGAACACTAAGCAAAGAGGGATGGTGGGTCATGCCAAATGGACATATCTTTGTCCCGTCCTCTATAGGAAAACACCTAGTGAAGGAGTATCGCCAACTCCCGCACCTAGGGAAAACTGCACTGGAGGCCCTCCTCAAAAAGAACTACTATATCAGCCAGCTGCTGGCATTATACCGAGCTGTCAGTGAACCATGTATAACATATGCCAAAAACAATGCTTGGTCTGCCCCACGGCCCCCACCTGGCATGCGAAGGATGGGGGCTGCCTCTTTTGAAGACTTAGAGGTGGACTTCACTGACATACAACCAAATAAAGGGCTCAGGTACCTTCTTGTAATAATCTGCACATATTCGGGATGGGTCGAAGCATTCCTAACCAGAACGGAATGAAGTCACAAGGTGGCCAAAGCCCTTCTATGGGAGATTGTGCCTCGGTTTGGTCTACCCTTAACCATACACAGTGATAATGGGCCTGCATTTGTGGCAGACATTACACAAACCCTGACAAAGTCCCTCAATACTACCTGGAAACTGCACACTGCTTACTGACCCCAGAGCTCAGGGAAAGTAGAGCGGATGAATCACACCCTCAAGGAAACCCTGGCTAAGTTCCACCAAGAAACTAATCTCCCATGGCCAGATTTACTACCACTGGCCCTCTTGCATGCCCGATGCATGCCTGGGCACTGGGATTCTCCTCTTTTGAGTTATTATATGGGCGAACCCCCCCCCCCCACCATGTTTAGGAAAACTCCCAGGAGACCTACACCAGATTGGAGACAAGGGAATAAGAGAACAGCTGCAGACCTTGGGGGCAGTCCTAAATAAGTTACAGAGATACATAGAGAGGACCCCAATTTCCTTAGGGACCCCCGTTCACTCCTTTCAGCCAGGAAACTCTGTGTGGGTGAAGGATCAGAAGAGGGAACCTCTTAGGCCACGGTGGACTGGGCCTCATACTGTTATTCTAACAACTCCTACAGCCCTTAAAGTTTCAGGTATCACCCCATGGGTCCATCACTCCAGAGTTAAGAAGGCCAACTTGGAAGAACCCACAACCTGGCGAAGTGATCCAGATCCAGTCAACCTGCTTAAACTGATTGTCAAAAGGGAAACTGGTCCCTGAGACCTCCAGCCCTGCTCCAGCCACACCCTGGAAGCTGGCTGACCTGTGCACGGCAGAAGCCTGAGGAATCAACGTGTGAACCTGGCCCAGGGGTTTGGATGCAACTCTGCCAGCCCTCGCCCCTTACTGGTGTCATAGCCCTGATCTTCTTACTGTTGGGCTGATAGAGACTGCACCAAGAAGCTGGACATGGGACAAAAGATGCATGCTGGGTCTCTATACATACCTCCTCTGGGTGGGAGGATTATTAAGTATTGCCTGCATATTATGATAACCTCTCTCACCCTCACAAAGGCCGCTTACCCACTTTGCCCCCAGCATTGTTATATGACAATAAGGGTGTTAAGGGCGTTCAGCGCCTTCACCTCCCTCCACAAAGACTGCTACAAGGGAAAAACACCCACTCTCTGTCGGTCACCCGGTGCCCCAAGGGCTAAGTATTGGACCATAGAGAAAACCCAAAATGTCAGGAACCTATGTCACAACAAGGGCCTCCAGAGAGGGAAGCAAGCTTGCTACACTTACCTTCCTCAATGGGGGATCTCTGATGGGGGAGGGGTGCAAGACAGGGTCCTTCAAAAAGTTATAAAGGATACCCAGGATAGGGTAATACAAGCCATAAAGGCAACCACTCCCCTGGCAGCCTACCAAGATTTGAAACTTTCAGCCCTCAATCAGATGTTTACCAATTCCCCACTCCAGCGTTGGGCCAACACTACTCTACAAGTCCTCCATAAAATAGATAATCACACCCAAACCTGCTGGGTGTGCTTGCCCCTAAGCTGGAGGGCTTACTTAGCCACTCCCATCCCTTTGACCTGGGAAGCTCCTGAAAATCTCAAAACCAACACATCCGTCTTAATTGGACTCCTGGCCACTGGGGTCCATCTCACAATGGACATCTCACAATGGCATCTCACAAATGGCATCTCACAATGGCATCTCACAAATGCCAACAATCTAATCTGTACAGTCCCTGAAGGTATGAACAGTACCTCTCTATGCGGAAGAAATATAACCTTAAAAGAGGAATACAATCCTATGTTCAACCCCTGGGGTGTTCTATCTGTGTTCTAATTCGGCCTACCGATGCTTAGAGGCCAACTGGACTCAGATATGTTATTCCATCTTCCTAACCCCAGAGATATCTGTATACACTGAAGATCAGCTCCTAACAGCCTTTAGCCCCAAGTCCCAGGCTAAACGGGCAGTCCTGCTACCCGTTCTGATAGGCGCAGGAATTGTGACAAGAGTAGGAACCAGAATAGGGGGCATAGGTTCATCCGTAGGACTATATCATTGACTATCTCAAGAGCTAAGTGAAGACATGGAACTGGTGGCAGATTCTCTGGTAACCTTACAAAACCAAATAAACTCTCTGGCGGCAGTGACCCCCCCAAAACAGGTGAGCCCTCGACCTCCTCACTTCAGAAAAAGGAGGGACTTGCATCTTTCTGGGGGAGGAAGGTTGCTATTTCGTAAACCAGTCGGGAATAGTTACAACTAAGGTTAAGGAACTCAAGGAAGGAATTCAACATAGACAACAGGAAATTATCAATCAAAGGAGAGGATGGGATCTCACAGATTGGGCATCCTGGCTTCCTGCCCTGGTGTGGCCCCTCCTCTCCATAATTTTACGTGTAACCATCGGCCCCTGTATATTGAATGCCGTGGTACATTTTATTGAAAACACTGTTGCTCGCCAAACTATTGCGTGTATCTTAGCCCTTTGAGAGTATCAACCTGTAAAACTAAAAGGTGATGCCTACTAAAAGTTTTTTTAAAAGGCATCAAAGAGGGAATGTTGGAGAAGTGAATAAAGTACGCCAAAGATGGCCAGCGGGGCTAAAACAGACTCTGGTTTCTAGCTTAGAGACCCCTCCTCTGGGTTCTTCTTCCTTTGCTGCGCATACGTGAAAACCCCCATGTATATGGAAGCTGAGGGCTATAAATTATCCTCCCTACTTGCATTCGGGGCTCAGACCTTTGGGGAAACAGTCTCCTCTGAGCCCTCCGGTGTTAAATAAATCTCTGATCCACCAAGATCTCCAGCCTGGTTCCATAATAAACTGACTGAGACACTCAGGTGCCCTGCAAATATTGTCTCAATCACTTGTCTCATCATTTCGTTTGGGGTGGCTTTCATCTTAGAGAATATATTGGTTACACCTCTTGATACTTGTGATAGAAATCCAATTCAATCCAGTATAATACAGAGGGGTGCTTGTTGAGCTGCTCCTATATCTGCCACCTTTTAATACTGAGGATTCCCACACGAAACTGTACACCTCTCAATTTATGTTCTTTTATATGATTTAAAATCTCCTTCATGCACGTCCTCCAAAGTTTTGATTAGGTCTGTTCCTAGATTATTTGTGGTGCTTAGATATGTGCCTAGATATTTTTGGTGCTATTGCAAATGCTATCTCCTATCTGGTTATTAATGGTTTATAGGAAAAGCACTGATTTTATGTGTTTACTCTGTGCCCACTTGCCATCTGACCGGTTCTTATGTCTTATTGAACCTACTACTGATTATAGTAGTTATACTTATTTTAATGTTCTTTTCTGATTCCTGTGTTACCCTGTTTTCTCCAGGGTTCTGTCTGGTTCTTCCTTGGAGAGTTGTGGTTTTCCTTCAAATATATGGGGATTCCTGGTTGTCTGATCTCATTTGTAAATGAATGCCAGGATGATGGTTCTTAACGTGTGGTCTGTGGACCCATGGGGGTTCCTGGGAATCTTTCAGGGGGTCCACAAAGCAAAAACCTAATAGGAATACAAAGACATTTTCTTCTCTCATGAGTGTTCAGTGGCATTTTCCAGAGTCTAGATGATGTGTGATATCATAACAGATTGAAGTCAGAAGCAGGTGTGAAAATCCAGCTGTCTATTAAGCCAGACATTGGTGAGATTTTCAAAAATATAAAATAATGTCACTCATCTTACTAAATAAATTATTTTTAGACAAATATATCTATTTTCATAAATGTTATGTTATTTGTGCTAACATGTATTGGCTTTATTATCATTTAAAAATAAAGATTTAAAAATTTTCTGCATTCTGATTTCTTACAGTAGATATCAGTAGGTTTTCCTCATAGAGTAGTCCTCTCTGGGGCCCTCAAACATTTTTAAGAGGGTAAAGGATCCTAAGTGCAGCCTGTGTGGGAACTGCTGGTCTTGATGGATCATTCTTGCTGTGTGGAATATATCTTGAACACAAGATAGACAGACACAAGGGACTGTCCACTCTGGTCACAGCAACCCTGGCACCCCTGGGCACTTGGGGTCATGGAGGCAGGCAGGGAAATGCAAGGACAAAGTGCCTTCACAGGGGACACTCTGTCTCTCACTGTGGCTGCAGTTACCTGGGCAGGGTCCTGCTTCTCTCTCTGGAGGCGCCCCTTGCAACAATCTGCCTTAATTTTTAAAGTTTATTTTATTTTATTTTATTTTATTATTTTAATTTTATTTTGAGAGAGAGAGACAGAGCACAAATAAGGGAGGGGCAGAGAGAGAAAGGGAGAGAGAAAGAATCCCAAGCAGGCCAGGAGCCTGACGAGGGGCTCGAACTCACAAACCATGAGATCATGACCTGAGCTGAGATCAAGAGTTGGATGCTTAACCACTTAACTGACTGAGCCACCCCAGGGCCCCTGCCGTCAATATTAAAGCTACACCTTGACTTTATCCTGGCAGCAAATGGGGCACCATCCCAGCTGCTTGGGGAACCCTTCAAGTAATTACCTTATCAATATCCCATGACTCATTCCTTCCCCATGCCACCACTTCTCCCATTCCTAGAAGGGGGAAGGTGGCTTTTAGGATGGTTTCCCATCTGCTTGGTATTGCAGGCTCCTTTGATTTGTTGGGCTTCCCCACTACTCTGAGCTCACCTGCTTCCTATCTTCCAGAAATTCTCCAGTGTTCTGGTCTGCTGACAGCACTTTTCCTAGTGTTCCAGGGCTTCTAAGTATTTGTTTTTATATTTACTCTGATATTTCAGAGGATCTGGGCAGGGAGGAGAAGCACCTGGATGTGGTAAATCAGACATCTTGAACCCAGGGTCAACAATGTTTAAATGAATGAATGAATGAATGAGCCAGCAAGGGCTCTGTGGTGGGCAAAAGGGGAGGGGGCCAGTGTTTGTATTGTTAAAAATGATTAAAGACAACTTAGGTGATACAAACTTTGTTTACCACTTCACGAAGCAGGCGGCAGTCTCTGTTCCCAAGGGTCCAGAGAAATAAAAAATGGGCAGAAGGCAAGACGCTTTCATAGGAAGTTTAAGTATGGAACCCAGAGATGGCTGGGCATTTGAGGCTGACCAGATGCATTGTGCTTCTGGTCACGCACAACATTTTTAGTTATCTATGGTTGGGTTTGACGATGAGGCACCTCAGGCAGGAGCAGCTCCGTCTTGAGGATAGGAAGTTATTTCAACTGCACAGACCTTCCTCCAAGACGAGGTTGCTGTGAAAGTGGACCGCTTAGACGTGGAGACCGACTTGTGTGTAAGCACCTGGGCATCACGGGAGGCCAGGGTGGACTGTCCCTGCTGTCCTCAGGAGCTCGACATCAGTAGAAGTGCCACTGGGTCTGGAGGGAGCACACAGAGTATTGTGGCAGATTCCCCTCCTTTGGGGTTTAATCTACACGGTGGGATTGAAGTCCTGGGGGCCTAACTGCTAGGAAGTAATAGGGCAAAGAACGTGATGCCCATGCTATGTTCCAATCCAGACTCCTTAGGGCCATGTCTCCTGGGCACTGGGCCCAAAGTGAAGAGGCTAGGAGGCATCCTGGAGGGAAAAGCATCAGACTGTGTGTGTGTGTGATGCTGTGGGCAGTTCTGGGAGCTTGGGGAGTACCGCCCTTCCTCCCTGCCTTGGGCCTGCCTGGCTGATAACATCAAGGGGGTCGTGGTCATCCTCTCAAGAAAAGCACGCCTTTAAAGATGTGGTCCTGACAGCTACAGGGAGCCGGGGGTGACCCTAGAGCAAATCAGGGGAAGGAAACTCAGCTCAACTCCCATTTTATTTAAAAGAAAATACTTCCCTCCCAAAGCAGGGGCTGAGTTATGTGCCTTGGCAAACACACAAAACCAAAGCAAACCCTGCAGGGCTTCTCTGGAAAGTCTGGCCACACCCTCCGGATACGGGAAAGGCTTTCTTCTCTATTTCAAATGACCCTATTTTGCCTTTTTTAGATGCAAATGTTTATTTGGTCTGACTCTCAAATGCCTCAGTGCAGCTGAAATAATTTAAAGCAGCTCTGTCAGAAGCGACCACTTCCCGACCTTCTAACTTGGAACCCTTTTCCTAGGGCCACAGAGGGATGGGCAGGGCCCCCACCTGGCAGCATCAGGCCCTCACCAGCCGGTCCTCCCTGGCTGAGCACAGGCTGGTCATTCAGTGCAAGGACCCCAGAATCATGTAAAGGTGGGCGCTACTTCAGGACAAACAATGAGTGCCTGGGAACCAGCAATTGTCAAGGACCTGCCTGTTATCACCCCCGGGAGAAGAGCCAGGGATTCACCTTTCAAAGCTACCAGGTGCAATTTGACTTTTTACCCCAAATCATAGAGCATCCTGCAGAAGGAGAGGGGGTGCATCGGGACCTTGTAAATCCTAGAGGGACAGGATGGATTGAAGTCTATGACAGAAATATATCCTTCTGTGAAGCATTGCTATGAGGATTAAATGAGTAAAGTGCCTAGAAAATATTCCAGCTGAGTAGGTGTGTGCATGTGTGTATGTGTGTGTGTGTGTGTGTGTGTGTGTGTGTGTGTGTGTGTTTGTGTGTGTGACTTGGCTGGTGGGTGGGCCCAACTCACATCTACTGAATGGTGTTTGCTGGTATGAGGATTCACATAGGTCTAGAGGTGGGGTGGAGACTTCTCACCAATGTCAGGGGTTGTCACAGCATTATGCCCATTTTATGCATGTGAAAACTGAGCCTCAGAGCTATTAAGTCAGAAGTGGAGCCTGAGCCCAACAGCTGGCAAGAGCCTGGTGGGGTGCTTGATGGCACCCCAGCCCTGCGAGGTCTGGGTCTCAGTAGAACATTTGCAGTGTGGGAGCAGCCTGGGCTTTTGTCCTGTGTCCCATGTCACCTGCTGCCTCCTGTCTCAGGCCCCTTGTACATACCTTTTCCTCTTGCTGTGGGCCTTCCCTCCCCACGTTCTGGGCAGCTCCTACTTCTGGTCAATGCTTACTGGGAGTGTTGCTTCTGCTGACCAAGTGCAGCCCGTGCAAGATGCCATGATGCCCGCCCTCTGTGAACACTGGCCTCCACAGGCATGTGCTCTATGTCTGTTTGCTCACTCACCAGCACTGGGTGCAGGTCCTGGCACAGGATAGCTGCTTGAATGTGAATGGCGGTGTCCTGCAGGGAGGCTGGAGCAGGCTTGGATGGGAAGGCCAGGGGGCAGGAAGCTGGGGCTGGCTCTAGCACTCCTTCTAGCCTTCTAGGAGGGAGTGTGGTAACCTACCTGCCCGGCCTTCTCCTTCACACTGTGCTACTGCCTTTCCTCAGCCTAGGCAGCTTGAAGCTGGCCTGAACCCTGGTCCCCTGCTCTGGGCCTGTCATGCTTGTGATGGGGGGCTGGGGGGTGGGCATGTTTAGGGGACCTGACCATAGGGTGCAGAGCTGTGGGCCAGACACCCCTCCAAGGGGTGACTTTTCCGTCTTGGGAATGTCACTTTCTGGAGACACGTTGGTTCATTGTGGTGTTTTAAAAGGGGTTATCCAGGAATGAAGGCCCACCTTGAAGAAGGGTGAGGGAGGTCTGGGAGTCAGAGCTTCTCACTGGTCTGCGTGGCTTGTCAGAAGACCAGAGGTGGCCAGGCAGACATCCACAGTGCAGGGTTGCCAAATACATACGAGAATCTAGAACGTGGTGAAGGTGACCTCTCAACCTGTAGGAAAAGGTGGACTATTCAATACATTGTGTTGGGACAACCAGCTAGCCATCTGGAAAAAAATAATATTGAGTACCCAGTTCCTGTTGCTACTAAAATAAATTCCAGAGGGATCCAGGTGGGTCGAGGATTTAAAGCTAAGAAAATGGAAACCATAAAAATAGCAGAATAAGAAAAACGTTTATAATGTTGGAAGGGTGACCTTTTTGATCTTATTGCAAAATGCTGAGGCCATAAACAACATAACAGATTTATTCTACCAGATAAGAGCCAGATGTTTCTGAATGGCAGAAAAAACATCCTGATGAAAGGAAAAGGGAAAATGATAAACTGAGAACAAAATTACAGCACCTCCTTAAAATGGAATTATCATGCAGTCATGAAAAAGAACAAGGTATATTTATGTCTGTGACACAAGAATAGTATCATATGCATAATAACATATGCAACCCTTTCACTGGCCAAAGTCTGCTATAAATCAATAAGAAAAAAAAATCCAACAACTGAGTTGAGAAATGGGCAATGAATAGAAATCCTTCACAGGAGGGGTGCCTGGGTGACTCAGCTGGTTATACATCCGACTTCGGCTCAGGTTATAGTCTCATGGTTCGTGAGTTCGAGCCCTGCGTCGGGCTCTGTGCTGACAGCTTGAAGCCTGGAGCCTGCTTCAGATTCTGTGTCTCCCTCTCTATCTGCTCCTCCCCGGCTTGTGTTCTGTCTGTCTCTGTCTCTCAAAAATAAATAAACATTAAAAAAACAAATTAAAAAAAAAGAAATCCTTCACGGGAAATGACACTGCTTCTAAACATTTGAAAATATGCTTAATCCCACCTAGATTAAGATAAATGTAACAGAAATGGCAGAGAAGCCCTGCTTGACATCTATCAGACTGGCAAAATTCCAACATTTGATAAGGGCTGTGTGAGTGAGCAGGATGGACAAGCGCCTTGTGGGAATTTGGGCACATCTGTCAGGATTAGAAACTCTCCACGCAGTCACCCCACATTAGGATTCTGCCCTGCAGGTGATCTCTTACAGGTTTGTGAGGACGTTTACCACTGAGGCTCATGGGGGCATTCTTTGAGATTGCAAAGGAGGGAAACCACTTAAATACTATCAGCAGTAATATCAATTAATTAAATCATAGCTCATCCTCATATGGAATTACACACATTTTTCATAAAAAGATCTTTTTAGGGTTATGATATGGAGCATGCTTCATAGTATATTGTTTCATGAAAAAGTGTGTGCGTGGAATCCACTCATTCGTGTGTGTGTGTGTGTGTGTGTGTGTGTGTGTGTGTGTGTGTAAAAGCATGAAATTTAATTCCTCGAAGGGTACCTAAAACATGGAAATTGGCATCATGAGTTTCCTCTAATGTTATTGACTAAATGTTTGTGTCCCCCAAAATTCATATGTTGAACCTTCAATGTGAGGATACTAGGAAGGGGGGTCCTTTGGGAGGTGACTGGTTATGACGGTGGAGCCCTCATGAAGGGGTTAGTGCCCTCACAGAAGAGACCCCAGAGAACTCACTGGCTCCTCTGTCCTGTGAGGAAGGGGTGAGAAGTCGGCTGTCTGCAACCTGGAAGAGGGCATGCATCAGAACCAGACTCTGCACATTTCCAGCCTCCAGAACTGTGAGCAATAAATGTCTGTGGTATTTTGTTACAGCAGCCCAAGTGGACTGAGACACCTAGACAAGGGGCCTGGGATCTAGGGCAGGTGGTGGGAGACTAATTTCCTTTCCTCCCTCCCTTCTACCCTCCTTTTTGTTTTTTTCCTTTCTTCTTTCTTTCCTCCCTCCCTCTCTTTTCCCCTCCTCCCTCCCTTTCTCCCTTCCTCCCTTCCTTCCTCCCTCCCTCCCTCTCTTTCTTCCTTCCTTCCTCCCCACCTTCCTCCCTCCCTCCCTCCCTCCCACACAGAGTAAGAGAAATGTAATAGCTTCCCTGAAGTCCCACTGAAATATGCGTGCCTGTGTAATCTACAAACAAGGTGGCCCTGTCCATGTGTCTGGCCAGACCCCTGGGCATCTGAGGTTCCAGGCAAGACTTTATGTCTTGACAGTCATACCAGGGACCTGGATCACAGCAGCAGTCTTGGCTCTTTGGCTTTTCATGTCATGGTCCCCTGTGCCTGCCCTCTGCCAGGAGCCTGCTGAAGCAGAAAGGAGGTCCCTCTGGCTTCAAGGGTTAAACCCCCAACAGTACAGCAAAGGCTGCACTGCAAGACTTAACTATCCCTCGCATGGTGAACACTCACATCTTTATCACTCTGGTAATAATTCCCACTAAAGTCAAGCATGATTTCTAAGGTGGGTAAAAGTATTTGAAAAGTGGGCAGGCAGATGGCATAGAGAGGCTCATCCTTTTCTCAAACTGTCTTCAACCCCATGGGTCTCAGCTGCCATCTCACAGGAATATCGTTATTTTGCATTTGTGCACATTTCTGTTCATGGGTTGGAGGGAGGGGGCTGAGCAAAGCTGCAGGGAGGACATGAAACAGCCAAGTTCATATGTTTCTTGGTGCCATGCTTGGCTGGTGACTGGATCCTGCATGGATTGGCAGGGCCTGGGAGCATGTGGAGAGGAACAGCTTTCCCTGGCTCTGCACACTCAGCATGAGCACTTCATATCATCCCTGGGCTTGGCTCTCTTCCTGGGCCTGTGTGGGCTGTAAAACAGAACACACACTAGGGGACAGAGCTTGCCCAAAGGGCTGTTCTGACAATTCCTATCATAATAGTGATGGCACCACAGTGATCTCATTTATTCCTTGCAGCAACCTTGGGGCTGGGAACCACTGCTATCCCCATTTTCCTGATGAGTAGATTGAGATGTTAGAGCAGTGGGACAGGAAGAAGCCAGGACCTGAGGACCTATGGGGTTGGGGAGGGGGTAAGTTGCCAAGAATCAGACCTCTTCACTCAGAGGAACCCAGAAGCCTGGGTAATAGGAGAAAATTGGCACTACAGGAAGTGGGATGAAGTAGGGATGGTGGAGGCAAAAAAAGAGAGGATGACCCAAACTCTGTCTAGGAAGCCAGTTGGATCTCAGGACTCTCCCCCCTCAATCTCCAGACAAAGCTGGAGCTTTGTTCTTTGAAGAAATTGGAGAGGAGTGGCTCTGGGTAAGGGACAACAGGGACAGCAGAAGGCAGGGGTGAGATTCGTGGCTGAAAAGGGGTTGGGATATAAGAAGAAAGACTTCACACTAACTGAGAAGACCCCCAAGAGCCCATCCCACTCTATTCCCTGGACATTGGCCGCAAGACCTATGTGCCCCAGGCAGGACACATGTCCCTAGGAAAAGACCTAAAAATGCTTACATGTGAGGGGTGCCTGACAAGGAAATCTGCTCCATCTACCAGTCTAAAATCCTCTCCTCCCCCCAAATTTTCAAAGAGCTCTTCAGTGCTGCACTCTCAGCTTTGAACAGATTGCCAAGGATCCCTTAACATGTGAGTGATGCTGCTAGCACAGATTTCAACAAACAACAAACAGAAGAAAGGCATTCAGAGGAGTTAGAGAGAAGGGAGCAGAACAGAAGCTCAAGATGAAATTCCTATCATTAATCTTCTCAGAGAGATGACAGAGATATTGCATCCAAGAGACAAGATCAGCATGCTATAAATAATAGGTTATCAGAGCATGAGAAAGAGGGTTTCTAATAGATGAGATAGAAGATGGAGTCGAGGAAATCTCTCTTAAAAAAGGGCAAAGAGATTGACAATAAGAGAAGAACTACAACTAGAAGGTAGGTCCAGATGATTCAGTGTCCTACTAATTTGAGTTACAAAAAGAGAATATAGAAAAAACAAAGATATTTCAAGGAAATAATATGAGAAAATTGTCACCCGAAGGGCGGACCCTTCAAACACAGAGAACTCAGCAAACACCAGGACCATGAACTTTTAAAATTCCACACCAATGTATATTTTCATGAAATATAAAAGCATCAAGGATCAAGAGAAAATCCTACAAACTGGGGATTGTGAGGAGGAGCGTATAAAGCATACAAAAGTTTCAGACCTGAATGATGGTAGACTTCACAACAGTAGCACTGGAAGATACAAGACAATGGAATTATGCCTTTGAAATTTTGATGGAAAATTATTTTCAACTTAGATTTGTACAACAAGCCCAATTATCTTTCATATATGAAGTGATATCAAAGTATTTCTAGGCATGCAACATCTTTTTAAAAATTTTTTTGTGTTTATTTTAGTTTTGAGAGAGAGAGAGAGAGCGCACGAGCAGGGGACTGGCAGAGAGAGAGAGGGAGACACAGAATCTGAAGCAGGCTCCAGGCTCTGAGCTGTCAGCACGGAGCCCAACATGGAGCTTGAACCCATGAACGGTGAGATCATGACCTGAGCTGAAGTTTGTGCTCAACCGACTGAGCCACCCAGGCTCCCCTAGGCATGCAACATCTTTAAAGCTTTTACCTTCTATATATCCTTTCTCAGAAAGATGATGGAGGATGTGCTCCAGCAAAATGAGCATGTAAACCAAGAAAGAAGAGGACCTAGGGTGCAGGAACTGTGGGACTCAGCCTGATGGAGAGGCTGAGAGAAACCCCAAGGTAACAATTTGTACCATAGACCAAGAGAGCAACAGATCAAAGCGCAGGGAGGGAGGTATCCAG
This sequence comes from Puma concolor, assembly GCF_028749965.1. Classification (NCBI taxonomy): domain Eukaryota; kingdom Metazoa; phylum Chordata; class Mammalia; order Carnivora; family Felidae; genus Puma; species Puma concolor. The sequence goes on along the minus strand of NC_141672.1, from coordinate 127,784,989 downwards.
GGAAGTGGGGGAACCGCCAGATTATCTAATGTGTTAGGACATTTGAAACAACTGTTGATAGGCATTGATGAAAATATAAAACTTTGGGGTTAAATTTAACCATTAGGGCATTGAAATAGTAAAAGGATGAATTTATCTCTGGTGTGGAGAGCTGGATTATGGGAAAGGAATATATTTATTATACACTGTGTGATTAGTGATAGTCCTGATAATATTAACACGGACTATTAATTTAACCAAAAATTATAATATTAAGATATATTAGGATGATGGGTGTGGGAGGAAGGTGGGAACACAGTGGATTACAAGGGTCAAATCCCCAACAATTATAATAGAAAGCCCAAAAATATTGTCAAAATATAGTAATTTAAAAGTAGGAATATTTCCTTATTTTTTCAGAAGGAAATAAAAAAAAACCTGAAGGCAGTGCCCCTGGGAGTGGGAGTGGGATGAGAAAGAACAGAAGAGATTGGTTGCATTGCACTGGTGCTGGGACAGAGGGATGATTTCATGATTAGACTAAGAGACCACTAAGGTGGTCCTCAGGTAGTGTGGAGAAAGAAAGTTGTGGAACAGCTCCCTTTGGTGGGATTAGAAGGATGGAGGGGAGAGAAGTTTGGCTGAGCACCTCCTTCTTTATAGGAAATGAGAGTCAGTCAGTGTGGGGGAGGAGGAAGCAAGGTCAAGTTTCCTTCTCAGGCCAGAGGTCAGAACTAGGACATTCCCTAGGGTTATCTGGCATCCAGGTCCCTGTGGTCTTGCCCTTTCCTCTGTCTTGATCTACACTGGCCCTTCTTGGCGATTTTTGCTGAGCCAGGGCCAGAGGGCTGGTCTTCAGGAGGATGGGAGCTGGTGACGAGCAGAGAGATGGCAAGAAGAAAGAATGAAGAGCAGACTGCTGGATGCAACTATGAGGGAGGCTGGACTTCCAGCCCTGACTCAGCACAGCCAGGAGGCAGAGATGTATCTGGCTGGAATATGAGTTATCTATTGCTACACAAATAACCGCAAAACTGAACAGCTTAAAGCAACAAACATGCACCATTGCACACAGTTTCTGGGAACTGCTCAGATGGCTATTGTGGTTCAAAGGCTCTCAAGGTTGAATTCATGCTGCTGCCCAGGGTGGTGGTCTCTGGAGGCTTTATGGGGGCTAGAAGATGTGCTCTCCAGCTCATTCACACATGGCTGTTGGTGGGAGGTTTCGGTTCCTCACCACGCAGGCATCTCCAAATGGTTGCTCATAACAGGGCTTCTCTAAGAGCAAGTGATTGCAGACTGATAGAGGCAGAGACAGACAGACAGAGACACAGAGAGAGACAAACAGCTCAACCAAGAGGGAAGCCACAGTGCCTTTTATGACCTAATCTCAGAAATGTCACACTATCATTCTGCCATGTTCCACGTGTCCCTGGTACAGTGTGGAAGAATTCTACACAAGGGTGTGCATGCCAGGAGGTGGGATTGTTGGCAGCCATCATGGAGGCTGCTTCCACAGGTGGTAATGGGATGCATTGGTTGGGCACCTACTGTGTGGGAAAGTCTGTATATTTGGCTTGGCTGTGAAGGAGACACCTATTCCCAAAGAACCTATGCTTTTAGTGGAATTCCAATTCTCTCCTCCTGCCCAACCCTAATATTCATAACAGCACCATCAGCTCACATCTACACCACCTTTCCAGCCTTATCTCATTCACATTCCTTATTAAAAGTTTCATAATATCTCTCTGCTATAAGTTTGGCATGTTTTATTAATTGTTTGTTGGGTGAGAAAATTGAAGCACACACAGATAGGCCCAATAGTGGCCAAAGGCTTGACCTGCACAAAGTTCCCAGGGGTGGGTGAACAGTGAAGACAGCTGGAGCTGTGGGTTCCCCAGGTACCCATGTCTGGTAGTGGCTTTCCCATTCATTCTTGCACTTCACTGATGTCCTCATCCAAGGTACTGGTGACAGGGCAGTGAAGAGAAGAGCCTTAGTCTCTGCCCTGGGGAGCTTATGGTCCAGGAGAGGGAATGGACATTAGTCCAAATGTCTCACAGATAAGTATACAATTACAAGTGAAAAACACTGATATGAGAGAAAGCGTAGGGTGAAATGAGATAACAGGGAGTCTGGCTTGGCTGAGGGCCCAGGAAGTACCTCTGAGGAGAAAGGCAGGCAGCAGGGGATAATTCCTGGTTGTCACTAGGATCAGAGAACAAAAGAAGGCCCAAACCTCTCATTTATGTTCAGGCTAATATTAGTGTGAGAGACATGTGAATAATTTATTTTTTTCTCACAAATATTTTTAATACTTAAGGGTAAAGAGTAAAAACTTGAACCCTAAATTAAAAAATAAAGACAACCTTCAGTGATGTATTTCTGCACCAGGAAAGGTGTCTTCTTATAGGAACAGCAGAATCACCCAGAAACAAGTGTCTAATTTTAGCAGTGCCATCTGTGGCACTAAAATAAGGATGATTATCAACACTATCTTTCAGGTTTTTCACTAAGTCAGAACAATTTGCTAAAAATAATCTGTACTGTATCCGCAACGCCCCCAGACAATGTGTGTTTTCCCATCACCACGGCCTGCTTGCTCCCCACAGGCCTGGAGACCAACAGGGAGCGTTAAGCCTTACTGGCAGCGTGTTCTTTGTTGCTGGTTTTCATCCTGAACTTCGTCACAGGGACAGTGGAAGATGGGATGGAAGTCTTGAATGGAGAAAGCTGGGTGTATCTCCCAGGAGCCTCCCAGGCATTTTAGGGCTCAGAACCCAAGGTCAGGTCTTCAGTTCCTGGAATCCTACAGGGTCCAGGGAGGCAACCCCTCTCCCTCCCTCCCTCCTTCTTCCCTCTCTCCCTTTGTCTTCCCTCCCTCTTTCTCCACCCCCCCCCCCCACCGCCACTCCCATGTAAGGGGCTAAATTATAGAAGCCAGACATCAATTTGCTTCTTTTCCATGGGGAAGTTCCCTTCTGGGTCTGAATACTCATGTCCCCCATCCAGGGTGCCTCTTCTTGGGGTCAGAATTACAGTAAAGTCTGCAGGGTTACAAAGAGGCCCAGCGAATGTGGAGACTGAGCCCCGAAAGGCAGGTAGACTGATCACAACATTTCATGCTGATCATAGGGCCACTGTTGGCCTGTACAGAACCTTTGTGTAAATTAGAAAAAGGTGACTTCATCTAACCCAGGGACCCAGTCAGGAGAGCAAGACATGTACTGGACTTCAGAACTCACTTGCCTCCTGGTCCAGGAGGCTTTGAGTAGTGTGTAACCTGCACAAGTGTTTATGCCCCACTGAGGTTTCTATGGGCAGAAGAATTCAACTATTCTCCCACAGCACCACTGGCCTCTCGGAGCCAGAAGACCCCCTGCATCAGACTCATGGACTCTTTTCCCTGAACAGAACAGGATGGATAAAAACCAATGATTCCCTTTGGATTTCCTTAGGTACTAGGCAATGCTGATTAAGTTGATTTTTAAGTTTATTTGTAACCATGTCCTCCCTAGCATTTCCAGGAGGCACTTAAGGTTGATTAGGGTGGGCGGTAGGTTGAGCAAAAAGAGTTTTGGACCTCCCACCCTTACTTCAATTGGGAGAGCTCTTTTTTCCCCCCTGCCTTATTTGTTGGACTGTTATATAAGATTTACTTTGAGAAAAGGATTTCACAGGAAAATTGCTTGAGCTAATATTTCCACTCAGGGAAAATATCTTTTAAGAATGAGAGTAGTGACAACCTGAAAGAAATGGATAAATTCCTAGAAAAATACAACCTCTCAAGACTGAATCACGATGAAGTAGAAAATCTGAACAGACTGACTACTAGTAAGGAGATTGAATCAGTAATCAAAAACTTCCCAACAAACAAAAGTCCAGGACCAGATGGTTTCATTGGTGAATTCTACGAAACATTCAAAGAAGAATTAATACCAATCTTCTCTAACTCTTCCAAAAAATAATAGAAGGGGGAACTCTTCCAAACTCATTTACAAGGCCAGCATTACCCTGATACCAAAACCAGAAAAGGATGCCACAAGAAAAGAAAGTTACAGGCCAATATCCCTGATAAACATAGACATAAAAAATCCTCAACAAAATATTAGCAAACTGAACTGAACAATATATTAAAAAGATCATACACTATAAACAAGTAGGATTTATTCCAGGGATGCAAGGATAGTTTCACATCTTTAAGCCAGTCAATGTGATAGACCACATTAACAAAATGAAGGATAAAATCATAATCATCTCAATAGACATAGAAAAGACATTTGACAAAATTTAACATCCATTTATGGTAAAAAACTCTCAACAAAGCAAATATAGAAGGAATGTATCTCAATGTAGTTAAGACCATATATGATAAGCCCACTGCTAACATCATGCTCAATTGTAGAAACCTGGAAGTGTTTTCTCTAAGGTCAGGAACAAGACAAAGATGCCCACTCTTACCACTTTTTTTAAACATAGTATTGGAGGGGCATGTGGGTGGCTCAGTCAGTTAAGCATCTGACTTGATTTTGGCTCCAGTCATGATCTCGTGGTTTGTGAGTTCAGCCCTGTGTTGGGCTCTACACTGACAGTGTGGAGCTTGCTGGATGGAGATTTCCTCTCTCTCTCTCTCTCTCTCTCTCTCTCTGCCCACCCCCCACTGTGTGCTCTTTTCAAAATAAATAAATAAACCTAAAAAAAAGTCAGGGGTGCCAGGGTAGCTCAGTCAGTTAAGTGTCTGACTTCAGCTCAGGTCATGATCTCACAGTCTGTGAGTTGGAGCCCCGTGTTGGGCTCTGTGCTGACAGCTCAGAGCCTGGAGCCTGCTTTGGATTCTGTGTCTCCCTCTCTCTCTGCCCCTCCCCCACTCACTCTCTGTCTCTCAAAAATGAATAAATGTTAAACAAAACAAAACAAAACAAAACAAAACAAAGCAAAACATAGTAATGGAAGTCCCAGTCACAGCAATTAGGCAAGGAAAAGAAACAAAAGGCATCCAAAGTGAAAGGAAGAAGTAAAACTGTCACTATTTGCGGATGACATATCTAGAAAACCATAAAGGCTTCATCAGAAAACTACTAGAACTAATGCATGAATTCAGTAAAGCTGCAGTATACAAAATTAGCACACAATAGTCTGCTGCATTTTTACACATTAATAATGAATTATCAGAGAGAGAAACTAGGAAAACAATTTACGATTCCATCATAAAGAATAAAATACCTAGGAATAAATTTAACCAAGGAGGTGAAAGACTTATATATTGGAAACTATAAGACATTAATGAAATGAAATTTAAATTTTTTTTTTCAACGTTTATTCATTTTTGGGACAGAGAGAGACAGAGCATGAACGGGGGAGGACCAGAGAGAGAGGGAGACACAGAATCGGAAACAGGCTCCAGGCTCTGAGCCATCAGCCCAGAGCCTGATGCGGGGCTCGAACTCACGGACCGCGAGATCGTGACCTGGCTGAAGTCGGACGCTTAACCGACTGCGCCACCCAGGCGCCCCTGAAATGAAATTTAAAAGACACAAATGGTGCTGATGGATTGGAAGAATTAATATCTTTAAAATGTCCATACTACCCAAAGCAATCTACAGATTCAATACAATTCTTATTGAAATTGCATGGCATTTTTGACAGAAATAAAACAAACAGTCCTAAACTTTGTATGGAAACATAAAAGACCACAAGTAGCCAAAGCAATCTTGAAAAAGAACAGGGGCACCTGGGTAGCTCAGTTGGTTAAGCGTCCAACTTCGGCTCAGGTCATGATCTTGTGGTCCATGAGTTTGAGCCCTGCGTCGGGATCTGTGCTGAAGGCTCAGAGCCTGGAGCCTGTTTCAGATTCTGTGTCTCCCTCTCTCTCTGCTCCTTCCCTGCTCATGCTCTGTCCCTCTCTGTCTCAAAAATAAATAAATGTTAAAAAAATTAAAAAAAAAAAGAAAAAGAAGAACAAAGCTGAAAGCATCATGCTGCCTGATTTCAAACTATATTACAAAGCCACAGTAATTAAAACAGTGTGGTATTGGCATAAAAACAGACTCACAGATCAATGGAACAGAATAGAGAGCCCTGAAATAAACCATAATTACATGACCAAGTAATCTAAAACAAAGGAACTAAGAATATACAGTGGGGAAAAAACAACTCATGTTAAGAAAACTGGACAGCTACATGCAAGAGAATAAAACTGGACCACTTTCTTACCATACACAAAAATTAACTCAAAACAGACTAAAGACTTGAATGTAAGACCTGACACCATAAAACTCCCATACAAGGGGCACCTGGGTGGCCCTATCAGTTAAGCATCTGACTTCGGCTCAGGTCATGATCTCACGGTTTGTGAGTTCGAGCCTCACATCAGGCTCTGTGCTGATAGCTTGAAGCCTGAAGCCTGCTTTGGATTCTGTGTCTCCTTCTCTCTCTGCCCCTCCCCAACTTGTGCTCCTCTCTCTCTGTCTCTCAAAAATAAATAACTGTAAAAAAAATTAAAAAAAAAAAAAACCTTCCATACAAAAACATAGTCAGTAAGCTCCTTGATATAGGTTTTGGCAATAATTTTTTGAATCTGAAAACAGAAGCAAAAACAAACAAGTAGGACTACATCAGACTGGAAACCCTGCACAGCAAAGGAAACCATCAACAGAATGAAAATACAACCTACTGAATGGGAGAAAATATTTGCAAGTTGTATATCAGAAAGGGTTAATATTCAAAAAATATAAAGAATGCATATAGCTTACTAGCAAAAAATTTGGCTAAAATATAGGCAGAAGATCTGAATAGACATTCTTCTTTTTTATTTTTTTTAATGTTTATTTATTTTTGACAGAGAGAGAGAGAGAGAGAGAGAGAGAGAGAGAGAGAGAGAGATTGACAGAGCATGAGCGGGAGGGGGCAGAGAAGAGGGAGACACAGAATTGGAAGCAGGCTCCAGGCTCTGAGCTGTCAGCACAAAGCCTGATGTGGGGCTCGAACTCACAGACTGAGAGATCATGACCTGAACCGAAGTCGGACGCTCAACCGACTGAGCCAGGCACCCCCAAATAGACATTTTTCTAAAGAAGACATATGGAAGGCCAACAAGTACATGAAAAGATGTTCTACATCACTAATCATCAGGGAAATGCAAATCAAAACCACAATGAATAGCACCTCACACCTGTTAAAAATGACTGCTATCAAAAGTATGAGAAATAATAAGCATGGGGGGGGCATCTGGGTGGCTCCATCAATTGAGCGTCCAACTCTTGATTTCAGCTCAGGTCATGATCTCACAGTTGTGAGACTGAGCCCTGTGTTGGGCTCCATGCTGAGCATGGAGCCTGCTTAAGATACTCTCTCTCCTTCTGCCCTTCCCCAATTCATGTGTGTGCATGTACATGCTCTCTCTCTCTCTCTCTCTCTCTCTCTCTTTCTCTCTTAAATAAAAAAAAATAAGAAGAAAGAAATAACAAGCATTGGCAAGGATGCAGAGAAAAGGGAACCCTTATGTGCTATTTGTGGGAATGCAAAATGATACAGTTATTATGGAAAATAGTATGGAGGTTCCTCAAAAAAAATTACAAATAGAAGTATCATATGATCCAGCAATTCCACTTCTGGGTATTCATCTAAAGAAAATGAAAACATTAACTCAAAAAGATATCTGCACCCCCATGTTCTTTGCAGCATTATTTACAATAGCCAAGATGTGGAAACAACCTAAGTGCCCACCAGTGGATGAATAAAGAAAGAAAATGTGGTCTATATACACAATGGAATATTATTTAGTCATAAAAAGGCATGTCTTATCATTTGTGACAACGTAGATGCACCTTGAGGGCATTATATTCAGTGAAATAAGTCAGACAGAGAAAGACAAATACTGAATTCTCTTATAATGTGGAATATAAAAGTAAACAAACCAAACCAAGGTCACAGTGACAGAGAACAAGTAGGTGATTGACAGAGTCAAATTGTAGAGGGTAGGAGAAATACGTGAACTGTTTTTGTTTTGTTGTTTTGTTAGTTTAAATAAGTTGAATTTTAAAAATAAATTAAAACTAATGAAAAAACCTAAAAACATAAAATAACAAAAAAGTTTCCAGCCAAGTAAAAACACAAAACAAAAAAACAACTAAAGGAAAAAGCATCCTATGAAATGGGATAAAATACTGGCAAACTATATATGGAAGTGTGTTAATATGTAAAATAGACACATATAACTCAACAGCACAGAAATGAATTCAGTTTTAAAAATAGGCAAAGAAAGAGCATTTGCGTGGCTCAGTCAGTTGAGCATATGACTCTTGGTTTCGTCTCAGGTCATAGTCTCACTGTTCATGAGTTTGAGTTCTGTGTCAGGCTCTGTGCTGTTGGTCTGGAGCCTGCTTGGGATTCTCTCTCTCTCTCTCTCTCTCTCTCTCTGCCTCTCCCCCTGCTGACACACACTCTCTCTCAAGTAAATAAACACTTTTTAAAAAGTTTAAAAAAATAGGCAAAGGACCTGAAAAGACATTTTTCTAAAGAAGACATACACATAGCCAACTGGTATGCAAGAAGGTGCTCAATATCACTACACATTCTCTATAGTATCAAGAACAAAAAGTGAGAGTAATGATAAAGGATTCTGTCAAAATTGAGAATGAGCCATGCACAGCCGCCAGTGTGGCTGCTCCCTCTGGTCTCCGTCCTCCACTGCATGAGCACTCAGGTGGTGAGGGCATGGGAGGTTGATCAAATTCTCCTGTTCACTTGGTATTTTAGTGCCTCTCCTGGGTAGTTACAGAGATCCTTATGCTCTGTGTCCACTCCTTAAGTCCAACCACACACCTCTTCCCCAGGCCTCCTTGTCCTTGAAACTCTTCCAGTCTCCTGAATAACCTGGGGAGCAATTCCCCAATGCCCATGAATACATGGATATCCTTAGCCACTATGAGATGGATCTAGGCTAGGAATACATGTGTTACCTGACATCCTAACAGGAGAGGCATGTGGCACTTTGAATACCATTATCAGCTTTGACCATATCCAACTGCCCTTGAAAATCTGATTAATTCCCTTTTCCAAGGTGTGGTTACCCAAGTAGAACACCCACAGGTTCTTTCAGAGATGGAAGAATTGCAGCTGTATGACACTCACCATAGTGTTGCACAGTTCTTCCTTGTGGGGCTCATCCCCCTATTTAGTCCATGAATTCTGGGTCTGAAACCTGGCTCAAGTCTGGAAAATGGGCCAAGGGTATGACTTATCATAGTTTTCTGTGAATACATCTTTTTTTTTTTTTCAGGTATAATCCACGTAACATTCACTATTTTACAGTATACAATTCTGGGGGCACCTGGGTGGCTCAGTCGGTTAAGTGTCTGATTTTGGCTCAGGTCATGATCTCAGAGCTCATGGGTTCAAGCCCCATGTTGGGCTCCATGCTGACAGCTCGGAGCCTGGAGTGTGCTTTGGATTCTGTGCCTCCCTCTCTCTCTGCCCCTTCCCCACTTGTGCTCTATCTCTCTCAAAGAATAAACATTAAATTTTTTTTAAAGTATACAATTCTGTGATTTTTAGTATGTGCACAAGGTTGTATAACCAGGAGCACTATCTAATTCTAGAACATTTCCATAATCCTGAATGAAACCTGTACCTCTTAGCAATCAGGCTCAATTCATCCCTTACACCAGCCCCCCAGCAACTATTAATCTTCTTGTCTCTGTATTTGCTAGAATACTGGGCATACAAATGGAATCATACAGTATGTGGCCTTTTGTGACTGGCATCTTTCCCTCAGCATGATGTTTCTGAGGTTCATCCATATTGCAGCAGGTGTCAGTACATCATCCCTTTTGATGGCTGAATACTACTCCACTGTATGGATATGCCACGTTTGTCTATCCATTCATCAGCTGCTGGATATTTGGCTATGAATCCGTTCCCAACCCTTTTGATTATGTTTATTAAGCAGTGCCTGTCTGTTTGGTCCCTAGGAACACCTTGTTCTATAAACCGTCTCCATTCCCTGTGTCTCTGAAAATTAGAACACTTACCCCCTCCCCCTCATTCTGACCTTGCAATCTGTTATGGCAATTATGGGAACTGCACCCATTGCAAAAAAGCACGTGTTGCAGTTAAGTACTGCTGTCAGCCCTTGCTATTCCAGGGTTCTATTATCCCCACTGCTCCTGGAAGCTCTGCTCTATGATGGCATTTCCTAGCTTTCAGCCCTGGCCTGCAGAGGACAGTCACCACTGAGCTTCTCAACAATATTAGTGCTCCCCTCACCAGAAATTCCTTATCACCTTGGAAAGTGTCCTCCAGCCTCCCCAAGGAGTCTCATAGAGTAGACCAGTCCTTGGAAGTTACTTCTCTGAGTATTTTGACCCTTCCTCTGGCTTGAAAGTTCTGACATTGCTTCTCCATCACTGCTCTCTTTAAAAGTGGGCTATTGCTTCTTTTCAAGCTACCAAGAGCCATCCCAGAGGGAATCATCCTAGGGTGCATTCCACAGTGTTATACTCTGTTATGGTTGAATGCCCTCATATCAGCAAATCTCTCTTATCCAGCTTATTTTACTGCCCCTTCCCCCTTGGTCCAGCACCTTCAGGATTAACTCCTAGGCACACTCTCATTCCTGCTAATATGTGTTAGTCAAGTTCAAGAGTTTCCTTAGTGTTTAATTCCTCTCCTCCCCGAACAGGCCAGCAAAAGTGAGAGTCTAAGGGAAGGGCTGGGGTTCTGATACTTGGGATAGGGGTATTTGAACCTGAGGGCTTTGAGCCCTGAGATTCCCCTGAACACTTCCAGGGGTCTCTAGGGTTTTACTCCCGTTTATTGAAGATACAGGCCCCCATCCATTGCTTGAAGGCTGCACAGTCCTCACACGAGGCAAATGCCCTTTAAGACCATGACAGCTTTCCTTGGGAACTAGCTCGACCTCCCCTCTTGGCACTACACCAATACCTAGAGCCTGGTGACAGGCCATTCAAACCAACTGGAATAATTCAGCAGAAATGGCCTTTACGAGAAGGACACTGGGAGATGAAGCTGCAGAGCCAAGCTTGGAAAACACCCAGGAACCAGGGGAGCATTGGAGCAGGAAGCATGTTCACAGCCGTGCCACCAGAATGACCTGTCAGGGTGCTGCTGCTAACTTCTAGAGTAGCCCACTGCCCCATCTGTGCATAAATTCTGGACATTTCTTCTCCACCTCACCTCTCATTGTGAGTCCAAGCTCCGTGCAGAAACATTTGGTTCCTGAGCCCAGATTACTGGCCTGTGCCCTGCTGGGTGGGTGAACAGGTGAGGAAGGATGGTCTTTGTACTTTGGCTTCAGAAGTCACATTCCACCAAATTCCCACCATGGGGGATTCCGTGCCAACACAGGAGGAGTTTTAGGTCATGGCCAGGTAAAGACAAATGTACCTTAGCTGGCACTGGATGAGAGGGATGTTAGCAGGGGGTATTAGGCTATTCCCTCAGATTTGTTGTCAGAGAATACACATGTTGGTAATGCCAATATCTTAGAGAAATTTTCTATTCAGTAAGACCATCCCAGACTTCCTCTAAGAGAGTGAAGCCCTGTTGTTGCACTGTGAGACTAGCCAAAAGGTGCAGAAGGATGGGGCAAGATGTCAAACCCTTCTCAGCACCCTTGGAAGAACCCCATGGTGGGGAACAGAGTAGCAGGGGGGTGCTTCTTATTCTGATTGAACTAGAGGCTGGCCCTGTAGTTCACCAACCCCATGCTATTGGGTTGGAATGTATGTAGAGCAGACACATACCATCCCCAGGAGTTTCCTTCATCAGGGGGTCCAAGAATGTTTCCATGAGGGACCTCCAGGTACACCCTCTTTAATTTTGGTTACAGATGAAGTCGGCCAGTTATCAGCACGTGGAACAGGGTAGGCTGCAGACTGGAGTTCTGTATTGGGTCAGTAAATGAAGCACAGGTTAGGCAAAATGACTTTAAGAGTTCTGAGTTCTGAGTTATGAGTTTAAGAGTTCTGAGTACAACCAATTCTGAAATGAGATCATTCCAACCCATAACAGATTCATCACACCCTCACTCCTGAGTGTTGCTCAGTTGGTTTTACTGGGCAGGGCACATGTCTCCAAAATGTGTGGACTCACTCTAGGCAATATGGTCACTATAATCTATCACTTGGCTCTGAGTTCCCTGGCATCCATGACAACAATGGAAGTTCAGTGTCTTATGTTGCCGAGTTAATCAGAAAGACTTTTTTTTAATGTTTATTTTTGAGAGAGAGAGAGAGAGAGAGAAGAGAGAGAGAGAGAGAGAACAAGCAAGGGAGAGGTAGGGAGAGAAGGAGACAGAGAATTGAAGCAGTCTTCAGGCTCTGAACTGTCAGCATAGAGCCCGACATGAGGCTTGAACTCACAAACTGAAAGATCATGAACTGAGTTTAAGTCGGATGCTAACCGACTGAGCCACCCAGGCACCCCAGAAGAGACAAATTTTGTTCGTGTGTGTATTAGTTTGCTTGGGTTGCCATAACGAAATGCCAAAAACTGGATAGTTTAGAAATTTAATCTCACACAGTTCTGGAGGCTGGAAGTTGAAGATCAGGTGCTGGCAGGGCTGATTTCTGCTGAGGCCTCTCTCCTTAGCATGTAGATTGTTGCCCTCTTCCTAAAACTTCACATGGTCTTCCTTCTATGCCTATCTGTGTCTTAATCTCCTCTTATTATAAGGACACCAGTAAAATGTGATTAGGGCCCACCCTAATGGCCTCATTTTACCTTAATTATATTTTTAAAGTCCCTATATCCAAATACAGTCACAGTCTGTGGTACTGGGTGTTAGGACTTCAACATATGAACTTTAAGGGGCATACATTTCATCCCATAAAACTGTAAAATTCTGCTGTATTCTTGTACAAGGAATATTGAAGAGCAATTTGCCTTGTGTCTTTCTTTCTTGGCTCTACTGTTTACTGCAGGAGACTACCCACCTGGCCCTTCTTGGACAATGATTCATGCCTTAATAGCATCCTTCTCTCTTTCCTATGCAACCTCACTACTTGGTCATGGTCAAATGCAATGTAGAGATTTTATTCTCAGCAGGTTGTGAGGGACTGATGGCCCTTAATGAATTCTCCCTTTTGCATGGAATGGGAAAAAAGTGCATTCTAGAGAATGTGGTTTTAGGACCAGAGGTAGGTCAGAGTAAGGAGTTAAAGAATATCTTCCAGTCGCCGCTGACCTTCCCATTCTTGATGACTGCCTGTATCACAAGAAAACAGAACTAGGGATCCAGCTATACCATAATTATCTGTGTAGTCTCAGGGTGGCCTTTAATTTTTCGGAAGGTCTCTTTTTTTTTTTAATTTGCAAAGTGAATATTGCCTTCATATCTATCTTACCTTGTTCTCGTAAGATATATGTAACAATTTTGGTAAGTTGTAAAGTGATATGACTTATCAGTACTCATCCCACATATGTCAAAGAAGATTTGCTAGGTTAGCAATGATGACTTCTATGAATACTTGCCCTTTGCTCCCTCACCTCAAGGTGGACTCCATAGCCGCTGCCCAGTTTGGGGGCTGTGTCCACTGCAATTTAGTGAAGGAATATTTGTACTGCAAATCCTTAAAATGCCACCAACCCACAGCATTGCAGCCTTTTCTGGGGAAGTGTCAAATGATGGTGACACTGCCTTGCATCTCAGAGGAACACTAGATGCTTTCCATGCAACCTCCTCATTGTGAACCTGAGAAATCTGTGCTCTGGAAAAGCTCAAGGCTACTCCAAGATCTCATGGCAGGTCATCAGGAAAATGGGAATGAGAGTGTGTCTTATTTCTCCCTCGAGAGCCTGGGGTTCCCTACTACCACACTGAAAGAGAAAATATGACTTCCACTGTCTACCACTTTGTAGAGAATAAACATAAATTTTAAATGTGTAACTGCATTTAAAAATCCAAACAACCCATTCTACAGGTGAGAACACTGAACCTGTTTGGGTTTTGTTGAACTTGATAATCCACAACGTACAATGTGGCCTCATACCATGGCCCCCTCTGAAGGGTGCCATGGATAGGCTCCTTCATGCAATTGCCTTACATGTGTCATATGTGCCTTTGACCCTTGCCATAATGAAGGGGACCAATGATGGCACCACTGGGCTGAGAGAAGAAAGACTGGTGGCCAGACAGCTGCCTAATGCCTGCCCTATGGGAGACACACACATATGCAATGGACATTCACTTGTTTAGTGAAAATGTTTTGGGCATCTACTAAGGCAGTTGCTGAGAGAGAAGCTGAGAAATGGGAGGATCAGGCAGAGCAAGGTGGAGGCAGAAGGCGGAGTCCTACAGATAGCAAAGCAATAAGAAGAAATGGGGATTGGCTTTAGGAACTCAGCCAGGGGCTTCATGAGGAAGCGTGCAGAGCTTACCCCTGGCCTGGCACATAGCAGATGCTTGGGCCGCTATGGACAGGCTTGACTCACACTCTGGTGTCTCTCTCTGAGCCTTTCATCACGTGGCTGATACGGTGGGCCTTGCAGAGGCTATTTGGGATCATGAATGCTCTCCTGGGCCATAGAGAATGGTAGATACAGCAGAAGCAGGAAATGTCCTTCCACTTGTGGCTAAGATGATATATTGTTATTATGGGATGATGATGATAATGGTGACGATGGTGATGATGATGGCAGTGATGATGGTGATGGCAACTGTGGTGGTAATGATGGTGATGAGGGGAGTGGTGATGATGATGATGGTAGTTATGATGGTGGTGATGGTGAGGATGATGTTAGTAATCATAACGTTGATGATGATGGATGATGGTGATGTGGTGGTGACGACAGAGGTGGGGTGATGGTGATGATGATGGCAGTGATGATGATGATGATGGTGATGGTGATTATGGTGGTAGTGATAATGGTGGTGATGGTGATGATGATGATGATGGTGGTGATCATAATGGTGATGATAATGGATGATGGTGATGATGGTGGGGGTAATGATGGTGTTAGTGATTGTGATGATTGTGATAATGATGATGATAAATTCACACGCTTGGTTAAGACCATCGCCTCATACCCTACCTGACACCCACCTGTCAGTTCAAAATGTTACTATGAAATTTTTGCAGTTTGACTCCACAGCTTTTGCTCCTGGTAAAGGACAACTGTCCCTGGGTGGGAGAGTTATGTTAAGCTTCAGCAACTACTTACACTTCAATGTGGTTTGGCTTTAGGATCTTTCATGAAGGTGTGCTTTTCTGGGGAAGATTCCAAAGAGTGGGTCTTCAGAGGAAAAATAAGAGAGTGGAGGGCAGAAAGCTTCTGTGCACTGTGGTCACCCTCAGCTGCCACCCTATCCCCTCATTTGTTGTCTACATGCTTTGCCTTGCTTCTCTGGGAAGGCCTTTTACCTTACTCCTTTACCATCCCATCTGTCACCCTTGTCTGGCCCTGAACACCTCAGACAAGGCACCAGTGTACTGAATGCCTTTCCTGCCTGGGCCATTCCAAATTGACCTTGCAATGCCAGGCAGAGGCACAACCTGGCTATCCCTGGGTTGGAATTTGCAGTTTTTGAATTAGTTAAAAATTAGAAGGTTTCAACTTTTTAAAAAATTGTTTCTCTAGCCTGTCTAGAAAAACTGGAATATTTAGTGTGCACACAGGCAGTGAGTGGCAGAAGCCTCATAATGCCTGGCTGAGCCTAATCCTCTCCCAGATTCAGCAGCAAAATATCTGATATTCTTTATTTTATGTCACTGCTTTGAGGAGGTTTGTTATGCAGCAATTGATAACCCACACAACAACCAAAGCTGTCTAAACCACCTTTCCCCCAAGTCGTGGCAGGTCAGGGATGATCCCTCAATTTGCCCCACTCATGTTGGAGTCTACAGAATTCTAGATTCAGTAAAGCAATCACAGATGTGTGCTCTGTGACCTACTAGCCGGGTCAGAAGGAAATTTTTCTGGGAGGCCTCTGATTGGGTATATAGTTCCTGCCCTCCCACATGAGGAGTCTGATATTAAGAAACCAGGGAACACCTGCAACCTGTTTTCATCCCCATCCCAAGCTGGCATTGCCAGCTCTGAGCTGGGTTGCCGTATTTTATCTTGTTCCAGAGGCAGGCATATGCTCTCTTCTGCTTCCTAATTCTGATTCGTTCTCAGTACTATCAGGCCCTGCAACCCAAGGTGTTTGAAGTTTTCTGGCCTTAAATTGGTCTTGCACAGTCTTGGTCCAACCAATGGTGCCTCAATCTTTCAGCTTTGCTCTTCTGCCCCCTGGTGGAAGGTCTTGTGTGGCTGGCCCACCCTCTGAATGGCTGTGGTTCTGAAATCCAGCAGAGCCCAGCCCAGTGTTTTCCCTTCTACAATTTTACCGGGGGCTCTGTGGTTGGGATGTTGAACCCACCATGTCTCATTTGGATGCCAATGCTCCGTTACCTATGATTTTAGCCAAGCCTGTACCTACAGGGGAGCTCTTGGGTCTGCTCATCCAGTGGGCTAGATGGGCTCTACTCATCCAGTGAGACAGAAATCAGAGGATGCCAAGAGGCAGGCACCAGTCGATGGTTTTCCCTATTTTCCTGTAACCACTGGTTTGCCAGTACCACCTAGATCCAGGCCATGCTGTCCTGCTTTCTGCATGAAGGTGGGACTCTCCAACCCTCAGCTCCATCCCATGCTCAGGACGAGAGCCACTCGTGCAGCCTGGGGCCAACTGGCATAGGGTCCGCCTGTACCCACACTGTGCCTTGGGGTCCTAAGGGAGAAGAGTGTCCCACCTCTTACAGCTTCATCTGGGCAGATGTTGTGCCCCATGGTGACAGACGACTTCAAGCCTTGAGCTCAATGGGGCCCTGAGATGTGGGTTTCTCTCTATTCTGTTTTAAAAATAGTAAAAGCAAACTGGCATGTTTTCAAAGCCGAGAGGGATTTTCAGGCTGTTCCATGTCCGTCTCCCTCACAGGAGGTGTGCTGCTTGGTCTGGGAGGGGTCACACAGACCTCAGAATATCTGGCTTAGTGCAATTGATAAGCCACACTTTGAAGCCAACTGCTTTCCATGAGAAGGTAAAATCAGGGTCTGTGAGGTTCAAAGAGGGCCCAGCCTCTCTGGTGAGAATTCTTGTAAGGAGCTATGAGCACAGTTGCACATCCATAAGACAAGCATCTTGCACACATTTCTAGTCTCCAGCAGTAATGAACCCACACCTTGTGTTCCCAAATCTGCTTCACAGCAAGCCTCCAGACCAAGAGCTGACTGTCAGAGAAGCAAGATTCTAGCTTTTGGAAGAACTTCTTGCCACTGACATCTATTCCCCTTCCAGAAAGAATTCTAAAGGCTTAGGGAATTGGGTGCCTAGAAAGGCTGGGTTAAAAATTGATTTCCAGTTGGTATTTTATTAACAAGTTTTTCAGACTTTACAAAATGCCACAGAACATTGATTCTTAGGCTTGGGGCGTCCAGTCTTGATTGAGCATTCTCCTCAAAGGTGGAACCTCAGTTTGTATGTGCTCTCTAAATGTGGCTTCCATAGTCCCCAAGCCACTAGGGCTTGAGCTAGGTCACATGCCCATATAACACATAACACTAAGCAGCGGGGATCATGACGCATGAAGGATGCTCTTGGTTTTGGTCTGGGGTGGTAGCTTTAATCACAGGAGTAGATGAGTACTTCTTCTAGATGCAAAATCTTGGACATGTCTCCAGAATGTAGCCCAGCTGCGGAAAACAATGAAGATGGAGGTCAGCTTCATATGGGCCACAGAACCTGCAGGTGATGGAGGGTAGGAACATTTTCCTGCAATTTGCTCTTCATTGGTTGAATTACATGCAGAGCCTTCCCACACCTCTTGGCTTCTCCAGCAAGTAGATGCCTCCGGATGTGCTCAGTTTAGGCTCAGATAAACGACACATATGTGCCTCAGTTCATTTTGCCACAATCCCGGGGAGGCAGGTAATGATATA
The DNA here is from genome assembly GCF_028749965.1 of Puma concolor. Taxonomy (NCBI): domain Eukaryota; kingdom Metazoa; phylum Chordata; class Mammalia; order Carnivora; family Felidae; genus Puma; species Puma concolor. The sequence continues at coordinate 127,767,067 of NC_141672.1, read as the reverse complement.
CTGTAGGAAACTGAGGCTCAGAGAGAGGAAGTGGTGAAGCAGGGATGTGACTCCAAAGCCAACACCCTTGACATTGTTGCTCTCTGCCTCCCTGTCACATTAAGCCACTGGGTCTGCAATAGAATATGATATCACAATCTCCAAATTGACTGAGAAAGAATGAAACCCAGAAAGTAAGTGACTTGCCCAAGATGACAGGGATTATTAGTAATGGATCAGGAGACGTCAGCTGTTCTCTGGCCCTGTGCTCCATCCTTATCCTCTCTGAAGACATATCTAAAATATGTCCACAAATTCTTTTCTATTCTTCCTATTAGACTACAGAGCCTGAATCCCCTTTCCTTGAGTGTGGACTGTGCTTAGCGACCCGCTGCTAACAAATAGAATGTAGAAGAAGTGACTGTGTATGACTCTGGAGACCAGGCCATAAAAAGCACTGTGGCTTCCTCTTTGCTTAGTCTCTCTTGGATCATTTGCTCTGGATGAAGCCAGCTGCCATAGCAGGAAGACACTTGACAGCCCCATGGAGAAGTACACATGGTGAGAACTGAGGCCTCCAGTCAACGATCACGTGTGTAACCTTGGCAGCAGACCCTCCAGCCCCAGTCAAGCCTTTTCATGGCAGCAGCCCTGGTTGACATCTTGACAACATCTTGGAGAGAAGTGGAACCACAATTACGCAGATTTCTGACCCTGGAAACTGTAGAAGATAATAAATGTGCATTGATTTAAGCAGCCAGGCTTGGCGCTGATTGGTTACACAGCAACAAATACTAATGCAGCCATTCCATTCCCCCTTCTTTATCATTTGCTGTTATTATCTGCTTGGTGTCCCTCCCACCCCCTCCAGGGAAAGTCTGGGGACTAGACGGGAGAATATGGGGTAACTCTTCTGGTCAACAGCATACTGCAACACCTCAAGTAGACTGTGGTATATCTACCAAGATATTCCTCCTGCCAAAAGACAAAGAGATCCCAAGGCCACTCAAAACTACAACCTAAGGCTGTTCCTGATATTTTTTAAAAATTGTTTTTAACGTTTATTCATTTTTTGAGAGACAGAGTGTGAGCGGGAGAGGGGCAGAGAGAGAGGGAGACACAGAATCTGAAGAAGGCTCCAGTCTCGGAGCTATCAGCACAGAGCCTGACGCAGGGCTTGAACTCACAAACAGTGAGATCATGACCTGAGCTGAAGTTCCATGCTTAAATGACTGAGCCTCCTAGGCTCCCCATGTTCCTGATATTTTAAAAGTTTACTTATTAATCGAGAGAGAGAGAGAGAGAGAGAGAGAGAGAGAGCACGCACATGTAAGTGGAGGAAGGCAGAGGGAGAGGGAGAGAGAATCTCCAACAAGGGGCTCGATCCCACAAACCATGAGATCATGACCTGAACCGAAATCAGGAGTTGGATGCTGACTGAGCCACACAGGTGCCCCCTGATATTTTTCATCCCAGAAGGCATTCCAACTGGCTACGGTGAAAAGTAGACAAGAAAGAGCCATGCCTAGGGAAGCCATGTTCTCTCTGACTTCTGCCTGGGGCACAGGACCCTCTTGTAACAGAGCACAGGGAAACACGTGCAGGTCCTGGAAATGCAGGTGAAGAGCTGCAGTGTGTGTCCAACCTGGACAGAGCCAGAGCAGGGGTGGCCACCATAGCAAGCTCATCATCAGTAATGGGGGAGGTGGGGGACATCTGGCACACCCACAGCCCTCTTGGAGCCCCCTTCCTTGGGTGACTAACCATGCCTCATTTCTGGGAGGAAACTCTTGAAGTTGCTGATGGTGGTTGCCTCTGGGGTGGAGAATAGGAGTGCTGGTGGGAGAGAAAGGCACATTTTTCCTGAGCACCTGTTTGTGTCTACTGATTTTGTATTGTGTGTATAGCCTATTCAAAATAGATAAATATATTCAAAGTATTATGTTACCAATTACCAAACTCTTCTTGGTGTTTCTAAAAAAGGAAGATCTTTGTGGCTACACAAGTTTGGGGAACTTGGCCAGTATGTCCTCTTCCTGGAGCATCACATTAATGAATTAAGGATCTGAGAAGTGCTATAGTAAAGAATCATGTTTAATCTGTTTAAAGCCAAAATTTCCAAATTTGTTCAAACACATAACTATTTTCCCATAAACTCTCTATAAATAGCCTTGGATATAAATAGCCAACTGTGTTATGCTGCAATGTATTGGAATGTGGCCCTGACAACATTGTGCCAATTACATTTCCTTAAACACCATGGGTGGGGTCCAGACATGGACACTAGGGGACAGGTAAGCTCTAGGGTCTTGGAAGCATGGAAAGGGTATGTCCAGAGAAAAAGCCCTTCCAACTACTCTCTATAGTTTACCAGAGGGCAGGCCTGTCATCCCTTTATTCCTTCATTCTTCATTTACTCATGCACTGGGTTCATGACCTGGACCTAAATCAGATACGTTGTCTGCTCTCAGGAGACTCACCCCTAGTGAGGAAGATGTGCAGAAACCAGCAGCCTGAGACAGTGAAGCACCTGTGGGCTTTGCAAAGTCTCCCCTAGAGCGTGGCCTGTGGACCACACGTGATGTGTGAGCAGGAGGCAGCCAAGTAAAGAAATGCAATGTCCCAGCAGCACTGCTGAGAGCAGACCAGTGGGAGCTACAGCCAGGTGGATTGAGGTGGCCTAGTATCCATGGTCCCAGCACACACTGCCCTCTTGAGCTCTGTTCTGGGGGTCATCTGATTTTCCAGGCTCTGTGCCCACTGTTTCTGTGTTAGTTTCTGCTATAGGATCTAACATAGGAGGCACAGCAGGAGCTCAGAAGGCAGGAGGGAGAAAGAAGTGTCTGCTCTGATAGGATGGCAGTTGTAGCAGCAGGGACTGGGTGATTATAGACTTCAGCAGCTCTGGCAGAGGGAGCACCTTTATCAGAAATTGCAGCCCCAGGGGTGCTTGGCTGCCTCAGTTGGTAGAGCATGTGACTCTTGATCTCAGGGTTGTGAGTTTGAGCCCCTCCTTGGGTGTAGAGATCACTTATTAAAAAATCTTCAAAATACTAAAAATAAAAATGAAGTTACAGTCCTGGCCTAGAAGGTGCTCTCTTCCAGATCCAGAGTCAGTGATCTCAGCTTCTCCCATAGCACCAGCTTCTTCAACAGCACCAGCTTCTCCCACAGTGCCAACTTCTCCCACAGTACAAATTTTTCCCTCAGTGCCAGCTTCTCCCAAACTGCCAGCTTCTCTCACAGTACCAATTTATCCCACAGTGCCAGCTTCTCTCACAGGGCAGCAGAAAGTGCAAGCTCTGGGCTCTAGCCCAGAGGTGTTCGTGTTTCTTATCTCTAGGTACCACCCCTTCTTCCTTTAGTCCTCTATCCCTCTCCCTTTCACTCTTGCATCCTTCCAACACCTCTGTATCCAGTTCTTTGTATGAATCCCCTCTGTGTGAAAAACCTAAAGTGGTTTCTGCTTTCCTGACTGGACCCAGACTGATTCAGTACTTATTTAGGAAACAAGCCTTCCCAGTTGGGTCTCCGTGATGCGGTTGTTCACCTGTTCGAGCATGAATGCAGAAATGAGCTCTTTGCCAGTGGGAAAAAGGACACCTGTGATCCGTGATATGTGGTGGCCTTACTCAAACATATCCCAGGGATTGCTTTGGGAGGGAGCACTGTTGAAGGTTAGACTTTGGGACGAGCAGTTGCCACTGCTCTCAACCATTATGGTAAAATTGATGTCCACAAAGAATATAGGGATTGCTTATGACGTCCCAAAAGAGATTACAAACAGGCAGATGAAGACAAAGAGGAAGAAAAAGAGGAAGAGGAAAATGAGGAAGAGAGGGAGAAGAAGAAAAATTGAATTAACTGAAAATTAAAATTAAGAACTTACATTCAAAAGATTCCATTAAGAGAGTAAAAATACAAGCTACAACAGGGAGAAGATATTTGCAACACACGTATTTGACAAAGGACTCAAATCTAGAATATATAAAGATCTTTTGGAAATCAATAAGAAGATGGCAGATAATCAAACAGAAAAAAATGATTAAAGGTTTGAGTGGGTGCTTCACAAAAGAGCATGTTTTAGTTGCCTATAAATACATGAGGTGTTCAACCTTATTAGTCATAAAGGAAACACCAACTAAAACTACAATGTATCGAAACCACATTGAGATACCACTTCCCATATATTAGGATGTCTATAACCAAAAAGATAGGTATTGTGAACAAATTATGGTGAGACTACAGATAATAAGGAACCCAAGTACAGTAGAGTCATCAGAGGAAGGAATATTAAATGATGAGCTTAGGAAAGCAATCTGGAAATCCCTCAAAGGTGAAATATAGTTATCTTATAGTCCAGCAATTCCACTCCTAAGTACAGACCCAAGAGAAATGAAAATATATGTTTACACAAAAACTTATGCATGAATGTTCATATCAACATTATTCTTCTTTTATTTAATTTAATTTTTTTCCTTAAGAAAGAGAGAAAAATGCAAGTGAGGGAAGGGCTGAGAAAGGGAGAGAGAGAATCTTAAGCAAGCTCCACACTCAGCACGGAGACTGACACAGAGCTCAGTCTCACAACTGTGAGATCATGACCTGAGCTGAAATCAAGAGTAGGATGCATACCTGAGCTACCCAGGTGTCCCTCAGCATTATTGTTAATATTCAGAAAGTAGAAACAACCCAAATGTCCTTCAAATGGTGAATGGAAAAGTGAAATGTGGGATATCCATACTGTAGGCTATTATTTGACCATAAGAAGGAATGAAGTCCTGATGCACGCTACAACATGGATGGACCTTGAAACCATTGTGCCCACTGAAAAAAGCCAGACACAAAGACTATGTTACACAATTTCATTTATATGAGAAGTCCAGAATAGGCAAATCTAATACAGACAGAATAGTTTAGTAGTTTCCAGGGGCTGTACCAAACAGGGTGTTGGGGTCATAGTTAAAAGATAAGAGGATTCTTCTGAGGATGATGAAAACATTCTAGAATTGATCATGGTGATGGTTGCACATTTCAGAGAATATGGTAAAACCCACTGGGTTGTACACTTCAAATGGAAGCAATGTATCTTAATAAATTTGTCAAAGAAAGGAAGGAAGGGAGACAGGGATGGAGGGAGGAAAGGAAGAAGAAAAAGTTGCAGTGCTATACCACCACTTACACATCAGAAAGACTAAACTGAAAAAGACAGAATCCTGAGTGCCTCTGAGGGTGTGGAGAAAGCAGAGCTCCCAAACACTGCTTGGGGCAGGGGGCAGAGGGGTGTGACTTGGTGTGATTACTTTAGAAAACAGGTGTATTACTCAAGCTGCACGTATACACATCTGTGGCCCAACAGTTCACTCCTAGGAACATAGTCAAGAGAACTGCATGTACATGTTACCAAAAGACACGTAAGCAGTACTTGGTAATCACCCAACACCAGAAACAGCCCAAATATCCAACAATGGTAGAATAGATAAATAAATGCTTGTATCTTCACCAAAGGAAACTTCACAGCAATGGGCGTGAACCATCTACTACCTCACAGCATAGATGAACCTTCTCCACATAGAGTTGAATGAAGGAAGCCAGGCCCTAAGTTAGAGAACAGACAGTATGAGTCCATGCATATGAAGTTCAAAACAGGCAAAACGACAACACCATGTTAGGAAATAGGGTGGTTTCTCTGGGTGGAGTAAGCCTTGGAGGGGCACAGGGGAAGCACTTGGGGTACTGGCCATGTTCTGTTTCTTGATCTGGGTGCTGTTGCTCACATGGGTTCACTTGTGTGCTCCTGGCTGTACACAATGATTTGTGTATTTTCTGTATTTATATTAGAGTTCAGTAAGAAGCTTACCAAATTTTTTTTTAAATAAGGAAAGGAGCAGGATGCCTGGGTGGCTCAGTTGGTTAAATGTCCAACTCTTGGTTTCGGCTCAGGTCCTGATCTCATGTTTGTGAGTTTGAGCCCCACATCAGGCTCCATGGTGACAGTGTGGAGGCTGCTTGTGATTCTCTCTCTCCCTCCCTCTCTGCCCCTCCCCTGCTTGCTCTCTCTCTTTCTCTCTCAAAAATGAATAAAATTTAAAAAAAATGAAAAAAAAATAAAATAGGGAAAGGAGAAGGAAAAATAGTAAACCTGCACACACCAAACAAGAATATGTGCCTTAGCAGCTAGTTTTCATTTCTGTAACTAGTCTTGAGACCTGTTAGCAACTAGAACTTGCTGCACTCAGCAACCATTTTGGGCCTCCTTTGCCCACTGTCTGTACCTACTGGGCTCTTTACCTGGTGGGGTCGTTCAAAGGTCTATTTGGGAAGGTCTGTATCCAGCCTGTAGTTATTGGACCTTCTCTTTGACTCTGTGATTAGACAGGAGGTACTAAGAGGCACCCTGGGGACTCCCTGGGCTTCTAGACCCATCCTGCCTGCCCTCTGTGTGAAGCACAACCCCTTGGTAATCAGGATGGAACTCCTGGACAGTGAGGGCCCCCTTCTTTGCCTGTTGGCTCAGGTGCATGAGGATTCCAAGGTGCCCAGATGTTGGTTTCAACAGATTCAGTGGAACTCTAGTTGTGTGCTCTGGGGAATCATTTCCTACCTGGGGACTAAGAGTAAGACTTTCAAACCATTGGATCTCCAGGTGGCAGGGGTGGGAAGCAAACACTTGGCAAGGATGTGCACTGCGAGGAGCCCCTCCCACATCCACCCCTTGGTTCCTGGACCTGTGGGAGAAGCAGCAGCAGGTATTGGCTACTTCAGAGCCTGTAACACATCTTTAGGCAGTACCAGCCCTGCAGACGTGTTCTGCTGGTGCCAAAACTGAACCTTGGGCAGGTCATTATCTACTCTTCCAGGCCAGCTGCTTCTGGGGTTTTCTTTCCAGAACTTTCTCAGTTTTAGAACTGAAGTCCTGAGTCCAGGAACCCTTTCAGCCCCAGGAAAGCCAGATGGATAGTCATCTTGGATGCCTTTCAAACCAAGGTCCCTCCCAGGAGGCAGGACCACAAGTTTGTGTCTCTGTGTGCCCTGGCCCTAGCCCAGCACAGGCCAAGTAGAGCATATCACCTTACTACTGCATCTGGAGGGTCAGGAGAGCCTTCCAACTGCTGTGACCCTGAGGAGTGGCAGCCATGACATGTGTCATTTGCAGGATTCATAAAGCAGAGCACTGAGCCTGTCTTGGGTTTCAATGTCTGTGTCAATGTCTTTTGCTAACTTGGACAACTGCTCTAACAGGGAACAGGAGAAACAAACATTTGAAAGGTGATTAGCAGTCTTTTTAGGGCTTTTTCCTCGTGTTGTCTTGTTGGATGTCACCCCAGTTCTGTGAGATAGGCAGGGTTGAGGCCAAAAGAGATAATGCGATTTTCTAAGGACCCTGAGCCCCTTAGTATTGGAACAGGCTCAACCCTGTTCATGCCTCAACTCCAAGCTGCCTCCCCACCCTTTGACCTTCATGCCCTGGACTCATGCAGTGCCTGGTGGCTCCCACCAGCCTGCCTGTTGTATTGAGGGATCCAGCCAAGCCATTCCACTCATCTGGGCCTCTCGCTCTTCATCTGTGGGATGCAGATGAGTCTGAAGGTCTCAGCGAGACTGTGGTCAACTACGAGCAGCCATCAGGTCAGGTGTTAAGAGCATTCTGCTTAGCTTTTTGATAGATGGTCCTTCATAGGACACTGAGACTTCTACATGCTTGTTCACCAAAGTGGGGCCTGTAGACCAGCAGGCATGGTGTTGCCCAAGGGCTTAGTAAACATACAGAATCTTAGCTGGCCCAGCCCTAAGGAGAGCCAAGCAGTGTGAGAAGCGCAGGCCAGCACCTTTTTCCCTATGCTTGGTGAATGAACTGTTGCCTTTGTTCCCTGTTGGAACCTTCTAAACACCTTTCTGTCTGGCAGTCCACTAGGGCTGCCATAACGAAGTACCATCGACTGGGAGGTTTAAACAATAGAAACTTATTTGCTCACAATTTTGGAGGTCAGAAGTCCAAGATCAAGGCAGCATCTGGGTCGGTTTCCTCTGAGACCTCTCTCCTTGGATTCTTGGAGATGGCCGACTTCCTTCTGTGTCCTCACATGGCCTTCTCTCTGTGTATGTCTGTTCCTAATCTCCCCTTCCTGTAAGAACACTGGTCAAATTAGATAAGGCCCACTATAATGACCTCATTTTACCTTAATGACCTCTGTAAAGGCCCCATCTCCAAACACTATCACTTTATGAGGCACTGGGGGTTAAGTATTCAACATATGAATTTGGGGCAGAGGGGAACAGTTCAGGCCCCAGCAGCCCATTTGGCCTATGACAGGCCCAAACATTATGGTAGCCCAAGAGAGTGTGGGGCACGGTTGGGGCTGCAGAGGGGAAGGGCAGCCTGGGAAGCAGGTATTGTGAGCTGCAGGTACCTGGAGAAACTGGGACATGAAATTGTGGGGGGGAGTTCATCCAGTAGGGTAACAGAGAGGGCACTGCTGGTAGGGGGGACCAGCACAGGGCAAGGAAGGGCATGCCATATTCAGGATGAGCTGTAAGAAGGTACTTGGCAAAGAGCAGGTGAAGTAGACAGGGGCCCAGCTTAGGCATGTGACATGTCTGCACAGCACAGGGTCTCTTGTGGGATTCTAAGCAGGAAGAGACACGGTTAGTATCAGCTAATCCATAAAACATGCTAACTGCATGGGCTTGGTGACCACGGATGGGAGACCAGGACCTAGAGTTCTTTTTTTTTTAAGCTTATTTATTTATTTTGAGAGTTGGGGGGAGGGACAGAGAGAGAGAGAATCCCAAGCAGGCTCAGCCTGTCAGCACAGAGCTCGATGTGGGGCTCAAACTCACAGGTGAGATCATGACCAGAGCTGAAGCCGGACCCTTACTGACTGAGCCACCCAGGTGCCCCAGGACCTAGGGTTCTGGGCCTCTGCTGGCCATTGACAGTTTATGTTGCTCTGGACAACATAGTGCTGCAGAAAGAGTGAGGGCTTTACAACCTTGGGGATCTGGTTTAAACTTCCTGCTCTGATATCTACCACCTGTGTGACCTTGTGGACTTGGCCTAGTTCAGGCTCTGGTTATTCATTTATAATGACACTGCTTATTGCAGGGATTAATAAGATAGTTAAGTGACCTGACACATGGCAGAAGCACAGACACTACTTGTCTTCTTTCCCTTTGGCTTCTCTGCAAGTTGTCTCCTCTGTAAAACTGCTGAGATATGAAAGCGCCTGCATGGGCCACTCCCAGTGGGAAAACACAGGACCTCTGACTGTGGTCTGGGAAGCACAGGGAAGAGACCCCTGCACTGAGTCCCTTGGCCTGGAGTCCAGGCAGAGGGAGGCTTCTGGAAGGGACAGGGGTGGAGGAGCAGTGAGCCAGTGCTGTGGGCACACCCTGGACTCAGTTCATCACCTAGCCTCTCTGTGCCTGGCCCAAAGCTGCAGTTTCTGATTTCTAAGCCTCCACTCCCAGCACCCAAGGTCCTCATAGACCTTGGAGAGGCTGGGGTGCACCCTGGGTCTCAGGAGGTGCGTGCTGCTGAGGAGAAGGTGGGTAGGAGGAAGAGCTTGTGTTGGGAGTGAGAAGACCTGTTTATTATTATTTTTTTCTTAAAGACAGAGAGTGTTCAACCAGCAGAAGGAGAGAGAGAGAGAGAGAGAGAGAGAGAGAGAGAGAGAGAGAGAGAATCTTAAGCAGGCTCCATGCCCAGTGTGGAGCTGGACGTAGGGCTCAGTTTCAATGACTGTGAGATCATGACTTGAGCTGAAATCAAGAGTCAGAGGCTCATCTGACTGAGCCACCCAGGCACCCAGATCTGTGTATTTTTTGAATTGGCTTTGAAGGTTTGTTCTGGGTTGATGGAGGGAAGAAGGCAAACACGGAGGACACTGAGCTCTTCCGTGCCATCTGTCTCCCCTCTCAGGGATGCCTCTGGAATATTTCCAGTTTTGGGAAGGATTTTGTTTGGGGAAAAAATAGTTCTGTAAAGAGAACTTTGCCCCTTTACCAGGCATTGGGTCTGTCCGGGGATGGGCATCTGACCCAAGCCAGCACAACCAGAGCCCTCTCCCCAGGGGTATGGATCCCAGCTCCTTTGCAGAGATGTAAACTCTTCCCCCCTGCAGAGAAAGGTGCTCTATGCCAATACAGAGAGAACCTAGAGGGGAGACAGAGGGACCCCTGTACCCTGCAATGCCCCGGGCTGTGATTCCAGGCCCTCCTTCCAGAGGCCACTGTACCCCGCCCTCGGGCTCCTGGAAACTCCAGCGTGGCTTTCTTGCCTTCAGTTCCTGTTTTGGGTAAGGCCAGCTAGAATTGGTTATTTGCAAAAGGCCTAGATCGTGCATGACTTGATTGCCCAATTTCTTTAGAAAATCTGATGTAGAAGCGTGAAGACCTTGGAGACGGTGAAAATGTTTTATCCCAAAACCTGCTCTACAGTATATGCTGTATCACCTTCAGACGAGCGTGAGAGCCTGGGTTTGCATCTCTACCTGTGAGGGTAAATGTCCTCTCCAGGTTTTAACTACATCTGGGCTGTCTTGACTTGAGGTGGGACATTCTCTGTGCCACTCGAGGGGATTCGCTGGACTGACTCAATGACACAGGGCCCCTGCACCCATCCCGATGGAAGGCCACCGCAGCTGTGTCGTCTTCTGGAACCTCTGGCCTTAGCTTGTCACTCCTCAGCTGGGGACCTGACAGGGTTCCTGTGTGTGGAATGCATAAGTCCAGTCCCCTGCCCTTCTCAGGTCCTGCCTCCCCCTGCCCCACGTGCAACCTGGCCTGCCACGCTCTCTGCACCGTTTCCTAGGCGGGAGCGGATTCACCTGCCTGGAGAGCCTCACTTCGCCTTCACCATCTGGCAGCACGCTTGCTGGGGAGCCATCCCTTTGTGTATCCCCCAACCACCCCACAGTGCAGCCGTTCCTCTTGGGCCCAGACCGGGGTTCCGCAAATGCTGGCTGAACCGAAACCCTATTGTGGTCGCCACTTCCTGAGCTGGTCTCTCTTCTCGTTCCCACTCTGGCTCCCAGTCACAGCTGGGGCAGGCACCCTCCGTTCTGTTGTGGCCCAGACACGGTCTTCCCGGGGGGGGGGGGCCTGCAGGGGGTGAGGGGTGTGCCCCTGGCACCCGTGGGATCTATCCAAGCAGCACCTAGGCTGCCTGGTGGCCCCTTCCTTGTCCCCGCTTCTATGGCTGTCTTGAGGAAATGTGTGCTTAGCAGACTAAGGTTTAAAGTTAGTTGTGGGCTTAGGACCCAGAGGAAGAAGCTGAGAAGGATGCAGAAATTTCTGGCTTTGAGCAGGAGGCAGAGGGTGGCTGTGAGGTCCCAGGCCTGGGGCTGCCTGGGGAAGAAGGGGTAGCAGTTTCAGGGAGCCCACAGGATGGTTTGCCAGCCTCCAGGGGGGGCACCCCATCTTGGATGGAGCACTAGGGTGGGGGCCCTTTAGCCCTGCAGGGAGGAGATTGTTGTGTCCCAAGTCTGATACTGGGGATGGGAGACTGTCAAAGGGGCAGGAAGTGCTCTTCACCCTGCCTAGTTACAAAGTAACTGATCCAGAAGATTCCATCTGCATTCTGAGGCTGGAGATTCTCACCTGGAGAGCTTTCCCTATCTTCTCTCTTCCCCTTTGCAGAGAGGAGAATGTCAAACTGGCTTCTGGAGGCCCACACTGGCACAGAAGGGGGCAAGGGCTGTGTTTCTGTGCCAGTGTGGGCACAGCAAGGGCTGTTCATTCTGCTTGTATCAGGAGAGCAAAAGATTCCCCAGAGACCATGGTTAGGGTCACGAGGCCGCCCACACTGTAGGGAAAGCTGAGAAAGTGAACAGGGCTGTTGGAATTGACTTAGAGCACAGCCACAGCCAACACCTGGGAGTGGGTGGGGATGGTGGGGGGCAAATGCAGTAAGGCGGGCCTCAGTCAGGCTGGATGGGGTCCATCAGGCAGCAGGAGGATAAGGGATCTGGGACCCCTGTGAGGTGGCCCACTGGATCGAATCTCCAGGGAGCCCGTGTGAGAGCCTCAGGGTCAGGAGTTGCTGCCCTGGCTGAGTGGGTACCCTGTCCTGGTGTGGGAGCCCAACCAGGCCAGCTCAGGGCACAGGAGGATAGGGTAGGCCTCTGGTGGTATAAGGAAAGAGTCATGGGTCCTGGGCTCTGGCCCCACTCCACAGCTTGCTGTGGCCTTACAGTGAACTCCAGAGTCTCCGAAGTGGACAACAGCTTATGCACACCTACCTCAGGGAGGCAATGGGGTCAGCTGGGAGTACTGGGGTGGTGGGGAGAGACAAGAGGACTGGAAGAAGAACTGTGGTGGGGTTGACTTCCAGGAAACTGGGACATGGGGTCGCCCCCAGCCCAATCCAGGCCAGTCATAAGAGAGGGGCTGCTGGCCCACACCCAGGGGCCTTCTCCAGTCAAGACACCAGGGCTGTGCAATTGATGATAAATGTCTATCCCAGGAGTGGTGCCCACTGCATTTGGCATTCACTATGTCCTAATCTTTCTAGAACACTCATCCCCAGCCTCTCCCTCCACACAGGCACCTTTGGGGAACACGGGGCTTCTCATTCGTTCACTGCTAACAGGCTTTGGAGGTGCCCCAGAGACCCCAAGCCTGGTGAGGAGACCCCTCCTGTCCCCTACAGCACCCCCCTCTGATCCCCCACGGATCAGACTGTGTTGACACTTCAGAGAGAGGCCTGCTCAGTTGGTTGGTGGGTCGTTTATGCTGAGAATTGAAACATTGCTTAACCCCAAAAAGAAACCACAAGAAGAGAAAAACATGCAATTAAGCTGCAGCTGGGCCTGAGGGTTCAGCCTTCTCGCAGTCTGCCTGGTGGCTTGTTTATGTTAAAGGCCAGAGAGGTTTGCTGAGGTGGACTGTCTTCAAGTCCCCAGAAGATTCCCTGCTGGCAGAGAAGAGTGTCCTTTGATTAGGGACAATGGGGCTTGATTCCCCACCTGCAGTCTGTCCTCCTGGACAGATACCTACACAGAGGCCCCTGCCTGAGCTGGGGGAGCTGGGGCAGAGGAGAGGAGCAGCCCCCCAGGTGTGGGACGCAGCTGTTTCACCACAGGGCTCTTGGGTGCACCCGGGACCCGAGGCTTCTGCTCTCAAGGGCAGAGCTGGGCCCCCAAGGAGACAGAGTCGACCCTGCTGTGGAGCCCCACAGACAGGCAGTTGGGGGAGAGGCAGCTGCAAAGGGTGCGTCCAGAAGTCAGGAGGTCTGGAAAGGAGCTGCTTTCGTTTCAGCAGAGATGTACATTTTGGGTTTGCAGTTTGGGGTAGAGCCCACCATCTCGTGCCCTGGGGATCTAAAGTCTTTACCATTAGGATCAAAAGGCCATGCTACCGACCAGAGACTCAGCTCGGGTTCCCCTCCTTCCAGAAGGCCTTCTGGTCAGTCTCCATGTCCACTCCCACACCCAGACTGGGAACTATCCTGTTCTCCTAAAAACGCTACATTTCAGGAACTTGGGGCCACTGGGGTGGTGGGTGCTGGACATGTATTTAAGGCCCATCCTCTGTTGCAGAGCCAGAAGGTCAACTCCAGGCATCCTAGGGAGGAGCCAAGTGTCCCCATGGGCCCCAGCCCCAAGGACTCCTCCTGTCCCCTCCTGACCTCTCAGGTGTACCTAAACCAGCTGTCCCTATTCCCAAGGCTGCTGCCTGCCTGAGTACCTCCTTTCTTGCCCTTCCCAGACTCCCGAGTCCCAGTGCCCACCCCACAAGCAGAAGCTGCCCTTTGCACACACACACACACACACACACACACACACACACACTGACATGCATATGTGCATGTGCACACACACACCCATGCACCCCACACACACCTACACCCCCCAACATTTACACACATGTACATGCACACACTTCTGGAGCTTTCCCTCCCCTGGCGCTCTGTGTCCCCACTTCATATGAGCTCACCCCAGTGGTGCTGGAGCCCATGTCACCACATGCACATCTAGTATCCATGGTCATTCAAGCTCCCCAGCCCTTTATTAGGTGACAGACACCTGTGCTGTGCCCACAAGAGGGGTGGCCCCATGGTTCTCACCCCAGTTTGCTCTGATTGAGCCCTGCCTTGTGTTCTCACCGGCACCTGAACATTAAGGCTTATCTACTCTGTACCTTAATGCTGAAGCCCCTGGAGGAGTTGGGAGGAGGGGAGGGGTCCACCAAGCTCACATATACATTTGTCTTGAGTCTGGCTGCTGTGCCTGTGAACTTGGCCCTCCTCTAAACATGCCCAGAGTTACAGACCCAATTCAGACCAGACCAGCTCAGGAGGATAATCACTGGTCCTGGAGGGGGGGAGCCCAGGACTTTCTCTCACTGCAAAAATAAAGACTTTCTCTCACTGCAAAAATAAAATAAAAATAAAAATAAAAATAAAAAAGGTCAAAATTGCATATTAATTGGAAAATTGCACTTCAATCTTGGAAACATTTTGTAAAAGTGTGAGAGCCCTACAACCTGTGGTTTACCGTGTCTCCGTCGAGCCAAGCTCAAGAAGGCTCAGGAAAGCATACATCTAGAGACTGGGTGCACACTGATGCCTTCAGTTCTGTGACCACCACCAATGACAAAACAGCATTCTAATGTGTCACTAATCTTTGAACATAGGCATGACAGCATCCAAACATAGCCTAGATTGCCCAAGCCTTACTGGCACACATGCAGGTAACCTTGAAGGTGAGCCCCCAGTCCTGGCTCTTGCTTCCAGCAAAGGTAAACAAAGCTGGACACTAGTTAGAGCAGTAAGAGAGACTCTGTTTCACAATAACTATTGCAATAGGCAAGAGGGCCCAGAGTGAACTTAAACTCAACTTCCAAGAAAGGAAAGGCAGGAGATGGTTTAAAGGCTGGAGTGTGCTGGCAGCAGGGACTAGGCCACTTAGGTTTGTTAGCTGGTGCTCAACCAGAGGAATAGGACCTTCTTATGTCTTTATGATGGGAGACAGTGGTGCACGTTAGAGCATGGCACCCACCCACCTGGGTTGGGCCCTTCTCTCCCACAGGACTGGACTGGGAAGGAGAGTTAGCTCTTGAATGCTTGCATTTCCAAGAGACAGTTCTGGATGGTCCGAGGTTTACCTCTCAGAGGGCAAAGAAAGGACTTAAAATTGGAAGCTTTCTGAAGTAACTGCTCTGAGAGGGGGTTCAGGAGCCTATCTGCCCGTCACCAAGTTTTGGGTGGAACAAACAGTAAATTCTCCTGGCAGCATTGAGCTTTCTTGGGCAGAAACTTGAAGGTTTGGAGTTGTCATCCTAAGGAAGTGACCCTGGGCTGTTAGAAACTCTGCTAGTGTTTGTTCAGATCTCTTACTGTGTGGGGAGGGGTGAGGAGGGAGAATGGACAAAATTGTTTGTGCTGGCGGTAAGTTTTTATAGGCCAAGGTGGGGGCCTACTTGAGAAATGGGCTCAGAGGAGCTTGGCTAGAGTCTGGTCAAGGATAGTCTTTGGCACCTCTGCTGCATGGTTACCTGTGGTTTTTCTCCCCTCTGGGGGGCACTGGTTCTGCTTGCTGGTCATCTTCTGGGCACTGTTGTTCCCATCATTGTTGTGATGCATGGGAACACATGGGATCAGGGGAGAGCTCAGAGAGCACTGTCCTGGACACCTGCATTAGACTGGGCTTCCTGAGAGTACAGTGTGGGCACCTGTCCTGGGTCAGGCATTGGGGAAATAGCACTTTCTCCCTTTCTACTCCCTCAGCTCCCCAGGGCACACACACATACCTTTCCATATCCCATGAGAAGTCCAAGAGCTTTGAAGCTGCCATGCTGTGAGGGAGCCCAAGACAACCACATACACAGGCAACACAGAGGACCACCAAGGCACTAGAGAGGTGAAGGAAGTCTTCTTGGACCTCCCAGCCCAGGCTGGCTGCCAACGTCAACTGAACACAGTCGAAAAAGTGATCTCCATCAATTCCATGAGTCTATCGCAGCTCTTGGAACCACAACAAATGATGGATCATAGTTTGGGGTGGTGGACCATGAAGCAATATGCAACAGAAGCATTTTAAGTCAGTTAGGTAGTGTCTTTTGAGCCCCTGGGAGTATGGAAAAGGTGACCAGTCACCTTGCAGAGAATGCTGTCATCAATGAAGAGGAAGCAGCAGCTCTCGGGGCCACACTGTGATCTTGATATTTGAATCAGGAAGAAGCTGTGAGAAAAAGGGATGAGTTTGGGGACAAAAAGAAGAAGCAGGAAATGGGTGTAGGGTTTCCTAGAAACCAGGGGAGAGGAGTCTTGGGGAAAGGACCAGAACAACGGCAGCACATGCCATGTTGAAGTCGGGCGAGCTCTGGGGTCCCCAGGAGGTTGAAGAGTTGTAAACACTGGGGCCTCAGACTCAGAGCCCAGACTCCAGGAAGCCTGTCACAGACTGGGCTCCTCCCCACTGATCATGGGCCTCCCAAGCTGGAGTGAGTCTGTGCTTCAAGAGGGTCTAGGGGTGGGCCACAGGAAAATGGTTCTGACTAGGGTGAGGAAAGGAGGCTTGGTCTAGCCCCAAGCTTTTCCAAAGAAAAGAGGAAAGAGGAAAGGCCCAGGGTATGGTCACAGCAGGGACAGCCAGGAGGCGGCAGGGGCCTAGACCTGGAGACACCTAATTGACAAACAGCTCTATTGCCAGTTAATTTCCAGATAGCTAAACAGAAACCACCCAGTTATTTTAGGCAGAGGGGATTTAGCAAGGCATTGGTGATAAAGGTATTGGACAGGCTGGAGGAGCAAATAGGTGAAGAGGACATCATCCAGGGATCTGGAGCTGCTCCCATTCTGCACCTATATTGGAGCTCTTGGAGGTGCCAGCTCAGCCCTGAGCAGGAGCCACACAACCCACCCACTCTTCTGTTACTCATGCTGCTGTGACCACTGTCATTGTAACTGCAGGATGTGCCACCGACTGCCACCATTGACGCCGCATCCAGTGGTGAAGTGGCTTCTCCCTGTTTCCCTCCTTGTCACCTACTTCCAGGGCTTCCCACTGGCAGCATTTAACCAGAAACCCACTGCAAGAGCGTCTGAGAAATGTAGTTCTCACCACTGCTAGTGCAATGGTCGCCAATTTGACTCCATGGGCCTGTCTTCACCTTGAAATTCTCCACCCAACAGAATAGATAATATGTATGCATTGACTGTGGTCTGTGCAGCACAGGGAGGAGGCCCTCTGCACTGAGTCCCTTGGCCTGAAGGAGTCTAGGAAGAGGGAAGCTTCTGGAAGGGACAGGGGTGGAGGAGCAGTGAGCCAGTGCTGTGGGCACACCCTGGACTCAGTTCATCACCTAGCCTCTAGTGCGTGGCTCAAAGCTGCGATTTCTGATTTCCAAGCCTCCACTCCCGGGACCCAAGGTCCTCTCAGACCTTGGAGAGGCTGGGGTGCATCCTGGGTCTCAGGAAGTGTGTGCTGCTGAGGAGAAGGTGGGTAGGAGGAAGAGCTTGTGTTGGGGGTGAGAACACAGGCCTCCAGGGGATGCCCTCTTTGTTCTCATCACCTGAAGATATCCCTGCGCACACGCACTGACACCACAGCCCAAGGCCTTCACCTCAAGTCTGTGGCTTGGAAAGGGAACCCTCAGAGACTGTGTGAGCAGAGTCCTATTCTGATTATGATCGTTTGAAACCCAAGGCAACTGTTTTTATTTATTTATTTTTCTCCCTCGCAAGGCAGCTGTATTTTAATCTTCCAAATGCTCATAAAGAATATGCTTGTATTTCCTGTGCATGGAGACTTCACATGGTCAGAATAAGGAAGGAGTGTTCTTTTTTTTTTTTTTTTTAATTTTTTTTTTCAACGTTTATTTATTTTTGGGACAGAGAGAGACAGAGCATGAACGGAGAGGGAGACACAGAATCGGAAACAGGCTCCAGGCTCTGAGCCATCAGCCCAGAGCCTGACGCGGGGCTCGAACTCCCGGACCGCGAGATCGTGACCTGGCTGAAGTCGGTCGCTTAACCGACTGCGCCACCCAGGCGCCCCAGGAAGGAGTGTTCTTAAACTCACCAGCTCCACTGAGTGCTGGGAACTTGCACCACGTGATGGTGCTGTGAAGCTCCTAGGGTGGACATTAACAGACTCTGTATGGGGCAAGGATCACATGTAGGGACTTGAACTTGGTGGGTGCAGGAAGCTTTTTTGTCCATCCCCAGGAGACACTAAAACAATTTCAGAGTTGGGAATTGGTGTTCAGTAATGCAGCCGCATTTACAAACTAACTTAAAGGTTCTTAATTCTTGGGACAGCAGGCTGCTGAAAAAATGATTTACAATCTGGCTAGGGCCAAGGCCCTGCTCAGGATAACAGGTTAGTTCAGGGGCCCTAGCTGGCTCCAGAAAGCACACAGTGGGTAAATGTCCAAGGTGTCCCCAGGTCAGAGACAGTGCTGGTGCTCAGGCAATAAGGTTGTGGAAGAGTAGGTAAGAGTAGGTAAGAAGGTTCTAGACTGGGCTGGACATTTCACCCTCTGTGGCTACATAGGTCCTGGAGCTGGGCATGCTCCTCCTGGTTATGATCTGTTATATGGATATTAAAGGCACCTACTGCGTGCCTGGCTCAGGCATCTGTTTTGCCAAATGGTGAAAAAACCTTCTCTGAACCCCCTCGCCCTGTCCTTCTCCTGGTTCCCTTCATCTCTGCCATATGGAGGTGTTCAGCTAACTCATGATTGTGTGGGGAAGTAGAGGGCCACAGCCTGCCTGTCCCTGCTTCCCCAACCCAAGCCCAGCATTTGGCAGGGAGAGGCAAACCGAGGCACGCTGACCTCTGTCCAGGTTGTAAAGCTTGGTCAGGAGGCCTAAATGTGGCCCAGCTAGCCAGAGAGCAAGGGACAGATGGGCTGCTCACTGATCTGAGCCACCAGGAAGGCCCTGGGTAGCCTAGATTTCAATCTGACCTCCAGCCCTTCCAGCTTTGGCTTCAGAAACTTCAAGTGCAGGGGCACTTGGTCAGTTAAGCATCCAACTTTGGCTTGGGTCATAATCTCACAGTTTGAGGGTTCGAGTCCCGCATTGGGCTCTGTGTTGACAGCTCAGAGCCCAGAGCCTGCTTCAGATTCTGTGTATCCCTGTCTCTCTCTGCCCCTCCCCTCCTTATATTTTGTCTCTTTCTGTGTGTGTGTCTCTCTCTCTCTCAAAAATAAATATTAAAAAAAGAAAGAAAGAAAGAAACTTCAAGTGCAAAATGGAGCTAATAGTAATGCCAAGCTCAGTTTGGAGGACACTGTGGCAGTTTGGAGGCCCTAGTGGAGACTCCACGAGTGGGGGGCATGGC
The DNA here is from genome assembly GCF_028749965.1 of Puma concolor. Taxonomy (NCBI): domain Eukaryota; kingdom Metazoa; phylum Chordata; class Mammalia; order Carnivora; family Felidae; genus Puma; species Puma concolor. The sequence continues at coordinate 127,747,796 of NC_141672.1, read as the reverse complement.
TTGAGAGGCTTGGGCTGCATCTGTGATTCCTCTCTCTTTTCAGGAGCCCAGCACTAATGGGAGCTCTGAGAGTACAGGGCTAGGAGTATGGCAGCAGTGCAGAGACCAGTTGGCATGGAACAGGTGCGGGGACAGGGAGAGAGGTGATAGTTTGGCAAAGCCAGGCAGGCCCAGATGGTAAGAGACCTTGCTGCCAGGCCAAAGAGCTGCCAGGCTTGACTTGGAGATGTAAAAGGGTAGCCTTTGGGAAACCTCTGCAGAAGGCTGGTCTGTTACTGGCAATTAAAGGGAAAAAAAAAATAATCCACAATGCTAGGGAGGGGTGGCTTTTGGTAGCGGTCTGGGCAGGATCCAGGCTGTAAAAGGCACCTGCTTGGGTGTGGCTGGGCCTCCAGGATCCCATGCTTCCTGCACCAGGACTTCCTCCCTCCTTGGCTCTGATAGTTTCCAGAGAAGTCCCAAGGCCTCTGCCATGTCCTTGCCCCGATGGGAAAAGTTGCTGGGAGCTGCATGCTGTAGGAGAAACCACCTCGGACTAAGAATCTGTGTGTGTGCAGAGAGGCCTCCGTGATGCGCCTGCCCCAAGGGGAAGGGACTGTTTTGGGTTCAGAACCAGGCTGGATTGATGCTGTTCTCCGAGGAGCTTCTGCTGGCTGGCCTGGGGCTCTATCTTCTCTTGGGAGGCCACACGGATCCTGAACTGCCTCCTTGTCTCAAGCTGCAAGCCTCAACAGATGGTCTTTTCAAGCCCCAAGTGTACTGGGCTATTCTGTGGAGGTCTGCCCAGAACCTGCACACTCTGACCATGGCCTCCCGTGGGGCTTGGAGGCCCTGCCATTCACAGGGCCTGGGCAGCTCCACTCAGACCGAATCTGGTCTCTGGTACAGCAGCAGAGAGCTTCCCCTGCTTCCTCCTCACAAAAAGCCTGGGGGCGGGGAGCATGTGATTGTAATCTCACTTTCTAAACCAGGAAACTTCAACTCACAGAAGTTACACAACCCTCCCAGGAGATGAGGCTGGTGGCCTCCCACCAGGGATTAGACCGCCCATCCCACCCCAGACCCCACGAGATGGACCAGGCCGCCATTCTGAGCTTCCACGGGGCTAGAAATGCCTCCTATGCCTGGTCAAACCCATAAAATATCTTAGAGGAGAAGTAAGTGGGGTGGTCCCACAACCTGAAGCACGTGCTCTCAGAGAGGGAAGAGGACTCTCAGCCAACACCAATTGCTGGGCCAGGGCCTGTGCGGGCCCCCCTGCTCCGAGCAAGTCCTGTCCCCCTTGTGCATCTCTGGGGCCACACTTCTGTCCTTCGTATAATTGCAAGGCCCTACAATCACCCCCCCCCAAAAAAATACCCCTAATTCCACCCCCAGGGCTGCCCAGGGCAAGGGAGTCTCTCCCCAGGAACCCCTTGGGTGTGTGACTCTCCCTCCATCACACTAGGCCTGTTCTTTCCGGAGATGCTCAGGCCACAAAGATTCATTTGCTTCAGTGATCTGCTCTCTGCCCAATACAGTCCCCTGGAGCCTTAAGTGTCCAGGTCATTGCTGAGAAAACAGGTCTGCATAGCTTCCCAAATCTTTCAGACAAATGACCTTTACACCAATGTGCAAAAGGGCAAAAGCTGATATTAAGGAAATATGGCTTTATTCAGTGTCCTAATCTTCACTCAAATCTTTGAAAGATCTCCTTGTAAAACAAATAAACAACAGAAAGGTATGTGAGGTGCACAGCATGTGAAGTGCCTGGAGCCCTCCACTTGCAAGGCAGCTGTTAAGAATTTGCAGCTCTGCCCTCTATCTGCCCCTGCCTGGTCTCTCCTGGCTCCTAGTGGCTGTGACGCTCTAGACCCTACCCAGCCCTGAGATGGGGGACCAGGCCCCTCCACTGTCCTCATGGGCCTGGCAGGTGAGGGCTGGATGCTTTCTGCTCCTCACTGTACTTTACAGGGTGGGGCGCCAGCCAGAGGCCTAGCAGGAAGCTAGTGAGCACCCTTGGAAGTGCCCAATAGCATCTGTGGGCAGGATGCAGGGGACCAAGACACATGTGACTCCTGGGCCTGCCACAGATGACAAGTGATGTGAGTGGATCACAGCCCCTCCTCCCTCTGTGTCTCCTGTCAGTGAGGGGCATGTTCAGGAGGCCCCAGAACTGGGGGAGAAGGGGCAGGTGGAGGAGTGGCTGCATGGTTGACCTCATCACCCCACTTCTCAGAGTCCCATGGCCTGGAGGTTGGGGACTGGCCTGTTCATTCGGGGAGGATGCCACAGGCTTACTCCCTCCTCCTGATCAGTTCCCAAAGGAGCAAGGTGGAAGCATTTTTATTACCCTCATGTCTAGCTTTGGAGTTGCCCTTTGGAAGGAGTGATGGCTGGATGGACCCCAGGGTGGAAGGAGGGTCTCAAGGGTCTGAGTGGAGCCAGAATGCTCACAGCCTTGAGCCACCTGCACTACTGCCCCGGCCAAGCTGGTCCCTGAAACTTCCTGAGGTCTATCCAGTAGATCTGCAAAGCAATCCCATCTCCACTTGGCCTGGGACCTCTGCCAGAGCAGGGACCCCGCTCCTGCCCACGATGAGTGCTCAGAAACATGTATGGCGACTTTCTCTAGTGCCCTTTCCTCTCCCTCTCCCTGGACCTTGGCTCTCTGTAGCTGCCTCTAGTGGGCGGGCCTGTCTGGACCCTTTCACCCTCCTGTGGCCCCAGCATCTCTCTTCTCTCTGCAGCCCCCCTCCAACCTTGGCATCAGTGGTTTTTTTTTTTTTTTTTTTTTTTTTTTAATATTTATTTATTTATTTTTAAATTTTTTTTTTCAACGTTTATTTATTTTTGGGACAGAGAGAGACAGAGCATGAACGGGCAAGGGGCAGAGAGAGAGGGAGACACAGAATCGGAAACAGGCTCCAGGCTCTGAGCCATCAGCCCAGAGCCCGACGTGGGGCTCGAACTCACGGACCGCGAGATCGTGACCTGGCTGAAGTCGGATGCTTAACCGACTGCGCCACCCAGGCGCCCCGGCATCAGTGGTTTTTAACCCATGTTTTAGACCAGCCCAAAACTACTGAATCAGTTTTGACAAGCATGGAGGCTAGAATTCAATGTCCCTGAATGGTCCATTCATGAAATGACCAGACAACACAAGCTTCTTTGGATAAATGTGTGCTGTTGTCTCCCCAACATGAATGCAAACTGCTTCTGATCCCCCTTTCTACAGGGATGGAAAAGATGGTGTTCCCAGATGGGTGCCTAATTAATATTAATCTGTATTAATCTGTTCTACCCCAGAGGCAGCATCTGACACAGCCTCTGGAATTGCGGCTCCAAATGGTGACATTTGGAGGTGACTGGGTGGCTCAGTCAGTTAAGCATTCTACATCAGCTCAGGTCATGATCTCACAGTTTGTGAGTTTGAGCCCTGCATTGGGCTCTGTGCTGACAGCTCACAGCCTGGAACCTGTTTTGGATTCTGTCTCCCTCTCTCTTTCTCTGCCCCTCTCCTGCTCACGCTCTGTCTCTCTCTAAAAAACGAATAAATATTTTTTAAATTAAAAAATAAATGGTGAGGTTTGTATAGCCCACTGTATCATTCTGCCATAACAGAACATATCATATATACATAACAGAACATAACATATCAGGCTTCCGTAACAGAACAGCACAGACTTGTTGATTTAAGCAACAAATGTATTTTCTCACATTCCGAAGGCAAGAAGTGAAGTTCCATAATCTATAGATTGATGGGCGCCCCCTTGCCCTGCACGCTGCCCTTCTTGCTGCTGCACCCTCAGAACCCAGTCCCAGGCACCCTCCATCAGCCTTCCAGGTCCAGCCTGGGCCTGCAGCCCCTTTGGCATCAAACCCCTCCTCTCCCATTCTGACACCTGCTACAACATGAGTGAACCCTGAGGACATTATGCTTAGTGAAATAAGCCAGACACAAAAGGGCAAATAGCATATGATCCCACTTATATGAGGCACTAGAGTAGTCAAATTGATAGTGACAGAAAGTAGAATGGGAATTTCCAGGGACTGGTAAGAGGGGATAATGGGGAGTTAGTGTTTAGTGGGGGCAGAGTGTCAGTTTTGCAAGATGAAGAGGGTTCTGAAGATGAGGGTGAAGATGGTTGCCCAACAACGGGAATGTACTTAATGCCACTGAACTCTGCACTTAAAAATAGTTAAGATGGTAATTTTTATGTTGTATGTATTTTACCACAGTAAAAAATAAAACAAAACCAAAAAACTCCCAGAAAATCCCTCCCCTCCACAGCTCCCCAGTCAGCTTGCACTGGGATTTGACCCTGCCAGCCAGGCTGCCCAGAGGGAGTGTGGAGGTAGATTCTGAAGGAGAAAACATTCTCTTTCGGACACCTGCCAAGCTTGGGTCCATTGTGTGATCTTCTAGCAGGATGGAAGTGGGGGCGGGGAGCTAAACCACCTACCAAGGGGAGTAGTCACTTCTGCAGGCCCGTGTGTTCACAGGTATCTGAAATGGAAGGTTCTCATGTGAACCTACACAGACCTCCCTACCCTGGGTCCCAGAGTCCCATGGCCCTGACCTTGCAAAGGACACCCATCAAGGTCAAGAGCTCTACCAGTCCTATAAGAAACTTCTGAGGCTTGTCTTCTGCGCTGTCTGTCCTCTCCTTTATCCCTCTGCCAGGAATTAGGGTCCCCCAGAATGCTCCAAGAAAGCCCTCTGGCTTTCACATTTTGGGTTGAATTGGTCTGTCATTGATTCTCTTCAATCATTCTCTTCTGAATACCACCAGAGTAGCCTGGCCCTCCCAGCCCTATGTTCTTACCTCTCTTATCTTGTTCTCTTGTTTTTAATATTTTATTTATTTTTTATTATTGAGAGAAAGAGAGAGAGAGTGACCAAGAGAGCGCTCACATACATGCATATATGTACACATGCACATAAGCAGAGAAGGGGCAGAGAGAGAGAATCTCAAGCAGGCACCATACCCAGGGCAGAGCCCAACGCTAGACTTGATCTTGAGCTCACGATGGTGAATCATGACCTCAGCTGAAATCAAGAGTCAGATGCTTAACCGACTAAGCAACCCAGGCACCCCTTTATATTTTCTTTTGTATAAAATATAAACCCAAATTAGATTTTCAGCTTCTTGAAGACAGATAGATATATAGAAATAGAGATAGAGATAGAGATGATAGAGATAGAGATGATAGAGATAGAGATAGAGATAGAGATGATAGAGATAGAGATAGAGAGATAATGCATTAGGGGCAAAAATTGTTGGCAATTACTCAGTAATCTTCAGTGTATGCATCCTCACATGTGTTTACTGTCATAGCACAATCTCTTCCTCCCGTGGAAAAAATATCAGTTTCTATAAAATCATATTTTCATTACTTCCTCATAGTTTTTCTATTCGTTAAAATAATCATTACTTGATTTAAATATTTTTTAAAAAAATTTTAACGTTTATTTATTTTTGAGAGAGAGACAGACAGAGTGTAAGTGAGGAAGGGACAGAGAAAGAGCGAGACACAGAATCTGAAGCAGCTCCAGGCTCTGAGATGTCAGCACAGAGCCTGATGCGGGTCTTAAACTCACAAACCTCGAGATCATGATCTGAGGCGAAGTTAGATGCTTAACCAACTGAGCCACCCAGGTGCCCCTTGATTTACATATTTGATTTAAATGATTAAATAAATCATTACTTGATTAAACAAAAATAATTTATGTTTACAAATCTATTGTTTCCATAAAATGATAATGTGTTGACAACAGATAGTTCACTGCTCCACGACAAGTAAAAAAGGGCAATTTTTCATAATGTGTAATTATTAGTTTACTGGAATGAAGTTTTTTTAATTTCAAGTATAATTAGCATAGTTATATTAGTTTCAGGTGTACAATATAGTGATTCAACACTTCTGAACATCGCTCAGTGCTCATCATGACGAGTGCACTTCCTAATCCCCATCACCTATTTCACCCATCCCCTTACCCACCTCCCCTCTGGTAACCATCAGTTTGTTCTCTAGAGTTAAGAGTCTGTTTTTTGTTTGTTTGTTTGTCTCTTTTTTCTTTGTTCATTTTGTTTCTTGAATTACACATGTAAGTGAAATCATATGGTATTTGTCTTTGACTGACTTACTTTGCTTAGCATAGTACACTCTAGCTCCATCCACATCATTGTAAATAGCAAGATTTCATCATTTTTTTGGCTGAGTAATATTCCATTTTATATACACACTGCTTCTTTATCCATTCATCTGTTGATGGACACTTGGACTGCTTCCATATCTCACTTGGGCTGCTTCCACATCTTGGCTACTGTAAATCATGCTGCAATAAACATAGGGGTACATATATCTTTTCGAGTTAGTGTTTTCATTTTCTTTGGGTAAATAGACAGTAGTGGAATTACTGGATCATATGGTAATTCTACCTTTAATTTAATTTTTTTATGGAACATCCATACTGTTTTCCATAATGGCTGCACCAGCTTGCATTCCCACCAACAGCGTGAGAGGGTTCCTTTTTCTTCACCTCCTTGCCAACACCTGTTGTTTCTTGTGTTGTTGATTTTAGCCATTCTGACAAGTGTGGAGTGATACCTCATTGTGTTTCTGATTTGTATTTCCCTGATGATTAGCGATGTTGAGCATCTTTTCATGTGTCTGTTGGCCGTCTGTATGTCTTCTCTGGAAAAATGTCTGTTCATGTCCTCTGCTTATTGTTTAATTGGATCATTTGGGGCTTTTGGTATTGAATTATATAAGTTCTTTATATATTCTGTACTATTAATTCCTTATCAGATATAGCATTTGCAAATATCTTCTCCCATTTAGTAGGCTGTCTTTTTCTTCTGTTGATTGTTCCATTGTGCAAAAGCTTTTTATTTCAGTGTAATCCCAATAGTTTAATTTTGCTTTTGTTTCCTTTGCCAAAGGAGACATATCCAGAAACACATTTCCATGGCTGATGTCAAAGAAACTAATGCCTATGTTTTCTTATCCCTTACACTCTTAGTTCTCTGCCATTGGCTGGCAGGTCCTATTCCCTGAAATGCCTCGGTGCCCCACCCCTGTGGGAGGGCTACCACCCTTGGCTACAGCATGCTCCACTTACCACTTGTGACCTTCAGTGCCAGCTGTTGCCCAATGACCCCATTTAGGGTGTTCTTCCTGGGACATGCACCAGGCTAGTGTAAGGAAATAAGGAGAGCAGGAGTGGGCAGAGGGGAAGAAGGACCCAGGATGGCATTATACCAGAGGCCTCAGCAGATCCTGCAGGATCCCTGGAGCCCCCACTGCTGTCCCAAATGGGGGAAGGGGGTTGGCCTGTGTACCAGCGGCATCAGGTGGTCATTGGCTCCTGGGGGGCATCATCTTAGGTAAAGACAGTGCCCACAGAGGGACTTGGCTGTGAACCATTAGTGGTCCCGTTCTTGCAGGTGGGAGTGGGCTCTGAAGAAGGGATCTGGTCTGGGCTGAGCACCGCATCCTCCACTCCAGCTCAACACTGCTTTCCCTCTGCCTCCAAATCTGATTCTTTGCACAGTGTGGCTGTTTCAGGCTGCCTGGGGTGAAGGCTTGACCCAGACCCTCCAGTTCTGCAACAGCCCCCCAGGCAGGGTGCCCCACACTCCAGTTGTCTTAGAAAGGCAGGAGAAAGGCCTGACAGCCACAGCTCAATGTGCAACCAGCAGTGCACAAGTCCTGCTGCTCAGAAAGGGGGCCGTCCTTCAGGTTGAGTGCTCCGCTGTCACCATCTAAAATTCTTAATAGTTTTATCCTTGGATTTGTGTTTTGTAAGTAAAGTCAATGGGATAGTGGAGCATGTGTGGGTGTGGGGTGGGGTGGGGGGCAGATTCTGCCCACTCCCCTGCCCAGTGCTCAGTGACCCGAGCCACATGGTGGGGGACACGGGGTCTGTACTACCCCTGCAAGTATCCCTTAGTCCAAAGGAGTGTGGTATTAAATAGAAAATCTCAGAAACGATGTCAGGTTAAGAGAGAGATTGTGAAAGAAAGGAAAGTGCTTTCCCCCTGTTTTTTGAACGAAGGTTCTTGCCCTTTTATTTTGGGTGGGGCCTGTCCTTAGATCTGCACACTTTTTCTCAGTACCATAAACCCAAGCGTGGTCTGCAAGCTGCCAGATGTGTCCAGCACGTTCCTGACATTCGGCCAGGGCCTCTCACCTTAACTTCCACTAAATTACCTTCATCAGGAAAAAGTGCCCCCAAACCTACAAATGACTTCAGGGCCTGATTCTATTCACTTGGGGAGGTGGGAAGGGGGGCGGGGTTTCACTTGAGCTAACCAAGGATTTTTGTGATTTTTCCAAGATACTACATATGAGTGATTTGGGAAACCTTACAGGGAACACAACCACATGTTACCCCACCAGCTCTGTTCCTGCAGTTAGGACGGTGACCAGATTCAACTCCCCCATGCAATCCCCACGGTGGCCTAGACATGCTGTCATGGCCTTGGGTGCCAGCTCAGAAGAGGTCTGATTGTCACCTCTTCCCTGCTTATGGAACCACGTGTTGAGAGTTCATTTATTGTGCGTGTTTTCCCCCTCAGGGTGTGACAAATGAGTCCTCGCACCCTGAGCACCAGAAATCTACACAGGGTTGGGCCGTCCACCTTGTGCCTGGAGCTCAGGGAGTCCCTAGGATGTTCCCCCACTCCTTTCTCCATATACTCACCCACCCCAGCACATGAGGCCTGAAGGCCCCTGGGGACCCATTGGCACTGTTTGTTTGGGTGAGAGCTCTGTGTTTATAGAGCCTCCCAGCAGCCCTCAGCAGAGAGAAGGTGGTGCCAAGTGGGTATCCAGCAACAGCTGGGCACTTGCTCCAGATGACACACGCCAAGGTGGGGGCAGGGAGGCAGCCCTTCTCCTCGTCCTGGGGGAGCTACCTCCCCAATAATCCCTCCCTCAACTCCCCTGGGGAGGGTTGGGAGAACACAGGACGATTGTCACAGATCATGTGCTGGAGGCCGGGGGGAAAGGGGGGTGATGAAAACAGCCCTTTGTCCACAGCCTCATTTGCTACACACTGGGCTTGTGTTTCTTGCTTTATGACAATTGGGTGAAACATTAGACTGGGACATCAATTATTCAGATTTCACTGGGAGGTCAGAACACAGCAGCCCGTCCTGCCCCCACTCAGAGACACGAGAAGGGGAAAGCTGAGGTAGTCAGTTCCAGGAGGGAGGCTGTGGGGATTCAGACAGACTCAGGCTGGATGTCAGAGCTGCTGCACCTCCAGATCTCAGCTGTCCATCCCACACCAGATCTAACTTCCCTCTCCCAGCACCAGCCGGACTGCTGTTCAGGCTTTTCTGGGCATTTGGGTGGTGGGGAGCACCACAAAGCATTATTCCATTTTCAGGCATAAAGTGCAGTCAAGGGAATTCTCTGGAGGTGGAGGAGCTCACGCCTCCAACCCCCGCTCTCCCACAAGGCACTGACTTATTTCTCTGGCTTCCTTTGTTTGCTCAGGACCCTGTGCCTGATCCCCTGCTATGCTGCTCTGCCCGCTAACATTCTGCCTTCATGCCTCTCAAACACCACCATTACCCACCCTTCTCCTTTCTATACAAGCATGTAAAGCCATAAGTTTCCCTCTAAACACTATTTAATCCTGAGATTTTTCCTAGGGTTGAATTTTCATTATCATGCCATTCAAAAGACTTGCCAACTCTCATTATTTTTTCCTTGACCCATGGAATTTCTAGGATTTTGTTTAACTTCCAAATATTTGGGGAATATCCAGACACCTTTAATTCCACTCTTTTAAATGTATGAGATTTATGATCTAGCATATGATCTGTTTTGGTGAATGCCCCATGTGTGCATGAAAACAATGTACTGCTTGCAGTTGTGGGATTAGATGTCAATTAGGTCAAGTTGGTTGATAGTGTTGTCCAAGTTTTCCATATCCTTACTGATTTTCTAGGTATCCTGTGTTGAAATGTCCCACTATAATAATGGATTTGTCTACTTCTCTTTTCAGTTCTGTTTTTGCCTTGTGTGTTTTGAAGCTTTCTTAATATGTGCATATGCATTTAAGATAGTGTCTTAGTTGGCTCTGACCAATGTAACAGATACTATAGACTGGGGTGGCTTATGCAACAGAAATTTATTCTGGAGGTTGGAAAGTCCAAGATCAAGGTCCAACAGGGTTTGGTTTCTGGTGAAGTCTCTCTCCTTAAGTTGTTGATGGCTGCCTTCTTACTGTGTTCTCATATAGTCTTGCCTCTGTGCACATGAAGAGAGGGAGTGAGAGAGCTGTGGTGTCTCTCTTCTTATAAGGTCCTATTAGATTAGGGCCCCACCTTTATGGCCTCATTTAAACTTAATTGCCTTTTTAAAAAAAGTTTATTTATTTATTTTGAGAGAGAGAGAGGAAGAGAGAGCACAAGCACACACCCGACACAAGTTGGGGGCAGAGAGAGAGGGAGAGAGAGAATTCCAAGGACCTGAGCTGAAATCAAGAGTCAGACTCTTAACCAACTGAACCACTCAGGCATCCCAACACTTAATTGCCTTTTAAAGATCCTATGTCCAGAGGCGCCTGGGTGGCTCAGTTGGTTAAGCGTAGGACTTTGGCTCAGGTCACAATCTCATGGCTCATGATTTCAAGCCCCGCATCAGGCTTTCTGCTGTCAGCTCAGAGCCTGCTTTGGATCCTTTCTGTTCCTCTCTCTCTGTCCCTCCCCCCCCACCCCCCCCCAAATAAATAAACATTCAAAAAAATAAATGCTTAAGAAAAGAAAGATCCTATGTCCAGATACAGCCACACTGATGGGCTTAGGAGTTCAACATCTGAATTTTGGGGAGACACTGTTGAGTGCTCCTGTGCTTGCTTTGGTAGCACATGTAACATGAAATACTTCTCCTTACTTCTAGTAAGATTCCTCTATCTGAAGTCTACTTTAGCTGGTGTTAATGAATCAATGCATATTATGTATAATTAGTGTTTGCATGATACATATTTTCCCACCCTTTTACTGTTTATCTTTCTGGGGTTTATATTAAAAGTGCACCTTTTATAGATAACATATTATTTGGGTGTTTTTTAAAATTCAGTACAATATTGTCTTTTAATTTAGTTCATTAATTTTTTAATGTTTATTTATTTTTGAGAGAGGAGAGAGAGAGAGAGAGACAGACAGACAGAGGCAAGCAGGGGAGGGGCAGAGAGAGAGGGAGACACAGAATCTGAAGTCTGATGCTTAGCCAACTGAGCTCCCCAGGTGCCCTCGTTCATTAGCTTTGTTTTAAACTTTTTTTTTACATTTATTTATTTTTGAGAGAGAGAGAGAGAGCATGAGCAGGGGATGGGCAAAGAGGGAGGGAGACACAGAATCTGAAGCAGGCTCCAGGCTCTGAGCTGTCAGCACAGAGCCAGATGCAGGGCTTGAACCCACGAACGGTGAGATCATGACCTGAGACAAAGTTGGATGCTCAACTGACTAAGCCACCCAGGTCCTCCCTTAGTTCATTAATTTTTAAAAATCATTGTATGGTTGGCTTAAAATTTGCCATCTTGCTATTTATCTTTTTGTCCATTTGTTCATTTTTTTCTTTTCTTGCTTTTTTTTTGAATTCTGCATTTAAGAAAAAATTTTTTTAATGTTTTTATTTATTTTTGAAAGAGAGAGTCAAAGCATGAGTGGGGAGGAGCAGAGAGAGAGGGAGACACAGAATTTGAAGCATGCTCCAGGCTCTGAGCCGTCAGCACAGAGCCCAACGTGGGTCTTGAACTCACAAACCTCGAGATCATGACCTGAGCCAAAGTCAGACACTTAACTGACTGAACCACCCAGGCACCCCACTAATTCTACTTTTTTAAGTGAGAAGCATTCCATTGTACAGATGCTTACCCATTCATGCACTGAAGGACACTTGGTTGTTTCCAGTTTTTGGTGACTGTGAAAAAACCTGCTACAGACGTTTGTGTACAGGTATAAACATAAGTTTTTCTTTTCTGGGGAAAATACTTACAAGTGGGATTGCTGGGTCATATGGTAAATGTAAAGATTAAATTTATATAAATATGCTAGACCATTTTTCACAGTGGTTGACACATTTTACATTCCCACTAGTGTTCCTGTTGCTCTGCATCTTCACAATACTTGGTATTGCCCATTTTTTAAACTTGGACTGTTGGCTTCTTAATGTTGAGTTTTGAAGGTTCTTTATATATTCTGGATATATGTCAGATACGTCATTTACAATATCTTCTACCATTAGGTAGTTTGTCTTTTCACTCTCTGAATAATGCCTTTTAGTACTCCAGGGCATGTCCTCTAAGACATCCAGTCTAGAAGAAACTAGGGCAACTCAAGACTTTCTGTACAGGCTGAGCCTGGAGGTGGCAATCTCTTGAAAATGGGGGAAATTGTCTTGAAGCTGACTGAGAATAATGAGACCTTATTTTTATTTAGGTTGTATATTCATCTAGGGTGACTCGGGGAAATCATCTCAAGCCACTGTTTGGCTCAGCCACTGAGTAAGGTAAATGGAAAAAATGGCACACAAATTGGAGAACAACTTGTGAGCTTACAATTAAGTTCTAAATTGAATAGATTTAATGATTGAGATACCTGATGCAGAAAGGACTGAGGAGAGTTCAGAAAGGACAATTTTTAAGTGACTTATATTGAGTAAAAGTTTTAAATTTTGGTGAACTCCAATTTCTAGATATTTTATGTGTTATGGTTTGGTGTCAAGTCTAAGAACTTTCTGCCAAAACAGGTCATGAAGATGTTCTACTACGTTTACACCTAAAAAGCTTATAGCACTATTATTTACATTTCAATTCATGATCAATGTTGGAATAAAAAAAATTTTTTAATGGGGTTCCTGAATGGCACAGTCAGTTTAACATTTGACTCTTGATTTTGGCCCATATCATGATCCAAGGGTCATGGGATCAAGCTCCACGTCAGGCTCCACACTCAGCACAGATCCTGCTTAAGATTCTCTCTCTTTCTCTCTCTCTCTGCCTCTGCCCATCTCCCCCACCTGTTCATGTTCTCTCTTTATTTCCAAAATAAAAAATAAAATTCATTAAAAAAATTATATTATGTAAGGATTAGGTTCTGGCTTATTTTTGTGTATACAAATGTCCAATTGTTACATCACCATTTGTTGAAACAAAATTTTTTTTTCCACTGCATTGCCTTGGCACACTTGTCAAAAAAATATTTGGAAGAAAATTTGATAAAATCACAAAAATGTGGAAACAAAACACTCCTAAATAACCAAACAGTCAAAAAAGAAATCACAAAGAATATCAGAAAATACATTGAGATCAATCAAATGAAAGAAAATTATGCCCAAACTTATTGATGCAATGAAATCAGAGTTTAGAAGGAAATTTGTAGCTATAAATACCTATATTTAAGAGGAAGAAAGATCTCAAGTTATAAAACCTGAACTTCCACCTTAAGAAAATAGGAAAAGTAGAGAAAACTAAACACAAATCAAGCAGAGGAAAGAAGTAATAAAGACTAGAGCTGAAATAAATGAAATAGAGAATAGAAAAACAATACAGAAAACCACAAGTTGATTCTTCGAACAAAATCAACACACTTTTAGAGATAAGCTGACCAAAAAAAAAAAAAAAAAAAAAAGAGGGTTCCAATGACTAAGTCAAAAATGAAAGGAGACTTTACTATCATATGGAAATAGAAAGGATTATAAGGAAATATTATGAACAATTACATGCCAACAAATTAAATACTGTAGATGAAATAGAAAAGTTACTAGAAAGACACCAACTATTGAACCTGGTGCCATAAGAAAATAGGAAATCTGGGTAGACTTGCCCATAACAAGTGGGGAGATTGAACTAATCAAAATTCAAAAAAACCTCCCACAAAGAAAAGCCCAGGACCTGGTGGTTTCACTAGTGAACTCTTCCAAACATTTAAAGAAAATTAATAGCAATCTTTTACAAAGTTGTCCAAGAAATAGAAGAGAAACACTTTACAACTCATTCTATGAGGCCAAGATTACTCTGTTTCCAAAACCAAAGATATCACAAGAAATATAGACCAGTATCCCTTATGAATATAGATCCAAAAATTCTTAACAAAATACTAATGAACCCAAAGTAGCAACATGTAAAAATATTTGTACCATGACAAAATTGGATTTATCCCAGGGATGCAAGGTTGGTCCAACATATAAAAAGCAACTAGTATATATATATATATATATATATATATATATATATATATATATATACATACGTGTGTGTGTGTGTGTGTGTGTGTGTGTGTGTGTGTGTGTGTATGTATTCATGATTAAAAAAAACACACTCAACAAACTAGGAACATAAGGAAACTTCCTCCACTGATAAAGAACATCTATTAAAAACCCTCAGCTAACATCATACTTAATGATGAAAGACTGGATGCCTTCTTCCTAAGATGAGGAACAAAACAAGGCTGTAGACTCTGACCATTTGTTTTCAACATTATAATCTGGGTTCTAGCCAGGGAAAGTAAGCAGGAAAAAGAAACAAAAGACATCCAGATTGAAAAGAAAAAGTAAAACTATCTCTATTTGCACATGATCCTTTATATAGAAAATCATGAGGAATCCACTAAAAAATTATTACAGCTAATAATGAGTTCAGCAAGTTTGTAAGATACAAGATCAATATACAAAATCAATTGCATTCCTGTACACTACACAAAAGAAAGTTAATAGAACAATTCAACTTATGAGTATATCAAAAATACTTAGGAATAAATTTAATGATAGAAGTGCAATATTTATTCACTGAAAACTACAAAACACCATTGAAAGAAATTAAAGAAGACCCAAATAAGTGGAGAAATATCACATACTCATTGATTGGAAGACTTAACATTGTTAAGATGGCAATACTCTCCAGATTGATCTGCAGATTCATCACAATCATTATCAAAATCCCAGCTAGTTTTCTGCAAAAAATGATGAGCTGGTCCTAAAATTCACAGGGAAATATAAGAGACCCAAAATAGATAAAACAACCTTGATAAAGAAGAACAAAGTTGAGGGAATTTCAGAGCTTATTATAAAGCTAGTAACCAACACTATACAGGCCTGGAATAGTGATGGGCACATAGATTAATTAAATAGAACTGATAGTCCAGAAATAAGCCTATACATTAATGGGCAATTCATTTTCAACAAGGATTCCAAGACAACTTAGTGGGGAAATAATAATTTTTTCAGTAAATGTGCTGAGACAGCTGGATATTCACATGCATAAGAATGAATTTGCACCCCTATCTCATACCATTTACAAAAATTAACTAAAAATGTATCAAAGATCTAAATGTCAGAGCTAAAATTATTAAACTCTTGGAGGAAAACAAAGATGTAAATTTCTATCACCTTGGATTAGACAATGGTTTCTTAGATATGACAACACCTAAATCACTAGTGACAAAATAAAAACTAGATAAATTGGACTTTATCAAAATAAAAAAAAAAAAAACTTTTGTATTTCATAGGACACTATCACAAAGTGAAAAGACAGCCCACAGAACTGGAGAAAAATTTGCACATCATATATCTGGTAAGTGTCAACTAGCCAGATTATGCATATCATATACTCTTACAGTCCAACAACAAAAAGCAACCCAATTAATTAGGGGCACATGGGTGGCTCAGTCAGTTAAGTGTCTGACTCTTGATTTTGGCACAGGTCATGATCTCACGGTCATGAGACTGAGCCCTGCATTGGGCTCTGTGGAGCCTCCTTGGGATTCCCTCTCCCTCTCTCTTTGCCCCTTCTCTGCTTGTGCTTTCTCTCTTTCTCAAAATAAATAAACATTTAAAAAAAAAAGACACCCAGTTAATTAAACTATGGGCAAAGTATTTGAACAGACATTTCCCCAAATATGCCAATATATGAAGTATATGCAAATTATTAATAGAAATGAGAAAAAATACGCAACATCATTAGCCATCAAGGATATGTAAATCAAGACCACAGTGAGATGCCACTTCATACCCACTAGGGTGATTATAATCCCAAATATCCAGACAAATAAGAATAGTGGCAAAGATGTTGAGATATTAGAGCATTCATACACTGCTAATGAGTGGTATATGGTGCAGCTGTTTTAGAGAACTGTCTGGCAGTTTCTTAAACAGTTAAACATAGAGTTATCATATAATCCAGCAATTCCATTCATAAGTATAGTCCCAAGAAAAATGAAAACATATATCCACACAAAAACTTGTACACTAATGTTTTTGGCAGCATTATTCAAATAGCCAAAGTAGAAATAACCCAAATGTCCACCAGCTGATGAATGGATACACAAAATGTGGTATATCTACACAATGGATGAAGTATTGATATATGTGACAACATGGATGAATCTCAAAAAAAAATTACCTAAGTGAAAGAAACCAATTTCAAAAGAGTTTAATCTATGTATTATGTATTATGTTTCCATTTATATGAAATGTCCAGAGTAGACATATCCATAGAGACAGAAATTTGTGTTTTCCAGGGACTGGTGAATGAGGGAATGGGGAGTCACTGCTAATGTGTACAGGTTTTTTTTTTTAGGGATGATGAAAATGTTCTGGAACAAAATATTGATGATTTTTTCACAACCTTTTTAATACACTAAAAACAAATGACACTTTAAAATGGAGGATTTTGGGGCACCTGGGTGGCTCAGTTGATTGGGCGTCCAACTTCGGCTCAGGTCATGATCTCGCAGTCTGTGAGTTCGAGCCCCGCGTGGGGCTCTGTGCTGACAGCTTGGAGCTTGGAGCCTGGAGCCTGCTTCAGATCCTGTGTCTCCCTCACTCTCTGACCCTCCCCCATTCATGCTCTGTCTCTCTCTGTCTCAATAAATAAATAAATGTTAAAAAAATACAATGGAGGATTTTATGACATGTGAATTATATCTCAATTTTTAAAATTGAGAAATAATTTAGAAAATCAATTGGCCAAGTTTATGAAGGTTTATTTCTGGACTCCCCAACCTATTCCATTGATCTATGTGCCTATCCTTTCACCAATAAGATACTATCTTGACTGCAATATCTATACAGTAAGTCTCAAAACTGAGTAGTGCACATCCTTGAATTTTATTCTTCTTTTAAAAAATTCTTTTGGGTATTCTAGTTTCTTTTCCTTTCTATATAAATTTTAGAATTAGCTTGTGTATATATGCAAAAATAAAGACTTGCTGGGATTTGGAATGGTATTGAATCTATAGCACAATTCCAGGAAAATTGACATACAAACTATATCATTGAGCTTTGCAATTCATGAGCATGGCATATCTTTATATATCTATATACAGATATGTTTTATTTATTTCATTAATAATATGTTTTGTTATATTTATAGTACATATTTCATTTATGAAGCTACAATATATGTTTTTAAAAATTTTGGTTCATTGCTACTATATAAAAAAAATACAATTGATTTTTTAAAAATTTTTTTAACTTTTTTTATTTTTGAGACAGAGAGAGAGAGCATGAACAGGGGAGGGTCAGAGAAAGAGGGAGACACAGAATCTGAAACAGGCTCCAAGCTCTGAGCTGTCAGCATAGAGCCCAACACGGGGCTTGAACTCACGGACAGCGAGATCATGACCTGAGCCGAACTCTGACGCCCAACCGACTGAGCCACCCAGGCGCCCCATACAATTGATTTTTACATGTTGGTCACTTATCCTGGAACCCTGTAAAACTAATTTATTAGTTCCAGGATCTCTTTTGCATATTCATTAGAATTTTGTCCAAAGACAAACATGCTGCCTGTGGATAAGGACAGTTTTATGAGAAATAAAATCTGTATGCTTTTATTTCTTTTTCTTGCCTAATTGCACTGCCTACAATGTTGAATAGGAGTGGTAAAAGCAGATATCTTTGCCTTGTTCGTGATCTTAGGAGGATGCATTCAGTCTTTTATCATTAAATATGATGTTAGTTGTAGGTTTTTAATAAATGTCCTTTATAAAATTAAGGAAATTATCTTCTATTGCTAGTTTATGGAAAGTTTCTTTAAATCATAAATGGCTGTTAGAAATTTTATAACATTTCTGCATCAATTGATATGATCATATAGTTTTTCTTCTTTAGTATGTTAGTGTGGTAAGTTATATTGATTGATTTTCAGATATTGAACCAGACTTATACTCCTGGGATAAACCCTCTGAGGCATGAGGTAATTTCAAAAATATACTTCTAGATTCTATTTGTCAATATTTTCTTGAGATTATTGGTAGTTTTCTTTTTCTGCACTATTGTTTGGTTTTAGTATCAAAGTAATATTAGCCTTATAAGTTAAGAAGTTTTTCCTTCTATTATATTTTTCTTTTGGCAAGAGATTATATAACATTTGTTGTTATTTCTTCTGTAAATGTTTAGTAGAATTTACCAGTGAAATTCAAAATTTTATTTTAGATCTGAAAATTTCTTTTCCAAAAAAATTTTTTTTAATGCAAATTCAATTTCTTCAAATGACTTAGAACTATTCAGATTGTCTGTTTCTTCTTAGGTGGGTTTTGATAGTTTGTAGCTTTCAAAGAGTTGGTTCATTTCATCTAAATTATCAAATTTATGTGCATAGATCTGTTCATAGAATTCTCTTATCCTTTTAATGTCTGTGGAGAGTATAGTGTAGTGATATCCCCTCTTTAAATAATGATATAGGTTATTTGTACTCCCTCTTTCTCTCTTTGTGTGTGTGTGTGTGTGTGTGTGTGTGTCTGTGTGTGTCTGTGTGCGTGTGTGTGTGTGTGTGTGCGTGTGTGTTAGAGAGAAAGACAGAGATAGAGACAGAGATAGAGAGAGAGAGTTTGGCTAGAGGCTAATTAATTTTATTGACCTGTTTAAAGAATCATCTTTCTGCATTGATTTTCTCTATTATTTTTCTGTTTTCAGTTTCACTGATTTCTCTTTATTTCTTTCTTACTTTTCACATATTTCGCTCTACTTTGTCACTTTATGAAGGTAGAAACTCAGATTTTTTATGTGATTTTTTTGTCTTTTCTAATAAAAGCATAAGTGCTAAACGATTTCCTCTAGCCAGTGCTTTAGGTTTATCCTCCGAATTTGGAAATATTGTTATTTTCAATTTCTTTTTTCCTGTTTTTAAGTAGGCTTCACACCCAGCATGGAGCCCAATGTGCAGTTTGAACTCATAACCCCAAGATCAAGACCTGAGCTGAGATCAAGTGTCAAACACCTAACCGACTGAGCCACCCAGGTGCCCCTCAGTTTCTTTAAAAAATATTTTTCTGGGGCGCCTGGGTGGCGCAGTCGGTTAAGCGTCCGACTTCAGCCAGGTCACGATCTCGCGGTCCGTGAGTTCGAGCCCCGCGTCAGGCTCTGGGCTGATGGCTCAGAGCCTGGAGCCTGTTTCTGATTCTGTGTCTCCCTCTCTCTCTGCCCCTCCCCTCTTCATGCTCTGTCTCTCTCTCTGTCCCAAAAATAAATAAACGTTCAAAAAATAAAAATAAAAAAAATATTTTTCTAATTTCCCTTGAGACATTTTTTGTCACATATTTAGAAGTGTTAATTTTTAAGTGTTTGTTGATTTTCTAGTTACCTTTTTGTTGTTGATTTCCAGTTTAACTCTACTATTGTCGGAGACTATGCTTTGAATTATTTAAATTCTTTTAAATTTGTTAAGGTTGTTTTATGACACAAGACATGACCTATTTTGGTGAATGTTCCAAGTGCACTTAAAAAAAAAAACAATTTTTGCTCTGATATTGTTGGATGGAGTACTCTATAAATGTCATTTAGATCCTTTTGGTAAATAGTGGTGTTCAATTCTTTTAAATACTTACAGATTTTCTGTTCTACTTGTTTTATTAATTATTGAGAGAGGAGTGTTGAGGTCTCAAATTATAATTGTGTGTGTCCATTTCTTCTTTTAGTTTTATTATTTTTTGGTTCTTTATTCAAAGCTCTCTTGTTAGATGCATACATAGTTAAACCTAATATTTTCTTGGTGAAATGACCTTTTATCATTGCTTTGAGATCTACTTTTTCTGGTATTTATTTATCTGCTCCAATTGTATTATTAGTGTTTGCATGGTATATCACTTTGCATCCTTTTACTTTTATCTTATTATAGCATCATATTTAAAGAAGGTTTCTTATTGGCAGCATATAATTGGTTCTTGTGTTTTTTATTCCATTTTGATAATCTCTTTTAATTTGTGCATTTAGACCATTTACATTTAATGGAATTTTTGATAAGCTTGTATTTAGGCCTACTAATTCATTATTTATTTTGTTTGTTCCCTTTGTTTTTCATTTTGGTGTTTCTCTTTTTCTTCTTTCATTTGGATTATTTGAATATGTTTTAGTATTTAATATTTCATTTTAATTTTTGAGTTTTTCCTCTACCTCTTTGAACTTTTTTTTAAGTGGTTGCACTGTATGTTACAATACACATTCTTAACTTTTCAAAATCTACATAGAATTAATATTTTATCACTTTGAGTGAAATTTTAAAGTCTTGCTATCATATAGTCTCTTTATCCTTCTCTGTTAATGCTGTAATTGTCATATGTATTACATCTGCATACATTACAAATCCCATCGACAGTGTTAGACTTTGTATGTTCAGTGGCCATGCATATTTTAAAGAATTTAAGGAAATCAAAATAGACTGTTATATTTACTCAGATATTTGTTGCTTCTGTGTTTTTCCTTATTTTCTGATCTTTCAAGTTTCCCCTAGCATCATTTTCCTCTCATCTAAAAAATTTCTTCAGATTTTTTTCTTTTTTTTTAAAGGTCTCCTGTTAATAAATTTTCTTAGTTTCCCTTTACCTTACAATGTTTTTACTTAACTTTCATTCTTGAAGGATATTTTCACTGGATATGGAATCCTCGGTAAACAGTATTTTTTTTTTCTTTCTTTCAGTACTATAAAAATGTTGTACCACATCCTTCTATTCTCTATGGTTTCTATTGAGAAATCCACCGTCATTCAATTTCTTGTGCCCCTATTTAAGATGTCATTTTTCTCGATGTCTTAGAGATTTTTTCTTTGTCTATTTTTAGCACTTGGATTATGATGTTTTAGTCATGGATTTGTTTGAGTTCATCTGCTTGGAGTTCACTGAGATTCTTGAATCTGTATGTTTATATATCTTATACCAAATTTGGGGAATTTTCAGCCAGTATTTTTTCAAATATTATTTCAGTACCACTGTCTTTATCTTCTTCTGAAACTCTACTGGTACAAGAGTTAGATCTTTTGGTATTATCCCACAGAATCCTGATGCTCTGTTTATTAATTTTTCCTGTTGTTCAGATTAGATTATTTCTACTGCTCTATCTTTACGTTTACTGACTCCTTCCTCTGTTCTTCATTCTGATATTGAGCTCATTCACTGAATTTTTAATTTCACTTATTTCAGCTTTCAGTTCTAAAATTTTCACTTGGTTATTGTTTATATTTTCTATTTCTTTGCTGAAATTTCCTATCTTCCCTTTTATCTCAAGGGAATTTCTCCTTACTTACTGAAGCATGATTATAATAACTGCTTCAAGTCTTTGATAATTCCAACATCTTTGTCATTCAGGGTTGATGTGTTTTGGTTGTCTTTTTCATTGCAGGTTGAGATTTTTCTGGTTCTTCAATACAAAGTAGTCTGTGTTATGTCCTGGACATTTTGAATATCATGTTATATGACTCTACGTCTTGTTTAAATACTAAAGATAAGGTTGATATTTTTGTTTTAGCAGACCATTGACCTGGTTAGATTAAGGCTGCAAGTTCTGACCCACCTTCTGTCGATTGTGGTTCCAAAGCCAACTCAGTGTGCAAAGTTTGCAATGCTATTTGGATTTACTCTGCCTATATATCCTTCAGATCATCTGGTGTAGGATCTAGGTGGTGGTCTACCTTTTAGCTCAGTTCTCAAAGCCTGTTTAGGGACAGATCCATGCATATGCAGCTCAGAGGTAAACCATGAATTCATACATAACTCTTTGGGATTGCTCTCTTGAGCTCCTTCTTCCTCATTATCTACAGACCCCTAAGGCCTCCCTTGCTCATCTGGTGGCCAGAAAGCCAGGGTTTAGTTTCCCATTCTGTTGCACACTTCTGTGACTGCAACAGCACCCAAGACCAATCTATGGGAGGGCACAGAGAAAGAAGACACAGTAAGACTTTGTCCCACACTCTTTGGCACCACAGCTCTCCTGATCAGAGAGAAGGTTTCACTTCCATAAGAGCTTTAGACAACCTCCCTACAGCCACTGTCATTGTTGTCACTACTGCCACCATTACTGCATGGAGCTGGGGAAAGAGAAAACAGAAAGATGACCAGGGTATTGTCCTCAGTCTCTGACAGGAGTCCCCTTTCCTGCTCTTTAGACTAGGAAGACAGGGTTTCTCTTGGAGCTGTTTATGTCTCCACCCACTGTGCCTTTCCAGGTTTTGGGGTGCCTTTGAGTTGAGGCTGGGCAATAATGGAAGAAAAATAAATAGGCAGCCTACCACCAATTTGCTTGACACCTCAAATTCTGGCCTCATTCTCCTGTCTGACTCCATTTACTTTTCAGAGTCCCCAGATAACTGTTCCATGCATTCTGTCCAGGAATCCTAATTTCATTCAGTGGAGAGACACGGTGAAATCTAAGTTTTCCATCTACCCCAGATCAGGAAACTCCACCCAGTGAATTTTTCATTTCAGAGATCATATTTTTTTTAGCTCTAGAGTTTCCATTTGCTTCTATCTTTTTATGATTTCAGTGTCTCCTTTCATTATGTTTTCATTTTTCTTTAAGTTCTTGAATATGTTTATGAGCTTTTTAAAAATTACTGACTTCTAATTCCCTCATCTCTGTTATTTCTTGGTCTGTTACTATTAAATCATTTTTCTTTCGGTTATGGGTTATATTTCACCACCTTTTTGCATGACTAATAATTTTTATTTAATGCTGGACTTGAGATTCTCATATTGTTGAATGTCCTGGATTTTGTTGTCTTGCTTTACGATGTGTTACATTTTGTTCTGACAAGCATTTAATTCCTTTGGGTCCCAACTTGAACCTTTCAACGTTTGTTTTTAAACTTTGCTAAGCCTTTACCCAGGGTCTTTTCAGCTGTATTCTTGAGATGGGGCCTGTCTGGGGTTTCTATGGAATTAATTTGGTGGTCAGTGAGGACCCCCCACCCCCACCCTGGCTGGTCAGAACTGAAGCCCCTCCCAACCCCATGTGAGCTCTGGCAACTGCAATACCTACATGATAACCTGAACTTGTTCTCTGCCCAGTCCCATCTCACCTTGTGCAGGTCATATTAGTGTTCATCCAAAGATTCAAAGGGACCTTATATACAGATTTCTGAACCCCTTTTCTGCCTGGATCTTTCCTATCAAGTTCTCTACCCCCACAACGTCTGGCTTCTTCAGCCTCCCCAAACCCCAATTTTGTCTCTTCAGCTTAATGAGACTGCTATTTTTTGCTAGGGTCCTCTCTCTGTCCTAGGGTCCAGTAAATGCCTGAAGGCAGGAAGCCAGGTAGATTACAGGGCTCTTGTCATTTGTTTAGCTTCTGCCGGATCACATTGCTACACTGCCTGTTGTCCAATATCTGCAAACAGTCATTTCATGTTTTCCCCCTGGTTTTCAATGTGTTTACAGCAGGAAGGCTCCTCAGCTGCCAGTTGCTCTATCATATCAGGAAGTGAAAGTCTGCTTATTTCCATTGGAATTATTGAATTATCTGACTGCTTTGACATCATGCAGACAAAGCTCTAGTCAGTTTTTTTTCAAATGTTACCTGAGAAAGGAGACAGTCTCTGAAACTTGACTATAGTAATTTTTATGCAGTTGGATTGCATTTTAAGACAGATTTCTGGCCTATCCATGTGAAATGACTTCATGAATGAAGATCCAGTGTAGCTTTTGATTAGCAGAAAGCTGCCATATCCTAAGAAACTGCTCTCTAATAGTATTTGCAAAGGAGATTAAAAACAAACTTGTATTTCTTATTGTTATTATAAAAGTAATGCTCATCATTGAAAATTTAGAATATAATGGAAAGTAAAAAAAAATCACTCATAATGCCTATCATTTAGCAACTGTCCTCATTATTATTGTAGTAAATAAGCACATTCACTCTATTATCTATATATCCACACAAATAATTTTATATGAAAACTGACTCCTAGGGGTGCCTGGGTGGCTCAGTCAGTTAAATGTCCGACCTTGGCTCAGGTCATTACCTCACAGCTCATGAGTTCGAGCCCTGCGTCTGGCCCTGTGCTGACAGCTCAGAGCCTGGAGCCTGCTTCAGATTCTGTGTCTCCCTTTCTCTCTGCCTCTCCCCTGCTCTCACTCTGTCTCTCTCTCAAAAATAAATAAGCATTAAAAATTTTTAAAAAAGAGAGAGAGAATTGACTCCTAATGTAGGACTTGTGCAAACGTTATTTTTGAGGTTCCCCAGTAGGATGGACCTGATGGAAGAATTTGGGAGAAGCTTGTCAACAGTGCAAATCTGTGAGCAAGCTGTCTGCTGCATTGATCTCAGCGGGCTGTCTCTGCATCTGGGTGGTGGCTGCATGTATGTAAAGAGAGGGGGATGGATTGACTGGGAAGCCACCAAGGATGGAGGTCGACAGGAATGGCTGGGGAGTGTCTGTTGTCTCCCCTGGGCATGTGGTGAGGCACAGAGAGAATCCATAATCATGTCAGCCCCATCCCCATCCGTACTCCCTAGGAGGCAGGATGGCAGACAGGGACATTAGGGACCATCTGTCCCATTAGTCCACAGAATCCTCTGGATTCAGTCATTCATAATAAATTTATACTCCTTTCACTTTTAAAATAATAATGTGAAGCAAGCTAACATAAAAGACACAAATTCAAAGCAACTATATTGCTCAGATAATTTTTTAAAGGCACACAATAAAAGGACAGAATAGTTGTACTAAGAAACTTTAGACAAAGGCTAGTTGCTGTGAATAGGTTTGATTATTTAAATTTGACTTTCGGGGTAGCCAGAGCAGAGGGAAAATGAAGTGTATTGCAAAGCTCTTGCTTTCTAACACAGTCCCATGACTCCTTATCAGAAGCCCTGGGGGGAGGATGTTTTTCTGAATTCAGATCATTTGAATTTTAGACCATTAATGTGTATATACTATATATTAAGTAATACTTTAACAAGATCCAGGGCTATAACCCATTACCAACCATATTCATTTTTTTTGTGATGAAATATGTAAATAGACACCCTAAGACTTTAATTATCTTTATATCTGACCTGGTCAGGTTTTGCCACCAGATGAGGTTGCCACTAACTTATGGAAAAAGTCTTGGTTTTCAGAAATATTTAGATTTCTGGAACTGTGCATAAGAGACTGCAGGCCTGTAATAGAAGCTGTTAATTAATCTCAAGGGAGGGAGAAATGTTTTCCTAGTTCAGAAATCTAATACCACATGGACCTTAAGGATATTACACAACAAAACAGGCAGGTTCACCCATGGAAGTTTTATAAGAAATACATTGTTTTAACCAACTCTTTTGAACACTATTGGATGCATCTGGTTTGTAGCCAACAGGTGGGGGCAGGGGTAGGGGAGGGCAGGGCCTGGCACCTGGTAAGAGATGACCCCCACCCTTCAGAGACATATTGTAGGGTGCTGAGTATAACAGGGTGGGCTGACCCTGGGAGGGCCCAGGGAGATTTTGCAGGGGGCGGGAGGTGCACTTGGCTGAGTGGCAGAGACATAGGCTCAAGCAGGATGGAGCAGCCAGAGCAGACCAGCTCATGGCAGGAAGTGCAGGGAGAGGCAAGGACAGCAGCAAGTTCTATATGCCAGGCACAGCCCTCCTTAAGGTGTGGCTTCACCCTCAGCTTGTAAGAGATGTAGATGGTAAAGTCCAGCAGACTGTGATAGACCATTTCTTCCCATGAGTCTATTTTATCTGAGAGAGGAAACCTTGCCCAGGGACTCCCAGCAGACTTTTGCTCACGTCTCATTGGGAGAATAAGTCACCAGCCCCTGGCAGGGGGATGTGGTTAGAATGGCTGGCTGTAACCCAGCAGGACTGATCCCTGAGTCTGTGGAGAGAGGAAGAGGACCTGAATCAAAATGGACTTCAAATAGCAGGGAAAGGAGGAATGTTGAGGGGTCAGCGACCCATTGTGCCCTCCAGGGATAGGGAGAAGGGAGTGGTGGGGACAAAGAGGGAAGGTCACTTGTCAAACCTGGTGAGGGTGGGGGTGGGGAGTGGAAGGGCACGGGGTGATGACTACCAAGAGAAGTTAAGATGCTTTGAACAAGGAGAGTGCAGGGGTGGGAGCCAAGTCCCGAGGTTCCTCTTTGCTGGAGCTGTTCTGTCAGCATGCAGAGCCTCAGGTAAGGAGCAGAGCCTGACCTCTGTGTTAGCATAAGTGGAAGCTGTGCCTCCAGCTCTGGCAGCAATGCCAATGGAGGAGACAGATCTGAGAGCTAGAAGGCCAAGGTGCCCTTCATGCCTGCAGGGCAGAGCATAAGGGAGTCTACCTGCTCTACATCCTAATGTGGGAAAGTGATAGATCAAGCCAGATACATTGCTGTTGACATCCTTTCTATCTGTTCGCCTTGATACACACACACACACACACACACATCTTCACAACCACAGGCCAGGCTCAAATGTAGCATCCTAGACTCCCTTGTAAGCCCAAGGAAGCAGCGCCGGCCCTGGCCCCACCTGTTTCCTTTGCTCCCACTCCCTGCCCAGCACACCCCTCCCTTCGCTGGAAACCCTGGGCCCACAGGTGTGCACACCTATGGAAAAGAGACCCTGGGGAAGCCCATGAAAGCCCAGAAGCAAGTGGGGGGATTTGGCAGGGAACTTCCAGGTTCCCGGTGCCTGCTATATGACCTAGAAGGGACACAGGCTCTGAGTGAGAATGTCCTCTGGGCCTACGGACCTCTGGCTGTGGCACAGCTGAAGGAAGGTTCTGGAACAGAGCTCCTCTTGTGGGCTCTGAGTGTGGCAGTGGCCTCCATACAGTGTAGGACAAAGAGATGTAGGGAGGGGAAGGAGGACTCTAGAGAGTCATCTTGGGGTCTGGTCAGGGCCAGGAGGAGGATGGTAGCCCCTTCACCAAGATAGAACTTTTTAGGGAAACAGCTGTGGGTGCATGATTTCCATATTCTTTTGGGGTCTTCATATGTATTTTATTTATTTATTTTTTTAATGTTTATTTTGAGAGAGACAGAGTGAGCAGGGGAGAGGCAGACAGAGAGGGAGACACAGAATTCAAAGCATGTTCCAGAATTCGAAGCAGCTTAGAGCTTTCAGCACAGAGCCTGACATGGGGCTTGAACTCACAAATGGTGACATCATGATCTGAGCTGAAGTCAGACGCTTAACCAACTGAGCCACCCAGGTGCCCCCCTATGTATTTTTTAAATAGTGTAATGTTCCATTTTGTAGAACACAGCTACACCCACCATTTCCCCATTAGTTCAGAGTTTGGGAAGGAGAGGAACACAATGGTGGGCATACACACACTGGGTCCAGGGAAAAGCCTCTGCTTTCTTTGAGTATTTTTTGTTGTTTTGTTTTTTAGTTTGTGAGAGTCTTGAACAGATTTGTGGGCTCAGAGAAGGAGTCCATGGACATAGGCAGAGCATTCTTGCTCTTTTATGTGTCAAAGCCACACTCCTGGGCATCACCTCTGGGTGGCTGGAGTCCTGGGTTCAGGGGCTCCCTTTCCTCCCTGCAGCCGAGTATGGCCTAGGCTAGAGGCCCTGTGTCACAACCACCTCTGGACTGAAGGAAAGGGGAGTGTATGGGAGCCCCAGCTGGGGGCAGGCCCTGAGCCTG
Source organism: Puma concolor (assembly GCF_028749965.1). NCBI lineage: Eukaryota > Metazoa > Chordata > Mammalia > Carnivora > Felidae > Puma > Puma concolor. The sequence continues at coordinate 127,719,965 of NC_141672.1, read as the reverse complement.
GCTTTTGCCCCACTGTGCACTCTTGGCTAGGTGACCCCACAGCCCCTCTCTGTGCCTTAGGGCCAAGGCTCTGAGAACGCTGGACTCAGAGGCCCTCTCAGGGAGAAGGAGCCAGTGTCATAGACAGAAGGATGAGGCTGGGGTAAAGTTAGGGCCTGGGTGCCCAGCAGACCCCAGAAGGAGTCCAGTTCATGCAGAGCACCCTGGACAAGAAGCCTTCTCTTGTTTTACAACTCTGTGTTTTCTCCTGTTTCCATGGTCCCCCAAACCCTGCCTGGCTAGGCTCCAGCTGTGTGGGGTCAGATGTGAGGATGCAGAGTCCTGATCAGAAGGAAGGCGATGGGGCACACCCGTCCGGCCCAACGCCCACCCTCTGCAGTCACGTGCTTGCCCGCCAGGCGAGGCCCACAAAGCAGCTTTGTGCGGCAGCTGGCTCGGAATACTCCCCGCGTGTATGGGGCAGTCCTGGCTGGCCGGCAGTGCCAGCCATGGAGGCCAGAGATGCCTGGGAGAGAGGATGCACCCTGCCCAGCCTCTCCAGGAAACAACTGGGCTGACGCTTTTTTTTTTTTAATTTTTTTTTTAAATGTTTATTTATTTCTGAGACAGAGAGAGACAGAGCATGAGTGAGGGAGGGGCAGAGAGAGAAGGAGGGAGACACAGAATCAGAAGCAGGCTCCAGGTTCTGAGCTGTCAGCACAGAGCCCGATGCGGGGCTCGAACTCACAAACCATGAGATCACGACCTGAGCCGAAGTCGGATGCTTAACCGACTGAGCCACCCAGGCTGGGCTGACGCTTCTGATGACACCTGGGACCCTGGGGGCTGTGTGTGGGAAAGAGGCAACAGGCAACAAGAGCCTGGCCATCAGTCCCCCAACCGGCCTCTAGGGCCACCTGGCATAACTAGGCCTCTCAGGGGGACCAACTCAGCCTGCCTCTGGGGCCCCCAACAGAGTCTCAGATAAAATGAGAAAACAAGGGCAGCTTGGTCAATTTTTATAAAGCTGAATGTATCAGGGTTTTGTTTTTATTTTGCTTGCTTGTTTGTTTGTTTACTTATTTATTTATTTTGAGAGAGACAGTGCGAGCAGGGGAGGGGCAGAGAGAGAGGGAGAATCTCAAGCAGGCTGTGCTGTCAGTGCAGAGCCTGATGCAGGGCTTGAACCCATGAACTGTGAGATCATGACCTATGCCAAAATCAAGAGTCGGATGCTTAACAAACTGAGTCACCCAGGAGCCCCTGAATCTGGTTTTTTAATATTTTTTTTTTCAGATGGGAAGTCATCCTTTTTGAATGAAATGATTATAATACAAAGAGGTTGTCTTGTGAAAACACCCTTAATTGACAAAATAAAATGTTGCCAAGCCTATTTTCATCTCCTTTCAAAAAAAGTTTTGTTTCACGAAGCCCCCAAATGCTGACATTACAGTGCTGGCTGAGGCTGGCTGGGGCCTTGGTAAAGAGCAGGTGGTGAGCAGTTGGGCGCCTGTGGGTGGCCCCTGGGTGTGGGATTCTCCAGAGTTTCCGGAAGCTGGCACTGGGGTAGGGAGTGGGTTCCTCCACCCAGGGCCTTGTCCCCTCTGGACCAGGTAGAGTATTGACTACTGGGGTTCCTCACTTATGACTGATTCGCCGAACGAGGTATAGATGAAGTGTGTGCCCAGCGGGGAGGGTGAATGTCCTGCCTCTCGCCTCCACCCTCATGTACAGCCTGCTCCCCTCCAGTCTGTGTGAGGCAGAGTGTGGGAGCCGGGCCAGAGTCGGGAGCCAGGATGTGCTTCAACCCAGGACAGGAAGACCCCTCCTCAGTTCTTACCTTGGAGGACAAGGTCGTGCTGGGGAACTCTTCATAGCTGCCTGAGTATGCTCTTCAAGTAGAGTATTGGGAGGAAGGTGAATGCTTCTCACCTGAGCAACCCAGCCTGCTCTGAGACAGGCAGAGGCCCCTCAGCCAGAAGGCCCGAACTGTCCCCTGCCTGGTGGGGGTGGCTGCTCTGTGTGGACAGGAGGGGACAGCCCATATGCCACAGCTGTCCAGCTGCAGGATTCTTCTAGGACCCTGCAGCCAGAGACCCTGCAGTTACATGGGTACACAGGGACTCGAATGACCTCCAGACCCACCAGGAGATTCTGTCAGGCCCAAGGTTGGACCCCACCAGATTAGGCCGTTTGGAGGGAACGTCCAGAGCACGGGGTTCTCCCTAGAAAGGCCTAGCAGGAACATTGCTTTTCATTTACTGAAGTGTTTAAGAAACAAATGCAGGGGGGTGTCTGTTTTCGTTCTTCTTTTCGAATGATGTAGCAATATGTCAAATTTAATTTAAGAAAAACTATTCTCAGATAAGTTTGTTTCCTCTTTGAGTTGGATTTGCACTAAGCTTTTTTAAAAAAAAATGCTAAAAGGCCTTTTCAAATGCTAAAAGGGCTTGATTCTCCCAAGATTTTAACTCATTTCAGTTCTGCGGATAAATGGGTGAGAGTAGTTACTGAGACAGACTTGCCCAGAGCATCACAGAAAGGCCCCCAGCTCTGAGGGCCCCTGACCAGCCTCTCACCAGGCTCCATAGGAACACACAGTGGCTACCTCCTTAATCAGGGAAAGGTAGGTGAAGAACAGCTTCTAGGCTTGGAAATCATTCCCTCCGTCCCCACTGCCCAGTCTGGGTCTTTCTGTGTGCTTGATTGTGGGGAGGGAGGGACTGTGGGGCAGAGGCAGTGGGCAGGCCCTCCCCAGATGCTGTGAGCTCTGTGCTGGGACCCTTGGGCCCAGCTCGGCGCCCAAGAAATTCACAGCTTAGTGGGAAGCCTGGTGGGCAAATGAATGAAAACAGCCAAAATTACTGCAGAGGTTGCTGGGAAAGTCGGGGGGAGGGGCAGAGAGAGCACCCAGGAAAGAAAACAGATGTTCAGGGGGTGTTTCATCTATGCAGACCAGGGAACAGGGTGTGTGAGGGCTGGAAGAAATGGTGCATTGTGCAAAGTGCAATGTGCAGTCTTACTGGAGGGTCACTCCATGCTCCCCAGCTGAGCCCTGAGTCCACCTCACCAGGAATGAGCTTCTGCAGAGCAGGACTCCCTGACTCTTCCCCGGAGATGGGAAGTTAGGGTGCCAGGAGTGGCCACTCACATACCTGGAGGGCAAAGTAAGGGGTGCGGCCAACAGTTCAGAAGTGGCCAGAGGAGGCACAGTTCACCTTGTTCGTCTTTATCTGTGCAGTGGAGACCGCTAGGGGAGAAAAACAAAGCCATGCACAAAACGCTCAAGGTGCAGAGATTCCTAGGCTAGTAGAGTCACTAGATGTTCTCTGGGAGTGTGAGGCAGCCGGGCCACCTGCCAGGAGGGGGTGGGTAGGGGGGGCCATGGAAGGACAGGTTTTTGACCTGCCTCAGGGTGGCTGGGCCATGTGCCTCCTCAGCCTGGTTCTGGGTTGGTGTTGCTGCTCGGTTCCTGGCCCAGAGGTGAGGTGCAATGTACTTGTTTGTGAGTCTTGTTGCTGTGGGGTCCCAGGGCTTTCTGTGTCAGACACTAGGGAGAGGCCTCTGGTACCTTACTCCCTCTACGACACCCACTGCCAAGGCAAAAAGCAGAAGGCCTGAGCGCCATTTGCCCTAGGACTAGGGGGGTGACAGAAGCTGAGGGTAGTGGGATGACACCAAAAAATGGAGGAAATTCTCTGAGACTAGCTGGACATGCTGAGCTCTAAGCATCTAGCTGAGCAGGGGGTCTGAGTCTCCCCTTGAATCTCAGACAAGGCCACTGAGGCCAAGAGAGGTGGCATGCTTATCCCTAAGCTTCAAAGTGACAGGGGGCATTTAGGATGAAAGAAAAGTAATCCCTCAACAGAATTAGACTCTAAAATAGAGTCTAAAAAAATAGAGTCTAATACCTGAATGACAGATGCTTAATGTCTTACAATATTTCTGTCATTAAGGCCAGGACAGATATTCTTGGTTTGTTCAAGACCATGGTGGATGTGTTTTGGAGCTGCTGTACAGCATAAAGAGCCCATATTCCAGGTGGCTGGGTGGCTCAGTCAGCTAAGCATCTGACTTCGGCTCAGGTCATGATCTCACAGTTCATGAGTTCAAGCCCCACATAGGGCTTTGCGCTGACAGTGCAAAGCCTGCTTGGGATTCTCTCTCTCTCCCTCTCTCTGCCCCTCCCCCACTTGTCCGCGCACGCTCTCTCTCTCTCTCTCTCTCTCAAAATAAATAAATAAACTTAAAAAGAAATAGAGAGGGGCGCCTGGGTGGCTCAGTCGGTTAAGTGTCCGACTTCAGCTCAGGTCACGATCTCACGGTCCGTGAGTTCGAGCCCCGCGTCGGGCTCTGGGCTGATGGCCCAGAGCCTGGAGCCTGCTTCCGGTTCTGTGTCTCCCTCTCTTTCTGCCCCTCCCCCGTTCATGCTCTGTCTCTCTCTGTCTCAAAAATAAATAAACGTTAAAAAAAAAATTAAAAAAAAAAAAAAAAGAAAGAGAGAGAGAGAGAGAGAGGCCATACCCCAAACACAACTGTGGGCAGCACTGGCCCCCTAAGCTGAACCCACAGGAATCCCTGTGCCGAGGGCTGGGTTATGCCAGTGTCCCAGAACCCTGCACCTTGCTCAGGCAGGCCCACCTGGCTAGAAGAGGGGCTTCAGAGAATAGGCAGGTGACCTCGGGCTCCTGCAGATCCTTGCCACTCAAAACTGTTCTGCCCAACCCTGAAATCCCTTGGCAGGAGACAAATCTATTCCTGCAGTGATTGGTGATTATGTGCTAGCACAGGTGTCTGTGAAAGACATGGAGATACCAATTCACACCATGGGGGTAGAGGATATCAGGCTTTTCCCCAAACACATGTCCCCAAACAACCAAGAGCTAATAAGATCCAAGAGAGGGCATCCTGCCAAGCCACCATTTTACCTGGAATGTCACATGGGTTTTCTATGCTATTCATAATACTCCTGTGTTTAACTGTTTTTTATTTATTTAAACAAACTTTTTAAATGTTTATTCAGTTTTTGAGAGAGAGAGAGAGAGAGAGAGAGAGAGCAAGCAGGGGAGGGGCAGAGAAAGAGGGAAACACAGAATCAGAAGCAGTCCCCAGGCTGTTAGCATGGAGCCTGACACGGGGCTCAAACCCACCAACAGTGGGATCATGACCTGAGCTCAAGTCAGATGCTTAACTGACTGAGCCACCCAGGTGCCCCTGTTTTAGTTATTTCTTAAAGGTTCTTTCAAAGTAGTCACTGTTGCATACTCAGTGTGGCTCACGGCCCCTGCCCTCCTGCTCCTAGTTTGACCACCTATGCCCAGCCCCTCCTAATTCCGGTCCCTGGCACTTGTGTGAGTGCATCGAGGTGGAGAAGGTGGGGTTTGAAGGGAAGTGGGGACAAGTACAGAGGCCCTCACAGACCTGATGAATAAGTTGTGAGGTTTGGTGATAGTGGTGGGGAAGGGGGCACAGGGAGACCACTGCCTGGAGCCAGCTGGCATGGAGGGAGGAAGGAAGTGCCCTCAGAAGCCCTTCCAGGCCCCTCCTCTCCATGCGGCCCCCACCATCCTTGCCTGCTCCTGCCCCCTGTATTGATTTACAGGCCAGTCTAAACAGGGAAAAAGGTGCCTTGTGCATCCTGGACAAGGGGCAGAGGAGGGGCTGCCTGCTGGGCCGAGGTTGCCACACGCAGAGGTCAGAGATCATCTGCTGCCCTTCCCAGCAGGGTCAGGTCTGAAGGTGCTGAGCATAGCCCACCCAGCACAGCTATTGATGTCCCTCAAGAGGTTGGCCTCATGCCATGGGGCAAGGCCAGTGGTCTGAGCGATGCCTTCCTAAGAAGTCAGGAGAAAGGGAATGACTTCGCAGTTTCAAAGTTGGAAGAGCTGGGGGCTGGAGGGGGGCAGGAGCAAGGGGCTTGGAAGGCAGGAGACCCACACCTGTGTTCCTGCAGAGGGCCCCCTGGGCGGCCTCCTGCCCAAAGGAAATGCAGTCTGCCTTCTTCCCCTTCTATACTCATTATTTATTTATCTGGAAGATACTCTGGTGGCAGAAATTCAGGGCTGCACACAGCCGACTCTAATGAGGGCAACAGGGAACAGAAAAGGGACAAAGCTGTCTCTCTGGGCCTGCCATGGGAGGCTAACAGGCTTTGAGTCAGTAGAGCCCTGTGCCTTGCTCTAAAGCATGTTCCGCTCCCAGCCTTTTACTCAGCCTCTCCTCCCCAGCACAGAGGTGCACATGTGTCACAGGTCAGATCCTCATTTTACAGATGGGGAGACTGAGGCCCGGGGGAGTCACGCTGCCTGGCCAGGGGCACACCTGGGGTTACCGAGGTATTGCCCTGAGGCAGCCCTGCAGGGGGCCTGTAGCTTTCTCTGGAGCGCTGGGGGCTGCCTGCCTCCTGAAAATTACAACTGCCGGTTGTTGCTATGGTGACCGGTTGTGTTATTCCATCACTGCTGGGCTGCGTGCACCACCTCGCTCCTAGACGGTCTGGTCCGTTTCTGCAGCAGTGAATGTCTGCCTCCAGGTGTGTGTAGAACAGCCACCACCCTGGCCCTGCACACCCCTCTTCCAGGCACACACACCCTCCTTCCCTGGGCCCAGCGCAGTCACATTCAGCCCCACTCCTTTCCTAAGGTGCTGGGCAGGGTACTGGCTTACCTCACCCAGCTCCTGTGCAGTCCATTCCCCTATGTCGGTACAAGAGAACACACTCATTCTTGTTTCAGCTGGAGATTTCCAAGCCCAGAAGCTGCTCTTCACTTACCTTTCCCTGATTAGGGAAGTAGGCCCCTGTGAGAGGCTGAGCATGGGGGGCAGGGGGGGCCCTCAGAGCTGGGGGGAACTTTCTGTGCTGTCCTGGGCAGGTCCCTCTCAGACAGACCATAATCCACTGAACCAACCCCCACAAATGGACACTTGGGCTGTTTCTAATCTCTGGCTGCTACACATCTTTGAAGAATAACCTTGAACATACGTCATTTTGCACATGTGAGAGTGTTTGCAGACTAAATTCCTAGAAGTAACATTATTGTGGAATGAGTGTATGTGTTTCTGAGCTTGGTAAATATTGCCAAATTGCTGTCCATCGTTGGTACCCATTGCATGCCTGTCATGTGCCCGGCAAAGACTCAACATTGTATCTGGATTAGCTCATCCATCTTTCCACAGCCCTGTGATAGAGGTCATTCCTCTCTTTGTTTTACAGATGAGGAAACTGAGGCTCAGAGAAATTTGGAAATTTGCCGAATCACTGTAGTGTGTGTCTTTTGGGCAGGCTCTGTGCAAGCTCCGTGTGCCAGTGAGCCCGTGGATGGGCCTTCCTCACACCTGCCAGTCTTCCCCTGGAGCCAGGTACCCCACCTTGGAGCCTGGGCGCATATAGTCCCGCTACCCTAGACACTGCCCCTAGCCTGGCCAGCTCAGCCTGAGGGATGCCTGATCAGAGGGGCCTCTCCCAGCTGCCTGGTCTCATTCTTCCCGGCTGGATGCACAATTTGAGGTAATGTCCTTCTGCCTTTGCTTCTTTTCTCTGGTCCTGTCACCTCCTGGCTGGACTGAGAGTCCCCAAGAGAGCCCCGTCCTGGCCCTGCGTGGTGCGGGTGGTGCTCACGAAGCCTGGCAGGGAGGACAGCAAGGAGGAGGAGGGCAAGTTCTGGGACTAGGAACACACGGGTGGGGTGCTGGAGACCTTCCTTCATCTGCATCACAAAACAGTTAGCTGTGCGGAGGGGAGAGATTGCTGGGAACCTCCTCCTTCGTTTGCATAACAAAAGCAATTGCCCACAGCCTCGCTGCAGCCTCTCTCCTCTGCTTTGTTGAGAGCTCTGGGCTGCACTGGGCAAGCCTCAGGAATTGTTCCCCAGTACAGGTCGTTCCCTGGGCTCCACTGCCACCCTGGCTCACAAAAGCCGCATTGTGGGGCTAGCAGCAGCTGCCGGCATCTGTGCAGCCGCCCAGGGGCCTCGAGGCTCCTCAGTGCAAATGCTGCCCTTGCCACGGACCCGGCCACTGCCATGGTCAGACCAGAGGCCTGGGGCCTCTCGGAACACTGAGGAGGGAGACACCTGATGAAATGAGGTCTCCAGGTCACCTGGTGACTAACGGTGACCCCAGACGTGAAGGAGGGAAGGTAACTGCCATGCCACGTGCACCTGCCACAGGGTGGGTGCCCTACCCACACTGAAATATTACATTGTTCAGCTCCACTCATAACAGGTGTTTTTTGCACTGTTCAGATGGGGAAGCTGACTCAGAGAGGTTCACTAGGCAGCCCAGCATCACACAGCTGAGCTGAGGTTTGAAGGACTCATCCCCTCAAGGTTTGTTCTTCTTGGCTATCCCAGAGGCTTCTCCCACCCCTCACTTTTTTCCTCTCCGCCCCCCCCCCCCCCCCGCTTTTTTTAAATTTGAGAGAGAGAGAGCGCACGTGAGGGAGGAGAGGGGCAGAGGGAGAGAGAGAATCTTAAGCAGGCTCCACACAGCACAGAGCCCGACGTGGGGCTCAATCCTCCAACCCTGGGATCGTTACCTGAGCTGAAATCAAGAGTCAGATGCTCAACTGACTGAGCCACCCAGGAGCCCCATTCCCTTTCCCTTTCTGAGCATCTCAACTTTCTTTCTCCCTCCTATGCCTCCTCTGTGTCCCTGCGTGGCATCCAGCTGTCTGGGCCAGCACACTGACTCTTGCCTGTGTCAGGAGCTGCCACAGTACGTGACCATCTGCCCTTGCCAAGCTTGACAGGACCCCTGCCATCAGAGGTGTCACCTGCCTCCTGGAGCACTGTCTCCCAGCCGGGTGGAGCTTCCCCACCCCTGAGCACACCTTGCTGATCTTGGGTTGCCTCTACTATCACACCCGAATTCCCTTTTGTCCCCGAGAGACCTGCAAATTCCCGTAAACCCACCCAGGCTTGCACATACCTCAGCCTCCCTGGATGCCTCTTCATGCTCTTGCCAAGCTTTGCTGCCTTCTCTCTGCACAGAGTCCTACATCCTAGCCATGAGTTCCTTCTGCATATTGGTACCCTGGGTACTTAGCCTAGAAGCCACACCTCAGTGCCTACAATCAGGCAACACTTGTGGACCTAAATTAACTTTATGACTGTATTCCACATGAGAACCCTGCAGCTTCTCTGGCTTTCAGGAGAGATGTTTAACTCTCTGTGTGTCTCCAGTTTAACCTGAAGGGGCCAGGGTTATGCTGGCCACAAATGGAAATGCACCCACACACCCACAGGGAGTGACTGGTGAGGCCTTGACAGGATATGAACAGCATAGATCAACCGCAGGGTAAACCTACAGGACAGTAAGAGCACATGAGGGGCCAGGCACCCCCCTAAAGTCCCAATGGGGTGGGCAGGGCAGTGCCTTGAACCAGGAAACAACTGTGTAGAAAGGGCTTCCCTCAAAGCCATGGTGGGCTTTAAGGTAATCCTCTGCAGGACCACTCATCTTAGGAGGAGAAGATAGAACCGTGCTGCACAGCTGGAGGAAGAATAACCCGAGGATGTGCTCCCTCTAGATGCAGGGGATCCCCGGTCCCACCTGTGAGGAGGCTCTGTGTGGTTACAGCTGCCTCTACCAAGCCCACGGAGAACTTACAAATTTCATGTCCTTGCTGCCCGCCGACAAAGAAGCCAGCAGCCATCATCAGGAAATCCCTGTGGTATCTGAGGCAGGCTGAAGGTAGGGAATTAGGAAGAGTGCATCCTCTACCCCACCCACCAGGAACATAAACACCCACTCATCAGAGCATGCTCTTTTGTTAGGTAGCCAGTCAAACCTTACAGGGCACTGCGAATTTGAATGAGTTCCCCCAGACTGTCCCAAGTTGACAAACACTCTGAGTCAGAAAGCAGGATCTGTAATGAGATGCCAGGAGTGACCAATGCTGGGCATCCTCGGGACCTGTCCAATGCCACCTCCCACCATAAGAACGGGGAAGTCAGAGACGTGCTTCCTCAGTCTCCCCTGTTGCTGACATGGCCACGTAAAGTGAAGAAGTCTTCTGGGAAAGTTGCGGCATAGAGCATATACAAGTCATGTGCTCCCAACACCCTCCCCACCGTCCCCCAGCTTCTAGCCCTAACTGCAGACTGGAGCTGTGGCCGATGTCTGTAGAACAGAACACAAGGAGTCTGGAGGGTCAGGGGGAAGGAGCTGGGTCCTTGTCAGTGCCCTTGAGCCCCTTCCCGCAGCCCTGGGAAGGCCTACTTCCTGACATCTTATTACAGGAGACCTCCATTTGTTTAAGTGATCGTTGGCTGGGTTCTGTTACTTGCAGCCCATCGCATTTCTAACTTATCAGCTGAGCTGGGAATCTGAACAGGGCTCTAACCTAGACCCTGGATGTGGCCTTAGTGTGGCCCAGTATGCCTGTCAGAGCTCATTCCCCCATTGCAATGGGGTCATGATTCCAGCATCTCACCAGATGTCAACTCCTTGATCTTGAACTTCCAGCCTCCAGAACTGTGACAGATAAATGTCTATTGTTGGAGCCACCTAGCCTGTGGTATTTTGTTACAGCAGTCAGAGCTGACAGAGAAACCCTGTGATGCCGGAATCATGATCCCATCGCAATGGGGGAACGGGCTTTGACAGGCATAGTGGGCCACACTAAGGCCACATCCAGGGTCTAGGTTAGAGCCCTGTTCAGATTCCCAGCTCAGCTGATAAGTTAGAAATGCGATGGGCTGCAAGTAACAGAACCCAGCCAACGATCACTTAAACAAATGGAGGTCTCCTGTAATAAGATGTCAGGAAGTAGGCCTTCCCAGGGCTGCGGGAAGGGGCTCAAGGGCACTGACAAGGACCTAGCTCCTTCCCCCTGACCCTCCAGACTCCTTGTGTTCTGTTCTACAGACATCGGCGACAGCTCCAGTCTGCAGTTAGGGCTAGAAGCTGGGGGACGGTGGGGAGGGTGTTGGGAGCACACAGGGTTTCTCTGTCAGCTCTGACTGCTGTAACAAAATACCACAGGCTAGGTGGCTCCAACAATAGACATTTATCTGTCACAGTTCTGGAGGCTGGAAGTTCAAGATCAAGGAGTTGACATCTGGTGAGAACTCTCTTCTTGGCTTATAGACGGCCACCTTCTTGCTGTGTCCTCACATGGTAGTGAGAGTCAAAAAGAACCCTCTCCAATGTCTTCCTCTTCTTTTAAGGACATTAATCCAATTGTAGTCCCTCCCCAGGACTTGTCCCCTACCCTCCTCCTCAAGTCTTCCCACCATAGGCCCCCAACCAAGGCCCTGAGGGCTCTGCTTACTGCCTCCTTGAAGAGAAGCCACACCTGGTTCCAGAAAACCCAATACAGCCTCCTTCAAGAAGGGAAGAGCTCCATTTCCTCTCATAAAAGCAGCCCAGAGGTAAGTAGCAGGGTGGGTATGGGTGTTCCTCAGCCCTTGTGGCAGCTTCTAAAGCTGCAGCAAGGCTCTGGGTCATGGGCCGTGGGTGCTGGGAGAACAGAAGGCAGCAAGGGTTCACCTCTCCCTGTATGAAGGCTTCTTGGATGTGGTATTTCTCTCTATGGGTCCCAAAGATCCCATTGGTCCAAATGTCATCACAAGGCAGGCCTAGCTCCAGGGGAGGCTGGGAAAGCCAGAGATTTTAAGGTTTTTTTCCCTCAGCATCAGAGGCTCTTGGGTGACAGATCTAGGGTGTAGTAAGGCTCTGAACGGGGTCACTTTCAACACATCCCTCTGGGAAGTGGCCTTGGATGCAATCTTAGGAGTGAATTCTTGAACCACAGAAATTCCTTCCCTGATGGGCCCAGCTCCACATTGCTTGTGGCTCTGTAGAAGGTGAATATCTCACCTTGGCACTTGGGAAATTATAGCTTATCTTTAAAAAGAAAATATATATCTATATCTCTTTCTCAAAAAGAACTTTGGTTTCCTGAAAAGAAGGAAGGGGGATTGAGCCGTGGCATTTCAGGCCTCTCCGATGTCCTATGCACTGCAATAGAATCAGATACTTTCCAACTTTAGCAATGAAGGGCCTCAGGCACACTTTCTGTGGCAGGTTGCATTTCCTAAAGAATGCCACAATAATATCTCCTACCCCACATGCTCTTCTAGAACCCTCCTACTTCCCCATCAGGAAGTGGAGTCCATGTCTCCTCTTCTTGAATCTGGGTTGGCCTTTGTGACTACTGCAACCCAGACTATGGTGGGAAGAGTTGCTGTGTGATGTCTGGATGCCTGGCCATAGAAATGCCATGACTTACACTTCCATCTTTGGGACACGTGCTCTTGGAAACCAGCCCACAACACTGTAAGGAAGCCCAAGCAGCCTATAGAGAGGCCTGCTTGCAGAGGAATCAAGGCCCCAATCTCACAGCCCAGGCTGAGCCCCTGGTGGACAACCAGGACTAACTTGCCAGCCATGTGAGTGAGCCATCTTGAAAGTGGGTTCTCCTTCTGCAGTTGAGGCGCCCCCCTGACCCTGCAAGGAGCAGTGATGAGCCAAGTCTTGCCCAAATTGCAGAAGTATGAACAAAGTGAACTACAATTGCTATTGTAGCCACTACATTTTGGGTGGTTTTTATGGAGCGATAGCATCTTCTATTTCAAATGAGTTTCCACAAAGGGATAGTGTGGTAGAGACGTGCCTCCAGGACTCCTGACTATGGTTCTTGTGCTCCAGGATGGCTGAGCAGGAGATACATGTTCTGGCTGAACAGAGTGGGAAGAACTGAAATACCACCAGGAAATGGGTTCTCAGAGATCAGAGGAGCTGTATGTGATGCAGGTGACCTGGTTTGTTAAATGACCTGGGGTTCCTGCCTGGGCAGACCTAGACCTTTCACATGATGGCAGACTCAGAGGGCCCCTCATGTTGCCTCTCTCTCACCCACAATGGAGCACAGCCCCTCTCTGCTCATCCAAGCCCTCTGCTCTAGGCAGACATCAGCACAATGTTACCTATCCCCAGAGGCCACAGGCAACTGGATCAAGAGTGGGACCAATCCCCAAAGTTCCCCATCCTTAGGTGGCCTATGACTGAGTCTGACAGGAGAAGCAGTGTCCAAATGGATTGTTGTGGTTATCTGGATCAATCAGTTCCTTCAGCAACTTAACTTACAGACAACCAGAAAACCAGCCCATTTGCAAAAGAACATCATGTAGGAAGAGGGTTCAGAAATACAACGATGAGTCCTATGCAAGCCAGGTTTGAAGAAAAAACAATGATAAATTTATCAGTTAGGATCTGTGTTCATCCGTTAGTAAACCTGGTATAAATATCAAGAACTGCTAATTTCCCTCCCTATAAAAGAAGTTCAGTGTTAGACAATTCAAGTCAGTTATGGGAGGTTCCATGATGTCACTAGGGACTCAAGCACCATTCAGTTTTTTCTTTGATTTTTTGCATATGCCTTCCAGTCATATGCAGTTGCTGCCTTCCAGTCATATGCAGTTGCTGCATATTCACAAAATAGCTGCTGCAGCATTAGCCATCACATTTGCATCCCAAGCAGTCAACAAGAGGAAGAGGCATAGGGCAAATGCCAGCTGTTTCTTAAAGAGCTTTTGGCAAACCTCACCCAACAACTTCTGCTTACATCTCACTAATCTCCATTTGCTTCAGGGGAGGCTTGGAAATGTAATCTTTTAGCCAGGTATCTTGCTGCTTAGCATAAAATTGTAGGATGAGGGGATAATGGACACTGAATAATGGGTAGGTATGGTGCTTTTCAAATATGTCTCCAAATTTTTGGACATTTCTCCTTTCCAAAGGTAGAGCTTAATCTCCACTCCCCTCCCCCTTTGAATCTGGGCCATACTTAGCAAGTCTCAGAAGAGCCAATGATTAGGATGTGGCAGAAGTGATACTATGTGACTTCTGAGGCTAGGTCAGAAAAAGGATAGCTGTCACTTGGCTCTCTCTCTAAATCTCTTGCTCTAGGTCAGGGAGCAGGGAAGCCAGCTGCTATGTGGTAAGGATACTCCAGCAACTCCATGGAAAAGACCAAGTGGGAAGGAACGGAGGCTTCCCACTAACAACTGTTACCAACCTGCCAGCCATGTGAGCGAACCACCATGAAGCAGATTCTCAAGTCCCAATCAGGCCTTTGTATGACTGCAGTCCCAGCCAATGTCATGACTGCAATCTCATGAGAGAGACACCAAACCAGAACTCCCCAGTTTAGCCATTCCCAAATCCACAGACACTGTGAGTCATAGTAAATGCCTAATGTTCTTTTGAGCCACTAAGTTTGGGGATATCTTGTTATGCAGCAATAGCTGATTGACACAGTAAATAATTAGCAAGAGCTGTCAAAACGAGTAAATAGAGAAAACTGGTCTGTACATGGAAGAGATAGCAGAAAAGAGAAAAGAAAGTGTTCTTTTCCTGGAGGAAACAGCAATTATCAGCTTTTCAGTGTTTTTCAGATTAAATAATGTTACAATAAGGAAGCTGTGGAAATGTGGAATTTTGGAGAATGTGTCAGAGGGGCAGGCCCAGGATGTCCATGGTCCCCAGTCCTTTTGAGGACAGGGCTGGGCTGCAAGGACCCCAAATGTGTCATGTGCAGCATGGAGGTGAGCATCCAGAACAGCCTTCACCCATTGTGTCAGAGAAGGCTCTGAGAAGGCAGAGAGCTTGCGGCTTGGGGTCCCTGATAGCACCTACTGGGCCGCCATGAACACCAGGGAAGTCTCAGGTGAGTTCCCCAGTCAAACACAGAATGTCCCCTTGATTAGCTGACCCATAGAGACCAGTCCTCAGACCTAAGGCTCCCATCAATGGTCCCCCCAGGATTGAGAGAGATCATTTTTCTTTGAGCACTAGGCCAGTCATCTCTTGGTTTAAAGAAACCATGTTTGTTCTCGTTTCCACTGTCGTGTGACAAACAACCCCCAACACAATGCCCTACAGCAAGAACCATTGCTTTTGTGGATTAAGAATTTTGATGGGTCCTGGAAGGGATGGTTTGCTTCTGCTTCACTGATGTTTGGGACCTCAGCTGGGAGGTCTGGAAGGCTTGGAGGACCTGAGGGTCTGCTGCCCAGATGCTTCTTCACTGACATGCCTGGAACTGTGGTGGGGATCACCCTCCAGGTCAGGGCAGTTGGATTTCTCATATAGAAGCTCAGAGCTCCAAGAGGGAGCATATGAAAGTTCCCCCCAAGAGAGCCAGGTGGAAGTTGGCTGCCTTTTACACATAGCTTCCCTTTCACTGTTCCCTATGCATTAAAGCAGTCAAGAACTGCCTGGATCTAATGGGAGAAGTGTCAAAAACTTTGAGGCCATTAAAAAAAAAAAACTGCAATAATACTGCAGCAATATTTAAAACCGTCTTGTGATATTGCAACAATTCTGCTTCCCCCTTTAGCTTGCCAGCATCCTGGAGGCTCAGGGCATCCCTGGTTCCTCCTGGCTAGCTCTGTAGGCCTCCCCGCAAAGGGCAGCAGCAGCTCCCGCACCATCTGGACCTCTGTGTCACCAGCACACGGTGGGGGTGCTGTGGGTGGAAGCATGTGTGCAACTTCTGAATGGGTCTGCAAAAAATGGGCTGCTCACCTGCCTCTCCCGCTCTTGGCCAGCCTGGGGGTCTGGACTGCAGAGCGAGAGTCAAGCTTTCTCAGTCCCAGAGTTACTGCTTCATAATGACACCTAGGTGGATAAAGGTCATGGCGGGGGGGGGGGGGGGCTTTAAGGAGACAACAGAATGTGGCTGAAGAATTCCCCCATTCACTGGGCACCTGTTTTCCTAAGGCACCTGAGGCACTGGTCACAGAGGGCAGGTGGAGTGGAGCATTGTCCAGTAAGTGACCCCAGGGCTGGCTCAGGGCTGGGGCCTCCTTATCCACTTGGAGAGGAGCCCTCAGAAGGCCTCCCTCGTGGTCACTCACCAGACCCAAGGCTGACCACAAAGAGGGTCCCTAGTCAGCAATTTCCAGAAACTACTTCTGGACTTCCGGGAAATGATTTCTGGTCAGAGATGGCAGTCTCTTGGCTGCTCTCAAGTTACATGTAATGAGATTAAAACTAATTCAGTTTCAACTTCTCCTTTCCTTTTCCTTGGGAGTGGAAAACATTTTTTTCCCCCTGGAATATCAATAGCTTTGGTTGTACAGACATCAGCTTTACCTGTGAAAGAAGTTTCATACCAAATATCAGATTCGGAAGCTCCAGTTCAAAGAGGCTCGCATAGAAAGAACCAACTCATACTACATTTTGAAACTATTTTAAGTCAACTAGTTTAACTACAAAACCAGGTATAATCACTACTGACTCTCTTGATATACTATCCTACTTAGGAAACCCAAAGCCTAGAAACCAACTGAACATATGGCAGGTGTGGATGATGGACGGATGGATGTTCCCCACCCTCCCCACCCCCGCAAAGGTGACAACAGACTCCAAGTGCCCATACTGTAGAGCTCCCCTGACTGTGAGTCAGGTGGGCATGACCCAGCAGACTGTTTCCAGCCCTGCTTTCTTTGATTTTATGATGCCTAAGTAGTATCATCTGGGGCACTAGCATAAAAGAACACTGCTTCGTTTGTATACTATCCGCTATCCTCACCATCCTTCCCTTCTTCACTAAATCCTACATGCAAACAGCCAAGAATTAAAGACCGTCTTATCCTATATTGTCCATTGCAAATCCTCACAATCCCATTAATGGAAATACTCATTAGACAGGATTTCCATCAGAGTCCAGAATGGACCAGCCTTGCTCTGATTTAATTGATTTGATAAATCCCCACATTAATTAGGCCAGGGGGTGGGGGCACCAATGTGAGGCGAAAGAAGTCCGGGCTGGGCTCTGCATCTTGCTGTGTGTGGCCTGGGGGAAGTCTCTCAAGCTGACTAAGGCTCAGATTTCTAACCTGTGAAATAGGAAGGAATGGCACCCTCCTTGTAGCATTTTCATATGTGTCAATGGATCAGGGGAGCTCTGAAGTGTTCTCAAATGTTGGGGCTTGGCAGGAATCTCAGAGTTAAGTCAAGAGAATGAAATGCAGCATTTGACCCTGAACACCTACCCAGGGAGAGGATCACAAATTATGAACAGCAGACAACCAAGGGGTGAGACTGGGAAGGGGCACACAGAACAGGCAATTATCATGGCAACCAGAGAGCCTCCCCGATTATCAGGAAGGAAGGCGGGATCCCATGTCAGTTGCTGTGTTTAGGAGTGGGAGCCATCTGCTCCAGCAAGCCTGGAAGGGACCATCCATCATTTTAACATGCTTTCCTCCTACATTTGTTGCAGACACTGTAAATATCTCTTCGGTCTTTCGAGGGCTGGTCTCAGAAGCATTTCTGGTTTTAATCTTTCACCATGTAAGCGTGCACCAGATGTGAAGTCAGCTTTCATCATTTAGGACCTGATGAATTATTTTGTACTCCAGGACCACTGGGAGATGGCACATGAAAACGGTTTTCTACCCCACCCCCATGTCATACAACAGAGAATGGCTTGTTTTCCTTTTCATGCATCACGCCATCAGTGACTGTGATGAGAGTTTCAGTCAGAAGTTTCTCATCCACCCATCCAACTCTGAAATGGTCAGACTTGAGGACTGCAAAACCTCAGGGTCAAAGTCCTCCTTGGCTCAAGCAATTCTTTATGATAGTGTGATTAAGTCAGGAGACAGGGACAGGTGGGAGCCTACGAGTGGCCCCTGGGCTGGATGAAGAGAACACTGTTTGCCTTCTGTGAGTGGGGGGTGCCAAGCATCAGGACATCATGAGATGGTCCTAGATAAACCCCAGCCACCCTCAGCCCAGCTCCAGGCCAGGGCCCCGAGTAGATGCAGGACTTAGAGGCTGTGGCTGCCCCAGGAAGAAGGAGTAGGAGGACGATGCCCAGAGCAGGCACCCCACGGCCTGACTGCCACCAAGAAGCAACCCTAGAGAATAACACAGTAGCACAATGCACAACCCTCGCTTTGCCTAGGACCAAGCCCCCTTCTTCCTACACCTTGTTTTCTTGTTTTTCTTCCATCCCTTGCTCTCACGTCCACTTTTATATTAGCTAGGATGAGCTAAGCTCCAATAACAGGTGGGCCCTGAATTGTGGCTGAAATACAGTGGCCATCCAGGAGAGCACTTTCTGCCCGATTTCTGGGTCCCAGTCTCTTCTATTTGGGGGCTCCATCATCCCCAAGAGCTTTGTTGTCATAATCATCCAATTGGCAGCACAGGAAAGAGAACAGGCAGGACAGAAACCCACTCTCTTAAAAGCCCCAGTGCAGAAGCAACCCCACAGCCCTCCACTCACATTCCCAGACGGAGAACTCGGTTACCTGGCCGACTGCACAGTTGTGTGGGAAACATGGTCAGTCACTGGTATAGAAATTGGGGATGGATCTTGTTGGTGTCTTAGTCTGTTTGATGTCTTGTGAGAACACACTTCCTGGTACACAGATAGGAACTTCACAAAGCACTGTGTCTTCACAACACAGAAGGGACAAAAGAGCTCTCTGGGGTCTCTTCTGTAAGGGTGCTAATCCCATTCACGGGAGCTCCACCTTGGTGACCTAACCACCTCCCAAAGCCCCACCTGCTAATACCTTCCTATGGGTGGGGGTGGGGGGGTAGATTTCAATATATGAATTTGGCAGGGTGGGACACAAGCATTCGGTCTGTAGCAACTGGGTGCTGGTAGTCTCTGATAAATCTTTTAATTGTGATTATTCTTTAAATCAAAGTTAAACATGTAGCTACCTTAAAGGTGCAGGGTTTGTTATGAAACACAGCAGTCTTTAACTTCCCTTCCTTCCTTTATTCCCCCTCCCCAGAGACAATCCCTCTTGCCTCTCTTCCCTGATTATTTCTGTAACTCAGACGGGGTGTGTATGAGTTTTCTATGGTGTAACAAATTACCACAGGCTTAGCAGCTTTAAACATCCATGTATGATCTGGCAGTTCTGTAGGTCGGAAGTCCAGGGCTGGTGCAGCTGGGTTTTCTGCTCAGGTTCTCATGAGGCTAAAATCACGGTATCACCCAGGCCATATTCTCCTCTGGAGCCCAGGGCTCTCTTCCAAGCTCACATGATTGTGGTTGAAGTCTGTTCTTTATGGTCATAGGGCTGAGGTCCCCAGTTCCAGTTGGCTGTCATCTGGAGGCCACTCTCAGCCACCCAGGTTCCTTGCCACACAACCTTTCCTCCATCTTAAAAGCCAGCAACACAAAATATTCCCCACCTCAAATCCCTCTCATGCTTCCTATCTCTCTGACCTCCCATCTCTGACCCCTAGACCCAGATGAAAGGGGTCATGAGACTAGGTCAGGCCCACCAGATAACCTGCCCATCTTAAAGTCAGCTGATTTGGGTCACATCTGTAGAATGCCTTCACAGAAACACCTGCATCAGTGTTTGACTACATGGGAGGAGGTATGTGCAGACCAGGGGCTGGAATGTTGGGGCCATCTTGGAACTCTATCTACCACAGAATGATCACATTGCTACCTCTTGGGCTTTCAGTTTGGGTTGCTGTTGGTTATCTCCCCATATGTAGATGTGGACTTAGCTTCCTTTCGTCTTGCCTCCTCTGCCCACATGTACTCCTCAAAAGGCCCCACTAGAGTAATATAGAATAGTTCATTAGATCAATGCTCCATGTTTGTTACTCTTATTATGAAAATGCCCCCTGTAACTGAGCCAAATGGTCAACTACAATGGACTTTCCTTTTGTTTTCTTTGGAGCTCTGGCTTGTCTTCTTTTCTGTTCATTTAATTTTCTATCTACTTACCATTAAGTCAATCCCAAACTCTTTGCCAGTTTTCTCAATAGCCTCAGAAGTCACATTTTGTAGAAGTCACAGGTTTTGTGGAAACTGTTAATGCTTCACTGAATAGCTCAGCTCCTTGCCTTCTGGGGACATGATGGGTCTGCACCTGGCTCCCTGTGGGTAGCACAGTCCTTATGACTGTTATGAACAGAAGGGACTGTCAGTGTTCCAGAGAATGGCTGCCCCACTGATCTGGATGCAGGGTTGAGGGTGATCACCCACCAGAGTAGTTCCCCAGCCAACCTTTGATATATTGAAAACTAACCTTTTGGTATTTCAAGTGATGGAACTTTTGGCATCATTTGTTACTGTAGCATAACTTAGCTGCTCCTGACTGATAGAGAAGGTTAACCAAACATGGGGTGCTGCTGCAACAAAAAATAATATTTGTAGCATTGGCTTAAGGGTTGACCATCATGTATCCAATGGTAGAATATTTGTTAAATTGTCACCTGGGATAACTTGGAAGAACTAGTGAAAAGAGACAAGGGTGTCATTCTACCATCAAAGATCAAGAAGCTCAAAGAACCTGCAATTAAGTTGAGAGAGAAAAGCATGTATTAAAAACCACCATGAAAGCAGCTCTCAACAATGAAGCTAACTGGAATCAAATAGATTAGGTAAGAAGTTAACCACATTTAATTGAATCAGTTAGTGATATTTAAAATGAGGGAGAGGGAGACATAAAATCCAAAGCAGAATCCAGGCTCTAAGCTATCAGCACAGAGCCAGACACAGGGCTTGAACTCATGAACTGTGAAACCATGACATGAGCTAAAGTTGGATGCTTAACCAACTGAACCACCCAGGCACCTGTGAAGTTCAGCCTTTTGATGTGGGTCTGAATGCCTCAGCTGTGGAGCCCCAGCTGCCAGGCCATTCAGTGTACCCAAGTGTTGACTAGGGGTATCTAAATAGCAGAGGAAAGCTACCACAAGAGAATGTCCACAACAGTCATGAGACACACCACAGATAAGGAGAACACAACAGGAAGAAATAAAAATTAAAATATTCATACACATTAGTGAAACCATGGAGAAATAACATTTCCAGACCTATGACTTTGCAAGTTGATAATGTCCCTCTGTATCTTTAGTGTTCTCAAGTCTTAAGGCATTAAAAGACCTTTAGGGGCACCTGGGTGGCTCAGTTGGTTAAGCATCCAACTTTAGCTCAGGTCATGATCTTGTGGTGCCTGAATTTTAGCCTTGTGTTGGGCTCTGTGCTGACAGCTCAGAGCCTGCTTTGGATTCTGTGTCTCCCTCCTCTGCTCATGTTCTGTCTCTCTCTCAAAACTAAATAAACATTAAAAAAAAAAAAAAACCTTTAAATATGCATCTCATATGCTGTATAAATACACCATCTATAGTTACCTTTTTATTGTCATTGCAGAATATTTCAAAATTCTTCCTTGGTTATAATATTTTTACCAAAGAGACATGTAGCCATCAACATTGAAACTTGAATTTCGTTGCGTTCTTATATGGATTAAAATGGTAAAAACTTAACTGTTTGCTCTAGAGCCTATGTATCTTAAGAAATCATATCTAAAATGCCTCTCACATCTGTTCTATTTTTAAATGACACACATAGACTATATTTCTTGTCTTCCCCATGTTTACATCAGTGTTCTGTTGAAAATATTCTGAAAATATAGTAATTTAAGAATAAAAAGAAGAGAAGCTAACTATATTTTTGAGAGAAACTAGTAGTGCCAAAGAAACCATGTACAAGGACTGATAGAGCTTGTGGCTGGAATTTATAATTACCCTTAATCTCCAACCTTCTACAGACGGAAGTGGGCTAGGAATTGCCCAGCCCCCAAGGAAGGTGTATTTCCAATGCCCGGCTCCCCACCAGTGCAGAGGAGGAAGATGATAACGAAGAAAACCCCTAAGGGTGAAACAAGACTCCAAGGAACAGTGACTGGCCAGTCCCTCCCAGACAGCAGGATTGGGATAATTCCAGGAATATCCTCACTCCTGAGCAGGGGAAAATATCTGCCTAGCTGGATTTTAGAATTGCTAAGGACACCATCTACTGGGACTCCTCCACTCCTCTGCTTTATGAATCAGGGAGTTTGTTGTGTTATCCTGTCCATTTCTACCACTGTGTGTTGGGATTGTGTATTTGAGGAGCAGTGGGGTGGGTGTGGAGGGCACAGACAACTTGTCTTCAGATCATAGGTTTCTAGACTAAGAAGAGCCAGCCACATGAACCACACACATGAGGAAACCACTGAGCCTCTTATGGAACTGGACTATGTTCCAGGGAGACTGCAGAGTCTCCCTCACCTCGAAACCCTGTCATCTTTTGGTTTTGGATTTCCCTGTCCCTGGCCTCTAGATTCAAATTTAAAAGGCTCATGAAAGTGGATCAGGCCCACTTGGGGTGGGAGAGAGTAGATTTTGTGTGTGGGAAAGAAGGCATGAGTGACACGTCTGGGTCAGGGCTCTCACCGTGGGTCTTGGTCTGCCATGATGACCAGCATGTTCTAGACGGACTGCTTCATCAACCTACCTGTCCCTGGGTGCCTCACTATAGACTCGCAGCATGGCCAGAAATAAACCTTGGAGATTTGCAGGTTGTTTGCACTGCAGCATGGCCCAGCCTCTCCTGACTGCTATAGGGATTCTATTTTACCTTGTGAAGAGGTGTCCCCAGAGCTTCTGACCTGCTCCAGCTTGGCCTAGTGGCCCCCTGTGCCTCTCCTTCCCTCCTGTGGGGATTGCCTGCTTCCTGGACTGCATGCCTCTCTCTTTATTGGCTGAAGTCTTCATTTTGGAAGAATCGTTATTGCTGGTAGCTTCCTACAATGACACAGGGTGCATGGAAGGTAAATTTTGTGAGATATCGTGCATCTCAAAACATTTGGTTTGTACTTTGTCTGCGTGAAGATAATTTTGCCTTAGATTTCCCAAGGCTTTGCCCCTTGCCTTCTAACTTCTACTCGTTATGGAGAGTCCCACAGCCATTCTGACTCCTGACAGTCTCTAAGTGACCTGCTTCTATTGTCAGGACACTTTCTGTCCCCATTATTCTGAACTTGAACAGAGATCTGCTTTGGGGTAGGGCTATTTTTTCCCAATGTGCTGGGCTCCCTGAGGGCTCTTTCAACACACATTCTTCAGTAGTGGAGACTTTTCTTGGATTAATTCCTTGATGACTCTGCCCACTCCCTATTTTTTCTCTGGTCATTCTTTCCTGGTTCCTATGATTTGATCGATGGACTTTCTGTATGGTCTTCTTTTTTCTCTATTTCCAATTTTTGGGGTTCTTTTTTGGTCTACTTTTACAGGGATTTCCTCACCTGTGCCTTCCATTCCCTCTCTTGAGAGTTTTTTTTTTTCTTTTTCCTTTCTGATATCTTATTTTCAATTTCCAAGAACTGTTTTTGCTTGTTTGTTCTCTGAATGTTTCTTTATATGTGTCCTGCCTTCATGGGTTGCAATATCTTAATTTCTCTGATGACGTTATTGGTACTTATGTTGACGTGTACTTCTCTCTGCTAGTCTCTGTTTCTTCCAAGTTGTTTAAAAAAAAAATCCACTGGGGCTTTAGATTTTATGACACAAGGCTTTCCTGAGATGCCAGGTCAGCTTTGGCGGTCTGTAAAAGACTGATTAGAAACTCTGTACACATGTGTGGGGCTTACTAACAGTGGCCTCTCCTTTGGGTGATCTGGCTTAGCTGGACAACCACAGATGTCAGGAAGTTTAGGTGTTCCCCTTGGCCTGATCTGATGCCCCAGAAGAGACCCTTTGTCTCCTGGCTCCTGTAATCTGCAATCCCAAAGGGGGCAGAGGTTGGTCTCAGTATCCAGTATCTATGTGCTCATTTAATCTCCCTGTTCCTAAGCTGTCAGTTGTGCCTGGTGTCTCCCAACCAAGATGCTCCCTTTTACCTTCTTTAGATAATAATTTTCCAGGATGGCGTAGGCCGCACAGAATTAGGGAGGGGATCTGGGCAACTCAATTCTTCTTAATAAGGCTTTCAGCCTTATTCTTATTTTAGCCCCTCATTGACATTCATGTCCAGAGGTGCCTACTGCCACCCATTCGTGAAACTTCTGGAGATTCCAGTTTGTTCTTGGCTTTCTTTCCTGGCTATCGTTTTGGGATTTCATGTACTCTGGTCTGCTAAGTATTTCAGCTTCAAAAATTGTGTCGTCGTTACATCCTCCCTTCCTCTCCCCGTCCTTGCCAATTTCTGTCTTACAACGAACAAACCTGCTGTTGTTTCAGGGGGCTCTAGAAGGTAAGAGTCAGTCCACCACCTTTACCAGAAACCCCAGTCACCTTTTCAGGCTTTAACCTCTTTACTCCCCAGACATGTCTCCATCTACTTGTTGTCATCTGATCTTCCCTACTCTGCTTTTGAATATTCTGTTCCTTTCTTCTGACACTTGATCCCCACCCATCCTCGTCTATACATGAGCTATGCCTGACAAAATCCTATTTAGCAAGAGAAACATGGACTCCTAGCTCTGAGGAAAAGAAATGTATCTCTGGATACTGGAAGATATTTCTACATGGTAAAGGCTGCAGGCCCTGAGGCTTTCAGTGAACAAAGATCAAATGCCTGAGAAGCCAGCCAAAGCCCTGAGTTTTGCATCCAGAATGCCACAGGGCACAGGGGAAACCCTTAGGGAGGCTGCACTCAGCACTCCTGGAGAGCCCTAGGGAATGCTTTAGGCTGTGGATGGGGGTGGGCTGTGTGTCAGTGCAGAAGACCTCTGACCCAGGCTGGCTTCACCTCGCCCAGGGCAGGGGTCTTGTCCATGGCTGTGGCCCAATGTCTAGAACAGTGCATACTTGTGGGAGGACCGCCAGAGTGTGTGCAGGCTGGGATGTACCAGCAGGGGTCATGGAGAAACCAGAGAGATGTGGTACCTCAAAAACTGGGCAGAATTCCCCTGGCTGAGAGGGGATGGGTGCTGGCAAGTCGGTGTAGGGCCAGCTCCATCCTTAACGAAGTGACTGATTGTGACATGTGGTGGGATTAGAGGAACATTCTGAATCATTATTTGGTCAGAACACAAATCTCTTAAATGTCATCAACACAATCTGCCTGGCAAAATGATTACTTCCTGCCAAGAAGAGCCCCTCTTAGAGGGACTTGACCCGGATGCCTTTCCAGAGCCCATCCCAGCATACCCCTCCTTCCCCCCTCCCCCCCCCCCCCACTCTGTCCCATAGTCTTCCCAGGGCGCACCAAATTATCAGTGAGAGGGAAGTGTAGGGTTTCAGTTACAGACACCCAGGGTGCTCAGTCGTCCAGGCCAGTTTACGGTTCACCATAACATAAAACAGAGAATGGTCTGTCTCAGTTCTTTCTTCATTACCTGGAAAGAAATTTTTTCTATCCAGGCCCCAAATTAATTTGGTGAGAAATGGCTGGTCTTAATTTGTGCGCAGGATGACCTTGCCCCACCCACCACTCTTCTCAGGTCCACAGGGTTTGAGTGCCTGGGCTGCCTTCATCCAGCAGGCTTCCCTCGCTGTCAGCTGACACGTGCGAACGTCCTTTAAGGCAAACCACCCAGGGACTGCAATCCCAGGCCTCGGTGTTGTGGTTGGGGGGGCGGGGGGGGGGGGGTCTTGTGGTTCAGGGGCTGCCTGAAGGGTCCGGAGCAGCGGTGGCTGCGCTCCATTCTGCGGCAGTAGGAAGTTATGTACTGACTTCTCCAGTGATGGCCTAGGCCTGTATAAGAACTGCGGGGCCGAGGGTTGGAGAGTGGGGGCGACTGTGAAAGTCAAGGGCAAGTTGGCAGGGGCAGGGCAAGCAGTGCGCGCGGACCTGGCGCAGTAGAGTATTTCTTTCGGGAGGCCCAGACAGTGGGTGGGTGGGTGGGTGGGGCGTGGTGGGCGGGGTCCTCGCAGCTGGTGGCGTTTGAAGCCTTCTCCACCACGGTGGGAGAGGGGCAGCCTAGAGAAGTTGGCTGCAGGCCTGGGGCGGGGAGGAGGAAGGGGCCCCGCGTTCCCTGAACAGCGGCGCCGGCTGCACCAGCACGTAGTTCACTCCTGCAAGCACAGGACGCGGTGGGCACGTCACCCACGTTGCCAGCTTAACCACCAGCCTGGGGCCAGTTCGGCTCCGGCTGACCTAGGCTCAACGGCAGCGCGGTCCCCTTCGGGTCCCTAGCCGCCCGGGACCAGTTTGGGGAGCAGCCGATCCTTCCAGCGGTAGAGGCCCCGCCCCACCCGTGACCTCGCTCCCAGCCTGGCCGCACCATTGCCCAGAGCTCAGGAGAGAAAGAGCACGGAGGGGGCGAACGGCATGGGTCTCGAGACGCGGCCACCCAGGAACCCTCTTGCGGCGGGGTGCACGAAGAGTTTTTCCGCCCCCAGGCCAGGCCTGCTGCCTCGCGCCCAGCCTGAGCGGACACGCCTCCCCGCCGCTCAAACGTCGCTCTGGAAGAGAAGCGGAGGCAAGCCTCGCCGAGGCGCACCCATCCCTGGTGCCCCTCACAGGCAGGGATGGAGGGACAAAGGGACGCCCTGCCGAGGGCTCACTTTCACGCCGGGGTTCCAGGCCGCCACCACACAGAAGCCCTGGCAGGAAAATGCCCCCGCGGGGTCCCCGCTCCTTGGGGGTGGGGGGTGGAGAGCGGCCCCCGCGCAGCCACGCCCCGGCCCGCCGCCCTCGGACGTCCTGCGTCAGCGTGCCCAGCTCCCGGCTCAAATTTCCGCTCCTCCTCCCGCCTGCCAAGAGGGCACGCCCATTGGCGGGGGCAGGCCCCGAAGCCGGGCCCGTCCTTCTTGCGGCCCGGATTGGTCCGGCCGCCTACCTACGAACCAACGGCGTCCGCCCCTGCCCTAGGCCACGCCCCCTCCCCAGGCGCGGGCGCGCGACCGCTGTATCCTGACGGTGCGCGCTCTGGGATCCCCGCCCCCTCCGCGCGCGCAGTTCCCCGCGGCCGCCGCCGCCTGTAACCTGCGCCGCCAGGATGTGGCTGGGGGCTGACGTCGGGTCCAGATGTGGCCCCGGCCCCGCCCACCCCCGGGGCCGGGCCGCCCACACCGAGCCGCGGCGCGCACGGCGGCTGTCCCGCCTGCCACAATGCGCGGCGAGGCTGCGGCCGCGACTTGGCGAGACAGTCACTAACGTCGCTGCTCGGCATCCTTAGGACAGGCCGCCTCTGACGCCGCGCGGGGACCCCACGGGCCCGCGCCCCCCATGCGCTCACTCTTTGGTGCCCGGCCGGGCGGGCGCCTCGCGGACGCGGAGCCGCGCGGGTGACGGCAGAGGCGGCTGCGCGCCTAGCCCAGCCCGCGGAGAGGGCGCGCCGCGCCCCCGCCCCCCGCCCGCTCTCCGGAGGCCGTGGGTGCGGATGCGCCGCTGACGACTCGCAGCGACCAGCAGTGCCGCCGGCCCGCCGGCCGGAGACCGCAGCATGGCAGCCGCCGCCTATGTGGACCACTTCGCCGCCGAGTGCCTCGTGTCCATGTCGAGCCGCGCGGTTGTGCACGGGCCGCGGGAAGGGCCGGAGCCCGGACCCGAAGGCGCGGCCGCCGCTGTCGCCGCCACGCTGCCCCGCGTCGAGGAGCGCCGCGACGGCAAGGACAGCGCCTCGCTCTTCGTGGTGGCGCGGATCCTGGCGGACCTCAACCAGCAAGCGCCGGCGCCCGCCCCGGCGGAGCGCAGAGAAGGCGCCGCGGCCCGGAAGGCGAGGACCCCCTGCCGCCTGCCGCCTGCGCCGCCACCCGCCCCCGAGCCCGCCTGCCCCGGCGGCGAAGGTGCGGCGGCCGCGCCCCTCAGCCCCGCGTGGAGCGAGCCCGAGGCCGAGCTCGAGGCGGGGCTGGAGCCCGAGCGGGAGCCAGGGCCCGCGGGGAGCGGCGAACCCGGCCTCAGACAAAGGGGCCGGCGGGGCCGAAGTCGCGCCGACCTCGAATCCCCGCAGAGAAAGCACAAGTGCCACTACGCGGGCTGCGAGAAAGTTTACGGGAAATCCTCGCACCTCAAGGCGCACCTGAGAACTCACACAGGTCAGTAGGGCCGCCTGGGCGCCCAGAGCGCGCGGACGGGGACAGCGCAAGCCACCGGGCCACGCCCCCGGAGCCGCCGGCCGGGCGCGAGGGGCAGTGGGGCCGGGAACGGTCGGGGCCTCGCCCCTTCCCCCCCGCCACACGGTTCCGCGGCCGGCCCCGCGCGCCGAGCGAGGCGGGTCCGGGAGCTGGGAGCCGGCGCCCGCCCGGCGACCGCGCCCCCGCCGGGCACGCCCCCTCCCCGGGCACTCTCGGGCGGGGCCGCGGGGGCGGATGTCGTCATCTGGGCTGCGGGCGTAGACCCCGCCGAGGCCGGGGGGCGGCGCGAGCAGGTGCGGGCGAGCTGGGTGGGGGCCGCGCGTGCTGCTCTGGGAGACAGGCGGTGGGGGCGCCCCGGGGCCGCGGGGGAGGCGGGGTGCCCTCGCCCGGCCCCTCCCCTACCGGCCCCTCCCTCGCCGGTCGGGCGCGCGCTCGGGATGGGAGGGACCCGCCCGGCCCGGCCCGGGCGAGCGGCGGGCGAAGTTCACGCGGGGACAGGGCTCCCTCCAGCCACTCGGCACATTCTTCACTCTCCTCTTCCTGTAATTTTTCCAGCGCTCTAAGGTTTAATTTGTCCAAACCAGAGCCAGCGGCGGCCGACGCGGGTGGCGGCCCCGGTTCCCCGCCGGAGGCTCTTTGTGGGAGCCCCGCCCATCCGGCCGGCGGGGGCGCGCCCGACCCGAGGGGGCTCCTCGGCCTGGGGGCGCTTTCTCCAGAAAGGAGCGCCCTGTTCACTGCCGGCCATGTGCGCCTCCCTCTTCCCGGCCCTGCTCTCACCTGCCGGGTGCCGGATGCGTGCGGGCGGCACCAGTACCGGGACGGGCGGCCTCAGCGGACCAGGGACCTCGTAGTTGTTTTTCTTTTTTTAAACACAAAGGTGGGGACAATGTTTTAAGGGATGGTAATCTTTCTCTTTCAGTTTGGCTTAAAGAATTGTGTATTTCCTCTGGGCTCACGTTAAGTCTTCTGGTACACTTAATTCTTTCGCATTTGGAGCAGGTTAAAAAACCCGTATAAATATACTGTTACCTTGTTACCAAAGATTTAGACTTCACATTTGTACAATAGTTCGGAAGCTAGCTAAAAACTGCAGTCCTGAAGACCCTGGAGCTGAAGGACCCCCGTCTCCTGGTAAATTTGGAACTGAGCTGTCTCCAGGGCTGCAGGTGTCAAGGCCAGCGGATCTCAGACAAACCTTTACCTCAGAAGCTGCCCCCGCGGTTTTGGTCCCTTGCTGTGGCCGCCCCAGATAGCTCGGCCGGTGGTGGGGTCGAGGGTGAAGGCGGGGCCATTCTACTCATTCTGAGTCGGAATTTAGGGTGTGTGGACCGAGATAGGGGGTGGGGTTAGTGTAGGGATGTTGGTTCAGACTGGGAACCTTACTGCCAGGGTGGGTGTGGCCGTGGAGGAGGGGCCAAACTACGTTCAGATCCTGTAGCACCCAGATTACGGGGGCGGGGGCAGTGCATGGGGCGTGGCTCGAGGACCTCCTTGCGGGGGCGAGGCCAGTACTGGGCAGGTAATTTAAGGATAGGAGACTCTCTGCATCCTGTTTCACGGTGGCTTTCCACTCGGCTAGTCGGGTTCGAGAATTGTGGAGGGGCTGGTTGAGGGCCGGGGCTCGCTGTCACGGACCGGGCAGGCTTGGATGGGGGCCTTAGCTGGAGGATAGCGTCTGGGTTTGCTTGCCCCCTGATCCAGGCTGTAGTGTTCCTGAGTGGGCCCCTTGGCTAGATGATTGCTCCGAGGCAATGAGAACTCGGGTCTCCCTCAGTGGGGTGGAACCCAGCCTCTCTGGGGGTGCTCTGAAACCCGAAGCAAGCAGAAGAGGATGGAACCAACACTCTGACTGTAGTGTGCTGTGTCTAAGAGCAGGGAACGGGGCTTGCCGTCCCTGTGTGCAGAAACATGAGGCCCTACCTCTGGAGGAGATGTAGATTTCCAGGTCCCAAATACTGACCTTCAGCCAAACACTACAGTTTAAGTGGTGCCCCAGGTGAATCTGATTATGAACCAAGAACTCACCTCTGGAGGGAGTCTGGTTCAGCTTCTGGTGGAGGGCATGACTAGGGAGCCCATTTCCAGCCTGCCCCCAAGTGTGCAGAACATAATTAACTGGTGTTCATAGAGGAGACAAGGGTAGCCCACAGGCCACAGTGGGTGACCAAGGGGCCAGGCTACCCTGGGAAGACCTGAGCAGCAGCCCCCGGTTCTGAGATAGCTGTGGTTTGGTTTGTGTGCTTCCAGCAGCTTTCTGGGGGGTCTCTGCCGACAATGGTTCAGGTCATGCCAGGCCCTCTACTCCACTAGGAGCAACCCCTCACCCCCCAACCCACCCACCTGCAGCAATTTCATGGCAGAGGGTGAATATCAAAATCACTTTAGCCAAGAAGGCAGTTCACAACTTGCTCTGTCTAGCTCTGTGACCAAGGATGGGTCCCCAGACCTCCCTGCAGCTTGGTCATGTCTCGCCTGACCACTTGGAAGGTCTGTGGGAAATGAGGCTGTGTGTTTGAGAACCCTTTGGGAAGTACAAGCCTCAGCCTTGACTCTGGGGAGACCTGGACTTCCCTGACTGCTGCGATCTCCCAGAGCTGCCTGGCCTGCTTAGTTGTGTGGCAGTGTCCTGAGGACTGATTACCCTGTCACATTTAAGTAATTGTTGATGTTAAGCAAACACGTGATCAAACAAAGACACTCACATTTTTGCAACCCAAGCTGCTTTTTTTTTTTTTTTCCCCTAAGGCACTTATTATTTAGCTAATCAGAATTTCTAGCCCAGATCTGGGAATTTGCTAAGTCTTGCCTTGGGGAGTAGCAAGACCAGGAACATGTTTTCTTGGAGGCTGAAGGGCTTTGATGTGAACATTCAAGGACTTTGAGAAGGAAAGGCCTCTGGCCTTCTGAGGGCAGATCTCCACCTGAGCCAGCCAGGAGATTCCTGCTTGTTGTCTGGAGTGGTGGGGCTTGGCGGGTCCCCAGCAGTAATGGCCACTCAGTCTTTCTTGGCAGAGATGCCTTGAATACATTCCTACCTATTTGTTCCCGCAAAGAATCATTTTCAGAATGTCTCTGTGCCCTGTTTTCCCTGCAGCACTGGGAGCTAAAAATCCAATTGCATGCTGTATGAGCTGGGCCCATTTCAGCAGCTCTGGGGGCCTTGCTGGAAAGGGGGGCACTGTGTTGTGTACAGCCCCTCCCTCCTGCAGACATCCAGAGACATGCCTGGTCACCTGGCCCTCTTTTTGGAGGTGGAGGTAGAGTTAAGATTGCATTCTCAGCCATTTCCTGTAATAATTTGGGTGGGGTTAGTTTGAAGTTTAGCCACAGAACAAGGGATTTGATCATGAGTGAGATTATTGGGGCAGGGTATTCAGGGTATTTAGGTCCCCTCCCCCAACACAAACTCTGGCTATAGAGCCTGGTTTCCAACCACATTCCTCCCATGTACCCCTTGAAGGTGGTTCCTGGTGCAGCTGCCTTGGACAGGCAGCCTGTCAGGGAGTGAGTGGCGGGGATCTCCTTCACCCAGGGCAAAGCCATGCTGGCAGAGGGCCAGCACTTTGTTCGGGACACATCCACGCTGGTGGGTCCCGTCCCGTCTCCCTCATAGTCCCAGGCTGCCAGTGGGCCAGTTGTGAAACTTCAAACAATGCAGAAGTGTGTAGACAGAATGTGCCAGCCTTCTCTTCCTCTGGCTAACCACTATCACCTCCTGTTGGTGTCTCCCTTTATAGACCCTTTTAGTGGATTTGCATGTATGCATGCGTGTGCATCCACACAGACATCTGAAAACTATACATGTAGGATCCTAGCAAATATATTCTACCACAGGCTTTTTTTCTGTGTGCTTATTTAACAAGGCACCTTCGTTCTTTATCTGGGCTGCATGGTATTCCCAGGTGTGGCTGCGTGACTGTACCACAACTTGTTTAGCCTTTATCTTGAAAGGATAGTTATGTTGCCTTCTCATTTTTTATCGTTTCATGCCTGTGGCAGTAGAATCCAGTATGTGTTGGTGCAGAGGAGCTGGCATTTCTGTAGGGTTGAGACCTGGCAGTGTTATTGATAGTAGTGTAGACAGCATTTACATGCATTGTGGAGTTACCATGTTAACTTAAAAGACATGTTATGTTTTTAAAGGAAATAGCACATTATGTTTTTAAAGGAAATAGATGGAGGTCTTGGTCTCCCCAGTACTGAAGTTCCTGCTGTGTTGCTGACTTTTTTTTTTTTTTTTTTTTTACTTCTTCCAGTTCTTCTTTTGCACATATGAGATCATCATATTAAGAACATTTAAAACAACCCTAAAACCACCATTACTCTCTCACGGCTCATGACCAGCTCTCCTGCTGCCATCTGTTTGTTTGTTTTTTTTTTAATTTTATTTACTTATTTTGAGAGAGAGAGAGAGAGAGAAAGAGAACGAGAACTGAGGGGGAGGGGCAGAGAGAGAGAGAGAGAGAGAGAGAGGGAGACAGAGGATCCGAAACAGGCTCTGTGCTGACAGCAGAGACCCTAATGTGGGGTTTGAACTCACAAACTTCGAGATCATGACCTGAGCCAAAGTCGGACGCTTAACCTGCTGAGCCACCCAGGTGTCCCTCTCCTGCCATCTTTACTTGGCTTACCCTGCAGCCTAGCCTGGGTAAGGGCTCAACCCCTGCAGCAGTCAGCTGTGCCCTCGCACCCTGAAGTGCCTCCTGGCTTGTTGGCACTGGGGGAGGGACTGATGTGATGCCTTTTGAAACTGTCCCTCCCCTGGCTAAAAGAGGGCTGGAGCCCTTCCTGTGTGAGCAATCTGACAGGACCACCCTTGACTTAACCAGAGGTACCATGTGCAAGGCTTCAAATCTGGAAGACAGCCCCGCCCCTTCAGAGTTGGCACTGTGAAGTCTGCTCACTGAAATGAGCTCATGACAGCCCCGACACTGTAAGGGCCTGTTTGCTTTGACCTTATTCTGAATTGAGTTGGTCGTTAGGTTCCTAGATGTAGCAAGTTAAAAGGGGAAAGGGGAGATAAGATAGCAGCTACAACCAAGGAAGGAAATAAGCCAACAAGTTATTAATATGTATATGTGTGTGTATGCATGTGTATCTAAATCTATAACTCAAGAAACCCAACCCAGCCACACTGTGCTGGAACGAATGTGGCGCTGTTTGTGGAGGGGCCTGTAGTCCTCCTCAGTAGTCTCCTAGGCCTGCATTCTATAATAACTGACATTTGTAACAGCGGTCTTGACATATCAGGGCACTATTAAAGTGTGTCTGGTTTATGCTTTAAGAAAGCAGTTAAACTCATTTTTGAAATGAAAACTTCAGGGATGATACACTCAGCTCTCTGTTGTATCTAATAGCAGGCTGCTTGCTAGGGACAGGCATTGTTCTGTTTGCATTCATTCCTCATAAGCTTTTTAATCTTCACAGGACCCTATGAAATAGGTACTGTTGTTATTACTAGTCCTCAAATAATGACGCCAAGGCCCAGATGGATTAAGAAATATGCCCACAGTCACACAGCAAATGAAGGGGGAGCTGAGGTTTGTGCCTGGGCAGCCACACTTCTGAGTTTGGGTCTGCCCGCTGTGCCTGGCTGCTCTTCCTGCCTGGACCTGTGTTCCAGGGGAGGGCAGGTGCCTCCTGGTATTTAGAAGTCTTCCTGTCCCAAGCACACTGCTTCCCTCACAAATTCTTATTGTGAAATGTTAAGGGAGTAATACAGTGAATGCTCATACGTTCCTCTAGACTCCTCAGTTAAATATTTGTCACCCTTTTATTTTTATCCTTTTTTCCCCTTTCTCTACTGTATTTTCTCCCTTGCCTATCTCTCCTCTCTCTTTAAATAGTACATATTATATAACATACAGTCCATATTCACTTCTCCTAATGATCGCCAAGATGTCCCATGTAGGGTCTGGAATCCAGTTCATCACACATTGTGTATGGTTGGCATGTCTTTTTAGTTTCCTTTAGTCTGGGACAGTCTTGGCCTTTTGTTGTATTGGCATTTTAGGGATCCAGATTAGTTGTCTTGTGGAACATCCCACAGTCTGGATTTGTCAGATTGCTTCCCCCTGATTAGATTTAGCATAAACAGTTTTTGGTGGGAAATACGACACAGGTCATATAATGTTGGGCACTTGCACGCACCACAGTGGGGGCTCGTGTGGTCAGGTTGTCTGATTGCTGGATCACATACGTGGTTAAAGTGGCGTCTGCCAGGTCTCTTCACTATAAAGGGACACAGTCCTCCTGATAATAAGTAACTGGTAGGTAGGGTGACACTCCAAGACTGGGTTTTTGGAGGGTTAGGGTGCTGCCGGTCCTGCATGTACAGCCAGGTGCTGTGTTGGTGCAGGTGCAGTGTCTGCCCATCTCTGTTCAGCCCCCTTCTGTCTGGTCCACCTGGTAGGTTTCTGTTTCATCTTCCGACTGGACAAGTCCATTGACTGGACAAGTGCTGGCATTTCTGGGTCCTGCTGTTGGAAGTCCTTTTATAGTCAAAGGACAGCTCAGCCTAGTCTTAGGAGCTCCCTTCCCAAACAAACAACACGCCCTGATTTTATTTTGAATGAAAGTCTTTCCAGATGGTACTTATAGCCTTTTTTTTAGTTAGCTCACCCTGGCTCTGTGGCCACAGGTGACCCATCCCCCAGGCCTGGTGGGGGGGGGGGGGGGCGTTGGCCTGCAGCCAGTGATACCCTTAGGATCTTGGTGGGTCTCTACATGCTTTCCAAAAGAAAATAAATATTGATCTAAGTTCACACACCCAAGCCTGTTTTACTTCCCTTTCATAGCACCAAGTGGGGTCATTTTCTTGAGAAGTCAACTTACCATCAAAATGGAAATAAACTTTGAAGTGTTGTCTCCAGCTTGGCAGTTGAGAAGTGACTGCTGTGATGGGACTAGGATGGGGGTGGTGGGGGTTTGGCTGCCATGGCCCCTGGGGGGGACCCTGAGCCTGGAAGGCCTTCCCCTGTTCTAGGTCAATATAATGGAGACTCAAATGCTAATTTTTTACTCTTTTGACAGTGACTTGACACTAGGCACTTGATGTAAGACAGAGAAATCTTCACCCAACCAAAAGCTCTGTCATTTGGCTACACTTACACACACGTAAATGTGCTGTCTGGTTTGATGTTGCATCCAAGCCCGGAACGTGCTTACATGGGACCTGTGATTCTGGTTCATTTACTCAGTTTGATCTCAATCCCATCTTCCAACATCTGTGGATCAGCCCTGTGCCAGTCAGCCTTCTTAGAGGCATGGAGTCCCCTCAGCTGAAACTAGGCTGTGGTAAAGAGGTTGGTCATCTGGCCTGCTATCCCCCTTGCCCCTTTTAGTGTGCCCTGGCACTGGTGTGCCTTCCATTCAGCTCCTGTTCCCCTTCTGCCCCAGGGCCTGGACATTATCCCATTTGCTGTTGGACATCGTGTGCATGGTCGGGGGAGCAGCCTTGACCAGTCCATAGTTTTAACTAACATCATCCTGGACAAACAGAACAGAGGGTACAGGTTTTTATTTTGGGGTGTGTGTGTTGGGGGTGGGGGCATCTGTTTATTGTTCTTCTTTTTTGAAGTTCATCACACAAAAATACTTGCTAACCAGGAACTTGGCCACACTCCGTGGCGATTGGCCAGTCTGTCCCAAGGTGACCTGTTTGGAAAAGCACTGAGGCTTGATGCCTCAGATTAAATGTCCCTGTGCTGCTGCCACAGGGGTGTGGCCTTCCTGCATGGGTGGGTGACCCATGGTCCCCTGAGCACAGGGTACAAGCTCATCTCCTTGGAGCTAGAGCCCAGGGAACATCATGGAAGAGCTTTGCAAGAAATAGGGGCCCAAATTAAAAATCACTCACCAGAGAGCACATGGTTCAGTACCTTTGTTGGGCTCCTGTCCCAGGAGCTTCTGAAGGTGGAGTTCTGGCACATGGCTGTCTCCTGCAAACATGGGGCCAGTTGGAAGGAAGCTTGGGAATGGGGAGAGGATGAAGTGGGCTTAGAGGAGCTCAGGGGGCTTCCTGCTCCCTACCCAGGACCACCACATCGACGTGGAGGGGTATCAGCAAGGCGATGGCTAGGCAGCTTGACTGGTGGTCAAGGGCCTAAATTGGGGCCTTCTGACACTCTTGTGTTAGTAGGACTGATGTCATTCTCCTTGAGTATGTGTAGGACCCTGTATACTTCCTCTCTGATTTTTTCACTTGTCTTTAACTCTCTTTTATGGTATAAATGCTTGCTCACACACACACACAAAGGATAAAGGGAACTTGGTTTGGGGCTAGAGGTAGAAGTTAGTTAATGGCAGATCAAGAATAGAGGTTTTTGCAAGGAAGTGTTGGGAAAGAGGAAACAGAAGAGACATACTTGAGCCTTAGAGCTCAGCCCTTTAGGGGAGAGAAGTAGGGGCCTAGGCGCCCAGGTGTGTCCTTGGCACAGAGTGATGTTTGACCTGGGCCATTGGCTGGGCTAGTTGTTCAAGACCATGTCTGGGATTAAGGGAAGGGTCTGGGAACTGGGGATTGGCACCATGGGTGCACCTCAGACATCTTACCGGTAACAAACTCAAATGTATTTTCATTGAAGGAGAAATAATAAATGTCAATTTATTTTTTTTAATTACATAGTTGCCCTTGTAACAAGTGATGGACAATCTGGCTACTTAGCAGTCTGTTGTCTTAGTTTACATTCTGCTGTCTGCTTCCCTGCCTTACTGCCTGTTGGCCTCATTCCTCGACTGGCCACATCTGGTTTGTCCACTATTCATTGTGGTCCCCATGTCTCTCCCCACACCCCTCCATGGTCCGGGAATACTGAATGGCGGGTGGTGGGGTAGGTGGGGACCTGGGCCCTGGAGACACCATGCACTGGTCCTCTCCATCCCATCATGGAGATCTTGCCTGCTCCTTCCAGTGGCTTCACATTCTGGATTTCCTGTGCTTATTCATCAGTTGCCATTTTTGTCTCTGAATGGTGTGGTGGAGGAGACGGCCCCTCATAGCAGCCTGTGGGGACCCAGAAGGGACTCCTGCTTGCAGCCCTGTGTGTTAAGGGCAGTTTCCCAAGGTTTCCTAGTCTTTTCCAGAGTGCATCTTTTTGGCTGCTTGCGTGGCATGTCCTGCTTTCTAAAATTACTTTGCTGATTGGCCATAGGCCTCTGGGGTGAAGAGGAGGGTCCAGGGGCTTTGCAGGATGCTGTCTTTTATCCTGAGGAGATGTAGTATCAGAATTTTATGCCATGCCCTCTCTGTTGGGGTGGGGCTAGGGTCTGCCATCGGAGGCCTTATGCTGTCCTGGTGGTGAGCACAAAGGTCATTGTCTTGAGTTGCTGTTAGGTCTTTGGGTCTCAAAGGAAATCCAGCCTCAGCTTCTTCTAGGTTCTGATTTGAAGCTGTTCTTCCTTGATGGTTGGTGGGTGTTACATGTTAGCATTTTGCTTTGGATGGGTTGCCTCATTCTGAAGTGTACTAACTTTAGCCTTTGAAAAACTTCCACTTTCATTTCCCTTTCCCTGATCTCACTGGTCTCCTTGAATCTGAGCTGAGACTCCTTCCCACACTCAGGCCCTCCTGTCCCTCATTCAGTACTGCACCATGGCCTCAGAAGACAGATATTTATGTGTGTGCCTGTGTGTGTGTGTGTGTGTGTGTGTGTGTGTGTGTGTGTGCGCGCGTGCGCGCGCGCACACGCGCATGCACTGTCAGCTGCCCCCAAAGCTCAGGAGATTGTTCCTTTGGAAGTAAGCCAGTCACAAGGCATCTGGCCAGGTGGTACAGGCTGCAGCAGGGATGGTTTCTTCTTCATGACCCCCAGTGGGGCTGTATCACCTCAAAGCCAGGGCCTTGCAAGAGCACAGAAGGAGGGAGTAGTATGTGCTGGATAGGGTGGGGACCCAGGAGCCAAGCTGGAGGGTGTGCAGTCCGGGTCCCTGGTGGAGTTCTCCTTCTCAGGCCATTCTGCCCTTGACCTTTTTCACCGGGGCAGACAGTCTGGTATGGGGGCCTGGATGAGGCCAGGTGCATGGAAGCTCTTTGCCTACCCAGCCGAGTGTGCAACCTGGTGTGCCCTCACTTCTCATACTCCACCACCACCTCCTGCTCCTTGCTTCCCCTCCTCTTTCTCCCCTTTCCTACTGTTCCCCGCCCACCTCCCCCTTCTCTTGCTCCTTTCCTTTCCTCCCTTCCCTTCCTCCCTCCTTCCACCCCCTTCTGCTTACCCCCTTCCCTCTCCTCTCCGTTTTCTCCCCCTCCTCCTTTCCCTTCCTCCTTTTTTCCTCCCCCTCCCCTTCCCCCTCTCCTCTCCTCTCCCTCCTTGCACCCCAGGACTAAGCACATTTTTAACTTGCTGTCAGGGGTTTCCAGCCCACAGGACTAAGGCAGGAGGGTGTACTGGGGGAGTAGGGCCCCAGGAACTTGAGGAGAACCAGTGAAGATACCTCTCCTTTGTGCTGTAGCCCAGGCTCAGCCTGGGAGACCCTGTGGGGCGGCTGTGGCTTCCTCCTTGCACCCTCTGGGATGCCCTGGCAGCTCTTCCCTGGGAGGTAGCCTGGTGGGCTGTCAGCCTCCTACACAATGAGAGGTAAACAGTGGGTCACCTTGGCAACTGGCGGAGCTGGGGCTCAAAGTGCTTGTGGCAAGAGAAGTTCTCATTGTCTCAAGTTTCTGGGATGGCGTTCTGTTTTGATTTTTTCTTTAATTAGCTGGAGTGACTAAGATACCAAAATGACTGACCTGGTTCCTATAATTTCTTAATAAACATTTATATTCCCTTCATAGGAAGAACATTTCTTCCAGTGATTCATTGACTTTTTCTTTTAGACTATGGCAAGGCCCTGGCGAGGCAGGGTGGGGGTGGCACAAAGGGCCCCCACTGCCGACAGCCGTGCCAGCTGGCGAGGGTCCAGGCCCTGGGAGCACTTATGTAAACACCACACCAAGATTGTACTGGTTTTGAGGTTGATTACGTTCCATGGAAAATTTGGGGGCGATGCCTCTCTTATCTTGGGGTGTTCAGATCCCCATAATTGGAGCTTCCAGAAGTCCTCTGAGAGACCTGTAAGTCTTTCTGAGCCTAAGCAGTGCTCTTTTCACCCGATGCCTGATTCTCCTGGGAGGCCAAGGTGTGAACTAGTTTTACGTCTTGGTACAAGGTGACGCTTCAGCGTGTTTGCTGTTAAACAGTAACTGCCCATATGTGCGTAGCTTGGGCTGGATGTGCCAGATTGGGTAGCCTCCTGCCACCCTGCTGGCTGTCTGAGGGAGTGCCAGGCCACGCAGGGCCCTGGGAGGTGCTGGTGAAGCTCAGCCCCAGGTTCTTGTGCAGGCCTTGCCCTTTACCTGGGGCTTCCTTGGGCCTCTCTGCTTCATCCCCCTGTCTATTACCCAGTACAGTCACCTGCCCCTATCGAGGAGGAGCCCAGTGAGTACATCGGAAGGCTGAAAGTTGACTTCCTTCGTTTTATCATCGGTAGAGGTGATCCAGGTGGCCCTGGCTGGTGGTGTGTCCTTTGAACTGCTCTGCAGTTCACACCTAGGCCTGCATCCAGAGTCCCTTCTTCATCCTGGGCACGCAGGGCCCCTGGGTCCCCTTCTGTCCACATAGGCTGAATTCTTGCTGGGTTGGGCCGGGCTGCCCTGTGGCCTCATGGCCAACACCCTGTGTGTACCTGTGTCGAAAGCATTTCCCTGCAGCGGGACTGTTGCCATCACTGGGGCGGGGGTGGGGGGGAGTTCACCAACCCCAAACTGAAGGAAATGTCTATATTTGTTGCATTTATTTGTGGTGAGTCTTTGGTGTTACCTGTTCATGCACTGTGCCTTTCAGCTTTTCCAGATTTTTCTGTCAGTTGCTGGGCAGCCTCCCTACCTGGTCACTGAGAAGCCTTGTCATCCTTTCTCCCTTTGTACGAGACCTTTTTCAAGGATGTCCGTAGAATTAGATTTTTTTTTTCTTGGTGAAGAATTTACATTTTTTATGATGTTGAAGAAAAAACACAAAGGTGTTGAAATGGCATTGAAGAGTGTTGAAAGTTCAAAGCCCTAATCCATTTGGGAGTTTTGTCAGAAATCCGGTGCGTCTGTGTGCCCTTTGTCAGTCCTAACAATTTGGGCTTTGGACTTTGGGCCCCACCCCACTGCCCTCTCCTCCCAGCAGCAGGCAAGTTTGTGTGCCCAGTGTTACAGTCAGCTCCTGAGGGAGCCTCTCAGTGTTTTTATCAGAGAAAGTCCTTTTTGCCTGATTATGCTTTGTCATTTAAACAGAGGGACTAAATGGAATGTTGATGAGGACTCCAGGCTTTGGAGTGAGAACAGATTGAGCTGGCCAGGGTTCTTATCTGTAAAGCAGGTTGGGGCATGCTGACCTCAGAGGAGAGGAGGAGTGTGTGTGTGAGTAGAATGTGTGGCGTATGCATGTGTGGTGTATGCATCTGTGTTGCGTTGCGTGGGGGTAGGGTTTGTATGTGTCTGTGTGGTGTGTGTCTGTGTGTTTAACCTGCAGGAGAATTTCACCCACTACAGTGATGCTCTTGGGTACCCGAATGAACGTTTTTGCTGCCTTCTCTTTTGAAAAAGGAAAAAAAAAAAAGAACAGAACAAACAACAACAGACAATTTAGAACTACTTTTTTGAAACAGTGCCAGCTCACGTCCCCACCCTCTGGCACCACATGGGGGTGACCCTCACCGGCCTTGTGGCCCCAGCCACGCCCCAGTCCATAAAATGCCCGTCTTGAGTTGTGGGAGGATGAAGCAGGAGCCTGCCACAGAAAGGCAGGTTCCTTGAGCATCTTGTTGCTATGGAGACCTGCTTCCTGGGGAGCTGTGCTCAGGCTAGGGCGGCCCCCTCTCAGGTGAGCCTCATTTGTTACTGGGTAACCGTAAAGGAGCCCTCCCAGGCCCCAGCCAGCTGTACCTGGCCTGACTCTTTTTAAGAAGCAGAAGCAGCTGAACGGGAACCTTGAGGTGGAAGACCCCATCACTGGTCACCAGAGCAGTTCTGGGTGTGCCCAACAGCCTGAGGTGGACTCAGGCCTAGCAGCGTCTCCCTGCCATGGCGTCAGACAGGTTCGTGGTGACAGACACTGTGCCAGCCCTGGCCAGTGACTCCACCTAGATGGAAGGACTTTCTGAGTCCAGGTGTGCTCTGCGGGAGACTTCCAGAAGCACGATGACTGAGTTCATACCCGCAGCCTAGCTCTTGAGTCCGAGGGCAGCAGAAATCCTGCTTGCCGTGAAACTTGCTTCACCCAACACTCCCAGTGGCTCCTTCAAGTGGAGAGCGCCTGGTTCTGCTGCTAGAGCCGCTTAGACGCGGACGTGCGCAGCCAGGGAATCCCACTCAGGACTCATATTTGCTATTTTTGTAACTTCCTGGGCTTCTCTGGTTTCAGCACTCATTCTGCTTCTTGTTTGCAGGAGTAATTGCTTTCATGAGCTTTGGGCCATCTGTGGATTTCTTTTCCCCTCTATTTTTTTTTTCTTTTTTGGGGCAGCAATTCTATGTTCGCAGATATGAGAATTGTTTCCTAAAGGGAAGCATGAAAGCGTTCTTGAGGCTGGCTTTTCAGCTGTCGAACCACAGTTTCATACCCTTTTCCTGCTTGCTTTTCATCTTCGTGTGAATGTGTTTGGCATCAAGATGCTTCCTGTGTGGTCTGAGGTGACTATTTTGAATGAATGTAAGGGCTGAGGGCATCTAGTCTGAGATGACACCTGGGCACTAACGTGGCCTTCCTTGCTCTCTCCTGGCATCTCCTTGTTCCAGAGGATATTTGTGAACATTGGGTGGGGGCAAGGGTTCCCTTTCCTTCTGCGGACCCCACCCGGCCCCTCTGCTCAGACAGGAGAGGCCGCCAGGGGCCTGTGCTGTTTCTGTCTCCTGCTCGAGTGGCCAAGTGGGCCTCCTCCCTTTTTGGCTCTGAGTGAGTGGGCTGTGGTGAGACCCCTGAGCTGACCCTTCTGGTTCAGGTGCAGCTGCTATAGCTGTCTGCTCAATGCCACCTGGGAGAAGCAGCGGCCGGGTCTGTGGTGGCCACGTTTGGATGCCCTTCAACGTGTAGAGATAGGCATGTCCCTGTCCTTCTCATAGGGGTGGGGGAGCAGAAGCCAGGGCTGTCTGTGCAGCAGCCTGGACAGGTGCAGTCTCCAGTAGAGGTGGCTGACCTGGCCACTGCAACCTGTGCTTTCCCAGTCAGCACCCTGGGTGAGTGGGGAGATTGCCTGCAGGGTGCTCACCTGTGTGGAGAAGGCAAGGGGGCTGGAGGGGTGTCCAGCCTCCTGTGGGGCCCAGCGTGGGGAGGCATTTCATCCAGTAGCTGGCCTGGGTGCTCAAGAGCCCTCACAGGGCATGGGCCCACCTGTGCCAGCCGCATCCTGGGCTACAGTGGTGTAAACTGGATTTCATATGTTAGGGTACAGTTTTCAACAACGTGGAGATGGCCTGGGAAATTTTCCTGCTTATACTGCCCGTTGTCGAGAGCTGGCCAGCCCTGGGTGCTCAGTGTGCTCTCTGGGTTTTGGAGGTTCTGACTCTGGGCTGCTGTGACTCCATGGAAGATAGTCATGCAAAGGCCCAAGGCAGAAAACCCCAGGGCGTCTTGGGCTCTCAGGCACAGAACTGGTGTCACCTGTTTCCGAATCAGCTTGGGAAGGCCAGAGGTGTCTGCCGTCTCAGTTTTTCTGGAGGGCAGAGTCACCCCTCTGCGGCTCCTGCCCAGCCCCGGGGTGCTCCATGTGGTCATCCTGCTTTAATGTATCTTTGTTGAGGGAGTATCTTGTCACTGCCCCCTCTGCACCTCCTTTTCCTGTGGCTGAGTTTTGCGTAACAGTCTCCTCCCAACGAGGCAGCTCACACGGATTCGAGTGAAAGGCCCACACCTGCCCAGCAAATACTCCTGGCACAAATAACTGGCTCTCTGGGATGACGTTGACCTTGGGGGATGCTCCCTGCTTTTATTCAAATGTTTGTGTCCACCCCCCCCCCCCACCCCAGATTCTTATGTTGAAATTCTAATGCCCAATGTGTTGATATTTGGAGGTGGGTCTTTTGGGAGGTGATTAGGTCATGAGCCCTCATGAACAGATTAGTGCCCTTATAAAAGAGGCTCCCCTGAACTCCCTTGCCCTTTCTTCCTTTTGAGGACACAGTGGGAAGACACCAGCTATGAACCAGAAAGAGGGCCCCCACCAGAACTTGACCATGCTGGAGCCTTGATCTTGGACTTCCTGTTCTCCAGGACTGTGAGAAATATATTTCTGCTGTTTGTAAGCTACCCCGTTGGTGGTATTTTGTTCCAGGCTGAGCAAACGAAGATGCTCCCCAACTCCTTTGGGCAAATACTCAGCAACACTTCCCCAACTACCTCAGATTAGTGCCTTGTGCCTTCAAAGTCCAGAGCCTGTCACTCCAACTGCAGGGGCAGGACTTGTTCTCCCAGCCCTGCCCCTGAAGATGGGGGCACTCCAGGTCTATCCTGACAGCAGCCTGCACCTAGTCTCCCACCTGGCCCCCCTCCCTTGCAGCAGGGCTGGTGTCAGCAGAGGAGTCTCCTGAGTATGTCTTCATCACTCCCTTCACCTGAGTTTTCAGGATGTTGACACTTGAAATGGGCTGTGGCTCAGAATTTTCCAAGCATCCAATTCGCAGGGGTTCCAGGGAGGGGATTGGGGGTGTTGAGATCAAGGCCAGGAACCAGCAGCCCCCTAGGCACTCACCAGACATGCTTCCTCAGTACCCTAGCTGGTGACCTTTGCCTTGTGGGGTGGCCTGTCATGGGCTGGGCCCACAGTGCAATGAGGGGTCACCCCCTTCTCAGGAGCCTGGCCTGAAGGTACTGTTCCCACCAGTGAGAAGGGAGAGCACTGGAGGACTCTCTGGAGGACTGGGCTGTCATTCCATGCCCTATCCCAGGGCCAAACATGGTGG
Source organism: Puma concolor (assembly GCF_028749965.1). NCBI lineage: Eukaryota > Metazoa > Chordata > Mammalia > Carnivora > Felidae > Puma > Puma concolor. The sequence continues at coordinate 127,676,275 of NC_141672.1, read as the reverse complement.
TCAACAGGATTTGTTCCAAGAATGTGGGGAATGAGTTCTGGTCCTTGAGTTTACAGGTTTTTGTTTTTTTTCTCCTTAAAGCAGTAGAATCTTTCTTTCGACCAAATCCCATGGATTCCAGTGTAGGACGGAGTTGGGGAGGATTGCTGTCTGGCGCTGGAGGGATTTTTGGCTGTGGAGCCTTCTGTCACTGAGCAGTCCTGGGCACCCTGCACGTACCCTGAAGACAGTCCCAGTGGGGTTGGCTGTGTTGTCCTGAGGCTAGCATAGGGTCCTGCTTCTGTACCTAAGTGACTTGGGGGAAGGAAGCGAGATGAATGGAGGTCAGCCCCCAAGGCCACAGGTGCAGGCTAACCCTTGGGGCTGGGCCAGGGAGTTGTGCCCTAATGGTCTGTGGCAGGTTCTTCTGGGGTCTGTGGTCAGTGTCCTGTTGCTTTTCAGAGGGTGTCACTCTGGCTGCCCAGGCTTTAATCAAGGGTGATTGGGTTGGGACTCTATGGGGTCCAGCAGGCAGAGGTAGTGATGAGACCCTGGCCAGCGCATGGGGCAGAGTGTGGTGGACAGAGGCATGTAAGGTCACAAGATGGTGGGCAACCATCAACCCACCCTGCAGCCTGGCTCAGAAGCACTGGGCTCTCAAGATGGGAGAGAGAAAGTGGTCAGGGGTCAAGGCAACGGTCTGGCAGGTGTGGGGGTGGGGTTGACCCCGCCATTGACACACACTGGACTGGTGTGTAAAGCTGCATTTGTGGGGTGTCAGCAGACAGTGTCAGGGTGGGGGACATAAGGCATGGGGTTTTGTCACTCATTACCTGAATGCCACAAGGGTCCTGGCTCTAGCTGGTGCTTCTGCCCCTTGAAGACTTGGTGTCTGAGTCCAGCACCATGTGACCTCATCCCCACATGCTGCTGTGGGTGGGGGCACGGGGTGGGGTGGGGTGTGGGTGTCTGCATCCCTTGCTGTAGCCCTTCCTTCACCTTGGACACTCCCACCCATCGTACTCAGCCAGGCCTTTCCCTCCTTCAGATGCCTTTTCAGAAAGCAGTGGGGGTGGGGGCAGATCCAGGCCCAAGTGACCACTGTGTGTCTAGCAGTGTGTGATGAGTGGACAAACCAGAAGTGAAAGAAAGCACTTCAGCGAGTGTGAGGAGAGCCAGAGAGGTGAACTGCTCTTGTGGCTGCCTTTCTCTAGTGCTTGGAGCAGCACCCCGATGTCCCCGGATGGGTGTACTGTGCCCGGGGGCATCATCGCGGTGATGCCATGCTAGGTCTCCCACAGCCCGTGGCTGCTGTGCCCAGCGGTGCCAGCGTGTTGTCTCCACAGCTGGGGGTAGGTGGTAACCTCTCTGTCACAGGATGGACCACAGCAGTGCTGGGCCAGTGCCCACTTCTGACCAGGGTGTCTGCTCAGCCAACCTAGTGGAAAGTCTTCAAATGTTTTTAACCACTGAAATCCTGTTCTCCCCCACCCCCCATTTATAATGGGCCGACCTCCTTGGCTCCTGTGGCCCCTCACCCCTGCACTCCTACCAGCTTATCACTTCTGCCGCCCCATGGATAAAGTTCTCAGCTACTGACAATAATGACGTTCTGATAAACATGCTGTGATCCTGGTTCTAAAGGAAGAGTATCAGAGGGCAGACATTTCTCATGACCTCCCCAGAGTTCAAATGGAGCTTGCGTGCAGAAGGGATATGACACCTGAGTACCCGTGTGCACCCAGCATGAGCCCCAGTCCTGGCACATGGACCCACTGCCCAGTGCCCCTCATGAATCTCCAGCCTGTCCCCATGGGAATCCAAGCCTGTTCTGCACAGGACACCAGGTTGATGATCTCGACTCTGTTGTTTCTGGGAAGATCATCCAGGATCACCCATCTGTGGTTCCAGAAAACTCTCTCTTCGTTTCTCTGAAACTTGGAGATTTGTCTCCCCACCGCCTGCCGACTCAGGAGCAGAGCTGTGGGCCCCTCACTGTGCCGGCTTGGGTCATCCCTCATGGCAGAAGGAAGGCTGCACACCTGGCCCTGTTCTGGCCATCCCCCAGTCACAGTGTGGCCCTGTCTCGTCTCCTACGGGCCCTGTGCTTGGTACCCCTGCACCCCTGTCCTGCTGGTGACCCACTGCCACCTTTCCTTTCTCTTCCTTCTCCGCCTATCCTACCTGGTCTCCTGGCCTCTCAGGGTCCCCGGGGGCTCCCATGCCAGGGGCTCAAAGACTCCTGCTGCCTCCCCCCACAACCACAGCCTCTGCTCTGGGGCAGGCCTCCCATGACGCAATGACCTGCTTTGTCACAGTGGTTCACTTCCGTACCTGTTTTTCTCTTGCAAAGGCATCATCTTCAACTGGAAGAAGAAATGAAAACACCACCTGTGCCTCAAAACCATTCAGTTTCTAGACAGGGAAATGCCAGGCAGTTAGGCCTGGCCCACCCTTGTCCTCCACTCCTCACCACCCTCCCGAGTGCAGTTAAAGTTGGGGGTCAGCAGCCAGGCTGCTGAAGTCAGGGAGGTCAAACTGGAATGGTGATTTGGGTGGACAGTAGGGGAGAGGGGGTGTCAAGCACAGGAGGGGCTCTGGGTAGGAATCTCAGGTCACCTGGCCACTGGTCTTCAGCTGGGTCTGTGGTGGGGTCAGGTCTGGGTCGGGGCGCCAAGCTCAGTAGGTAGGAGGATTTGCAGGCTTGAGAAACTAGATTGGTTAGGCGAGGAGTTGGGGTTTGGACCCCCTCACCCCCACCCCAGAGCTGTGCCGGCAGCACCAAGTCTGAGGAGAAGGCTTCTGTAGCAGGGTCTTGGAATTGCCTGGGAGTCCAGGGCCACCAGATGACTAGTTTCTCTGAGACCGAGCTGGACTGACTGGGAGTGTCCCTCATGCTTGTGTGTGTGTGTGGGGGGGGGGGGGGGCTGGTCTTTTCCGAGCTCTGAGCGAGGCTTGTGTAGTTGAGGGGGTGGCGTGGAGGTAGACCATGGGGAGCATGACAGAGGCTGGGTAGCAAAGGGCAAGTCTGTGGGAGGTCTGGGGACCCGTCTGCAGGGAGAGGCATTGCTTGGCAATGAGAGACCAGCCCCAAGGCATGGAGATAGAGAGGATTGTGCTGCTCCTGAGAGATGGTGGGGAGAGACTTCCTGGGGCAGCCCTTTACCCCTGGGGTCTGGGTTGGGTGGGGGAAGCACCAGAAGAGGGGAGATGAGATAGGAAGGCCACATGATTGGGAAACCAAGGGGAGAAGAAGGAAGTGTGTGTCATGGTGTCTGGCCTGTCCTGCCCTTCCATGTCCCCTGGCTTCTGTGCTCTGTGGCTGCGTGCATGTCCCCTCTGTGGGCAGTTTTGGTGGAACACTCAGGAATTTTGTTGGCTTCTCCCAGACTGAACGTTCCTCAGGCCAACATCTACCCCGCCTTCCCTGAGGATGGCCCGCACGTGAGGAAGAAAGGTGGGTTTCCAAACGTCTGGTGTCTCCTGTGTGATTATTTCCCACCTTGCCTTCTTGACCAACCCTGGAGGATCTGCCTCAACTTTGGCAGCTTCTTCCTGCTCATTCTGGGCACCTGTCATCTATCTCCGAAGGCAGGACTGACCCCAGGCTTTCTTGTTGGTGGAGGAAAGTGGAAAACACACAGGACTGGCATGTGGGACACGCTGTTTAGCTCTTGTCAGGATGCCCACAGGAGCAGTCAAGTGTAGAAAAGGAAGAGCATGCAGCAGAAGCAGGCCAGGGTGGTGGGAGGCTCCTGCTACTCTCTTGAATTTGACTTTGTGCAGAAGTGACAGTGGAACCCAAGGGTTGGGGTGTGTCAGCCCAGCCTGAGTGCTTTCTGGGAAGAAAAATAACATGCATGGCACACACATGCACACACATCTTTATTGAAAGCGATACATGAACTGCAACAATTCAGAAAATATAGAAGAGCTCAAAGAAAAGATTAAGCAGCACACACGGGTTTACCTACCTGAGACCACCATTGCTCGGCCCTGTTCTGACCTCCAGTGAACCTGTAGTTCACAGACACTCAGCCCCAGGAAGCCCCTCCTGGCACCCACAACATGGCTGACCATGAGGGCGGTGCACAGCCTGCCTGCACCAGACTCAGCCAGCTTCGTTTCTGGGAGCCTGGGGCTTAGACTGCATGCCAGGCCCCTGTGCCTTGGGCTCTGGTGTACAGCCTCAGCCACTGATGTTGGTTCTGGCATCATCCAGCGCCATTTGTGGAGGCCCGATATTGACTCGGGAACCAAGGAGTGCAGATGTGTGTGGGGCAGGATGCTGTATTCCCTGTGGGCTCATTGCCCCCACTTGAAGGGGCTTTTTGATGCTTGAGTTTGGAGAGTTATGGTCTGTGACTGTAATTCCATTTGGGGGAATCCTGGGGTCCATGGAAATGCTGCCCATTGCTTTCCTTACTTGGGCAGGTCCTGGCTTTGGCATTGTTTTCCCAGAGCTGGGAATGGTCCGACTGGGGATAGGCCGACAGCAGGTGGGCCACCCACTGGCCTGGCCCATTTGGAAAGCATGTGTCCTGCTGGGCTGCAGTGGGGGGTAGTGGCTGTTGTGTGGGCTGAATGGTGAACAGTCAGGGGGACCAGGGATTGAAAGTGCACTTGCCCCTTGCTGTGCCTGATTCTGGACCTGAGTCTCCAGGCCCTGACCAGGCATCGGTGGTGTCCAGCCTCTGCTCAGCTGCCTCACCTCTGATACTTCCACAGGCCTCTTGCTATGTGAACATGCTGGTGGTGAGGAGGAAATGGGTGGCCGCCAGGCCCCTGGGAGCTGAGTGTGGGCCAGAAAGATGGGTGTCAGGAGTCAGGAGCAGGGATCCTTGGGTGTTTGAAGTGCCTTCAGGCCTCTTTCTCCAGGGGCTGGAGGGCTCCCCAGGGCGTGGGGGGAGGGGGGTCACAACTTCCAATACCCTCCTGCCAGTGCAAAGTTGGGCACGAATTAACAAAAAACAGATGAGTTCAGTTGTCCCTGGAATTCCACAGGAAGCTAGATGGTAGAACAAGTGATCAGCCATGTGTCCTTGGCTGAACCAGAAGTACTCCGAGAGTTGCTGAAATTCCCAAGTCCTTCAAGAAGCTCTTACAGAATATGTGAACATTTCTGTGGGTGATGTGGCTCTTCTCCACCAAGTGAAGCCCTACAGAGAATTCCCCTGACCTCCCAGAACGTGGAGGGTGGTGTGGCTTGTGGTCTCTGTTTTCAAGCCAGTATGCAAATGGGAAGCTTGGAAGGGGAAGAGTCTGCCCAAGTCACAGTGGGGAAGTGGGCTTCCTGGGCCCAGGGATCCTGGCTTGGGGAGGGGAGAAGAGGCGGTGGAGCCAGGCCAGAACCTGCCCTGGGCTCCTCTGCCAGGGCCACAGGGGGATGGCTGGGAACGTCATCTCATTACAGATCTCAGGGTGAAGTGTATGAGGTTCCAGGCAGGGATGCTCCCCTTAGGTTCTGTTTTCATCAGATGCTTAAACTTGAGGTGTAGGGAACTGTGTCCCCCAGGATGTGGGGTAAAAGAAATGAGGCCCAGGGCTTGGTGCTTTGCACCTGTTTCACCCACACAGTGTTTAGAAAGTGCGGTTTGGCGTGTAAGGCAGCCTCTGGTCTGACATGAAAGGATCCACAGGGTAACTTTGGTCTGGGTACAGCCCTCTAGGCGGGCTTCAGAGGAGGCCTCATGGCCAGGCCGACACCCAGGGCCCAGGGTGCTTTGGGGGCTATAGCTACCTTGTCATGGTCTTTCTGTGAGAACATGGGGGTAAGGGTGAGAGTCAGGACACTGGATGGGGGGATATTGGTGGACATCCAAGTGGAGAATCCCACAGCATCTCCAGGAATGACTTGCCTTTCCAGATGACCCAAATCCACCATCCCTGAACCCGTGGCAGCTTCTGAGTTGGGTCTAGTCAACAGTCAGAAAATGCATGCTCCACCCATAGCATGCACTGGGTTTTGGTGCTCTGGGAGGGGGTCAGATGTGTGTTCCTGTTTCTCATAAGAAGTTGGCTTGCTGAGGGACTGATTTCAGTGCAGTGTGTTCATTTTCATTTCCGATTATAAAAGTTGAGTGTGTTTGTGAAAAAGGATTTTGGAAACAGAAAAGTATTAAGACAAAGATTAGCAAAAAGGAGTATCGATAACTTTAATCGCACCTGCCCATGAGTCACCACAGTCAACATTTTTGCCTCTGTATGTTTTTAGTATAAGACTCAGGATTGGGGCTCCTGGGTGGCTCAGTTTTTAAGCATCTGACTTCAACTCAGGTCATGATCTCACAGTTGGTGAGTTCGAGTCCCACACAGGGTGAGCTCTGAGTCCTGCTTCTGGTGAGCACGAGCCCCACTTCAGGCAAAAACATGAGCCCCTGGTGAGCACTGCTTCTCTCTCTCTCTCTTCTGTCTCTCTCTGCCCCTTGCTCACTTGTGCCTTCTCTCTCTTAAAAAAAAAAAAGACTTGGGATTGTCTGATGGAAGTCCTCTTATGATCCGTACTTTTCCCATGGTAACATTCCATTGCGATCACATCCCTGAGTTGATGACTGGCTCTTCTACCTGCGCTTGCCACATGAACCCTCATTGGTCATCTCCAGTGTCCTAAACAGGCCCTAAGGTCGGATGGCTGTGACACGTCCAGTGACTTGCTCGTCTGGAATATTTCATGACTGACGGCCATCCACAGTGGGCTCAGGTTCATTATTTTCACAGCATGGACTCCTGGGAGCAAGTAACGGAATGTGCAGTCAGGGGTAAATTGCCTTCTAGAAAGGGAGAAGAAGCCCCTCCCCCACAGCCGCACAGGCGAGCACCCAGTCTGGCACCGCAGCAGGGAGGGCATTATGAGATATCCAAATGGGTTTTGCGGTGAACCAAGGTCTGTGTTGTGTAGAGTTCACAAAACAAAAGCCCCAGACCCACTCTTTGCCCTTAAACTGTCCTGTTGTGTACCCCACCTCCAGACCCTCACGGCTGTAGGGTATGTGGTATAGGTAGCCTCAGACACCAGGGGCCTTGAGATCTAACCAGGGAAGGGTGAGTTTTTCCTACAGCAGCATACAACCTGGGAAGGTGGCTGTTGGGAGCATTTCTCATCTTTAGGGCTCCAGCCACGCCCAGGGGTTTCCATCACTCCTCTTAGCTCTGGGGTCCATCTGGGGCCCTCCATGTGCCCTGAGGGACAAGGACAGGAAAAGGCAGCCTTGGACTTCAAGATGCTGCCTCCCAAACTCCCCTGGTTCCCAGCATCAGCCCTGCTCAGTGCATAGACCTGATGGCCAGGGTGGTGGCCAGCTGGGCTCTGGTCAGAGCTTGCTGGAGATATAAATGCAGCTCAGGGCAGTCCCCATGGTAGAATGTTATTCTGAGCCCACCAGTGAGGAAGGCCTGGTCAGACCCAAGCCATGCGAGTCCTGCTTGGCCTAGGTGTGGCTGGGGAACAGGTCTGTTGGCAGCTTTGGTGACTGTTGAGATTAGCACACATGTACAGTGGTGCCACTTGGTGTGGCTCCAGCCCCTGGTCCTGGGCCAGCCCCGTGGAAGAGCCTCTGGGCACCTGCTCTGTCCTGCAGACAGGAGCCCCATCCTCAGGGCCAGGGCTCTGTGTCTCCAGGCTCCTGTGTGCTTTAGTGAAAGGCTGTATTAAGTCCTGTGCATCACATGGCCAAGCTGAGTATCCTAGGAGTTAAGGGAGGACATTGTTTCCAGGTCCCAAGCTGCGAGCATCAAGATAGAATCCCAAGACCACTGGGCAGTGGCACCTCCAGTCTGGCTACTTGGGAGTTCTGGGGGAAGGTGGCCCCTGACCATGGAGTGGTGTTGAGGCTGGGCCGTCCTCCCCTTGTCTCTCTGTGGACATCCTGGCTGTCTCTCCTTGGGACAGCCAGGAGTCAAAACTGCTGCATCCCTTGGACTTGGGGCCCAGGGCCCTGGCCTCACAGACATGCCTTGCTGTGGTCAGGGGCTCTGTTGGGCTATGTTGTGTCAGGGTTAGGGGCCCCTAAGTGTGTAGGTGGGCCTTCCAGAGGAGGAAGGGTTGCAGAAAGTGGGGCAGGGGCACTGGGCAAGGAACTGGGCTCAGGGTGGCTCCACTGTTTGGTGGCGGTGTGACCTGGCATGTCACAGACCCTCCTTGGGCTTGATTGCCTGCACCATGATTTAGGCAGTTTACTGGGTTGTGTTAAAAGGCAAGTGCCCATAGGACCAGAGCAGGGGCTGGTGGCCTTGGTTACACGGCACAGTTGCTGGGGGTTTTACAACTGCTCATTCTGGCCCTCCCAGGAGTGGAATTCAGAACCAGACTAGTGCCTGGGAACCCTTCCGAACCTTCTGTAACTCACAGCTGTAGGTGTTCTGGCTGTAGACCAGCTCACAGGGAAATAGCAGGAAGTCCTGTGGGAGGAGGGGAGCCCTGGAAGGGTCCTGGGCTGAGCAAAGTCCCTGCCATCTGGCCTGGTCTACCCACATCTGACCCAGTGTCTGCCTTGGTCCCGGCAGGGGTTGGGCTGCTTCCAGATTTGTTTTCATTTTCAATTCCCTTTATTGCTCAAACCACCTCAGGGCCGCAAAAAACAAACCGTTATCCTCAGCTGACCTCAGATTCCTGGCCTCAATTGTTTGCCGTTTGCTAATTTTAGCTTCTGATCATTTCCACCCTTATCCTCCCCCCACCAAAGGGAGACACAAACCAAGAATAGCTGCTGGGAAGGGGGGCTGTGGTGTTTGTGGCCAGAGTTCCCACAGTGATCTGGCAGGGTGCATGGGGCAGTTCATGCAGCCGGCCTTTCCCTGGTGGGTGGGTCTGGGGGGAGCCCTCGACGGCAGGACTCCCCTTCCCCCGGCCCCTTTCTCACCAAGAACCCAGCACCCACAGGCATTGACATGCAGAAAAGAAGAAGGACTCTTATCTGAATGTTTCTCCTTTTAAACAGAAACCAGGCTGCTTCTTGGAAAAAAACATCCCTGTAGCCATGCGTAGCATACAGACCGCTAAGAGTCAGGCACTCCCCAGAGCTCCCAGACTCCAGGAACAAGTGGACATGCACAGTCTCGGGTCAGACATGGAGCTTGGCCACAGTGGGGCCCAGGAGACAGCATCAGCCTGGAGGGCCCTGGCCAGGCCCAGTCCCCGCCCCAGTGCACTGTGCTCTCCCAGCCGTGGGAGCGAACACAGGGCCTGTGTGGACCAATTACAGTGGCGACTCCAGGGCACTGGCCAGGCCTGCAGGGCGTCAACCTGCCCACGGGAGGGCGGGCAGAGAGCAGCCTAGGGAGAGCCAGAGCCAGGATGAAATCCAGGGAGCAGAGTGGCCTCTTGGCGAGGCCTAAGGCAAGTGGTTGCACCCCACATCTGTACAGTAGGGAGAGTGTCAGGCGGACACCCCGATTGAAAGGAGCATGTAACAAATGCCCACAGCCCTAGTAGCCCCTCCATCCTTTTCTTTCCACTGTTTTCAAGGAAATCCCAGACACCATACCATTTTATCCATTAATATTTCAGTTGCTGCACATTTTTAAATCAAGTCCAATGTGTCTAATGCTAGAATAACACTAATTAAACATGAAATAAAGAAAGACACAGCCTGAAGTCACCCCAGACCACTCGTTAGACTTGGGAAGTGGTGTGGGCCACACCCCTCATGTGGGTGCTTCATTGCAGGCAGAAGGTACCCAGTGCCGAACCATTTTGGACACAGGTTTTTATCAAAATCGAAAGCAACAGCAACAAAGAAGAACAAAAGTGCTACTAGGGTAACACAGGTACAGAAGTAGGAGGCCCAGCTACCTAGGAAGGGCTTTCCTCTGGTGCGAGGGGATAGGGAGGAGCAAAGCAGGTGTTAGACCCATGCCCCTTGGGTGCTGGCAGGGCCCACACCATCCCACAGCTTCTGAAGGGGTGACAGGGATAGCCTAGTGGTTCTCCACGGAAATGCTTGGCTGCCACAAACGTTAGATCTGTCCCGTTTTGTGAATTATTTAAAAAAAATATTTGGGTAGCTCAGTCGGTTAGGTGTCCAACTTCGGCTCAGGTCATGATCTCGCAGTTCATGAGTTTGAGTCCCATGTCAGGCTCTGTGCTGACAGCTCGGACGGAGCCGGGAGACTGCTTTGGATTCTGTGTCTCCCTCTCTCTCTGCCCCCCCCCCCCCCCCCCGCTCATTCCCACTCTCTCTCTCTGTCTCTCAGTCTCTCTCTCAAAATAAATAAAAACATTAAAAATTTAAAAAAATATTAGAGTAATGCACCAAGTAACACATGTAGCCTAAGGACCAAATCACCCAGCTCATTTTATTGTGATGCACAGGGAGGGACCTGGCTATGCCCTGCTCTCCTGTTCCCTCTCCCAGCAGAGGCCCCTGTTGGCTTCTTCAGTTGCCTCTTGCGGTGTTTACCGCCCTAACTCTACCCTGCATGTCCATGGGGGCTCTGCTCTGTGCTTCAGCTTTGAACATCATGTGTTGACTTCCCATGGTGGCAGATGAGAAGTGAGGTCCCTGTCACCCTGCCCACCCCCAGAAGAGTGGGGTATTTTGCATTAGGTCAGCATTCAGTGTTTACAGATGACCCGGACTAACTGAATGCTAGTTGACAGTGACCCTAGTGTCATATGTTTCTTTTCCATAGAATTAATAGTTGGTCCTTTTGCTTGGGTTTCTCAGTGCTGTCATCCTTGGCTTGTCCCCATGCCCTGTGGCCATGTGGCTCTCGCTGATGTGGAGGTCTCCTCTCCAGACCTTTAACAGCCTCCCAGACTGGCCATTGCTGTTTGAGGCCCTGTTTCCTTGAACCCATGCCTGTGCCTTCTGGTGAAGGGAGAGGAGGCCATGTTGTGGAGACTTCCATGTCTGGAAGTGTTTTGCTCCTAGACTAATAAGTTGCGGCAGAAGTGCTGGGTCCAAGGCTCTGTGTCCCCCAGCGGGCCCTGGGACTCATTCTTGCTCGTACTCCAGATGACAGCCCACCTTCTGTGCTCTCTGGGCTCTCTGGCCTCCTTTTATCTGGAGCTGGAACGGTTGGCTGATCCTTCCCTTATCTTACCTTTTCCTCCTATCATCCATTTACTTGTCTTTCGCTCTGTGTTCTGTGAAACTCTCTGTTCTTTTCCAACCCTGACCTCTGCCATATTCCCCTGTTGTGTCTTTACTTTCAGACTCAGGTTTTTGGATCTCCTTTTATAAGGAGGATCCTATCCTGTCCTTGCTTCCTGGATGCTTCTTACCTCTGAGGATGGCTGACAGCTCTGGAGTTGGCTTCTGCATCCTCTGTGTTGCCTTTTTCTGCTTGCTGATTTGGATCTCTCACCCAGCTGTCCGGGTCAGAGGCTCTTCTCTGTCTGATGATCCTTGGTGTCTGGAGACACTGCCCAGAGGCTGGGCCTGGTGCACAGATGGGCTTGGTGACTTTCCGTGCCTGCCTGGGGATGTCGTCCTGGCTCCAGGGCTCAGAGGGCTGGGTGGGGAGAGGGCTGGGAGTGGCAGCATGGAGTAGGTGAGCTGTTCCTCAGGCCCCCATTCAGGAGGCTGCCCTGCTCTGAGCCATCTCTGTGGTCTCCAGTCCAGATCCCCCACCTCTCCTGACCCACTGAGACAGTAAGTTGTTCTTCGACAGGTACAGGTAAGGCAGGCAGCTGTGTATGAAGTAGACAAAAGGCTGTGATGTGTCTATTCCTTCTTTAACATTCAGGTGCCCCCTTTTTCAGCCCCAGTGTCCCCCCACTGCCGGGGACTCCTGAGCCTGTGGGAGGTCACATTGTACAGGGTCACATGCTTCTTTGCTTTCTCTGCCATCTCTCGGATTTCCAGCCTCCAAATTACTATTGTTTTCTCCTTTCCCTTTCACTTAGTCCTTTAAAATGCCTTTCCTTTCATTTTAGAGGGATCTGGGGATGGGAAGGTGGTGATCTGCTATCTTTATCCAGAGCTCCCCCCGGCCTGTGGGCCAGTGCAGGGAGGTCCAGGGAGAGACGAGAGGGAAAGATGAGGACCTCCCTCATCAGCAGGAGAATCCCTTCCCACCTCCTACCTCTGCATGGGCCAAATTGTCCAGTCCCTCCAGTTGCCAGTGTCCCCCTTTGGTTATTATCCAACAGTGTTATCCTGGAATTACAGCCAGAGCTACAGTGAGCAATAATCTTGAAGCAACTGAAAGCAGCTCACAGGAAGACAGTTGCCCAGGGAAAGAAGAAGGTCTAAACCTAAGGTTGGTAGCTTTAGGTTTCTTTTTCTCTGGTTACAGATCCCAAAGTAGATATCCAGGGCCAGTGTGGGAGCTCCAGGATGCCATCAGAGACCGAGACTCATCACCTCTTTCTCTTCAGTCATTGTTGATGTGTGAATTAGGCTGTGCTTTCTACCCGTGTTATCATGACAGCTGCTGCCTCTACAACCTTGGAACATTCTCCAGGCAGGAAGAATGGTGGCAGGCACATGGTCCTCTTTATCAGGACGAGGCTTATCCAGTGGCTTATCCAGAGCTCATTTGGCTACAGTCAGTTTACAAAGCCAATCCTAACTGCAAGGGAGTCGGAAAGGAACCATTTTTACCTGGTGCATTGTTGCTACAAACTGAAGTCATGTTCTCTGGGGAAAGAAGACACAGAGAACGGGTGCTGGACCAGCTGGCACTTTGCTGTCACTGTTGCAGTTGCTGGGTGACTCCTGTGCATTTGTCCTCAAGGTGGGCAAGCATTGGTCAGAGAAGTGTCCAGCTGGCAAAGGTGACCACTGCATGAGCCAGTGCTCCCAAAGCATTTGAAGAACCTCAGAAATCATGTACTTTCTTCAGCATTTACTTTGTTCCCCAACAAGTGAGGCTGTATCAGCCATTTGTACTGGCTAAGAAGTATTGACTTATTACTTAGAAATGAGCTACATGGTCACTGCTATAGTGATCACGACAATTGAGTGAAATGGGTTTTCTCTGATTTATTACCTGAACTATAGTTGTCATGCCTTCTCAGGTTCCTCATGGTGTTTCATAGACTTTCATTGTTTTCCATGACCTTCATAGTTTTGAGGGGTTGTGGCCAGATATTCTGTAGGTTGTACCTTGGTTTGCATTTGTCTGATGTTTTTTTCATGATTACACTGGGTTTGTGGCTTTTGGGGAAAAATACTAGAGGTGAAGTGCCCTTCTCATCACGTCGTATCAGTGGGAGAATGATATCCACTGATACTTATTTTGTTGCTCAATTGGTCCAGAGTTGGCCAGGAACTCTATCAGGTTGGCTCCTGTGTCCCTTCAACACATCCCCATCATTTTTGTTTTTTGTTCACTTCCTTACTTTCTGGCATTAATAAGATAAGTCAGGTTCATCTTGTATTTTTCTGGCTCTAGTCCTAGAATCAGCCATTTCTCTAAGGAGCCTTGACTTCTGTTATTGGAAATGGTATTTAGAAACCAAGACCTGGGTGTGCTTTCTGCTCTTGGGGTGTTACTGCTTCTAGCCTCTCCCAGTGGATGGAGCCAGAAAACTTGTCTGTGTCCCAGCCCATTTATACACACATACCTTTAATAATTTCTCTATCTGGCCCTCTGTGCACATGAGCTAAGCACACATCACACTGATGTCTCAGTCTCTGGGCCAGTCCCTCAGGAAGGACTCATTCCCACCTCCCCCTACTGATCTGTAACCTTTGTCTCCAACAGTGAGACACTGGCTCCCACCATTCACCGTGTGGTCACCTGTGTGTTCAGTGCCAGCATTCGAGTGAAGCAGTTTCATAATTGTTTCTGTCGTGAGAAGTTAGAGCAGTGCTAGGTACAGTTGCTTTTGTCTGTGAATCTTTCGGTTTCCAGTCAAAACAGTTTTCCTAAGTGACTTAGGTCAGCTGCTTTTCCCCACCCCCCTCTGAGAGGCCATGTCATACATTTGTAATGTGGTTGGAATCTGTTGTCACAGTGTGTATTCTGTCCTGGGATCCCCCAACCTCCTTTACATGCTCTAAGTTTGCATACGTTAAAGTGTAAACTGCGATATGCAGTACTCTGGATTTTAACAAATGCAGTCTTGTATCCACCACTCCAGGACCAGGCAGCACAGTTCCATCACCCTAAAAATTCTCCTTTGAGGTCAACCATTTCCTGATTCCCCAACTCTGACAACCCCTGTTGTGTTTTTTGTCCATACAGTTTTGCCTTTGGCAGAATGTCATATGAATGGAATCATACAATGTATATAGACTTTTGGGTCTAGCTTCTTTGACTTTGCAAAATGCATTTAATTTTGCATAAATTCAACCATTTTTGTGTTTGTGAATCAATAGCTACTTCCTTGTCATCACTGAATAGTATTCCATTGTGTGGATATACCACAATTTGTTTATCCATTTACCTGTAGAAAGTGCTTATTTGTAGTTTTCACTGACTATGAATAAATCTACTATAAACATTTGTGGATGGCTTTTCAACTCACTTGCTAGATGCCTAGAGTTGGGGTTGCTGGGTTGTAGAGTGAGTCTCTGTTTAACTTTATAGGAAACTGTCAACTATCTTATAAAATGATTGCACCACATTCTTGACAGCAATGAATGAGAGTTCCAGTTGCTCCACCAGCTGTTAGTGTTGTTGGTTTTGGGGAATTTGGCCATTCTCATAAATGTATGTTGCTGCCTCATTGTTTTACTTTGCATTCCTTAATGATGATATTGAGCACCTTTTCCCATAGTTGTTTGCCATCTGTGTATCTTGTTTGGTTGAGTTCAGATCTTTTGTTCATTTTTAAAATCAGATGTTTGCTTATTGTTGAGATTTAAGAGTTCTTTATATATTCTGAATATGAGCTTCCTTTACTTTTGGTCAGCCTCAAATGAACATTTTTATCAAGTAAATAAACCTGAATCTTTAATTGTGGATTCCAGATTCATGTCCTTGTAGTCTGAGAAAAATCTCTGAAAAGATCAACTGAGCTCCTGGGCTGTCAGCAGCTGTAAGGGCTTGGTGTGCAGTAGATCACATACTCCCAGAACAGGGCTGGTGACAGCACTCTGGCCTCCAAAGCAGGAGAATGCTCCCTTTGAGAGCATGCTCAAAATGCTCCCTGTTCAGCTCAGGGAAGGTGCTCCTGGGTTCCCTTGGAGACAGTTAGTGATGTGGCCATCAGAATAGAGGGGAAAGAAATGGACATGTCTGTTCTTTGGGGTCATGTCACATGAGTCCATGCATCACATTTGATCATCTGGCAGACTATTGCAGTCCAGGATCTGGAAGTGTTTGGTGGTGGTTGCTGATCTCTCTCTGTATGTCTCTTCAGGAGAATGTGCGTGTGTGTGTGTGTGTGTGTGTGTGTGTGTGTGTGTGTGTGTGTGTGTATGTATGAAGGTGGTGGGGGACCTCTAGAGCCCTTGTCTGGGGTGACTTCTGCCTGCCTGCTGGCAGAAATCATTAGTATTTTATTATTGCTGTTCTACATGAGACCTTGGGAACGGAAATTTTCAAATGTGTTTTGTAACCCTTAGCAAAAGGGGGGAAAACACCTTTATGAAATTTCTGGCATGTGGTCTTTTGACCTTTCCGGGCATGTGCACCTGTGCGTGTAAATTAGTGCTACTCCCTCACCAGAGGCCAGAGGTGCTGGGTTCTATGGTAGCAGGCCCAGTTAGTGAGCTGGGCTTTGGGTGAGCTATTATTATTTCACAATAGAAGTTTGTAGTCTATATCCATAAATACACATGTATTATGATGTGTTTATGTCCGACTTTGTGAGATAACATACTGCACTCTTTCTGACAGCAAACAGCAGCTCAGTTGAAAAGTGTAGGAATGCAGAACGAACAGTCACGCATGAATCCTGTCTTCCCAAGATAAAGGCTGTGTTTCCTTCCTGCAGCTCTGGCTCTGAGGCATGTGCATTTCCTACAGGCATTGGGACAGAGGGTCTGTTTTCTTGGTTGGAATGAGACTACATATAAGTGGGCCCCTGTCTGTGGCTTATGAGACTCTAGAGAGGGACAGGCAGGCGGCCTCCGTGTCAACCCTTCCTTTGTCTGCCTACCTAACCTCGACACATGAGGGGTAACACCACAGAGCACCCAGTCCCCCACACCCTACCTCAGGGGTGGGCAGCTTGCCCCAGCTTTCACTGGCCCTCCCTTGGCCTCAGGCTGACTTGGGTAGCCTTTGGATCATAGTGTCCCCATGCAGAGCTGTTGAAGAAGGGTCACTCTGGGGGACTGTGGGGGCTGGAAAGCAGAGTGGTGTCGGCTTTTCTCCCTGGCTGGTGTCCTCAGGGTCAGCTCCCTTAGTGACCTGTTCCACGCTAGGCTGGGGAAGGACATAGGATCAGGGTTGAGCACTAGGCAGGATGTGAGGAGGAAGAGACAGGCTCAGAGAAGCGTTGGGCAGGCCCTGTGACAGGGAAGCGGCTGGCCTTAGTGCCCTGAGCCTCAAAAGGCCCTGGAAATGCTCTTCTTTCTACACCACAGCATGGATTTTTCCAGGTGGGGAGAGGGCCGGGTGGTGAGGGCAGTGGGTGACCACCTCCTCTCTGGCAGTGGAACTCAGATTTACTGAGGAGCAAGGCCTCTGGCTTACTGTTCCAGTATCCTGTTCTCTGCAAGTGGTTCTTTTGAACAAAAGAGTGTTCTTAAAACACACTGGGTATAAATTGTCCAAGTGGCTGAGGCTCTGCTGGGTCCGGTGACCTGGGCTACTGAAGGAGAGGCTCCTCCCAGAGTGTCTAGAGCAGTTCCTCAGCACTTCAGCTGTTCTAGAAAAGGTAGGTCAGTGACTGGATGGTTTTTTTTGCCCCCCCCACCGCCCACCGCCCCCCGCATCAGCTCCCTCAAAAACCAAAAGCATTTTAGAACTATAGAAAAATGATTTACTTGTTTTTATTTTGATTTATTTGCTTTATGAAACCAACTCTGACAAATACATTGTTTTGCTATGTTCTGTTTGAAACTTGTGACTTTTTTTTTTTTGTGAAGGAAATGGCCCTCTGCTCTGAGTACCTGGAGCAGGCCAGTGTAGGTGCTGGGTCTGCAGGAAGAGCACGTGCTGCCTCAGGGTGCTCAGACCTTCTCAGACAGGCAGGCAGGCAGGCAGGGCCTCTTGAAAAGGAACTGCCCAGCTCGTCCACATGTTAGGTGCGGCCCACGTGCTGCAGAGGGACTGGTGACTGCCTGCCAAGGTCCCCAGCAGGCAGAGTGGCCCAGTGCAGCTCAACTGGGCTGGGGGTGCCACTGGGAAGCTTCTCCTCAGGGTGCCGAGGGTGGTACCTTACATTGTGTGTGCTGTGCCACAGTGCCTTCATCTGTGAGATGGGCCTTTGGCCTTGATGGTCCCTTTTGGGCTCTCAACCCCCAGGATGCTAATGGCCGAGGTCAGCTTGTCAGAACATTTCCTATTCCATGGTGGGGAGAGGCTGTAAGAATGTCCTCCTTCTGAGTGAAATCTGGACTGGGAGTGCCAGGCTTTCTGGGTGTGTGGCCTTGGTGAGGTCGTTTTGACTGTCCACTTTTAGTCTCCATATCTAAGATCTTGACACAACTCCTGTCCCTCAGGGTAGAGTCAATGAGCTTGTGCATGCTGGAAGTAAAGGCTGCCTCCCTATGAAGCTCCATGTTTGCAGGTGTGTGTGCTGTGTGTTGTGCCCACCATTGGGGCAGCTGTGGCCAGGCTGGGGCCCTGCTGTCAAGACCCACCTGAGGGGGCAAAAGGGAGAGGACCGGAGTGAGGAAATGAAGGCTGGGGGAGGGGAGAGATACAGGAAGAGGAAGTGGACAGAATAGTTGCCAAAGGCTCTACAGAGAAGGGCCCCTCCCTTGGTTGCCTAGAGAGCCCTGGGTGTGGGCATGGGGCCCTGGGGTACAGAGCAGGCAGCTGGTTGTGCATGTTGGCAGATGGCAGCAGGAAGGGGGTCGTTTGCTCTGCTCCATGCCCTCTCCCTGGGGCCCTGGCTGACCTTGAAGACTTTTGTTTCTTTGGGGAGGGGGTAGTACGGGCAGGCAGCCTCAAGTTGGCTGAAGGCTTGTCTGTGTCTAGGAACAGTTTGGCTTCTCTCTGAGTCTCTGCGGACCTCCCCATGTGGCTGTCAATGACTGGTGCCACCCCAGACGTCACAGCCCAGCACAGCCTGCCAGAGGCTTTTCTGTACTGTGCCCGCTTCCCCCACCCCATCCGTGCCCGGCCCTCTGTCTTTCTTCCCTCCCTTCCTTCCTTCCTTTTCCTTTCTTTTGGTCCAAGAGAAAAACCCTTCCCAGAAGCCTGCACCCATTCCCTAGTTCCCACCTCCTTACCAGTCCCTGGCAGAAGGGACCGAGTCTCCTGCCTTGAACTTGTGGTCTGTCTCCTGACAGCTGGACGAACTCACCTGGCAGCACCTCTCCAGCAGCCAGAGCCTGGCCCAGCCACTGAGGCTGGTTCTCGCCAGTCCTGTGAGGGCGGACCCAGTGATAATTATGACAGGAACATGGTATATAGGAGGCTGAAGGGACCTTTAACACATGCAAGTTAACAGCTCTGGGTCTGCTGTTGTCAGATTCTTCTCCCTTGCCTTTTAAGTCACACTGGGTCTGTCAAACCACTGATCAGGGAGCACCCTCCAACAAAACAATTTGCAGAGTGACCCAGGGGCTTGAATCCTGGAGGTCCGTCCCCAGGAGCACCTTCAAGAAAGGTAGATTGGACTTCACTGCTATTTTTGAATTTCTCATACTCCAAGGAGCTCCCCTGCCCCCTCCCCCATTCTAAGGGGAATCTATTTTAAGGGGAATTCTGGGAATTGTATTCAGAATGTGCTGAGGAGAGTATGCACGGCCACATGTGGTGTGAATGGGTCTGGCCAGGAACTCACAGGGTTGTTCTGTCAGCTCCTGTTTTAAAATTTGCATTATTGAGGCACCTGGTTAGCTCAGTCCGTTGAGCGTCTAACTTCAGCTCAGGTCACGATCTCTCAGTTTGGGAGTTTGAGCCCCATGTCGGGCTCTACACTGGTTGACGGTGTGGAGTCTGCTTGGGATTCTCTCTCTCCCTCTCTCTCTGCCCTTTCCTTGCTCATGTTCTCTCTCTTAACAATAAATAAAACATTTAAAAAAATAAAATAAAATTTGCATTATTTGTGGCTAGCATTTCCTAGTTTGCTGTGGATTCTTGTTTTTAACTTTGTGAATAGGTAAATACATTTGCGTGTTTTGAAATCCAGGAGATTTACGCAGTTTTCAAGGCACCCTCTCCTCACCCCTCTGTCCCCAGGTAGTCTGTGTCCTCCCAGAGGACCTTTCTACAAGCAAAAGCACATGTCTACACACACTGTTCCTTCTGCTCAGAACCTTGCTTTCCTTCCTCAACAGTACCACTTTAGAGATCTCTCCCCATCAGTTCAGAAAGAGTCCATTCCACTTCTTTTTCATAGTATTCCGTCACATGGGGGTTCCATAACTTATTTCACAGGCCCCAGCTGGAGGACAGGAGTTGTTTTGAGGCTTTTTCTGCATTGAATGACCAGGCCCATATCCCATTTTGTAGGTGTGCAGGTGTATCTGTAGAATAGTTTCCCAAAAGTTGTTTTGTGGGGTCGAAGGTTGCACACATTTGTAATTGGGATCAGCATCACCACATTGCCCTCCAGAGGGGTTGGGGCACTTTGTATTTCCACTGGCAAAATGTGAGAGTGCGTATTCCTGTGGCTTTGCTACCTGACAGATAAAAAGTAGGATTTCAGTTCAGTTTTGTTGGCATTTGCTCTCTGACAGGTGAGGTTGAGCATCTTTTCAGATGTTTGAGAGTCATTTGTGTTTTCTTTTTATCAACTGTCTTATGGCCTTTGCCCATATTTCTATTGAGTGTAGGTTTGTCTTTTAATTTCTGTGTTCTCATTCTGTATTGGAGGTTAGGCCTTTGTGATATGAGCTGCAAATATTTTTTTTTTCTCAGATTGTCATTTATCTTTTGCCTTTGCTATGGTGACTTTGTCCATGTCTGGCTTTTATAGTCAGATTTATCAATCTTTTCATTTATAGTTACTGGGCTTTGATTCATAGAAAGAACGTCTATTCTAGCATGGTCCTTACTTTCTTTCCAGAAAGTACTTAGTTGTCCTTACACGTTTTTTGGACCCTCTCCCCTCTACCCATCTGAGATGATAATTTGTGCTAAGTGTGTTTCCCACTGTTTTGGTGTTTTGGGGTCTAGTTCTGGCATTTCCTCTCCTCCCCACCAGTCAGTTATCAGCTTCTGTGGCAGTATGTTGAATATCTGGCAGTCTGGTACCCTCACAGTATTCTTTTTTTCAGAGTTTTCCTAGCTGCTTCTATTTGTTTTTCTGTATGAATTTTAGGATCTAGTTCTCCTATTCCAAAATAAAACAAAGCAACACCCAAAATGCCTATTTCAAAAATACACCTACATCTTTTGTAGGAAGGCAGATTTTGTCTGAACTGTGCCCCCAAGGCAGTGTGTTGCTGCACACAGCCAGGTGCCACCTCCCCCTCTCATCCTGCCAGCTCTGCTTGTGCAGGAGTGTAAGGCAGCATGTGATCAGCAATACCTGTGCGCCGGTAATGGTAGCATGAGACCAGAGTACCCTGGGGCAGGGCCAGGGCTGCGGCTGTTCCAGCAAAGATGAACACAAAGTGGTATGGGGCTCGAACGTGCAACCAGTGGTTCCCACCACGGTCACTTGCCACTGACTTGCTCATGAGAGCCCCCTGCCCAAGGGGCTCAGTAGCCCAGGAGCACCCTGCCCCCCCCACAACCGGTGATAGTGGTGTATCTCCTGTGAGCATGTATGTGCTCCCACTTAACCCTCACAGTAACCGTGAGAAGAAACAGGCAAGATGGCAACCCCTGAAGCCATCGACAAATGAGTAGGGGTGCAGGGGTGGGGTGGGTGCAGGGCTGCTTCCATGCAGAAAGCACCTCTCTGGTTACAGGCAGAGTCCTAGGACAAGAGGGGTCCCCACTGAGTGGGGCCTCACCTCCTCCACTTGTACCATGGGGGTAAGCGCTTCTAGCTGGAGCTTCCCAGGAGAGGGCATCTGCATGTCAGCTCCACGTGGGTCTATAAACCACGGGCGTTTTCAGTGATCAATGAAATAGCCAGTGGCCTTCTAAAGAAAGGAAAGTCTGCTTTCCATAATGGGGACAGGCCTTTCTGCTGACCCCGAGGCTGCCCGTTGGCCTGGGTTTCCTTGCAGGCTGACAGCTGATTGGCCCCAATGGTTGGCTATCTCCCAATCTGCCCCAGCATGGGAGGGTGAGCAGGAGGGACTCGCTGGTATGAAAAACATGTCAGTCTTGATGTGGGGAGCTGGAGGTGGCCCCATACCAGGGGCCACTGAACAGAGCTATGTATTGATGAGTGACAGCCTATTCCTTTCAGGACCTGGGTGCTGCGGCCTGGGAGCCTGGGAAAAGGTGTATCTCTGTGGAAGCCTCTCTCTGACCAGCCCCACCCCTCACCACGCTCCCCAGACACACACCCGTGGGGATTCCTTATGCTCACTGAGGTCTTTTCATGTGATCTTAGGTACCCCTGTTAAGTCAATGGATCCATGTGCCCTTTTCCCCGGGGGCCCCCTATTCAGAGATGCATCCCCTCCCTTCTTTCTTCCACAGAGGGGAGCTCAGCGAGGCTTCCCAGAGCCTTGGTTGGCACAGCCAGCCTGAGCTGAGAAGAGCCAGCGGGAGGCCGAGGGGCCAACTGGGGAGATCACTTACTGCCACAGGCAGAAGAGGCACTAGTTTATAGACATTGTTCTGGCTCCGGGTCTTTTTTTTTTTTTTTTTTTTACAACGCAAAAGGACCCCCAGGACTGCCCACAAGGGGCTCACAGACCAAAAACTGCCATGTGCAGGTGCTGTTGGAGCCAGGAGGGACCCAATCATCTGTGGGAGCTGGCAGTCTGGCCCAAACTGGTTGGCGCAATTGAGAAAATTGGGAGCATGCCCTTTGGACAGGGGTCAGAGCAGGAGGGTGTGAGCTGAAACATGCACACTTCCCAAGCTGCACGTGCAGGTGCAGCTGCCAGGAAGGGGGCAGGGGGCAGGGCCCTGGGCTGGGCGCACAGTCGGGGGCTTGGGCAGGAGGAAAGCCCCTGTCCTCTTAGCCTGGCTTCTTGCGGCTTCTGGGAGGAACACACTGTCCCAGCCCAGGCCTGTGGCTTGGGCAAGAGGAGCATGTGGGACGCAGTGTTCCCTGATAAGATGAGGCAATCGCTCTCACAGCCTCATCGCAGCGCCAAGGAACATTTATGTAACCCCCGCCCTGTACCCCGTGAGCCCTTGGCCCAGGCGCCCCTGCTGCCCAGCTGCCCCCCTCACGGTGCACCAACAGCACCCCGCCCTGTACCGACCAGTTATCCCCTGACTCGCAGTCCTGCCACTTGCAACCTGGCCCCTCCCAAGCCCCCTCCCACAGTGACCCAGCCTTTCCCCACCCAGCTTCCTTCACTCCCTCCCTGTGCACCCTGTACCCCACAAGACCTGACCTCTACCCCCTTGCTCTCACTCTGCGTCCCCCTCCCAAGTCCCTCTCACCATTCTGTCCCACAGCCCCAACCCTGGCCTCCTGCAGCCCTGCCTTTGGAAAGTGAGGGCAGAGGGACTGGAGTGGGCCCATCCCAGTCTTAGGCATCAGGCAGGATGCTGCAGAAGGGCTGATCTCCCTTCAGGATTCTGGAATCTCTGATCAGGTTTCCTATCCTGAGAGGGCCAGTGTCACTTCTGAGCTAGACTGAGCATTCTCCTTGTGGTGGCCCTGTGGTACTATTGTGTCCTCCTATCACATGCCCAAGAGGAGGCAGATTCAGAATTGAGCCCAGCAGGAGGGAAGCTAGGGTTCATTTAGTCTGGGTGGCCAACTCCCTGCTGGGCCCCACTCTACTCTGTGTACGATCCCTATATACTCACTCCGCCTAGTCACACCACCTTGGAGTCAGTCCTTAGAAGAGCAGTTTTCAAAGTGAGGCCCAGGGACACCTGTAGGTACCTGAGATACTTCCAGGAGACCATGAGGTCAAAACTATTTTCAAAATAATAATATTATTTGTCCCTTATTCTCTCAAAAGAATACAATGAAATATTCCAGAAGGTACATGATGTGTGATGACATCCCCCTGACAGCTACAGGAATGCACATGTGCTTGAGTTTAAATCTTTTTTCAGTTTTAATTTCTAATATGATAAATATCAATGGATATAACCCACATGAACAAATACTCTTTTGGTCCCTCACTACAAGTATGAGCCTTACTGTGGGTGACTCTGTCCCCCTGTCCAGGCTGCCTTTCCCCCAGCTGTTCTTGATTCTTCTGGCTGCTCCTCATCAGCCTCCTGGGTTCTGCTTGAATGTCACCATGTAGAGGCGGGCCCTGCCAGACCCTGGTGCTGATCCTTGCCAGCATGAATCATAACTTCTGAGTGATATATTCATCTGTTTATTGCTGTCTACCCTCCTGGAATGGGCTGACAGAGGTATAAAGGATGGAATCGGGGGGACTCTGCATAATGACCCTGTCCCCAGGGCCAGACAGCGAGTCTGTGTTCTATAAAAGTGCTGAGCTGCTGTTACCCAGATGGACCAAGAGCTGTGTGCTGGCCTAGGGGTGATGCTGGACTTTCCTTGCCTTCTGCCACTCCAGGCTACCTGGTACCAGCATCCCATCCTATTGGATGCTACAGTTCTGTGTGGCCCACACATCATTGTAGCCCTATAATTATACCGCTCACATGCTTCCCAGAGCTGCAAACATAAGGACCTTGAAAAGGACAAGCTCCCAATGAGGGCCCAGGGTTTATTAGAAAGCAAGGGTGAGTCTGAATTTGGGTTGGTCTTCCCCTACTGCCACCATGGGCCTAAATTTGAGAAGACACAGGTGTAAAAAATAGTGGATAAGAGCAATAATAATAGCTAACATTTCATAGGTAGCATTTGGCATGTGTCAGGCACAGTGCCAAGGTCTGGTCGTGTGTGTGAGCCCATGGGATCACCATGTGTACCCCACTATAAGGATGTGGTAGTATATTCACTTCCTGTGGCTACCATAACAAATTACCATAAATTGGATGGCTTAAAATAACAGAAATGCACTCTCTCACTGTTTTGGAGGGCAGAAGTCTAAGATCAAGGTGTTTGCAGCTCACTACCTTGCCCACCTCTTTTCCTTCTGAAGGCTCTGGGGGTGGGGTGGGGAGATGGAATCCATTTCATGCTTCTCTCCTAGATTCTGGGGGCTGCCCTACAGTCTTTGGAATTTTTTGGCTTATAGATACATCACTCCAGTCTCTTCCTCTGTCATCGTTTGGCCCTCTCTTCTCTTCTTTTCTAAAGGACACTTGTGATCTCATTTCAAGACCCTTACCTTAATTGTATCTACAAAGACGCTTTTTCCAAATAAGATCACAAGTTCAAGGGATTAGGACCGGGACATCTTTTTCGGGGAGCACTCTTTACCCCACCATAGGCAATAAGGTACTTATCTGAGGCCACACACATCAGTATACTGTGAGAACAGATCTAAGCCTCATCTGTCAGACATGGCACACCAAGCTCTTGAACTCAGCACCTAGTCACAGGAAAATGAAACTGTTGTGTTTAATGCTAGACCTTTCCAAACATCTAATGACCAATGTACATTGTGAAGTTCCTAGACTGGACTTAGCATGTAGCATTTCTCAAACTTTTTTTGTTGACGAGATTTTTTTCCTCCAGAACCAATTAACAATGTATTCAATTCTAAAAAGACACAAAACACAGAAGAGCTTACAACAACAAAAAATCCTATTCCCAGTGAGGCATCACTTTCTAGAGACCAACACTGCTCTGATTTTAGTTGTCTTGGTAGTTACTGCCATAAATGAATTATATGATATATACATACACATATATATATATATATATATATATATATATATATATATATATTTACTGTTCTTTGATGTATCAGATTTATATATGATGCGTTATCTCCCTGCCATGAAATTGAAGGATTTACCTCATTTCTACCCCTCCCCTCACCTCCTCCTGAATTGATGAATATATTATTTTAATTTTTTTTTGTTGTTGATTATCCTTATAACTTTAGCCTCATTTAGACATTTCCTTTGTGCATGTGTGTGTTCCTACCTTTCTCTTAAATCCACATTCTCTATTGGGGGCCATGAGTCAGTTGCATGGGCTTTGTCTATAACATTGATTCTAAATACTGACAACTAGTGCTAGGGTTCACATGACCATAACTGTGTAAAGATTGCTTCCATATGCCAGGGCCTGTGGTGGGATTTCATTCTCTCCTGCTGCCTCATGGGGTTGTTGTGAAAGATAAATATAACATACAAAAAGCCCGTAGTACAGTGTTTGGCTCAGAGCTCTTCCCTGATGGCTCATATCTTATAACACTTTAGATTGCTTCAAATTTAGATCCCAGTTTTCTTGCATGTCTTCTATTTTTCCTGGAGTTTGTAATTGCCTCTCTTTTTTCTTTTAACCAAAGAATAGTATGTGCCTTCACTGTGTCCTGAAGTTTATTCAGCCTCTTGATCATACTCTCTGATGCATGGAATTCACCTTCTTCTTGAAACTATCCCCCTGTGATTCCTGCCTCTGTGGCCACCAGGTCTCTGCCTCACTCTTATCCTGAGATGCCCCTTCATTTTTCACTAATTTCCCTGGCTTCTCGTTTTTTCTTTTCTCATTTTTGCTGGAGTTTGAGAGGTAAACTTGGAAGACCCTGTTTCTTTTTCATCGAGCATCCAGTGTGATTTACAAGAAGTCTGGTATTCCCTCATGGTTGACTTGGTGTTTGTTCTCACCTCTTTCTAATAAGTTTTGTGATCTCTTCATTTTACCCAGTGTTCTGACTTTGCAGAAATTCTCACAGCATTGCAGAAATTCTTGCAGCAGGAGCCTTTACTTACTACCCTGCCCACCTCTCTGCCAGCCCTTTCCATGTTACTCTCCTGTCTTGTTTGATTCTGACAGATACTGTTTTCTTGTTTCTTTGGTAATTTACTCTCCTCCATTTTTTTCTTTTCTTTTTTCTAATGAACAGAAATTATTTAAATATATTGCACCCCCAGGATTGATTCCCTGTAACTCTGAACTATCATTTGTAACTATCAGATAGTTTTGGGATATGATGGTTTGCTCTCTTGATTTTGAATTCTCCTCCCACACACCCCCTTTCCTGCTCCCCCCCAAAGCCCCCAAAGCTGCCTGTTGCAGCCTCTTGTTCTGCTGGCTGTTACCTATTGACCACACTGGAGGTTGAAAGAGCAACATGAGAAGCAAATTACCTGGTCTGGGCTCCTTATGTTATTGATGAGGAAACTGAGGATCAGAATAGTAGTAGAGCACTCAGGTTGGGAATTGTCTCTTGGACCTGCAGGGGTGTAGGGCTCTGGAGTGTGGCTCCCTTCAGGCCAGTGTGAGGCAGCTGGACCCTCCCTGGTAGGCCTGCAAGTCCTACCTCTGAGATTCCCAATCTCAGAGCCTGAAGATGAGCCTGATCTCCCCTCGGGCCAGGGCCAGGGGTGCCTGCACAGGTTGTTGGGGGTCATGCTCTGCCGTGTGCTTGGGACTGCCACCGCCAGGGGCCTTGGGCCCTGCTATCACAGTTACTGAGAAGCTGCCATTTAATCCTGGGAGATGCCTGCTGCCTTCCTTGGGTACTGGCTGGAGGGCACAGGCATGGCACATGTTTGCCCTGATGGGTTGGTTACAGGCCGGTGGAGAGGGAGGGGACGCGGCTAGGGATGGAGAGGAGCAGGCTGCGTGGAGGGCAGGGCCAGGACCGGTGACTAATGAGCTGCCCTGTCGCCCCGCAGGTGAGAGACCCTTCGCCTGTAGCTGGCAGGACTGCAACAAGAAGTTCGCGCGCTCCGACGAGCTGGCCCGGCACTACCGCACGCACACAGGCGAGAAGAAGTTCAGCTGTCCCATCTGCGAGAAGCGCTTCATGCGCAGCGACCACCTGACGAAGCACGCACGCCGCCATGCCAACTTCCACCCGGGCATGCTGCAGCGGCGCAGCGGGGGCTCACGGACCGGCTCCCTCAGCGACTACAGCCGCTCCGATGCCAGCAGCCCCACCATCAGCCCGGCCAGCTCGCCTTGAGCGCAGCCGCCGCCCGACGCAGCACAGCCCCGCCCACCCCTCCGCGGGCCCCGCCCACCCCTGGCCTGCGGCGAGGACCCTCCGCCCCTACTACAGCCATGAGCAGATATGCTCGCCCTTCCTTTTGTGATGCCGTGTCTTTCCCTTTTGTAATGAGAAAGAAAGAACTTTCTGGAGTCAAAACAACAACACAACAGACAATTTTCTTCACCTCAGGTGTCAAAGTGAATTTGTAAAAAAACGAAACAAAAATTTTTCAAAAAACACCATCCACAAATTGCACAATAAACATACCCACAAAGGTGAGATTCAGTGGTGTTGAACCCCTCCCCCCCTTTCTCAGGGATGGACATGTTCCACGAGGTCAGTGAGGACACCCCCTTCCTGCCGCCTTATTCTGTACATAGATTTGCACTCTGGAGTTTTCTGTTAGGTTCGGGAACACACTGGGGACAAAGACTGAGCAATGCAGGTGGAGCTCAGTGTCTGGCCCTTGGGTTAGTCCGTCAGTCATTTCTGAGCGGATGTGGTCACTGACATTTGCTTCCAGGCCAGATTCCTCAGCAGGGGGCCCCAAGTCTCCACGCAGCCGCCAGCCTCTGCCCCAGAAGCCCGGCCGGGCTCAGGACATAGATGATTCAGAGGGATGCCTTAAGCTGTGCTGGGCGAAAGAAGCACTCCACCTGGGGAGACCACAGAGGCGCCCACCCTCTGCGGGACCCTGTCGGTCTCCCTGTCCCTGCCTCCAGGAGCCTCTCTCTGGGCCTCTCAACACTGGGAGCAGAGGTGCAAGCCCCAGCCAGTCAGACCACTGCACCATCCGAAGTCCAATGCGACAGGGCCCGGGCCACACCTGCCCCACCCTTGGCCTGCCTGAGGCATATGCCCTGCACAGGGACACCGGCTAGTTTGTGTCCTGCAGAAGGTACATGGGGACCTCTTACTTTCATCATGTTTTCTGACTGGAAAATAGAGGCTAGGAATCCTGGTGTTTTCAAAGATGTCTGAAAGTGTCTCTGGTGTCTCCAGTTCCTGTGTTCTCCTGGACCCATCCTGCTATCAAGACACCTTTGTTGGAAACAATGGGGAAGGTTGTTGGGCCACCTTGCCAGAGGCCCCGTGTGTGTGGTCGTGCATGCGGCATCGCTCAGTGCTTCACAGAGACAGTTCTGTAGCAAGAGACCGGAACATTGTGACTTGGAACTTTACGGGAGTGGTGAAGCAGATGTTATGGGAAATGCTGTCGGAGAACGTGCATTCTGTTTGCTCCCCAGGGAACACCAGACAGAAAGTTGTGGGAAATACTTTGCTCAGACCCACCGTGTTCCCAGCTCAGAATTAGCAAACCTCCAGCTTCTCCATGAGCTTTGCACCCCCTGGACTTCTCCCTTTCCCTCCCGTTTCTCCCCTTCTGCCTGGGAGGCCTCAGCCCACACCCTGCCTGTGGCACATTAGGGCCGTGGGGGCTCCATCGCCAGCGTTCTCCTGCCAGGGGAGGAGGAGCAGAGAGCTGAGCAGTTTCTCGTGGAGCCCCAACCTTGAGCCCTGGTGAGGCAGTCAGGCTGGGCTCCAGCGTGCTGCATCTCTGCAGACATTTGGAGGTTCCACCTGAGTGCTGCCCAGGCACCACCCTTTCCTTCCTCCTGAGATTTGGGGCCTGTAAATACAAGCCCCCAGGACAGTGCGTGTGTGTGTATGTGTGTGTGTGTATGTGTGTATGTGTGTGTTGGGGTGGGGGGTGGGTTTGGGGTGGACTTGGGGTATCTTGCAGAGACCTCTGCTCATTTTGGTGAGGAGGAATGACCCTTGGGACTTCAGAGGGCTGTAGATGGGCTTCCTGGGCCCAGAGTGCCTTGGTTGTGACCACCCTGCTTCCACCCTCACCCTGTCACGGCATGGGGTGCAGCACAGAGAAGCTGTAGACACCCAGGCCTGGCTGGTGCTCACAGCCTGTGGCCATTGCTTTGGGCCAGCACCTTCTGTCCATAGTGACCACAAGGGTGGCAGTCTGCTGTTGACAGCACTTGGGTGCCCCTTTCTGACTCCACTGTGTGTCATCTGGGATTGACGGGTGGCATGGTGGTGGCTTCCAAGGAGCATGTTAGGTACCAGGTTGGGCAGTAGCGTTGTTCTTGCTGTGGGTGGAAGCCAGGCAGGGCCAGGGGATCGGGTGCAGAGCTCACTGCCCTGGCTGCCGGGCCCTACTCGGGCTGCCTGCTTGCATTTGGTCTGGGAGAGAGGGTGGAATATCCTGTAGAGACCTGGACAGAAGAGCGCTCTGAGTGCTCAGTGTGAAAAATCCTCCTGCCCACTTCCAAAGTGAGGCCCGGAAGGCCCTCAGAGGCCCCTCCCAAAGTTGTTTCCGTGTGAGGCAGAGAAAGCCACACTCTGAATACATTTCATGTCTCAGGAACTCACATTCCAGGTTCAGGAATTTTATTCCAAAGTCCTTTGGTGTGCTCACCGTCCACGGGTCCCCGAAGGCAGAGAGAGGAGGCTGTGGGTCTCTGGGAGGCCAAAATGCTGTCCTCTGGAGGAGCCGGGAGTCTCCTTGTGATCTGCCTACTGGCATCTCAGAAGGAGGGTTTCTAACCCCACTTCTGTCTGCACATAAGAAGGGGAGTAAGGACTCTAAACCCAGTCATCTTGGAATAAAAGAAGAGCTGGTTTGTTTTAGAGGTAGGGTGGGGGGTGGGGGAGGGAAAGCGGGTGTTTGCTGTTTCCAAAGAGAGCACTTAATTTAATTTTTCCTCTAAATGACCCAGGGCTGTTCCGTCGGATAGATGGAAGGGTAACATTGCCTTAAAACAGAAATATGCAGGCATTGGCTATTTTTGGCAAATGAGTGTGTCTTCGTTCCCAAAGCAGTGCTGGTCTAATGGCAGGGTGCGGTCCTTCCTCTAGGGGCCTGGCCTGGGAGATGGGGCACTGCTCTGCTGACTTAGGGCACCTGGAGAGAATTCCCACCTGGCACCCCTGGGCACTAGGCCCGGGGCTCCAGTCGGACCATGCCAACTCATCTGGGGCTAAAATTCATCTCACTTGAAGGGTGGGAAAAATCCATGAACCTTGGTGAGGTTTAAATGGGCTCTCACTGGCATCTCATCATGAAATGAGTGCTTGTGGAAGGGGGCGGTGGACCTTGGAAAGCTGGCCCCCCTGGGCCCCCGCTGAAAGGGGTGGACCCTCTTGAAACAACCTGCATTTTCTTCTGAAATGTAGAATGTCTTCCCAGCTTGGGTCTGTTTCAGGGTCTTTCATTTTTCTGGTTTATGGCCATGCTTGCCCGGCTTCAGTGTGATTGAGGAACCCATAGGACTCCTAGAAATAATAGTGAAAACTCAGACCTTTATTTTGTAGCAGACTTGTTCTCAAAGGCCAAGGGGGCAGAGGTCTCAAGATGAAGGATGCCTGAACAAAGGAAGAATTCCCCTCCAAAAAGTCCTAAAAGGGACCCTGGACCCAACCATCAGCAGGCTGGTGTTTAGCTCACATCCCAAATAAGAAAGCCCCTCTTTGCATCAGCCATGTTAGGGGACCAGTTGTTGGCTCCCCATATGCCCACTGAATCCTACAGCCATCCAGAAAGAAACAGATGAACACAGCCGTTTCCACAAAGGGCCCTGGGTCCTCTTCTGTAGGGTGCTATGTAGGAACAGGCAGTGATGCCCTTGATGGGAATATAGTCCTGGAGGTGCCCTACCTGCATCCCACTACACCCCCACTTATGGCACTTTGAGGTGCAGGACACCCCCCCCCCTTTATTCTGAGGCCATGCAACCGGGCAGGTGCAGGATTCGTCACGGTGCAGCCTCCAGGTGCAAACATCAGTGGCAGTGGGGTCCCCAGATCTCACCATGCCCTGGCTCTCCGCTCAGACCAGTGGAAAGTGATTCAGAGATAGGGACAGACAGGCCACAGGTGGCCCCCAGCCATGGGACATGAAGAGAGGGCTGGTGGCTTTCTAGGGTCCCAAGAGGAGTGTGGCAGAACTGGGGTCTCCATTTGAGCCTTCTGCTGCCCAGCCCAGTCTTCAGAAGACCCAACCTCCTTTCTTGCCAGAAGCAGGTGCTAAGGTGGACTGCACAGGGTCCTAGCACTCCTTGGGGACTTCATCCTCAGCAAGCTGGAGTGCCACCTAACAAGAAAGCGTGATCTGAGCAATAGCATCCCCTTGTTTTCTGACTCCTGATTTGGGCTTGTTTACCAGGCTACCTGATGATTTTGACTTCTGGCAGGTATCATGGATTTTTTTTTTTTTAAACCCATTTTTACAAAGTCATTCAGTCAAAAACACAGTGCTGGAATGTTTAAAGTGTCTGATGTATTGGTCACATTGAGACCAGTAAGAAATGCTTTGTAGGTCACCCACATCTTTTTTGCTATCCAAAGATTGCATATGCGATTCTGGTGGCCGTATTTTCCAAAGCTAAAATGGAGGGTGTGGGCTAACACTTTCTGAATGCAGCGTTGCCCTGGGAAAAGCCTGCCTCTATGACTGATGTTCCTCATTCTAAGGTTAGGTTTCGAAGGTTTGTCCAAGACACATTCCAGAGAATTTTGTACCAGAATTTGGATGTACAATCCAGCTTACTACTGATAAATGCCTGAGTGTCATTTAGGGAGAGGCCCTTCCCCCACCCACTGTCCTGTCCCTCACTGGTTAGAAGATTGGATTCAGTGGTGGGAGCTGTGAGCCCCGGATCCATGAGGGTAGAGGGGCCATACCTGGTTTCTTGGTTTCTACTGACCCCCTGTAGCAATGTTGGACTTGGCAGTGCGTCCAGCTGGCCCTGCCCAGCCTCTCCCTTCTTATGCAGCTTTAAAACCTTACTACTTTTATTTAAAGATGAACAGGAGGGGAGGGGAGTGGACCACAGGAGCAGCTTTCTCCTAGGGCTCAAGGGAAGCTTCCTAGTGACACATTGACAGGATGCTGTACACGCTCACTTAGAAACCCAAGTATGTGTGAGCTGAATGCCTGCAAGACAGCCACAGGTCTGGTCAAAGATTTTCCTTCCCACTCAGAGCACAAGGGCTGGGTGTACCGGCCGGATCCCTCCCCAGCCTGCCCTCTGTGTGGGGTGAGAGGGTCATTTCCCAGGGCGGCTCAGACACCACTTGGGGAGCAGTGTGGTGGCCATTCCTGGTCAGGGTGCCCATGGGTGGGTGGGTGGCTTCGCTCTTTAGTCTCAGCCCGGAGAGTCCATGTGCCTAGTGCCGGGGATCCCAAGGGCTCAACGGCGTCAGCACAAGCCATGCATTGTGGGGCCTGGGGCTTGCTGTGGTTCCCACAGAACCAGGAATAACTTGTGTGGATATGTTGGGTGCATGAGTCAGCCACCCCAGACCCACACAAATGACCCCTTCCCCATCCAAAGCCATTGATGGAGTTTCTCTGGAATCGTTTGCCAAAATCCCAAGGCAGAATCCAAGGGTCCAAGACCATTTCCACGGAGCACACATTTTCCTTTTCTGTAGGAACTTTTTTTTTTTTTTTCTTTTTAACCAGCACCACACCATGCTTCCGAAGGCCACGTTTCATCTTTCCTGGATCACTACAGTGAAGTATTACAGTTGTACAGTTCCCAATCTGGCCTTGGCTTGCTCGGATAAAACTTTGTATGTATTTTGTATGGCATAGATTCTATATTGTAATGATGTCCTATGCAAAAAGAAAAAAAAATTAACTAAATTGTAAATTTTATTGTTTTAACGTGTATGCATGTTTAGTGACGTTTACATTTTGAAATAAAATTTATGATTCATTATTTTATTTGCCAGAGCTGGTTCCTTGGAGAGGCCCGGGGTGGGGGAGGGGAGGAACCAAAATGGACCAACTCCAGCAGCTGTACGTAATTGCCTGAGAGGCAGTAACCGACCCTGAGCTTTCTAGGCCTTTTATAGAATAGAAGGCTTTGCAGAAAGTGGGTGCCCCTCTGGCTATCCCCTGCCTATTTCAGCTTATCACATTCCCTACCCTCAGCTCTACTCCCTCCCCCACAAAAAGCTCAGCCTGACAATTCCATCCTTCAGAGCATCAAGGAGAAAGGTAGACCCCAGGGAGGCAGTGATGACAGGACCCTGAGCAGGGCATAGTGTTGGTCCCTAGAACCAACCCCCCCATAAACACCTGCTCCCCAGGGCAGCAGCCCCATTTCTCAACTCCAGTTGCCCTCCGAGGGTCTGAAAGTCTGTCATACTATACACTGTCACTCAGCCAG
The DNA here is from genome assembly GCF_028749965.1 of Puma concolor. Classification (NCBI taxonomy): domain Eukaryota; kingdom Metazoa; phylum Chordata; class Mammalia; order Carnivora; family Felidae; genus Puma; species Puma concolor. Next base: position 127,643,013 of record NC_141672.1, on the reverse strand, counting down.
ATGGCTGCCTGCTCCCCTTGTCCCTGCCCAGGGCCCAAAGAGTGACCTGTTTGCAGCCACAGAAGACCCTGAGGTTGGCTGTGGGAACGGACCCCAAAGCACACTGCCACAAGCGCCAGGTCTGGGGCGCTGGGGACTGGCATGGTATGTGTTGATACCAGAGCTCATTCAAGTCTCCTGTGATAATTAAGCACCCCTGGCTGCTCCCTTACCACCCAAATCAGGGCATTTCCATAGCAGGCAGTATAAAGCCTGTAGCTGGTGGGAAGAGATGGGCCCCAGACCTGTGCCCGAAGAGCATGGAGGGAAGGTGCAGGTGCAGCCCTGCCGTCGCAGCCCCCAGCCAGGTTCTCATCCAGGACTGAATCCGGGTCTGTGCCTGATTCTTACGTGATCGCCTATTGTTGAGAGAACACATGAAAACACGAAATGGAAAATAGTAATAACGAAAAGCACTGCAGTCAAAGGTGATTTTTCCTAAACCTGGAAAACATCTACACTGGCAGGTGTTTCCTGATAAAATCTTTCCTTCAGCATAGATTAGGAGGAGGAGCTGTGAAGTCCCTGTTAGGGGACTGACACCTGTTACGAAAACAGGGCTTGTTTTCAAACAAAAAACTTTTAATATGGAGACAGAGCCCAGTCTTGGTCGGAGGATTTTCCCAGGAAGGCGATCGTTCTGCCTTCTCAGAGACTGTTCCTTTTTGCTCAGGAACTCCCTGATTGCGGCAAGCTGAATAGATTCACTTCCATAAATAGGTGTGTGTTGAGAGGAGCCCAAATGCTTTATAAATATTAACAGGGTGGGGGCAAATGCAGCCATCAGTTGTGACATCGCTGCTGAGGTTTGCAAGAAGTTTTGGGTTCCTTCTGGTGTTCCTTTCCAGAAGATGGGGGCCTGGCATTCAGGAAGCCTCCATCTCAAGCCCTAGGGGTGTCCTGAGACCTTGAGAGGCACCCAGTAGCATAGAAGGAAGAAAATGTTCAAGCGATAGATTTTCCTGGTGTTTAAAAAACCAACGCAACGAGGGGCACCTGGGTGCCTCAGTAGGTTGAGTGACTGACCCTTGATTTCGGCTCAGGTCATGATCTCATGGTTCCTAAGATTGAGCCCCACGTCAGGCTCTGTTCTGACAGCACAGAGCCTGCTTGGGACTCTCTCTCTCTGTCTCTCTCTCTCTGTCTCTCTCCCTCTCTGCCTGCCCCTCCCCCCTCTTAAAATAAATAAACTTAAAAAAAAACCAATGCAGTACTGCGTGTGGCATAAACAGCACATAAGCAGTGTGGAGGGAGGGTCTGTGATAATAGGATATCAGAACTGAGCAGGTACTGGGTGTTACAGAGTGGTCAGCCCCCAGACACTCCTTGCCCAACACCCTCTGCTTTTTTATCAGGACCTTGCATTACAAAGTCAAACTTGGGGCAGTTAGGTGAAGTATGCAGTGTCAGGGAGGGTTTGCACCTAGATGGGAATGTAGTAGTAAAGTTCTTGGGTAACAGAGTGAGGATTCAGAATGACATTGGCAGCCAGTAGAAGGACAGCAAGTCCCTGATCATAGCCAGCAAGATGAAGTGTGCCTATACCAGATAAGATAGACCCATCTTTTTTTTTTTTTAATTTTTTTTTAACATTTTATTTATTATTTTTGAGACAGAGAGAGACAGAGCATGAACGGGGGAAGGACAGAGAGAGAGGGAGACACAGAATTGGAAGCAGGCTCCAGGCTCTGAGCCATCAGCCCAGAGCCCGACGCGGGGCTCGAACTCACGGACCGCGAGATTGTGACCTGAGCTGAAGTCGGACGTTTAACCGACTGAGCCACCCAGGCGCCCCAAGATAGACCCATCTTACCACATCGAATCTGGAGGCGATCCAGCCTATGGCTGGTTGGTGCTGACCTGCAGCAGGTCTCTGGGGGACACAGGGCCTGGGAGTAACCAGACAGTGCTGTCTTTGAGAAGGTGGAGGCTGGCATCTGGTTGAGACATTGTCAGAGGGCAGAGGCTGGCCATGGCTCACAAACTACAGGAACTTACCATCATTTGGCACTGGCTTGCAAACAGTGGCCACCCCACTGCTGGAGGTATTCAAGCAGAGGCTGAAATGCTACTGGCCACAAATGCCATAAAAGAATTCTGGATGGGAGCCTGTTTAGTAGGCAAAACTAAGGCTGCAATATTTTTCAGGAGGACCCACTGGGGCATGATCCTCTTAAACTATCTCTTTGTGGCCTTGTCAGTCATGTTGGGGGTGCAGGCTGGTGTTTGGTGGGTTGGGCTTGACTGCAGAGGGCTTCAAATAACACATTAGACTGTGTAACTGATTCTGAGGACCTGGGTGGCTCAGTACCCCCTAATCAAACCTCACATATCCCACGATAAAATTCCCGCCATTAGCACCACTTCTAAGGTCTGATGAGAGGAAAATGGCTTAGCCCAGTGATGGCACCTGGCTACTCCTGGCAAGGTGGCCACCTCCACACTAACTTTGCCACCGTCACGGATCAGAGACTCCACAGCAGTGGTGCACAGGACAGGCAGGTTTTGATGGAGATGGTGTTGGAAGCATACAGCCTGTGTTAGTTTCCTATTACTGCTGTAATAAATCACTACAAACGTAGTTGCTTAAGGCAAAACATTTCTATTCTCTGCTCTGCTCATCATAGCTCTGGATGTCAGAAATCTGAAATGAATCTGATAAGACTAAACTCAAGGTGTCATCAAGACTGGTTCCCTCTGGAACATCTTTTCTTGATTGAAGAAATGATGCCTTGACTCCTGGCCCCTGCATCCATCTTCCAAGCCAAAAGTACAGCAACTTCTCTCTTCTTTGACCTCCAACTTCCCTCTTATAAGGGCCTTTGTGACTACATCAGGCCCATCTAGCAAGTCTGGGATAATCTCCCCACCTGCCCCGGTCCTCACAGCCTTGCTGCACCTGCCCTGAGCCAAGGGAGAGCACAGTGCCACTCAGGCTACAGCCGAGAAACGCTGGGCCTGATCAACTCCCGCGTGGTGGGAGAACCCTGCAGTCACACAGTAGATTAAATTGGACTGGGCTTCTGCCACTTGCATTTTGTAGCCCTTCACAGTATTTTCCTTCAGTTGTCAGCTCTGAAAAGTGGAAATAACAACAATGAAAATATTAGTCACTGTACTTGAGTTCTTTTTTTTAAAGCGGGGTGTCTGGGTGGCTCAGTTGGTTAAGCATCCGACTTCGGCTCAGGCCATGATCTCACGGTTCGTGAGCTCGAGCCCTGTGTTGGGCTCTGGGCTCTTAGAGCCTGGATCCTGCTTCAGATTCTCTGTCTCCCTCTCTCTCTCTGCCCCTACTTGCTCATGCTTTCCCTCTCAAAAATATAATAAACATTTAAAAGTAAATAAATAAAAATAAAAAAGTGATTGTCCCTTTCGCAGCCATCTCACTCAGAGCGAGGCTGAGTCTCTGCACCAGACACAGCTGGACCCAGCTTTCAGTTCTGAACGTGCCGCCTGAACAGCCCTAGAGAGGTCCTTCTCTGAGCCTTGCCTTCCTCAGCAGGGAAACAGCCTTGGCTGGGGTCCACACAGGCTTGTGAAGTTTGCATGGAGGCCCCAGATGTCAGGCGCCAAGTCAGCTGGAATTGCGCCTATGCCCAGGCTCCCTTGGGCCTGGCCTCCACTCCCACTTGCAACCTCCAAGTCACCAGCAGTTATGAGGCTCAGGCCTCCTGTTAAGGCCCTCCCCACAGCCAAGCAGATCCCTTTCCCCGTGAAGGTTATGCAGCCATGACTACCTGCTCCCCACACCGGAGACAGATGGCCCTGCAGTCATTACCCTCAGTGACAAACGGGTTCCATGACAGCGTGAGGCCTGGAGAAGCCGCACTCAGGGATTTAGTCTGCTTCTCTGCCCCTGTCCCTGTCACTCTGTCATAGTGTTTTCTATTCCCATTCTCACAGCAGGGCAGTGAGTTATTTATTAATTCCCCAGGAGCACTGGGTGAGTATCAACAATAAATATCAATATGATTTGCATAATCAATAGGCTTGCTCCTCAGAGGAGTCCTCAGCACACAGAGCACCCCATGAGGTCTGCTTATTGATTTATTATTGCTTTTGGAAAATGGTTACTGAATGCTGGCTCTGATGAACGAAAGCTATGCCCTGTCTTTTGCCTGTCTCCTGCCCTTTCTAACTGTAAGCACATTGTGGAAGGTTAGCTGAGACTGATCGCAGGCCTGCAAGGGCAGGACACCCAGAGCAGGGAGGGTGGCTCCATCCAGGGTTCTGCAGCTCTCTCCCAACCATGGTCCAGGGAATTGCTTATGTGAATCTTTCACCTTGGGGAGAGCAGCTGCTGCTAGTGCTTGAGCTTTTTGCATAATGGAAGCACAAAGCCCACATCGAGGAGAGTGGGTACCTCTACCGTGGGGAGCACAGGACTCTGTGAGGTGCCCAGGGTCAATGTCAGTGGTGACCGGCTTGTGCCTGGGTGGGTGCCGGGTGGGGGGGGGGTGTCAAAACTCACACTTCCATTCACACTTGTGAATGCAGCAAATATTAAATAATAAAACACTTAAAAGAAAACTATCTGTTAAAAATACCAAAATGTTTAAAATAGCATAAATATGAATAGGGGATTGACTTAACTATGTGACATCTACTATCTCCAGTATCCAATATATTAAGTAAAAAAGGCAGGTTATAAAACAGTTTGTAAACTATAATCACCTGTTATTTAAAAAATTTTCTCACCCGTTATTTAAAAATGTAATAATATATATATGTATATATAGTGTGTGTGTATATACATATATATATGTATATATAGTGTGTGTGTGTATATACATATATATATGTATATATAGTGTGTGTGTATATATATATATATATGCATAGAAAGATTACTGGTAAGAGACAAACTCAAGCAGTTTTATGTTTAGTAGAAATTACAAATTATTTTTCTTTACTTATTTTTATTTCTTTTTTAAGTTTTCACACCCACTCAGGTATAACTTTTGTAATTAAAAACTACCAGAGCACTTTTATGAAGCTAAGAGCTTGTCAAAGGTAAGCTGGGAAGCTCACCTCCCACCCCCCAGGAGATGTCCACTGGCGTCCATGACTGTGACCTTATGGAGAGCAAAATACACCCCAAGGGCTCCTAAACATGCATCCATGCAAGGAGGGACGTGCCCAGTGGCTGTCCGCACAACTGTGCAAAGGCACAATGCAGAAGCAAGTGCATCAAACTTATCCAAAAGCAGTGCTGCATAAAGAAAGCAAACTGCAAAAATGAAGCACTTCCATAGAGTGACATGCTTGTGAGCGCTGGAAACACAGGGCAATGACATGTGTTCTTTGTGCATCCATACCCATAAGCCAAGTGTGCAGAGCATGTTGGGGAAGTCAGGGCAGGTGGCTCAGAGGGCTTCACCTGTACCTGCTAGGTGGTGGGAGTTACAGGTTTTTTTTTCTTTCTCCATATTTGCTCTAGATGTAAAATGTTTGACGATTTTACATGGTCCAAGGATTTGGTTCCCGCATCTGAGCTTGTCCAGGCAGGCTTGAGGGCCATCCCTGCAATGTGCAGCCTGAAGTGTGCTGTGATGGCTTTGGGCTACCCCCCACGCTGGGCAAAGCCTGGCACCAGGAGCATGGCTGCTGGCTGGGACAGAAGCTGTACAACACAAGAAATAAAAATAGAACTGCTCCAGTCAGAGGGAAGCGGCAGGGCGGGGACTGGGGGGTGGGGAGGAGGTGAGCTCCTGGATGGGAAGCTTCTGCAAGGAGAGAAGTGTTCATTGATCTGAGACTAGGGAAGGATGCAGGCCCTGAGTGCAGGGTAGGGTCCTGGTTACCTGCTGTGGTACCTGGAGGCGCCATCTGGGGGTGGAGGTTGGGGCTCATTATTCATCATCCCAGCTGGCACTGTACCCTTAGGTAAATGTTTGGAACTGTTTTTTTTTTTTTTTTTTTTCTTCATGTATACAGTACAGTAAGATAGGCATGCTTTGTATACATTTGGTGATGGTTGCAAAACTGATTGAGAAATTTCCAGTAAAAGAGCAAAATATGTTTACTTTGCTTTATGGGGTGTTGAGTCATGGTGTTCAAGGACTTTGGAAGTAATTCAATCATTGGTTTCACTTTTAACATTTATGAATTTTAATCAAAGTAATACAAGGTTAAAAAAACAAATACCAGTAAACCTAGTGATAAAATAATCTCTCTCCTCCTGCTCCCCACCCACCCCCGGCCCTCAGCCACCGAACATTCCACCACCCCAGGGCTAACCCTTTTTTTTTTTTAATCATTTCTCTTTTTAAATATCTTGTTAGTTATTCCCTATGCCTCAAATGAAATGCTTGTCTGTCCTCCTGCTTTGTGATTTATGAGCATTTGATGAAATAGACTGGCTTCCTGATATGAAAGAAGATTGATTAATTCCGTCTATCCACCCTGTGCTTACATGACAAGGAATGTTTGAACTCTGTAGGTTCCCTTTGAAGCATTACAAAATGCTGTTTCTCTCTCATAGATGTGACCCTAACTTTGGCTCATGTCTCTACTTCCCTTTCTGGAAGGTGAGGGTCCCAGGGCCCTTACCGTCCACCCTTCTTGCCCCTCTCTGCCCCTCCGTCATGTACTCCTGCAAACTGTACAATAAAGGTGGATTCAGGTGGCACAGCAGCGGGAGCCTCTACCTGCCAGGGCTGCGAGCATTTACGTGTTACATGTCCCTCACTGCACAGCCAGTCCCTGGACTAGGGGACATTTCCTTCTCTGTGAGCCTACAGAAGGATATTCTTAGTATCCAGGGCAAGTTGGGTGAACACACTTCATTCCTTCATTCCATCAATAGCTTAAAATCATATCTTCTTTTAGTTTGCTTTATATTTGAGACTTAATTTCATTATATACATTTTTCCCTCTGTAGCTTTTTAAAAAATGCTTATTTATTTTCGAGAGAGAGAGAGAGAGAGAGTGCCAAGTGGGTTAGGGGCAGAGAGAGAAGGGAACAGAGGATCCTAAGCAGGCTCTGTACTGACAGCAGAGAGTCCAATATGGGGCTCGAACTGCCAAACTGTGAGATCATGACCTGAGCTGTAGTCAGGCACTTAACTGACTGAGCTACCCAAGTGCCCCTCCTCTGTAGTTTTTAATTACCTTTCTTCCTTCTTATTAACAAACTATAAGGTGCCTCTGCCATAGCGTCAATTTTAGCACTGTTTTGTTCCCAAGGCCTCCTCCCTAGCATGGCCCCTGCTCCTGCCCCAATCTGGCTGCTTGCTCCCTGACTCTGCACAGCTGTTACCTGGGACTCCCTCTACTGCCCCAGAGAGGGTCACTCTATACTCTATACTCCAGACGCTGTGTCTTTTTTTTTTTTTTGGTTTTCTTTCTCAATTTGCTGCAGTATGTCCTCAAGTAACTGTCCAAGGGAGGATATTTGTGAGGTGTATATATATTTTTGAATCCTTGGAGGTGTGAAGATATATTTATTCTGTCTCATACTCTGAGTGGTAATTTGGTCAAGTATAGAAAACTAGGTTCAAAATTACTTCCCGAGTGTCTTCTTACGTCTATTGCTACTGATGGGAAGTCTGAACCACTGTGATTCTCCTTTGCAGCAAACCGTTTACTTTTACCCTTTTTGCAACCTCTCAACCTTTTCTTCCTCCCTGTTGTTTTGTGCTTTCATGCAGATATTTCTAAAGGCAGGTCATTTTTCCTTCATTCTCTGTCCCATGTGTCTCTTTAGACCTGGAAATGTTTTCTTCTGATATTTTGTTGCAAATTTTCCTCACTTCATGTTCTCTCCTTTTTTGTTTCATAGTAGTTGAAGGTAGATTTACAGAGTCAACCTTCTGTATCTCTTGTCTCTACTTTCACTTTTTCTGTCCTGGATTATCCTCTCATTTATCTTCCCTCTTATCTCCTGGTCTGCTCGCTGAGTTGGAATGGGCTTCTTTACTCAAATCTCACACATCCTCTAAGACCCAGACCACACTCCTGTTCTTTTCCAGCCCTCCCTGGCATCCCTGTCCCCAGCCAGTGCCCAGGCCGCCTCGGCTGGAAGCACCTTGTCCTGACTCTTAACTAGGCTACCAAAGCGGGAAAGGATGCGGGATTCTCACTGCCTGAGCCTCCTCTACCAGGTGGAGGGCTGTGGGAGACTGCGGGGTGGGTCTGTAGGGGGTACTGTGGGGGAGTTTGGGAGACTGTAGGGTGGAGTTATAGGCGGGGAGGTGCGGGACTGTGGTCGGAGTTGTGGGCGAGGCTGTGGGCAGGGCTGCGGGGATTGTGGGCCGGGCTGTGGGCAGGACTGTGGAGGCTGTGAGGGCGTTGGGGACTGTGGGCGGAGCTCCTAGTGCTGTCGGCGGGGCTATGTGTGAAGCTTTGGGCGGGGCTTTCGGGACGGTGGGCGGTGATTTCGGGGCTGTGGGCGGGGCCGTGGGTGAGGCTGTGGGTTGAGGCTATGGGACTCTGCACCGTCCAGGCCTTCAGGGGCTCCTCGAAACTTTCAGGGAGAGGGGATAAGAGGTGTGGGAAGGAGGAAGGCGAGAGGGGCCAGGCAAGCCAGCCTTGCTTCCCAACGCTCCAGTAAATTCCTGAAATTCATCAACTGCTCCCAGCGAGAGGGTTTTCTGTAGAAACCAGGAAGGCTCAGGATTCCTGTGTGGGCTGACAGGTAGTTGTCAAAGAGTCAGCTCATGTGACAACAGGGCTAGAGGCAGGGGGGCTTCTTCACCGAGGCTGGGTGCTCACATCCAGCCTCTCCCTCTAAACCAGACCCCGCCCGTCACGGTTCACCCCTCCCAAAGCTCTGCTTTCCTTCACAGCTCCACTTAGTTCCATGTGAGATGGCATTCTGTGTTGTCTCAGGCTCCCGCCACACCCGTGGGCCCTCCCACACCAGACGTTCATGCAGGCACCCACAGCGTCTCCACCTACATCTGAATCCTCCCGTTGCATCCTGTGTCCCCAGGAGTGCCCCAGTCCACCCTCGCACTATCTACCCACTTCCATACCAGAGCGGGGTGGATTTCTGGCTTTGCCCTTTGCCCTCCAGAAAGCGCCCTTCGGCTTCCGCGTTCAGCTTCCGCCCAAGGTCGGGCCCAAGGACTCCTAGATGCTGCCCTTGCTGCTGCAGTTTGTATTTCTAACCCCCAAATGTCTTTCAACCCTCTGGTTCTGAGAATATAATCCACTCTGGGACACACACACACTACTTATGTGATAGAAAGAGGATGCCATAGTTTCAGGGAACAGTGACGATAATCGTAACTTGCATTCTTCTATGCACTTAGCAATTTTAAGGTGCTTTTACTCACATGAGCTCATTTAATGCTGATGATGATCCCCCCGGAGACAGGGAGAGGAGACTCCATCCTCATTTACAGAAGGCACACTGAGGCTCCGCAGGCCACATACCTGGCTGTGGCCACAGCGAGGGGCTGAGCCTGGAGCCCTCTCGAGGTCTTGCCATGCTCCATCTGTGAGGACAGTGGCCCCAGGGTCCTCCCCTACCAGACCAGAATCCCCAGGTTTCTCTGGTCCACGATTACATGTCCTTTGTCCTCCACCTACTAGAGAGGTCTGCAGATGCATCCCAGTGACTCTTCTGCTCCCTCACGCTTATCCTTTGGGGCCACTGCTGCTCTGCTTCATCCCATGGGGCTCCTTCTTCCATGTTCTGGAGCCCTTGGGGGCCATAATGTCCAGAGGACCCCCAAGGATATCTTGGGGAGGACCAGAGTAGCTTGGACAGGTGTCATTTTGGAAATTCAGTAGAGTCTGTTCATGTTATTTTAACAATGTGGACTCTGGATGGACCTCAGACATGGGTCACATGTGGGAACTGGGCCTAGAGCCCCATCTGGGGATCCACACGCATTTCCTCTATTGACACTCTTACCCTCTTATCTCTGGAAGCTTCCGGAGGTCTCTGCAGCAGACATAGGCTTGTGCTAACAACTCTGGATACATGCCCAGGGCTCAGCTAAGCCCTGCTGCATATGGAGATGGACAGATGCAAATTCTGTTGGCCCTATCATCAAAGTAGATCCTTCTCTGAAGGTTTTGCCACACCTCCCCAGAGGCCACTTTGGCTCCAGACCCTGTCTTCTCCTCCCTGGATTAAGAGAGCAGCCACCACTGACAAGCTACATGCAACTTATGTCCAACCCAGACCCCCCCAGGAGCCTTACAACTCTAGAGGAAGATGGGTGGATCCTTTTCTGATGAGAACCTGAAGGTGGCTTCCCTTCCCACTCACATGGAGCCAGACCCTACTTGACTTGGCATGTGCCTATCCCAGAACTTTGCCTCACCTCTACCTTCTTGCCAGCCCTTACCCTGCTGGAACCACACGGGTTTCCCTGAAGAGTCTGGCATACAGCAAGTGAACCCTGCCCGGGGCCTCTGAAATTTTTGACCCAGATAGCAAGGTTTGCTCCTCACTCTGTGCAGGCCTCTGCACAAATGCTCCTCATGAGGGGAGCACACCTGCCACATCACTCTCGGCCCCTCCCAGAATCACTCTGACCGAAGTAGGATGCACTTAGGCTGTCCCACCCTTTGTTCTTCCATTTGAAGGCCCCTGCTCATGCCCTTACTTGTCTCCCCCTTTTACTGTACTCAGCCCCACTGTACTCTGCGGTGAGGCGTCGGCTGCCTCTGCCCTCAAAGCACAAAGAGGAGGCACCGGGCCAGGTGGCAGGCGGATCTTCCCAGCCAGACACTGGCTTGCTTGGCCTTGAAGGTGAGGGTAATGATAATAGGAGTTCCCACTTAAATCATGGTCATTATGTCCCAGACACTGTTCTACGTCTTCGACCAGTATCAACTTGCTTGACTCCCACAACAGCCGGTTTGCAGGTGAGAAGTTGGAGGCGGCAGGGACCAGCTACGGAGCTGGAGGGCGCGGCAGTGCGTAATAGCCACCAAAGAGCGTTCAAGTGTGCCTGGATTCAGGAGCCTCCCCCAGTGAACCACCAGGACAGAGATGAAGCAACAGGTAGGCATGGGTGTTCCTAGTGGTGCATGACACCCCCCACCAGGAGGTCCTGGGTACCCATCGAAAAGACTGAGAGACATGGAAACAGCTAGCGTTAGGATACACTGTTAAGTTAAAAAAAAAAAAACAAATTAAAAAAAAAGTAAGGTGCCAAATTGTTCACATAAGACACTACTACTTTTATAAGAAAGTAGGGGACATTAAAAAAATATGTATATATATATATATATATATACTTCACTTATTTTGCAAAAAGAAGTCCTGTGGATACAGGCAGAGGGAGTAGGAGTGGAAACAAGATTTCTCTGGGCACACATTTTTTGCTACAACAGTTTCATTGAGGTATAATTCATATATCATACAATTCACCCACTTCATGGATACCATTCAATGGATTTTGGTATATTCGGAGATAAGTGCAACCATCCCCACAGACAATTTTAGAACATTTTCATCACCTTATAACATACCCTTTATCTCTCACCCCCACTATTCCCCTTCCCCCCCCCCACAGTCATTTATTATTCTGACTATTTCATGTGAATTGGAACCATTTAATATATGGCATTTTTGTCTGGCTTCTTTCACTTATCATAATATTTTCAAGGTTCATCCATATTATAGGGCATATCAGTACTTCATTCCTTTTTTTTTAATTAAAAATTTTTTTTAATGTTTATTTGTTGTTGAGAGAGAGAGAGAGACATAGCATGAGCGGGTGAGGGGCAGAGAGAGAGGGAGACAGAAAATGAAGCAGGCTCCAGGCTTGAGCTGTCAGCAGAGAACCCAACACGGGGCTTGAATTCATGAACAATGAGATCATGACCTGAACGAATTCAGGCACTTAACCAACTGAGCCACCTAGGCGCCCCAATTTTAAAAAAAAATTAACGTTTATTCATTTTTGAGAGACAGAGAGAGACAGACTGCGAGTAGGAGAGGGGCAGAGAGAGAGGGAGACACAGAATCTGAAGAAGGCTCCAGACTCTGAGCTGTCAGCATAGAGCCCAACATGGGGCTCGAACCCAGGAACTGCAAGATCATGACATGAGCTGAAGTTGGACACTTACCTGACTGAGCCACCCAGGTGCCCCTGTACTTCATTCCTTTTTATGGCTGAATAACTATCCATTGAATGGATATACCACTTTTTTTAATCCATTCATCAGTTGATGGACATTTGGGTTGTTTGTACTTTATGACTCTCATGAATGATGCTTCTTTGAGCATTCATGCACAAGTTTTTATGTGGGCATATGCCCATTTCTTTCGGGTCTATACCTAGGAGTGGAATTGCTGGGTCATGTGGTAACCCTACGTTTAACCATTTGAGGAATTGCCAGGCTGTTTTCCTTCTGTACCATTTCACATTTCCACCAGCAGTGTATGAATGAGATTTCCAATTACTCCATGTTCTCACACACACTTGTTATTGTCCATCTCTGAATATACCAGTCTGGGTGAGTGGGGTTGTTGCTAGGAGGCTGGTTCTAGGGGGTGCCCATGGCTGGGGCTTTCTCCTCACACAGACTGGTACTCCAGATCCATGGAGGGGTTTGGGACACCCCTGTCATCCTGTCTGTGCTGCTGGACATCTGTCTGGGGTGGGCTGGGGCCACCAAACAGCACAGTCTACTTGACTGGTTAGGGAAAGACGGCCAGAACACAGAGGACAACATGATCGAGCAGCAGCAGTCAGGTGTCACCAGGCTGGGGGACAGTCAGCCAGATGCCATTTAAATGCCTCCGAACAGATAGGAAGACCTGGAAAAGAATCCAGAACTGAATGAAGCAATACATAGGCCAGTTGGAGAAAAATGTAAAGTCAGGAGTGTGAGGACTGCAAACATCTATGAATAGAGACAGGAATTAGATGACAGGTGACTCGTGTCTAGAGACTTGACTGGGAAGACTGGCTCTCTGTTAAATTGGAGAAGGGTTTGGAAGAGCAATTGTAGGTCAGGCCCAGCCTGCCGGGCAGACAGGCACGAGGCAGAACCTCTCCCAACAGTAAATGTTCTGCCAGCCAAGAACAGAGCCCAACATTTCTTAGAAAGGTAACTCTGATATTATTTTGGATGACAAAACTGTAGAATTGTCAATCCAAATGTCTAAGAGAAGGAAACCCACAATTTTAACATTGTTTAAACAGATGCTTTTGGTCTTTCCAGCATTCGTCATGTTTAAGATAATCTGGGCGATTAGACTCATAGACCAACTTTCTAATTAGAATTTAAAGCCATAATTGAGTAATTTAGACTTGAGATTTTTAACTAGAAATCTAAGTTCTTATACAGTATTGGAATACTCAGAGAATGTGAGTCTCTATAGTTTAATGTATTAGATTTATAAAACAGTACTGAAGTACTTGGGAAGGTTTTTTTTTTTCATTGATACAGTTGAAGTACTTAAAATCAAATTAAAATTAAATGCACAAATGCAGTTTAAAACATTTAAAGGAGTATAATTAACAAAATATGTGGATGGGCCAAAACATAAATCAAAGCCCTTCCTGAACAAAGTGATGACTAAAACTTACTAGGTTTATGTATAAAATAAGCCATTTAGTAAGAGAATTTAAAAGCTGAAGGAAGAACTAGTCCCTTTATATCTGGGACTTTGTTGAATTGAGTATTAATTTTTTAATTTTTAAATAAAGTAAGCTCTGAATTTTATTGACAAAATGTACCCTTTGAAGATATAAAACAAATCTCCCGTTGCACTGGAGTGGGGTAGAGGGCTCTGGGAGAATTCCTTTCACTGCTTTGACCCACGGGGGCCCAGGAGGGTTCCCAGGGTGAGCAGGACTGCCCTGCCACAGGCACTGGCCAGAATGGTCTTGTCTACTGTGGTCAGTCCTAAATCTATCTCCACCACAACCAGAGGGACCATTTAAAAGTGTGACCCCTGCTTAATCTCATGATGTGTTCCTGCCACCCTCGGAATAAAACCCTAGCTCTGCACACTGGTCCTGCCACCCTCTCTGGCCATCTGTCCCCTGCTTCCCCTCCCCCACCACCCACCCTCTCTGGCCTCCCATCTGTCCTTGGAATCACTGAGAGGCTGCTGTCTAGAGACTGTACTAGCTGCTGTGTGCTGCTGGATGCTTCCTCTTCCTGCACCCACCAGCTCCTTCTTACCTTTCCTCTCCTTGGCAGATGCCCCTGACCACCCAGTCTGAGGGAGCCCTCTGTCCTGGTAGTCACTGTATCTTCTTTCCCTTTTCCTCCTGTCTAACATTTTTTGTCTCTTTTCTCTGATGTTCGTGTGTCCTCAATCAGAATGTTGAGTGTATATAGATGCATCCTGGGTGCCCGAGGCAGTGTCTGATACACTACCAGGTGGGGCTGAGACAGGGACATACAGAGCTCTAGCCCTGAGATTTGGGGAGTGGGGTGAAGCAGCTCCTGGGGGCTCCTGCACCCTATGTAACTCAGCTCATATTTGCATGGAGAGCTGACAGGAGGCAGGGTGAGCACACCTCCCTCCGTGGTGCAAGGGTCAGGGCTGGACCTTGAAAAAGCATCCCATCAGCCCCAACTCTGTTATCTGGGACAGTGGAGGGACAGTTGGGGTGCCATGGCAGGCTATGGTGGCCTCTTGGGGTACAGGTCCAGGCGACTTACTGTGAAAGCCACCGCCACCTCCGCACTTCCTTTCTGTTCTTTATCTCTCAGGCAGGCTGGGCTTGCAGAATGTTCTATTCTTTCCTCGCTTAGATGCTTAGCACTGCCTTTGAAAAGGAGATCAGACACTGAGACAGATCTGGAAGCCCCTGGCCTTGTTGGAAGGGGCTTCCAGTTTGTGAGCTAAGGAGGGCATCTGACCTTCAAGTCCCCCACCTGCCCCAGTCCCACCATTGGTGAGAGGGACATTCAGACAGATTAGAATTTCAAGCATCAGCCAGGGTGTGGTTTTTAGACAAAAACAAAACAAAACAAAACAAAACAAAAACTAAGAGGATCCCTTAGGAGGTATTTCTTTAAAGAAGCCTTTTGGGGTTCTGGGCTCTCTGCCAGGAAGAACCAATTGAGGCAATCAATGGGGGCGGTCTGGGGGGGGCGGTGTCTGAGGGTGGAAGAGGAAAGCTGTTAACCAGGAGCTCTCACACTGTAGCTGCCCCAGACCCCCTTGGAGGGCTTGTTAAAAACCTAGTGCTGGCCCCACTCCCAGAGTTTCTGACCCAGGAAGTCTGGGGAGAGCCTAGTTATTTCCCAAGCCTGCTGTGGCTGTGGGTCCTGAATATACTCTGAGGATGGTCACTAAAACAAGGCTGTGCCCCTTTGTTCTTTTCACTGAATGAAAAGAAGAGTGAAAAGAGATGGGTAAAGCCAGGTAAGCCCCTTAGGTCCAATTTAGAACTTGATGTGCTCCCTTCTTTTCTTTCCTTCTTTCTTTTCTTCCTTCCTTCCTTCCTTCCTTCCTTCCTTCCTTCTTTTCTTTTAATGTTTATTTATTTTTCAGACAGCAAGAGCACATGAGTGGGGGAGGGGCAGAGAGAGAGGGAGACACAGTCTGAAGCAGGCTCCAGGGTCCCAGCTATCAGCACAGAGCCCAATGTGGGGCTCAAACTTATGAAGCTCAAGATCATGACCTGAGCCGAAGTCCACGCTTAACCAACTGAGCCACCCAGACACCCGCCCTCCTTTTCTTAAAAGACCCCAGGCCCTGTGGATGAAGGGACCTTGGGGAAGGACTTGGGGTTTCTGAGTGACTTCTGATGGCCCCCAAGGGAGGGGCCCTTGGCCTTTTGTGTTTGGTCCTGTCTCACCCTGACTGGGTCCTACTGTGGGTGTGGATGAGACCTGGTCATTTCTGTCCTCAAAGCTTTGAAGCCCATGGGGAGTGCATAGGCATCAAGGGAAAGGCTGGGCCCTGGAGGTACTGATCCAGCCAGGCCTGTGAGTGTGACATTGTATGTTGGGAAGGGAAAGGGTCCAGGTGACTGGATGTAGAATCTTGGTGGGTCATGGAAGCCTTAGGGGAGAGGGTGGGGCAGTGTCCCTTCCTGGGCCCCATGGTCTCAGTGGATACCTTCCTTCTTTATGTCCTTACTTTTCTTTTGACAGGAGACAGCCTCAGGGCTCAGTTCCCAAGCAGCTTGAATTTGCCAAATTCAAGAGAGGGTGTTGAGGGAGGTGAGGGCTGGTGCGATCAGGTGGGGTAGGGGTGTTCAGGGTGCCCAGTGTGATTACCTGACTTGGAGCCACTGGCCGCCGGCCTGCCTGCCAGCCTCCCCAGCAGCCCAGCATTCACATGCTGGGGCCTGGGCCTGGCGTCCTCCCTCCCAGTGACTCCCCGTGCTGGCTGCCAGTTGACAGGCCTAGGGCTGCCTATGAACCTGCGGGGACTGGCCCTCAGGGAGGGGCGCTGGTCTCCCCAGTATGTCACATCCCACAGGCTTATCTGTTCTGGGAAGTTCCTGGGCCTGGTTGTCCTTTAGGGCTGGGGCTGCTTCTTGGTTCCAGGCTCTGACAGTTGTCAGCAAGCTCTTTAACATCTCTGGGCCTCAGTTTTCCCATCTGTGAAAAGAGAATGCGTTTACTTCAAGGATTAAATGAGCTAATCGGTGTAGAGTGCAGAGCCAGTTGTATTAGTAACGTTATCATATCAACCAAACCCAGGGGCCAGGAATTCCTGGCACATCATACATGTGAAGGGATGAACTTTACAGATAAGGAAGTGGGGGAGGGGTCGTGCAGTTTGTAGGTTGGTTTTGGGTCTGCAGATCTCTCTGCTCTTTTTGGGGTTCTCCACCCTGACACTTCTTCCACATTTCCCCCCCCCGGGGCCTCAGCCAGAGGACCTTTGGCAAGCACTCCTCCCAAGGAAAACACCACCTTGGAGTGGCTTTCTAGGCCAACCCTGAGTTTATTTTACATTTTACGCAGTATCGGTGGGCCAAGGAGCCAGCTCATAATTAGCCTAATAAGGTGCCTGCTGCACGCACGTCTGTGCTCTGGCTCCATTCTGATGGCTACCCAGTAATTTGCCAGATCTCTAAGATAAGGCCTTTGCCTGGACAGGTTCCCATCACAAAGCACACCGTGCTCGGGGTGAGGCCTAATTGTGGTGTTTTCCAGGCTTCCTCCCTCCCCCTATAACCTGTGGGAGCCTAGCCCTCCCAAGCAAGAGCATCTCCCCAGTGAGCAAGCATCAGGGGACAGGGCTGCAAGGGGACAGAAGAGACCAAACCTGAGCTTTACTGACAAATGTTACAAGAGGAGGGGAGAAACCTCCAAGCCAGTTCTTGGCATCTGTGTGTAGTGGCTGGTGGGAGTCGTGACAGCTCTGTTGTGGGGCCAACCCCACTATACACTCCCAGGCTCAAGTTCAGTGTCTGTTCCAGGGATGTGTTCAATGTTGTTGTCCCCCTCCTTATGCAGGTGCCTGCCTGCCTGCCTGCCTGCCAGCCAGGAATGCCCTGGAGCAAGGTCTGACTGACCTCTGGGCCCAATCCAGAAGGGAGGTGCCCCCTGTCCCCAGGGCTCAGCAACAAGTCTCTCTGAGCCATCTTTGCCTCGGGGCTGCAGTGCTACATCAGGACTGACTTGGGAGCAGGACCCCAGGCCCTGGAGAGACCAGGCAGGAGGCCAAGGCCCTGGAGCTGTGTAGCTGCGAAGCAGGAAGGCGGGCCTCACCACAGTACCCCTCTCCCCTCCTGGCCAGGGCAGCCCCAGGCGCCCAGTGGGCGGACAACTGGGCAGCCAGGCCTGGAAGTGTGGGGCCAGCCCCAATGAACTCGCCCACGCGACCTTCTTTGATCCGCCCACTGGGTGGGGCTGCATCCTCAGTGAGGTTTTCCCTGGAGACTGTGACTGGGGAAGACCAGCCTCATCCTGGCCCCAGGGCCCTGTGTGTCCCTGGCAGAGTCCAAGGTCCCTCTCACTGCCTTTCTGGAGAGGATGATGCAGGCTGTCCTGGAGGAGGACAGCGCTGGTCAGAGGTAGAGCTAAGACCCCCTCAGCCATGCTTATCTAATACCCCTCTGAGGGGAATTGAGATCCCTTGGAAATAGAAGGGGCCTTAGCCTGGCAGGTCCTCAAGAGCCAAGGATTGATGGGGGGAACAAGGGTGGAAACTCACCTGGCAGGGTATCTGCATCCCTGCATTTTCTGGGGTCAACTGTGCCAAACCACCAGATAATCCTTTTGGCTTCCTGGAGCCATCAGGCCCATGCAGGTGTTAGGCTAGCCTCTGGGGGTTCCTTGACACCCACTGCTCTTGGTCCAGGCCTGGGCCTGCCCCCTCTATTCCAAGATGGGTCCAAGAGTGCCGAAAACCACCCAACCACCATCCATGGGCTGGGTGCAGGACAGTCTGAGTCAGAGCTAGCTCACCATGGGTGGGTGTGCTAGGGTGGGGTTGCTGCAGGGCACAGGGGCACCAACCACTGCCAGGCAGGGTCCTGTGGCCCAGGAGCTCTTTGTGCTCACATGGGCCTCAGGCTTGTTCTGTCTCACATGTTTCGTCTGGGTCTGCCAGGGAGGAAGTGAGAACTTGGCTCCGAGTTCCAGGCCTTCTTCCACACTGGGTCCCCCACGTCAGTGCCTTGAGGGTTCCAGGGCCCTTTTGCTGGATGACCGACCCCTCGCATCTTTAGCGATCCCCTTTGAACTCTGTTTCTGACCCTCACCCAGGGGCTTTCCACTGCACTTGCTGTGGGAAGGGTAACTCAGACCTCCAGGCTTCTCTCAGTGCCACTTGGATCCACAGAAGCTGTAGCAAGTGGTTCTCATCTGCCTGCCAGGTGCTGGGTCCTGCTCTGTCATGCCATCCTCACCCTCCTGTCCCCTTGCTTTGCATTTGTCACTGGGAAAACGGCATTCCCACATGAATTTACTCCCAGGAATCGCCAGAGTGAGGGCAGTGGAATAGATGAAGATGAAGCCCTGCTTTCACTTCCATGCTTGGATTTTATTTCATTTTATTTTTTTAAAGTTTATTTTATTGATTTATTTTGAGAGACACAGAGAAAGAGAGAGAAAGAGAGAGAGAGCGCAGGGGAGGAGCAGAGAGAAAGAGGGAGAGAGGGAATCTCAAGCAGGCTTTGCATTGTCAGCACAGAGCCTGATGTGGGGCTCAGACTCAGAAACTGTGACACCATGACCAGAGCCAAAGTCAGGAGTCAGACGCTTAACCGACTGAGACACCCAGCTGCCCTTCTCATGCTTGGATTTTAATTGGGCAAGGGGCAATAAACACCTGATTGTGTGTCAGGTGGTGATAGTGATAAACAGATAACAATAATGAAGGGAAGGGGACCCCAAGTGGAAGGGGTGGTCTACAGGTTTAAATGGGTTGACCAGGAAGCCCTCCTGGAACAGGGACATTTAAATAAACATCTGAGAAAGCTGAGTTAATGGGGCTTACCGATATCCAGGTGAAGAGTTTCCAGGCAGACAGAAGGGCAAATTCAAGGTCTTGAGATGAAGGTGTGGGCAGGACAGCTCCTAGGCCCAGGGCTGGAGGAGAGCAGAGGGGTGACTGGCCCTGTGGTATAAGAAGAAACGTATTTGGTCTTGTCCCTGGCTCCTAGCACAAAACTCCTAAAACCCTTGGAATTTCTTGAGTGATAGGAGTGTCTTTTGTTATTTGAACACATCTGAGTTTATGCTAATGAGGTGACTTAGGGTGGGGCACTTGCTTGCTTGCAGGATAGGCTGGTCACTAGAAAGACTGAAGAATTAGAAGGTTAGAATTTTCAGTCCCTCCCACTGACCTCTGGGAAGGAGAAGGATGGGGGGGGGGGCTGCAGATTAAGCTCCATAAAACCTCTTGAACAACAAGATTTGATGAGCTTCCAGGTCAGTGAATACCTCCACATGCGGGGAGGGTGGCATACCCCAGTTCCTCAGAGACAGAAGCCCCTGCATCTAAGACCCTTCCAGATCTTGCCCTGTATACCTCTTTATCTGGTTTTCCATCTGTATCCTCTATAATAAACTGGGACTTGTAAGTAAGTGCTCTTGAAGTTCTCTGAGCTGCTCTAGCAAATTAATTGAACCCAAGAAGGAGGTCATGGGAACTCTGATTTACAGCCAGGTGGTCGGAAGCACAGGTGACAACCTGGACTTGTAACTGGTGTCTGAAGTAGGGGCCTCTCTCATGGGCCTGAACCCCTAAGCTGTGGGATCTGATGCCGTATCCAGGTAGGTCGTATCTGAATTGAGTTAAATTTGTGGGACATCCATCCAGTTGATGTTTGCTGAGAATTGGAGAGTTGCTTGGTGGCTTTGGGAAATATGCCAGAGTTCCCGGCTTGGGTTTTAAATGGATCACTGTGCTGTGTGGAGAAAGGAGGGGTGGGGAAGGGGGAAGCCAGAGACCAGGCAGGAGGCAGTTGTTGGAGAGATGTCCTGAGACAGTGTGCGTAGTGGTGGTGGTTGTGTGTGTGTGTGTGTGTGTGTGTGTGTGTGTGTGATAGTTGTTGGATGTTGACCACAGTGCGAAGGGACCAATGACTGGATTTGGTGGATATGACACATGCAAGAAAGAAGGAGGATGAAGTGGCTCCAAGATTATGGCCTGAGCACTGAGCAGCATACAGTTGCCATTACCTTACTGACACCTCCATGCAACCTTTTGAGGGAGGTGCAGTAATCAGTCAAAAGCCCAACCTTGGAAGATGAAGAGACATTATCTTTTATCCTGCAAAGTTATGATTTTTTCACTAAGTCTGCCAGTCATTCCAGATAGAGTTATTTGAATGTGTTGCCCACCTGCACAGGGAGGTCCCTTGGGGACAAGGAGTTGAACCATCCAAGCTTGCCTGAGACAAGGCATGGGTCTGGGGAGGTGAAGGAGGTAATTAATGGGCTGTCTGCTTGGAGCATGTGGCTGGGGACTGCACCTTTCCTTCTGGATGTGATGGTGTGTGCTGTGTGTAAAAGCACACGTTCAGGAACAATGGCTGCCACTGAATGGTGCCACCTGTGCTGTTGACCTGGGTAGAGCCCTTCGCATGGGAATTTGATCCTCTAAATAATAGCCCTGTGAGGGAAGACATTATGCTATGGTCTGAGTGTTTGTGTCCTCCCTAAATTCATATGTCAAAATCCTAACCCCTAATATGATGGCATTAGGAGGTAGGGCCTCTGGGAGGTGATTAGGTCACGACGGTGGAACCCTCGTGAGTGGGACTAGTGCCCCTGTAAAGAAGACCCCAGAGAGCTGCCACATCCTTTCCACCATGTGAGGACGCAGCGAGAAGACACTTATCTATAAACCAGGAAGAGAACTCTTATTAGACACTTAATCTTCTAGTGTCTTCATCTTGGGCTTCTGGTATCCAGAACAGTGAGAAATAAACACAAAAGTTGCCTGACTTACAATGGTTTGTTTTAATGATTTTTTGACTTTATGATGGTGCAAAAGCAACATATATATGGTAGAAACCATGCTTTGAATTTTGGATTTTGATCTTTTCCTGCGCTAGTGATCTGCAGTATGCTGCTCTCCTGTGATGCGGGGTGGTGGCGGGTGCCACAGCTCCCAGTCAGCCATGCGATCATGAGGGTAAACAACCCACACACCCACAGCTGGTTGGTTCTTCACCTTCAGTATAGTAATCAGCAAATTATATGAGGTAGTCAATGCTTTATTATAAATAGGCTTTGTGTAAGATTATTTTGCCCAACTGTAGGGTAATGGAAATGTTCTGAGCAAGTTTAAGGTATGCTAGGCTAGTTATGTTTACTACATTAGGTGTATTAAATGCATTTTCGACTTAAGATATTTCTTTTAATGTTCATTTTTGAGAGAGAGAGAGAGAAAGAAAGACAGAGAATCCCAAGCAGGCTCTGTACTATCAGCACAGAGGCTAATGTGGGGCTTGAACTCACAAACCACGAGATCATGACCTGAGCCGAAGTCAGACGCTCAACCAACTGAGCCACCCAGGTGTTCCTTGGTGCAAGGTATTTTCAACTTATGATGGGTTTACTGGGATTTAATCTCATCCTAAGTGGGGGAAAATCTGTATTGTTGTTTAGAAGTCACCAGTCTATGATATCCTATTACAACAGCCCAAACAGACCAAGACACTGATGTTATGCCATTTTACAAATGAGGGAACTGAGGCTCATAAGCAGAGGACTTACCCAAGGCAGTGCAAGGACCTAAACCTAGCTCTCTAGCTCCTAGGTCCCTATCCTTCTTCTGGCTGCATGGCCAACTGTCTGCTCCTCTGAACCCAGATGGCCCTCATGTTTGAGGCCACTGTCTCCAGGGGCTGGACCAGAACTTGGATGTGCCCAGCTTGTCCTGGGTCTGGTCAACAGCATGTTCTTCTGGCACTGAAGAGCTTCTGGAAAAGTATAAAAGGGTAAGCCCTGCATTGAGAGAATCTTCCCTAAGTTTGATGGGAAAGCCATGAGACAGGACAAGTAGGGGATCAGGACACCAGAGTCTATAGTGTTCAGTCCATAAGCAATGGTCTCCCCTGAGCCAGGCAACTGCATCTGGAACAGTGTGTGTATCAGTCAGGACACAATATGACGTGGTGACAAACAACCCCCAAATCTCAGTGGTTGGAAACAAAACTCTTGTGTTTTCCTCCTACCATATGTCCAATGTGACCCACAGAGACAACATCTCCATGTCTTCCAGAAGAACAGGCAAAGAATGGAGCCAAGCAATGAAACACTGTCATACATCATTTCCACTCAAATTGCATTGCCCACAGCAAGTCACAGGGTCACAGATTTCAAGGGGGCAGGAAGTGTGATGTTTCTGTAAGAGAAAGGATGCAATTACTGATAATGAGTTACCCCAAACATAGTAGCTTAGATCATTTTATTATGTTTCTGAGCATCAGAATTTGGGAAAGACAACATCAAGGAAAGCTAGAATCTGTTCACAGCATCTGGGACCTCCCTGGCAGGACTCCAAGCCTGAGGGGACCCCTGGACTTGGGGCTGCTCACCTGAAGAGTTGCCTCCTCACATGCTGGCTTGGACTGCTTTGAGAAACTTCCATGTGGCTTCTGTGCAGGTTTGGCCTCTCTACAGCATGGTAGTTGCATTTCAAAGCAAAGAGTCCAGGGGCACCTGGGTGGCTCAGTTGGTTAAGCCTCTGATTTTAGCTCAGGTCATGATCTCATGGTTTGTGAGTTTGAGCCCTGCATCGGGCTCTGTGCTGACAGCTCAGAGATTGCAGCCTGCTTTGGATTCTATGTCTCCTTCTCTCTCTGCCCCTACCCCACTCATACTGTCTCTCTCTCTCAAAAAATAAACATTAAAAATTTTTTTTTCAAAGTGGAGAGTCCCAAGAGGGCCAGGCAGAAATTGTCTCGTCATTTGTAACTTGGCCTCAGAAGTCGAATAGCATCACTTACCCCAGAGTGGCACCATCCCTGGATTTGGGAGAAGGGGAAATAGCCCCTCCCTCTCTGCAGGAAGATGGTCAGAGCTGGCTGTACAAAGATCAAAGGTTCAGTTGGTTAGAGATCCCGTTTGTTGCTAACTTTGGAAAATGCAATTCACCCCCAAGGAGAGGTGAAAGACAAGTGAGCAGTGGTCTCTCCAGTGGTGGGGAATACACAGTATGTCCAGACATAGCCTCTGACCTCTCAGCACAGGCAGTTTCCTTGAGGACGATTATGCTTGAAGCTAGCAGGCAGGACAGAGCAAGATGGCCAGGCTGTGAGCCGGGGTGCAAGTTTTTTTCCTGGCTCTCTTGCTCCCCAGACTCTCGACCCCCAGGGCCAGTACTCAGCCTCTCTGTGGGAGGGGCCCTGGTGCCCAAAGATGTGCCTCTGTCATCCTCTGAAAGGAGGAGGTTTAAGTAAGGACAGGAGATTGGTTGGGACCCCTCCCACAGAAGCATGACTTAGAGGGGGATGGAGGGGGGGCAACCAGTGCCTTGGGACACTTCATTAGCCATGGAGATGAGGCAGGCTCAGGTCCCCCAGGCAGCCCCAGATGACAAAGGCCCCAGAAAGGCAGTGTAGTCAGAGGATGAGTGAAGACTTAATGTAGGAGAAGAGGGGACTGAGCCTGAATCTTCCCATCTGGAGCAGGACCCAGTAAACACCTTTCGCAGGCACCAGATCCAGGGCTGTCACATTTCCCCTAACTGCCAGAGTGGATAAGAAGCTGTTTTCCTGGCAGTAGCAGCCACAGGAAGCCCAAGGTGGAGCTTGGGAAGGCAGGCTCAGTGTCCTCTGCACGCTCATTACCAAATACTTATTTCTTCAGCTAGTTAGTCTGGAATTCTTTCTATTGGGGCAGGCCCTCCCCTGGGATGTGTAGACTGTTCTGGCTCAGCCAGCAGCAGTAAATGGGGACTTATTCAAACAAGAGATGCGAAAATGTGGAAAAAATACTTTGGAAAATGTTTGCATTGGAGGGACCGGCGAGGGCACTTGTGAATTGTTTTCTTCTTTCGAAGCCGCCCTTACCATAACTTGTTCCAGCAGAACTGATGCGCAGGGCGCAGGTCCCTTGGGACGCAGCAGGAAAAGCGGAGGAGAGGAAGGGCGGGCTACACAAAGGCCTTGGGAAACAAGTTGTTTATCGACTTTCGCTCCACAGCTCTGTTGCTAGTTCAAACCACCCTTGACCCCTGAATGTTCAAGGACAGCTACCTCCCTGATTCTTTTAACGTCTTTGCAACTCTGAACCAATGAGGGGCAAGACTTTCACTCTGGTCTGGGTAGTTCTGGGTGATGTATTTAAAATCAGGGACCACAATGGAGCTGGGTGTCTGGCAAATAATTAATGGAACATTAACTCTGGCCCCAGAATTCTTAACTCCAGAAAAAATATTGTACCAGTCTTCAAGGCCCAGGAAATGGGGGTCTTAGTGTGTTCCGTCTGCTATAACAAATTAGCACAGACTGGGTGCTTATGAACAACACAAACTTATTTCTCATACTTCTGGAAACTGGAAGTGTGAGATCAGGAAGTCAGCCTGCTTGGGTGAAGGTCCTCTTTTGAGCTGCAGAGTTCTTACTGGTAGCCTCACGGGGCAGAAGGGAGAAGCTTGAGAGCTCGGTGGGGCTCTTGTATAAGAGCACGAATCCCAGGGGCGCCTGGCTCACTCGGTTAAGTGTCTGACTCTTGGTTTTGGCTCAGGTCATGATCTCATGGTTTCGTGAGTTTGAGGTCCTTGTCAGGCTCTACACTGGCAATGCAGAGCCTGCTTAGGATTCTCTCTCCCTCTCTATCTGCCCCTCCCCCACTCACACTGTCTCTGTCTCTGAAAAATAAATAAATAAACTAAAAAAAAATTTAAACAGCACGAATCCCATTCATGAAGGCTCCTCCCTCATGACCTAATATCCTTCCAAAGGCCTCACTTCCTAACACCATCCTGTTGGGTGTATGGATTGCAACATGTGGGTTCTGGGGTGATGGGGGCACAAACATTCAGGCCAGAGCAAAGGGAGTGAGGAATGAGCAGACCATTCTGAGCCATGGACAGTCAGCCTGCTTTCTTCCCAAGTACCCATGATGTGCAGGCCTGCGGAGATAGTAAAGTCATGGAGGGGACATATTGCCTGCCCCTGGCTGGCCCCACCATATATGCTCCTTCCTTAATAATGAAACCCTCAGGGTCAAGCTTGGCACACAGCTATCTGGACCAGATCCGGCCAGTGGCGTGTGAATGGCAGCATCATGAGCGATTTCCGTTCCAGGAAATAGCATTAAAAGGAGTGGATTAGCCCTTCTTCCTTCTTTCTTCTTCTGCTGGCTGGAATGTGGACACGATGACCAGAGCTGGAGCTGTCCCCTTGGACCATGTGGTGATCTAGGAGTGGGGGCCGCACACAGCAAAGCATGGGAGGGATAGAGCCTAAACCTCGACATGCAGCAGCCTCCCTAGCAGGCCTTCCTACCTCCTGCACCGAGTACACCACTGTCTCTTTAATGTCACTACTGGTTTTCACCCACAGCCAAAGATAGTCCTCTCCCATACACCACTTTCAGAGCGTTTAGAATCAATTATGTTTCTCATGTCAAAGGTTAGCCAGTCCTTCTAAGAATCTCATGAGACTAGAATACTGTAGCTAAGCT
The DNA here is from genome assembly GCF_028749965.1 of Puma concolor. Classification (NCBI taxonomy): domain Eukaryota; kingdom Metazoa; phylum Chordata; class Mammalia; order Carnivora; family Felidae; genus Puma; species Puma concolor. The sequence continues at coordinate 127,616,988 of NC_141672.1, read as the reverse complement.
AAGGCAATTCAGTGGTGGGATGGCCCTCGTCTTGTCAAGGAAGAGGCTTCCTGCACAGAGACATGTTACCACTAGTACGGTGACAGCTACCTGTATCTTGTATAGACCTATCGGAGAGCTTAGGTGTCCAGAGGGCAGAATGAATTCCTTCCCTTCTCCAAAACTTCTGGAAATGGCAACATCACATAATCCCAGCAGACTTGTGAAGAGGATGAGGGCATGGACGAGTATCAGGGAACTTGCGACTTTCATAGATTTCTAGAACAAAAAAATCAGGCATGATCGTATTGATTAAAAACCCATGGCTGAGGAGACTGCAGCCCACTATGTATGCAAGAGGCAGCCTGGATAGAGGTATCAGCCTCCCTGAGCACCTGGAAAAGCTGTGAGTTCAGAGTCTGAAGCTGGAGAACAGGAGTTGGCCAGGGGCTTCAGTGGTGGGGAGAGAAGAGTTGGTTCAAGGACCATCCGTGGAACAGTGAGGAGAGCACTCTGCTCTCCTGTAACCCAGGCTCCACCAAGAAGCCAGCAGTGCTGTGTTTGCACTTGGAAATGACCTTGGAAGGATGCTTAGTACCCACCTGAGTAAAGCCCTCATTAGTTGGATCTTTTTGTGGGGTGAGGAGTCCCGGCACCCTCGAGTGAAGGCTGCCAGTTACTATGAGTCACCCTCTACGCAGAACTCAAGCCAACCTTCTCGGGAAGGGGTGAGGCCTGCTGAGTAAACAGACCTGGGAACCACAGACAGAAGCCTTGCCAGCTGTCTATATGCATCAGTCTTGTCTTTCTTTTGTACATGTAAACAGGCAACCAAGAAAACAGTCCCCACAAGAGAGAAGGACCCCGAAGAGCAAAAGTAACAGCTGTTCTGGAAAGATAGAAATATCAAAGGCAATGAGTAAATCTAAAAGTCATGATTAACACTTCAGAGACTTTTGAGAATGTATTGCATTCACAAAATAGGAACAGGAAGCTACAGAAAGGAAAAATCAGGGAACAAGAAAAAGTTCACAGAAATTCAAAATACAATTGGAAGAAGAACTCAGGAGAAGGATGGGAGAATGTAGTCAAAGAAACTTCCCAGATGGTAAGGCAAAAAGACAAGAAGATGAAGAAAAAGGTGAAAGAAAGTTAAGAGATGTGTAGCATCAGTCCATGGTGTCCAAAATGTGTCAGTAAGAGTTCAGAAACAAGGAACAGGACAGAAAGTGCAGGGTAAGTGTATTGGTCCCTATTGCTGCTGTGATGAATTTAGAGGCTTGAAACAACACAAACGTATTATTTTACACTTACTGACATCAGAAGTCCTGAAGTCAAGGTGTCAGCAGGGCTGTATTCCTTCTGGAAGCTCTAAGAATGAATTCCTTTCCTTTTCCAGTTTGTTTGTTTTATTTTTTTTAATGTTTATTTATTTTTGAGAGAGAGAGAGGCAAAGCTTGAGCAGGGGAGGGGTAGAGAGAGACACACACACACAGAATCTGAAGCAGGGTCCAGGCTCTGAGCTGTCAGCACAGAGCCCGATGGGGGGCTCAAACCCACGAGCTGTGAGATCATGACCTGAGCCAAAGTTGGATGCTTAACCGACTGAGCCACCCAGAGGCCCCTGCCTTTTCCAGCTTCTGAAAGTTGACTGCATTCTTGGCTCATGCCCCCTTCCTCCACCTTCAAGACCAGCTATGTAGCATCTTCAAGATTCTCTCTCTGTGACCCCTGCTCCCATCACAACATTGCCCTCTCTTCTTCTCCATCTGCTGTCATATCGCCTTTTCTGACTCTGACCCTGTAGCCTGCCTCTTGCAAGAGCCCTTGTGATGACACTGGGCTCACACAGCTAATCCAGGAAAATCTCCCCGTCTCAAGATCTCACATCTGTAAAGTCTCTTTTCCATATAAGATGGCACATTCACAGCGTTCCAGGGATTAGGATGTGGACATCTTTGGGGAGACCATTATTCTGTTGATCACAGTACAAAATAAAGAAATGATCGGGGAAAATTTCCCAGAGCTATAAAAGGGTAAAAAGTTTTAAGATTAAAAATTCCTCTTAGTTACTTTATAGGATGATTGAGAAAGGGCAATACCTGGACACTCTCTCATGCATATTTAGAAAAATAAGGAGAAAATCCTAAAGGCTGCCTGGAGAGGGAGGGGGCACATGTCACTGGCAGAGGAAGGAGATCAGCGGCATGGTGTGCTAAACAGAAATAGAAGACGTCCTTCAAGACTTGGGGGAAAAGTACCTTGATGTTACAATGAAGATATATATATATATATATATATATATATATATATATATATATACACACACACATATTTTTTATACAAGAAAAGACTCTGAAAGTTGACCTCCCATGGACTTATTTTGAAAAAGTATACCTTGAGGTATACTCTGGCCATAAGAAAATGAGATCAAGAAAAAAAGGGGCACCTGGGTAGCTCAGTCAGTTAAGCGTCCAACTTCAGCTCAGGTCATGATCTCGCATTTTGTGAGTTTGAGCCCTGTGCCAGGCTCTGTGCTGACAGCTCAGAGCCTGGAGTCTGCTTCAGATTCTATGTCTCAGTCTCTCTCTGCCCCACCCCTACTCATGCTGTCTTTCTCTCTCTTTCTCTCAAAAATAAAAAAAAGTTTAAATTAAAAAAATAAAAATAAAAATTAGGACTTCCCCAAACTGTGGAGCTAAATCAGTACCATAGTGAGAAGAGATTCTATATTAGCAATACAAAGATGACTCAGTATTAGAAAATCTGATATTAACACTGACCACATTAATAAGCTGAAGGAGAAAAATAATTATATGATTATCTCCATAGATGCCAAGAAAGCCTTTGAAAAATTCAACACCCCTCTATACTTAAAGTGTTGACAAAAAATGAATGGGTTCTTCCTTATCATGATAAAATATATACACTTCAGTCCTAAAGCTGGTGATTTATTCAATGGGAAAACAATAGAAACATTCCTATTAAGATCAAGAACAAGGCAAGAATACTTTATATATCTGCTTTTAATGAACACATTGCATATGCAGTCAGATAACACAATTGGAGGGATAAAGATTAAAAAAGGAGTAGAACTGTCTCTACTTGCAGATGACAAGATAGTGTACCTGGAAAATCCCAGAGAATCGTTGGGAAAAGTACCTCAAAGAATAAAAGAAAAGCTGTAAAATTAGCACATAGAAATTAATAGATTCCTAGGTTACATATAACACATAATTTGTAAAAATAAAGTTAGAAGTTGAAATGAATTTTGTCAGATACTCACAAGAAAGACTGGGGAGATTCCCGAGAAGGTTTCTAGTGGTGCAGGCCACTTCTCCCCTATCCTCCCACCTCCTCCCCACCGACCCCCTCCCCCAACCCCTTCCCCTCCCCCACCCTCCCGGATGGGATGAAAAGTTTTAAACTGCAAGAATGGAGGAAAGCAGCAGTGTCACTCTTACAGCTGATTACAGCTGGGGAAGGGAATAGAAACAAACGTTCTGCCCCTTGGGAAAGGGCAGGAAACATGTGGGCCCAGAACTACAGCTGGAGGAGGCACATCCCCAAGACTCAGGGACCCAACGCCTGCCTAGGACTGAGGCTTAATAAGAATGTTGGAGAATGTCCTGATACATCCACCCTCCCCTTCCCCATGCTGAGAAACACCAAGTCAAAATAACAGTGGAATACTGTTGGGGAAGCCACCCCAAGAGGCAGAGGCCTCTGAAGTGCAGTACTGAAAATTCAGTGCTGAGGGTGGAGCAGACAGTGAAATCAAACCTCAGCAAAATAGCCCCCACTCTAAACACAAGGTATCACTAGAAGAATTTAAGGCCTATTATGCCATGAAGGCAACAATGGCAACAGTAAACCTCAAACCTAGCCCGACTCCTGACTAAATTAATAGAACCCTAGCAGAAGCCTCTTTCAGAAGGAAAGGTGTGCTCATTTCCAATCATAAAATGTATTTATCTCAGCTTTTACTGTCTAATGTCTGTATTTTAACAAAAAGTTACAAACCATATGGAAAAGCAAGAAAAAAAATACAATCCCAAGAGAGAAAGCAATCAACAGACCAAATAGATATGATGAAGATGCTGGAACTATCCCATAAGGAATTTTTTTTTTTTTTTTTTTTTTTTTTTTTTCAATGTTTTTATTTATTTTTGGGACAGACAGAGACAGAGCATGAACGGGGGAGGGGCAGAGAGAGAGGGAGACACAGAATCGGAAACAGGCTCCAGGCTCCGAGCCATCAGCCCAGAGCCTGACGCGGGGCTCGAACTCACAGACCGCGAGATCGTGACCTGGCTGAAGTCGGACGCTCAACCGACTGCGCCACCCAGGCGCCCCAAGGAATTTAAAATAACAATGATTAATACGTTAGAAGCTCTTAAGGAAAAACTAGCTACACTTAAGATCAGATGGACAATTTTAGCAGAGAAATGAAAACTATGTGTAAGAATGGATGGAAATACTAGAAATGAAAACCACAGTAACCAAAATGAAGAATGGCTCTAAATGGCTCATCAGTAGAGGAGATACAGCCAAGGTAAGAATCAAGATGAAGTTTAAAGTAAGTCAATAAAAATATAAAGAGAAAACAAGAGGAACAAAGCAAAATGAAACAGTGCATCAAGAACTATGGGACAATACCAAATGGTCTAACACACATTAATGGAATCCTAAAAGAAGAAGAGAAAGAGAATAGAAGAGAAGAAATATTTGAAAAATATTGGCTGATATTTTTCCAAAATTAATGACAGATACCAAACCATAGATCTGAGAAGCTTAGAGAATACCAAATAGGTAGAAAGAAAGAAAGGTGGAAGAGGAAGATAGGGGAAAGGAAAGGAAAGGAAAGGAAAGGAAAGGAAAGGAAAGGAAAGGAAAGGAAAGGAAAGGAGAAGAGAAAAGGCAAGAAAAAGAAATGAAACCACTGTTATATGTGTCATATTCAAATTGTTGAAAACAAAGAAAAAAAACCTTCCAATAAAGAAAACTTCATGCTCAGATGTGCTTGTTGATGAATTCTACTAAATATTTAAGGAAGAAATAATACCAATTCTACATAATGTTGTTCAAAAAGCTGTTTAGGAGGCAATATTTCCCAACTCATTTTATGAGTCCAATATTACACTGATACCACATTGAAACAGAAGCAGTACAAGAAGAAGAAACTACAGGCTGATATCCCTCATGATTATAGAGACAACAACCATCAATAAAATGTTAATGAATTGAATCCAGCATGTATAAAGACAACAATACATCACAGCCTAGAAGAGTTTATCCCCGGAATGCAGAGCTGGATCAACATTTGAGGTTTGGTCAATAGAATTCACCTTATTAACAAGTTCTTTAAAAAAAGAAAACCAAAATAAACAAACAAATAAATAAATAAAAGAAAACCATATGATCCACTCAATAAAAGTATAAGAAGTACTTTCCAGTATTCAGCGTCCATTTATGATAAAAAATCAAATTCTCAGTAAACAAGAAAAAATAGGGCCTTTCTTAACATGAAAAAGGGCATGTAAAAAAAACAAACAAACAAACCAAACAACTCAAAGCTAGCACATATTTAATTGTGAAAAACTGAATGTATCTAACCTAGGATCAAAACCACAGCAATAATGTGTTCCCTTACTACTCCTATTCAATATTGCACTGGAAGTTCCAGCCAGTGTACTTATGGCAGCAGCAACAACAACAACAACAGAAAAGAAAAAGAAAAAAGAAAAGAAAAAAATAAAAGAAAGGAAAGACATATAAGTTGGAAAAGAAGAATTTGCCTTTATTTGCAGATGAATGACTGAATATGTAGAAAAAATCCAAAGTATCTACAAAAGACAAAAACAAAAACAAGAAACAAAACCTTCTAGAATTAATATAGGAGTTTACCTAGGGTATAAGATACTTGTTCAATATACAAAATCAATTGTATTTCTGTATTGTATTTGATTATATTTCAATTATATTGTATACTAGCACTGTACAATTGGAACTAAATGTTTTTCAAGTTACCATTTCAAAAAGTGCAAAAAAAAAAAAAAAGAAGTACTTAAGTGTAAATGTGCCTAAATACATGCATGATTTGAACACTGAAAACTACAGAATATTGATGAAATAAGTTAATGAAGACCTAAAAAGAGAGTTATACGATGCTTATGGATTGGAAGATTCAATAATGTTAAGATTGCAATTCTCAACAAATTTATTTATAGGTTTGGTAAAATCCCAATTAAACTCTCAACAGGCTTTATTATAGATATGGGCAAATGGATTCTAAAATTAAATGTAAAGGAACTAGATTAGGCAACAAGTTTTGTAAAATAAGAGCAGGATTGAAGGAATTCTATTACATGAATCCAAGACTTATTTTAATGACGTAGTAATTAAAACAGTATAGTATTGGAATAAAGGTTTAAAAAATAGATCAATGTAATAGAATAGATAGTTCAAAAATAAGCCTATATATATTGGGTTCAAATTTAGTAACATATAAAAAGAAGTATATACCCAAGACCAACTGAGATTTATTTCAGGGATGCAAGGTTGGTTTAATGTCTGAAAATTCATGAATATAATGCATCATATTAATTGACTAAAAATCAAAGGCACATGAACATCTCAAAAATCATATGCCAAAATTCTACACCCTTTCATGAATAAACATGCAATGAAGTAGGAACAGAAGGGAACTTCCTCAACCTGATAAAGGCATCTATGACACACCCACACAGCTAGCATCATTCTTAATAGTGAAAGACTGGATGCTTTTCTCCTATGATTAGGAACAAAACAAGGAAATCTGCTCTAGGCACTTCTATTCAATATTGTACTGGAGGTTCTAGCCAGGAAAATTAGGCAAGGAAAAGAAATAAAAGGCAATCTAGTTTGAAAAGGAAGAGGTAAAATTATCTCTGTTTGCAGATGGCATGATCTTTTATGTAAAAAATCCTAAAGATTCCACATGCACACAAAAAAACACCCTTTAGAACTAATTAATGAATTCAGCAAAGTGGCATGATACAAAGCCAACACACACCAATCATTCTATACATTTCTGCTGCATTTCTATACACTAACAATGAACAATCCAAAAAGGAAATGAGGAAAACAATCTCATTTACATTAGTCTCAAATTAATGACTTAACCAAGGAGGTGGAAGGCTTGTACACTAAAAACTATAAAACATTATTTAAAGAAATTAGAAAATAAACAAATGGCAAGACATCCTATATTCATGGACTGGAAGACTTAATATTGTTAAAATGTCCATTTTAACAATCTACAGACTCTTAAATCTACTCAAAGCAATCTACAGATTCATTGCAAATAGTATCAAAATTCTGACACAATTGCTGTCAAAATCCCTATTTCAGAAATAGAAAAAAAATCCCAAAATTCACATGGAATCTCTAAAGACCCTTGAATAGCAAAAACACTATTGAGTAATAAAAACAAAGCTGGAGGTCTCATACTTCCTGATTTTGAAACATTACAAAGCCACAGAAATCAAAACAGTATGGTATTGGCATGAAGACAGACATATAGACCAATGGAACACAATGGAGATCCCCTCAAATAAACCCTCATGTATAGGGTCAAGTGATCTCTGGTAACAGTGCCAAAGTTACACACAATGGGGGAAGGGATAATCAGTTCAAAAAATTGTGTTGGGAAAACGATATCCACATGCAAAAGAATGAAGGTGGACCCTTACCTCACACCATATACAAAAATTAACTAGAAATGAATTAAAGACCTAAATATAAGACTAGGTAAAGTTGTAAAACTATACAACTAACTCCTAGAAAAAAAACATAGGGGAAAAACTTCATGACATTGGATTGGCAATGATTTATTGGGTATGATGCCAAAAGTATAGACAACAAAAGAAAAAATAGACAAATGGGACTGCATCAAACTTAGAAACTTCTGCACAGCAAAGGGAAAAAAAAAAACAATGGAATGAAATGGCAACCTATGGAATGCCATCACTAACCATCAGGGAATTTCAAATAAAAGTCACAATGAGAGATGAACTCATACCTGTTAGGATGGACACTATCAAGAAAACAGAAAAAACAAGTGTTGGTGAGGACATGGAGAAATTGGAACTCTTGTGCACTGTCAATGGAAATGTAAAATGGTGCAGTCACTGTGGAAAATTGTATGGTGGTTCCTCAAAAAATTGAGAAAAGAATTACCCTATTACCATATGATCCAGCAATCGCACTTCGGGATATATCCAAAAGAATTGAAAACAGGATCTGAAAGAGGTATCTGCACATCCACATTCATTGTAGTATATTATTCACAATAGCCAAGGGTTAGAAGCAACCTAAATGTCCACTGACAGATGCATGGATAAGGAAAAAATGTGGTATACGTGGTGCCTGGGTGGCTTAGTCAGTTAAGCACCTGACTCTTGGTTTGGGCTCAGGTCATGATCTCACGGTTCCTGAGTTCCAGCTCCACTGACAGTTTGGAGCCTGCTTGGGATTCTCTCTCTCCTCTCTCTCTCTGCTCCTCCTCCCCTTGGTTTCTCTCTCTCTCTCTCTCTCTTTCTCAAAATAAATTAAAAAAAAAAATTAAAAAAAAAGAAAATGTGGTATATACATACAGGGGGATATTATTGTCTTAAAAAAAAGCAAATCCTGTCATATGCTATAACATGGATGAAACTTGAGAACATTATGCTAAGTGGAATAAGCTAGCCACAAAAAGACAAACACTATATAATTTCATTATATGAGGCATGTGTAGGTTGCTGAACAATGTGAATGAACCTAACACCACTGAATGGTACACTTAAAAATGACTTAAGTGGTAAATTTTACGTTATGTTATGTATACTGTAATGCAATTTGATTTATTTATTTATTTATTTATTTATTTAGAGAAAGAACTTAGAGGAGGGGCAGAGAGAGAGGGAAAGAGAGAATCCCAGGCAGGTTCCCTGCTGTTGGTGCAGAACCTGACATGAGGCTTTATCCTGTAAACCATGAGATCATGACCTAGACCGAAATCAAGAATTGGATACTTAACTGACTGAGTCACCAGGGGGCCCATATTTTAACAAAATTTTTAAAAATATGAAAACCAAACAAGATAGTTGCAGAAGAAAATATAGAAGAATAGCTTCATGATCTTGGCTTAGAGAAAGGTTTCTTAAACAAGGTCCAAAGAGCACTAATGGTAAAGGAAATGCTGGATTATTTTAATTCATTAGAATTAAGAAACTTTTCTTTATCAAATGATACTATTAAGAGAGTAAAACATTAAGTCAGAGAGTGGAAGAAGATATTTGCAATATATATAATGGCAAAGGCTCATAGCCAGAATATATAAAGTACACATGGAAAATCAATAAGAAGAGAACAGGGAGTAAAATGGAAAAATGAGCAAAATGTTTGAACAGGCACTTCAAAAGAGAGGATATCCAAATGGACAGTAAACATATAAATGTTCGTTCACCTGCAAATTAAAATCACAGTGAGCTAGCTCCATATACCAACAAGACTGATAGTACCAGATGTTGGTAAGTATGTGAAGTCCCAGGAACTCATAACAATGCTGGAGGTATAATCACTTTGGAGAATGGTGTGGCAGTGTCTCCTAAAGCTGAAGATTTGCACACCCACGAGCCTGCAATTCTACTAGGGGCTATATACCTACTAGTATGCATGTGTTTTGTGGCCAAATGCACATGCAAATATGTTCTTAGCAATATTTGATCATAGCACCTGCTATGGACTCACTGGTTTTGTACCCGAAATCTGTATGTTAAAACCCCAGTTACCAATGTGATAGTATTTGGAGATGAGACCTTTGGGACGTGATTAGGTCATAAGAGTGGAGCCCTCATGTGGGATTAGTGCCTTAATACAAAATGAAAAAAAAATCTTGCTTTTCCTTCCTCTCCCTCCCTCTGCCATGTGAGGACACAGGAAGAAGACACCCATTTATAAATCAGGAAGATCACTTTCACCAGACCCTGACCACACTGGCACCCTGGTCCCAGAATTTCCACCTTCAAAAGTGTACGAATAAGTATTTGTTGTTTGAGTCACCCAGTCTATAGTATTTAAGAAGCTGGATCTAAAACCATACACAGTCTGGATGATTCCATTGATACACATTTCACAGACATGAAGATCTCACCCTCACCATTTAATCGTGCCTGCTTCTGTGGCAAACTATGATTCAGGTTCAAGTATTAATCTTCCTGGGAATGCCAGGTGGCAGAAATCCGAGGAGGGGGCTGGGATTAGGATGCATCTGATCTGAGTGGTAGCTACAAAGGGATTTGCTTTGGAATAACTTGCTAAGTTAATATTTATATTCTAAACATTTTCTGGGTATATATTATATTTCACCATAAGGAGGAAAATAGAAAAGAAGACTGAGATTAGAGCAAGTATGAAAACCCTTTCATGCACTTTTGCTGAAAAAGAAATGTTCCTGGAGGAGGATGTGGAAATGAGAATTTTTTTTTCCCTTGGCTCTTTTCTGTATTTAATAACCTCCTCCCCACTCCCACCCTTTGTCCTCATGCTCTTGTATGGAGCTAATTCTCTGATGAGGGGGATGGGCTGCTTCCCAGGCAGATGCTGCTTCTGACCTACACAAAAAGCTCTGTGTGGGTCACCTGGACCAGACCTGGTTCTCTTCTTTAGGGGACATGTTTTCTTGCTACAATGCAAGGTCATTGTAATTGGCTGCCAACTATTGTGACTTTTAGCATGTTGATGCTTGATATTTTTTTATTCTTGCAAAAATTCTTGAGCTCATTTCTGTGACGCAATTACAGAAATGACTTGCTGAGAAGTCATTGGACCTTTCTGGGTCTTGCTTTTATGATGTGTCAGGTGGGTTTGGAGCAGTGCTCAGTCTAGGCTAATCTCTGAGTACTCTACCCTATGCTTAGTGAGTCCTAAGGTTCCAGTCTGGCTGGTGGGAACCCTGGGAGGGCACCAGGCATAGCTCTCTATTCCGTTAGGTAGGGCTTCACAGGCTTGTGCTGAATTCTTGGGCAGACCTCCTGCAGATCACCAGGGCTCACTCTCGGCAGCAGTCTCCTTTTCGGTCCTCTGTCCTGAACATTCTAGTTGTCTTGCTCCCTGGACTTCCAGCCCCATGTCCTGAACTCAGGGAGTCCTCTCTATTCTGCCAGGTTCCCCTGTCTGCTCTGTACCCTTGAATGCTCTCAGGCAGGGAGTGGCCTATAGTAGGGCTTACCTCATCTCTTTTCCACCTCCCAGGGACCACTGTCCTTCCCCATCTGACGTCCTGTTGCTCACCTAGTTTGTCTGGTTGTGTTATAACTTCAGGATGGAGGATAAGTCTGGCCTCTGCTCCTCCACCCTAGGTGAGAGGGGAAGACAGAGAGCATTGATTTAAAAGTGGAAATAATGACAACATGGTCTGCTGACAGGAGTGATCTGGTAGGAATGAAAAATTGATGATGCAGAGAAGGGAGAACCAGGGAACAATGTCCCTGAGTGGATGGTGGGGAAAATGGGTGCCCCAGTGGAGGATGGGTCATACCCCAAGGAGGGACCTCCTGCTCTTGGGACAGGAGAGAAAGCTCTGTGCACTGGGCGGGCAGGCAGAGGCCTCAGAATTTGTCTGTTACCTCTCACTTCTCAGAGAGGAGAAGGCGTGAGGGGAGAGGAGGTGGCCAGGAGAGTGCAGAGATAGTGGACCAGGGGATCCTGCATTGATGCCCAGCAGCACAGAGGCCAAGAAGGCCCATGTAGTGGGGGGCCATGTGAGCTCTAGACTGCTCTGAGTTTCAGGTCTTAGGCTGCTGCGCACGCCCAGGGCAGGTGATCAGGTCCTGCACTTAACGATCACCATGGAAACATGATCCTCTGGGTTTACTCCATTGAGATTCACCTTCGTAACACTTCTGTCAAAGGCACCTCTTTCCTCAGGCCCCAAAGCTGGGTGAATCTGTCCAAGGCCAGCCTTGCTGTCTGTTTGTGCCTGATACCCTCGGGGCCTTGGTCCTGCAGGCCTCTCTGTTTATCTGGCCTGAGAATAGCCAGGAAACCCTCAGCCAGAATCTCTGTCCTGAAATTCTGAAGAACAATGTGTCTGGATTGAGGAACAGGAGCTTCTGCCTGGAAATTCAAAGTGACCCCCAGCAACCATGCCATCAGCATCAGTAGGACATCATGTGAACAGTTTGGGCCACTCTACTCTCTCTTTCTCTCTGTACTTCATCAGAGGGCTGTCCATGTAGAAGCCAGAGGACAGCCCCCATGGGCATCTGGCCTCACTGCTGGTGGTGGCCTAGCTTCTTGTGATTCAATGCCTCCATGACCTGGGATAGGGCCCAGCCTATGAACCAGCCTCTCCTCTCCCTGAACTGATGTATTGAGGCCACCTGTCTCCTTAGACCACTAAGGGACCCAATGACCCCTTGCCAGACCGAAACTGAGGTCCTTGCAAGGTCTCCCTCTGCCTGAGCACAATGCAGGGCTGTGGGATGCCCCCCCTTTCCTTCTTCCCTCGTCCAGCCTGTGAGCTCAGACTGCAGAGACTTTGGAAGTTCTGGTGGATGTCGACTCAAAGACACACCCACACTGGGCGCTCAGCCTGCAAGGTCTTCCTGGCCCTTGGTCTGGATGCAACCCTGCCCCTGTGTGGTTGGAGGAGGATAGACTCCTGCTGACGTCCTGGGCTCCGAGCAGCGGAAGCTGGCCCCTGGCCAGTCTCTGGCAGCCTCAGCATGGCCACCCCCTTACTGTTCCTGTCCCTTGGGCAGTGTTGCTTTTTGCCATGCTCTGGCTCTCAGGTGCCTTCCACCATGCAGAGCCTCCTGACCCCAGATCGTTGGGAGTACAGCCCCTCACTTTTCTTTTTTGAGCACGTGCTGTATACTGGAAAGATTCTGTAGAGGGATGATGGAAGAAGAATCTACCAGTCCTACTCCAGAGAGATGACCATCAGCAAAGGATGAAACACCTACTGTCATCATGATGCTGGGTATACACGGTGCCCATGACACTGACAGAGCCAGTGGTATTGTGTGCCAGGCTCACGTTTCACAGCCGTGATCTCGTCTCAGCTGGCAGCTCTGATTATCCCCATTCTCCAGATGGGGGAAGGAGGCGCAGAGATTTAACTGATTTGCTCAGGCTCACAGAGCTGGACCTGTAGGCACTGACATGGTAAAATGCCGGATCGGTGACAGCAAGAGAAAGGCTGAGAAGGCACACAGAGGACATGGTGTTGAGCTGGGCTCTGGGAATGAGCAGGACATGGAAGGTGGATAGGAAGGAAGGACTGACCACAAACAGCACAGACCAAGGAAGGTAAAAGTCAGGGATCTTGCCCCTGACTGAACCTGAACTTGGGGGTGGAGGGGTTGGAAAGCAGGGGAGGCCGCTGGCTGGGGCAGGCTGGGTCCTGTGGGTAAGCCATCAAGCGTCACAGGAGCATGGAAGGGACTTTGGAGTTAGGGAGTGACGTGCTCAGAGCTACCCTGGTTGCACAGGGCTGGCTCTGCAGGAGCCTGAAGCTGGTTACAACCAGAAATCAAAAACAGGTTTGCTGGTGAGTCAGTAGCTGAGAACACACAGAGTAACAGGCTTCTCCCGCCCTAGCCCCGCAGGCCGGGCAACCGCCCACGCCTCCCTGCCCAGGACCATAGCACCGGCCTTCGCTCGCCTGCCTGGTTCCAACCCAAACGCCATCCAGCAGCAGCCTGCAGGGTGCCTTCCTGCACGGGGTCCACCCTCACTGTTGTGTCTAGACAGCAGACGCTACGGTCCTGCAGGGGGTCAGGGCAGGGGGGTACTGGCCAAAGCTACGTCTGAAATCTCGTTCAAAACCACAGTCAGGGCGGGCTTGTCGGAAAATATGCTTTTCCTTGAGACATCGAAGCTCTGCCTCTTTGAATCACCCAGGCCACTTCCTTCCTGTGTATATCTTACGCACTCTGAGGGATGGGGCGGGTTCGTGTGCATGTGTTGTTGCTTCTTTCAAGTTTTAAGTCCACACTTTGTTCCTTTGTGAGTTGTAGGCTAGAGGGTGGGGCTGGTTCTAAGGAACCTTTGTCACTAGAAAGGCCACTGGGGACACCTTGGGTTTTCTCTGAAATTTAGAAACCTCGGTTGACAGTAAGAAGGAAGAGTCTCTTCAGGGCCACACTGAGCACCCTTTGCTGTGATACCAAGCTTAATCTCAAAATGGCCTCAAAAGGCACATAATTCAGTTAAGGGACATGAGGGATCAGAGAAGCTGGGGTACGTGTCAAGGTTTTCAGTCTTCCAAGTCCAAGCTCTTTCCTGGATGTCACAGGCGATGCGGACATGCCACTCAATGCCTGTGGCAGGTGAGGGGCACAATCTCCACCCCTTGACCACCAGAGCCTGCCCTAAAAATGTCTGGCGCCCGTTTCCTGAGAAGCCAAGGGAACTATGGCTTGTTAGTTTCTCTTTCTTTTTAGATAAACAGAATGCAGGAGTTTCTCAAACTTCTTTGGCTATGACTCAGATGGTACAACTTACATGGTAACATGTACACACACATGTATACACACGTATATGTATATATGCATGTACGTGCATATGCATATATACATACATATACCTATAAGAGATACAATTTTCATCAAAGCACTCATCCTATGTGTGACACATTCACCCCATATGTGATACACTCAACATTTTTCTGCATATATGTGCATCCATGCACAGATGCATATATACACACATATATGTATATATATGATACCATTTTTACAAAACTCTCAACCTAAGTGTGACACACTCTGTGCATAACATGCTCCCATTTTCTACTGATCGCCTCCCACTAAGCTTATGGCCACATATTAGTGGGTCACAGTCTGATGTTTGGCAAACACTGGAAAAAAAAAGGAGTTGTGTTTGTGGGGCCCCCACTGTACAGGCATCAGTTTAGAGCTTAGCCGACTGTGTTTATCAAACACCTTGTGTGGCTTGTGTCTAATTCTTGCAGGGAATTCAGGCCCGGAGGCCCCTCCCACCCCCTGGGCCAGACCTTTGTGGGGCTGTAATCCAGTGGCAGGAGTTCAAGGTGGGGCAGTGTCTGTCAATTCCCCCAGGCACCTGCCAGACTGAGGTGTGAAACCCAGGAGGCTCATTTCAGAGAGGCACGGCCAAGGGCAGCTGCCGCTCCATTTGTCTGTGGGGCCCCTCTATTTCACCTCAGGTGAAAATGTTACCAGTTTAGGAAAGAAACCAAGGAGCCCTTTTTAATAGTCACTACCCTGCAGGGCACTTAGAGCAGTGATGGAGCTGAACAGGCAGCCTCCGCCCTCCCGGATATGGGCCTGCCCAGGCTTCAGGGACTAGACCTTCAAGCTGCTGCAGGCTACACCTCCTGATGGATTGTGCAACCACAATGGGGATGGAGGTTCAGGGAGACACAGAGTATGCGCTGCTGGCCTAGCTGGGCCAGATGTGTGGGTCACCAGCCCTGCTTCCCAGGGCCATCAGTAGTATACTGGTTTTCCCTGGAGCCTTTACAGGGATCGTGGGCAAGGGCAAGAGGGAGTGAGTGTTCATCATCTTTTCATGAAGAGATAGTCACAGGACAAGGTTAGAGACATACCTCAGTGCTTTAATACCCCCAGGGCTGGTGTGAGGTTCCACACACCATTGCCCAGAGTGGATGCCTGGCATGGGAAAGAATCTTGGAGTCCTGGTCTGAAGGGGCTGGCAGGTGACCAGGGTGGGGATGTGGGTGGGACAGCTAGGCGCCTCTTCTCTATCTTGCTTCTCTATCTTGAGATTTGCCCTGGATGCCTCTGCAGCCATGCACAGTCCCCCCAAGGGTAGCAGGGTGCTGCTGGCCTCAGGACTGCTTTAGAGCCTGAATTATGTGTGGGATGGGGCAGGCAGGGGTATACCCCAGGACACAGCTGGCAAGAGGCAAGCTTGGGATCTCCCATTTACCTTAGCCACTCTCCCTTCAGTGGCTTCCTCCCACTACTGTTGTCAGGTTTAGCAAATAAAAGTAAAGTTATATTTGATTTTCAAAGAAACAATGAATGAAGTTTTAGTATAGCATGTCCCAAACATTCCCTGGGTGTTCTGTCTTTCATCTGGCAATATTACCTCCTAGACCTTGAGCTCTGTGGTTGGGTCTTTCAACCTGAAGTCTGCAGGTTTGGGGGCTGAGGTTGTAGGCCCAGGGCAGCCAGGATAGGCCACAAGGCAGCAGATGTGCAGAGAGCAGATGTGGGAAGACCAAGCCAGAGGAGCTAGATTCTACGTCCCTGAAGAGAGAAGCTGTGTGTGCTCCAGAGGGCCCAGGAACCCTCACGCGGGTATACCATAATTTCCTGTGGCCTTCTAGGAAATACCCAGCACCCAAGCTCACTTGAGGTCTCTGTTCCCCAAACCCTGTTCCTTACTAGCACTCTGACCCTGTAGTAGGGTACTGGTCACCGCATGTTCTCTACAGGGGAGGAGAAGAGGTTCACTCAGCTGATCCCTGTGCACCCCACACCAGAGAAGATGGGGCTCTCTAGTCATCCTGGAGACACCTCATTCTGTCACATCCTGACTTCTAGAACCTCAGGTCATGAGACTGAGGGAAAGGGGAAGACTGGGCACAAGAGGGAAATCCCAGGGATAGACACATCCCTAATAGAAAGGTCTGTTTTTCCTGCTCCCGCACCGGGGCCAGCTAACCTGTGTTCTTCACTAACAAGTTGGCTTTAGAGAAAAGGGGGCCCCTCAAATCCCAGCCTCTGCAGAAGGAGGGACTCTAGTGGTACAGCCCAGTTTAAAAGAATTCTGGGGCGCCTGGGTGGCGCAGTCGGTTAAGCGTCCGACTTCAGCCAGGTCACGATCTCACGGTCCGTGAGTTCGAGCCCTGCGTCGGGCTCTGGGCTGATGGCTCAGAGCCTGGAGCCTGTTTCCGATTCTGTGTCTCCCTCTCTCTCTGCCCCTCCCCCGTTCGTGCTCTGTCTCTCTCTGTCCCAAAAATAAATAAAAAAGTTGAAAAAAATAAAATAAAATAAAATTAAAAAAATAAAAGAATTCTGTGTTGGGGTTTGCAGACAAAAGCCATTTAATGATTGTATTATTCAGGATTTTTTTTTTCCATTTGTAATTGCTTAAAGGTATAGTCCAAATTAGCTGCAACAGAAAAAGGGAATTTAGTGGCTTGTAACTGGGTTGCTAGATTCAGGCATAGTTGGATCCAGGATCTCAAATTGTGTCTATCTACAGTCTATCTCAGTTTCAAACTCTGCCTCTCTGGGTCTCTCTCTTACACACACACACACACACACACACACACACACACTCCATAATTCTGTTCTGTTTTCCCCCCTTTCTGGCTCTCCTTCAGGCCAGCTTCCCCCACTTTGTGGCAAGCTGATGATCAACATCTCCAAGTTTAGACAAGCCAGAGCTTTTAGAGCAGAAAGCTCAAGACAAAGTCCTTGAGGCTGCTCTGAGTGCTCTTCCCCTGGGGTTGTATGCCCAGGACTGATTCCTGTGGCTGGGGAGTCAGAGCTCTGGACAGCCCTGGGTCACGTGCCCACTCCTGTAAGGGTAGGAGGTCCATATACCAATGTGGAAGGGGAAGTTTCGAGGACAGCTGTGAACCTTTGCAGTTCACTCTCATGCTAAATCCTTTGCTTACCACCCTAGTGCATGCATTTTGAACAGGGACCTCACAGGGAGAGAGGTGGTTTGTTTGAGGGTGGATTCAGCAAATCTTTCACAGAAAACTTTGTTAATGTGGCTTCTAAGACAATCACAAGGCTTTGTAATTATTCAATTGACAGCTGACTTGGGCAGCTTGTTAACTTGGATAACAAGCCAGCCTCCCACCAAAACAGAGTGGAGGCAGAGATGGTCCTTGGGGTTCAGGCCCTTTGGTACCAGAGACCCCTAACACTGACCTCATGTGGTTCTCCTGGCCTTCCCGCCCTGTGGGAGATACACCTCTGGTCCCTCACAGTTAATGGAGTCCCATGACTGGGTCTGGCAGTGCACTGTGAGCAGAGGGTCACCTGTTACGCTCAAGGGGAGGCATTTTCTGATCAATTCAATTCTCCAGGTCCCTCTTCCCTACCACGATGACCAGGTCTTGGGTGGAGAAAGAGCCACAGAACGAGTGTAGCTCGGATAGCCGACAGCCACCTGGACCGTCACTGTTTGGAGAGTTACCAGGATCTGAAGTGTCCCATGTGTGAGAGAGAAACAAACCTCTGTTGTGCTCAGAATTTAAGATTTGGGTCACTTTGTTGGGGCAGCATATGGTCGCCTCTACTGACAAATACACCTTGGTGGTTTCTTGGCAATTTTCAGGCCTTGCCTTGAACTAGATGGTCCCAGTGGATGCATCCTTTCAGTGTCTTGAGATCCACACTCCTGCCTCCTTCTCTAACATTCCTGGGCTGGCTGATGGAGGTGCTAATTGGGGTTTATGGCTGATGTGGGTTAATGTTGCCCACGATTCCCTTTTCCTTAAACTATAACCAAACTGAGCCTTCTCCAAGGTCCCTCTCCCTTGGACCTTCGCGAAGCTGTTGCCTTCACAGGCCTTCTCCCTGGTTGCACGCGGGCAGCCCTGCCAGTCCCTTCAGCTGGTCTCACATTCCTGCCACCAGGACTTCTCCCAGCGTCTGGACCCCAGCCTAGTCTCTCAAAGCAGGCTGCACTTGCGGCTTCAGCTAGGACTCGCTTCTGGGCTTGCCTGCTCCCCACATACTGGGGGCTCCTGGAAGACAGGTCAGGGTCCTGGTCCCACGTGCTCCAGGACTTATATCTGCGCATGATCCCACTTCAGCAGATCTTCCATGCTTTCTGCCCCTGGGCGAGTCACAGGGGCCTGAGACTCCGCCTCCCGCCCCGCCCCCGTCTTTGTCAGGGAGCCCAGAGCGGCTGGGGACACTCTGAACCCCACGGCCACGCGGTCGCCCCTCCGGTGACATATGCGGCCGCCTGGCAGGCAGAGGGAGCGGGCAGCCCGAGCTGACCCCGGTGGCCTTTCATTGTCCGGGGAAGCCGGGAACCGCCCAGCGGAGCAAGCGGAAAGCGCGAGTCACAGCGAGAGCGAGAGCGGCGGCGAGGTCACGGTGACCTGCCAGGGAGGGCGGCGCCTGCGGGCCGACCCGGAGACGCCCGCGCCCCCGCGCCCCCGCGCCCCACGCGGGTGCCCGCGCCCGGGGCCAGTAGCCCTACTCGGGCTCCGCGGTCCTCGTACGCACTGCCAGCAGCGCACCCCGCCCGGACTTGACCCAGAACCTATTTTTAAGCCTGGAGGTTGGTTGGAGAGCAGTTTTGCAAAGAAGGGCCTTTAATTTAAAAAAGAGATGCATGAATGAAAGAAAAGGCAGGGGACATTAGCGAAGGGACTAGTCATTGACCACAGAAAACCCATAAACTCTTTTCAATGGCTCCAGGGACAGGGAGGCTAATTGACACGTAATACCACTGTCTGAATACTTAACTGTCCTGGGAGAGGTGCTGTTGGTGAGGATAGCCTCTGCTGCTTACTACTTGGATACCTACTATGTGCAAGGCGCTTTGCCAACCACTGCACATCCATCCTCTATCCTGACAGCAACCACACGGGTAGTTGTTTTCCTAGCAACATCTTTCTAAATTGAAGTATAAAGGATGTCAGCCTTATGTCCTAGGGTATTAGGAGATTTAGACTTGTCTTCAATTTCTTCCTTAATAAACTTCCCCAGTCACTATGGCTGTGAGGCAAACCACTACAACTGTTAGAGGCTTAACAATGACATTTATTTTGCTTATGAATCTGCAGTTCCCTGGGGGCTCAGCAGGGAGCGCTGTTTTATAGGCCCCCACCTGCCCAGAACCTTTCTCTGCCTGGCTACCTAGGCCTGGCTCTTGGGGCTCTCCCTGGCTGCCAGGGCCTGCAAAATCTCTCTGTGTTGGTTCATTCTGTGCCTCAACACTGGAAGAGATTGAGATCAGGAGACTGAGATCCACAAAGAACAAATGACCAAATCCAAGTTGTCCAAAATTACTTAAATTAGTTGGAGAACAGACTCACAAATGGGACAAACTGGTACCAGGGGCTTCTTCACAACATGCTTACATTGGCATCTGTTCATGGGACCCCGTCTACAGTGTTCTGATTTATATTCAACCTCAAACAACCCCAGCTGGCCCCCAGGGCTGGAGGAAGAGGTGAGGCTCAGAGCCACCCTCCCCCATAACTGCCTGCAGAATGAGTCTCTCCATAGAACAGGCCTGAGTTTTATTATCTAGACTTGACTTTCTTTTTTCTCTTCTAATGCATTTACTTTTGCTTTTATTCTTATGTTTGTGTTTTTAAATTTTTTTTTTTCAACGTTTTTTATTTATTTTTGGGACAGAGAGAGACAGAGCATGAACGGGGGAGGGGCAGAGAGAGAGGGAGACACAGAATCGGAAACAGGCTCCAGGCTCCGAGCCATCAGCCCAGAGCCTGACGCGGGGCTCGAACTCACGGACCGCGAGATCGTGACCTGGCTGAAGTCGGACGCTTAACCGACTGCGCCACCCAGGCGCCCCTGTTTGTGTGTTTTTAAAACACAGTCCTCACATATTATCTCCCTTTTTCTAATTTCTTATGTTGATGACTCCTGTCACTTATATTCATTCCTTCTTGCTTAGTAATGAAAGCAGGCTGTGGCTGTGTCCCCTAAGTTTTGCTGGGTAGTCTTCTCATCATTCCTGTGTATGTAATTCTAGTTTTGATCTCTTCCATCACCTGACATTCATGTAGGAGTGTGCTTTTTGTTTTTACGTTTCAAGTGGTTAGATTTTTTAAATTGAGGTATGGTTTCCACATAATGCATTTAAAAAATTAAGCTGTAGTCATTAACTGGTACATTTTTTTTGCACTGAGGTTTTAGACTCTCAATACACTTTTTGCTTTTTGGTATTTATTGAGGTTTTCTCTGTGGCCCAGTATGTAATCAATGTTTATGAATATTTCTTGAATGCTGGAAAAGAAAGGTTTTTTTTAATGTAAAATTTGATGTAGACATGGCTCACAGATCACTAGCCTATGACTACAACGTAATATGCACATTCCTCTTATGCTCAAATTATACCCAAATTATGAAGGCATGATGATCACCCCGCCACAAACACACACACACACACACACACACACACACACACACACACACACCACCTCATTGACAAGAGCTCCACTGAATATGGCCTGTCTCCCCATAGAAGTGGGAAGACTGATGGGTACTTACTTGCCCAGCTCTAAGCCACACTTGTCATCTGAACCAAATAGAGGTCCCTTTGTGCCCCAGTCTGGACTCTAAGACTTTTTTCTTCATGGATAGGTGACTTCTGACCCAGAAATTAACAGACTGCTCAGAAAAACTTTATTCTTTACCTTTAGTCCTCATTTCCAACTTCAGGAGCTCAAACCCAGTCCTAGGGACCAGAAAGGGAGTATCTGCCATACTGTCCCCTCTACCCCATCCACTCACCAGCTTCCCAAAAAAGACTCCTGCTCCCCCAGATAGACTCCTTCATTTAAAAAATAGTTCAGGGGCACCTGGGTGGCTCAGTTGGTTGAGCGTCCGGCTTCGGCTCAGGTCATGATCTCGTGGTCTGTGGGCTCGAGCCCTGCGTCGGGCTCTGTGCTGACAGATCAGAGCCTGGAGCCTGCTTCCGATTCTGTGTCTCCCTCTCTCTCAGCCCTTCCCCTACTCATGCTCTGTCTCTCTGTCTCAGAAATAAATAAACATTAAAAAATAGTTCACGTGACGAAGGATGTCTCTAGACAAATGCTGGGAGGGGAGGTGGTGTGTTGACTTCACCAGCAGTGTCTGTTAAATCAGCAGTATTGATCATGTTATTCAAGACCTCAGTATTCTTGTTGATTCCAAATATACTGCCTCTGTCAAAGAGTGTGAGAGAGATAGGGTCAAACTGCTCACTACAACTGCATTTTTGCCAATTTCTCTCCTGGTGTTTTAAAAACTTTTTATTTTATTTTTATTATTTTATTTTTTAAGTTGATTAATTTATTTTGAGAGAGATACACAGAGAGAGCAAGCAGGGAAGGGGCAGAAAGAGAGGGGGAGAGAGAGAATCCTAAGTAGGCTCCATGCTGTCAGCACAGAGCCTGACACGGGGCTTGAACCCACCAACCGTGAGATCACGGCCTGAGCTGAAACCAAGAGTCAAATGCTTAACTGACTGAGCCACCCAGGCGCCCCCAAAACTTTTTATGTTACATATTTTGAGGTAATAACATTTCACATGTAAGAAGGATAATGGAATTATGATTTCATTAATTATGATTATAATTTCATTTCAAAAATGGATATATATGATTTATATCCTTAGGCAAAATAAAATGATCTTCTTTGCCCTATTTTAATACTTTAGTTTTGGATTTTATTTTCTGTGATTAAAAAAAAAACTTTTGATATCTGTATTTTTCACTTGCTTGTCTGCATTTACCTAGCACATTTTTGCCTACCCCCTTGCTTTCATTAGCAAATACATACTGAGTTATCTCTTACATGCCACATGGTGTCCTAGGGCTGGGCTCTGCAGGACAGCATGTGGTCACTGACCTTGTGTTCACAAATCACATTCCACACCTTTAAGTGTGTCTCTTATAAACAGCATGTGCTTGGATATTGTTTTTTGAATTAAACCAATAGTTTATGTCCTATTACAGAGATACATGACCTATCTACATTTGTCATTGTAACTGATACCTTCAGTCTTATTTTTGCCATGTTGTTGCATGCTTTTTTACTTTTATGCTTTCTTGCTCTTTCTTTTGTTTTGTCTTTCATTTAATGGATTTTGTTATCTTTGGTGGGTATCTTCTCTGTGTTTTGGAAAGTATCTTCCCTGCTTCTTTTTTCTGTTCACAGGGTTCTTTTAGATTATTGCCTATATTCATAACCATAAAATGAAAAAAAGATTTCTCCTCACCTGGTCTCTTATTTACTCACTTCTTGGTACTTAGCAAAATAAACTGGTGTGTATATCTAGATCATTGGCATGGAACTATTATGATGTAAATTTCTTTTGTCTCAAGAAGAATTCTCGGCATTCATATTCAATTCTGTAACTAGATTCATAGCAATGATTTATGTTGATCTTTCTTACAACTGGTTTATGTGCTCACTGGCAACATTTAACACCATATTTTTATCATTTTTTAAAAAAACATTAAGTTGTTTTTTACCTTATTCAATTGGGGCTATGTCTGTAAGAATTTTTGGTGGTATGTTTTCTGAACAAACACTTTCCCATCTAAGAATGCCTTCCATTTGACTTTTCCACATGAGATACAAAGTAGTTAACCATTTAATTTCTTATAGACTGAATGTTTTTGATCCCCCCCAAATCCATATGTTGAAACCTAACCTCCAATGTAATGTTATTAGGAGGTAAGGCTTTTGGGAGGTGATTAGGTCATAAGGGTAGAGCCCTCATTTGTAGGATTAGTGCCCTTACAAAAGAGACCATGAAGAGTTCCCTACTCTTTCTTCCATATGAGGACCTAGTGAAAATATGGCTGTCTATGAACCAGGAAGCAAGCCTTCATCAGACATTGAATCTGCTGGACTTCTAGCCTCCAGAACTGTGAGCAATAAAATGTCTCCTGTTTAGGCCACCCAGTCTATGAGATTTTTATTATAGCAGCCCAAATGCACTAAGGTATTCTTGAGCTATAAACATTCCTTCAAAATTCTTAGGAGTAACATTATGGTCTTCTGCTATTCTGTGTTGTAGAAGAGTCTGAAGCCCAAGGTATTTTTGTTTATATATATATATATATATATATATATATATATATATATATATTTTTTTTTTTTTTTTTTTGAGACACAGAGAGAGAGAGAGAGATAAAGGGAGAGAGAGCACACGTTCAAGTGGGGGAGGGGCAAAGAGAGAGAGAGAGAGAATCTGAAACAGGTTCCATGCCCAGCACGGAGCCTGACTTGGGAATCGATCTCACAACTGTGAGATCATGACCTGAGCTGAAATCGAGTTGGATGCTTAACTGACAGCCACCCAAGTGTCCCCATCCTCGATATCTTGAAGAATGCTAGAGGTGGAAATGTAAAATGGTACAGCCACTCTGAAAAGCAGTTTGGCAGTTTTTATAAAACTAAAAGTGCTAGTGGTTTGGCAATGTTATTGTTTTGATTAATCAGCTTTTTGCTTCATTGATTTTTTTCTATTCTTTTATTTTAACTTCATTGTTTTAAATATAACAATTTTATTGATTATTGATCTATAATTCACATGCCATACAATTCATTGGTTTTGGTATATTCACTTACCTGTGTAACTATTACCAGAATTTTAGAATATTTTCATCACTCAAAAAAGAAACACCATACTCATGGGAAGTCACCCCATTCTTCCTATCCCCAGCTTATGGAAATGACTAATTTTTTTTAGATTTGCTTATTTGGGAAATTTCGTATAAATAGAATCATACATATGATGTCCTTTGTAACTGGCTTCTTCCTCTTAGCATAATAATATAAAGTTCGTTCATGTTGTAGCATGTATAACTACTTCATTTTTGTTGCAAAACAGTATTCCATTGTATGGATATACCACATTTAGTTATCTATTCTTCAACTGATGGACATTAGTTTTTTTTTCCATTTTTTGTCAATTATGAATAATGTTGTTAGGAACATTAGTGTACAAGTTTTTGTGTAGGCATGTTTTCATTTTTCTTGGGGATAGATTCAGTAGTGGAATTGTTGGGCCATATGGGATCCCTGTTTAACAATTTTAGAGCCTGTCAGATTATTTTCCAAAGTGGTGACATCATTTTACATTCCTGCCAACAGTGTATAAGGGTTCTGATTTTTCCATATCCTTGCTAACATTTGCTGTGATCTGGGTTTTTAATGCTAGCTCTCCCAATGTATGTGAAGTGGTATCTCATTGAGGATTTTATTTGTATTTCCTTGATGGTTAACAATATTGAACATCTTGTTTATGCTTATTAGCCATCTGCATATCTTCTTTGGTGAAATATCTATTCAGGTTCTTTGCCCATTTTTAATGAGGGTATTTGTCTTTTTGTTGTTGAAGTGTCATAGCTCTTAATGTATTCTAAATGCAATTCCCTTATCAGATATATGACTTGCAATTTTTTCCCTCCTGTTCTGTGCATTGTTTTCTTACTTTCTTGTTGCTGTCTTTTGAAACATAAAGTATGTAATTTGGGTGAAGTCCAAGTTATCTTTTTGTTGTTGTTGTTGTTGTTGTTGTTGTTGTTGTTGTTGTTGCTTTTGCTTTTGGTGTCATATCTAGCCTGGCCCAGGGTAATAAAAATTTATTCCTATTTTCGTGTTAAGAGTTTTATAGTCTTAGGTATTTGATTTAGTTCTATGATCCATTTTCAGTTAAGTTTTGTGTATGATATGAGGAATGCATGTAGATATATCTAGTTGTCCCAGAGCTATTTGTAGAAAAGGCTCTTCCTTTCCCCCTGGAATTGTCTTGGTACTACTGTCACAATCAATTGACCATAAATGTAAGGGTTTATTTCTGACTCTAATTCTATCCCATTGATATATATGCTTATCCTTCAACCAGTATCACACTGACTTAATTACTGTAGCTTGAGAATCAGATTGTCAACTTCTGCAAAGAAGTCAGCTGAGAATTTAATAAGAGCTACATTGACTTTGTAGATTAATATTGGGAATATTGCCATCTTAGCAATATTGTCATCAATCCATGAACATAGGATGTTTTTCCATTTATTTAAATCACTTTCATTTTCTTTCAACATTATAATTTTCAGAATATAGGTTTTGTATTCCTTTTGATAAATTTATTCTCAGTATTTAATTCTGTGTATTTTGTTGTGGATGGAATTGTTTTCTTATTTTCATTTTCAGTTGTTTGTTGCTAATGTGTAGAAAAATACAGTTGATTTTTGTGTATTGATCTTGTATGCTGCCACTTTGCTGAACTCATTTATAAGTTCTAATAGATTTTTAGAATTGTTTTTATACAAAATCTTGTCATATGCAAAGGGGATAGTTTTACTTCTTTTCCAATTTCAATGCTTTTTATTTCTTTTTATTTCCCTAGGTAGAACCTCCAACATTACGTCAAGTAGAAGTGGTAAAAGCAGACATCCTTGTCTTGTTTCTGATCTCAGGAGGAAAGCATTCAGCCTTTCACCATAAGTATGATATTAGCTATGGGGTTTTTGTAGACATCTTTAATCAGGTTGAGAAAGATCTCTTCTATTTCTGGCTTGTTGAATATTTCTAATCATGAAAGTGTGTTGGATTTTATGAAATTCTTTTTCTGAGTCTATTGAGATGATCACATGATTTTTGTCCTTTATTCTATTGACATGGTACATTATATTAATTGATATTCAGGTGTTAAAACACCTTTCATTCTTGGGATATATCCCACTTGGTTACTATATTAGAGTTCCGCAGGGAAACAGATAATAGGTAATATGGTGTGAGTGTGTGTATGTGTGTGTTTGTGTGTGTGTGTGTGTGTGTGTGTGTGATATAGATATAGATCTGTCTCTTTCACCTGTCAATCTATTTATCTATGTTTTTGATGTTATAATTTTAAAATTTGTATATCCCTTAACTATTGTAGTTATTTTTACTCCTTTTGTCTTTTAACCTTCATACAAGTTTTATAAGTGATTAATTCTTTAATATATATTTACCTTTTCAGTGAGCTTTTTACTTTCATATGTTTTCTCATTACTAATTAGTGCCTTTTCTTTTCAACTTAAAGAAGGCCCTTTTGATTTCTTGTAAGCTTTTGGTTGTCTGGAAAACTTTTTGTTTTTTCTTCAATTTTGAATGATAGCTTGCTGGGAAGAGTATTATTGGTTGGAAGAACACTGCAAACTTTCTGCTGAGAAATCTGCTTATAGTCTTATGTAGTTTCTCTTAGAAGTAACAAGTAGCTTTTCACTTGATGCTTTTAAGATTCTTTTTTTTTTTAAACTTTTGATATTTTAATTATAACATGGGTCTCTTTGAGTTCATCTTATTTGGAACTCTTTGGGCTTTCTGGATCTCAGTGTCTGTTTCCTTCCCTAGGTCAGGAAAATTTTCAGCCATCATTTCTTCAAATAAGTTTCTGTCCCCCTTTCCTTTTCCTCTTCTTCTCAGACTGTGAATGTTATTTCACTTGATGTTGTCCTATAGTTCCTGTAAGTGATCTGTACTTAAAAATTTTTTCCTTTCTCCTCCTCCTCCTCCTGCTCCTCCTCCTGCTCCTCCTCCTCCTCCTTCTCCTTCTCCTTCTCCTCTCCTTCTCTTTCTCCTTCTCTTCTTCTTCTTCTTGTCCTTCTCCTTCTCCTCCTCCTCCTTCTTCCTCTTCCTCTTCTTCTTCTTCTTCTTCTTCTTCTTCTTCTTCTTCTTCTCCTCCTCCTCCTCCTCCTTCCCTTCTCCTTCTCCTTCTCCTTCTCCTTCTCCTTCTTCCTCTTTCTCTTCTTCTTCTTTCTTCTTCTTCTTTTTCTTCTTCTTCTTCTTCTTCTTCTTCTTCTTCTTCTTCTTCTGTCTTCTTCTTCTTCTTCTTCTTCTTCTTCTTCTTCTTCTTCTTCCTTCTTCTTCTTCTTCTTCTGTCTTCTTCTTCTTCTTCTTCTTCTTCTTCTTCTCTTCTCTGATTGGGTGAATTCCACTGCCTTGTGTTCCAACTTGCTGATCCATTCTTCTGCTTCACTTAGAATGCTGTTAAATCCCTCTACTGTGTTTATTGTGTTCTTCAGCTTTTTTACTTCTGTTTGGTACTTTCTTGTATTTTCTCTCTTTATGGAAGTTTTCACTGTGTTCATCTATTATTCTGCTGAGTTAAATGAGCATCTTTATAACCATTACTTTGAACTCTTTATCAGATAACTTATCTCCATTTCATTAAGGTTTTTTTCTGAGGTTTTATCTTATATTTTGTTTGAAACATATTCCTCTGTTTCTTTTTCTTTTCTTTTCTTTTTTTGCTTGATTCTCTGTGTTGGTGTCTATATAGTAGCTGAAACAACCACCTATCCCAGTCTTGGAGGAGTAGCCTTGTGTTGGAGATGAAACTTATCATTTAACTTTGCCCTAGTTCTTGGTTGTCTCTTGAACCTTTGTGACTGTCTAATCAGACTGATTTATTCTTAATTTGTCCCAGTTATTCAGGGTGTACCAAGATTTGCGAGTGTTCCAGAGGGAGGGATCTTGGTTAGCACCTAGCTTCTCGTTGATTTAAAGCAAGACCCTCAGGCAGCAGCTTTTAAGGTATGCAAATATATATCGTCGTTTGGGACCACAACTGTAAACTCTGCAGTCCTCCAGACCAGGTAATCTGAAGGTGCTCTCTTGATGAAAATTGCAAAAATTGGAGTTCCATATGAGCATTGAGTTTCTTTGTGGGAGGTATTGGTGAGTTGCATTGAGGCAATCTTTATCTCTAGTAACAGTATTTTTGTTGTTGTTTTAAAGTATGTGGTATTAAGATAACCATCCCAATTTTCTTGAAATTTCTCTTTAAATTGTATATTTTTAAATCTGTTTTCTTTCAATCTAGTTGTGTCTTTGAACATGAACTATATATATTATATATATGTCCAAGTATACATTATAAACATATCATTTTATGTAATTGCTTTTTAAACCAGTTAAGAAAAGAGAATGAAAAATAGACATTTTATAGGATCTTTTACAATTAAACAATATAATTACATAATTATCTTTACTAATGTTATTTTGTTTTCTTGTGTAAATTTTAATTACCCTCTGGGGTCACTTACTTTCATCGTGAAGAACTTCCTTTAGTATTTCTTGTATGGAGGAGGGGCTGCTAGAAACAAATTCTCTCATTTTTTGTGTATTGGGAATGTCTTTATTTCACCTTCCATCTTTGAAAGATCACTTTGCTAGATACAGAATTCTTGGTTGAGAGTTTTTTCGTTGATCACTTTGAATAGGTTATCTCACTTTCTTTTGGTCACCATTGTTTCTGATGCAAAGTCAACTGTTAATCTTCTTGGGGTTCGCTTGTAAGTGATGCATTGTTTTTTTTTCCCCTTGTTGCTTTTAAGATTTTCTACTTGTTTTTGGTTTTCAGCATTTTTGGAGTTCATTGAGCTTGGATGTGTAGATCATTTCTTTGGGTATTTTTCCTTTTCCTTTCTCTCTCTCCTCTCCTTGTTAAAAGATAAACTGAGACACATTAAAAATTTGAAGTGTTTATTTGAGCAAACATCAATTTGAATTGAATAGCACCAAACAAAAGTGGTTAGGAATGCTCTGTTCACAGAAATAAGAGGAAAGACTTTTATAGAGAAGATATGGAAGTAGAGCAAGGAAATGATTTGACTGGTAGGGCTTAAGTAGTTGCCTTATTTGGGAAAACCTAGCTAACTATTTGTGATTGATTGTCCTTAAATTTAATTTTCTCAGATATGGGTGCATTTGTAAAACTGACTCTGGCTTAGGTTTTGGGTTGCTTACACAGGCTATCAAGGCCACCTTAGTCTAACAGTTTCCTTGTTTATTTACTTTAACACTTTCTGACACCCCGATTAGAGTAGTCCCCTCTTATCCATGATTTTGTTTTGAATGGTTTCAATTAGCTACATTCAGCTGCAGTCTGGAAGCAGATGATCATCCCGACATATCACTGAAGGTCAATAAATAGTAGCCTAATACTACTTCACTGTGCCTGCGTCATTCACCTCACTTCATCTCATCAAATAAGCATTTTATCATCTCACATCATCACAAGAAGGTGGGTACAATACAAGAGAGAAAGAGACAGAGAGATTACATTCATATAACTTTACAATTGTTCTATTTTATTATTGGTTATTGTTGTTAGTTTCTTACTGTGCTAATTTATAAATTAAATTTTATTATGGGTATGTATGTATAGGGAAAAAACATAGTTTATATAAGATTCAGTGCTATCCACAATTTCAGATATCCACTGGGTCTTAAAATGTATTCCCCACGGATAAGGGGGGACTACTATACATTTATATTGCTGTACTTAATGCTGTCCCACATATCTTTGAAGCTCTGTTTGTTTTTCTTTGTCTATTTTTCTCTTTTCTTCAGCTTGCATACTCTTTATTGATCTATCTGTAGCTTTGCTAAAATTCTTTCTTTTGCCAGTTTAAATCTACTGTTGAATCCCTCTAGTGGAAATTTTATTTTCTTTGTTACTTTCCTACTCCAGTGTTTCCATTTGCTTAAAAAAAAGTCTATCTTGGGGCACTTGGGGGGCTCAGTCGGTTAAGTGTCCGACTTCGGCTCAGGTCATGATCTCGCGGTCCGTGAGTTTGAGCCCTGCGTCGGGCTCTGTGCTGACCGCTCAGAGCCTGGAGCCTGTTTCAGATTCTGTGTCTCCCTCTCTCTCTGACCCACCCCCGTTCATGCTCTGTCTCTCTCTGTCTCAAAAATAAATAAACGTTAAAAAAATTAAAAAAAAAAGTCTATCTCTTTATGATATTCTCTGTTTGATGAAACATTGTTATCATGCTTTTCTTAACTTCTTTAATCATGGTTTCATTTATTCTTTGAACATATTATAATGGCCACTTTAAAGTCTCTACTAAAGTCAGTGACATTTAGTCACTGTCGCAGGCAATTTCTATTGCTTGCTTCTTTCCTGGTATATGGGTTATGCTTTCCTGTTTCTTTGTATGTTTCATTACTTTGTGTTGGGATATTTTGGATAATAACTTGTAGCAACTCTGGATACTGGTACTCAACTCCCCTAAAAGGCTTGTTATTGTTATTGCATGTTTATTTGTTTAGTGAATTGTTGGATGTTTTTTGTAGAATTTATTCCCCCCTGCAGTGTTAAGCCTTTGATACTGCTCTTACGGAGTTGGGGACAGCTTTGGGTATACCCACAGCCACTCTGTGATGACCATGGGTTTGGCAGTACTGTCTCTGACTGTCTCTTTCTCTGATAACACCCAGCTATTATGCTCTACTAATTGCTGGCTAATTGCTACATTGTTTTCAACAATTATTCTATACACTTATACAGTCAAAGTATGGCTCCATTCAAAGAGTGGTTCTGGGGATCAATATTTGGTATTTGTTCTCATACCAGATGGACTCCTCCTAGGATTTCTTTCTCAAATTATCTGCTTTCCCCCCAGGTAAAATCTCTGAGCCTTGGCTATTGAGGTGAGTTGGGGAAAATGATGTACTTTTCTTTAGGTGATATCCACACTTTAGGAGCTGAGTACCTGCTAGATGGGGTTGGGCAGTAGCCTCTGTTTCTATTTACCTTTCCTAGTATGGAACCACCACATTACAAGGTGGAGCAAAGGTGTTTGGGGTCCCTGTATTCTCAGTGGCACCATTGTCCAAAGTGGAAAATTTACCCATGAGTGATGGTTGTACAGAAGGGATCTCCCACCTCTCAGCCATACTCACTAGAACTCAGCCTCAAGCAGCTGGAGGTAGGATACGAAGTGCTGACCTGTTCTTCCTGGGAAGATTCTGTAGGTCTCCAGCTGGGAGCCCCAGGAAAGAGAGCAATGTGTTCTTGGCTGCATCCAACTGGAATGGAGTTTCTGCCTTGCTGAGTTGGGAGGAAGAAGGGATGGAGCAGGTTTTGGCTCATATATTACAAACTCTCACTGTTCTTAATGAATTATAGTAGATTTTCCTGAATACATGTTTTTTGTTTTCATTTGCTGTATATTTTTAGGACCATTATCTGACACTTCAAGTAGTTGTTTTTTTATGCTTTTCAACAGTTTCCCTGAGGAGCATGTCCACAGAGCTCCTCATGTTGTGATGCTAGAAGTCCTTCATCTCTTCTAACAGAAGAATTTAGTGCTATAAATTTCCCTCTCAACGTTGCTTTAACCATGTCTTGCTTATTTATATATGCTGTATTTTCATTTTGTGTATTAGGGCTCTCCAGAGAAACAGGATCGATTGTATATCTATATAACTATATCTATGTATCTATATAATCTATCTATAGATAGATCATGGCAGATGATATATGTCTCTACTTGTATCTCCATTTTCCATATCTATCTATCATCTATCTATCTATCTATCTATCTATCTATCTATCATCTATCTATAAAGAGATTTCATATACGGTATTGACTCAGGCAATTACAAAGGCTGGGCATTTCTATGATCTGTCATCTGCAAATTGGAGACCCAGGGCAATCAAAGGTATAGTTGGAAGGTCTAAGAGCTGACAGCTGATGCTATAGATTCCGGTTTGAGTCTGAAGGCCTGATAACTGGGACAAACAAGGGCAGGAGAAGATTCAAATTATCGCTCAAGCAGTCAAACAGAGAGTGAGTTCAACCTTCTTCTGCCTTTTTGTGTTATTCAGGCCCTCGCTGAATGCATGGTGCCCACCCACATTGGGGAGGCCATCAGCTTTATTGAATCCATCAATTCAAATGCTAATCTGTTCCAGAGACACCCTCACAGATACAACCAGAGATAATGTTTAACCAGATATGTGGGCAACTCCTTAGCCCAGTCAAGTTGACAGATAAAATTAACCATGACAATTTTTATTCAGTTCTGTGTATTCTAAAATTTCCTTTGAGATTTCCTCTTTGATGCATGGATTATTTAGAAGTGTATTGTTTAATTTTCAGTGTTTATAGACTTTCCTGTTGAGTTTTGGTATTGATTTCTAGTTTGATTTCATCATAGGCAGAGAACATACTCTGTGTGATTGTATCCAAATTTGAAAAGAGCAGATTATTCATCTTGATGACTCCCTCACTCTTTGTACAACAGAAACTCATGTACTGTAGGAGGAAGTTTCAGGGCGGGACGCAGCTTCCTCTGTGTGAGGTTCAAGAGCTGTCATTGTGTTCTGTGTAAGCAGCCTTCAGGCTGGGAGGGGATGAAGACAACCCTGGGCAGTGGGGCCCAGACCAGGCATCTGATTATCCATGTGGGGCCTGAGACCCCCAGTCTTAGAACAGAGTCCCTCCACTGGCACAGTATTGGTCAGGTTTGGTCTGCATCAACAGTATACACTCAGTAGTAAATATGGGAGTAGAGCTAGTCCTGAGTCATTGATAGGAGCTCGCCCACAGGCCCACGAGACAGAAGAAGGCTGGGTGCTGGTTGGAGGCCTCAGCTACCTTGTAGGGCTGCAGGTGGGTCCCAGACCCCCAGTGGCTGAGGAATCCCACCCATGGCAGTCCACTGTTCTGGGTGGCTTGGCACAGGCAAGGCATGTATGGGATGTGAGACACAGAAGACAGACTTGGTTATGGGGCCAATATGGGAGGGATG
Organism: Puma concolor; assembly: GCF_028749965.1. Lineage (NCBI taxonomy): Eukaryota > Metazoa > Chordata > Mammalia > Carnivora > Felidae > Puma > Puma concolor. Next base: position 127,583,719 of record NC_141672.1, on the reverse strand, counting down.
AACCAGAGCTCGAGGAGAAGGAGGCAGAGGTTGAGGAATCACACTTGACCTGGGCCACACATTTGCTCTGCCCTTCTTTTAAGTGCAGGGAAAGGCAGCTTCTTCTGACTCTTATTCCTGGAGCAGCTTGTCAATCAGCAGTGTCCCGTTCCTTGAGCCTGAGGTCAATAGGACTCGGTGCCCCTTCTGGTCCTCTTGGCCTGATCCTAATGAGTAAACCTGGTGAAAATCAATACCACCTCATCTGGATGCCGAGTGTCTTCCCCTCTTCCGCTGCCCCCTAAGGTGGTATTAGGTGTGGGAAACACTTTTTACCTCTTCAGGGCATGCTGCCCCTGCTCCTGTGTCCCCCACTGGGCTGTGTGGCAGAGCTTGGTGGCCGTGTGGCTTGTATGTGGCCTCACTTGGCTCTGCCCACCTCCATGCCCCACAGAGGCAGCAGCACCACTCAACATGTGCTTGTACATGTGTGACTTAGCGACTCCGTCTATAGTTTACTCACCATCAAGTGAAAACTTACGACAAAGGTGTTCACTGCAGCAGGGCTTGTGACAAAAGTCGGGAAACAACTAAAGTCCACGGTTTCGTCATTTCACACAAGGGCATGTGTCTGCCACTGGAAAGCAGGATCCTGTGAATGAAGATATTTTAATATGTGCTCAGTAAGCTCCCATGTGTAGGAAAACGTTGGTGTAAGTGTCCTCATACATGCTCACATATGCCCGGGCATCCGGAAAACTCGGCACTCTCAGGCAGCAGCTGTGGCCTCGGGGCGTGGGTCTCTGTATCACTATTCCCTGCGTCATTCTGTTTTCTTTGACTAAATCAGGATTCCATCCCTTTTAAGCCTGCTTTCCATGTCCTTTTATTATATGGTTTAAAAAATCCATTCATAACTTTATAAAAACATCTCTTTGGGAAAAAATGAGCCTGGGAAGAAAGTGTGAGTTATGAGTCCTATTTTTCCTAAAGACTATTCACTTTCACCCTAGTGTATGCAAGTCATTTTCAGGAGCCACTTGGGAATTTCCTGTTTATTTACTGGAGATTCCAGACAAACCCAGACTCCAGTTCTGCGCAGCATGGCCAACAGCAGTTTTGGCCCGACTTGCTGTCTGAGCTGGAGCTAGGAGCAGCTCACCTCAAACCTTCCCACACTACCTGCTCTTGCCCATGACAGGATCCTGCATATGGAGGCAGTGGGGGCCCCAGGACCAAAGGGAAACCGCCTAAGAATGCCTTCTAGAAAAAGGGGATTTTATCAGAATCTCAGCCTGCAACTGGGAGACATGTAGAGATGGCCTGTTTCTCCTCCTTGGCCTCTCATGAGCAGAGATACGGTGTGTTGTGGAGAAACAAACATGTCCCCATATGCGGACACAGACATGTATGACCCCAGAGACCCACAGACACTTCAGAGATGGAGACGTGGATACACAGAGACACACAGGTGCTCATAGACATTGACAGACACATAGGACACAGGACATCACAGACACACACAGGTACCCACAGACACACACAGACAGATACACACACACTGACAGACACTCCCAGACACATACAGACACCCATAGATATACCCAGGAAAGACACACACAGACACACAGACACACATACATAGACATTCACGGGCACACACAAAGGCTCACACATTCCTGTGCTCAGCCAAGGCTTCCTGTACACTTGTTACATCAGAGCCAGGCTTGTGGCTGCACCACCTGGGCCCCTGACTGTGGAGCATCTTCTCTTGATGGGCAGAGAGGTTTGTCAGATGTGCTGGCCTCATACCCACTTTCACACCTCAGGCAGGTGCAGGGGCTCCTCCCCTGCCTGCTGCTGGCTCTCATTGCATGGGGTCTCCAGGGACTTTCCTCAGACACTGCTTGTGAGGTCAGAGGCTCCTGAAAGGTTAGTTCTGCTCTGACCATCAACCCATTTTTCAGACCCAAGTAATTTCCCCACAACCAGAGGGGAATAGCCTCAGTGTTCCAGGACTGTCGGGGCCAGAGAATTTGAGCAGTAGACAGCCTCCCTGAAGCACGGAGCCATTGGGCATGTTAGCAAATGAGTCCTGGGCTGCCGAGCCCTACAAAGCCCCCTCTGCCAGCAGGCCTGCTACAGAAGGTTCTACATTCCTTACCTTTTTTTCCTGCTCTGCTTCCCCACTTAAGAGAAGGCCCGCTGCCCAAGGGAGTCAGATTTGAGGATGCTGCGTCATGAATTTTGGGGATGGGGTTTTCATAATGGTTTTATGTCAACACAAGTGGGGAGGGCCTTTCTTCCACCTCTGTCCATGTAGTTGGTGGTAACACCTGTCCCTCAGGAGTCACCAGGCTAGGGTTGCCAGAGAAAATATTGGACTCCCACTAGTTATAGACTGAATGCTTATATCTCCCCCAAAATTCATATGTTAAATCCTAATGGTTTTAATGGTATTAAAGGGATGGTATTAGGAGGTGGAGCCTTTGGAAGATGATTAAGTCACGAGGGAGCCCTCATGAATGGGATTAGTGCTCTTATAAGTGACCCCAGAGAGCCAGTTGGCCCCTTCTGCCATGAGAAACCCCAGCAAGAAGACAGCGGTCTCTGAACTGGGAGGAGAGTTCTCACCGCACACTAAATCTGCTGGTGTCTACCTAGATCATGGGACTTGCTAGCCTCCAGAACTGTGAGAAATAAGTTTCCATTGTTTGTAAGCCAGCCATCTGTGGGGCTCTGTTATAACAGCCTGAATAGGCTCAGATACCAGTTAAATTTGAGTGGAAATTCAATGGAATGTTTTTTGGTATAAGTGTGTCCCAAATATTGGATACGACTTACTTAAACTAAAAATTGTATTCGATGTTTATTGGAAATTCAGATTCAACTGGGGAGCTCTGCTTCTTTTCTTCTTTCTGAATCTGGCAACCCCACCCAGACTCTTCTCTTGGAGGCTTGTTTTTCTTCACCAGAATAGCTGACAGGGAAGAGGCTGGGTGAGCTGAAGGCTTGGTGTGGTGGCACACGCGCCCTCTTTTCCACACGACTTGGCCCTGCTGGGAGATGGCTCCTAGGGTGCTCCCTCCCTAGTGGGAGTCTAGTGCTCCCAGCAGTGGTGCTCTCAGTTCTGTACAGCACAGAGCTCTTGAAAAGTGCCCGCCCCAGTTGTTCTTTCTGTTCCTGGCGCAACCTCCGGCTCCTTCACCCTTCCTGAGCTCCACCCTCAACAGATATTCACTGAATACTTACTCTCCAGCCCAGGTGGTGGTCAGAGGGGGTGCGTGGGGATCCCAGTCCTGTCCTCAGGGAGCCTGCATGCCGGGGTGGAGCTGGGCACTGGCACAAATTCCAGGGCTCTGCAGTCGGCGAACAGGGTGCTGTGCTCTGCTCAGAAGGTATAGAAGTGACAGATGGCCTTGCAGTTCAGCTCAGAGCTGGTGCAGGGGGAGGACATCTCAGCAGCAACCCTGCTGGATCTGGGAGGGGTCTGAGGACTAGCCTTTGCCCTTCCTGCTGGGCCCATCGGTGAGCTGCTGGACAGCTGTTTCTCCCAGCCTTTTCCTTCCCTCCAAGAGGTCATCCGAGAGCAGGAAAGGGCCACAGAGTGTGGTTGGTGAGGCTGGGATCGAATCCGGGGCTTTCCTCAGGTGTTCTCCTGGTCCCAGGGAAGGTAAAGTCTTGCAACTCTCTGAAAACAGCCCGGGAGGAGGAGGAGCAGCTCAGGCCCCTTACAGACCCCAGTGGCTGCTTCTTGCAAACCTTTGATCAGTGAGGTGGCCTGATGATCCATGCAGACCAGTGAAGCCAGCTTTAGGTCTTTGAAGGCTGGTGTTGAGATGGGGGAAGAGGAGGAACATCGGGGCAGCTCTGGTCCTATCTTGTCAAAGTCTCATTGATGCCAGCACATGTGGGTGGAATCACTGGCTTTTATGGGATGGACCTGAGTTGAAGTTTTACCAGATGAGCATTGGCCAGGCCCAGGGAAACCCCAGTGGTTTCCATGGAAGAGTATGTCCCTGTAGCTAGGGTAGGGGCACCTGGTTATAGAGGATGAGGGAGCCAGAATTCATCAAGGACCACTGGGGTGGGAAGGGCCAGAGTTGAACATCTACCAGCACACCTAGCCATGGAGCTATGGGGAGTGTTGTGAATGAGGAGTCCCCAGACCTCAGCTAGTACCTGGTCACAAAGCACTTCCCTGGCCCTGTCTCCTCCTGCCTATCCCACACCCCTGCCTGATTGCCACGATTGAGGCTCGAGGGGGGCATGGGATGCAGCCTCAACTGGCTCCTTACTGGCAAATCCTGGTATTGGGATCCACATTTGAGCTCCATCTGCTGTATCTTCTACACCTCTTCAGAGGAGAGGGGGCCTCCCAGCTGACCACTCACACAAGATACCAGATGTGTATATACTCACCAAACTGATGCAGACCCTACATCTCAGACCTATCTTCAGTTCAAAGATTCTCTCTTCAGCTATGACTAATCTGCCCCTCTCTCTCTTTCTCTCAGCAGAAATTTTGGGTATTGACTAGTAAGATATAGAGAATATAAGGGGGGTTAGTACTTAATGTCAATGGTACTTCTCATCACGGCTATAATATATTTTGTATCATTAATTTTTCTCTAGAACTGCAATGAAAGCCATTACTTGAACTTGAGTATACATACAATACATACACAGCTTTACACGAATTACTTTCCATAAGAAACATTATATTTTAAAATATTGAAAACTCAGTATCTGTGCCATTGATTTACATTTTGATTTACTGAAGCAAAAGGAGAAGAGCATTCAACTAGGAAGGGCTGTGCTCATAATCAATCTCTTAAAGTGAAGAATGTTGTCTTTTCCTTTTGTACCTACCACAGGCTATACAATGTCCTGGGAAGATTCATTAGGAGGAAAATGTCAATCACTGCTTTGAGATCTTACTTTAGGAGGAACTAAAGATAAAAGCATGAGCTTTTATCTTTTCAAATGAGGGGTCTTAATTTTTCCTTCCTATTGAAAAGTTTAATGCAGTTTATTTTTAATGTATCACTATAGTCTATGGATATTTGTATCCTCCCCCAAAAGTCACATGCTGAAATCCTAATCCCTAAAATAATATTAAGAGATGGGGCCCTTGGGAGTAGGGTGGAACCCCATGATGGGATAAGCACCCTTATATAAGGGGCCCCAGAGAGCTCCCCTGCCCCTTTCACCATGTGAGGATATGAGAAGTCTACAAATTGAGAGAGGGTCCTTGCTTGACCATGCTGGTACCCTGATCTTAGATTTTCAGCCTCAAGAACTGTGAAACATAAATTTTTGTTGTTTATAAGCCTCCCAGTCTGTGACACTTTGTTATAGCAGCCAGAATGGACAGAGACATCCATCTAAATCATGGATTTTTGCAGCTTTCAGTAAAGTCTAACACTGTTTATACAAAACCTATGAGAAGAGAAGTCAGAAGAGATAGTCTCACCTTAAATCATGACATCATTTATTCAAGGCTTGGCTCAACTCATTCCCAGTAACAGCCCAGCATTCCTGGATATGCCCCTGGTGAGGTACTATACAAGTTTGTTTCAACAGCTGGGAGATTTCTGCCACAATCATGCATTCTTCAATGTCTTGTTTATTAGCAAACTCATCAACCCAGCTGTATTTAGGGGCTCACACACTAACATTTTATAGAATTCTTTAATTACAGAAATCCTTTTTTCCTGTACTGTCCATAACAACTACTAAACTCAGTGATGGTATAGTAGTGTTAGTGTAGTAAGTATATGAGAAGAAGAAGGGTTCTTGGCTACCAGTACCTTAGGAAATGTATATTTTTTACCCACTTTCTCTTATACACTACTTTTCATTGTAGGGGATGTATGTACAACTTCACTCATAGAAATGTGGTAAAAGGCAGCCCAACAATGATACCTTTGTTTTCCTGGTGATAGAACAGTCTCCATACCCTGATGACAAAGTAAGTTCTCATTCTTGGGCAACTAACACCCCTCCAGCCACCTATACTGCCCAGCCTCCCATGACTAAGACTGAGAGAAGCAGATAGATGTGCTACAGCCTCCATCTCTAACCCTGGCCTGCTTCCTGGAAGCAAAGAGGCCATAGTCTAGGTCACTGCTGTTCCCAGATACTATACCCTAGAATTAGTCATTTCTCTAAGGAGCCCTGACTTCTTTTATTGGAAAATGGTATTTAGAAACCAAGATCTGGGAGCTGGGTGTGCTCCTTCTCCTGGGTTGTCACTGCTTCTAGCTCCTCCCAGTGGATGAAGCCAGGAAACTTGTCTGTCTGAGCTCATTTACACACTCATACTTGTAATCATTCCTCTACTTGTCCTTGCACACTGAACTAAACACACATTCACATCACACTGATGTCTCAGACTCTGGGGAAGCTCCTCAGGAAGGACTCACTCCCACCTCCCAGTGCTGATCCGTAACCTCAGTCTCCAACAGTGAGATACTGGCTCCCAATATCCACTGTGTGGTCACCTATTTGTTCAATCCCAGCATTTGAGTGAAACAGTTTCTTTATTGTTTATCTCGTGAGAAACTAAAGCAGTACTTAAGTACAGTTGCTTATGTCTGTAAGTCTTTTGGTCTCCAGTCAAAACAGTGTTTTCCCAAGTGACTTAGGTCAGCTGCTTTTCCCTAACTCCTTCTGAGAGGCCATGTCATACATTTGTAATGTGGTCAGAATCTGTTGTCACAGTCTGCATTCCATCCTGGGATCCCCCAACCTCCTTTACACACTCAAAGTTTGCATTTTAATGCACTCTTTGCGATGTGCAATTTTATGTTTTTGACAAATTCAGAGTTTTGTATCCAACATTCCAGTACCAGGCAGCATAGATCCATCGCCCTAAAAATTCCCCTTTGAGGTCATCCACTTCCTGATTCCCCAACCCCAGCAATTGCTGACATGTTTTCTGTCCTTATAGTTTTGCCTTTTGGCAGAATGTCAAAAAAATGGAGTCATGCAATATATAAACTTTTGAATCTGGCTTCTTTCAGTTGTGCTATAAAAACGTTTCAAATTCACAAAAATTTTTATTTTTTTTAAAGTTTTATTTATTTAAGTAATATCTACACCCAATGTGGAGCTCAAATTCAGGACTCTGAGATCAAGAGTTGCATGCTCTTCTGATTGAGCAAACAAGGTGCCCCCCCAATTCACGAAAATTATTAATCTTGTGTTTTATCTCCCTGACAGTAGTAAACAGCTAGTTAAGAATCTGTGAGTGATAGCTTCAATATCTGGAATTGTGTGGACTTGTTTCTATGGCTCAGTGTTTCTGCTAGTTTTTATTTCTGTTGGTTTGTCTTCTTGACTGCCTGGTTTTATTTTATTGTGAGTTAGATGTTATACATGCAAAGCTGTTTGTAGAAATACTTTGAAGGATAGGATAATGTTATCTTTTTACAGGTAATTTCCAATTGCTTTGGGCAGGTTCATGGCATACAAGATCTCTTTAACTCAATTCAGGAATTTAGAATTCCTGGGCCACTCTGATGACTGAAGCCAAGGCTAATTTTCTTGCTTCTCCTAGCAGTCCTCTCAAACCAAGAGTGTCTCACCCCCACTGGTGCTTTTATTCTTAATGGGCCTTGACATTGATGTGTTCTACTCTTGTAGAATTGGTACTCTCCCTTAGACTAAAAATGACCCCAAATGTAATTCTTTCTAATCTTGTTGCTAATCTGATGTCTTTTAGCAGATGTTTCTTATATTTTATGCAGCTTTTCTAGTTGTTGGATAGATTGGATGGATTGACTCAAATTACTCAGTTCACCATAGGAGGGGAGGCTCCCTCAGGCAAGTTCTCCAACTAGACCATCCAACATCTCAGCTGACTGTTCACTATAGGCTTGGCAACTGGACTCTTTCTTCACTATGGGTCATTGAGACTCATTTCCAAGAAAGACCCATGAACTGGATCTGAGGGATGGTCTTGCAGGGTGCCCAGAAACTCTGGCACTCTGTGTATACACTTCTGGTATGTGTGGGCAGCATCTCAGGAGTGCTCTGAGGGTAAGTCCTGGCATACCTGTCAACTTACCTCCCTCCTTACCTTCATGGGGACTGCACTCGGGAATTGCTTCTCTTTTTTCCAGAAAATTCATTACCAGTATTTGAATGTTCAAATGGAAAAGAATGAATATTTCCACTGTTCTGCCATGCACATTTTTGAGTGACACTATTGAATGTTATCTCATGAACTGAAAGTCAGAATAAAAATGGCAAAGTCACTTCTTGAAGTCACTTCTTGAAGCCAGAAGGTGTCTTCGTCCCTTTAGGCTGCTAATAAGAAAGTGTAGTTCGGGGACTTAACAATGAACATTTATCTCTCATAGTTCTGGAGGCTGGGAAATCTAAGATCAAGTTTGAGTTAGATTCAGCATCTGATGAGAGCACACTTCTTGGTTTTCAGATGACTATATTCTTGCTGTGTCCTCACATGGTAGTGGTGGGTGGGTAGAGATGGGGAGAAAGACAGACAAGGAGAGGAAGCTCCTTGGCTTCTTTTCATAAGATTACTAGTCCCATCATGCTCCGCTCTCATGACTTAATCACTTCCTTAAGTTCCCCTTCTGAACACTATCACATTGGGGGTTAGGATTTCAACATATGGATTCTGGAGTAGAAGACACAAACATGTTGTCTATAACAGAAGGGAAAGACTAAGGATTATTGCAACTATTACCTTAAAACTTTTGGATGGAGTTACCAACCCCTGTGCCACATCACAGTCAGGTTCTGCCCAAGGGCCCTTAGCCCTCTCCTTATTGATAGTTCTTCATTGCCCATCTTGCAGCGTCTGGAGCCAATAGACCTCCAGCAGTGGGTGCCCAGTGACTTTTCATTCAAGGTCACAAAGCACCTGCCACATGGTTCCCAGAAATCACAGTTATCTTTTGCAGGAAATACATATGCATTAATTAACCAGAGTCTTAGGTATTTTTCAGGGTGGGGAGGATGTGGATAGGTGCTTCCAAAAATATTCACATAGGCCCTAACCTTAAGGTTATCAAAACCAGTTTTGGGGCGCCTGGGTGGCTCAGTCGGTTAAGCGTCCGACTTCGGCTCAGGTCATGATCTCGCGGTCCATGAGTTCGAGCCCCACATCGGGCTCTGTGCTGACAGCTCAGAGCCTGGAGCCTGTTTCAGATTCTGTGAATCTCTGTCTCTCTCTGTCTCAAAAATAAATAAATGTTAAAAAAATTAAAAAAAGAGAGAGCCAGAGCATAAGAGACTCTTAAAAACTGAGAACAAACTGAGGGTTGATGGGGGGTGGGAGGGAGGGGAGGGTGAGTGATGGGTATTGAGGAGGGCACCTTTTGGGATGAGCACTGGGTGTTGTATGGAAACCAATTTGACAATAAACTTCATATATTGAAAAAAATAAATTAAAAAATAAAAAAAAAACAGTTTTAAAGCATTTTTCATCTGGTGGAAGCAGTTTGTGACCATCCCTATTGCATTTCTCTTTGATAGAAACCACCTCATGGTGGTTGTCCTGAGGCATCTAGAACAGGCCTTTTGCAACCATGACACACACAAAAAAATCTAACTAATGGAGTTGATTATTTTTAATGAAAAAGTTGTTTTTGAGGTTGATACCTTTTGTCTTACTATTCATTCCTTTTTTTTTTTTTTCCCCAGGAGGGAAATGTATCGATTGGGTGTTTCCCAAAATCTCTTGTTGGTGGCAAAGAGGCTGGACTTGACTTTATAATAAAGTGTCGTGTTAAGCCTAAACTTCTGATTTAATTATTGTTGGGGGCACCGTAGTAGGTTATAGGTTTCAGATCAAGGTTTACAAAGTGAAGCAAAATCTAGAACTATAGAATCAATTGGTCAAGACACTGGATTTTATTTTTCTTCTTTTTTTAAAAGTTTATTTATTTATTTTATTTATTTTTTTAATTTAAATCCAAGTTAGTTAACAGATAGTGTAATGATGATTTCAGGAGTAGAATTTAGTGATTCATCACTTACATGTAACACCCAGTGCTCATCCCAACAACTGTCTCCCTTTGTGCCCATCACCCATTTAGCCCGTTCCCCCCACCCAACACCCCTTCAGCAACTCACAGTTTGTTCTCTGTATTTAAGAGTCTCTTATGGTTTGCCTCCCTCTCTGCTTTTATCTCATTTTTGCTTCCTTTCCCCTATGTTCATCTGTTTTGTTTCTTAAAGGGGCACTGGATTTTAAAAGAGAAGTAGATTGTTGGTTTGCCAAATATTTATTGATCCCCCCCCCCCCCGCCCTGTGTAAAAGGAAGAAAACATTGAAAACAGTACTGTGGACTTTTTGGCACAGAAAATTGACGCTTTCACTGAAATCTGGAAGTTCACAGAGAGGAGAGTGTCAAGTAATGTGACTTCACAGCCTCCCCTCAAAGCCTCAGACCCACCATGGCGATGCCCACCACCAGGGGGCAGCACTTAGCTGACCTTGACTCCAAAGCGCCTTGTGGGTCGCTCTATCTGGAGGCAAGCAGTGTATCTTCCCTTTACACAGAAGGCAGATACAAAAATCACACACGAATGGCCTCAAATTGGATTAAGTGTGAACGGCAGAATTAATACATTTACTACTGTAGAAATTTAAAGCTATTAATCAATAGATTTAGAATTAGGATGGAATCAAAAGGAAACATTGTTACCCCGTTTCAGTCACTCTGAGATGGGTATAATTCATACTTACTGGGACCCTTAGCATAATTTCTTTACTGGCTTAAAATACATAGAAAACAAAAAGCAGTTAAAAGCACTCCATGACTGAGTCTAAAAAAAAAATTACTCTCTGTATTTCCTTATCATCATATGTTTTTTTTAATTTACAATTTAAATGCAGCTTTGTGGCCCCTAACTAAAAAAGAAAGCCAAAAGTCCTGCAAAAGAAGCAAAGCCTTTTTGATAAGCAGATAAGCTGACAACCACACACCCAGACACCTCTCCAGACACAGTTTTGTTGTGGTTAGTGCTCATTGAGCCCAGAGTGTATGGCCACCTCTAGATGGGGCATCTTGTTAGCAATACGGCTGTTGACCTGTTACATGGCACAGAGCGGATGCAGTGACTGAAATGGGCATCAAGTTCATGTCAGATTAGAGAAGGTCCCAGATAAAAAAGGGAGAAAAATTGGGACTCAAGTCACAGCTGCCAGACAGGGTGATACACTGCGCCAGCTGCATTGGCTCCGTGCCAGCCTCCTTGCCCACATTCTCTTGGTCCACACAAAGCCCTCTTGGCTCCAGCACCAAGATGTCTTCATTGTTGCCCAGTATTATGCCAGGGGGATCTGTTAAGGTCTCAGCTTCTAAGCTTGTATTTCCTGCTGCAGGTGTTTGACAAACATGGGGGATCTTTCCATACATGGTGGTCACAAAGTGGCTTTTGGCTCTTGCATCACTGATCATGGCCAAGCCTTTTTCAGAAGAACAAGAACGCTGCTAGAAGCTGAACTTCTGAGTGGTGGGAAACATTTCAACCTCTTATTGTTCATACCTGCAACCATCCTCCAAGATGCCTGTGCTTGTCCTGTGGTCTTTTACCATCTTTTCTTCCCAGGTCCCCTCCTCTGTTCGTCTGCATAACTGCTTGGGAAAGGGCTGTTGAGCTTTCCAGAAGCAGAGTACGTATGGCTCATTTACTCCTGATCCAGATCCCCAATGAGCTCTCATCAAGTGACCATGATACTTTCATTTAGATCTGGAAGTTCAAAAATTCAAAATGCAAATATGGACCTGATGAATGCCAGGATTCTGCCAAGGTAAAAGGGGCCCCAGGATGGCAAGGCTATATCCACCCCTCTTCCATGGTGCTGTGGCCATCACCCTAGGGCTCCTCAGGCACCTGTCTGGCCAGAATGGGTACAGGTGCTGGCCCAAGGACAAGAGTGCAGACAGCACACGTGTATCCTGCTCAGACATGCAGGGGGGGCAGGGACGTCCAATGGCAGTGCAGAGAGGGTCATGCTGTCTTTCCATAGGAAGTGGGGACTGCAGTGGTCACACTCAACTTCCCTAGGGCTTCCAAATGGTGTGTGTTACCGACAGGGTGCAGGTGATGGGTCTAGAGGGGATGGTCTTCTTTTCCTGCCTATTTCTGACAACCTCTATGACTGGCCTGCACCACCAGCTGCTGGACACACAGTCTCTCCTAAAACTCCTGGCTTCCCCACCTTCTGCAGGCATGTCCAGGACAAGCACAGACTTAGGGGCTCCACGGAGCTGCCTGCTGCCTGCCTCAGCTCCTGAACTGCTTTGTGGCCTGGGGCAGACGTTCTTACCTTCTCTGAGCTGTGGTTTCTTGGTGTACAAATGGCAATGGACACCCCGAGCTCACTGCAGGGGCTCCCCAAAGTCTTCCCTGGCCCTCAGCCCAGGGAAGAAGTGGCTCCTGCTACAGCTGCCCTTGTCTATTCTTGTTATAGCAGTTTCTACACTAATCTGTAGATGTCCCTCTCTGGCCTTCTTTCTCTCCCATTGTGTGTGCTGGAGGGTGTGTGGGAGAGGGGAGGAAGCTGGTTATTTCATTGTGAATCTCCAACCTTTAGCCAGCCCAGTACAAAGCTGGCTCCCAATCAGTGTTCGTGTGAGCAGTGCACGAACTGCTGGAATTCCCCTTTACCCCCTTCTCTGTCTGATGCAACTCTCCCCTCCCCTGAGATGGCTTCCTTTCTGGGCAATCGCTGCTTTGTGAAGAGATGAGCCCCAGCACTTTGTGGAGCTCTTCCAGGGCACTCCCAGACATTCTCTGGGAAGTGAATAGTGGGTCACTTCCATTCCCTGGGTGACAGCTATTTGCCTGGCTCAACTGGGCTCACAGAGGAGGGCTTCTCTTCTGCTCCAGCAGAAAAGGTCCCAGTCACATCCAAGAGCTAAGCCTCCGTGGGCATCAGGGCATGTCAGACAAAGGTCCTGACATCCAGGAGCCAAACGCCTATGCAAGGAGATGAGGTACATGCGAGGTTGCCAGCGCAGAGGGCAAGTGTATGTTCAGCCTCCAAGAGAAAGGGAACAGGAGGGAGGCATGAGGCAGGGGAATAAGATGGCACAGGTCTGTACAAATACTCTGTGGGGGTGTGACCAGACCCTGTGCTTCTGTGCACATGCCTAAGGTGTGTGAACCCCTGGGCATACCAGGAGCAGACATCCATTTGGGCTGCCCCAGGTTGGTGGGGGCAACCGTAAGGTTGTGGGGACTATTGCATGGGCATCAGAAAAAAAACAGACACAGTATGTTCATATCTAGGGTAACCTAAACCATTTGCTGGTAGGATTGTAAAACTATATTGCCCAACCTATTTGGAATGCTGTTAGGAAATTCCTAAGAATTAAGTACAGACTCATTCTGTGCTCCAGCGATTTTGCTACTTGTATGGATCCAGAAGCAATGAAAGCTTATATCCACCAAGTGTTCACCAGTGCTGGCAGCAGCTTTTTCATAATACCCCCAAACAGGAAACAACCTGGATGTCCATTAACAAGAAAATGGATACACAAATTGTGGTGTGGTCACATAATGGAATACTACTCAGTGGTAAAAAAAGTTACAGACTGACACAAAACAGTACACATTATGACTGCATTTGTGTGAAGCTTAAGAACGGGCAGATTAAATCCAAAGTGACGTGTACAATTAGCTGTTTTGGCAGGTGGGGGCATGCTAGGGAGGGCAGGAGGAGTCTCTTAGGGGTGATGAGATGTTCTGTATCTGGTGGTGACTAGGGAGGATACATTTGTCGAAAGTCATCCAACCGTACGTTTGACATTTGTGCATCAAATATACCTCAACAAAGTTAACTTTATTAAAAAACACTCTTGTTTGAAGGCAGAATTCCTTTCTTAACCAAAGAGTGGAGTCACAACTGTTTGTGGAGTTTGCAGATCTGAGCCACCTCACAGGTCTGCAACCCCTTCGCTAAATGTGAACCAGGTGCCCTTGAGAAAAGACCACACCTATTACCCTAGTTGGATGTCACAAAAGTCCTCCAAACCTCTCCTGGGGGTCTGTGACCTTTCCCGATGGTGGCTGTGTCCTGGGACAAAAAGAGTCGTTCTGGCAAATGTCTATTCCCATGTAATTACTGGGGGACAGGAGTACTTTAATTATTCAGGACACTAGGTTGGCACTGGCTCTGAGTTGTCACTGATCTGGGGGAACTTGAAAATACCACTGTGGCCCTGCAGCAAGGTGGAGGCTTATGGAGGTCAGGTGATACAAAGAGTTTTGTCCTAAGTGTTGACCTGTGTTCATTTCCCAGTTTCCAGTGCATAGTTGGAAGAGAAACATTTGGCTGTGGGCAGGGTGTCCGTGTCAGCTTTTCTGCCTTGGAGTGAATGCTCTTTTGGTGGGAAATGGGGTGAAGGTGAAAGTCCCCTCTCTGTGTTGATGGTAAATCAAGGGTAAGTAATTCTCCATCCTGGGGGAATCTCAGAGATTAGCGGTGCTATCATGGACTTGGGCAGTTTAAGAGAAGAGGTTCTTAACATAACCCCTTGTCCCTCACCTGTTTAACCTACATTGAAGACAAGTGCATGCTGGAGACAGGCAGCTGGTCAAGGTAAACTTACAACTGATGGGTCATTTCATTTGCCACTGCTGTTCTAGATGAAACATCTTTTCTGGGCACTAATGGGTGACTTTGGTTCTCTATGTCAATGTACAAGATCCACCAGAAACAGTCTGCTCATGTCGAGGACTGCCAACAGCATGCTCTCCCCTCTTGCCTCGGGTTCCTGCTAGTTTTCCTACCTCCATAATAGAGCTGGCAAAGATGCCACACAGAACACAGTGCTGGACCTCACTGCTGACATCGTTACATTGATTGCAACTGCCCCAGTAAGACACAGAGGTGGGAGAAAATCTCCATAAATATTAAGAACCCTATTACCTTGATGACATTTCAGTGGACTGTACAGAGCTCTTCAGAACTCCCCAACAAAGTGAAAAATACATCAGTATACCTGAAAAATAAGCATGACACTTGCTGAGACTTTTGGATTTTGAAGGCAACCTATGTGCTATTTGGTTATGCTATCCCAACACATTTACCAAGGAATGAGTAAGGCCACCAGTTTTGTTTTTTTTTTTTTTTTTCTTTTTTTTTTTTTTTTTTTTTTTTTTACGGGGGAGGGGCAGAGAGAGAGGGAGACACAGAATCGGAAACAGGCTCCAGGCTCTGAGCCATCAGCCCAGAGCCCGACGCGGGGCTCAAACTCACGGACCGCGAGATCGTGACCTGGCTGAAGTCGGACGCCAACCGACTGCGCCACCCAGGCGCCCCCCAACTTTTATTTATTTTTGAGATAGAGAAAGAGCATGAATGCGGGAGGGTCAGAGAGAGGGAGACACAGATTTTGAAGCAGGCTCCAGTTATTTATTTTTGAGATAGAGAAAGAGCATGAATGGGGGAGGGTCAGAGAGAGGGAGACACAGATTCTGAAGCAGGCTCCAGGCTCTGAGCTGTGAGCACAGAGCCCGACGTGGGGCTTGAAAGTCACGGACCGTGAGATCATGACCTGAGCCCAAGTCGGACACTTATCCGACCGAGCCCCCCAGGCGCCCCACAACCTTTTTTTTTTTTTTTTTTAAAGTTTGTCCATCCATTCCTTCATTCCTTCATTCATTTTTCACATTCTCTTCACTCGATGTGGGACTTGAAGTCACAACCCTCAGGCCACCAGTTTTGAGTGGGACCCCTGGGCCTCATCTTCTAACAGACCCAGTGGTGCTCAAGTGTTCATGGCCAACAGCAGTTCTGTAGAGAACCCCAGTGAGCGAATCATAGTACAGACTCTAGTGATCTGGAACAAAGTCATGACCTCTTCCGCATAGAACTATTCTCCTTTCTAAGAAACAGCTTCTGGCATACTGCCAGAAGATGTTGCTAAACATCTTACATTGGTTCTGGTAGGGGCTGAGCTGCTGACCAGGGGACATCGATGGACTCCATAATCCTGAGCTGCCCATCATAGATGAGGTGTGATCTGATCTACCCACCTATAAAGTCAAACGCATACATCTGAAGTCTATCATCTAGGGGAGATGGTGCATAAGACGTTGTGCTTGAGAAAACCCAGAAGGCACATGTCAGTTGCTTGAGCAGGTGGCTCGGCCCCTGTGACATGTACTTCTGATTGCTGCCTCCTCTTCCTCACTCTGTGTCTCATGGGAAGTTCCTTAGGACCAGATGGTGGAGCAGGCCTGCTTTCAGATGGTTCTCTGTGATATGCTGGTTCCAGCTGAGAGCAGGCTATGAGAGATACAGCCCCAATCTGGAGTGTCCTTGAAAGACGGTGGGGAAGAAAAATCATCCCAGTGGATAAGGCTTCCACAGAACAAATGTTTTTCACGTTTCTGGACTGAACGACATCCAGGAGAATGAACCTACACTTAATGGTTCTTAATGGGATGATCCTCCTGGCCTCAACTTGGGGATATTGGCAATGTCAGGACATTTTTGATTGTCACATCTAGGTGGATGGCACTACTGGCATCTGGTGGGTAGGGGTCCACCAGGGATGTTGCTAAACTGTACCTTACAATGTATAGACGACAGTCCCCTACAGAAGAGAATTATCTGACCCCAAATGTCATTAACGGCACTGTTAAGAAACCCCATAGATGGCTCTCTCAGAATGTGCATAGGGCATGAAGATATTTGTGCCCCATGTTTATGCTCATTACAAGTACACTGTGTAGAAAAGACTGTCAAGAATCAGGTGGACAAGATGGCATGTTCTGTGATGCGAGCCAACTCTTTCACTGGCCATCCAGATGTTTGCTCAATGGGTCCCTATATAAAGAGACCCTGGCTGCAGGGACGGAGGCTATGGATGAGCACAACCACAGATTTTCTCTCACCAAGGCGAGCCTGATCACCTCTGCCAGAGTCACCTCTGACAGCAGAGATCAGCACAGAGCCTCCCACATGGCTTGATGGAGATGGCCAGCCAGACCCCTGGTGGCTTGTTGATTACACTGGACCCCTTCCATTATGGAGGGAAAACAATTTCCCCACACTTAGAATAGATGTATTCTGGATTCAGATTTGCTTCCTTGTCAAAAATTACCATTCATGGACTTGGCGGATGACTCGTTCACTATTATGGTATTCCACAGTGTAGCTTCTGGTGAAGAATGTTGGTTTTACAGCAATGGGATCATGTGCATGGAATTCACTTTCTACACATCCCATTGACCCAGAAGCAGCTGGTCTTATAGAGCTGTAGAATGGCCTACTGAAGATTTCGTTATGATGTCAGCAGGGAGACAACTCCCGGAAAGGTGGGAGTTCGGTCTTACAGATGGAGTTTATGATTTGAATCAGCAACTGCCATATGGTGGTGTCTGTCCCATGGCCAGAACACACGGTGTGGGAAACAAGGGGTAAGTGTGAGAGTGACTCTTGTCATCGTAATGCATCCTAAACAGGAAACTATTCTTCCCTGCCCCATACCCCAAGCTCTCCTGGTTTGTAGGTCTTAGTTACCAAGGAAGGAGTGCCTCAACGCGGGCTACACAGTGGTGTCACTGAATGGGAAGCTGACACCTGGCCATTTGAGGTTTCTCAAACTACTCCATCAATGCAGAGAAGGGAGTTACCACACCGGCAGGGTGCCTGGACTTCATTATCAAGGAACACTTGAGCTGCTGCTATCCGGTGGGTGTCAAGGCGTTGATGTCTGAAATCGAGGGAGCTCTTTGGGGTGTCTTTAATGATATCCATGTCCTGAAATAAAAGTTAATGGTAAACTACAACAGGCAACAGAAGGACTTGTGAGGATTGGGATCCTTCGGAAATGAAAGTTGGGGTTATCCATCTGGTAAAGAATCCCAACAAGCTGAGGTTCTGGGTGCAAAGGGAACAGGACTGGTTCCTGAAAGAATTGGGTTATGAATATCAACCATGGTCCCACAGCCAGTTATAGACATGATGACTATGGCAGACAGGTGTTTTTTCTTACTTCTGTGTTCGGCGTGTGTGTATATGTGTATGCACACACGTGCACACGTACACATACATGGATGTACACATACTTACATAATGCATGTGCCAAGGTAGAAGGACACACATACACGGAAGACTTGCTTTTTCCTTTTGCTTCCATTTTCTCTTGGCCTCATCCTGGCAACAGCCCTTCACTTGGCAGCTACAGTTTGTTCCAATTTTGTTTCTCCCCCATACGGAGGAGGAGATACCATGTACCCTCAGAGATACCAGCCACTCTTGCCGGTGTGAACACAGCTCTACGGGGATCCTCCTCTGGACTACTGAAGCACCAGCACCACTTGGACAGCCTCCCTTTGCAGAGGGCTGAGGCCAGCTCTGTGGAGCTCACCCTCTCCCCTTGCAGCTTTGAACAACCTGGCCTCTTGGTCTTGCTCCCCAGTCCCGTGCTGAGCTGCTTCCCACAGATGCTCTCGCCATATGACCTCTGTGGTCCTTTTTTGTATGTTTTAGTCTTCCGATACCTGTTCCTCCAGTTCCCCAATTTCTTTTTTCCTAAATAACTCATGGACTCCTTGATTTGGTTGGGGCTTTAGAGATCCTGTCTCTGAGTCCATTTTCATTTTAAGGATAAACAATACCTAGGGGTGCCTGGATGGCTCACTCAGTTAAGCGTCTGACTCTTGATTTTGGCTCAGGTCATGATCTCATGGTTCATGAATTTGAGCCACGCATTGGGCTCCGTGCTGACAGCATGGAGCCTGCTTGGGATCCTCTCCCTCCTCTCTTCCCCTCCCATGCTCATGCTCTCTCTCTCTCTCAAAAATAAATAAATAAACTTAACAATAAAAAAATAATAAACAACACCTGAAACTAATATAACACTTCGTGTTAATTATACTGGAATTAAAAAAAAATAAGCAAAAATTGTGCAGAAAACGGGTCTGGAGAGGAGAGGTGTCTTTCTTAAGGTCATTGCAATTTAGGGCCTGAACTGGTCTTTCTGTCTCCCAGTGCAAGGCTCCCACACTATCCCATACAGTGCCAACGGAACAATCTGCCTTTTGTGTGGGATTCTCCGCCTATCCTGAGAGAACTGAGAACATCAGGGCCAGATATGGATGAGTTGTACTGGCCTTAACACTGATCCCAGGAGTATGAGAGGCCATTGGCCCAAAGAGTCCCATAGGCCAGCTGAGCGCCTTTGCTCTCCTTCCATGCTAATTCACATGCCCCTGCCCTCACTCTGACCCTAACCTCCCACAAGTGACAGGAAGCCTCCTGTGTCAGATCTCATGGGACAGACTGTGAACCCACTCTCATCCTCTATTCTCCCTGCTGTTGTCCTCTTGCATAGGTGGCCACCTCTGGCATATACAGGTTAAGAAAAAACACGTTGAAGGGGCGCCTGGGTGGCTCAGTTGAGTGGTCTTGATTTCAGTTCAGTTCATGATCTCTTGGTGAGATCGAGCCCGGAGTTGGGCTTTGAACTGGGCGTGGAGCCTTGCTTAAGATTTTCTCTCTCTGCCCCTCCCCTGCTTGCTCTTGTGTGCACACACACGCTTTCTCTCAAAAAAAAAAAAAAAAGAAAGAAGAGAAAGAAAAGAAAAATCCTGTTGATTTCATTCAGATAGAAAGTGTCATGATCAGGGCACCTGGGTGGCTCAGTTGGTTGTCTGACTTCGGTTCAGGTCATGATCTCATGGTTTGTGAGTTTGAGCTTCATATTGGGCTCCGTGCTGACAGCTCAGAGCCCGAAGCCTGCTTCAAATTCTGTGTCTCCCAGTCTCTGTCCCTCCCCCACTTGCACTCTGTCTCTCTCCAAAATAAATAAACATTAAAAAAAAGTGTCATGATCATTTTGAAAAGGAGGGAAATTCTTTCTCTTACCAGATGAAACAGTGGTAACTGGTTTACATCTCATCTGATTTAAAAAATACTGGTGTTAATGGATGCCTGATAGAGTCTTCTTTCTCTGGGCCATAAAGCTTTTCTTAGATATTATTTTGCCAGGAACACAGGGGTGAGCAAATAACTGGACCAACCAATGCTTTACAAACATGTTAATTTTATTGATTAGGGCATCAAAGCTTCTCTCTGTGTCAAGTAATGGAGAAGCCGTGTCACACGGATTACAGAGCTATTTTTACTTGAAATAATCTTTCATAAAAGAAAGAAATGAAATACAGTTCTTCTATAAAAAGTGCAGTAGTCATTACTGGAAGTTTTCCAAAATGAAAGCAAGATTTACTACATATTGCAAAAATTGGTTTAGTGCTTTAATACTTAATAAAGTAACAACCCGACCACCAAAGACAGCTCTTATAAGGGGTTCCTTCTCCAAGAATGGACCAGATGGAAAAGAATATTTGCATTGAATTAGAATGAACACTCCCAGGGAGGAAAGGGCTCTGGATAACTTGGTCAAAGAAATGGGGACTTATGACCCATTTTTGCCTTCATGTTTTCTTTTGTCCACAGTAATCAACTAAGTGCAGGAAACAAAGCAACACGTTTCACCCCCATGTGGGTCAAATGAATCAAAACAAGGAAAAAGGGAAAGAAACAGGGGAACAACATTCACTGACTCCATAGGCCAAATGCATGTTTGAAGGAACCAAGCAAAAACTCTTCAACAACCCTTGGTTAAAACAAGACCAACTTATCAAAGATGATGGTGAACAGGCTTCAAGATCTGCAGATGAGGCCATGAGCAGATTCAGGTCAGCCTCCCTGCACCTCTAATAGCTCCTTTGCTGATGTGACAGAGGACCCAGGCTTCCCTCCTGTGTTGCATGGTGACTGGCTCTGTCAGAGGTGGAGTTTGCCATGTATACTGAGGCTCCAGGCCATGGCTGATTTCCAACCATGATCATGGTTGTTTTACTAGTTTTGGTCATAAATTAGTGGGAACAAGCTACCCCACTCCCGCCTGCCAAATTGTAATTCCAAATCAGGTGTTTGGATTCCATTCCATGCAAGCGGGAAGAATGTGTGGGAAGAAGGCAGACCACCGGGTACCTGCCACGGAGGAAGGTTTGAGTGGACAAAGGGGGCAGAGTCTGGGAAAGCTCGTGTTCTGAGTACTGGCACCAATGCGCCCCCAGCTTCTTAGGGCAGCAATGAAAGGGAAATTATTTGGCAATTTAAGCAACGGGCACACACATGTGGGCCCACTTACTGTGTGCTGGGCAGATGCGGAGGGAGTGTTATGAGGGCAACCTCACATCACCCTCCCCCATGAGGGACCCTAAGATATGGCACCCAGAAAAATGACAGCACAAATCATGGAAGAGGATTAAAGAGAAGGACAAAGCCTTTTAACCAGGCTATAGTAGGACAAAGGTCCTGTAAGAAGCTTGTAACAGTATTTTGCCGACAACTCTTAGAGGAAAACACATTTGGCCAAAGGACCTGGAAGTAAACACCAAGGTTAGGTAGTTGTGAAAATCATCCTGAAGGGGTGAGGAGGAACTTTCCCTCCCCTGCTGGCAGGTGAGGTCACCTAACTGCATTTGAGGGCCTCCTGCTCTGGGGGGCCAGGGCCAAGGAGGTGTGTGTTTGGCTCCGCAGGGTCAAGGCTCTGTCCCTCTAGCACATACCAACCAAAGATGGAGGGGGAGACTCGGAGGGGTCTTGGCTCTCTGCCCTGGCTGCTTCCAACTTTGTCGATCCAGTTACCCATGCCTGCCCCCGTTATTGTGCGTGACAAGCTCCTCTTCCTCTCCAGGCCTGCTTTTGGTGCACGAGAAGGGGATGCCCTTCCCTGAGCTGGGTCATTTGCTGCCACCTGAGTTTGTTATAGGAAGGAAGGCCTGCCTCTCTGGAGACACTGTGGAGGAACAGTGTCTGAAGGACTGATTATAAGGGATTCTCTAGGATGTCTCCATAATAACATCATGGAGGCCCACCACCATGTGCCTGACCATGAAGCTGCCCTGTAGGAACCACCCCCCGGCCCCAACCCGCCTTGCAACTTGTTCTAGAGAGCTTTCTGTAAATAGTTGAGTCTCATATCTGTGAGAGAGGGCCACCAGGCAGGCCTTCACAGACACATGGAGAAATCTGCCACAGTCAGGATGATTTGCTCACTGTCACATCTGGCATCATGGACCACAGGCTGGAGAAGTAGCCAGGATGCTTTATCAGCTAAAATTTTCCCCACTTAAGGAAAACAGTGGAATATGGATTTGAAAGGTTGAAACTAGCATTATTAGGCCTCTTAATAGCTATTAGAAGACTAATTTCATTTCTTTTCTTCAACAAATATTTATCCAGTGACTAATATGGGTCAGGCACTGTTGTAGGCACCAGGAATACAGCAGTGAGCAAAACATATAAAAATTCCTGCCCACGTGGAGCTTACATTCTGTGGGGGTTGGAGGAAGGACATAAAATGAATGAGTGAATAATTCACATGTGCAGCACTCAGATGGCAGTAAATGCACAAAAAATGCACAGGGAGGTACGAGGGTGGGATGTATTGTCATTTTAAATAAATAAATAAATAAATAAATAAATAAATAAGTAGATGAATAAATAAATAAATAAATAAATAAATCAGGGAAGGCCTCCTTGAAAGTGACAGTGGAGCAAAGACTGGCAGGTAGTGAAGGATGAGCCATGTGGTTTGGGGGAGAACATTCCAGGTGTAAGGAGGAATAGCATGTGCAAAGACCTTGAGGCAGGCCCATGCTGCAGGGGCAGAGCAGCTAATAACAGAGGAGGAGGTCACAGAAGTACCAGAATGGGAGTGGTCTTTGTAAGGACTTGACTTCTTCATTTAAAGTCATCCTCCACTGTTTATAGATACTGTCAAATAGCTGGTTTTACTAACTTGTCCTTATTAAATTAACAGGTTGCTTTGGTCTTGAGCAGATTCAACCTATCTCCTTAAACCAACTGGTATACTTCACCTTGTAAAGAACTGATTATATATATGTGTGTATACATGTACACACGCAAATACACAGATATATGTACACACATGTATGTATTAAGATGCTCTCTTGGGTGAATGAATAAAAATGCATTAGCAATGGGCATCATTTTGTACATACATAATTGGGGCCGGCGGGACTCTTTTTTTTTTTTTTGCAAGAATCAAACAATAAAAATGCAAATTTCAACTAATCACTTTGCAGAATGGATAGAAGCAGTAACATCACTTGGATTGTTTGGTGAGAGTGGCTTCTGTGTGGTCCCTGGGGTTAAGTGTTAAGTCAGCCCAGTTGAGTAGAGCATATTCATACCGCGGAGCCTGCACATACCAGTTATTTCTGAGGGTCCATGCAGGGCATCTCCCTCTGTCTTCTGTACTGGGGGTGGAATGGTGAGAAAGGACTGGTTTTGGGGAATGTTGCTGACTGCATAACTGCTTACAGGTCATTTCACACATTGCTTGGAGCAAAAGTGAGAGTCTTCCAAAGCATTTGTTGTACCCTGGAAGTGCTCCTTGCTGTCCGGAGGGACCTCCTCGGGGTGAGTGGGGGGTAGTCATCATCATTCATGTCCCGCAGGTCTCTCTAGGATCAACTGTCCTGGACCCCACCCTGGGACCCCACCCCGTGTCAACAGGCAACACTGTCAGGGACACACTCTGTGCCCACAAGAATTGGCACTGCAGAGTGGGTGTGGAGAACGGGGGTGGTTGTAGATGGAAAGGATGACACTGTGCAGCCCATCTCTGCCCTGAAGAGCCACATCAGAATGGGGGGAGTGCAAGTAGAAAAGAGTTTACAGTCGGGACTGAATGGGGAGGTGGTGCCCAGGAGTCTCCAGAGAGCCACCACTTTAAGGCTTTTTGGAAGGGGGTGCCTTCTCCCTGGTGCCAGGAATGCCAGCCACCTCTGGGCCTTTCCATGGTGTGTCTGCCTTCAGGAAACAGCAGAACCAGACTAGCCAGAGCAGAGGCCGCCTCAGCAGGCCCTGGGCGATGCCACAGCAGGTGAGGTCCGACAAGGCAGGGCTCGCTTAGCCATGGAAACACATTTTCTTATTTATTAGAAGCATTGAAAGAAAGGAAAAGAAAAAACACTGGAGGAGCTTATTTTGTAAAGTCCACACCATCATGAGGAAAAAGGAATCATGTGATAAAGAAAGAAATCCCAAACGTGCAGCAGATGCCTTCAGCTTTTACTCCAGGTCTCGTAAGTAAACACGGAAGACTCACATAAAATGGAACTTAATGCATACATGGGTTTGGCAAAGCCTGTTTTTCTCTTGAACAAATTTCCCACCACTGATAAGTACAGCCCTTTTAATTTTCTTAACTAATGTGAAATATATTTTGATAGGTTAAGTTTATTTTTGCAAAGTAGAGTGGTTTGCAAAACAAGCTTGTGGATGCTAAGGGAGGGGTGAGAACCAAGTACACTGGGGGTAGGGGTGTGAGTAGAGAAACCTTTTATCTGGAGTCACCAAATTCCTGATGGTAAGCTACTAGAATTGATAAATCATTTTGGAAAATATTAAATTTGTAAAGTAACATCCAAACTTTTCAGAGCTCCACTCCAGTCACTGGGTGGTGACAGGTAAGAAAAAGTTCACAGTAACTTAGTGAATATAAAGTATTCATTTAAGAGGAAAGGTGCAGTACCAAAATCCACGGACAGAAAAAAAAAATCAAGCTTCCAATAAAGAAAGAAAACACATTTACATATTCCCACTTTCAGAGAGGATATGAACAAATAGCAAAAAGCACTTAAACTCAAGAGCCCGCAGTACAGAGCCCCTTCCCACCTATGGTAACCCTTCTAAGGGGACAACCCTGTGACAATATAAGGGCGCAAAATATTGCTCTGTGGCATATTCTGGAAATAATATAAAAATAATTTCTATGGTACAGTTTGAACTTGGCTTGTAAAATTTCAGTGTAACATAGCATAAAATCTACAAACAGAATACACGTAAAAACACCTTCCTTTAACAATATATTATTTGAAAAAAAATCATATACCTGGGTCTCGTGTGTGCGGGAAATGTGAAGTAAATTACTGAATTAACCTCCACTGGGGTTTAGAAGTATCTAGGATCCTTCTGGAAATTTGCTGTCACTTAGAGACATCTGACCTTCCCGGAAAGGGAATTCTGGCTATATCAGACAAGGCCACTCACAGGCAGGGTCTGCCATGTACCCCGAGCCCAGGGTGTGTACCCCAGTGAGGTTCTCAGGTTTTCTAGAATTGGGACTCTCTTCCTTTTCTCCAGTGCCTATGATCCATTTAACCTTTCCCTGATCCACAAAAGGTCCCCAAGTCACAGAAGGATTTGAGAGGACCTCTTGGCCCACATGTAAACAATACAGCAGTTCTGATAGTTACTGTTCAGCCTGATAAACTAATTTGGTTTGAGAGAACTTTGGCTATGGACCTGATCTAGAGAGCTCTTTTGAACAACATGGAGTGTTCCTGGTACACTGGACTAGTACATTTGATGTAACAGTAGGTTCTCTCACGATTTCAATACTGTTTAGAGGAAGGGATCCAGATCCCTCACAAAAGGAAACAGCTATTTGTAAACCATGTGGACAAGCACTCACAGATGTACTGGCAGGCCCAGCCACCTCATGACCATGCTAAGTTGGGGGCCTTCCACATGGCTGGAGAAGCCACCCAGAGCTAGATCTCAGGCTCTTATTCATGGCACATCTGTCAGATGGGGTGGGGAAGAGGAGACTTCGAAATTCAAGGAGATAGAATAAGTCACCATTTTTAAATAATACCTATGGATTGCACTGCCTAGTTTTGAAGGTTTTCCTCTGGTATTGCAATGGACTGTGTTTATTTTTCTCAGTTTGCCTTTTTCTTTTTTTTTTTTAACCATGGCATGAGAAAGATAAAATATTTGCATAGCCAGTTTTGGAAATTTCTGGTTGGCTGCTTTAACATTAAAAAATTAAAACACGAATATAATTTTACTTTATGCCTTCTTGACTTGTGCACAGGAGTTTGGTTTCTAAACGCACAATTAAGCATTTTCGAGGCTGGCTCTCAACCTTCTAAAGTGAGGGGCTAGTGCCATGGCCAGTGTCTATATGTGATGCAATACTTCCTGTGACCTCAACTTTGGGTGGCAAAGCAGTTGCCTAGCAGGGCACAAAGAATCAGTCCAAAAAGCTGCCACAAACCCTCGTGATGAGAGATATTTAAAAAATTACTTTTTTTTTCTGAGTAACAAAAGAAACCCCAGTAATATGAGGGACATGGATGTAATTACCACACATTGAAAGTATTGTTCGGCATGAAAAGTAAAACTTCCAAAAAATTTTTTAAAGATTCTATTTAATAAATAATTTTAAGGAACCACTTATGCAAAACTTGGATAAATTACTGAAAACCCCACGTGCTGTGGAATAATTAAAAACAAAAAGGAATTACAGGAGATACTCAAATTAGTTTACTATAATTCTTCAAACAAGTAAAAAAAATCCCCTCCTTTTTAAAATTTTATTATTATTATTATTATTATTATTATTTTTTGCTGCTCTTTATGTCAGAGGGAAAAGCATCCTTTCTGGAGAAGGAGAAGCTGGCTCCAATGAAGAGATGGTCTACCTCCTGCATTTTCTGAGGAAACACCCACAGCAAAGCTGGGCGCTATCTCCTCTCTTTCTTAGGGTTATTAGAAGCTATTCTAAGGCTCTCGAAGGTTTTAAAGTATTCTTTTGCTAGTGAGGATTTTACCCATCTTATCTGAATTTCTTGGAAACAAGATCTCTCTTTAGTGAGGCAGATTTAACTCCTCAGTGTCCTTGGCCAAGAATGGTATTCTCCAGAGGTAATCTTGGAAGGAAGAGGCTGCATATTGCTGCTCAAAACAGGGTAGCTAAGGACACATATTTTATTTTTTTCCTCAAGAAATGTAGGAGGCACCAAAAAAGGGACCACTCAGGGATGGGGCTGCCCCTCACCGTGTCATGGAGCCACAGGCAGGGTGACCCCTACCCTGCAGAGGGGACCCCAATGGGAGTGACGCCCCTTTACCTGGCTGAACCCAGACAGATGCAGGTGGAGGTGGGGATGGGCTTCCTTCCCGACTTCCCTCAGCCCCTTCCCTTTGGAAAGAGGCACAGGCCAGGTTTCAAATTAGCCTCGTTGCGGGGGGAGTGGGGGGGGGCTTTACATAGTGACCAAAGGGTCAATCCCTTGCCTCTCTCCTGGGGCACCAACGATCACTTCCTAGGGGTGCTCTGGAGATAGTTCGCTGTGGAAGTGTCTTCAAAGAAGAAATGTGAGCAGACTGTCATCTTTGCTCATACATGGGCAATTCCAAAGAGTGGTTTCAGAACCCTTGCGTTTTGGATCCGAGGTGTCTTTGGAAAGCTCCTGTCACCTCAGCTGCCCGGCACCGGGGGCCATCACTACCCCTCACCCCGCCCTGCGAGGTAGGTTGTTCGGTGCCCATCCCAGGACGCCTGCGGCTTTGATGGCAGTGTGAATGTTGCTCGGGCCAGGGGTGGGAAGGGGGGTGAGTGGGAGGAGCTTTTGCTTATGAGATGGAGGTGCGTATTCCTAAAGGGCCACCGTGACCACCAGAGCTTATCAGCGGGGCGGCACAGTGTCTCCTGTCCTCCGAGGACTCGGGAGGGGAAGCAGGTGTGAGCCTGCAGCACAGTCGCCACCCCAGTCCCGGGCTGCGGGTTTGCTTCTTGACCTGGGTGGTACCGACCGCACACGTGTGACCGCTACATGGAGGAGGTCAGTCGCTGGGGTGGGGGGCGGGGGTGGGAGAAGAAAAAAGCAAAAAAAAAAAAAAAAAAAAAATGTAAAACACTCCCTTCTAAAAACAAAGGGCTGCAAATTTCTTTATTTCTCTTATTGAGGAACAAAAATACTCTTGCAATGGCTATTGAGTTTCCACAGGTACGAGGCAGATGCTAGCTAGCACACCCACTTCCAACAGTATGACTTGTTTCCTATCCGTCTACTACCTGAGTGGCGTCAGTGTAGGTTCAGGCACCATTAGGAACGTTTGACCAAACACGTACACAGCACTGACAGAGGAGTCGCCGGCCTTCCGGTTGACCAGGGCATGTAAAAAAGACACCGACAGAATGGAAAAGAAATCCTTTATGGTAAAAGCTGGCGGAGCGCACGCCGCACTCAGGGCCGGGCCCCGCGCGCCTCGCGCCGCCGCCGCAGCTCCTCGCGGTAGCAGTAGGAGCAGTAGTGCTCGGTCTCGGCGCGCCCGTAGAACGCGCAGTTCTCGCGCTGGCAGCGCCGCTGAGCCAGCCCCGGGCCGCCGCGGCCGCACTCACCGTTCGAGCGGGCGGCCGGCGCGTCGGCGTCGGCGAACTCCAGGCCGTCGCGCGCGGCGCCGAAGCCGTTGGTGTAGGTCTGCGACTTGTGCTCGGCGGCGCCGGCCGCCCCCGCCACGCCGGGCAGGGCGCCGGGCACGGCGCGCGCCAGCGACTCGACCGTGTTGACGGTGCGCAGGGCGGCGGCGCGCGCCGGGCTGTAACTCTGCGACGACAGCGAGCGGTTCTGCTGCGGGTACGTGGCGCACGGCCGCAGCACGCCCACGGTCGGCGCGCACGCCTCGTCCCGCGCGCCCGCCGACTGCACGTGGATGACGCTCTGGCGCGCCGGCGCCGGCGGGCTGCGGCCAGGGAGCGGTCCGCTGGCGCCAGCGCGTCGCGCGCCGCCGCCGCCCGGGCCCGGGGAGGCCGCGCCGCCGGCCGCCGCCGCCCGCGCCGCCCGCGTGCCCGCCGCCGACCCGGGACTCGGGCGCTCCTTGAGCTTGAGCACCAGCTGCGTGGGCGGCCCGGCCGGCGGGCCTGGCGAGGCGCGCTCGGAGCCCGGCGCGCCCTCGGTCTCAGGCCTGCGCGGCGGCCGCTTCGCCGTGGAGGCGGCGGCGGCGGCGGCGTCGCGGCGCCGCTGCTCCTGCTCGGCACTGAAGCGCTCCTGCGCGCTGGTCAGGTAGTAGCCTATCATCTCTTCGTGGAACTGGTGCCGGTGGCTGGTGAGCAGCAGGCCGGCGAAGATGAACTTGCGCTCGCCCTGCATGGCGGCGCGCAGGATGTTGAGGCTCAGCTTCACGTCCGTGCTGTACTTCCAGGCGTCGCCCCGCTGCCCGCCGCCCTTCTCGGCCGGCGACGCCCCGGCCGCCTTGTCCGTGGGCGACGGCGTGGTCTTTTCCGACGGAGACGTGCTCGCCGACGCACCCGATTCCTCCTTGCTGCCCTTGCGTGACTTGGTCTTCTTCTCCTTGCTGCGCTCGGGGGCGTCGCCGTTCTTGCCGTTGGCGGAGTTAGCGCGGCCCATCTTGCCGTGCACGAGACCTCCCAGGCCACCCATGTTTTTCTTCAGCTTGATGCCCAGCGTCTTGCTGAAGCTGCCCAGCTTGTTGGCCACGGAGTCCGCGCGGGTCTTGTCCTTTTCCTTGCGTTGCTTCTCTTTCTCTTTGTCTTTGCCATTCTTGCCATTATTGCTGTTGGAATTGCTGCACACCGAGTCGCGGTCCGAGTCCAGGGAGTCGGCCAGGGACTGCACGTCCTCCCCCACAGAGGCTGTTGGGGATTCCGGCTGTGCCAGAGGGGCCTGTTGGGGGGGGGGGGAGAGGAAGGTCGAGAAAGGAAGAAGGTTAGAGATGAGCCATCTCACGTGGGTTCGACAAAGGTAGACCATCCCAGCCCACAGGCTGCTGTGTTGGGATCTCACTGTCCCATCCAGGATGCCTTTTTGGTGAGCTCAGGTTGCTGGTAGCCTGGAACTCCGAGGCAGGGATTTTGGGCAAGGTGCAGATGCCCACAGCCCCGGGGCCTCTGCACATTTTAGAATCATCATGCCCCGACTCTGCCCTTCTAGCCCTGAGGAAGCTGGTCTACGACCAGACCCAGGTCCTGGCCGGCCTCTGTAGACTTAGAGGCCTTCTGGTAAGGATGACACTTCACCTGCGCCTGTAGGTGTCTCTCCTACAAAGGTGTCTTACCTGTTTACTACAGACAGGGGACAGACACTTTGTCCTTACCTTAGAACAAATACCCCCTTAGCAGTTCGGGTCATGACCAATCTCTTTACTCTAGGGGTTCCTTTCTCGGATTGGCAATGTGGTGTGCTAAACTGAGGATTCTGAAACGGGACCTGGGCTTAGCAGGAAAAACGTTACCGTTCCCAGAAAAGGTCTCGGGTGTGAGGAGGGGGCATCTCTGTGAACACCTTGGATAAGGCTCACAGTCAGGAAGGCAAGGCAGGTATGGACACCTGGTCCAGGACTATGGGGTAGGTGGGGAGCCTGAGAAAGGAGATGAATGCATGCAGAGGACCTTGTGGGAGATTCCTCCTTGTGTGAGGAGAGAGAATTCTGACAGCATCATTGGGTGAAGACCAGGGATCTCACACTAGCAGCTGAGTGGCAGGAA
Organism: Puma concolor; assembly: GCF_028749965.1. Classification (NCBI taxonomy): domain Eukaryota; kingdom Metazoa; phylum Chordata; class Mammalia; order Carnivora; family Felidae; genus Puma; species Puma concolor. The sequence continues at coordinate 127,553,399 of NC_141672.1, read as the reverse complement.
CTGGTGCCCACCTCTGAATGGGCTTTTCCTGTCCTTCAGGAGAGGAGCCTTGGAGAAGGCCCCATTGTTCCCTCATTTCAGTTTTGTCCCCTCCCTTCCCAAGCAGGTCCAAGATACCTCCTGCAATCAGATCACCCAGAAGAATCAGGAACCAGCCCTCCCCACTTTATATTCTGAAATTCCTTCCTGTTCCCACTCTTTCCTGGGTCTGGAAGGAGCTAGAGGTCTCAACAGGATTTGTCAGTGACACAAAAGGGCAGAAGCTCAGGGGTTTGGCCCAGGAAAGGGAGGTGTGCTTGGTGCTGGGAGTGCCCACTGTTTGGCACCCAGTGAGCAAGGAACAGTGGCTCAAATGCCCTGAGGCTGGAAGTGTTCTTGCCAGGCCCTGCATCTGACACTGTGGCCACCATGGCTTGGTAGGGAGCCCTGCTCATTGCCTTGCAGAGCTGTGTCCTAGCCCAAGAGCCTCCTGATTTCTAGACCTACAGCTGCTGCCTTCACACCATATGTGTGTGCTGGGAAAGAACACCCGCAGCAACATTGGTAGAATCCAGGCAGTTGACAGGTCATTGTAGAGGTTAAGAGTCAGGACTCTGGAGCCAGACTGCCACCAGCTGTCCCTTGTGTCCTCAGTAAAATGCGATATCAGTACCTGCCTCCAGAAGCCCTATGAAGATGGCATACAGGTAAAGGCTGATGTATGAAAACATCCTGAACAGTGCCTGGCCTGTCCTGGCTACTGACTCTGTGTCAGGCACCACCTTAATTCTTTCCTCATGTCACTCCTTTAATACTGTAGTTTATGAGCTCCACTTCATAGCCAAGTATACTGATGTCTGAGGAGGACCAATTTGTAAGCTCTCTCTCTTTTTTACAAATCCCTTTCTTTGAGGGCTCACTACTGAGGTAACAAAAACATCAATCAGAGTGAATCGTGCTTAGCATGTGGAAGGGGGGAGAGAGCAGACCCTCCCTGGGGGGTCTTCTTTTCCCACCGCCTCCTGGAGAACAGAAGGAGGGGGCGCTGAGGAATTGCGCGCTCTCGGTTCCCTGGCTTTTCCAAGGACCCACACACAGTTTATAATTCCGCTCTGCCGCAGCACATCGTGTTCCGATGTCTGCAGAGATAGTTTTGTGTTGTGACTTGCCTACAGTTTGTTTTCTGAGTGGGTGTGTTTATTCCTTTGCTTCTGGAGAAAATAAAAGGACAAAAAAAAAAACCCACTCGAAACCACAACTCGCATACAAAACCAAACATCTCCTAACCGAGGTGCGCGCCTACGTATAGGCACGCAAGCACGCGTGCACACACGCATCAGGTAAACCCAAAACACTTCTCGCCGGGGCGGGGCGGGGCTGGCCGGGCGCGGCCGGGGGTCGGAGGCCGGGAGGGAGTAGGTGAGCCCTGCCAGGTTTGTAGGGTGGGCCCTCCCGCCCGCCCGCCCGCCCGCGCCGGCGGCCAGTGAGAGGCCAGGACCCAGACAGCTGGTGAGGTCCGGGCGCACGCCAGGCTCACCCGGGTCTCCGAGGGGATCCGGATCCACGTCACGTTCATGTAGCTGTGCAGAAGGTTCAGCTTGGCTTCTAGCGACAGGATCAGGCTGGCGAAAGAAGAACACGGAGTGAAACGCGTCCCAGCCGGCCCGCGCTCGCCCGCACGCACCCCGCCCGCAGGCACGCCAGCTGTCCCAGGAGGAGCAAGGGCGGCCCGGCCCACGCCGGGAAACCGGCGACAGTCGGCCCTTTAGGGCGTTGGGGGAGGGGCACGGGGTAGGGGCTCACTGGGCCAGCCGGGCGTTATCGTTGTCGTCTTTGCCCCACTCCCAGTCCTTCCCGGGGTCCACTGCAAAGTGCAGAGGCAGCAGCTTGTGCTCCGAATCCGTCAGAGGGATCACGGCTGGAACAGAAGAGAGAGACGCGGTGCCAGGTGGCCCCTGGGCAGGCAGAGAGGCTCCAGGCCCTAGCAACCCCCAGGAAGCCAGGAAAGGGAGTTCCAAGACCAGGTGTCTCCTTAATTAAGGAAACCGAATGGAGACTCACAGTGCCATCTGTGCCAGCAGGAGCGTTAAGACCACAGGTGTCAAAATCACTAGTGATAGTTTAAAATACTTCGTGTTTATTGTGGACCTTGAAGAGCAGTTGGAGACCTCACCTGGACTCTGCTGACGATTGGGGTCTGTCAGAAGGCAGGTACCCCGGTTGGGCAGCAGAGGATAAAACCTATTACTGCTTCTGTTATTTCTGAGGAGGGACCCAAGCAAATTCGACAGGTAAGGTTGTTGGTTACCTCTCAGTGTGCAAATTAGACAAGTAAGGTCTGCTTGCCAATCTGTTCATTTGTGAACTCATTCAATTAAATCTGTCAGTTCAAGGAATGGATGGGGGGCGGGGAACCCAAGGATTTCGTGACTCCTGGCCAGGGGGAGCTCACAGGTAACAATCTCATGTCAGGTGGTGGTGAGTACCCTGAAGAGTAAACAGCAGACTGAGGGGAGCTAAGGCAAGCCTTTCTAGGGCAAGCCTTTCTGAGGAAATAAGGTAGGTGTAGGCGTGTAGGCAGAAACTGCAGCGAGGAGAGACTCGCCCTCACCCAGGGATCCATTCATCACAAACACTCCCGAGTGAAATGCCCAGCTGGGGGAAGTCTTGGCCCATCTCAGGCTGGGGCGGAGTGGGGGTGTTCACAGGTTTGCCTGGATCTGCTAGAAGCTTCTGAGCTGCTGTGGGACCCAGTGCCCAGTGAGAACAGCTTGCTCCTCCCCTGGGTTTACCCTACCTCTGCCTCCTTGCTGCTCTGCCCCCGCCCCCGTACTGGTCATAAGCCTGGTGTCATTTCCCATGGTTCATGGCAAGGGTGCCACGGCAAGAACAAAAAGACAAATAAGTAAATAAAATCTATGACTGAATACCATTAATAGTTGACTTTCTAATAAAAAATTGCAAACATTGACTCACTGCTGCCCTCCAGTGTTGCTAAAGAGAAAACGTGAGCACAAATGATCCTCCACCCCCAGATAAAGCAAACACAGCTTTGCTGGGGGAGCGGGGTGGAAGGGTGACGGCGTTCTGTTTAAAGTGGCTAGAGACTGGAAGTATTGTGTTCTGGTTTGGTTGGTCAAGGACAGCTTGGTGTGCCCCAGCTACAGGCCACCGGGTTCTGCCTTGACATGGCCGTGACACACAGGGTGCTCCTCCCAGGGCTCAGCTGCAGGGCAGTCACACTCAGGGAGGGCTGCAGTACCCATCCCACGGTTCCATGACTCAACACAAAAGCAGAGATGGAGTTGGCCTAGCTTCCCATCCACTGGGCTGGGGTGGGGGTGGTAGTGGATCCCTCCCTCTGTAGACACTCACTAGGGTACTGCACCTCCCTAGAGTGCTTGTAAAGGCACTGATTCCAGGCACCCATGCAGATGGCCAAACCAGTGTCCAGTAAAAAGACCCAAGGACTATATTTTAAGTAAGCATCCTCTGTGGTTCTTAAAATCATACAAATATGGAAAATATTGTTCCAGAACAATAATCTGTTTGAAGTAGTTACTGTGGGTAGGACTTGGGCAGTTTGGGACTGGCTGTCCACTCCTTTCTCAGGGGAGAAGTGCAGTTGGGAGATGTCTGCCCAGCCATGGCTACAATTCCCAGCCCCCAGCACTTAGGAGGGAATAGGTGCTGAGTTGCACCCATGGCATGAGAGCAGAAACACTATGGGAAGTGCTGGGCAATGTGGTTAGGTGTGGGTGGTGTTCTCTCCACACCCCCACACCCTCATCTTCCTGTATGCTGAAACTTGATGGTGCTACAAGATGGCTGGGTGAGCTCCTGACTCCGCACTTGCCAATCAGGAACACCTATTTTAGACTTTATTTGCAGGAGAACCACACTTCTCTCCCTATGATTTTGGTTTATGTCAGATAAAACAGCTAAAGATCCACATGCCCCTCAGCCTCTACTCCCTATCACTTCCCTACCAGGGCTCCTGGAAATTTGTACCCTTAATGGCCGGACTGGAACTGACTCCATGCACTGCCCCCTGCTGGGCAGACGGTTGGACTCACCTGAAGGTGCTAGAGCCTGATCACCTAGCAGGGTCTTGGCAGCCTCTCAGCATGAATCTTAGTGGGGTGAGGTACTTGGAAAGGTACTAAGGACATGCCTGCTTGCAAGAAAAGACACCTTCTTTGCCAGGGCTAACAAAAGGCATATTCTCTGCAGAGGGTACAGCTTTGGCCTGTGTGTGAGGGCCAGGGCTGCAAGGACCGAGAGCCCAACCCATAGCTGCACAAGCCAGGAGGACCTTGAGAACAGGCCCTCCCCACAAGCATTAGCTGCTTTAGATGCATCTGCCTCCCACTTTATACATTCACTTTCCCAATTGGAAATGGGGCCTCACCCAGGGAGATAGATATGTAGTGATGTGGCAGCTTGCCCTCTGGTGGCAATGTCAGGAACAGCAAATGCTTTTCAAAATAAGCCCACAAACTTTTTTTTTTTCTTTGAAAAGCATGTCCTATCTTTTAACCTGGAAACACACAGCATATCAAACAGCCTTGACATATTTTTAGTACTTATTTTCCAAAATGAATTCATACTTCTGGTTTCTGTTTCTGGGACAGCATGGTGCTATCATTACAACAACAATAACAAGCCAGACAAACTGCAGATTCACAACTTTCCTTTAATCCATCAGAGAGCAGAAGTCACAGGGAAACCAGCTAACTCCAAACCTAAGGACAGATGGGTACATACAAAGAGAAACAGACATGACTTTCATTGAGGCAGACTCAGCTGGACTACAGTAAGAAGAATTCAGCTAAAATAATTAACAAATTGGTAAAGGAAGAATGTAGCCTAGTGAAAGAATATTTAGAAGCCTGGGGGCTACAGATTATAAGGGAAATTAAAATGTACTTGTAAACCCCTCTCCATAGGACCCAACCTGGTGCTCACAAAAACACTGGCAAGAATTCTGAGAAAGCGTCCTTTGCAGACCTTTCTCTCCTGTCTATATTACAGAACAAAAGCTTAAATTGTGAGGGCAGAACACTGTTGGCTTTAGGGACTGGGGTCTTTCCTTAGTAAAGCTTGGGGTGGGAGGAGGAAATAAGAAAAAAAAACCCCTCTTGTTCCCTAGGGGAGGGGCAGGAACATGTACTGAGCCCAGAAGTACATCTGGGGGAGGTTATCCCCCTTCTAAGATCCAGGGACACAGTGCCTGCCTAAGGCAGAAGCTTAATTAGAATAACAAAAACATCACACTTCCTGGTCCTGCTTCCACAACCAGACTAACAAGCTGTAAGTAATAGTAGTTTAATGCTAGAAGAGGGACAAGAGTTGAGAAGAGAAAGGGTGTAGCAGACAGTGAGAAAAGTCTTCTGGCAAAACAAAAGGTATCACTAGTAAAATTTGAAGGCTGAGTACATTAAGGGTAACCAGAGCAGCAATGAAACCAAAACCTACCTCAAGTCCTGACTAGACTGATCCAAACCCCATACTAAAGACCTAGCAAAAGGAAAGGCATACTTAGTTCCAAGAATCAAAATGATATACCTCAGTCTTTATTATCCTACTCAATATGTCTGACTTTCACCAAACTGCTAGTGTAAGAAAAGATAAGAACTCCCCCCCCCCGCCAACATTTAATAAGATCAAGCATTTCATAGAATAAGACTCAGATATGACACAGGTGTTGAAACTGTGACATGGAATTTAGAATAATTGATTAATAAGCTGAATACTCTAATAAAAAAGGTGGATATAATTAGTGTTTAATTTCTTTCCAGCAGAGAGAAGAAATGGATAAGAAAGTATCAAATAGAAATGCTGGAAATGACAAAAACACAGTAAGAGAGATGAAGAAAGACTTTGAGGGGCTGATCACTACACTTTACAAAACTGAGAAAAGAATCTGTGAACATCAAGATAGGTCAATAGAAATTACCCAAATTGAAACACAGAGAAAAAAAGAGTTGGATAGGGGGAGATGCAGAACAGAATATCCAAGAGCTGGGGGGCAATACCAAACACCATAAGATCTGTAAAAGTGAAATCTCAGAAGGAAAAGAGAGTATAAGACAAGGGATATTTAAAGAAATAATGGCTGACAAACGTTTCTACTTTGAATGGCAAATACTACCACAGATCCAAAAAACTAAAAACAAAAACAAAAACAAAAAGAGCAGGAAACTAGCACCACTAACACCAAAAATATCCCTATACTTAGCATATTTAAACTGCTGAAAACCAAAGACAAAATCTTAAAGGCAGCAACAGAAAAAAGACATGTTACATACAGAGAAACAAAGATAAGAAATACAGCAGACTTTTCATGCTGAAACAGGTAAGTCAGAAGACAATGGAGTGACATCTTTAAAATGCTGAAAAAAACAAACTACTAATCCATAATTCTATGCCCAGAAAAAATATCTCTGAACACGAAGGAGACATATTTTCTCAAACAAAAAGGGAAAAATATTAATTGCCTACAGAACTGCACTAGAAAAAATATATGTATATATGTTGGACTAGGAAATATTAAATGAAATTGGAAATTCTTTAAGGGGAAGGAATATGCTACCAGTAGAAACTTGGATTTACATAATGAAATGAAAAATGATAAAAACAGAATAAATAAATGTGAAAATAAAACTATTTTTTCTTCCTTCAATTGCTCTAAGAAACTAAGGTGAAGAGAACAGCAGTGTATTATGTGTTTATAGCATATGTAAAAGTAAAATGCTTGATAATAATGGCACAAAGAATGGGAGGAAGGGATTGAGAATAAACTGTCATAAAGTTTACACAACACATGAAGTAGAATATTACTTGAAAATAGAATCTAATTAATTAAAGATGTTTATTGTAAACTGTAAATCAGGAAAATAAATAACAATGAAAAACAGGGGCATAATAAGTCAATAGTGGAGATAAAATGGAGCCATTAAGAAACTAATTTAACCCAAAACTCACTTATCCAACCATATGGTTAATACCATTAAATATAAATGGTCAAAAAATACCAATTAAAAGACAAAGTTGTCAGGATGCATAGAAAAAGCAATACTCAATTCTACTGACTGCAAGAAATTAATTTTAAACATAAAAACACAGATAGGCCAAAAGATATTCACTAATTATAAAAATCTAGAGTGGCTACGCTAATGTTAGAGGAAGTGGACTCCAGAACCAGGACTGTCACCAAAAATATAGAGAAACATTACACAATGATATAGGGGTCAATTGTCTAAGAAAACATCACAATCCTACATATGTGCATGCTCCTAATGACATGCTTTCAGAGTACTAAAAGCAAATACTAACAAAAGTGAAAGGAGAAACAGGTCCATTATGGATCTTGGAGACTTCATCATTTTTCTCTTTGTAATTGACAGAACAAGTAGACAGAATGTCAGCAAGGATGCAGAACACCTGAACATCATTAGAGAACTTAAATAAATTGACATTTATAGAATGCAACAAGAGCAGAACACATTATTTTCAAGGGAACATGAAATATTCACCAAGATATAACACATTCTTAGCCAACCTTAGCAAATTTAAAAGTATAGAAATCATTAAAAGTTTTTCTCAGACCGTTACTAAATGAAAGTGTTAAACCTATAACAGAAAATATTTGGGGGGCGCCTGGGTGGCGCAGTCGGTTAAGCGTCCGACTTCAGCCAGGTCACGATCTCGCGGTCCATGAGTTTGAGCCCCGCGTCGGGCTCTGGGCTGATGGCTCAGAGCCTGGAGCCTGTTTCCGATTCTGTGTCTCCCTCTCTCTCTGCCCCTCCCCTGTTCATGCTCTGTCTCTCTCTGTCCCAAAAATAAATAAACGTTGAAAAAAAAATTAAAAAAAAAAAAAAGAAAATATTTGGAAAATCCAACTATTTGGAAATTAAAAAGCATGCTTCTAAATAATCCATGGGTCAAAGAGGAAGTCTGAAGGGAAATTGAAAAATAGTTTGAACACAATGAAGTGGAAATACAACATACCAAAATTTGTGTGATGTAGCTAATCAGTGCTTAGGGGAAAATTTATGGCATTAAAATGCTTATTTTGGATAAGAAGAAAAGTTCCAGGTATGTAATCTAAATTTCTGGTTTAAGAAACTAAAAAAAAAAAAAAAATAATAGCAAATTAAACTCAGGTGGGAGGAGGGAAACAATAAAGATTAGAGCAGAAATTGATGAAACTAAAAACAGAAAAATAGTAGACAAATCAGTGAAATCAAAAGCTGGCTCTTGGAAAAGATACATAAAAAAACAACAGATTATCCAAATCCATATTTTAAGAAGTTAGGATAAATGGTAGACTAGGCTTTTAAATGTTCTTAAGCTGTTAATATGCTGGCTAGTCAATACATGTTCGTATTCTAAGACATTTTAGAATACTGAACTTTTCATTGTTAGATGATTGTAGATTTAAATGCAGTTGTAAGAAATAATGCATAAAGATCCTATCTATCCATCTCCCAGGTGCTCCCCAATGCTAACATCTTGCGTACCTGGAGTAAAATATCACAATCAGGATATAGACCTTGGTACACTCCACTGAGTGTATTAAGTTTATATGAGTTTTCCATGCAGTCATCTCTCTTTGTCTCTGTCTCTCCCTCCCTCCCCCTCTCTCTCTCTTTCTGTGTGTGTGTGTGTGTGTGTGTTTATTCGGTTCTATGCAATTTTATTACATGTGTAGATTTAGGTAATCCCTCCAATCAAGTACAGAATAGGTGCATCACTACAAGGGTCCCTTGTGTTATTCTTTTATAAACACACTCACTTCCTTTCAATACTTCATTCCTGTCCCTAATCCCTGTCCACCACTGTGGATGGATGATTGTATATGTCAACTTGACTGGACTAAGGGATGCCCAGATATGGAATAAAACATATTTAGGTTATTTTTAGAGGAGATTAGCATTTGCATTGGTAGAATGAGAAAAGAGGATCATCCTCACCAATGTGAACAGGCATCATCCAATCCATTCAGGACTCAGAACAAAAAGGCAGAGAAAGGAAGAATTTGCTCTCTTTTCTTGAGCTGGGATATACAGCTCCTCCTGCCCTCTGGCATTGGTGCTACCACTCCTTGGGCCTTCAGACTTGTATGGGAATTTATACCATTGTCCCTTACTTCTTTGGCCTTGGACTCAGACTGAATTATATCACTGGCTTTCCTGGTTCTCCAGCTTGCAGATGGCAGGAAGATGGTGAGACTTCTTGGCCTCCAGAATTGTGTGAGCCAATTCCTAAAATAAACCCTTCATATACACACACACACACACACACACACACACACACACACACGCACACACACATCCTACTTGTTCTCTTTCTCTGAAGATCCACAACCACTAATCCGATCTCCATCTGTATAGTTTGGACATTTCAAGGATGCTATGTAACAGGACTCATATAGTATGTGATCTTTTGGGATTGACTTTTTTCATTCAGCATAATTTTTTTGAGATTCACCCAAGTAACTGCATGTATCATTTTTATTCCTTTGTACTGCTGATCAGGATTCCACAGGATGTATGTACCATAGTTTGTTAATCCAGGAAAGACATTGGGTTGTTTCCAGTTTTGGGCTATTACAAATAAAGCTACTACAAACCTTCAGGTATACAGTTTTGTGTGGACACAAATTTTTACTTCTTTGGGATAAATACCTAGGAGTATAATTTCTGGGTTATATGGTAAGTGATGTTTAGTCTTAAAATGCCAAACTGTTTTTCCAGAGTTTTACATTTCTACAAGTAAAGCAAGAGAGATGTGGTTGTTCTACATCCAGCATTTGGTATTATCACTTTTACAAATCTTAGTCATTTTGATAGGTGTGTAGTGATATCTTATTGTGGTTACAATGCTGAACATCTTTCAATGTTGTTATTTGACACCTGTGTATCCTTTTTGGTGAAATGTCTGTTCATGACTTTTTCCCATTTTTTAATTTGGATTTTTTAACTATTGTTTTTTAACTGTTCATTGCATATTTTAGATACAAATCTTTTGTTGATAGGTAGTTTTAAAATATTATCCCCCAATCTATAGCTTGTCTTTTCATTTTCTTAACAGTTGTTGTTTTGTTTAATTTTTTTTTTTTTTTTTTTTTTTTTTTTTTGCAGAACAGAGGTCCAATTAATCAATTTTTCTTTTTTTTTTTTTTTTTTTGGATTATGATTTTGTGTCAAAGAGCTCTTTGCCTAGCTCTGGGTCCCCATATTTTCTTTGAAAAATTTTATAGTTGTGCATTTTACATTTATTCTGTGATTCATTTTGAGCTAATGTTTATATTATTAAGATTTAGGTTCACGTTCATATTTTTGCCTATGGATGTTAAATTGCTTTATCACCATTTGTGGAAAAGACTCTCTGTTCTCCATTGAATAGATTTTGTTCCTTTGTCAGACGACACAGGACTTCAGTTCATGCCACAGCCCTACTGGGTGGGTCAAGAGAGGGAGCAGGACTGGGGATGACCTCTGTCCCACTTTCACTAAACTTCAGAGTTTTGTGAAAGTCAAAGGAGATAGTGCATGGGAGATGAGGTTTGGGAAAATGCAAAATGGAAAGCAAAGTGTGATAAATCTTCCATCTAAGAGGTATCTTGCTAGAGGACTCTCAGAAATGTCTTGGGAGAGGTAGAAATTTTTGAGGGCCATGGGGAGGTGCAGCAGTCACCACTGGCTGCCCATCCTTTGTTCCCACTAACAGACCCCACCTCCTGGGACTGTCATGAAGGGTCAGGATGGCTCTAAGGCATTCATGGTTGACTCATTTTCTATGACTTCTGAGACAAAGTCTGGAACAGAATCTGCTCAATGAGATGTAAGAGGAAATCAATTGGAAGATTCCTGGTTAAAAGCAACACAAAGGAGGGCCAGGGTCTTTTCTGATCTCTCCATGTTTTGTGTGAGGATATGATGCTTGGAGCTACAATAGTCATCTGACCAATGAGGGACAACTATGGGCCAAAAGGCAACAGGCCAAGGAGAGTGGAGAGACAAAAAGGGCCTAGGTCTTTGACGAATGTCAGGTTCCAAATCAACCAAATGCTGGTCATCAGATTTCTCATGACATGAGAGTATAAACCTCTTTATTATTTGTGTGAGATAGGACACCATGGTGGTTGTGTGAAAGCCTGCTTAACAGTGGAAAACCAGGAGGTGTGAGGTTGCTTCTGAGCCATCTCTGTAGGAGCCCAGGTCTGCTGGTGAGGCTCTGCTATGCTCGGACCCATGCCTGAGACCCAGCAGCCACTGGGTCCTGCCCCTGGGCAGGAAGAAATCCAACCCTAGGTGTACACCCATTTAACTGTCCTGGTTACAAGTGCCTGGAATGGAGTGTCATCATACAAGCATTCTTGAAGAACATCCCTGCATCGCAGGCCCACAGGGTTCTACATGAGAAAGCTGGAGCCCACCCACAGCCTGCTCCCTGACCTCGGGCCAGATCTTGCTTCCAGGAATCTGTGGCATCCATGGCAAGCTTTCATGCCATCAACCATGTAAATGGCAGTCCTGCCCTTTGCTCTGCTGGACTGCCACTGGGATGACCCCTCTTTCCCTGGAGTGGAATTGTGAGGATTAGCTACATTCCAAATATCTACTAGGCCTTGGTTTAACTAGAGTTTGCAGAAAAAAATTTTAAAAATCCACCATCCATTATAATGGGGCCCAGGGTCCCCACGTACAGGCATTTGGCTGTCGAGGGGGCAGGGAGCTCACATATACTTAGTCAACTACTAATGGATCTGAATGCAGCATCTGTTGGTCAAGAAGGTGATGCTGATGAACTGAGCCAGAAATGTCCAGCTTGGACAGACTGAGCCCAGAAGTTCTGTTGTTTGAATGGACCCTTGGGATCCACACACAAGAGATGCCCTCCCCTTCTCTTCTCCACTTAGTGATGCCCTTTCATCCTCAGGCTTTTAGAGCACATGTCAGTTCCTTCTCAGCTCTGGATACCTGGGCCTCCCCTGTGGCACTGAGGAGGCTTCTCACCAGGGCCAGGGCCAGCCAGGGCACATCCCTGCTTAGGGTGGGCTCTGCTGGGCTTGCCATGTGAGTTTGCTCTGCAAAACACCACCTCCTCTGGGAGGCACCTTCATCTTTCCCCTCCAAATCGCCGAATCCCTGGGGTCTTCCTGGTCCCAGGGTTCTTCCCCATGTGGCCACATAGGCTCTGCAGGTAGGTGCTGCCTGATCTTTGCATCCCCCACTTACTGTTTGCACAGTCAATCCTCACCCAGATGTGTTGAGTGATAGTTTATGCCGACTAACTGAACTGCCCTGGAGTAATCAAACCCTTCATTTATTGGTCATAACACTAGTCAGGAAGGATATCAGGACACAGAGAAGGAAGTTCTAAAGGGAAGTGTTAATGCACAGCTTGCATACCAGGAGCAGCCATGGCCAGGCCTTCATGCAGACACTGCCCTTGCTCAGAGCACCTGGCTCCAGCTGGCATCTGGTTGGTAGCCATGTGTGATGAGAGAGGGAACCTCTTTGCCCTGGCATTGGGTCCAGGCTATGGGAAGAGACAGGCCTGATGGTGAGGGATGGTAGAAGAAACTGGGCGGGGGGGGGGATCCCTAGGCCATACCTTTCCTCTTGGCCTTCTCCTGGGACTACCGGAAGATGCAGGAGCACACTTTGGTCTCTCACCAGTGAGCAGGCATTTTTCTTTCTACCCTCTATAAAAGTTCCAGTAGGCATTTTATTTTTCCTTTTATTCTTAAAACAAAATTCAAACAGAGGTTGAAGAAGTCCCAGGTAGGAGTCAGGATACCTAGTTCAAGTCCCACCTATGCCCCTGGTTGTCCAGGTGACCTATATGAGTCCCTCCTGTGTAGGGCACAGCAAGGGTTGGGCCGGCTGACCTTCTTCCCAGCTCCGACATGCCCTCCTTCTGGATGTGGTGGTTCTGTGGGGAATGGGAAGATTAGGGGTGCACAGGGCACCGTCCTCTCCACTGTTGATTTCTCATCAGCTCTGGTTCTGGGTTGGAAGCCAAAGTAAGATGTCATTGGATCTGACTGGTCCTCAGTGGAAGCAGAAGTCCTTCACAAGCTTTGTAATGCCTCTCTATCCAGGTACCAAGCTGGCCTGCTGTAGTGTGTGTGTGTGTGTGTGTGTGTGTGTGTGTGTGTGTGTGTGTCAGGGGGAGATGTGAGGTCACAGCTGGGTTCCACCTTCCATGTATGTGGCCTGGGAGGAAAGACACTCCATAACATATGGGACACTGCTGATGGGTCAAGGTCTCAGGTGGGAGTCAACAGGACTGTTCCTTGCTCCCAATAAACTCTGAAGATATGCTTAAAATTTTTTTAACCATATTTTATGGTATTTGCTGATTTGTGTTTAGACTCACCCATTCATTCACTTGGGCTTGAAGACTGGTATTCTCATTCTGTCTGTATTCCTTTCCTTGGGCTGCTATAACAAAGCAACAACAGACTGCATGGCTTAAACAGCAGAAATGTGTTTTCTCACAGTTCTGGAGGCTGGAATTCCAAGGTCGAGGAATCAGCAGGGATGGTTCCTTCTGAGGACTCTCACCTTGGTTTGTGGATGGCTGTCTCCTCCCTGGGTCCTCCTGTGGTTCCCCTCTGTGTGTGTCTGTGTCCTAATCTCTTATAAGGACACCACTCAGGTGGATTAGGGTCCACCCACATGACCTCACTTTACCCCTTGAAAGGCCTTGTCTCCAAATACAGTCACATCCTTGAGATACAGGGGTTAGGAAGTCAACATATGAATTCAGCCCTTAACAATGAATGCTGTTGCCTCTCCCTTCATGACACACTGAGATATCTCAACTCAGAGAAAAGTCTCCTCACCAGTTCACTGAGGAAATGCAGGATTTGGGCTGATAGTTTCCTGCTATTTACCAGTTTCCAAAGTTATGTGTGGCACCAAGTAGAGGTGAAAAGTGAGTCTTTTGCCAAGTATCATTATGAATTTGTGGACTAAACAATCCTTGTCGTATTTCTACTCATTCCAGTTATGATCTTTACTGTCCCTCTTGTCCTGTGGGAGCCTTGTCTATTCAGCCCAGGAGTCCTTCTAACACCATGCTAGTTGCTTCTGAGGATGTCTGTTTCTTCCAGGACAAGATGCTCTGGGATCTTTGTGGATACTTCCTACCTCGATCTGCCCATGCTCTCACACACAGGTGTTTGGGGGGCAAACAGGACGTGTGTGTGTGTGTGTGTGTGTGTGTATGCTGGGGATGGTGGCAGTGGCTTGTCCTGCATGGAAGGTGAGGAGGCTGCAGGGTGGGATGGGGGCATGGTCATTTAGGACATTCCTGAAGTGCCCAACTTGTCCCGTGGGGCCTGCCAGATTCCAGATGGTTGGGTGTGTGAGTAAACAAACACCCTTCCTGTCTAAGCCATGCTGAGCTGGGTTTTGGTTACCTGCAGCTGAAGGGATTCTAACAGGCACCAGGGGACCTCATGAATGGAGAGAGAGGCATGGCAGGAAAGGGACAGGGAGGAAAAAGATGGTTTTCCCGCTAAATCTTCTCTCCCTCAGCTGCCCATCCTTGTGGGCAAGGATGCTCACTGGGGTGGTGACTTAGCATCTGTAAAATCTTCCTGTTTCAGCAAAGGTGCCCTCTGGAGACAGAGTCCAGTGCATCCTGAAAGCATAGAGCTACAGAGACTTTCTTTAAGGTTGGAGTGAAAAGCCCAGTGCCTGGCTAAGTTCTGATTTCAGAAGGGTTCAGAAGGCTGTGGGTGCAGAGCTGCGGTCCTGTCTGGGAGAGTCCCGGCACAGGCCCAGGGCTTGAGGACAGAAAACCTTTGAGCACGAAACTACCAGGTGGCATTCAGATGTGGGAGGCACACGATCATCTAGTCAGCTGCCTGGCACCGGGTCTGGCTTCCAACAGGACCCCCAATATCTCCCTGTCATGTGGGGGCCCTGGCCACTGCCAGGACTGCATGGAGCATGTGCCATCCTTTACCTGTGGCAGCCCCTGAACCATAAGACTCAAAGGCATTGACAAGTGCTATAAGACAGCCTGCTTATCTCCCTGCCCTTAAAGAGAACAGGTTTTCTGTTAAGGAGCTGGCACTGACAGCCTCATGCACCATGGCTTTTTAGGGGATTGAGAGCCCAACAGTCAACACTGGTTTATTTCCAGACAAGGGACCAGTTGGTAAAGAATTAATTTCTATCCTTTTGCCTTTCCCCAGATACAAGGTACTCATCACTGCTGAAAGAAAGAGGACAATCCAGATGGAACTGCCTAAAACATCACGCCACCCCCTGGATGTGAAGCTGGCTCACTGAACCCCCACCAACCACCTCGCCCCCTCCTTCCTCCACTGTACTCTCTTCTCAGGCTTCTATGCAGCCAGAAACCTGCAGGCATGGTGTTCAGCTTGGGTTAGCAAGAGGCCAGCACAAGTCCTCGGGGATGGTTTTCCTCCCAAATGAAAAGACAAACTTTCAGGAAGAGAAGGTATTTGGATGTGATGCCTGGAGCTGCAGTATCCATCATATGACCATGAGACTGAAACCACATGATAGTAACGGTGGATGGGGGTGCCTGCGTGGCTCAGTCAGTTAAGTATCTGACTTTGATCTCTCAGTTTGTGACTTCGAGCCCCGCATTGGGCTCTCTGCTGTTAGTGCAGAGCAGAGAAAGCCCAGTTTGGATCCTCTGTCTCCCTCTCTCTTTGCCTCTTCCCCCCACTTTCTCTCTCTCTCAAAAATAAATAAACATTAAAAAAATAATGGTGGAGCAGGGAAAGGCTGGGAGCCTGAATCCCTGAGAACATTTAGAGCTGCTGTGCCAGTCCTGGACCACCCACCTCAGGAAGGACCCCCTGTTAGAGAAGCAGCAGCAGCCCTTTCTCCTCTGAGCCCCTTACAGCCCAGTGCTATTCAGGACACATCTTCCTTTGGGGGCTTATAGTATGGGTTTCTGTGGCTGCTTCCATTTTCCTTGGCATTATAAGGGCCGAGAAGAGAGGCTGAGTCTGTTCCTTAGATGGGCTCCTGACCTCCTCTCAGCTTCTCCCCAACACCCCCAACCATCAGGTAACAACACATGAAATTCTAGGACCTGGTATTTGCAAAAAGGC
Organism: Puma concolor; assembly: GCF_028749965.1. NCBI lineage: Eukaryota > Metazoa > Chordata > Mammalia > Carnivora > Felidae > Puma > Puma concolor. The sequence goes on along the minus strand of NC_141672.1, from coordinate 127,537,300 downwards.
CCCCCCCCCCTGCTGTAGGTCAGGAAAGGACAGCAGCACCGAGGCGCCCTGGGGTTGGCTTCCCCTGGTGATGGCTCCCTCAACAGGTTTTCTCTGTTCCTCCCACCTTTAGCAGGTCCTTTTGGGGAGACACAACACTAATGGTGGCCAGGAAGGGACGTATTCAAGACATTTAGGTTTATCTTTGAAGCAACACTGAAGGATCAGGAGACAGGCCTGCCTTAGCGATAGGCAATGTTGTTTCCTAGATAGGACTCCTGATGCCGCACAGCAGAGAAGCAGCACCGCCTAGGCCTTTCCATGACCAATGGCACATTCCTTAAGCACAAGCTTGCTCTGCCACATCAGCACCACTCCTTCAGCAGCCTCGCACTTTCGCTCAGGCCTATTCTGTCCCCCTGGTACCAGCCTCCGGACATCACACACAGCCTCCAAGACTACTTCTCACCCACCTCTCTCTTCTGTCTCTGTCTGTTCTTCCAAACTGGAATAATCGCTCTTTTCCTGAATGGAGCTTGTGCCTGCCTTGTGTACATTCTGCCTTGTACTGTGGTGTGGGGGAGTTGCCTGTCTCCTCTATAAGGTAGTGAGAGCCCTAAAGCAGGGATACCATCATCTTTGGGGCTCCCAAACCTGGAAGTAACAGGTGCTTAACATATATTTATTGAACTAACCCTTGGCTCCCAAACAGATCCTGTGGAACCACTGAGCTTCAGGCTGATGGGAGGTATAGGGAGCAGAGCCACCTCTACCAGCACCCGTAAGCCTTACAAGGGTGGCACAGGGATGTGTTGCTGCAAAACTTAAAGCCTCAGAGCCCACAGAGCATTTGTGTTCTCTCCAGATGTATGAGGGTTTGACATGCCACACACAAGTTACCCAGCCTGGGCACAAGCTTCTGCTTGTGCAGAAGGTGACACTGCACAGGGGACCCTGGGTGGCTCAGTCAGTTGAACGTCCGACTTTGGCTTGGGTCATGATCTCACAGTTTGTGGGTTCGGGCCCCACATCGGACTCTATGCTGACAGTGTGAAGCCTGCTTTGGATCCTCTGTCTCCTTCTCTCTCTGCGCCTCTCTCTCTCTCTCTCTCTCAAAAATAAACATTAAAAAAAAAAGAAGAAGGTGGCACTGTGGCACTTGACCTGCAGTGGGTCAAGGGGGCTGGATGGGGCCACAAGACATCAGTGGAGGTAGGACCCCCCCGCTCCACCCCCCTCACCCCTGCTCAGAGGAGTAACCTAGTGGGTAGAGCTGCAGAAGCCTGTGTCACAGCAACACAGAACCAAGGATTGGGACCCAAACTCCTCTTTGGGAAAACCAAGTCATCAAAGGTGAAACCACAGTCACCTCTGCAACCATTCCCCTGAGAGAAGCTGAACCACAGCCCCACCTCATGCGTCCTTTTATTGAAAGGCACCTGCATTTTCACCTTGAAACACCGCAAAACAGTATCTGGAAGGCCTGGAGGAGCTCAATGTCTTCTATATAAAACAGGACTGGGTGTCTGAGCCCCCTGTTCAGCAACCAGGGATGCCAGCCCTGAGACTTTTATCTTCCCTGACAGCAGAGAGTCTCTGGGGAGCCTGGATGGAGTGGCCTCGATCCTGGCTGGGATCCCAAGTCCTGAGAAAGGGCCCCCACATCGCCCAAGGGCTGGGGTAAGCTCTGAGGAGAGCTAAAACCCACAAAGGCCAAAAGGCTGACAGACAACAGAAAAGGCAAAGATGCCTCTCAGTCCTTCATGGCTAAATACTGTTTTCCATGACCCAAATGAGATGTCTGTCAATGATACGGAAAAATGATGTGATTTTCCCATTACAGCTGGCCACAACCCTGCTTTCCTTTTCCTTCCAGGACTCACATCACTGCCTGGCTAGCCACCATGCATTTCTGGAGACCACACCCAAAGGCAGGGACCCTGAAACTGTCAGTCCTGCCTGTCCTTTAGTCTCTTGGGGATTCTCTGTCTAAAGCAGAAGCAGGATTGACAAGAGGAGGATGCGTTTCCCTCTCTCACTCAGCCAGCCACTAGTTAACATGAGAAAACAGCATCCATTCTAATCAGAATCCTGCCATTTCCGCAGCAAAGACACATATCACAGAGATGGAAGACAGGCTCCACATGAGCATCTGACCGGTGGTGGCTTGAAACTGTGCAGTGCACAGCCTGTGGGGCTGGCCTGGTGGGCCTGTCTGCAGCACTGAAACAACTACTTAGGGAAACAGCTGCAGCAATTTGAAAGAGAGTATCAACCTTTTGATTCAAAAGCTTACTCTAGAGCAGAGGTTGGCAAAGTTTTTCCATAAAGCTCTACTTAGTAAGTATTTTAGGCTCTGCAAGCCACATGGTTTCTGTGGCTGCTACTCAGTTTTGCCCCTGTAGTGCAAAGCAATAGCCACTGATAATATGTCAATGAATGAATATGGCTGTGTTCCACTAAAACTTTATTTACAAAAATAGGCAGTGGGGCCATAGTTTGCAGGCCCCTGCTCTAGGGACCTAAAGAGTTTACATCTAAGATGAATTATAAATGTACATATAAAATGTACATAGATGTGAAAGGGAAAAACATTAAAGGCTATTTAAGTGTGGTAGGAATTATTAATTTGCTTTGTATTTGAAATTAAAAGTTGTCTTTGACATTGTTATTTCCAATGACATGTGCATTTGCAACATTTGCATGTGCATACTCATTTATCCATATACACACAAAATCCATTGTTACTGAATGTGCATGGGTGTGCTCCCCACAGACAACCCCACATTCTGCCTCCCCATGCCCTCCTGTGCCCACCCCTGCCCTGTACATTGTGTCTCAGGAAGCAGCAGGCATACCTTGTTCTCTTTGCTGATCTCTCTGCTCCATGGACACCAGGGCAGAGAAATGCGCTTGATCATAGGCAAGAACCAGAGGTGAGCAATGGCACCTGTTGGGAGGCACCTCCAAAGGCAGGTAAATCCCTCCAAATGGGATTGGAGCAAATGCTGTGGACAGAAATGGTGAGAGCATGTGGAGCCTGAAGAGGACCTAAGTGGCATCCCTTACCACCTTGCATGAGGTGGTGGGGCAGAAGGGAGGGTCATCAGCCTTAGATCATCAGCCACCCTTGGGCTGTTGTTCTCAAGGCAGTAAGCTAGGTGTTGCCCATCTGGTGATGGGTGAGAGAGCTCAGGCTCACAGGTACTAGGTGGATGAGACCTGGAGCCCCATGCATGCTCAGGGAACCCCTCACTCCCTCCTGCCTCCATGGCAGAGTCCTTCTTGCTCATCCTTGTGCCTTGTCAGGCTGCACACTGGGGACAAAAGGGACAGGGCTGAGAGCTTTTCACTGTGATTTTCCCAGGGATGGCCTGCTGCCCTGAGACCTACACAGATGATCAAGAGCTCACAACAGTCAGCAGTGACATGCACTGAACACTGTCTGGAAATCCATGTTTTTCTGGATGAGCTTCTTCCTCTCCTTGTGTTCATTAAAGCATTTATATACAGAATGATATCTATGCTTCTCAAGAGCTTTCTTGTTCTATATTTTGAGAAGCTCTTCTTTTGAGTCCAAAGGAACCAACCAGAAAACTCCAGCACCAAGTTGTGAGTCAGATGGGAAATGGGAGATGAGGATTGGCTTCTTTAGCAATTGGGACACAATCATGTTCATTTCCTTACTCATCAAAGGGAGGGATGAGAGCCTAAACCCTCACTGAAACAGAACAACTTCTGGAAATATCTGCCCTGCTACAGCATCTACTTCTTAATAAGAACCTTGTCTCTCTTGGCCTTGGAATCAGTGACTCACTCACTGTATTTCTGTGAGCTGAATGCAGGCAAAAATAGCTTCTGTGATGCTTTTGAGGAACTCTCAGGTTTCCTTCCACCAGCCCTGCTTTATCCACATTAGATTTAGTTGTGATTCTGCCCACAGGCTGAGAGGTGGGGTAGGCCCACTTGGAGAGGGCTGAGCCATTGAGCACAGGTAGCATTGAAGGAAACATGGACCCAGCCTTGTGGGATCTGATGGGTACACGTCTATGTGCCCAGAGACCCCAGTGAGAGTCCTGGCTCTGTACCCAGAGAGAACAAACACCATGTTGCTGCCTGCACAGGGAAGGAGGTGGCACTGGTCAGGACCAATGTCCTTCCACTGTGACAACCATGGCCCCATTAGACTTCCTTTGGCAGTTGTGACTCAGCAAGAAGAGCCTTGTCCTAATTTGTAGGACACTCTGGAAGACCCATGACTTTTGTTAAGGCTCAGGTTTAAATTTAAGTTAGGCTGGGGGATATTCACTGTCTGACATTTACCTGGCAAGGAGACCTTTTTGAGAAGTGACCAAAGGGAAACATGGCACCAAAAGGGACTGGCTTGTGCTAGTGATGGAAGCAAAGGGAAAGTGAAAAGTCTGGGAGGGGTTGGACCTGGGAAGTTGTGCTGAGTGGCAGGGGCAGTTGCACAGGGGGTGACCTTCCTGGCCCACCTTCCCTGACCTCTCCTCTTTCCCTACTCTTTTGAGAGTGTGGTTGCCCTGTGAACTTTGGAAGTGGCCTTGCCACTTGCTTGGGCAGAAAGGCTGGAGGGAGGACCAGCCGCAGGCACCTACTGCCCTGGGTTGACCTGGTTTCTTCAAGGCTTTAGCCCTCAGGGCTTCATTCCAGCTGACACTCAGCCAGATTTCTCATGGCCACCTGCCATCGACACAAAGCATAGATGGCTGGGTGGATGGCCAGGAGTAAACCTTCCTGCCACTGGGAAAGAAAAAGAAACACATGAAATTGAGGAGAAATACTATAATCTTCATCTTCACAGAATAATGCTCTGTGGCCTTCTGGGAGCCTCAACTTGTACATTAGGCTGTCTCTTCCTTAATAGGGATGTTATGTTTTCTGGGTCATGAGTCCTACATGGCCGTTTTATTACGTATGAACTTACCTTCTCCACCTGAGTCCCTCAACATCGTATCTGCTACGACAACTATTGGTCTTCTTAATATGTGGGCGAGGACAAACACATGGAACTCCTCTAGACTCTCATACACGGGGTCCTCAGAGTTGTCCACACTAGGAGACAAAGCAAAGCAAGCCTGAGTTAGGGTTTGGGATGTCGGGGATGTTGAAGGCAGTATCTTCCATCCAGATCTTACCTCTATGGACCCTGCCTGTTTAGGCCCTCTGAAGCCACCTCCCTGCCATGCCATCCACTGATGGCAAAGACATAAGCCCCAGCACCTCACCCCACCCTGCATTGAGTGGTCTCAGGGGATGATAGGAAAGAAGCTGCCTGTGATGGCTGCTTGCCACCTTTAAGACAAGGTGGCAGAGGCAGCCCACCCAGAGCACATGGCAACATGGGGGCTAGTTATCTGGGGCACTGAACAAGGATGCGGTGGGGGCTGGAGGCTTCCATTTTGGTCCATTACTATATCCAGCAGCTTGAGTTGAACCTTACCCATTAGGGGCACAGGTGTGCCTGCACACATCAGGTGGGCTGGGAGGGAGGCATTGATACAAAGATCTGAGTGCCTTTCTAGGAAATAGTCCCCCTGACAGAAAAGGGAGTGAGAAGGTTGCCTGGGTTTCAATTCTCAGACCAACAGGGGAGTGACCCTGAATGCCCAACCCAGGCTACTTGGACCCACTGGAGCCCACATGCCTGACTCATGTCTGAGGCTCAGAGAAAGAGCTGCCTCCAAGAAATTCTTTCACTTAGAACTCAGATATTGGGGCAGAAGACTGTAGCCTTGATGTCCTTCAACAACCAGGCCACCCCAAGCAAGGAAAGAGCCCAATGAGATGAGAAAGTCAGAGCTCACAGCTTGATGGGGCCTCTGTAGGATCTGTAGTGCTATCCCAGGTGGCAGCATTGAGACAAGTCTCTCAGGTGGCACTTGGACTTCTTCCTGAGCACTTGGGGCATGCCCAGAATTAACTGAGGGAGGTCTGTGAGGACTGAAGCAGGTGGGACCAGAGCTAGCAAGTGAGGCTCTGTTGGAGAATCCAGGGTTGGGTAGCCTGAGGAAAGAGCTCTACATTCACAGCCCACAGCTTACTGCTTGAATTCCTTAAAAATTTTTTTTAAATATAAATTTTTGAGAGAGAGAGAGAGAGAGAGAGAGAGAGCGAGCATGAGTGGGGGAGGGGCAGAGAAGGAGACAGAATCTGAAGCAGACTCCAGGCTATGAGCTGTTAGCATAGAGACTGACATGGGGCTCAGACCCACAAGCTGTGAGATCATGACCTGAGCTGAAGTCAGACTTTTAACCAACTGAGCCACCCAGGCGCCCCTGCTTGAGTTACTTCTAGAACAAAAACTAACTATTCAGGAATGCATCAATCACCTGGGAAGTTTCGTGGTTATTATTGTACATATTTTTTTTTAAGTTTGTTTATTTTTGATGATTCAAAATACCTTACTTTTATACTTAAAAATATTTGGCAGCAACCAAAAGATGAAAAAAAGTTGCACATATAGTATAAATTACTTGTCGTTGTTTGGAATCATTTGAAAATAAATTGCCCATCTGAAATCCTAACACCTTGGAAAAGTTTAAGCACACATCCTATGAACAGAACATTCTCCTACAGCACAGTCATCAAAATCAAGGGTATGTCCAATTACTAATACACTGATAGATCTAACCACCCTGACAGATCCCAATCTTCAAACTGCCCCCAAAATGCTTTTTAAATGAAGACTCCAGCATGCTGCTTTTAGTTGTGGTGTCTCTTTAGACTCCTTTGGTCTGGAACATGTCTCAGGGTTTCCTTGACTTTCACGACTTTGACACTTTTGAAGACTATGGGCCTGGTATTTTGTAGAATGTCCTTAGTCTGGGTTCATCTTTTCCCTGATGTGATCAGATTGTATTGAATTATGTTGTGTCCTCACAGCATCCTATCAGGTGGTCTGGGCCTTTGGGCTGTCCCATTATTGGTGATGTTGACTTGGGCCACTGCCTTCAGGCCACCTGCCAGGCTTCCCCCTACAGAGCTATTCATTTCTCCTCTGTAATTAATAAGAATTTTGTGGGGAGGAATTTCAAATCTGTGCACATAGCCTACTCCTCACCAAATTTTTATGCATTTATTGATATCACTATGGATTTCTGGTTTCTATTTTATCCAATGAATTATAATCTATTAGTGATTATTTTGATGTTCAGATGTGTCCTGATTGTGTTAGTGTGGCTCTTTCAAGCTGTGTCCTTGTGACTCAGCCCCGTCATTGTTCAGAGTGCTTCCCTGACTTCTGACATAAGAATATGGTCCAGTTTCAGTTTCATCTTGTACCTTCTCTGTCTCAGCCCTGGATTCAGCCATTTCTCCAAGGAGGTTTTTTTTTTAATAGTGGATAATGGTGTGTAGAAGTCAAAATATGATCATCACTATTGGGATGTCACTGCTTCTAGACTCAGTGAATGGATATGTGTGTTTTATGTGCACTCATACATGTACACAGATACTTTCATCTGTCATCTCTAAGCTAACTTTGAGTTCATGGATACCTCCAATTCCAATATAACACCCCAAAGTTATTTCTACTCATAACTCCCTTCTCCAACAGTGAGAAACTTGGTTTCTATTAGTCTTAAACTCTTTTCCTTACTCGATCAATCTCTCCATATGTAAGAAACTCCACACCTCTGGTGCCACCCCACCCCCGAGTTGTCCTCTTCACCCTGCTGGCTCTGACACTCTGACTTTGATCCTCTGGTTCCTGCTGATGCCCTGCCTGCCCACTGCAGATACTCACCTTGCTTTGCCACACTGTATAGCTTTAGGGATGAATTTTTCAGGAAGGGAAGAGAAATGGAAAAGGAATGTTTTAAATACACATATACATGGTAAGTCTAAACACAATGCTCGTGGGTGTGCATTTAAAAATATCCCAGGTGATTTTCCTGCCCAGCCATAGCTCAGAGGGAGGCTGCCAGGTGTGTGAGGTTCAAATGCTTCCATCAGCTGCTTGCTTGTCCCTGTCACACAGTAAGTGAGCAGGCAAGTGGACATTTGAACAAGATAGTAATTAGTAATGGACAGGAGGGAACAAAGAATTATAGCCTGCATACTCAGAGAAATATCCCAGTAAGAAATGTGGAGTGTCATTTCTTCCCTAATCCAGTGGATGGAGAGGTAAGCACTGGAAGGAGATGAGGCATCAGAGAGTCAGATATTAATGCTGAGAAGAAGAAATAGCAAGGTGATGGGTAGCTCTCTCAGCCCTGGGTTGTCAGTTGCACCTTCACTCCATGATCACTCTGGTGTCTGAATAGCTATGCAGAAGGGGCCTCACTGCAGCAACAGCACAAGGGCTGACCTAGTATGAGGCACCATTGTACTGCCACACCATTCTGTTCGTGCAAAATTTAAAGTAGAGCCATTGTATTTCAAACTGAAAAACCAGCCAATATTTGCTGAGCACTTAGTATATGCTGGCATGATAAGAGGCACAGCAGAGGCCTTCAAGTGACATCTTTCCCTCTATCTGTCTGTTGAGCCATCCACACACATATCCATCCATCTGTCCATCCACCCACCTGTCCATATATGCCCATCCATCTACCCACCATCCATTCTTCCATCCATCTATCCATCCATCCATCCACCCATCCATTCACTTGCCTATCCATCCATCCACCCACCCATCTATCTGTCTGTCCATCCCTGGTTCTGTGCTAGGGCTGGAGCACAGAGTTGAGTCATGTTGGGAGAGGGTGATGGAGGAGAGCCTGGAGCACAGCGACCTTTCTTCACACCAGTTGAGTCAAAGATCAACTGTGAACCTTCAGTGACCCAGAAGGCAGCAGAGAAGTTCCCAGCTGCACCCTGGAGGCAGCCTGAGAATCATAACATCCTTCCCTCCTTGCTTCCAGCTGCTTGCTTAAATGGTTTAGGGAGTGAGTTTGAACTGGGAGTGGGTGGTAGTTCTTGCACTTACCCCTCAAGACCACTGCCATGCTCCAGTGCTTCTGGAGCCCCGGTGTCATTGTTCTGTTGAACGTAGGTTGAGAAAATCAGCTCAGCAACTCCTTAGGCTGTTCCATGGTGCAAATAGGATTTCTGGGACAGGACTTTGGAACTGTGACCTGCCTGTGTGAATTACTGGCATTGAGCCCACTGGCAAAAATCAGCTCTAGTGAAACCAATACTGAATATTCTCTTACACTTTTTACCTAGGGGCTTAACATCATATTTCTGTGAGCTCACTGAACAAATGCTAAACCTGGGATTGTAAACAGAATCTGGCCTTTGGGAAAAGAAATGTAAAAATCCCTAAAGCACTTAATTGGTGTTTGCTGGTAAGAAGGCTAGCATGCAAATATAACTAATTCATTCTCAAAGAGACTGCATGCCCCAAGAACTTCCTAACGTGCTCTGTGATATAACACATGCACACTCATCACGTCTTCTTCAGTGTATACCTGGGAATAGAGAAGTCCTGAGAATAGGGCCACATCATCCACCCAGTGAAAACCCCTTGGGGATGACAACCAGGGAAGACACTGGGCTGGGAGCCTTCTTCAGGTAGGACCACAAAGCAAAGGTAGTGGAGTGAGGTCCAGGTGGTATCTCAGGCCACAGAGGGTGGTGGCAGGAGTGAAAAGTACAGTGCAGATTTGGAGGTGCCCTGGCTTACATGGTAGTCACAACCCTTGGAGACCACTCAGCAAGAGCCTGTGTCATGGACAAGGAAGCCAGTCTGGGAGGCTGGCAGGGTCTTGCCCAAGGGCAGTCATCAGATTACACGGAGGGGCAGCTTGGGCACAGGCCTCCTAGGACCGACACCCCCCTCCCCCGTGTGCCTCTCCCTCGGATAGGGTGACCACATCTCCCATTTTGCTCAGGAAAGTCCTGGTTTATGAATCTTGGGTGGATAGTACCCACCTCCCTCTCCAAAATGCACTAGCTTGGATGACAAGTTGTATAGTCACCCCATTGATGGTGATGTAGTTATTGGTTTTTGGTGTGCCCTTCCATTTAAAGACATAAGATCAAAATATTTAGATTTTTACACATATACACACTTCCCTCTACCTCTAGGTATAAGATGGGGCATTACGCTTGCTCTTCTGACCCCTGCTTTTTCCTTAACAGTGCATCTCAGAGATGCCTTCAGTCCAGTATGTGGGGTCCTCCCCTTCTCCCAGCTGTGCAGCACTCCTCATGCATGTGCATCACCAGCAGCATTTCTGAGTGGTTGGACTCAAGCCTCTCTCCCAGGCAGGGCTTGGAGCCATGACAACACTTTTGATAAACTGGCATGTAGATGCAGGGGGCTAGAGATTAGGAGCGAGGGCTGAAACCCTGATGTGAGCAGCTGAAGCCAGTCTGTGCCTGCTGTGAGCCTTTGCACCTGGCCAGGGGCTGTGTCTGACTAGAGGGCAGCTTCTCAAGAGATTTCCTAAGGCACAGTGTAGGCAGCAGGGGTTCTGCTAAGAGCTATGGCCTGGGAAGCTAAGACTGAAGAATGGCAGACACTCCCAGCACTTTGAAGGGGCCAAGTGGGTTTCAGGCTCTGACAAGAGCTTCTCAACAGCAGCCAGGTGGCTTGGGGTTGAGGACTCATCTTACTGCTTGGAATTGATAACCTGGGGTCAGTCATGTGATGAATATTTACTGAGTATCTGTGAGGGGTGTAGCACTGTCATGTGTGTCTAGGGGTGGAAAAACTCAATTTACAGATGATCGAGGGGTGCCTGGGTGGCTCAGTTGGTTAAGCATCTGACTCTTGGGTCATGATCTCACAGTACATGAGTTTGAGCCCCTTGTTGGACTCTGTGCTGACAGTATGGAGTCTGCTGGGATTCTCTCTCTTCCTCTCTCTGTTCCTCCCCCACTTGTGTTCTCTCTCTCTCTCTCTCTCTCTCTCAAAATAAATAAATAAGCTTAAAAAACCCAGACAATCAAGTAAGAAACTGCCAGATATTAATAAACACAAGGACAAAAGGTGGTTTCTATAGGTAGGAAGCTCCTGATAGATGAAAAGTTGACTTTAGTCTTATTTTTAATTAGGAAAGTCCTTAAAAATTTGACCTGGATTCTACATCTGCAAATGTGAGAACTTCTTAGGTGAACAAATGCTTTTTCTGCTTGGTTTGCTGGTGGAAGTCATAGAACTTTAAGGCATAGTCACAAGAAAGCTTCTTTTCTGATAAGAAGCCAACCCCTGGCTGTGGAGTGCCAGACTGGGGTGTGGGCCCCTTGCAGCAGGGAAACACCCCTTATTTTTCCTTAAAAGACTTAAATTCCTACCTCTGAGCCTGTGCATCATGAAATTTAGGATTCTAGGTATTTCTGGAAAAGGCCAATAAAAAAGAAATGCAGTAAACACACTACAAAGTTACATAAACATAACAATGAGATTGCAGAAACAACTTCAGAGGGAAAGCAGACTGAGAAACACACAAAAGTGGGGAACCAGGACACAAGATGCCCTGTGGGGGCTGCCCAGGGGTCCTCAGGCTCCCTTTTCTGTGTCTCTTTTTCTGTTTTAAGAGCTTGTCAGCTTCCACTTAACCTGTGTCATCAAATGGAGAACAAGTAAGCTTTTCTTTTATAAAAGGTTAAAGAACAAAAGTTATTTTTATTACAAATGTCAAGATAAGTTGTTAATTCCTGCTCTCTATACCTGTTTTGCATTTGTTAAGAGTGTGGGTTTATGTTTTTGGTCAGTTCTAAGTTTGGATTCTGGCTCTCTCTTGTGGGCTGTGGGACTTTGGGAACTGACCTAATTTTTCTGAATCTCAGCTTCTGGATCTGTCATTTGCCATATTAATGACAGCTTCACAGCCCTGCTTGACACATAACATAATGTAACACATAAGTGTGTTCAGTAGATGACACGGCTCTAATTCCCGCCTGCCAATGCTGTCCTTCCCTGATTCCTAGGACATCCAGATCCTTTGAGGTCAGAGCACCCTACTCTGGTTCCTAGTAGGCCAAAGGGGTGACTACTTGGACCTTCAGGGCTGGCCTTTGCTCCCTGCCTTCTAACAGGTCAGGTTTGGGTACTAGTATTATAGGACCTGGACAGGAATGTCTCCCCTGGGTGTGTGTGGGGGCACAAGTGGTCAGCTCTATGTGTGCTGCTCCTGGATCCGACTCTGTATGTACATACATAGCACAGCAATGAGTGACCAGCACTAAGCTGGGGTTGGAAGAGAATTAAAAAGAACCACTGGGTTTAGCTGTACCTCAAGATATTGCAGTCTGAATGAGGAGACAATATAAAACATATATGAGCCCTGGATGAGGCAGGGGCTCAGGACAGAATGACGTGCACAATAGTGCAACATTTCTCTGGGTAGAGCACAAACAAGTAGTACTTTATTTTTTTTTTATTTTTATTTTTTTTATAATTTTTTTTTCAACGTTTATTTATTTTTGGTACAGAGAGAGACAGAGCATGAATGGGGGAGGGGCAGAGAGAGAGGGAGACACAGAATCGGAAACAGGCTCCAGGCTCTGAGCCATCAGCCCAGAGCCTGACACGGGGCTCGAACTCACGGACCGCGAGATCGTGACCTAGCTGAAGTTGGACGCTTAACCGACTGCGCCACCCAGGCGCCCCAACAAGTGCAAAGGTGCTATATCCCCCAGTCCTCTGAGATGTGGGGTCACAGACACAATCCATGTTACCAGAGTTTAAAATACAATAAATATCGACATGCAAGTAAACAGGATGAAAATAGAAGCACCTAAAAAATCTATGTCTTTAGGGTTATGACTTCCCAAAATTTGAATCAGAATGGCATTGTGGAGCTTCTGAGTTGCTGGTGAGATTGCAACAAAACACATAAAGCTTTAGGGTAGAACTTGGCGTATAAGTTACCCTGCGGGGGTCAAAGATGTTCCAGAACAAGAACACCGAATGGAAACATCAGTTCAAGAGAGTGCCCTTCCTAATGGTCTCCAAGTGAGGAAGACCGAGCATATCAAAGGGATTTCCTGCATGGAAAGCCCTGTCATTCATTCAGATTAGTTTTGATACAATGAGAATGTGTAAAAGTCTTGGCACAGGCCACTTACCCCCAACAGTAAGTGCTGGAGCACAGCTGAATCTTCCCCAAATCATATAACTTGTCACAATGGATGTGGCAGAATTAGGATTAAGAAAATGCTCAACTGCTAACTTGATAGGAATGTCTTCTGATGTGTGTACACATGGAGGGGGCATGTGGGTAAGGAGCAGTGCGGACACAGGTTGCCAAGGCCCCTCTCAGCCTACCACATCCACCCCACATGCTCTGTTGATCTAGAACTCTTTCTGTTTCATCTCCTCTGCCACATTCAAACTCCAGTCTATACCTCATGTCTGATTCTTGCTGCCTGTGCAGATGAAGTAAGAACACTCCACCCCTTCTCTCCTCCTGAATACAATCCTCCCACCTGGAGAGAATGCACAGAGGAGTTACCGGAAGGTTGTGGAAAGTATGTAGTAGCAAGTGGATTGGGGAAGAACACTAAATTTACATTTTTTAACCCTCTAGTGTTCCCAGATGTGAATGAAACACAGCTGAAACCCATGAGTAGACACTGGTGAGGGGGAAGAAGGTGTCCTCTAGTTTGGGAGTGAGACTAGAAACTACTAAAGCTCAAGTAGAGCATAGAAACACCCATTTTTCTTCTCCTCTTTCTCTCATGCTCCAACTCTCAGAAGTTTCCTGCAGGCAGTAGCTGAGGCCACAACAGATGACTCTGAGAGCCAAAAATCTAAGAGAGAGGAAACTTCCTCAATGATCAGTGGATCTGTGATGCCAAGAGGTTGGGCAGGGGGATCCCTTTTTTTTAATTTTAATTTTTTTAATTTTTAAAATAATTTTTAAAAAATGTTTATTTTTGAGAGAGAGAGAGAGTATGGGCAGGGGAGGGGCAGAGGGAGAGAGGGGTGGGGGGACAGAGGATCAGAAGTGGGCTGGCAGCAGAAGAGCTTGATGTGGGGCTCGAACTCAAGAACCATGAAATCATGACCCAAGCTGAAGTTGGATGCTTAACTGACTAAGCCACCCAGGTGTCCTCCCTCCCTCATTTTGTTTAGCATTTACCCCCTCTCTGTCCTCTGGCCATCTGACCCAGGACACAGGTGCAGTCTCAGAATTATATGGCAGAGTACTGTAACTAAGGCCCTAGAATTCTGGCTGGAGGACAGAAAAGGGAGTCCCAGGCAACCAAAAAGTACCTGGAAGATTATGGAAAGGTAAAACTTGAGAAAACAACCTTGTGAGGTTATCTATTAACTCCTGGACTCCCCTCCCTCCGCCCAACCCCAAGTTGAGCATGTATAGGTTTGGTCCTAATCAGAATTCCAAAGGCTCTGAGGACTGACTGAATAGATCATACCCAGGTCACAGACTGAGTAATGCAGCAGAATAGGACAACGAAGGCTTTGAAAACTGAACTGACATGGTAACCATACCCCAGTGAAGGCAGGTTGAACCCTATGGTATGAACCAATATGGTATGATATCAGGAAAACCAAATGGAAAGTTTAGAGCCCCCAAATACAAGAAGTAGAATAAAGAAATTCACAGAATGGAGTCAATACCAGATGGAGATGAAGGAAAAAGAGTTCATAAATTTGAAGGCAGATCAATAGAAATGATTCAGTCTGAAGATGAGAAGATTGAAAAACTGAGACCCTCAGTGACCTGTCAGACAATGCCAAATGTCTAACATTTATATCACCAGAGTCCCAGAAGAAGAGAAAGAGTACAGTACTCCACCCACTAAATTAAAGAAATAGTAATGGAAAGCTTACTAAGTTGGGCAAAAAAACAAATCTATAGATTCAAAAAGCTCAGAGAACTAAAGAGGACAAACCTCTAGAAATCCAGACACATCAAAATAAAATGTTATAATCTAAAGATGGAGAAAAACTTGTTGAAAGCAGCCAGAAAAAGGTGATACATTCAACAGAGAAACAATTATTTGAATGACTGCAAATTTCTCACCATGAACCATGGAAGAGAGATGGAGGGGGAGTAAAATTTCTGAAGTGCTGTAAGAAAAGAATGTTAAACTAGAATTCTGTACTCAATAAAAACATCCTCCAGGTATGAAGGTAAAATAAAGACATTCTCAAATGAAGGAAAAGTTAGAGAATTCATAAGCAGCAAATCTTTCTAAAAGAATTTAGGGAACATTTTCAGATAGAAAGAAAATGATACCAGAAGAAAAGCTGGAATGTCAAAAATGAAGGAAGAGCAACAGAAATGCTCATGATCTGCACAATATACTAGACAATTCCTTTATTCTTGAGTTCTTTAATATATATTTGAAGATTCACATAAAATTATGATATTGGCTTATGGGCTATTCAAGGTATGTAGATGTAACATATAATAAAATTATAACATAAAGGGAGAGGATGAGGGGCCTATATGGTAGTAAGGGTTCTGAATGTCACTTGAAGTAATTTTCACTGGACGTAAAATATCAATTCCAAAAAAGATTGCTTAAGGAATGTATATTGCAATTTAAAACCATTTACGAAACATATAAAGAAACATAGTCAAAATCACAATAGTTAAATCAAGACTTTAAAAACACTGGAAAAAAGACCAGGAAGAACAGAGGAACAACAACAACAAACACATGGTGTACAGGGGAAATATGATAAAATGGAAGCTGTAAATTAAAGAAGAAAAACTGCCACATGATCATATTAACTTACGTAGAAAATTCTTTTGATAAAATTCAACATTAATTAATTATAGAAACTTGCAACAAAAGGAGTAGAAGTAAACTTCCTCAGCCTGATAAAAGATACCTACAAAACCTTTATCATCATATTAATAAAGATTTCTGACTAACATTGGTAACCAGGAAAGAATGTCCTCTCTTACCATGCATATTCAGCATGGTACTAGAAGTTCTAAGTAGTGCAATAAGTCAAGAAAAATAAAGGCATAAAGGCTAGAAAGGAAGAAAGAAAACTATCCCTACTCACAGATGATGTGAATTTCTATGGAGAAAATCTGAAGGAATCTACAAAAAAATTCTCATAGATGTAATAAATGAGTGTAGTAATGTCACAGAATACAAAGCCAACACAAAAATCAATCACAATTCTATAACTAGCAATGTGCAATTGCAAACCTAAATTAAAACACACACACACACACACACACACACACACACACACACACTCACATACAGGCACACACACTATCATTTATAGTAGCTCCAAATGAACTGCTCAGGTATAAACTGAATAAAACATGTATAGGACCTACATGCTAAAAGCTATAAAACACGATTGAACAAAGCAAGAAAGATCTAGGGGTGCCTGGGTATCTCAGTCGGTTAAGGCGTCTGACTCTTGACCTTGGCTCAGGTCATGATCTCATGGTTTGTGAGTTAGAGCCCTGTGTCGAGCTCTGCGCTGTCAGCATAGAGCCTGCTTGGGATTCTCTCTCTTTCCCTCTCTCTCTCTCTGCTCCAGCTCTGCATGTGTACATGCTCTCTTTCTCTCTCAAAATGAATGCACATTTTTTTTTAAAAAAAGATCTAAATAAATGGAGAGACATACTGTATCCCTCGAACACACAGAAAAAGATGTGTTAGAAGACTCAACATTGTAAAGATTTCCATCTTCCCAAATTCAGGTATAGATTTAATGCAATACTAATAAAAATGCCATTGGGATATTTTTCAGATACAGATAAGTGGATTCTACAAATTTATATGGGAAAGCAAAACAAAACAAAACAAAACAACCCCTCCCCCAAACTAAAAATATGAAAAAAGAAGACAGTTGGAGGAATGATGCTAATCAGTTTCAAGACTATTACAATGTAACACCGATTAAGAGGGTGATATTGTCAAAAGATGGACACAAATTCCAGTGGAAAATAATAGAGAATCCAGAAAAGAAATACATACAAAAATAACACCATTTTTTGACAAATGTTAAAGGATTTTAATGACAAAAGGATAGTCTTTTCAACAAATGATATTGGAAAATTGAACATCTATATGTAAGTATACGAACCACTGATCTGTTCCCCATCCTGATAGTTTTAATTTTTTGGATAATGTCATATAAATGAAATCATACATACAGCACATAACTTTTTGAGATTTGACTTTTCATTCAGCAGAATGTCTGTGAGTTTCATGAAAGTTTTTGTGTGTATCAGTTTGTTTCTTTTTATTGATGAGTAGTATCCCATAATAAGAATGTAGCCCAATTCATTTATTAAAGGACATTTGAGTTTCCAGTTTTTTATGAATTTTGAATACAGCTGATATAAAGATCTTTGTGTGAACATGTTTTGATTTTTCTGGGGCAGATTTTCTCAACCTTGGCACTACTGAAAAGTCTGTACCAGATAATTCTTTCTTTTGGGTGGCTGTCCTGTGCATTTTAGAATGCTTAGCAGTATCCTTGGCTTCTACCCATTAGATTCTAGCAGTACCTAGCCCACCCTACAGTTGTGACAACTAAAATTATCTCTAGATCTTGGCCAAATGTCACAGGGGGAGAATTACTCTTGGCTGAGAAACACTGCTCTAGGGTAAATACTTGGAACGGAATGGCTGGGTCATATGGCAAGTGCATGTTTAAATTTGTAAGAACCTGTCAAACTACATTTGAGAGTGGTTGTACAATTTTATATTGCCACCAACAATGTATGAGAATTCTATTTGTTCTGCATTTTCACCAGCATTTGGTATTGTCAGTACATTTTCTTGTTGACCTTCTAACATGTGTAGTGGGTTTTTCCATTTCCCTGATGGGATTCACATTATATTCTTAAAACTGAGAGGATCCTGGTTTATTCCCTGCCTCCCAGGTTATTCCCTGCCCTACACAAAATGTAGGGGTTGTGTTGAAAATTGCTTGGTAATAACTAATTGTAAACGCATTTAAGATAATTCCTCTCATTAATTCATTATTGACCTAATATTTACAAAGGTTTTAAACATTTGATAGATGAGTAAGGAGAGACTCAGAGAGCCTGAATTGGAAAATGCCTTTCTGTACATTCACAGAGCAGACAACTGATGGTGCAGGTTTAGTCTATTGTTAGTAAGGGCTGGGATTCAAATGGTGATCGCTTGAAACACATCCTGTAATTGGACTAGAAAACAAAGAGATATTATTCCATTGCCCACAGAACTAAAGTTTCTGAAGGTAGAAAAAATCCAATTCTCCATAATAATGGAGACAGGCTTCTGAGCGAAGGGACAGGAAAAAAAAAGCAGGGGACCTGGGAGGCAGAAGATCTGAGTTTGAACTATGGCTTTATCATTCAATGCCCTGGACAAATCATTTTCCATCCTGAATCTAAGTTTCCTCATATGTTGGATGAAAATTATAATTTTTATCTCACAAGTTTACTGTGATGGCAGAATGAGACTATATTCATAAAAATGCATGGCAAATGGAAGGCAATTAATAAATGTTAAGCTAATGAATAAATCTTTTTCAGAGCTTATAAAGATGAAGAAATTGAATATATTTAGTCTTTGGATTTCATGTAATTGTTTCTCATATCAAATTAGCCAACCTGAGCTGAATGCCAGAAAGCTGATTTCTTTCTGTCTGACTTTTTCTTTGATGGTATCATTCATTTCCTGAATTTAAAGTTAGAATTTTATACCTAGCCAACCTATCTACCAAGAGTGAGGTAGAATAAACACAGACTCAGATATGCCAGGACTCAAAAGGTCTATCTGCAGTGCACTCTTTCTTAAGAAGGTACTGAGGCTTGTCCCAGTATATGCTCTAGAAAATCCCAGGGCTGTGACTCAGACATACTTGGGTCTATATTCTAGCTTCACCAGCAACAAACTGGAGACAAGTCAATTAATCTCTCCAAGCATTAGTTTCCTATTTTTTCTTATTTTTTAAATGTTTATTTATTTTTGAGAGAGAGAGAGAGAGACTGAGTTCTAGCAGGGGAGAGGCAGAGAGAGAGGGATACACCAATTCCGAAACAGGCTCCAGGTTCCAAGCTGTCAGCACAGAGCCTGCTATGGGGCTCGAACTAATGAACCATGAGAGCATGACCTGAGCTGAAGTCAGATGCTTAACCAAGTGAGTCACCCAGGTGCCCCAAGTTTCCTAATTTATAAAATGAGGATAATATGTGTAAGGCAGGTAGGTGCTCAGCACACATTCCTTCCTTCCTTTCTTTCTTCCTCAGCTATGCTCAGAACAATCCAATAAGCTGTTTGTGTGTGTGTGTGTGTGTGTGTGTGTGTGTGTGTTCCTTTCCTGCAGGGCTAGGCTCTGGAGGTCAGGCAACAGAGTATAAAATGTAGTGACCTTGATGTATAAACTAACAGGAGGGATTTGCTCCATAATCAGAGAGACTCCTTAAAGCCTCAAATCCCTTAAGACTAAAAGAATTGAATTTCTAAGGGTGGAATATCAGACATTGAGATGAGCCAGTGGAAAGTCAGGGAGAGGGAACACATTTCAGATATCTAGGAAGGGCCCTTACAACATACCTATAGGCAGCAGGTATGCCAATTTACAGAATAAGTGTGACGATGTCTTAATAAACATTATTTTTACTATTGTAAAAATATCCCTTTCCAAACACCTTTGAATCTGTGATTTTGTCACTCCATACCAAGAACATCTGAGTATGTAGCAGATTGCTTTAGTGGCTACAGATCCTTCCTGTGTACATTCCTGTGTACTTGTCCCTTTGCAATGTGACTTTGCCCCTCTTCCCTTCACGGGTGGAGTCTATCTCTCTGCCTTGAGGCTGGCTTGACCATGTGACTTGCTTTGGCCAATGGGACATTAGCACAGTGATGCAATCAGAAGCTTGAGAAGCAGCAGCAAATCAGGGGCTGCCCTCTCTTCCTTGCCCTTAGACTGTATTGGGCAGTCTTGGACCTCCTCAAAGATAAAAATCCATGTGGACAGAGGCCCAGGGAGAGCTAGTTTTCAGCCTCAGAGCAGTGAATAAGACTATCTTGGACTATCTAGCCCCGCCCATACTAATTGCCAGATGACTTCTGCCCCACGAGTGGCACCAGGCAATTCCAGTGACCCCCAGAATATGAGGAAATCTGACTGGATGCTGTTGTAAGCCACTGTTAGAGTGGCTGTTCTGAGTTTTGGGGTGGTTTGCTATGCAACCATCAAAAACTGATACAACTGGCAGGGAAGTTACTACCAAGTGGATTTTACAGATGAACAGACAGAGGCTCAAAGAGTTTATGAGACATGTCCAAATCCACATGCCCAGCTTGGGACTATAACCCAGTGCATTTAAGTTTGGGTCTCTGGTCACGGTCCACCAAGCTCTTTTATTTGCTCTCCTTATGCAGTTGTCCTGAAACTAGATGAAGTACCCAGAGACCTTCACTAATAGCTGTCAGAGATTTTCATCACTTTCAGAACAAGTAACTGGGTTCTTCTGATCGCACACACCTCTTTTCTTGGAGTATGGTGTGGGTCTGCAGGTGCAAGAAGGTGAAGGGCAGCCAGATTTAGGGCAGAGTTATTTCCTTATTACCTCCCTGTCTTCCTTCTGGGGAACATCCCTCTCCCTGTGCCCCTCATGAGGGCTCAAGCACCCAGGATGGCAACAATGATGATGGTTAGACAGGGCTATAAAAACCCCAGCAGCAGCCCTTTGGGAGGGTTGCATTTCAAGGGTGGTATCTCAGAGGGTCTCTGGAGCAGCAGCAGTAGCACAGGACATTTGATTTCTATTATTTTGGCCATGGAGAAATGGATACATTTTGATTTGCAAGCATCAGAGGGAATTCATTCTGTGGCTGTAAGTGTGCCCTGCTCAGAAGCACCTGGCTCTGCCTTGGTCTTGGCTCTTTACTATGCTTGCAAGTATATGTCTGTGGATGCCATCATCTGTCTTGTGCATCTGAAGTTCAACAGGAAGCCCATACTCACCTTGCCTTCCTGGGGTCTTCAAGGGTGCCCTGCTCTGTGATCATGTACTCTGGGGCATCAGCCCTAAGCGCCTTATCCATGGTGGCTATCTAGCTGGTAGCTTTCCCTGCCTGGACGCCAACCTGGTCTACACCCTTCTCCTTGGGCAAACAGTGGACATGCATCTCTGCCTCCAGGGTCTCTTGCCAGGTTCTGCCAGTGAGCCTGGGGGCCAGCCGCTATGAATCGTGCAGGAAGAAGGAAGAAAGAGGGCCAAGCTCATTCTTGAGTCTGCCCTTCAGTCCCTTCCAACCACTTCAAATACTTAAACTCCCCATGTTCTGGGGGAAGTAATGGATTTAAAAATGGTATCAGGCCAGTGTCCATGCCAGGGAGAAGCTGACCCCCACCTGTGCCAGTACTAGGAGGCCAGAAGCTGGGCAGAGAGCAGGAGAGAGGGCAGGGCTCATGCTGCTGCTGTTGCTACACTTGTCCCTCATCCCTGGGAACCAGGTTTCCTAATGAGCCAGATATAGGAGGGAACACAAAGAGGGCCATTTTAGTCTTTGTTACTATCACATCTGCAAACTCATTCTCTCTTGCTTAGCTCTGTCCTATCCCCAAATGAAACCTGGAAAATTTGTGTGGCTTGTCTGGTTGCTTCTCCTGGGGGCTGCCAGGCCCAGGCCATTTTGCTGTTTCTCACATCACTGCCTCCTCATTCTCTGGCTGCCATCTGTGACCCCCTGTGCGGTTGCCACAGGCCAGAGAGGAGAGGCTGAAAGTCCTTCTTGACTCTTCTTTTGGGTGCCCACTGGACTTGGTGGAGGCCCAAATGCTGACCCTGTTTTTATGGAGGTGCTTTTGTGGGTCTTGGGACCTCCCCACAGCTCACTGTCTCCGCCCTTAGTTCCCTGGACAGAGGTGGTGGCATCCTAATCTGATGTCTTGTGATCAGCCTTCTGGCTCGGCCTCTTGGGTTTACCCTCATTGTAGGCAGAGTCCTCCTGAAGACAGCCCAGCTTAGGCCTCATCCCAGGGTTCACTCCCGGTGCTCAGAAAGCATGCATGCATAGCTCTTAGCACTGCATAATCCTCCATGGCTGTGAGGACTTGGGAGCTGGCCAGCTGAGGCTGGCCAGCTCCTCAGCTTCAGAGCCTTGGGGAAGACAGTGGGTACTAGTCTCTAAGGCCCTCAAGCCCCAAAGATGCCCCACATCTCTTAGCTCAATGTGAGGAGGGAAACCTCTTCCCTTTGCCCAGGGAAGATTGAGGCAAAATGCAGATACTGACAACTCACTAAAAAACAGTCTCTTTTGAACTTCTGAACCCCAAGGGGAGGTGGGAGCTCCATGGCAGGGGAGCCTCTCTTGGAGGGAGAGAACATACTGGTATTCTTGTTAGCTTGACCATATGAGAGTGGTCCAGAAGGAAGGGAAAGGTGAAAAGACCAGGTGAGAGAGACTAAAAGCTCTCATGCAGAGCTCACACACGTTTACCAAAGTAACATGTCAGAACCAAAAAAGCTTCATTTCTAGCAGTTCCTTGCCTCCTTCTGAGATTCACCTGTTGCTGTGGGATACAAGTGAGCATCCCAAGCCCAAACATGGCCCTGCTGGCTGCAGACATCAGGCCAGAAAACTCTGAACTCTGGCATGGGAGGGGCCATGGGGGTAATATTTGAGCTCCTGGAACCATTAAAAACTCAGGAGAAACCAGCCATGAGGGCTTGGACACCATCCTGAAGAGCATTTCCTTATTGTGGTCTGTGCAAATGGCCAGCAAAGAGGGGATGCTCCTGAAGGCCTGGCAGGTGTCAGAGTTCCCACCTGCATCAGGTATTGTCCACCCCTGCCTAGTACCTCTGTGCCCCTGATGGAAGAGGACGCTGGTAGCTTGTGTGATGTTTATTGGCTCCCCAAACCTGCTGGTCCAAGTTACAGTGGAGGGGGTGAAAAAAAAACAAGGGATCTCTTGTGGGGGGAATACCATCTTTCATCTAGCACTCACTGCCTAGACACATTTTTATCTTTACAACTGAGGCCAAATTTATGGTGAAGGGGTCCTGGGTGTGTGTGTGTGGGGGGGGGTGGAATTTGGAAATGCATGAGAGCTACAGTTGGGTTGGCAGGTATCAGCCACACCAGAGCCCTCTTCTTGTGAGCTGGGGAGAGTGGGTAGCTAGTCCAATGCCTTCTGTCTCTCTCCCATTCCTTCAAAGTTTAAGAGAAGAACAGAGCTGTGGCCCAACACCAAGGAGGCCCCTCTGCTGTGGTCTTGCCCTGAGTTGGCAAACCTGAGTCCCATGGGAAGGAGACAGAAACAAACACTAGATACACCACTCTTTCAGCCCATCACTCAACTCTGGGTCCTCTTGGTTCCCAGGGAGCAGGAGAAGCTGAGACCTTAAGAGCTAAGATACACCTGATCAGCTGTGTGACCATGTCCCAAGTGCCTCCTGGATGGGGGGGGGGACTCTGGGGACACAGGATATGGTGATGGTCACCTATTATTATTGTACCCCCCCATCCCAGAAGACACACTGGGGTAGAGTCAATCCACCTGCATCTGTGGCAGGTGCCAGAGAGGCAACAATGAAAGGGATGCCAAGGAATTCTTTAGGAACATCTCAGGCATGGCTCAGGAGGCATGGAAAAGCAGAGTGTGGAATTTTCAGGAATGAATTGAGTGTTTAGAATTCTGTGTCCTTAAATGTCCTAAATAAGACAGACTTTTGGGACTGACATGTCACATTATTAAAACAAAGTGAAAAAACAACCCCGTGGGAATTGTGTTTATGGGTTTCTGTACTGAAAGGCTTATCTTTGAGGGTCCCCAATATAGTGCCAAGCCCGGGAAGCCCCAGGCCTTGCTTGCTGGTGGCTGAGGGCCCAGAGGCCAAGATGTGGGGCCAGGACATACTCCCAGCACGGGCTGTCTACTGCGTCTGATCCTTTCTTGGGTCTCCTCAGTGTCAACACTCAGGCTTTCTTTCTTTCTTTCTTTTTTTTTTTTTCAAAGAGAGTATGTGATGTGTGAACAGTGGAGCTAGAGGGAGAGGAAGAGAAAATCTCAAGCAGGCTCCCTGTTCAGCGTGGAACCTGACACAGGGCTTGATACCATGACCCTGGAATCATGACCTGAGCTAAAATCAAGAGTCAGATGCTTAACCGACAGAGCCACCCAGGCACCCCAAATGCTCAGGCTTACTTGTTTGGCTGAGACTTTTTCTAGGGTGACAGCTTGGGCCTCAACTTCAGTAGGTGTGAACCAAAGCACATACCTCCTTTGAAATGCTATGGCCACAGGTTTGGTGACTGTTTTGTTTGGCCACACTCTTCATTCTCATATTGGATGTTTAAGCTGTGTCTTTAGGAACAAGTTACTCCCTACACGTGCACAAAGCCAAAATCTTTTTGCCAGTAATGTGCATAACATCTATGGAGCTCATTGGGAGATGCTGGGCTCACTTAATGACCTCTTGCTCTCAGTGTGATTTATTTATTTATTTATTTATTTATTTATTTATTTATTTATTTTTAGTGTTTATTTATTTTGAGAGAGAGAGAGAGAGAGAGCGCATCTGAAGTGGGCTCTGCACTGCAGTAGCCAGCCTGATGCAGGGCTTGAGTTTACAAACCATGAGATCACGACCTGAACTGAAGTCGGATGCTCAACAAACTGAGCCACCCAGGCTCCCCTCAGTGTGACTTCTTGAAGTCAGGAATTAAATAGATACTTAGGTGGAAAAAATCCAAACCCAACTGCTTGAGGCTTCTGAGCCTGGTGAGTACAACAGCAGTGGTTCAGGGTCTCCCAAGTCACATGCCTCCTACAAAGGCTGGCTGAGCAGGGAGTCCTCTCTCCAGAACTGCCTGCAATGAGGAAGGGAAAACACTGGTGACCTTCATGCCTCTACCTGCAAAATGCATGCAAGGCTGTGTAAACTTTCCCCCAAATATCTGGCAGGGGTCCAGCCAGGCCTCACAACTCTGTGTCCTCACAACTCTCAAGTCCTTGAGGAGAATGTAGTGTCTGAAGGCAGGAGTCTTTGTGTTTCCC